>NW_027142143.1:0-1200000 GCF_036365525.1 Heterodontus francisci | reverse complement strand
GGTGTTTCAGTGTGTGGGGAAGGGGTTTCAGTGTGTGGGTTGGTGTTTCAGTGTGTGGGGATGTGTTTGAGTGTTTGTGCAAGTTGTTTCAGTGTTTGGGGAAGGTGTTTCAGTGTGTGGCGAAGGGGTTTCAGTGTGTGGGGAAGGGGTTTCAGTTTGTGGGGAAGGTGTTTCAGTGAGTGGCTAAGGGGTTTAGGTGTGTGGGGAAGGGATTCAGTGTGTGGGGAAGGGATTTCAGTGTCTGGGGAAGGTGGTTCAGTGTGTGGGGAAGGTGTTTCAGTGTGTGCGGAAGGGGTTACACTGTGTGGGGAAAGGTTTCACTGTGTGCGGAATGGGTTTCAGTGTGTGGTGAAGGGGTTTTAGTGTGTGCGGTAGGTGTTTCAGTGTGTGCAGAAGGGGTTTCAGTGTGTGGGGAAGGTGTTTCAGTGCGTGGGGAAGCGTTACAGTGTGTGGGGACGGTGTTTCAGTGTGTGCGGAAGGGGTTTCAGTGTGTGCTGAATGTGTTTCGGTGTGTGGGGAAGGTGTTTCAGTATGTGGGGAAGGTGTTTCAGAGCGTGGGGATGTGTTTCAGTGTGTGTGGAAGGTGTTTCAGTGTGTGGGGAAGGGGTTTCAGTGTGTGGGTTGGTGTTTCAGTGTGTGGGGATGTGTTTGAGTGTTTGTGCAAGTTGTTTCAGTGTTTGGGGAAGGTGTTTCAGTGTGTGGGGAAGGGGTTTCAGTGTGTGGGGAAGGGGTTTCAGTTTGTGGGGAAGGTGTTTCAGTGAGTGGCTAAGGGGTTTAGGAGTGGGGGGAAGGGATTCAGTGTGTGGGGAAGGGATTTCAGTGTCTGGGGAAGGTGGTTCAGTGTGTGGGGAAGGTGTTTCAGTGTGTGGGGAAGGTGTTTCAGTGTGTGGGGAAGTGTTTCAATGTGTGGGGATGTGTTTCAGTTTGTGGGGAAGGTTTTCAGCGTGTGGGGAAGGTGTTTCAGTGTGTGGGGATGGTTTTCAGTGTGTGGGGATGGGTTTCCGTGTGTGCGGAAGGGTTTAAGTGTGTGGGGAAGGTGTTTCAGTGTGTGGGGAAGGGTTTCAGTGTGGGAGTCAGGTCTTTCTGTGTGTGGGGAAGGGGATTCAATGTGTGGGGAAGGCGTTTCAGTGTGTGCGGATGTGTTTCAGCGTGTGGGGAAGTGGTTTCAGTGTGTGGGGAAGGGGTTTCAGTGTGTGGGGAAGGGTTTCACTGTGTGCGGAAGGGGTTTCAGAGTGTGGGGATGTCGTTTCAGTGTGTGGGGAAGGTGTTTCAGTGTGTGCGGAAGGGGTTTCAATGTGTGGGGAAGGTGTTTCAGTGTGTGTGGAAGGGGTTTCAGTGTGTGGGGAAGGTGTTTCAGTATGTGTGGAAGGGGTTTCAGTGTGTGCAGAAGGGGTTTCAGTGTGTGGGGAAGGGGTTTCAGTGTGTGGGGATTTTGTTTCAGTGTGTGCGGAAGGGGTTTCAGTCTGTGGGGAAGGTGTTTCAGTGTGTGGGGAAGGTGTTTCAGTGTGTGGGGAAAGGGTTTCAGTGTGTGGGGATGATTTTCAGTGTGTGGGGAAGGGGTTTCAGTTTGTGGGGATGTGCTTCAGTGAGTGGGAAAGGGTTTTCAGTGTGTGGGGAAGGGTTTCAGAGTGAGGGGAAGGGGTTTCAGTGTGTGGGGATGGGTTTCAGTGTGTGGGTATGGTTTACAATGTGTGCAGAAGGGTTTTCAGTGTGTGGGGAAGGTGTTTCAGTATCTGGGGATGTGTTTCAGTGTGTGTGGAAGGGGTTTCAGTGTGTGGGGAAGTGGTTTCAGTTTGTGGGGGTGGGGTTTCAGTGTGTGGGGAAGGGATTTCAGTGTGTGGGAAAGGTGTTTCAGTGTGTGGGGAAGGTGTTTCAGTGTGTGGGGAAGGCTTTTCAGTGTGTGGGGATGTGTTTCTGTGCGTGGGGAAGGGTTTTCAGTGTGTGGGGAAGGGGTTTCAGTGTGTGGGGAAGGGTTTCACTGTGTGCGGAAGGTGTTTCAGTGTGTGGGGATGGGGATTCAGTGTGTGGGGAAGGAGTTTCCGTGTGTGGGGAAGGGATTTCAGTGTGTGGGGAAGATGTTTCTGTGTGTGGGGAAGGGATTTCAGTGTGTGGGGAAGATGTTTCTGTGTGTGGGGAAGGAGTTTCCGTGTGTGGGGAAGGGATTTCAGTGTGTGGGGAAGATGTTTCTGTGTGTGGGGAAAGGGTTTCAGTGTGTGGGGATGGTGTTTCAGTGTGTGCGGACGGGGTTTCAGTCTGTGGGGAAGGTGTTTCTGTGTGTGGGGATGTGTTTCATTGTGTGGGGAAAGGGTTGCAGTGTGTGGGAATGATTTTCAGTGTTTGGGGAAGGGGTTTCAGTGTGTGGGGAAGTGCTTCAGTGAGTGTGGAAATGTTGTCAGTGTGGGGAAGGGTTTCAGATTGAGGGGAAGGGTTTTCAGTGTGTGGGGATGGGTTTCAGTGTGTGGGGATGGGTTACAATGTGTGCAGAAAGGGTTTCAGTGTGTGGGGAAGGTGTTTCAATGTGCGGGGAAGGGGTTTCAGTGTGTGGGGATGTGTTTCAGTATGTGGGGAAGGGGTTTCAGTGTGTGGGGATGTGTTTCAGTGTGTGGGGAAGGTATTTCAGTGTGTGGGGAAGGGTTTCACTGTGTGGGGAAGGTGTTTCAGTTTGTGCGAAAGGGGTTTCAGTGTGTGCGGAAGGCATTTCAGTGTGTGGGGAATGGTTTTCAGTATGTGGGGAAGGAGTTTCAGTGTGTGGGGAATGTGTTTCAGTGTGTGGTGAATGGGTATCAGTGTTTGGGGAAGGGTTACAGTGTGTGGGGAAGGGGTTTCAGTGTGTGGGGAAGGGGTTAAACTGTGTGGGGAAAGGTTTCACTGTGTGCGGAATGGGTTTCAGTCTGTTGTGAAGGGGTTTCAGTGTGTGCGGAAGGTGTTTCAGTGTGTGCAGAAGGGGTTTCAGTGTGTGGGGAAGGTGTTTCAGTGTGTGGGGAAGCGTTACAGTGTGTGGGGACGGTGTTTCAGCGTGTGCGGAAGGGGTTTCAGTGTGTGGTGAATGTGTTTCGGTGTTGTGGGGAAGGTGTTTCAGTATGTGGGGAAGGTGTTTCAGTGCGTGGGGATGTGTTTCAGTGTGTGTGGAAGGTGTTTCAGTGTGTGGGGAAGGGGTTTCAGTGTGTGGGTTGGTGTTTCAGTGTGTGGGGATGTGTTTGAGTGTTTGTGCAAGTTGTTTCAGTGTTTGGGGAAGGGGTTTCAGTGTGTGGGGAAGGGGTTTCAGTGTGTGGGGAAGGGGTTTCAGTTTGTGGGGAAGGTGTTTCAGTGAGTGGCTAAGGGGTTTAGGAGTGTGGGGAAGGGATTCAGTGTGTGGGGAAGGGATTTCAGTGTCTGGGGAAGGTGGTTCAGTGTGTGGGGAAGGTGTTTCAGTGTGTGCGGAAGGGGTTACACTGTGTGGGGAAAGGATTCACTGTGTGCGGAATGGGTTTCAGTGTGTGGTGAAGGGGTTTTAGTGTGTGCGGTAGGTGTTTCAGTGTGTGCAGAAGGGGTTTCAGTGTGTGGGGAAGGTGTTTCAGTGTGTGGGGAAGCGTTACAGTGTGTGGGGTCGGTGTTTCAGTGTGTGCGGAAGGGGTTTCAGTGTGTGCTGAATGTGTTTCGGTGTGTGGGGAAGGTGTTTCAGTATGTGGGGAAGGTGTTTCAGAGCGTGGGGATGTGTTTCAGTGTGTGTGGAAGGTGTTTCAGTGTGTGGGGAAGGGGTTTCAGTGTGTGGGTTGGTGTTTCAGTGTGTGGGGATGTGTTTGAGTGTTTGTGCAAGTTGTTTCAGTGTTTGGGGAAGGTGTTTCAGTGTGTGGGGAAGGGGTTTCAGTGTGTGGGGAAGGGGTTTCAGTTTGTGGGGAAGGTGTTTCAGTGAGTGGCTAAGGGGTTTAGGAGTGGGGGGAAGGGATTCAGTGTGTGGGGAAGGGATTTCAGTGTCTGGGGAAGGTGGTTCAGTGTGTGGGGAAGGTGTTTCAGTGTGTGGGGAAGGTGTTTCAGTGTGTGGGGAAGTGTTTCAATGTGTGGGGATGTGTTTCAGTTTGTGGGGAAGGGTTTCAGCGAGTGGGGAAGGTGTTTCAGTGTGTGGGGATGGTTTTCAGTGTGTGGGGATGGGTTTCCGTGTGTGCGGAAGGGGTTTAAGTGTGTGGGGAAGGTGTTTCAGTGTGTGGGGAAGGGTTTCAGTGTGGGAGTCAGGTCTTTCTGTGTGTGGGGAAGGGGATTCAGTGTGTGGGGAAGGCGTTTCAGTGTGTGGGGAAGGGTTTCACTGTGTGCGGAAGGGGTTTCAGAGTGTGGGGAAGTCGTTTCAGTGTGTGGGGAAGTTGTTTCAGTGTGTGCGGAAGGGGTTTCAGTGTGTGGGGAAGGTGTTTCAGTGTGTGTGGAAGGGGTTTCAGTGTGTGGGGAAGGTGTTTCAGTATGTGTGGAAGGGGTTTCAGTGTGTGCGGAAGGGGTTTCAGTGTGTGGGGAAGGGGTTTCAGTGTGTGGGGATTTTGTTTCAGTGTGTGCGGAAGGGGATTCAGTCTGTGGGGAAGGTGTTTCAGTGTGTGGGGAAGGTGTTTCAGTGTGTGGGGAAAGGGTTTCAGTGTGTGGGGATGATTTTCAGTGTGTGGGGAAGGGGTTTCAGTTTGTGGGGATGTGCTTCAGTGAGTGGGGAAGGGTTTTCAGTGTGTGGGGAAGGGTTTCAGAGTGAGGGGAAGGGGTTTCAGTGTGTGGGGATGGGTTTCAGTGTGTGGGTATGGTTTACAATGTGTGCAGAAGGGTTTTCAGTGTGTGAGGAAGGTGTTTCAGTATCTGGGGATGTGTTTCAGTGTGTGTGGAAGGGGTTTCAGTGTGTGGGGAAGTGGTTTCAGTGTGTGGGGGTGGGGTTTCAGTGTGTGGGGATGGGTTTCAGTGTGTGGGGAAGGGGTTTCAGTGTCTGGGGAAGGTGTTTCAGTGTGTGGGGATGGGTTTCAGTGTGTGGGGATGGGTTTCAGTGTGTGGGGATGGGTTACAATGTGTGCGGAATGGGTTTCAGTGTGTGGGGAAGGTATTTCAGTGTTTGGGGATGTGTTTCAGTGTTTGGGTAAGGGGTTTCAGTGTGTGGGGAAGGGGTTTCAGTGTGTGTGTGTGGGGTTTCAGTGTGTGGGGATGGGTTTCAGTGTGTGCGGAAGGGGTTTCAGTGTGTGGGGAAGGTGTTTCAGTGAGTGGGGAAGGGGTTTCAGTGTGTGGAGAAGGGGTTTCAGTGTGTGGGGAAGGTGTTTCAGTGTGTGGGGAAGGGGTTTAGGAGTGTGGGGAAGGGTTTCAGTGTGTGGGGAAGGGATTTCAGTGTGTGGGAAAGGTGTTTCAGTGTGTGGGGAAGGTGTTTCTGTGTGTGGGGAAGGCTTTTCAGTGTGTGGGGATGTGTTTCTGTGTGTGGGGAAGGATTTTCAGTGTGTGGGGAAGGGGTTTCTGTGTGTGGGGAAGGGTTTCACTGTGTGCGGAAGGTATTTCAGTGTGTGGGGATGGGGATTCAGTGTGTGGGGAAGGAGTTTCCGTGTGTGGGGAAGGGATTTCAGTGTGTGGGGAAGGTGTTTCAGTGTGTGCGGAAGGGGTTTCAGTGTGTGCGCAAGGTGTTTCAGTGTGTGGGGAAAGGGTTTCAGTCTGTGGGGAAGGTGTTTCTGTGCGTGGGGATGTGTTTCAGTGTTTGGGGAAAGGGTTTCAGTGTGTGGGAATGATTTTCAGTGTTTGGGGAAGGGGTTTCAGTGTGTGGGGATGTGCTTCAGTGAGTGTGGAAAGGTTTTCAGTGTTTGGGGAAGGGTTTCAGAGTGAGGGGAAGGGGTTTCAGTGTGTGAGGATGGGGTTCAGTGTGTGGGGATGGGTTACAATGTGTGCAGAAAGGGTTTCAGTGTGTGGGGAATGTGTTTCAATGTGCGGGGAAGGTGTTTCAGTGTGTGCGAAAGGGGTTTCAGTGTGTGCGGAAGGCATTTCAGTGTGTGGGGAATGGATTTCAGTATGTGGGGAAGGAGTTTCAGTGTGTGGGGAATGTGTTTCAGTGTCCTTGGGAGGGTTTCAGTGTGTGGGGAATGTGTTTCAGTGTGTGGTGAATGGGTATCAGTGTTTGGGGAAGGGTTTCAGTGTGTGGGGAAGGGATTTCAGTGTGTGGGGAAGGTGTTTCAGTGTGTGGGGATGTGTTGCAGTGTGTGGGGATGGGGTTTCAGTGTATGGGGAAGGTGTTTCAGTGTGTGGGGAAGGGGTTTCAGTATGTGGGGTAGGGTTTCCATTGTGTGGGGAAGGTGTTTCAGTGTGTGGGGAAGTGTTTCTGTGTGTGGGGAATGTGTTTCAGTGTGTGCGGAAGGGTTACAGTGTGAGGGGACGGTGTTTCAGTGTGTGCGAAAGGTGTTTCAGTATGTGGGGAAGGTTTTTCAGTGCGTGGGGATGCGTTTCAGTGTGTGTGGAAGGGGTTTCAGTGTGTGGGGAAGGGGTTTCAGTGTGTGGGGTGGTGTTTCAGTGTGTGGGGATGTGTTTGAGTGTTTGTACAAGGTGTTTCAGTGTTTGGGGAAGGTGTTTCAGTGTGTGCGGAAGGGGTTTAGGAGTGTGGGGAAGGGATTCAGTGTGTGGCGAAGGTATTTCAGTGTCAGGGGAAGGTGGTTCAGTGTGTGGGGAAGGTTTTTCAGTGTGTGGGGAAGGTGTTTCAGTGTGTGGGGAAGTGTTTCAATGTGTGGGGATGTGTTTCAGTTTGTGGGGATGGGTTTCAGTGTGTGGGGAAGGTGTTTCAGTTTGTGGGGATGGTTTTCAGTGTGTGGGGCTGGGTTTCAGTGTGTGCGGAAGCGGTTTAAGTGTGTGGGGAAGGGGTTTCAGTGTGTGGGGATGGGTTTCAGTGTGTGGGGATAGGTTTCAGTGTGTGGGGATGGGTTTCAGTATGTGCGGAAGGGGTTTCATTGTGTGCGGAAGGTGTTTCACTGTCTGGGGAAGGTGTTTCATTGTGTGGGGAAAGGGTTTCAGTGTGTGGGGAAGGTGTTTCAGTGTGTGGGGAATGGTTTTCAGAGTGTGGGGAAGGGTTTCAGTGTGTGGGGTGGCGATTTCAGTGTGTGGGGAAGGCGTTTCAGAGTGTGGGGAAGGGTTTCAGTGTGGGTTTAAGGGTTTTCAGTGTGTGCGGAAGGGGATTCAGTGTGTGGGGAAGGCGTTGCAGGGTGTGGGGATGTGTTTCCGTGTTTGGGGAAGGGGTTTCAGTGTGTGGGGAAGGGGTTACACTGTGTGGGGAATGGTTTCACTGTGTGCGGAAGGGGTTTCAGTGTGTGGTGAAGGGGTTTCAGTGTGTGCGGAAGGTGTTTCAGTGTGTGCAGAATGGGTTTCAGTGTGTGTGGAAGGTGTTTCAGTGTGTGGGGAAGGGTTACAGTGTGTGGGGACGGTGTTTCAGTGTGTGCGGAAGGGGTTTCAGTGTGTGGTGAATGTGTTTTGGTGTGTGGGGAAGGTGTTTCAGTATGTGGGGAAGGTGTTTCAGTGCGTGGGGATGTGTTTCAGTGTGTGTGGAAGGGGTTTCATTGTGTGGGGAAGGGGTTTCAGTGTTTGGGTTGGTGTTTCAGTGTGTGGGGATGTGTTTGAGTGTTTGTGCAAGGTGTTTCAGTGTTTGGGGAAGGTGTTTCAGTGCGTGGGGATGTGTTTCAGACTGTGTGGAAGGGGTTTCAGTGTGTGGGGAAGGCGTTTCAGTGTGTGGAGTGGTGTTTCAGTGTGTGGGGATGTGTTTGAGTGTTTGTGCAAGGTGTTTCAGTGTTTGTGGAAGGGTGTTTCAGTGTGTGGGGAAGGTGTTTCAGTGTGCGGGGAAAGGGTTTCAGTGTGTGGGGATGATTTTCAGTGTGTGGGGAAGGGGTTTCAGTTTGTGGGGATGTGCTTCAGTGAGTGGGGAAGGGTTTTCAGTGTGTGGGGTAGGGTTTCAGAGTGAAGGGAAGGGGTTTCAGTGTGTGGGGATGGGTTTCAGTGTGTGGGGATGGGTTACAATGTGTGCAGAAGGGTTTTCAGTGTGTGGGGAAGGTGTTTCAGTATCTGTGGATGTGTTTCAGTGTGTGTGGAAGGGGTTTCAGTGTGTGGGGAAGTGGTTTCAGTGTGTGGGGGTGGGGTTTCAGTGTGTGAGGATGGGTTTCAGTGTGTGGGGAAGGGGTTTCAGTGCGTGGGGAAGGTGTTTCAGTGTGTGGGGATGAGGTTTCAGTGTGTGGGGAAGGGGTTACAGTGTGTTGGGGAAGGGGTTTCAGTGTGTGGGGAATGTGTTTCAGTGTGTAGGGTAGGGGTTTCAGTGTTTGGGGAAGGTGTTTCTGTGTGTGGGGATGAGTTTCAATTTGTGGGGATGTGTTTTATTTTGTGGGGAAGGGTTTCAGAGAGAGGGAAAGGTGTTTCAGTGTGTGGGGATGGGTTTCAGTGTGTGGGGATGGGTTTCAGTGTGTGGGGATGGGTTACAATGTGTGCGGAATGGGTTTCAGTGTGTGGGGAAGGTATTTCAGTGTTTGGGGATGTGTTTCAGTGTTTGGGAAAGGGGTTTCAGTGAGTGGGGAAGGGGTTTCAGTGTGTGTGTGGGGGGTTTCAGTGTGTGGGGATGGGTGTCAGTGTGTGCGGAAGGGGTTTCAGTGTGTGGGGAAGGTGTTTCAGTGAGTGGGGAAGAGGTTTCAGTGTGTGGAGAAGGGGTTTAGGTGTGTGGGGAAGGTGTTTCAGTGTGTGGGGAAGGTGTTTCAGTGTGTGGGGAAGGGATTTCAGTGTGTGGGAAAGGTGTTTCAGTGTGTGGGGAAGGTGTTTCAGTGTGTGGGGAAGGCTTTTCAGTGTGTGGGGATGTGTTTCTGTGCGTGGGGAAGGGTTTTCAGTGTGTG
Organism: Heterodontus francisci; assembly: GCF_036365525.1. NCBI lineage: Eukaryota > Metazoa > Chordata > Chondrichthyes > Heterodontiformes > Heterodontidae > Heterodontus > Heterodontus francisci. The sequence goes on along the minus strand of NW_027142143.1, from coordinate 1,191,178 downwards.
GGGAAGGGGTTTCTGTGTGTGGGGAAGGGTTTCACTGTGTGCGGAAGGTGTTTCAGTGTGTGGGGATGGGGATTCAGTGTGTGGGGAAGGAGTTTCCGTGTGTGGGGAAGGGATTTCAGTGTGTGGGGAAGATGTTTCAGTGTGTGCGGAAGGGGTTTCAGTGTGTGCGGAAGGTGTTTCAGTGTGTGGGGAAAGGGTTTCAGTGTGTGGGGATGGTGTTTCAGTGTATGCGGACGGGGTTTCAGTCTGTGGGGAAGGTGTTTCTGTGTGTGGGGATGTGTTTCATTGTGTGGGGAAAGGGTTGCAGTGTGTGGGAATGATTTTCAGTGTTTGGGGAAGGGGTTTCAGTGTGTGGGGAAGCGCTTCAGTGAGTGTGGAAAGGTTGTCCATGTGGGGAAGGGTTTCAGATTGAGGGGAAGGGTTTTCAGTGTGTGGGGATGGGTTTCAGTGTGTGGGGATGGGTTACAATGTGTGCAGAAAGGGTTTCAGTGTGTGGAGAAGGTGTTTCAATGTGCGGGGAAGGGGTTTCAGTGTGTGGGGATGTGTTTCAGTATGTGGGGAAGGGGTTTCAGTGTGTGGGGATGTGTTTCAGTGTGTGGGGAAGGTATTTCAGTGTGTGGGGATGGGTTTCACTGTGTGGGGAAGGTGTTTCAGTTTGTGCGAAAGGGGTTTCAGTGTGTGCGGAAGGCATTTCAGTGTGTGGGGAATGGTTTTCAGTATGTGGGGAAGGAGTTTCAGTGTGTGGGGAATGTGTTTCAGTGTGTGGTGAATGGGTATCAGTGTTTGGGGAAGGGTTACAGTGTGTGGGGAAGGGGTTTCAGTGTGTGGGGAAGGGGTTACACTGTGTGGGGGAAGGTTTCACTGTGTGCGGAATGGGTTTCAGTGTGTTGTGAAGGGGTTTCAGTGTGTGCGGAAGGTGTTTCAGTGTGTGCAGAAGGGGTTTCAGTGTGTGGGGAAGGTGTTTCAGTGTGTGGGGAAGCGTTACAGTGTGTGGGGACGGTGTTTCAGTGTGTGCGGAAGGGGTTTCAGTGTGTGGTGAATGTGTTTCGGTGTTGTGGGGAAGGTGTTTCAGTATGTGGGGAAGGTGTTTCAGTGCGTGGGGATGTGTTTCAGTGTGTGTGGAAGGTGTTTCAGTGTGTGGGGAAGGGGTTTCAGTGTGTGGGTTGGTGTTTCAGTGTGTGGGGATGTGTTTGAGTGTTTGTGCAAGTTGTTTCAATGTTTGGGGAAGGTGTTTCAGTGTGTGGGGAAGGTGTTTCAGTGTGTGGGGAAGGGGTTTCTGTTTGTGGGGAAGGTGTTTCAGTGAGTGGCTAAGGGGTTTAGGTGTGTGGGGAAGGGATTCAGTGTGTGGGGAAGGGATTTCAGTGTCTGGGGAAGGTGGTTCAGTGTGTGGGGAAAGGATTCACTGTGTGCGGAATGGGTTTCAGTGTGTGGTGAAGGGGTTTTAGTGTGTGCGGTAGGTGTTTCAGTGTGTGCAGAAGGGGTTTCAGTGTGTGGGGACGGTGTTTTAGTGTGTGCGGAAGGGGTTTCAGTGTGTGCTGAATGTGTTTCGGTGTGTGGGGAAGGTGTTTCAGTATGTGGGGAAGGTGTTTCAGAGCGTGGGGATGTGTTTCAGTGTGTGTGGAAGGTGTTTCAGTGTGTGGGGAAGGGGTTTCAGTGTGTGGGTTGGTGTTTCAGTGTGTGGGGATGTGTTTGAGTGTTTGTGCAAGTTGTTTCAGTGTTTGGGGAAGGTGTTTCAGTGTGTGGGGAAGGGGTTTCAGTGTGTGGGGAAGGGGTTTCAGTTTGTGGGGAAGGTGTTTCAGTGAGTGGCTAAGGGGTTTAGGAGTGGGGGGAAGGGATTCAGTGTGTGGGGAAGGGATTTCAGTGTCTGGGGAAGGTGGTTCAGTGTGTGGGGAAGGTGTTTCAGTGTGTGGGGAAGGTGTTTCAGTGTGTGGGGAAGTGTTTCAATGTGTGGGGATGTGTTTCAGTTTGTGGGGAAGGGTTTCAGCGTGTGGGGAAGGTGTTTCAGTGTGTGGGGATGGTTTTCAGTGTGTGGGGATGGGTTTCCGTGTGTGCGGAAGGGGTTTAAGTGTGTGGGGAAGGTGTTTCAGTGTGTGGGGAAGGGTTTCAGTGTGGGAGTCAGGTCTTTCTGTGTGTGGGGAAGGGGATTCAGTGTGTGGGGAAGGCGTTTCAGTGTGTGGGGATGTGTTTCAGCGTGTGGGGAAGGGGTTTCAGTGTGTGGGGAAGGGGTTTCAGTGTGTGGGGAAGGGTTTCACTGTGTGCGGAAGGGGTTTCAGAGTGTGGGGAAGTCGTTTCAGTGTGTGGGGAAGGTGTTTCAGTGTGTGTGGAAGGGGTTTCAATGTGTGGGGAAGGTGTTTCAGTGTGTGTGGAAGGGGTTTCAGTGTGTGGGGAAGGTGTTTCAGTATGTGTGGAAGGGGTTTCAGTGTGTGCAGAAGGGGTTTCAGTGAGTGGGGAAGGGGTTTCAGTGTGTGGGGATTTTGTTTCAGTGTGTGCGGAAGGGGTTTCAGTCTGTGGGGAAGGTGTTTCAGTGTGTGGGGAAGGTGTTTCAGTGTGTGGGGAAAGGGTTTCAGTGTGTGGGGATGATTTTCAGTGTGTGGGGAAGGGGTTTCAGTTTGTGGGGATGTGCTTCAGTGAGTGGGAAAGGGTTTTCAGTGTGTGGGGAAGGGTTTCAGAGTGAGGGGAAGGGGTTTCAGTGTGTTGGGATGGGTTTCAGTGTGTGGGTATGGTTTACAATGTGTGCAGAAGGGTTTTCAGTGTGTGGGGAAGGTGTTTCAGTATCTGGGGATGTGTTTCAGTGTGTGTGGAAGGGGTTTCAGTGTGTGGGGAAGTGGTTTCAGTGTGTGGGGGTGGGGTTTCAGTGTGTGGGGAAGGGATTTCAGTGTGTGGGAAAGGTGTTTCAGTGTGTGGGGAAGGTGTTTCAGTGTGTGGGGAAGGCTTTTCAGTGTGTGGGGATGTGTTTCTGTGCGTGGGGAAGGGTTTTCAGTGTGTGGGGAAGGGGTTTCAGTGTGTGGGGAAGGGTTTCACTGTGTGCGGAAGGTGTTTCAGTGTGTGGGGATGGGGATTCAGTGTGTGGGGAAGGAGTTTCCGTGTGTGGGGAAGGGATTTCAGTGTGTGGGGAAGATGTTTCTGTGTGTGCGGAAGGGGTTTCAGTGTGTGCGCAAGGTGTTTCAGTGTGTGGGGAAAGGGTTTCAGTGTGTGGGGATGGTGTTTCAGTGTGTGCGGACGGGGTTTCAGTCTGTGGGGAAGGTGTTTCTGTGTGTGGGGATGTGTTTCATTGTGTGGGGAAAGGGTTGCAGTGTGTGGGAATGATTTTCAGTGTTTGGGGAAGGGGTTTCAGTGTGTGGGGAAGTGCTTCAGTGAGTGTGGAAATGTTGTCAGTGTGGGGAAGGGTTTCAGATTGAGGGGAAGGGTTTTCAGTGTGTGGGGATGGGTTTCAGTGTGTGGGGATGGGTTACAATGTGTGCAGAAAGGGTTTCAGTGTGTGGGGAAGGTGTTTCAATGTGCGGGGAAGGGGTTTCAGTGTGTGGGGATGTGTTTCAGTATGTGGGGAAGGGGTTTCAGTGTGTGGGGATGTGTTTCAGTGTGTGGGGAAGGTATTTCAGTGTGTGGGGAAGGGTTTCACTGTGTGGGGAAGGTGTTTCAGTTTGTGCGAAAGGGGTTTCAGTGTGTGCGGAAGGCATTTCAGTGTGTGGGGAATGGTTTTCAGTATGTGGGGAAGGAGTTTCAGTGTGTGGGGAATGTGTTTCAGTGTGTGGTGAATGGGTATCAGTGTTTGGGGAAGGGTTACAGTGTGTGGGGAAGGGGTTTCAGTGTGTGGGGAAGGGGTTAGACTGTGTGGGGAAAGGTTTCACTGTGTGCGGAATGGGTTTCAGTCTGTTGTGAAGGGGTTTCAGTGTGTGCGGAAGGTGTTTCAGTGTGTGCAGAAGGGGTTTCAGTGTGTGGGGAAGGTGTTTCAGTGTGTGGGGAAGCGTTACAGTGTGTGGGGACGGTGTTTCAGCGTGTGCGGAAGGGGTTTCAGTGTGTGGTGAATGTGTTTCGGTGTTGTGGGGAAGGTGTTTCAGTATGTGGGGAAGGTGTTTCAGTGCGTGGGGATGTGTTTCAGTGTGTGTGGAAGGTGTTTCAGTGTGTGGGGAAGGGGTTTCAGTGTGTGGGTTGGTGTTTCAGTGTGTGGGGATGTGTTTGAGTGTTTGTGCAAGTTGTTTCAGTGTTTGGGGAAGGGGTTTCAGTGTGTGGGGAAGGGGTTTCAGTGTGTGGGGAAGGGGTTTCAGTTTGTGGGGAAGGTGTTTCAGTGAGTGGCTAAGGGGTTTAGGAGTGTGGGGAAGGGATTCAGTGTGTGGGGAAGGGATTTCAGTGTCTGGGGAAGGTGGTTCAGTGTGTGGGGAAGGTGTTTCAGTGTGTGCGGAAGGGGTTACACTGTGTGGGGAAAGGATTCACTGTGTGCGGAATGGGTTTCAGTGTGTGGTGAAGGGGTTTTAGTGTGTGCGGTAGGTGTTTCAGTGTGTGCAGAAGGGGTTTCAGTGTGTGGGGAAGGTGTTTCAGTGTGTGGGGAAGCGTTACAGTGTGTGGGGTCGGTGTTTCAGTGTGTGCGGAAGGGGTTTCAGTGTGTGCTGAATGTGTTTCGGTGTGTGGGGAAGGTGTTTCAGTATGTGGGGAAGGTGTTTCAGAGCGTGGGGATGTGTTTCAGTGTGTGTGGAAGGTGTTTCAGTGTGTGGGGAAGGGGTTTCAGTGTGTGGGTTGGTGTTTCAGTGTGTGGGGATGTGTTTGAGTGTTTGTGCAAGTTGTTTCAGTGTTTGGGGAAGGTGTTTCAGTGTGTGGGGAAGGGGTTTCAGTGTGTGGGGAAGGGGTTTCAGTTTGTGGGGAAGGTGTTTCAGTGAGTGGCTAAGGTGTTTAGGAGTGGGGGGAAGGGATTCAGTGTGTGGGGAAGGGATTTCAGTGTCTGGGGAAGGTGGTTCAGTGTGTGGGGAAGGTGTTTCAGTGTGTGGGGAAGGTGTTTCAGTGTGTGGGGAAGTGTTTCAATGTGTGGGGATGTGTTTCAGTTTGTGGGCAAGGGTTTCAGCGAGTGGGGAAGGTGTTTCAGTGTGTGGGGATGGTTTTCAGTGTGTGGGGATGGGTTTCCGTGTGTGCGGAAGGGGTTTAAGTGTGTGGGGAAGGTGTTTCAGTGTGTGGGGAAGGGTTTCAGTGTGGGAGTCAGGTCTTTCTGTGTGTGGGGAAGGGGATTCAGTGTGTGGGGAAGGCGTTTCAGTGTGTGGGGATGTGTTTCAGCGTGTGGGGAAGGGGTTTCAGTGTGTGGGGCAGGGGTTTCAGTGTGTGGGGAAGGGTTTCACTGTGTGCGGAAGGGGTTTCAGAGTGTGGGGAAGTCGTTTCAGTGTGTGGGGAAGTTGTTTCAGTGTGTGCGGAAGGGGTTTCAGTGTGTGGGGAAGGTGTTTCAGTGTGTGTGGAAGGGGTTTCAGTGTGTGGGGAAGGTGTTTCAGTATGTGTGGAAGGGGTTTCAGTGTGTGCGGAAGGGGTTTCAGTGAGTGGGGAAGGGGTTTCAGTGTGTGGGGATTTTGTTTCAGTGTGTGCGGAAGGGGATTCAGTCTGTGGGGAAGGTGTTTCAGTGTGTGGGGAAGGTGTTTCAGTGTGTGGGGAAAGGGTTTCAGTGTGTGGGGATGATTTTCAGTGTGTGGGGAAGGGGTTTCAGTTTGTGGGGATGTGCTTCAGTGAGTGGGGAAGGGTTTTCAGTGTGTGGGGAAGGGTTTCAGAGTGAGGGGAAGGGGTTTCAGTGTGTGGGGATGGGTTTCAGTGTGTGGGTATGGTTTACAATGTGTGCAGAAGGGTTTTCAGTGTGTGGGGAAGGTGTTTCAGTATCTGGGGATGTGTTTCAGTGTGTGTGGAAGGGGTTTCAGTGTGTGGGGAAGTGGTTTCAGTGTGTGGGGGTGGGGTTTCAGTGTGTGGGGATGGGTTTCAGTGTGTGGGGAAGGGGTTTCAGTGTCTGGGGAAGGTGTTTCAGTGTGTGGGGATGAGGTTTCGGTGTGTGGGGAAGGGGTTACAGTGTGTTGGGGAAGGGGTTTCAGTGTGTGGGGAATGTGTTTCAATGTGTAGGGTAGGGGTTTCAGTGTTTGGGGAAGGTGTTTCTGTGTGTGGGGATGAGTTTCAATTTGTGGGGATGTGTTTTATTTTGTGGGGAAGGGTTTCAGAGAGAGGGAAAGGTGTTTCAGTGTGTGGGGATGGGTTTCAGTGTGTGGGGATGGGTTTCAGTGTGTGGGGATGGGTTACAATGTGTGCGGAATGGGTTTCAGTGTGTGGGGAAGGTATTTCAGTGTTTGGGGATGTGTTTCAGTGTTTGGGTAAGGGGTTTCAGTGTGTGGGGAAGGGGTTTCAGTGTGTGTGTGGGGTGTTTCAGTGTGTGGGGATGGGTGTCAGTGTGTGCGGAAGGGGTTTCAGTGTGTGGGGAAGGTGTTTCACTGAGTGGGGAAGGGATTTCAGGGAGTGGAGAAGGGGTTTAGGAGTGTGGGGAAGGTGTTTCAGTGTGTGGGGAAGGTGTTTCAGTGTGTGGGGAAGGGATTTCAGTGTGTGGGAAAGGTGTTTCAGTGTGTGGGGAAGGTGTTTCAGTGTGTGGGGAAGGCTTTTCAGTGTGTGGGGATGTGTTTCTGTGCGTGGGGAAGAGTTTTCAGTGTGTGGGGAAGGGGTTTCAGTGTGTGGGGAAGTGTTTCACTGTGTGCAGAAGGTGTTTCAGTGTGTGGGGATGGGGATTCAGTGTGTGGGGAAGGAGTTTCCGTGTGTGGGGAAGGGATTTCAGTGTGTGGGGAAGATGTTTCAGTGTGTGCGGAAGGGGTTTCAGTGTGTGGGGAAGCGTTACAGTGTGTGGGGACGGTGTTTCAGTGTGTGCGGAAGGGGTTTCAGTGTGTGCTGAATGTGTTTCAGTGTGTGGGGAAGGTGTTTCAGTATGTGGGGAAGGTGTTTCAGAGCGTGGGGATGTGTTTCAGTGTGTGTGGAAGGTGTTTCAGTGTGTGGGGAAGGGGTTTCAGTGTTTGGGTTGGTGTTTCAGTGTGTGGGGATGTGTTTGAGTGTTTGTGCAAGTTGTTTCAGTGTTTGGGGAAGGTGTTTCAGTGTGTGGGGAAGGGGTTTCAGTGTGTGGGGAAGGGGTTTCAGTTTGTGGGGAAGGTGTTTCAGTGAGTGGCTAAGGGGTTTAGGACTGTGGGGAAGGGATTCAGTGTGTGGGGAAGGGATTTCAGTGTCTGGGGAAGGTGGTTCAGTGTGTGGGGAAGGTGTTTCAGCGTGTGGGGAAGGTGTTTCAGTGTGTGGGGAAGTGTTTCAATGTGTGGGGATGTGTTTCAGTTTGTGGGGAAGGGTTTCAGAGTGTGGGGAAGGTGTTTCAGTGTGTGGGGATGGTTTTCAGTGTGTGGGGATGGGTTTCCGTGTGTGCGGAAGGGGTTTAAGTGTGTGGGGAACGTGTTTCAGTGTGTGAGGAAGGGTTTCAGTGTGGGAGTCAGGTCTTTCTATGTGTGGGGAAGGGGATTCAGTGTGTGGGGAAGGCGTTTCAGTGTGTGGGGATGTGTTTCAGCGTGTGGGGAATGGGTTTCAGTGTGTGGGGAAGGGGTTTCAGTGTGTGGGGAAGGGTTTCACTGTGTGCGGAAGGGGTTTCAGAGTGTGGGGAAGTCGTTTCAGTGTGTGGGGAAGGTGTTTCAGTGTGTGCAGAAGGGGTTTCAGTGTGTGGGGAAGGTGTTTCAGTGTGTGTGGAAGGGGTTTCAGTGTGTGGGGAAGGTGTTTCAGCATGTGTGGAAGGGGTTTCAGTGTGTGCGGAAGGGGTTTCAGTGTGTGGGGAAGGGGTTTCAGTGTGTGGGGATTTTGTTTCAGTGTGTGTGGAAGGGGTTTCAGTCTGTGGGGAAGGTGTTTCAGTGTGTGGGGAAGGTGTTTCAGTGTGTGGGGAAAGGGTTTCAGTGTGTGGGGATGATTTTCAGTGTGTGGGGAAGGGGTTTCAGTTCGTGGGGATGTGCTTCAGTGAGTGGGGAAGGGTTTTCAGTGTGTGGGGAAGGGTTTCAGAGTGAGGGGAAGGGGTTTGAGTGTGTGGGGATGGGTTACAATGTGTGCAGAAGGGTTTTCAGTGTGTGGGGAAGGTGTTTCAGTATCTGGGGATGTGTTTCAGTGTGTGTGGAAGGGGTTTCAGTGTGTGGGGAAGTGGTTTCAGTGCGTGGGGGTGGTGTTTCAGTGTGTGGGGATGGGTTTCAGTGTGTGTTGAAGGGGTTTCAGTGCGTGGGGAAGGTGTTTCAGTGTGTGGGGATGAGGTTTCAGTGTGTGGGGAAGGGGTTACAGTGTGTTGGGGAAGGGGTTTCAGTGTGTGGGGAATGTGTTTCAGTGTGTAGGGTAGTGGTTTCAGTGTTTGGGGAAGGTGTTTCTGTGTGTGGGGATGAGTTTCAATTTGTGGGGATGTGTTTTATTTTGTGGGGAAGGGTTTCAGAGAGAGGGAAAGGTGTTTCAGTGTGTGGGGATGGGTTTCAGTGTGTGGGGATGGGTTTCAGTGTGTGGGGATGGGTTACAATGTGTGCGGAATGGGTTTCAGTGTGTGGGGAAGGTATTTCAGTGTTTGGGGATGTGTTTCAGTGTTTGGGTAAGGGGTTTCAGTGTGTGGGGAAGGGGTTTCAGTGTGTGTGTGGGGGGTTTCAGTGTGTGGGGATGGGTGTCAGTGTGTGCGGAAGGGGTTTCAGTGTGTGGGGAAGGTGTTTCAGTGAGTGGGGAAGGGGTTTCAGTGTGTGGAGAAGGGGTTTAGGAGTGTGGGGAAGGTGTTTCAGTGTGTGGGGAAGGTGTGTCAGTGTGTGGGGAAGGGATTTCAGTGTGTGTGAAAGGTGTTTATATGTGTGGGGAAGGTGTTTCAGTGTGTGGGGAAGGCTTTTCAGTGTGTGGGTATGTGTTTCTGTGCGTGGGGAAGGGTTTTCAGTGTGTGGGGAAGGGGTTCCAGTGTGTGGGGAAGGGTTTCACTGTGTGCGGAATGTGTTTCAGTGTGTGGGGATGGGGATTCAGTGTGTGGGGAAGGAGTTTCCGTGTGTGGGGAAGGGATTTCAGTGTGTGGGGAAGATGTTTCAGTGTGTGCGGAAGGGGTTTCAGTGTGTGCGCAAGGTGTTTCAGTGTGTGCGCAAGGTGTTTCAGTGTGTGGGGAAAGGGTTTCAGTGTGTGGGGATGATGTTTCAGTGTGTGCGGACGGGGTTTCAGTCTGTGGGGAAGGTGTTTCTGTGTGTGGGGATGTGTTTCATTGTGTGGGGAAAGGGTTGCAGTGTGTGGGAATGATTTTCAGTGTTTGGGGAAGGGGTTTAGTGTGTGGGGAAGTGCTTCAGTGAGTGTGGAAAGGTTTTCAGTGTGGGGAAGGGTTTCAGATTGAGGGGAAGGGTTTTCAGTGTGTGGGGATGGGTTTCAGTGTGTGGGGATGGGTTACAATGTGTGCAGAAAGGGTTTCAGTGTGTGGGGAAGGTGTTTCAATGTGCGGGGAAGGGGTTTCAGTGTGTGGGGATGTGTTTCAGTATGTGGGGAAGGGGTTTCAGTGTGTGGGGAGGTGTTTCAGTGTGTGGGGAAGGTATTTCAGTGTGTGGGGAAGGTATTTCAGTGTGTGGGGAAGGGTTTCACTGCGTGGGGAAGGTGTTTCAGTTTGTGCGAAAGGGGTTTCAGTGTGTGCGGAAGGCATTTCAGTGTGTGGGGAATGGTTTTCAGTATGTGGGGAAGGAGTTTCAGTGTGTGGGGAATGTGTTTCAGTGTCCTTGGGAGGGTTTCAATGTGTGGGGAATGTGTTTCAGTGTGTGGTGAATGGGTATCAGTGTTTGGGGAAGGGTTTCAGTGTGTGGGGAAGGGATGTCAGTGTGTGGGGAAGGTTTTTCAGTGTGTGGGGATGTGTTGCAGCGTGTGGGGATGGGGTTTCAGTGTATGGGGAAGGTGTTTCAGCCTGTGGGGAAGGGGTTTCAGTATGTGGGGAAGGGTTTCCATTGTGTGGGGAAGGTGTTTCAGTGTGTGGGGAAGTGTTTCAGTGTGTGGGGAATGTGTTTCAGTGTGTGTGGAAGGGGTACAGTGTGTGGGGACGGTGTTTCAGTGTGTGCGGAAGGTGTTTCAGTATGAGGGGAAGGTGTTTCAGTGCGTGGGGATGCGTTTCAGTGTGTGTGGAAGGGGTTTCAGTGTGTGGGGAAGGGGTTTCAGTGTGTGGGGTGGTGTTTCAGTGTGTGGGGATGTGTTTGAGTGTTTGTGCAAGGTGTTTCAGTGTTTGGGGAAGGTGTTTCAGTGTGTGGGGAAGGTGTTTCAGTATGTGCGGAAGGGGTTTCAATGTGTGGGGAAGGTGTTTCAGTGTGTGTGGAAGGGGTTTCAGTGTGTGGGGAAGGTGTTTCAGTATGTGTGGAAGGGGTTTCAGTGTGTGCGGAAGGGGTTTCAGTGTGTGGGGAAGGGGTTTCTGTGTGTGGGGATGGCGTTTCAGTGTGTGCGGAAGGGGTTTCAGTCTGTGGGGAAGGTGTTTCAGTGTGTGGGGATGTGTTTCAGTGTGTGCGGAAGGGTTACAGTGTGTGGGGACGGTGTTTCAGTGTGTGCGGAAGGTGTTTCAGTATGAGGGGAAGGTGTTTCAGTGCGTGGGGATGCGTTTCAGTGTGTGTGGAAGGGGTTTCAGTGTGTGGGGAAGGGGTTTCAGTGTGTGGGGTGGTGTTTCAGTGTGTGGGGATGTGTTTGAGTGTTTGTGCAAGGTGTTTCAGTGTTTGGGGAAGGTGTTTCAGTGTGTGGGGAAGGTGTTTCAGTATGTGCGGAAGGGGTTTCAATGTGTGGGGAAGGTGTTTCAGTGTGTGTGGAAGGGGGTTCAGTGTGTGGGGAAGGTGTTTCAGTATGTGTGGAAGGGGTTTCAGTGTGTGCGGAAGGGGTTTCAGTGTGTGGGGAAGGGGTTTCTGTGTGTGGGGATGGCGTTTCAGTGTGTGCGGAAGGGGTTTCAGTCTGTGGGGAAGGTGTTTCAGTGTGTGGGGATGTGTTTCAGTGTGTGGGGAAAGAGTTTCAGTGTGTGGGGATGATTTTCAGTGTGTGGGGAAGGGGTTTCAGTGTGTGGGGATGTGCTTCAGTGACTGGGGAAGGGTTTTCAGTGTGTGGGGAAGGGTTTCAGAGTGAGGGGAAGGGGTTTCAGTGTGTGGGGATGGGTTTCAGTGTGTGGGGATGTGTTATAATGTGTGCAGAAGGGGTTTCAGTGTGTGGGGAAGGTATTTCAGTGTTTGGGGATGTGTTTCAGTGTTTGGGTAAGGGGTTTCAGTGTGTGGGGAAGGGGTTTCAGTGTGTGGGGAAGGTGTTTCATTGAGTGGGGAAGGGGTTTCAGTGTGTGGAGAAGGGGTTTCAGTGTGTGGGGAAGGTGTTTCAGTCTGTGGGGAAGGGGTTTAGGAGTGTGGGGAAGGGTTTCAGTGTGTGGGGAAGGGATTTCAGTATGTGGGAAAGGTGTTTCAGTGTGTGGGGAAGGTGTTTCTGTGTGTGGGGATTGCTTTTCAGTGTGTGGGGATGTGTTTCTGTGTGTGGGGAAGGGTTTTCAGTGTGTGGGGAAGGGGTTTCTGTGTGTGGGGAAGGGTTTCACTGTGTGCAAAAGGTATTTCAGTGTGTGGGGATGGGGATTCAGTGTGTGCGGAAGGGGTTTCAGTGTGTGCGCAAGGTGTTCCAGTGTGTGGGGAAATGGTTTCAGTGTGTGGGGATGGTGTTTCAGTGTGTGCGGAAGGGGTTTCAGTCTGTGGGGAAGGTGTTTCTGTGTGTGGGGAAGGGTTTTCAGTGTGTGGGGAAGGGGTTTCTGTGTGTGGGGAAGGGTTTCACTGTGTGCAAAAGGTATTTCAGTGTGTGGGGATGGGGATTCAGTGTGTGGGGAAGGAGTTTCCGTGTGTGGGGAAGGGATTTCAGTGTGTGGGGAAGGTGTTTCAGTGTGTGCGGAAGGGGTTTCAGTGTGTGCGCAAGGTGTTTCAGTGTGTGGGGAAATGGTTTCAGTGTGTGGGGATGGTGTTTCAGTGTGTGCGGAAGGGGTTTCAGTCTGTGGGGAAGGTGTTTCTGTGTGTGGGGATGTGTTTCAGTGTGTGGGGAAAGGGTTACAGTGTGTGGGAATGATTTTCAGTGTTTGGGGAATGGGTTTCAGTGTGTGGGGATGTGCTTCAGTGAGTGTGGAAAGGTTTTCAGTGTGTGGGGAAGGGTTTCAGAGTGAGGGGAAGGGGTTTCAGTGTGTGGGAATGGGTTTCAGTGTGTGGGGATGGGTTACAATGTGTGCAGAAAGGGTTTCAGTGTGTGGGGAAGGTGTTTCAATGTGCGGGGAAGGTGTTTCAGTGTGTGTGAAAGGGGTTTCAGTGTGTGCGGAAGGCATTTCAGTGTGTGGGGAATGGTTTTCAGTATGTGGGGAAGGAGTTTCAGTGTGTGGGGAATGTGTTTCAGTGTCCTTGGGAGGGTTTCAGTGTGTGGGGAATGTGTTTCAGTGTGTGGTGAATGGGTATCAGTGTTTGGGGAAGGGTTTCAGTGTGTGGGGAAGGGATTTCAGTGTGTGGGGAAGGTGTTTCAGTGTGTGGGGATGTGTTGCAGTGTGTGGGGATGGGGTTTCAGTGTATGGGGAAGGTGTTTCAGTGTGTGGGGAAGGGGTTTCAGTATGTGGGGAAGGGTTTCCATTGTGTGGGGAAGGTGTTTCAGTGTGTGGGGAAGTGTTTCAGTGTGTGGGGAATGTGTTTCAGTGTGTGCGGAAGGGTTACAGTGTGTGGGGACGGTGTTTCAGTGTGTGCGGAAGGTGTTTCAGTATGTGGGGAAGGTGTTTCAGTGCGTGGGGATGCGTTTCAGTGTGTGTGGAAGGGGTTTCAGTGTGTGGGGAAGGGGTTTCAGTGTGTGGGGTGGTGTTTCAGTGTGTGGGGATGTGTTTGAGTGTTTGTGCAAGGTGTTTCAGTGTGTGGGGAAGGGGTTTCAGTGTGTGGGGAAGGGGTTTCAGTTTGTGGGGAAGGTGTTTCAGTGAGTGACTAAGGGCTTTAGGAGTGTGGGGAAGGGATTCAGTGTGTGGCGAAGGTATTTCAGTGTCAGGGGAAGGTGGTTCAGTGTGTGAGGAAGGTGTTTCAGTGTGTGGGGATGGTTTTCAGTGTGTGGGGCTGGGTTTCAGTGTGTGCGGAAGCGGTTTAAGTGTGTGGGGAAGGGGTTTCAGTGTGTGGGGATGGGTTTCAGTGTGTGGGGATGGGTTTCAGTGTGTGGGGATGGGTTTCAGTATGTGCGGAAGGGGTTTCATTGTGTGCGGAAGGTGTTTCACTGTCTGGGGAAGGTGTTTCATTGTGTGGGGAAAGGGTTTCAGTGTGTGGGGAAGGGTTTCAGTGTGTGGGGTGGCGATTTCAGAGTGTGGGGAAGGGTTTCAGTGTGGGTGTAAGGGTTTTCAGTGTGTGGGGAAGGGGTTTCAGTGTGTGGGGAAGGGGTTACACTGTGTGGGGAATGGTTTCACTGTGTGCGGAAGGGGTTTCAGTGTGTGGTGAAGGGGTTTCAGTGTGTGCGCAAGGTGTTTCAGTGTGTGCAGAATGGGTTTCAGTGTTTGTGGAAGGTGTTTCAGTGTGTGGGGAAGGGTTACAGTGTGTGGGGACGGTGTTTCAGTGTGTGCGGAAGGGGTTTCAGTGTGTGGTGAATGTGTTTCCGTGTGTGGGGAAGGTGTTTCAGTATGTGGGGAAGGTGTTTCAGTGCGTGGGGATGTTTTGCAGTGTGTGGGGATGGGGTTTCAGTGTATGGGGAAGGTGTTTCAGTGTGTGGGGATGGGGTTTCAGTATGTGGGGAAGGGTTTCCATTGTGTGGGGAAGGTGTTTCAGTGTGTGGCGAAGTGTTTCGGTGTGTGGGGAATGTGTTTCAGTGTGTGCGGAAGGGTTACAGTGTGTGGGGACGGTGTTTCAGTGTGTGCGGAAGGTGTTTCAGTATGTGGGGAAGGTGTTTCAGTGCGTGGGGATGCGTTTCAGTGTGTGTGGAAGGGGTTTCAGTGTGTGGGGAAGGGGTTTCAGTGTGTGGGGTGGTGTTTCAGTGTGTGGGGATGTGTTTGAGTGTTTGTGCAAGGTGTTTCAGTGTTTGGGGAAGGTGTTTCAGTGTGTGGGGAAGTGGTTTCAGTGTGTGGGGAAGGGGTTTCAGTTTGTGGGGAAGGTGTTTCAGTGAGTGACTAAGGGGTTTAGGAGTGTGGGGAAGGGATTCAGTGTGTGGCGAAGGTATTTCAGTGTCAGGGGAAGGTGGTTCAGTGTGTGGGGAAGGTGTTTCAGTGTGTGGGGAAGTGTTTCAATGTGTGGGGATGTGTTTCAGTTTGTGGGGATGGGTTTCAGTGTGTGGGGAAGGTGTTTCAGTTTGTGGGGATGGTTTGCAGTGTGTGGGGCTGGGTTTCAGTGTGTGCGGAAGCGGTTTAAGTGTGTGGGGAAGGGGTTTCAGTGTGTGGGGATGGGTTTCAGTGTGTGGGGATGGGTTTCAGTATGTGCGGAAGGGGTTTCATTGTGTGCGGAAGGTGTTTCACTGTCTGGGGAAGGTGTTTCATTGTGTGGGGAAAGGGTTTCAGTGTGTGGGGAAGGTGTTTCAGTGTGTGGGGAATGGTTTTCAGAGTGTGGGGAAGGGTTTCAGTGTGTGGGGTGGCGATTTCAGTGTGTGGGGAAGGGTTTTCAGTGTGTGCAGAAGGGGATTCAGTGTGTGGGGAAGGCGTTGCAGGGTGTGGGGATGTGTTTCCGTGTGTGGGGAAGGGGTTTCAGTGTGTGGGGAAGGGGTTACACTGTGTGGGGAATGGTTTCACTGTGTACGGAAGGGGTTTCAGTGTGTGGGGAAGGGGTTTCAGTGTGTGCAGAAGGTGTTTCAGTGTGTGCAGAATGGGTTTCAGTGTGTGTGGAAGGTGTTTCAGTGTGTGGGGAAGGGTTACAGTGTGTGGGGACGGTGTTTCAGTGTGTGCGGAAGGGGTTTCAGTGTGTGGTGAATGTGTTTTGGTGTGTGGGGAAGGTGTTTTAGTATGTGGGGAAGGTGTTTCAGTGCGTGGGGATGTGTTTCAGTGTGTGTGGAAGGGGTTTCATTGTGTGGGGAAGGTGTTTCAGTGTTTGGGGAAGGTGTTTCAGTGCGTGGGGATGTGTTTCAGACTGTGTGGAAGGGGTTTCAGCGTGCGGGGAAGGCGTTTCAGTGTGTGGAGTGGTGTTTCAGTGTGTGGGGATATGTTTGAGTGTTTGTGCAAGGTGTTTCAGTGTTTGGGGAAGGTGTTTCAGTGTGTGGGGAAGGGGTTTCAGTGTGTGGGGAAGGGGTTTCAGTTTGTGGGGAACGGGTTTCAGTGAGTTGCTAAGGGGTTTAGGAGTGTGGGGAAGGGAATCAGTGTGAGGCAAAGGGATTTCAGTGTGAGGGGAAGGTGGTTCAGTGTGTGGGGAAGTTGTTTCAGTGAGTGGGAAGGTGTTTCTGTGTGTGGGGAAGAGTTTCAATGTGTGGGGATGTGTTTCAGTTTGTGGGAAAGGGTTTCAGTGTGTGGGGAATGTGTTTCAGTTTGTGGGGATGGTTTTCAGTGTGTGGGGATGGGTTTCAGTGTGTGCGGAAGGGGTTTAAGTGTGTGGGGAAGGGGTTTCAGTGTGTGGGGATGGGTTTCAGAGTGTGGGGATGGGTTTCAGTGTGTGGGGATGGGTTTCAGTATGTGCGGAAGGGGTTTCATTGTGTGCGGAATGTATTTCACTGTCTGGGGAAGGGGTTTCATTGTGTGGGGAAGGGGTTTCAGTGTGTGGGGAAGGTGTTTCAGTGTGTGGGGAATGGTTTTCAGGGTGTGGGGAAGGGTTTCAGTGTGTGGGGTGGCGATTTCAGTGTGTGGGGAAGGGGTTTCAGAGTGTGGGGAAGGGTTTCAGTGTGGGGGTAAGGGTTTTGAGTGTGTGGGGAAGGGATTCAGGGAGTGGGGAAGGCGTTGCAGGGTGTGGGGATGTGTTTCCGTGTGTGGGGAAGGGGTTTCAGTGTGTGGTGAAGGGGTTTCAGTGTGTGCGGAAGGTGTTTCAGTGTTTGCAGAAGGGGTTTCAGTGTGTGGGGAAGGTGTTTCAGTGTGTGGGGAAGCGTTACAGTGTGTGGGGACGGTGTTTCAGTGTGTGCGGAAGGGGTTTCAGTGTGTGCTGAATGTGTTTCGGTGTGTGGGGAAGGTGTTTCAGTATGTGGGGACGGTGTTTCAGAGCGTGGGGATGTGTTCCAGTGTGTGTGGAAGGTGTTTCAGTGTGTGGGGAAGGGGTTTCAGTGTGTGGGTTGGTGTTTCAGTGAGTGGCTAAGGGGTTTAGGAGTGTGGGGAAGGGATTCAGTGTGCGGGGAAGGGATTTCAGTGTCTGGGGAAGGTGGTTCAGTGTGTGGGGAAGGTGTTTCAGTGTGTGGGGATGGGTTTCCGTGTGTGCGGAAGGGGTTTAAGTGTGTGGGGAAGGTGTTTCAGTGTGTGGGGAAGGGTTTCAGTGTGGGAGTCAGGTCTTTCTGTGCGTGGGGAAGGGGATTCAGTGTGTGGGGAAGGCGTTTCAGTGTGTGGGGATGTGTTTCAGCTTGTGGGGAAGGGGTTTCAGTGTGTGGGGAAGGGGTTTCAGTGTGTGGGGAAGTGTTTCACTGTGTGCGGAAGGGGTTTCAGAGTGTGGGGATGTCGTTTCAGTGTGTGGGGAAGGTGTTTCAGTGTGTGTGGAAGGGGTTTCAGTGTGTGGGGAAGGTGTTTCAGTGTGTGTGGAAGGGGTTTCAGTGTGTGGGGAAGGTGTTTCAGTATGTGTGGAAGGGATTTCAGTGTGTGCGGAAGGGGTTTCAGTGTGTGGGGAAGGGGTTTCAGTGTGTGGGGATTTTGTTTCAGTGTGTGCGGAAGGGGTTTCAGTCTGTGGGAAGGTGTTTCAGTGTGTGGGGAAGGTGTTTCAGTGTGTGGGGAAAGGGTTTTCAGTGTGTGGGGAAGGGTTTCAGAGTGAGGGGAAGGGGTTTCAGTGTGTGGGGATGGGTTTCAGTGTGTGTGGATGGGTTACAATGTGTGCAGAAGGGTTTTCAGTGTGTGGGGAAGGTGTTTCAGTATCTGGGGATGTGTTTCAGTGTGTGTGGAAGGGGTTTCAGTGTGTGGGGAAGTGGTTTCAGTGTGTGGGGGTGGTGTTTCAGTGTATGGGGTATGGGTTTCAGTGTGTGGGGAAGGGGTTTCAGTGCGTGGGGAAGGTGTTTCAGTGTGTGGGGATGAGGTTTCAGTGTGTGGGGAAGGGGTTACAGTGTGTTGGGGAAGGGGTTTCAGTGTGTGGGGAATGTGTTTCAGTGTGTAGGGTAGGGGTTTCAGTGTTTGGGGAAGGTGTTTCTGTGTTTGGGGATGAGTTTCAAATTGTGGGGATGTGTTTTATTTTGTGGGGAAGGGTTTCAGAGAGAGGGAAAGGTGTTTCAGTGTGTGGGGATGGGTTTCAATGTGTGGGGATGGGTTTCAGTGTGTGGGGATGGGTTACAATGTGTGCGGAATGGGTTTCAGTGTGTGGGGAAGGTATTTCAGTGTTTGGGGATGTGTTTCAGTGTTTGGGTAAGGGGTTTCAGTGTGTGGGGAAGGGTTTCAGAGTGAGGGGAAGGGGTTTCAGTGTGTGGGGATGGGTTTCAGTGTGTGTGGATGGGTTACAATGTGTGCAGAAGGGTTTTCAGTGTGTGGGGAAGGTGTTTCAGTATCTGGGGATGTGTTTCAGTGTGTGTGGAAGGGGTTTCAGTGTGTGGGGAAGTGGTTTCAGTGTGTGGGGGTGGGGTTTCAGTGTGTGGGGTATGGGTTTCAGTGTGTGGGGAAGGGGTTTCAGTGCGTGGGGAAGGTGTTTCAGTGTGTGGGGATGAGGTTTCAGTGTGTGGGGAAGGGGTTACAGTGTGTTGGGGAAGGGGTTTCAGTGTGTGGGGAATGTGTTTCAGTGTGTAGGGTAGGGGTTTCCGTGTTTGGTGAAGGTGTTTCTGTGTTTGGGGATGAGTTTCAAATAGTGGGGATGTGTTTTATTTTGTGGGGAAGGGTTTCAGAGAGAGGGAAAGGTGTTTCAGTATGTGGGGATGGGTTTCAGTGTGTGGGGATGGGTTTCAGTGTGTGGGGATGGGTTACAATGTGTGCGGAATGGGTTTCAGTGTGTGGGGAAGGTATTTCAGTGTTTGGGGATGTGTTTCAGTGTTTGGGTAAGGGGTTTCAGTGTGTGGGGAAGGGGTTTCAGTGTGTGTGTGTGGGGTTTCAGTGTGTGGGGATGGGTGTCAGTGTGTGCGGAAGGGGTTTCAGTGTGTGGGGAAGATGTTTCAGTGAGTGGGGAAGGGGTTTCAGTGCGTGGAGAAGGGGTTTAGGAGTGTGGGGAAGGTGTTTCAGTGTGTGGGGAAGGTGTTTCAGTGTGTGGGGAAGGGATTTCAGTGTGTGGGAAAGGTGTTTCAGTGTGTGGGGAAGGATTTTCAGTGTGTGAGGAAGGCTTTTCAGTGTGTGGGGATGTGTTTCTGTGCGTGGGGAAGGGTTTTCAGTGTGTGGGGAAGGGGTTTCAGTGTGTGGGGAAGGGTTTCACTGTGTGCGGAAGGTGTTTCAGTGTGTGGGGATGGGGATTCAGTGTGTGGGGAAGGAGTTTCCGTGAGTGGGGAAGGGATTTCAGTGTGTGGGGAAGATGTTTCAGTGTGTGCGGAAGGGGTTTCAGTGTTTGCGCAAGGTGTTTCAGTGTGTGGGGAAAGGGTTTCAGTGTGTGGGGATGGTGTTTCAGTGTGTGCGGACGGGGTTTCAGTCTGTGGGGAAGGTGTTTCTGTGTGTGGGGATGTGTTTCAGTGTGTGGGGAAAGGGTTGCAGTGTATGGGAATGATTTTCAGTGTTTGGGGAAGGGTTTCAGTGTGTGGGGAAGTGCTTCAGTGAGTGTGGAAAGGTTTTCAGTGTGGGGAAGGGTTTCAGATTGAGGGAAGGGTTTTCAGTGTGTGGGGATGGGTTTCAGTGTGTGGGGATGGGTTACAATGTGTGCAGAAAGGGTTTCAGTGTGTGTGGAAGGTATTTCAGTGTGTGGCGAAGGGGTTTCAGTGTGAGGGTGTGGGGTTTCAGTGTGTGGGGTGGGTTTCAGTTTGTGCAGAAGGGGTTTCAGTGTGTGGTGAAGGTGTTTCAGTGTGTGCTTAAGTAGTTTCAGTGTGTTGGGAAGGGGTTTCAGTGCGTGGGGAAGGTGTTTCAGCATGTGCAGAAGGGGTTTTGTATGTGGGGAAGCGGTTTCAGTGTGTGGGGAAGGGTTTCAGTGTGTGGGGAAGGGTTTCAGTGTGTGCGGAAGGGGTTTCAGTGTGTGGGGAAGGGATTTCAGTGTGTGGGGAAGGGGTTTCAGTGTGTGGGGAAGTGGTTTCAGTGTGTGGGGAAGGGGTTTCAGTGTGTGGGGAAGGGGTTTCAGTGTGTGGGGAAGGTGTTTCAGTGTGTGGGGAAGGGGTTTTAGTGTGTGGGGAAGGGTTTCAGTGTGTGGGGAAGTGGTTTCAGTGTGTGGGGAAGGGGTTTCAGTGTGTGGGGAAGGTGTTTCAGTGAGTGCGGAAGGGGTTTCAGTGTGTGGGGAGGGGTTTCAGTGTGTGGGGATGGGTTTCAGTGTTTGGGGATGGGTTACAATGTGTGTGGAATGGGTTTCAGTGTGTGGGGAAGTTATTTCAGTGTGTGGGGATGTGTTTCAGTGTTTGGGTAAGGGGTTTCAGTGTGTGGGAAAGGGGTTTCAGTGTGAGGGTGTGGGGTTTCAGTGTGTGGGGATGGGTTTCAGTGTGTGCGGAAGTGGTTTCAGTGTGTGGGGAAGGTGTTTCAGTGTGTGTGGACGGAGTTTCAGTGTGTGGGGAAGGGGTTTCAGTGCGTGGGGAAGGTGTTTCTGCGTGTGCTGAAGGGGTTTCAGTATGTGGGGTAGCGGTTTCAGTGTGTGGGGAAGGATTTCAGTGTGTGGGGAAAGGTTTCAGTGTGTGGGGAAGGTGTTTCAGTGTGTGGGGAAGGGGTTTCAGTGTGTGGGGAAGGGTTTCAGTGTGTGGGGAAGTGGTTTCAGTGTGTGGGGAAGGGGTTTCAGTGTGTGGGGAAGGGGTTTCAGTGTGTAGGGAAGTGTTTCCGTGTGTGGGGAAGGGTTACAGTGTGTGGGGACGGGGTTTCAGTGAGTGGGTGTGGGGTTTCAGTGTGTGGGGAAGTGTTACAGTGAGTGCGGAAGTGGTTTCAGTGTGTGGGGAATGGTTTCAGTGTGTGGGGAAGGTGTTTCAGTGTGTGCAGAAGGGGTTTCAGTGTGTGGGGAAGGTGTTGCAGTGTATGGGGAAGGTGTTTCAGTGTGTGGGGAAGGGGTTTCAGTGTGTGGGGAAGGGGTTTCAGTGTGTGGGGAAGGTGTTTCAGTGTGTGGGGAAGGGGTTTCAGTGTGTGGGGAAGGGTTTCACTGTGTGCGGAAGGAGTTTCAGTGTGTGGGGAAGGGGTTTCAGTGTGTGGGGAAGGAGTTTCAGTATGTCGGGAAGGTGTTTCAGTGTGTGCGGAAGGGGTTTCAGTGTGTGAGGAAGGTTTTTCAGTGTGTGGGGAAAGGGTTTCAGTGTGTGGGGATGGTGTTTCACTGTTTGCGGAAGGGGGTTCAGTCTGTGGGGAAGGTGTTTCAGTGTGTGGGGATGTGTTTCAGTGTTTGGGGAAAGGGTTTCAGTGTGTGGGGATGATTTTCAGTGAGTGGGGAAGGGGTTTCAGTGTGTGGGGATGTGCTTCAGTGAGTGGGGAAGGGTTTTCAGTGTGTGGGGAAGGGTTTCAGAGTGTGGGGATGGGTTAGAAAGTGTGCAGAAGGGGTTTCAGTGTGAGGGGAAGGTGTTTCAGTGTATGGGGATGTGTTTCAGTGTGTGGGGAAGGGGTTTCAGTGTGTGGGGAAGGGGTTTCAGTGTGTGGGTGAGGGGTTTCAGTGTGTGGGGATGGGTTTCAGTGTGTGCAGAAGGGGTTTCAGTGTGTGGGGAAGGTGTTTCAGTATGTGTGGAAGGGGTTTCAGTGTGTGGGGAAGGGGTTTCATTGTGTGGGAAGGTGTTTCAGTGTGTAGGGAAGGGGTTTCAGTGTGTGGGGAAGGTGTTTCTGTGTGTGGGGATGAGTTTCAATGTGTGGGGATGTGTTTCATTTTGTGGGGAAAGGTTTCAGTGTGTGGGGAAGTTGGTTCAGTGTGTGGGGATGGGTTTCAGTGTGTGGGGATGGGTTTCAGTGTGTGGGGCTGGGTTTCAGTGTGTGCGGAAGGGGTTTTAGTGTGTGTGGAAGGTGTTTCAGTGTGTGGGGATGTGTTTCAGTGTGTGTGGAAGTGGTTTCAGTGTGTCGGGAAGGGGTTTCAGTGTGTGGGGATGGGTTTCAGTGCGTGGGTATGGGTTACAATGTGTGCGGAATGGGTTTCAGTGTGTGGGGAAGGTATTTCAGTGTCTGGGGATGTGTTTCAGTGTTTGGGTAAGGGGTTTCAGTGTGTGAGGAAGGGGTTTCAGTGTGAGGGTGTGGGGTTTCAGTGTGTGGGGATGGGTTTCAGTGTGTGCGGAAGGGGTTTCAGTGTGTGGGGAAGGGTTTCAGTGTGTGTGGAAGGGGGTTCAGTGTGTGGGGAAGGAGTTTCAGTGCGTGTGGAAGGGGTTTCAGTGTGTGGGGAAGGTTTTTCAGCATGTGCAGAAGGGGTTTCAGTATGTGGGGAAGCGGTTTCAGTGTGTGGGGAAGGGTTTCAGTGTGTGGGGAAGGGTTTCAGTGTGTGGGGAAGGGGTTTCAGTATGTGGTGAAGGGCTTCAGTGTGTGGGGAAGGGGGTTCAGGGTGTGGGGAAGGGGTTTCAGTGTGTATGGAAGGCGTTTCAATTTGTGGGGAAGTGTTTCAGAGTGTGGGGAAGGGTTACAGTCTGTGGGGACGGTGTTACAGTGAGTGGGGAATAGGTTTCAGTGTGTTGGGAAGGTTTTCAGTGTGTGCAGAAGGGGTTTCACTGTGTGGGGAAGGGTTTCAGTGTGTGGGGATGGTGTTTCAGTGTGTGCGGAAGAGGTTTCAGTGTGTGGGGAAGGTGTTTCAGTGTATTGGGAAGGTGTTTCAGTGTGTGGGGAAGGGGTTTCAGTGTGTGGAGAACGTGTTTCAGTGTGTGGGGAACGGTTTCAGTGTGTGGGGATGGGGTATCAGTGTGTGAGGAAGGTGTTTCAGTGTCTGATGAAGGTATTTCACTGTGTGGGGAAGGGATTTCAGTGTGTAGGGAAGGGGTTTCAGTGTGTGGTGAAGGTGTTTCTGTGTGTGGGGATGAGTTTCAATGTGTGGGGATGTGTTTCATTTTGTGGGGAAAGGGTTTTAGTGTGTGGGGAAGGTGTTTCAGTGTGTAGGGAAGGGGTTTCAGTGTGTGGGGAAGGTGTTTCTGTGTGTGGGGATGAGTTTCAATGTGTGGGGATGTGTTTCATTTTGTGGGGAAGGGTTTCAGTGTGGGGGTAAGGGTTATGAGTGTGTGGGGAAGGGATTCAGGGAGTGGGGAAGGCGTTGCAGGGTGTGGGGATGTGTTTCCGTGTGTGGGGAAGGGGTTTCAGTGTGTGGTGAAGGGGTTTCAGTGTGTGCGGAAGGTGTTTCAGTGTTTGCAGAAGGGGTTTCAGTGTGTGGGGAAGGTGTTTCAGTGTGTGGGGAAGCGTTACAGTGTGTGGGGACGGTGTTTCAGTGTGTGCGGAAGGGGTTTCAGTGTGTGCTGAATGTGTTTCGGTGTGTGGGGAAGGTGTTTCAGTATGTGGGGACGGTGTTTCAGAGCGTGGGGATGTGTTCCAGTGTGTGTGGAAGGTGTTTCAGTGTGTGGGGAAGGGGTTTCAGTGTGTGGGTTGGTGTTTCAGTGAGTGGCTAAGGGGTTTAGGAGTGTGGGGAAGGGATTCAGTGTGCGGGGAAGGGATTTCAGTGTCTGGGGAAGGTGGTTCAGTGTGTGGGGAAGGTGTTTCAGTGTGTGGGGATGGGTTTCCGTGTGTGCGGAAGGGGTTTAAGTGTGTGGGGAAGGTGTTTCAGTGTGTGGGGAAGGGTTTCAGTGTGGGAGTCAGGTCTTTCTGTGCGTGGGGAAGGGGATTCAGTGTGTGGGGAAGGCGTTTCAGTGTGTGGGGATGTGTTTCAGCTTGTGGGGAAGGGGTTTCAGTGTGTGGGGAAGGGGTTTCAGTGTGTGGGGAAGTGTTTCACTGTGTGCGGAAGGGGTTTCAGAGTGTGGGGATGTCGTTTCAGTGTGTGGGGAAGGTGTTTCAGTGTGTGCGGAAGGGGTTTCAGTGTGTGGGGAAGGTGTTTCAGTGTGTGTGGAAGGGGTTTCAGTGTGTGGGGAAGGTGTTTCAGTATGTGTGGAAGGGATTTCAGTGTGTGCGGAAGGGGTTTCAGTGTGTGGGGAAGGGGTTTCAGTGTGTGGGGATTTTGTTTCAGTGTGTGCGGAAGGGGTTTCAGTCTGTGGGAAGGTGTTTCAGTGTGTGGGGAAGGTGTTTCAGTGTGTGGGGAAAGGGTTTTCAGTGTGTGGGGAAGGGTTTCAGAGTGAGGGGAAGGGGTTTCAGTGTGTGGGGATGGGTTTCAGTGTGTGTGGATGGGTTACAATGTGTGCAGAAGGGTTTTCAGTGTGTGGGGAAGGTGTTTCAGTATCTGGGGATGTGTTTCAGTGTGTGTGGAAGGGGTTTCAGTGTGTGGGGAAGTGGTTTCAGTGTGTGGGGGTGGTGTTTCAGTGTATGGGGTATGGGTTTCAGTGTGTGGGGAAGGGGTTTCAGTGCGTGGGGAAGGTGTTTCAGTGTGTGGGGATGAGGTTTCAGTGTGTGGGGAAGGGGTTACAGTGTGTTGGGGAAGGGGTTTCAGTGTGTGGGGAATGTGTTTCAGTGTGTAGGGTAGGGGTTTCAGTGTTTGGGGAAGGTGTTTCTGTGTTTGGGGATGAGTTTCAAATTGTGGGGATGTGTTTTATTTTGTGGGGAAGGGTTTCAGAGAGAGGGAAAGGTGTTTCAGTGTGTGGGGATGGGTTTCAATGTGTGGGGATGGGTTTCAGTGTGTGGGGATGGGTTACAATGTGTGCGGAATGGGTTTCAGTGTGTGGGGAAGGTATTTCAGTGTTTGGGGATGTGTTTCAGTGTTTGGGTAAGGGGTTTCAGTGTGTGGGGAAGGGTTTCAGAGTGAGGGGAAGGGGTTTCAGTGTGTGGGGATGGGTTTCAGTGTGTGTGGATGGGTTACAATGTGTGCAGAAGGGTTTTCAGTGTGTGGGGAAGGTGTTTCAGTATCTGGGGATGTGTTTCAGTGTGTGTGGAAGGGGTTTCAGTGTGTGGGGAAGTGGTTTCAGTGTGTGGGGGTGGGGTTTCAGTGTGTGGGGTATGGGTTTCAGTGTGTGGGGAAGGGGTTTCAGTGCGTGGGGAAGGTGTTTCAGTGTGTGGGGATGAGGTTTCAGTGTGTGGGGAAGGGGTTACAGTGTGTTGGGGAAGGGGTTTCAGTGTGTGGGGAATGTGTTTCAGTGTGTAGGGTAGGGGTTTCCGTGTTTGGTGAAGGTGTTTCTGTGTTTGGGGATGAGTTTCAAATAGTGGGGATGTGTTTTATTTTGTGGGGAAGGGTTTCAGAGAGAGGGAAAGGTGTTTCAGTATGTGGGGATGGGTTTCAGTGTGTGGGGATGGGTTTCAGTGTGTGGGGATGGGTTACAATGTGTGCGGAATGGGTTTCAGTGTGTGGGGAAGGTATTTCAGTGTTTGGGGATGTGTTTCAGTGTTTGGGTAAGGGGTTTCAGTGTGTGGGGAAGGGGTTTCAGTGTGTGTGTGTGGGGTTTCAGTGTGTGGGGATGGGTGTCAGTGTGTGCGGAAGGGGTTTCAGTGTGTGGGGAAGATGTTTCAGTGAGTGGGGAAGGGGTTTCAGTGCGTGGAGAAGGGGTTTAGGAGTGTGGGGAAGGTGTTTCAGTGTGTGGGGAAGGTGTTTCAGTGTGTGGGGAAGGGATTTCAGTGTGTGGGAAAGGTGTTTCAGTGTGTGGGGAAGGATTTTCAGTGTGTGAGGAAGGCTTTTCAGTGTGTGGGGATGTGTTTCTGTGCGTGGGGAAGGGTTTTCAGTGTGTGGGGAAGGGGTTTCAGTGTGTGGGGAAGGGTTTCACTGTGTGCGGAAGGTGTTTCAGTGTGTGGGGATGGGGATTCAGTGTGTGGGGAAGGAGTTTCCGTGAGTGGGGAAGGGATTTCAGTGTGTGGGGAAGATGTTTCAGTGTGTGCGGAAGGGGTTTCAGTGTTTGCGCAAGGTGTTTCAGTGTGTGGGGAAAGGGTTTCAGTGTGTGGGGATGGTGTTTCAGTGTGTGCGGACGGGGTTTCAGTCTGTGGGGAAGGTGTTTCTGTGTGTGGGGATGTGTTTCAGTGTGTGGGGAAAGGGTTGCAGTGTATGGGAATGATTTTCAGTGTTTGGGGAAGGGTTTCAGTGTGTGGGGAAGTGCTTCAGTGAGTGTGGAAAGGTTTTCAGTGTGGGGAAGGGTTTCAGATTGAGGGAAGGGTTTTCAGTGTGTGGGGATGGGTTTCAGTGTGTGGGGATGGGTTACAATGTGTGCAGAAAGGGTTTCAGTGTGTGTGGAAGGTATTTCAGTGTGTGGCGAAGGGGTTTCAGTGTGAGGGTGTGGGGTTTCAGTGTGTGGGGTGGGTTTCAGTTTGTGCAGAAGGGGTTTCAGTGTGTGGTGAAGGTGTTTCAGTGTGTGCTTAAGTAGTTTCAGTGTGTTGGGAAGGGGTTTCAGTGCGTGGGGAAGGTGTTTCAGCATGTGCAGAAGGGGTTTTGTATGTGGGGAAGCGGTTTCAGTGTGTGGGGAAGGGTTTCAGTGTGTGGGGAAGGGTTTCAGTGTGTGCGGAAGGGGTTTCAGTGTGTGGGGAAGGGATTTCAGTGTGTGGGGAAGGGGTTTCAGTGTGTGGGGAAGTGGTTTCAGTGTGTGGGGAAGGGGTTTCAGTGTGTGGGGAAGGGGTTTCAGTGTGTGGGGAAGGTGTTTCAGTGTGTGGGGAAGGGGTTTTAGTGTGTGGGGAAGGGTTTCAGTGTGTGGGGAAGTGGTTTCAGTGTGTGGGGAAGGGGTTTCAGTGTGTGGGGAAGGTGTTTCAGTGAGTGCGGAAGGGGTTTCAGTGTGTGGGGAGGGGTTTCAGTGTGTGGGGATGGGTTTCAGTGTTTGGGGATGGGTTACAATGTGTGTGGAATGGGTTTCAGTGTGTGGGGAAGTTATTTCAGTGTGTGGGGATGTGTTTCAGTGTTTGGGTAAGGGGTTTCAGTGTGTGGGAAAGGGGTTTCAGTGTGAGGGTGTGGGGTTTCAGTGTGTGGGGATGGGTTTCAGTGTGTGCGGAAGTGGTTTCAGTGTGTGGGGAAGGTGTTTCAGTGTGTGTGGACGGAGTTTCAGTGTGTGGGGAAGGGGTTTCAGTGCGTGGGGAAGGTGTTTCTGCGTGTGCTGAAGGGGTTTCAGTATGTGGGGTAGCGGTTTCAGTGTGTGGGGAAGGATTTCAGTGTGTGGGGAAAGGTTTCAGTGTGTGGGGAAGGTGTTTCAGTGTGTGGGGAAGGGGTTTCAGTGTGTGGGGAAGGGTTTCAGTGTGTGGGGAAGTGGTTTCAGTGTGTGGGGAAGGGGTTTCAGTGTGTGGGGAAGGGGTTTCAGTGTGTAGGGAAGTGTTTCCGTGTGTGGGGAAGGGTTACAGTGTGTGGGGACGGGGTTTCAGTGAGTGGGTGTGGGGTTTCAGTGTGTGGGGAAGTGTTACAGTGAGTGCGGAAGTGGTTTCAGTGTGTGGGGAATGGTTTCAGTGTGTGGGGAAGGTGTTTCAGTGTGTGCAGAAGGGGTTTCAGTGTGTGGGGAAGGTGTTGCAGTGTATGGGGAAGGTGTTTCAGTGTGTGGGGAAGGGGTTTCAGTGTGTGGGGAAGGGGTTTCAGTGTGTGGGGAAGGTGTTTCAGTGTGTGGGGAAGGGGTTTCAGTGTGTGGGGAAGGGTTTCACTGTGTGCGGAAGGAGTTTCAGTGTGTGGGGAAGGGGTTTCAGTGTGTGGGGAAGGAGTTTCAGTATGTCGGGAAGGTGTTTCAGTGTGTGCGGAAGGGGTTTCAGTGTGTGAGGAAGGTTTTTCAGTGTGTGGGGAAAGGGTTTCAGTGTGTGGGGATGGTGTTTCACTGTTTGCGGAAGGGGGTTCAGTCTGTGGGGAAGGTGTTTCAGTGTGTGGGGATGTGTTTCAGTGTTTGGGGAAAGGGTTTCAGTGTGTGGGGATGATTTTCAGTGAGTGGGGAAGGGGTTTCAGTGTGTGGGGATGTGCTTCAGTGAGTGGGGAAGGGTTTTCAGTGTGTGGGGAAGGGTTTCAGAGTGTGGGGATGGGTTAGAAAGTGTGCAGAAGGGGTTTCAGTGTGAGGGGAAGGTGTTTCAGTGTATGGGGATGTGTTTCAGTGTGTGGGGAAGGGGTTTCAGTGTGTGGGGAAGGGGTTTCAGTGTGTGGGTGAGGGGTTTCAGTGTGTGGGGATGGGTTTCAGTGTGTGCAGAAGGGGTTTCAGTGTGTGGGGAAGGTGTTTCAGTATGTGTGGAAGGGGTTTCAGTGTGTGGGGAAGGGGTTTCATTGTGTGGGAAGGTGTTTCAGTGTGTAGGGAAGGGGTTTCAGTGTGTGGGGAAGGTGTTTCTGTGTGTGGGGATGAGTTTCAATGTGTGGGGATGTGTTTCATTTTGTGGGGAAGGTTTCAGTGTGTGGGGAAGTTGGTTCAGTGTGTGGGGATGGGTTTCAGTGTGTGGGGATGGGTTTCAGTGTGTGGGGCTGGGTTTCAGTGTGTGCGGAAGGGGTTTTAGTGTGTGTGGAAGGTGTTTCAGTGTGTGGGGATGTGTTTCAGTGTGTGTGGAAGTGGTTTCAGTGTGTCGGGAAGGGGTTTCAGTGTGTGGGGATGGGTTTCAGTGCGTGGGTATGGGTTACAATGTGTGCGGAATGGGTTTCAGTGTGTGGGGAAGGTATTTCAGTGTCTGGGGATGTGTTTCAGTGTTTGGGTAAGGGGTTTCAGTGTGTGAGGAAGGGGTTTCAGTGTGAGGGTGTGGGGTTTCAGTGTGTGGGGATGGGTTTCAGTGTGTGCGGAAGGGGTTTCAGTGTGTGGGGAAGGGTTTCAGTGTGTGTGGAAGGGGTTTCAGTGTGTGGGGAAGGAGTTTCAGTGCGTGTGGAAGGGGTTTCAGTGTGTGGGGAAGGTTTTTCAGCATGTGCAGAAGGGGTTTCAGTATGTGGGGAAGCGGTTTCAGTGTGTGGGGAAGGGTTTCAGTGTGTGGGGAAGGGTTTCAGTGTGTGGGGAAGGGGTTTCAGTATGTGGTGAAGGGCTTCAGTGTGTGGGGAAGGGGGTTCAGGGTGTGGGGAAGGGGTTTCAGTGTGTATGGAAGGCGTTTCAATTTGTGGGGAAGTGTTTCAGAGTGTGGGGAAGGGTTACAGTCTGTGGGGACGGTGTTACAGTGAGTGGGGAATAGGTTTCAGTGTGTTGGGAAGGTTTTCAGTGTGTGCAGAAGGGGTTTCACTGTGTGGGGAAGGGTTTCAGTGTGTGGGGATGGTGTTTCAGTGTGTGCGGAAGAGGTTTCAGTGTGTGGGGAAGGTGTTTCAGTGTATTGGGAAGGTGTTTCAGTGTGTGGGGAAGGGGTTTCAGTGTGTGGAGAACGTGTTTCAGTGTGTGGGGAACGGTTTCAGTGTGTGGGGATGGGGTATCAGTGTGTGAGGAAGGTGTTTCAGTGTCTGATGAAGGTATTTCACTGTGTGGGGAAGGGATTTCAGTGTGTAGGGAAGGGGTTTCAGTGTGTGGTGAAGGTGTTTCTGTGTGTGGGGATGAGTTTCAATGTGTGAGGATGTGTTTCATTTTGTGGGGAAAGGGTTTTAGTGTGTGGGGAAGGTGTTTCAGTGTGTAGGGAAGGGGTTTCAGTGTGTGGGGAAGGTGTTTCTGTGTGTGGGGATGAGTTTCAATGTGTGGGGATGTGTTTCATTTTGTGGGGAATGGTTTCAGTGTGTGGGGAAGTTGGTTCAGTGTGTGGGGTTGCGTTTCAGTGTGTGGGGATGGGTTTCAGTGTGTGGGGCTGGGTTTCAGTGTGTGCGGAAGGGGTTTTAGTGTGTGGGCAAGGTGTTTCAGTGTGTGGGGATGTGTTTCAGTGTGTGTGGAAGTGGTTTCAGTGTGTCGGGAAGGGGTTTCAGTGTGTGGGGATGGGTTTCAGTGCGTGAGTATGGGTTACAATGTGTGCGGAATGGGTTTCAGTGTGTGGGGAAGGTGTTTCAGTGTGTGGGGATGTGTTTCAGTGTTTGGGTAAGGGGTTTCAGTGTGTGGGGAAGGGGTTTCAGTGTGAGGGTGTGGGGTTTCAGTGTGTGGGGATGGGTTTCAGTGTGTGTGGAAGGTGTTTCAGTGTGAGGGGAAGGGTTTCAGTGTGTGTGGAAGGGGTTTCAGTGTGTGGGGAAGGAGTTTCAGTGTGTGAGGAAGGGGTTTCAGTGTGTGGGGAAGGTGTTTCAGCATGTGCGGAAGGGGTTTCAGGATGTGCGGAAGCGGTTTCAGTGTGTGGGGAAGATTTTCAGTGTGTGGGGAAGGGTTTCAGTGTGTGGGGAAGGTGTTTCAGTTTGTGGGGAAGGGGTTTCAGTATGTGGTGAAGGGCTTCAGTGTGTGGGGAAGGGGTTTCAGTGTGTGGGGAAGGGGTTTCAGTGTTTAGGGAATGGGTTTCAGTGTGTGGGGAAGTGTTTCAGTGTGTGGGGAAGGGTTACAGTGTGTGGGGACGGTGTTTCAGTGAATGGGGAAGGTGTTTCAGTGTGTGGGGAAAGGGTTTCAGTGTGTGGAGAATGTGTTTCAATGTGTGGGGAACGGTTTCAGTGTGTGGGGAAGGGGTATCAGTGTGTGAGGAAGGTGTTTCAGTGTCTGATGAAGGTATTTCAGTGTGTGGGGAAGGGGTTTCAGTGTGTGGGGAAGGTGTTTCAGTGTGTGCGGGAGGTGTTTCAGTGTGTGGGGAAGGGGTTTCAGTGTGTGGGGAAGATGTTTCAGTGTGTGGGGAAGGTGTTTCAGTGTGTGGGGATGGGTTTCAGTGTGTGGGGATGGATTTCAGTGTGTGGGGAATGGGTTTCAGTGTGTGGGGATCGGTTTCATTGTGTGGGGAATGGGTTTCAGTGTGTGGGGATGTGTTTCAGTGTTTTGGGAATGGGTCTCAGTGTGTGGGGAAGGGTTTCACTGTGTGCGGAAGGGGTTTCAGTGTGTGGGGAAGGGGTTTCAGTGTGTGGGGACGGTGTTTCAGTGTGTGTGGACGGAGTTTCAGTGTGTGGGGAAGGGGTTTCAGTGTGTAGGGAAGGTGTTTCAGTGTGTGCGGAAGGGGTTTCAGTGTGTGCGGAAGGTGTTTCAGTTTGTGGGGAAGGGGTTTCAGTGTGTGGGGAAGGTATTTCATTGTGTGCGGAAGGGGTTTCATTTTGTGGGGAAGGGGATTCAGTGAGTGGGGAAGGTGTTTCATTGTGTGGGGAAGGTCTTTCATTGTCTGTTGAAAGGTATTCAGTGTTTCTGGAAGGGGTTTCAGTGTGTGGGGAGGGGATTTCAGTGTGTGGGTAAGGGTTTAACTGTGAGCGGAAGGGGTTTCAGTGTGTGGGGAAGGTGTTTCAGTGTGTGGGGATGTGTTTCAGTGATTGGGCAGGGATTTCAGTGCATGGTGAAGGAGTTTCAGTGTGTGTGGAAGGTGTTTTAGTGTGTGGGGAAGGTGTTTCAGTGTGTGGGGAACGGTTTCAGTGTGTGGGGAAGGTGTTTCAGTGTGTGGGGATGGGTTTCATTGTGTGGGGATGGGTTTCAGTGTGTGCGGAAAGGTTTCCAGTGTGTGGGGAAGTTGTTTCAGTGTTTGTGGATGTGTTTCAGTGAGTGGGAAGGGGTTTCAGTGCATGGGGAAGGAGTTTAAGTGTGTGGGGAAGGTGTATTAGTGTGTGGGGAAGGTCTTTCATAGTGTGGGGACGGGTTTCAGTTTGTGGGGAAGGTGTTTCAGTGTGTGGGGAAGGGGTGTCAGAGTGCGGGTAAGTGTTTCACGGTATGCAGAAGGAGTTTCAGTTTGTGGGGAAGGTTTTTCAGCGTGTGGGGAAGGGGTTTCAGTGTGTGGGGAAGGGTTTCACTGTGTGCGGAAGGGGTTACAGTGTGTGGGGAAGTGGTTTCAGTGTGTGGCGAAGGTGTTTCAGTGTGTGAGGAAGGGGTTTCAGTGTGTGTTGAAGGGGTTTCAGTGTGTTGGGAAGGGGTTTCAGTGTGTGGGGAAGGGTTTCCAGTGTGTGGGGTAGGTGTTTCAGTGTGTGGGGAAGTGTTTCAGTGTGTGGGGAAGCTGTTTCAGTGTGTGGGGAAGGGTTTCATTGTGTCGGGAAGGTGTTTCAGAGTGTGCGGAAGGGGTTTCAGTGTGTGGGGAATGTGTTTCGGTGTGTGGGGAAGGTGTTTCAGTGTGTGGGGAAGGGGTTTCAGTGTGTGGGGAAGGGGTTTCAGTGTGTGGGGAAGGGTTTCATTGTGTCGGGAAGGTGTTTCATTGTGTGCGGAAGGGGTTTCAGTGTGTGGGGAAGGGGTTTCAGTGTATGGGGAAGGGGTTTCAGTATTTGGGGAAGGTGTTTCGGTGTGTGTCGAATGGGTTTCAGTGTTGGGGGAATGGTTTTCAGTGTGTGGGGAAGGGGTTTCAGTGTGTGGGGAAGGAGTTACAGTGTGTGGGGAAGGTGTTTCAGTGTGTGGGGAAGGGGTTTCAGTGTTTGGGGAAGGTGTTTCAGTGTGTGGGGAAGGGTTTCCAGTGTGTGGGGTAGGTGTTTCAGTGTGTGGGGAAGTGTGTCAGTGTGTGGGGAAGCTGGTTCAGTGTGTGGGGAAGGGATTCATTGTGTCGGGAAGGTGTTTCAGTGTGTGCGGAAGGGGTTTCAGTGCGTGGGGAAGGGGTTTCAGTGTGTGGGGAAGCTGTTTCAGTGTGTGGGGAAGGGTTTCATTGTGTCGGGAAGGTGTTTCAGTGTGTGCGGAAGGGGTTTCAGTGTGTGGGGAAGTGTGTCAGTGTGTGGGGAAGCTGTTTCAGTGTGTGGGGAAGGGATTCATTGTGTGGGGAAGGTGTTTCGGTGTGTGGGGAAGGTGTTTCAGTGCGTGGGGAAGGGGTTTCAGTGTGTGGGGAAGCTGTTTCAGTGTGTGGGGAAGGGGTTTCAGTATTTGGGGAAGGTGTTTCGGTGTGTGTGGAATGGGTTTCAGTGTTGGGGGAATGTGTTTCAGTGTGTGGGGAAGGGGTTTCAGTGTGTGGGGAAGTGGTTACAGTGTGTGGGGAAGGTGTTTCAGTGTGTGGGGAAGGGGTTTCAGTGTTTGGGGAAGGTGTTTCAGTGTGTGCCATAGGGTTCCAGTGTGTGGGGAAGTGGTTTCAGTGTGTGGGAAAGGTGTTTCAGTGTGTGGGGATGGTATTTCAGTGTGTGGGGAAGGTGTTTCAGTGTGTGGGGAAGGTGTTTTAGTGTGTGGGGAAGGGTTTCGGTATGTGGGGAAGGCGTTTCAGTGTGTGGGGATGTGTTTCAGTGTGTGGAGATGTGTTTCAGTTTGTGGGGATGGATTTCAGTGTGTGGCGATGGGTTTCAGTGTGTGGGGATGAGTTGCATTCCATGCCGAAGGGGTTTCGGTGTGTGGGGAAGGTGTGTCAGTGTGTGGGGAAGGGGTTTCAGTTTGTGGGGAAGAGGTTTCAGTGCATGGGGATTGTGATTCTGTGTGTTTGGAAGGGTTTCAGTGTTTGGGGAATGTGTTTCAGTGTGTGGTGAATGGGTTTCAGTGTTTGGGGAAGGGTTTCAGTGAGTGGGGAAGGGGTTTCAGTGTGTGGGGAAGGTGTTTCAGTGTGTGGGGATGTGTTGCAGTTTGTGGGGATGGGGTTTCAGTGTGTGGGAAGGTGATTTAGAGTGTGGGGAAGGGGCGTCAGTGTGTGGGGAAGGGTTTCCAGTGTCTGCGGAAGGAGTTTCAGTGTGTGTGGAAGTGTTTCAGTTTGTGGGGAAGGTGTTTCAGTGTGTGGGGTAAGGTTTTGGTGTGTGGGGAAGGTGTTTCAGTGTGTGCGGAAGCGGTTTCAGTGTGTGGGGAAGGTGTTTCAGTGTATGGGGAAGGTGTTTCAGTGTGTGGGGAATGGGTTTCAGTGTGTGGGGAACGGGTTTCAGTGTGTGGGGAAGGTGTTTCAGTGTGTGGGGAAGTGGTTTCAGTTTGCGGGGAAGGGTTTCCAGTGTGTGGGGAAGGTATTTCAGTGTGTGGGGAAGTGTTTCTGTGTGTGGGGAAACTGTTTCAGTGTGCGGGGAAGGGTTTCATTGTGTGGGGAAGGTGTTTCGGTGTGTGGGGAAGGTGGTTCTGTGTTTGGGAAGGGGTTTCAGCGTGTGGGGATGTGTTTCAGTGTGTGGGGAAGGGGTTTCAGTGTGTGGGCGTGTGTATCATTGTGTGGGGAAGGGGTTTCAGTGTGTGGGGATGTGATTCAGTGTGTGGGGAAGGGGTTTCAGTGTGTGGGGATGTGATTCAGTGTGTGGGGAAGTGGTTTCAGTGTGTGGGGAAGGTGTTTCAGTGTGTGCGGAAGGGGTTTCAGTGTGTGAGGAAGGGGTTTCAGTGTGTGTTTAAGGGGTTTCAGTGTGTTGGGAAGGTGTTTCAGTGTTTGAGGAAGGGGTTTCAGTGTGTGCTGAAGGTGATTCAGTGCGTGGGGAAGGGGCTTCAGTGTTTGGGGAAGGTGTTTCATTGTGTGCGGAAGGGTTTTCAGTGTTTGGGGAAAGGGATTCAGTGTGTGGGGAAGGTGTTTCATTGTGTGGGGAAGTGTTTCTGTGTGTGGGGAAACTGTTTCAGTGTGCGGGGAAGGGTTTCATTGTGTGGGGAAGGTGTTTCGGTGTGTGGGGAAGGTGGTTCTGTGTTTGGGAAGGGGTTTCAGCGTGTGGGGATGTGTTTCAGTGTGTGGGGAAGGGGTTTCAGTGTGTGGGCGTGTGTATCATTGTGTGGGGAAGGGGTTTCAGTGTGCGGGGATGTGATTCAGTGTGTGGGGAAGGGGTTTCAGTGTGTGGGGATGTGATTCAGTGTGTGGGGAAGTGGTTTCAGTGTGTGGGGAAGGTGTTTCAGTGTGTGCGGAAGGGGTTTCAGTGTGTGAGGAAGGGGTTTCAGTGTGTGTTTAAGGGGTTTCAGTGTGTTGGGAAGGTGTTTCAGTGTTTGAGGAAGGGGTTTCAGTGTGTGCTGAAGGTGATTCAGTGCGTGGGGAAGGGGCTTCAGTGTGTGGGGAAGGTGTTTCATTGTGTGGGGAAGGTGTTTCATTGTGTGCGGAAGGGGATTCAGAGTGTAGGGAATGGGTTTCAGTGGGTGGGTAGGGGTTTCAGTGTGTGGGGAATTGTTTAGCTGTGTGCGGATGGCATTTCCGTGTGTGGGGAAGGTGTTTCAGTGTGTGGGGAAGGTGTTTCAGTGTGTGGGGAAGGGGTATCAGTGTGTGGGGAAGGTGTTTCAGTGCGTGGGGATGTGATTCAATGTGTGGGGATGTGTTTCAGTGTGTGGGGAAGGGTTTCAGTGTGTGGGGAAGGTGTTTCAGTGTGTGGGGATGGGTTTCAGTGTGTGTGGAAGGAGTTTCAGTGTGTGGGGAAGGTGTTTCAGTGTGTGGGGATGGGTTTCACTGTGTGTGGAAGGGGTTTCAGTGTGTGGGGATGTGATTCAGTGTGTGCGGACGTGTTTCATTGTGTGGGGATGGGTTTCAGTATGTGGGGAACGGGTTTCAGTGTGTGGGGAAGGTTTTTCCGTGTGTGCGGAAGGGGTTTCAATGTGTGGGGAAGGTGTAGCAGTGTGTGGGGAAGGGGCTTCAGTGTTTGGGGAAGTTGTTTCAGTGTGTGTGGCAGGGGTTTCAGTGTAGCGGAAGGGGTTTCAGTGTGTGGGGAAGGGGTTTCAGTGTGTGGGGAAGGTGTTTCAGCATGTGCGGAAGGTGTTGCAGTGTGTGGGGAAGGGGTTTCAGAGTGTGGCGATGTGTTTCAGTGTGTGGGGAAGGGGTATCAGTGTGTGGGGAAGGGTTTCAGTGTGTGGGGAAGGGGTTTCAGAGTGTGGGGAAGAGTTTCAGTGTGGGGGAAGGGGTTTCAGTGTGTGGGGCAGGGGATTCAGTGTGTGGGGAAGGCGTTTCAGTGTGTGGGGATGTGTTTCACTGTGTGGGGAAGGGGTTTCAGTGCGTGGGGAAGGGGTTTCAGAGTCTGGGGAAGGAGTTTCAGTGTGTGTGGAAGTGTTTCAGTTTGTGGGGAAGGTGTTTCAGTGTGTGGGGTAAGGTTTCGGTGTGTGGGGAAGGTGTTTCAGTGTGTGCGGAAGGGGTTTCAGTGTGTGGGGAAGGTGTTTCAGTGTATGGGGAAGGTGTTTCAGTGTGTGGGGAATTGGTTTCAGTGTGTGGGGAACGCGTTTCAGTGTGTGGGGAAGGGTTTCCAGTGTGTGGGTAAGGTATTTCAGTGTGTGGGGAAGTGTTTCTGTGTGTGGGGAAGCTGTTTCAGTGTGCGGGGAAGGGTTTCATTGTGTGGGGAAGGTGTTTCTGTGTGTGGGGAAGCTGTTTCAGTGTGCGGGGAAGGGGTTTCAGTGTGTGGGGAAGGTGTTTCAGTGCGTGGGGCAGGTGTGTCAGTGTGTGGGAAGGGCTTTCAGTGTGTACGGAAGGGTTTCAGTGAGTGGGGAAGGCGTTTCAGTGTGTGGGGATGTGTTTTAGTGAGTGGGAAGGGGTTTCAGTGCATGGGGAAGGAGTTTCAATGTGTGGGGAAGGTGTTTTAGTGTGTGGGGAAGGTGTTTCAGTGTGTGGGGAACGGTTTCAGTGTGTGGGGATGGTGTTTCAGTGTGTGAGGATGGGTTTCATTGTGTGGGGATGGGGTTCAGTGTGTGCGGAAGGGGTTTCAGTGTGTGGGGAAGGTGTTTCTGTGTGTGGGGATGTGTTTCAGTGAGTGGGAAGGGGTTTCAGTGCATGGGAAAGGAGTTTCAGTGTGTGGGGAAGTTGTTTTAGTGTTTGGGGAAGGTGTTTCAGAGTGTGGGGATGGGTTTCAGTGTGTGGGGAAGGTGTTTCAGTGAGTGGGGAAGGGGTTTCAGAGTGAGGCGAAGTGTCTCACGGTCTGCGGAAGGGGTTTCAGTTTGTGGGGAAGGTTTTTCAGCGTGTGGGGATGTGTTTCAGTGTGCGGGGAAGGGGTTTCAGTGTGTGGGCGTGTGTATCATTGTGTGGGGAAGGGGTTTCAGTGTGTGGGGATGTGATTCAGTGTGTGGGGAAGGGGTTTCAGTGTGTGGGGATGTGATTCAGTGTGTGGGGAAGTGGTTTCAGTGTGTGGGGAAGGTGTTTCAGTGTGTGCGGAAGGGGTTTCAGTGTGTGAGGAAGGGGTTTCAGTGTGTGTTGAAGGGGTTTCAGTGTGTTGGGAAGGTGTTTCAGTGTTTGAGGAAGGGGTTTCAGTGTGTGCTGAAGGTGATTCAGTGCGTGGGGAAGGGGTTTCAGTGTTTGGGGAAGGTGTTTCATTGTGTGCGGAAGGGGTTTCAGTGTTTGGGGAAGGGGATTAAGTGTGTGGGGAAGGTGTTTCATTGTGTCGGGAAGGTGTTTCATTGTGTGCGGAAGGGGATTCAGAGTGTAGGGAAGGGGTTTCAGTGGGTGGGGAAGGGGTTTCAGTGTGTGGGGAATTGTTTAGCTGTGTGCGGATGGCATTTCCGTGTGTGGGGAAGGTGTTTCAGTGTGTGGGGAAGGTGTTTCAGTGTGTGGGGAAGGGGTATCAGTGTGTGGGGAAGGTGTTTCAGTGCGTGGGGATGTGATTCAATGTGTGGGGATGTGTTTCAGTGTGTGGGGAAGGGTTTCAGTGTGTGGGGAAGGTGTTTCAGTGTTTGGGGATGGGTTTCAGTGTGTGGGGATGGTTTTCAGTGTGTGGGGATGGGTTTCAGTGTGTGTGGAAGGAGTTTCAGTGTGTGGGGAAGGTGTTTCAGTGTGTGGGGATGGGTTTCACTGTGTGTGGAAGGGGTTTCAGTGTGTGGGGATGTGATTCAGTGTGTGCGGACGTGTTTCATTGTGTGGGGATGGGTTTCTGTATGTGGGGAAGGGGTTTCAGTGTGTGGGGAAGGTTTTTCCGTGTGTGCGGAAGGGGTTTCAATGTGTGGGGAAGGTGTAGCAGTGTGTGGGGAAGGGGTTTCAGTGTGTGGGGAAGGTGTTTCAGTGTGTGTGGAAGGAGTTTCAGTGTAGCGGAAGGGGTTTCAGTGTGTGGGGAAGGGGTTTCAGTGTGTGGGGAAGGTGTTTCAGCATGTGCGGAAGGTGTTTCAGTGTGTGGGGAAGGGGTTTCAGAGTGTGGCGATGTGTTTCAGTGTGTGGGGAAGGGGTATCAGTGTGTGGGGAAGGGTTTCAGTGTGTGAGGAAG
Source organism: Heterodontus francisci (assembly GCF_036365525.1). Classification (NCBI taxonomy): domain Eukaryota; kingdom Metazoa; phylum Chordata; class Chondrichthyes; order Heterodontiformes; family Heterodontidae; genus Heterodontus; species Heterodontus francisci. The sequence goes on along the minus strand of NW_027142143.1, from coordinate 1,154,117 downwards.
GGGTTTCAGAGTGTGGGGAAGAGTTTCAGTGTGGGGGAAGGGGTTTCAGTGTGTGGGGCAGGGGATTCAGTGTGTGCGGAAGGCGTTTCAGTGTGTGGGGATGTGTTTCACTGTGTGGGGAAGGGGTTTCAGTGCGTGGGGAAGGGGTTTCAGAGCGTGGGGAAGGGTTTCACTGTGTGCGGAAGGGGTTTCAGTATGTGGGGAATGGGTTTCAGTGTGTGGGGAAGGTTTTTCCGTGTGTGTGGAAGTGGTTTCAATGTGTGGGGAAGATGTAGCAGTGTGTGGGGAAGGGGTTTCAGTGTGTGGGGAAGGTGTTTCAGTGTGTGCGGAAGGGGTTTCAGTGTGTGCGGAAGGGGTTTCAGTGTGTGGGGAAGGGGTTTCAGAGTGTGGGGATGTGTTTCAGTGTGTGGGGAAGGGGTTTGATTGTGTGGGGAAGGTGATTCAGTGTGTGGGGAAGTGGTTTCAGTGTGTGGGGAAGGGGTTTATGAGTGTGGGGAAGGGTTTCAGAGTGTGGGGAAGGTGTTTCAGTGTGTGGGGAGGGGGTATCAGTGAGTGGGGAAGGTGTTTCATTGTGTGGGGAAGGTGTTTCATTGTGTGCGGAAGGGGATGCAGTGTGCAGGGAAGGGGTTTCAGTGTGTGGGGAATGGGTTTCAGTGTGTGTGGAATTGTTTAATGTGTGTGGATGGGGTTTCAGTGTGTGGGGAAGGTGTTTCAGTGAGTGCGGAAGGGTTTTCAGTGAGTGGGGAAGGGGTTTCAGTGTGTGTGGAAGGGGTTTCAGTGAGTGGGGAAGGGGTTTCAGTGTGTAGGGATGTGTTTCAGTGTGTGGGGAAGGGGTTTCAGTGTGTGGGGAAGGGGTTTCACTGAATGCGGAAGGGGTTTCAGAGTGTGGAGAAGGTGTTTCAGTGTGTGGGATGTGTTTCAGTGTGTGGGGAATGGGTTTCAGTGTGTGGGGATGTGTTTCAGTGTTTTGGGAACGGGTTTCAGTGTGTGGGGAAGGGTTTCACTGTGTGTGGAAGGGGTTTCAGTGTGTGGGGAAGGGGTTTCAGTGTGTGGGGACGGTGTTTCAGTGTGTGTGGAAGGGGTTTCAGTGTGTGGGGAATGGGTTTCAGTGTGTGGGGAAGGTGTTTCCGTGTGTGCGGAAGGGGTTTCAGTGTGTGCGGAAGGTGTTTCAGTGTGTGGGGAAGGGGTTTCAGTGTGTGGGGAAGGTATTTCATTGTGTGCGGAAGGGGTTTCAGTTTGTGGGGAAGTGGATTCAGTGAGTGGTGAAGGTGTTTCATTGTGTGGGGAAGGTGTTTCAATGTCTGCGGAAGGGTATTCAGTGTTTGTGGAAGGGGTTTCAGTGTGTGGGGAAGGGATTTCAGTGTGTGGGGAAGGGTTAAACTGTGAGCGGAAGGGGTTTCAGTGTGTGGGGAAGGTGTTTCAGTGTGTGGGGATGTGTTTCAGTGAGTGGGCAGGGGTTTCAGTGCATGGTGAAGGAGTTTCAGTGTGTGTGGAAGGTGTTTTAGTGTGTGGGGAAGATGTTTCAGTGTGTGGGGAACGGTTTCAGTGTGTGGGGAATGTGTTTCAGTGTGTGGGGATGGGTTTCATTGTGTGGGGATGGGTTTCAGTGTGTGCGGAAAGGGTTTCAGTGTGTGGGGAAGGTGTTTCAGTGTTTGGGGATGTGTTTCAGTGAGTGGGAAGGGGTTTCAGTGCATGGGGAAGGAGTTTCAGTGTCTGGGGAAGGTGTTTTAGTGTGTGGGGAAGGTCTTTCATAGTGTGGGGACGGGTTTCAGTTTGTGGGGAAGGTGTTTCAGTGTGTGGGGAAGGGGTGTCAGAGTGCGGGGAAGTGTTTCACGGTATGCAGAAGGAGTTTCAGTTTGTGGGGAAGGTTTTTCAGCGTGTGGGGAAGGGGTTTCAGTGTGTGGGGAAGGGTTTCACTGTGTGCGGAAGTGGTTACAGTGTGTGGGGAAGTGGTTTCAGTGTGTGGCGAAGGTGTTTCAGTGTGTGAGGAAGGGGTTTCAGTGTGTGTTGAAGGGGTTTCAGTGTGTTGGGAAGGTGTTTCAGTGTTTGTGGAAGGGGTTTCAGTGTGTGTGGAAGGTGTTTCAGTGCGTGGGGAAGGGGTTTCAGTGTTTGGGGAAGGTGTTTCATTGTGTGCCGAAGGGGTTTCAGTGTTTGGGAAGGGGATTCAGTGTGTGGGGAAGGTGTTTCATTGTGTGGTGAAGGTGTTTCATTGTATGCGGAAGGGGATTCAGTGTGTAGGGAAGGGGTTTCAGTGTGTGGGGATGGGGTTTCAGTATATGGGGAATTGTTTGACTGTGTGCGGATGGCGTTTCAGTGTGTGGGGAAGGTGTTTCAGTGTGTGGGGAAGGTGTTTCAGTGTGTGGGGAAGGGGTATCAGTGTGTGGGGAAGGGTTTCAGTGTGTGGGGAAGGGTTTCAGTGTGTGGGGATGGGTTTCAGTGTGTGGGGATGGGTATCAGTGTGTGTGGAAGGAGTTTCAGTGTGTGGGGACGGTGTTTCAGTGTGTGGGGATGTGTTTCACTGTGTGTGGAAGGGGTTTCAGTGAGTGGGGAAGGGGCTTCAGTGTGTGGGGACGGGTTTCATTGTGTGGGGATGGGTTTCATTGTGCGGGGATGGTTTTCAGTGTGCGCGGAAGGGGTTTCAGTGTGTGGGGAAGGGGTTTCAGTGTGTGAGGAAGGGGTTTCAGAGTGTGGGGAAGAGTTTCAGTGTGGGAGAAGGGGTTTCAGTGTGTGGGGAAGGGGATTCAGTGTGTGGCGAAGGCGTTTCAGTGTATGGGGATGTGTTTCACTGCTGAGGAAGGGGTTTCACAGTGTGGGGAAGGGTTTCACTGAGTGCGGAAGGGGTTTCCGTATGTAGGCAAGGGGTTTCAGTGTGTGGGGAAGGTTTTTCCGTGTGTGCGGAAGGTGTTTCAATGTGTGGGGAAGGGGTAGCAGTGTGTGCGGAAGGGGTTTCAGTGTGAGGGGAAGGGGTTTCGGTGTGTGGGGAAGGTGTTTCAGTGTGTGCGGAAGGGGTTTCAGTGTGTGGGGAAGGGTTTTCAGAGTGTGGGGATGTGTTTCAGTGTGTGGGGAAGGGGTTTCAGTGTGTGTGGATGGGTGTCAGTGTGTGCGGAAGGGGTTTCAGTGTGTGGGGAAGGTGTTTCAGTGTGTGGGGAAGTGGTTTCACTGTGTGGGGAAGGGGTTTCAGTGTGTGGGGAAAGGGTTTCAGAGTGTGGGGAAGGGTTTCAGTGTGTGGGGAAGGTGTTTAAGTGTGTGGTGAAGGGGTATCAGTGAGTGGGGAAGGTGTTTCATTGTGTGGGGAAGGGGTTTCATTGTGTGCGGAAGGGGATGCAGTGTGTAGGGAAGGGGTTTCAGTGTGTGGGGAATGTGTTTCAGTGTGTGGGGAATTGTTTAACTGTGTGTGGATGGGGTTTCAGTGTGTGGGGAATGTGTTTCAGTGTGTGCAGAAGTTTCAGTGTTTGGGGAAGGGGTTTCAGTGTGTGGGGATGTGTTTCAGTGTGTGGGGAAGGGGTTTCAGTGTGTGGGAAAGGGTTTCACTGTATGCGGAAGGGGTTTCAGTGTGTGGGGAAGGTGTTTCAGTTTGTGGGGAAGGTGTTTCAGTGTGTGCGGAAGGGGTTTCAGTGTGTGGGGATGGGTTTCAGTGTGTGGGGATGGGTTTTCAGTGTGTGGGGAAGGCGTTTCGGTGTGTAGGGAAGGTGTTTCAGTTTGTGGGGAACGGGTTTCAGTGTGTGGGGAAGCTGTTTCAGTGTGTGGGGAAGGGTTTCATTGTGTCGGGAAGGTGTTTCAGTGTGTGCGGATGGGGATTCAGTGTGTGGGGAAGGGGTTTCAGTGTTTGGGGAAGGTGCTTCAGTGTGTGCCGTATGGTTCCAATGTGTGGGGAAGGTGTTTCAGTGTGTGGGAATGGTGTTTCAGTGTGTGGGGATGGTATTTCAGTGTGTGGGGAAGGTGTTTCAATGTGTGGGGAAGGTGTTTTAGTGTGTGGGGAAGGGTTTCAGTATGTGGGGAAGGTGTTTCAGTGTGTGGGGATGGGTTTCAGTGTGTGGCGATGGCTTTCAGTGTGTGGGGATGAGTTGAATTGCATGCGGAAGGGGTTTCGGTGTGTGGGGAAGGTGTTTCAGTGTGTGGGGAAGGGGTTTCAGTTGGTGGGGAAGGGGTTTCAGTTGATGGGGATTGTGATTCTGTGTGTTTGGAAGGGTTTCAGCGTTTGGGGAATGTGTTTCAGTGTGTGGTGAATGGGATTCAGTGTTTGGGGAAGGGTTTCAGTGTGTGGGGAAGGGGTTTCAGTGTGTGGGGAAGGTGTTTCAGTGTGTGGGGATGTGTTGCAGTTCGTGGGGATGGGGTTTCAGTGTGTGGGGAAGGTGTTTCAGAGTTTGGGGAAGGGGCTTCAGTGTGTGGGGAAGGGTCTCCAGTGTCTGCGGAAGGAGTTTCAGTATGTGGGGAAGTGTTTCAGTGTGTGGGGAAGGTGTTTCAGTGTGTGGGGTAAGGTTTCGGTGTGTGGGGAAGGTGTTTCAGTGTGTGCGGAAGGGGTTTCAGTGTGTGGGGAAGGTGTTTCAGTGTATGGGAAAGGTGCTTCAGTGTGTGGGGAATGGGTTTCAGTGTGTGGGGAACGGGTTTCAGTGTGTGGGGAAAGTGTTTCAGCGTTTGGGGAATGTGTTTCAGTGTGTGGGGAATGGGATTCAGTGTTTGGGGAAGGGTTTCAGTGTGTGGGGAAGGGGTTTCAGTGTGTGGGGAAGGTGTTTCAGTGTGTGGGGATGTATTGTAGTGTGTGAGGAAGGGGTTTCAGTGTGTGGGGAAGGGTTTCCAGTGTGTGGGTAAGGTACTTCAGTTTGTGGGGAAGAGTTTCAGTGTGTGGGGAAGCTGTTTCAGTGTGCGGGGAAGGGTTTCATTGTGTGGGGAAGGTGTTTCGGTGTGTGGGGAAGGTGTTTCAGTGTGTGGGGAAGGGGTTTCAGTGTGTGGGGAAGGTGTTTCAGTGTGTGGGGCAGGTGTGTCAGTGTGTGGGAAGGGCTTTCTGTGTGAAGGGAAGGGTTTCAGTGTGTGGGGAAGGGGTTTCAGTGTGTGGGGAAGGGTTTCAGTGTTTGGGGAAGCTGTTTCAGTGAGTGTGGAAGGTGTTTCAGTGTGTCGGGAAGGTGTTTCAGTGTGTGTGGAAGGTGTTTCAGTGTGTGTGGAAGGTGTTTCAGTGTGTGGGGAAGGGGTTTCAGTGTGTGGGGAAGCTGTTTCAGTGTGTGCTGAAGGGGTTTCACTGTTTGGGGAATGTGTTTCAGTGTGTGTGGTAGTGTTCCAGTGTGTGGGGAAGGGGTTTCAGTGTGTGGGAAAGGTGTTTCAGTGTGTGGGGATGGTATTTCAGTGTGTGGGGAAGGTGTTTCAGTGTGTGGGGAAGGCGTTTTAGTGTGTGGGGAAGGGTTTCAGTATGTGGGGAAGGTGTTTCAGTGTGTGGGGATGTGTTTCAGTGTGTGGGGAAGTTGTTTCAGTGTGTGGGGATGGGTTTCAGTGTGTGGCGATGGGTTCAGTGAGTGCGGATGAGTTGCATTGCATGCGGAAGGGGTTTCGGTGTGTGGGGAAGGTGTTTCAGTGTGTGGGGAAGGGTTTCGGTGTGTGGGGAAGGTGTTTCAGTGTGTGCGGAAGGGGTTTCAGTGTGAGGTGAAGGTGTTTCGGTGTGTGGGGAAGGCGTTTCAGTGTGTGGGGAAGGGGTTTCAGTGTGTGGGGAATGTGTTTCAGTGTGTGGGGCAGGTGTGTCAGTGTGTGGCAAGGGCTTTCAGTGTGTAGGGAAGGGTTTCAGTGTGTGGGGAAGGGGTTTCAGTGTGTGGGGAAGTGTTTCAGTGTTTGGGGAAGCTGTTTCAGTGTGTGGGGAAGGGGTTTCAGTGTGTGGGGAACGGGTTTCAGAGTGTGGGGAAGGGTTTCATTGTGTGGGGAAGGTGTTTCAGTGTGTGGGGAAGGGGTATCAGTGAGTGGGGAAGGTGTTTCATTGTGTGGGGAAGGTGTTTCATTGTGTGCGGAAGGGGATGCCGTGTGTAGGGAAGGTGTTTCAGTGTGTGGGGAATGGGTTTCAGTGTGTGCAGAAGGGGTTTCAGTGTGTGGGGAAGGTGTTTAAGTGTGTGGGGAACGGGTATCAGTGAGTGGGGAAGGTGTTTCATTGTGTGGGGAAGGGGTTTCATTGTGTGCGGAAGGGGATGCAGTGTGTAGGGAAAGGGTTTCAGTGTGTGGGGAATGTGTTTCAGTGTGTGGGGAATTGTTTAACTGTGTGTGGATGGGGTTTCAGTGTGTGGGGAATGTGTTTCAGTGTGTGCAGAAGTTTCAGTGTGTGGGGAAGGGGTTTCAGTGTGTGGGGATGTGTTTCAGTGTGTGGGGAAGGGGTTTCAGTGTGTGGGGAAGGGTTTCACTGTATGCGGAAGGGGTTTCAGTGTGTGGGGAAGGTGTTTCAGTTTGTGGGGAAGGTGTTTCAGTGTGTGGGGAAGGGGTTTCAGTGTGTGGGGATGGGTTTCAGTGTGTGGGGATAGGTTTTCAGTGTGTGGGGAAGGCGTTTCGGTGTGTAGGGAAGGTGTTTCAGTGTGTGGGGAACGGGTTTCAGTGTGTGGGGAAGCTGTTTCAGTGTGTGGGGAAGGGTTTCATTGTGTCGGGAAGGTGTTTCAGTGTGTGCGGATGGGGATTCAGTGTGTGGGGAAGGGGTTTCAGTGTGTGGGGAAGGGGTTTCAGTATTTGGGGAAGGTGTTTCGGTGTGTGTGGAATGGGTTTCAGTGTTGGGGGAATGTGTTTCAGTGTGTGGGAAGGGGTTTCAGTGTGTGGGGAAGGGGTTACAGTGTGTGGGGAAGCTGTTTCAGTGTGTGGGGAAGGGATTTCAGTGTTTGGGGAAGGTGTTTCAGTGTGTGCCGTATGGTTCCAATGTGTGGGGAAGGTGTTTCAGTGTGTGGGAAAGGTGTTTCAGTGTCTGGGGATGGTATTTCAGTGTGTGGGGAAGGTGTTTCAATGTGTGGGGAAGGTGTTTTAGTGTGTGGGGAAGGGTTTCAGTATGTGGGGAAGGTGTTTCAATGTGTGGGGATCTGTTTCAGTGTGTGGAGATGTGTTTCAGTGTGTGGGGATGGGTTTCAGTGTGTGGCGATGGGTTTCAGTGTGTGGGGATGAGTTGAATTGCATGCGGAAGGGGTTTCGGTGTGTGGGGAAGGTGTTTCAGTGTGTGGGGAAGGGGTTTCAGTTTGTGGGGAAGGGGTTTCAGTTGATGGGGATTGTGATTCTGTGTGTTTGGAAGGGTTTCAGCGTTTGGGGAATGTGTTTCAGTGTGTGGTGAATGGGATTCAGTGTTTGGAGAAGGGTTTCAGTGTGTGGGGAAGGGGTTTCAGTGTGTGGGGAAGGTGTTTCAGTGTGTGGGGATGTGTTGCAGTTCGTGGGGATGGGGTTTCAGTGTGTGGGGAAGGTGTTTCAGAGTGTGGGGAAGGGGCTTCAGTGTGTGGGGAAGGGTCTCCAGTGTCTGCGGAAGGAGTTTCAGTGTGTGGGGAAGTGTTTCAGTGTGTGGGGAAGGTGTTTCAGTGTGTGGGGTAAGGTTTCGGTGTGTGGGGAAGGTGTTTCAGTGTGTGCGGAAGGGGTTTCAGTGTGTGGGGAAGGTGTTTCAGTGTATGGGAAAGGTGCTTCAGTGTGTGAGGAATGGTTTTCAGTGTGTGGGGAACGGGTTTCAGTGTGTGGGGAAAGTGTTTCAGCGTTTGGGGAATGTGTTTCAGTGTGTGGTGAATGGGATTCAGTGTTTGGGGAAGGGTTTCAGTGTGTGGGGAAGGGGTTTCAGTGTGTGGGGAAGGTGTTTCAGTGTGTGGGGATGTGTTGCAGTGTGTGAGGAAGGGGTTTCAGTGTGTGGGGAAGGGTTTCCAGTGTGTGGGTAAGGTATTTCAGTGTGTGGGGAAGAGTTTCAGTGTGTGGGGAAGCTGTTTCAGTGTGCGGGGAAGGGTTTCATTGTGTGGGGAAGGTGTTTCGGTGTGTGGGGATTGTGTTTCAGTGTGTGGGGAAGGGGTTTCAGTGTGTGGGGAAGGTGTTTCAGTGTGTGGGGCAGGTGTGTCAGTGTGTGGGAAGGGCTTTCTGTGTGAAGGGAAGGGTTTCAGTGTGTGGGGAAGGGGTTTCAGTGTGTGGGGAAGGGTTTCAGTGTTTGGGGAAGCTGTTTCAGTGAGTGTGGAAGGGGTTTCAGTGTGTGGGGAAGGTGTTTCAGTGTGTGTGGAAGGTGTTTCAGTGTGTGGGGAAGGTGTTTCATTGTGTGGGGAAGCTGTTTCAGTGTGTGCTGAAGGGGTTTCAGTGTTTGGGGAATGTGTTTCAGTGTGTGGGGTAGTGTTCCAGTGTGTGGGGAAGGGGTTTCAGTGTGTGGGAAAGGTGTTTCAGTGTGTGGGGATGGTATTTCAGTGTGTGGGGAAGGTGTTTCAGTGTGTGGGGAAGGTGTTTTAGTGTGTGGGGAAGGGTTTCAGTATGTGGGGAAGGTGTTTCAGTGTGTGGGGATGTGTTTCAGTGTGTGGGGAAGTTGTTTCAGTGTGTGGGGATGGGTTTCAGTGTGTGGCGATGGGTTTCAGTGAGTGCGGATGAGTTGCATTGCATGCGGAAGGGGTTTCGGTGTGTGGGGAAGGTGTTTCAGTGTGTGCGGAAGGGGTTTCAGTGTGAGGTGAAGGTGTTTCGGTGTGTGGGGAAGGCGTTTCAGTGTGTGGGGAAGGGGTTACAGTGTGTGGGGAATGTGTTTCAGTGTGTGGGGCAGGTGTGTCAGTGTGTGGCAAGGGCTTTCAGTGTGTAGGGAAGGGTTTCAGTGTGTGGGGAATGGGTTTCAGTGTGTGGGGAAGTGTTTCAGTGTTTGGGGAAGCTGTTTCAGTGTGTGGGGAAGGGGTTTCAGTGTGTGGGGAATGGGTTTCAGAGTGTGGGGAAGGGTTTCAGTGTGTGGGGAAGGTGTTTCAGTGTGTGGGGAAGGGGTATCAGTGAGTGGGGAAGGTGTTTCATTGTGTGGGGAAGGTGTTTCATTGTGTGCGGAAGGGGATGCCGTGTGTAGGGAAGGTTTTTCAGTGTGTGGGGAATGGGTTTCAGTGTGTGTGTGGAATTGTTTAACTGTGTGTTGATGGGGTTTCAGTGTGTGGGGAAGGTGTTTCAGTGTGTGCAGAAGGGGTTTCAGTGGGTGCGGAAGGGGTTTCAGTGTGAGGTGAAGGTGTTTTGGTGTGTGGGGAAGGCATTTCAGTGTGTGGGGAAGGGGTTTCAGTGTGTGGGGAAGGTGTTTCAGTGTGTGGGGCAGGTGTGTCAGTGTGTGGCAAGGGCTTTCAGTGTGTAGGGAAGGGTTTCAGTGTCTGGGGAAGGGGTTTCAGTGTGTGGGGAAGTGTTTCAGTGTTTGGGGAAGTTGTTTCAGTGTGTGGGGAAGGGGTTTCAGTGTGTGGGGAACGGGTTTCAGAGTGTGGGGAAGGGTTTCAGTGTGTGGGGAAGGTGTTTCAGTGTGTGGGGAAGGGGTATCAGTGAGTGGGGAAGGTGTTTCATTGTGTGGGGAAGGTGTTTCATTGTGTGCGGAAGGGGATGCCGTGTGTAGGGAAGGTGTTTCAGTGTGTGGGGAATGGGTATCAGTGTGTGTGTGGAATTGTTTAACTGTGTGTGGATGGGGTTTCAGTGTGTGGGGAAGGTGTTTCAGTGTGTGCAGATGGGGTTTCAGTGTGTGCGGAAGGGATTTCAGTGTGTGAGGAAGGTGTTTCAGTGTGTGGGGATGTGTTGCAGTTTGTGAGGATGGGGTTTCAGTGTGTGGGGAAGGTGTTTCAGAGTGTGGGGAAGGGGCTTCAGTGTGTGGGGAAGGGTCTCCAGTGTCTGCGGAAGGAGTTTCAGTGTGTGGGGAAGTGTTTCAGTGTGTGGGGAAGGTGTTTCAGTGTGTGGGGTAAGGTTTCGGTGTGTGGGGAAGGTGTTTCAGTGTGTGCGGAAGGGGTTTCAGAGTGTGGGGAAGGGGCTTCAGTGTGTGAGGAAGGGTCTCCAGTGTCTGCGGAAGGAGTTTCAGTGTGTGGGGAAGTGTTTCAGTGTGTGGGGAAGGTGTTTCAGTGTGTGGGGTAAGGTTTCGGTGAGTGGGGAAGGTGTTTCAGTGTGTGCGGAAGGGGTTTCAGTGTGTGGGGAAGGTGTTTCAGTGTATGGGGAAGGTGCTTCAGTGTGTGGGGAAGGGGTTTCAGTGTGTGGGGAACGGGTTTCAGAATGTGGGGAAGGTGTTTCAGTGTGTGGGGAAGGGGTTTCAGTGTGTGGGGAAGGGTTTCCAGTGTGTGGGTAAGGTATTTCAGTGTGTGGGGAAGAGTTTCAGTGTGTGGGGAAGCTGTTTCAGTGTGCGGGGAAGGGTTTCATTGTGTGGGGAAGGGGTTTCAGTGTGTGGGGAAGTTGTTTCAGTGTGTGGGGCAGGTGTGTCAGTGTGTGGGAAGGACTTTCTGTGTGAAGGGAAGGGTTTCATTGTGTGGGGAAGGTGTTTCGGTGTGTGGGGAAGGTTTTTCAGTGTGTGCGGAAGGGGTTTCAGTGTGTGGGGCAGCTGTTTCAGTGTGTGGGGAAGGTGTTTCAGTGTGTGGGGAAGGGGTTTCAGTGTGTGGGGAAGCTGTTTCAGTGTGCGGGGAAGGGTTTCATTGTGTGGGGAAGGTGTTTCGGTGTGTGGGGAAGGTGTTTCAGTTTGTGAGGAAGGGGTTTCAGTGTGTGGGGAAGTTGTTTCAGTGTGTGGGGCAGGTGTTTCAGTGTGTGGGGAAGGGGTTTCAGTGTGTGGGGAAGTTGTTTCAGTGTGTGGGGCAGGTGTGTCAGTGTGTGGGAAGGACTTTCTGTGTGAAGGGAAGGGTTTCATTGTGTGGGGAAGGTGTTTCGGTGTGTGGGGAAGGTGTTTCAGTGTGTGGGGAAGGGGTTTCAGTGTGTGGGGAAGCTGTTTCAGTGTGCGGGGAAGGGTTTCATTGTGGGGGAAGGCGTTTCGGTGTGTGGGGAAGGTGTTTCAGTGTGTGGGGAAGGGGTTTCAGTGTGTGGGGAAGTTGTTTCAGTGTGTGGGGCAGGTGTGTCAGTGTGTGGGAAGGACTTTCTGTGTGAAGGGAAGGGTTTCAGTGTGTGGGGAAGGGGTTTCAGTGTGTGGGGAAGGGTTTCAGTGTTTGGGGAAGCTGTTTCAGTGAGTGTGGAAGGGGTTTCAGTGTGTGGGGAAGGTGTTTCAGTGTGTGGGGAAGGTGTTTCAGAGTGTGGGGAAGGGGTTTCAGTGTGTGGGGAAGCTGTTTGAGTGTGTGGTAAAGGGGTTTCGGTGTGTGGGGAAGTTGTTTCAGTGTGTGTGGAAGGGGTTTCAGAGTGTGGGGAAGGGGCTTCAGTGTGTGGGGAAGGGTCTCCAGTGTCTGCGGAAGGAGTTTCAGTGTGTGGGGAAGAGTTTCAGTGTGTGGGGAAGGTGTTTCAGTGTGTGGGGTAAGGTTTCGGTGTGTGGGGAAGGTGTTTCAGTGTGTGCGGAAGGGGTTTCAGTGTGTGGGGAAGGTGTTTCAGTGTCTGGGGAAGGTTCTTCAGTGTGTGGGGAAGGGGTTTCAGTGTGTGGGGAACGGGTTTCAGTGTGTGGGGAAGGTGTTTCAGTGTGTGGGGAAGGGGTTTCAGTGTGTGGGGAAGGGTTTCCAGTGTGTGGGTAAGGTATTTCAGTGTGTGGGGAAGAGTTTCAGTGTGTGGGGAAGCTGTTTCAGTGTGCGGGGAAGGGTTTCATTGTGTGGGGAAGGTGTTTCGGTGTGTGGGGAAGGTGTTTCAGTGTGTGGGGAAGGGGTTTCAGTGTGTGGGGAAGTTGTTTCAGTGTGTGGGGCTGGTGTGTCAGTGTGTGGGAAGGACTTTCTGTGTGAAGGGAAGGGTTTCAGTGTGTGGGGAAGGGGTTTCAGTGTGTGGGGAAGGGTTTAAGTGTTTGGGGAAGCTGTTTCAGTGAGTGTGGAAGGGGTTTCAGTGTGTGGGGAAGGTGTTTCAGTGTGTGGGGGAGGTGTTTCAGAGTGTGGGGAAGGGGTTTCAGTGTGTGGGGAAGCTGTTTGAGTTTGTGGTGAAGGGGTTTCAGTGTTTGGGGAATGTGTTTCAGTGTGTGGGGTAGTGTTCCAGTGTGTGGGGAGGGGTTTCAGTGTGTGGGAAAGGTTTTTCAGTGTGTGGGGATGGTATTTCAGTGTGTGGGGAAGGTGTTTCAGTGTGTGGGGAAGGTGTTTTAGTGTGTGGGGAAGTGTTTCACTATGTGGGGAAGGTGTTTCAGTGTGTGGGGATGTGTTTCAGTGTGTGGGGAAGTTGTTTCAGTGTGTGGGGATGGGTTTCAGTGTGTGGCGATGGCTTTCAGTGAGTCGGGATGAGTTGCATTGCATGCGGAAGGGGTTTCGTTGTGTGGGGAAGGTGTTTAAGTGTGTGGGGAAGGGGTATCAGTGGGTGCAGAAGGGGTTTCAGTGTGTGCGGAAGGGGTTTCAGTGTGTGGAAATGTGTTTCAGTGTGTGGGGAAGGGGTTTCAGTGTGTGGGGATGGGTTTCACTGTATGCGGAAGGGGTTTCAGTGTGTGTGGAAGGTGTTTCAGTTTGTGGGGATGTGTTTCAGTGTGTGAGGAAGGGGTTTCAGTGTGTGGGGATGGGTTTCAATGTGTGGGGAATGGGTTACAGTGAGTGTGGAAGGGGTTTTAGTGTGTGGAGAATTTGTTTCAGTGTGTGGGGAAGGTGTTTCAGTGTGTGGGGAAGGGGTTTCAGTGTGTGGGGAAGCTGTTTCAATGTGTGGTGAAGCGGTTTCTGTGTTTGGGGAAGGTGTTTCAGTGTGTGGGGTAGGGTTCCATTGTGTGGGGTAGGGTTCCAGTGTGTGGGAAAGGTGTTGCAGTGTGTGGGGATGGTATTTCAGTGTGTGGGGAAGGTGTTTCAGTGTGTGGGGAAGGTGTTTTAGTGTGTGAGGAAGGGTTTCAGTATGTGGGGAAGGTGTTTCAGTGTGTGGGGATGTGTTTCAGTGTGTGGGGAAGTTGTTTCAGTGTGTGGGGATGGGGTTCAGTGTGTGACGATGGGTTTCAGTGAGTGGGGATGATTTGCATTGTATGCGGAAGGGGTTTCGGTGTGTGGGGAAGGTGTGTCAGTGTGTGGGGAAGGGGTTTCAGTGTGTGGGGATTGTGATTCTGTGTGTTTGCAAGGGTTTCAGTGTGTGGGGAATGTGTTTCAGTGTGTGGTGAATGGGTTTCAGTGTTTCGGGAAGGGTTTCAGTGTGTGGGGAAGGGGTTTCAGTGTGTGGGGAAGGTGTTTCAGTGTGTGGGGATGTGTTGCAATTTGTGGGGGGGGGGATTCAGTGTGTGGGGAAGGTGTTTCAGAGTGTGGGCAAGGGGTTTCAGTGTGTGGGGAAGGGTTTCCAGTGTCTGGGTAAGGAGTTTCAGAGTGTGGGGATGTGTTTCAGTGTGTGGGGAAGGTGTTTCAGTGTGTGGGGAAGGGTTTTGATATGTGGGGAAGGTGTTTTAGTGTGTGCGGAAGGGGTTTCAGTGTGAGGCTAAGGTGTTTCGGTGTGTGGGGAAGGTGTTTCAGTGTGTGGGGAAGTGGTTTCAGTGTGTGGGGAAGGTGTTTCAGTGTGTGGGGCAGGTGTGTCAGTGTGTGGGAAGGGCTTTCAGTGTGTAGGGAAGGGTTTCAGTGTGTGGCGAAGGGGTTTCAGTGTTGGGGAAGTGTTTCAGTGTTTGGGGAAGCTGTTTCAGTGTGTGGGGAAGGGGTTTCAGTGTGTGGGGAACGGGTTTCAGAGTGGGGAAGGGTTTCAGTGTGTGGGGAAGGTGTTTCAGTGTGTGGGGAAGGGGTATCAGTGAGTGGGGAAGGTGTTTCATTGTGTGGGGAAGGTGTTTCATTGTGTGCGGAAGGGGATGCAGTGTGTAGGGAAGGGGTTTCAGTGTGTGGGGAATGGGTTTCAGTGTGTGGGGAATTGTTTAACTGTGTGTGGATGGGGTTTCAGTGTGTGGGGGAGGTGTTTCAGTGAGTGCAGAAGGGGTTTCAGTGTGTGCGGAAGGTGTTTCAGTGTGTGGGGATGTGTTTCAGTGTGTCGGGAAGGTGTTTCAGTGTGTGCAGAAGGGGTTTTAGTGTGTGGGGAAGGTGTTTCGGTGTGTGGGGAAGGTGTTTCAGTGTGTTGGGAAGGGGTTTCAGTGTGTGGGGAAGGTGTTTCAGTGAGTGGGGCAGGTGTTTCAGTGTGTGGGAAGGGCTTTCAGTGTGTAGGGAATGGTTTCAGTGTGTGGGGACGGTGTTTCAGTGTGTGGGGAAGGGTTTCAGTATTTGGGGAAGGTGTTTCGGAGTGTGTGGAATGGGTTTCAGTGTTGGGGGAATGTGTTTCAGTGTGTGGGGAAGGGGTTACAGTGTGTGGGGCAGGTGTGTCAGTGTGTGGGAAGGGGTTTCAGTGTGTAGGGAAGGGTTTCAGTGTGTGGGGAAGGGGTTTCAGTGTTGGGGAAGGGTTTCAGTGTTTGGGGAAGCTGTTTCAGTGTGTGGGGAAGGGGTTTCAGTGTGTGGGGAACGGGTTTCAGAGTGTGGGGAAGGGTTTCAGTGTGTGGGGAAGGTGTTCCAGTGTGTGGGGAAGGGGTATCAGTGTGTGGGGAAGGTGTTTCATTGTGTGGGGAAGGTGTTTCATTGTGTGGGGAAGGGGATGCAGTGTGTAGGGAAGGGGTTTCAGTGTGTGGGGAATGGGTTTCAGTATGTGGGGAATTGTTTAACTGTGTGTGGATGGGGTTTCAGTGTGTGGGGAAGGGGTTTCAGTGTGTGCGGAAGGGGTTTCAGTGTGTGGGGATGTGTTTCAGTGTGTGGGGAAGGGGTTTCAGTGTGTGGGGAAGGGTTTCACTGTATGCGGAAGGGGTTTCAGTGTGTGTGGAAGGTGTTTCAGTTTGTGGGGATGTGTTTCAGTTTGTGGGGAAGGGGTTTCAGTGTGTGGGGATGGGTTTCAGTGTGTGGGGATGGGTTTCAGTGTGTGGGGAATGGGTTTCAGTGTGTGGGGATGTGTTGCATTGTGTGGTGATGGGTTTTCAGTGTGTGGGGAAAGTGTTTCAATGTGTGGGGAAGGGGTTTCAGTGTGAGGGGAAGGGTTTCCAGTGTGTGGGGAAGGTGTTTCAGTGTGTGGGGAAGTGTTTCAGTGCGTGGGGAAGCCTTTTCAGTGTGTGGGGAAGGGTTTCATTGTGTCGGGAAGGTGTTTCAGTGCGTGCGGAAGGGGTTTTAGTGTGTGGGGAAGGGGTTTCAGTGTGTGGGGAACTTGTTTCAGTGTGTGGGGATGAGTTGCAGTTTGTGGGGATGGGGTTTCAGTGTGTGGGGAAGGTGTTTCAGAGTGTGGGGATGGGGTTTCAGTGTGTGGGAAGGGTTTCAGTGTGTGGGGAAGGGGTTTCAGTGTGTGGGGAAGTTGTTTCAGTGTGTGGGGATGAGTTGCAGTTTGTGGGGATGGGGTTTCAGTGTGTGGGGAAGGTTTTTCAGAGTGTGGGGATGGGGTTTCAGTGTGTGGGAAGGGTTTCCAGTGTCTGCGGAAGGAGTTTCAGTGTGTGGGGAAGTGTTTCAGTGTGTGGGGAAGGTGTTTCAGTGTGTGGGGTAAGGTTTCGGTGTGTGGGGAAGGTGTTTCAGTGTGTGCGGAAGGGTTTTCAGTGTGTGGGGAAGGTGTTTCAGTGTATGGGGAAGGTGTTTCAGTGAGTGGGGAAGGGGTTTCAGTGTGTGGGGAACGGGTTTCAGTGTGTGGGGAAGGTGTTTCAGTGTGTGGGGAAGGGGTTTCAGTGTGTGGGGAAGGGTTTCCAGTGTGTGGGTAAGTTATTTCAGTGTGTGGGGAAGTGTTTCAGTGTGTGGGGAAGCTGTTTCAGTGTGCGGGGAAGGGTTTCATTGTGTGGGGAAGGTGTTTCAGTGTGTGTGGAAGGGGTTTCAGTGTGTGGGGAAGGTGTTTCGGTGTGTGGGGAAGGTGTTTCAGTGTGTGGGGTAGGGTTTCAGTGTGTGGCGAAGGTGTTTCAGTGTGTGGGAAGGGCTTTCAGTGTGTAGGGACGGGTTTCAGCGTGTGGGGAAGGGGTTTCAGTGTGTGGGGAAGGGTTTCAGTGTGTGGGGAAGGTGTTTCAGTGTGTGGGGATGTGTTTCAGTGTGTGGGGAAGGGGTTTCAGTGTGTGGGGAAGGGTTTCTCTGTATGCAGAATGGGTTTCAGTGTGTGTGGAAGGTGTTTCAGTTTGTGGGGATGTGTTTCAGTGTGTGGGGAAGGGGTTTCAGTGTGTGGGGATGGGTTTCAGTGTGTGGGGAAGTGTTTCAGTGTGTGGGGAAGCTGTTTCAGTGAGCGGGGAAGGGTTTCATTGTGTGGGGAAGGTGTTTCAGTGTGTGCGGAAGGGGTTTCAGTGTGTGGGGAAGGTGTTTCGGTGTGTGGGGAAGGTGTTTCAGTGTGTGGGGTAGGGTTCCACTGTGTGGGGAAGTGGTTTCACTGTGTGGGAAAGGTGTTTCAGTGTGTGGGGATGGTATTTCAGTGTGTGGGGAAGGTGTTTCAGTGTGTGGGGAAGGTGTTTTAGTGTGTGGGGAAGGGTTTCAGTATGTGGGGAAGGTGTTTCAGTGTGTGGGGATGTGTTTCAGTGTGTGGGGAATTTGTTTCAGTGTGTGGGGATGGGTTTCAATGTGTGGCGATGGGTTTCAGTGAGTGGGGATGAGTTGCATTGTATGCGGAAGGGGTTTCGGTGTGTGGGGAAGGTGTTTCAGTGTGTTGGGAAGGGGTTTCAGTGTGTGAGGAAGGGGTTTCAGTGTGTGGGGATTGTGATTCTGTGTGTTTGGAAGGGTTTCAGTGCGTGGGGAATGTGTTTCAGTGTGTGGTGAATGGGTTTCAGTGTTTGGGGAAGGGTTACAGTGTGTGGGGAAGGGGTTTCAGTGTGTGAGGAAGGTGTTTCAGTGTGTGGGGAAGGGGTTTCAGTGTGTGGGAAAGGGTTTCCAGTGTCTGGGGAAGGAGTTTCAGTGTGTGGGGATGTGTTTCAGTATGTGGGGAAGGGGTTTCAGAGTGTGGGGAAGGGTTTTGGTGTGTGGGGAAGGTGTTTCTGTGTGTGCGGAAGGGGTTTCAGTGTGTGGGGAAGGTGTTTCAGTGAGTGGGGCAGGTGTTTCAGTGTGTGGGAAGGGCTGTCAGTGTGTAGGGAAGGGTTTCAGTGTGTGGGGACGGTTTTTCAGTGTGTGGGGAAGGGTTTCAGTATTTGGGGAATGTGTTTCGGAGTGTGTGGAATGGGTTTCAGTGTTGGGGGAATGTGTTTCAGTGTGTGGGGAAGGGGTTACATTGTGTGGGGCAGGTGTGTCAGTGTGTGGGAAGGGCTTTCAGTGTGTAGCGAAGGGTTTTAGTGTGTGGGGAAGGGGTTTCAGTGTTGGGGAAGGGTTTCAGTGTTTGGGGAAGCTGTTTCAGTGTGTGGGGAAGGGGTTTCAGTGTGTGGGGAACGGGTTTCAGAGTGTGGGGAAGGGTTTCAGTGTGTGGGGAAGGTGTTCCAGTGTGTGGGGAAGGGGTATCAGTGAGTGGGGAAGGTGTTTCATTGTGTGGGGAAGGTGTTTCATTGTGTGTGGAAGGGGATGCAGTGTGTAGGGAAGGGGTTTCAGTGTGTGGGGAATGGGTTTCAGTGTGTGGGGAATTGTTTAACTGTGTGTGGATGGGGTTTCAGTGTGTGGGGAAGGTGTTTCAGTGTGCGCGGAAGGGGTTTCAGTGTGTGGGGATGTGTTTCAGTGTGTGGGGAAGGGGTTTCAGTGTGTGGGGAAGGGTTTCACTGTATGCGGAAGGGGTTTCAGTGTGTGTGGAAGGTGTTTCAGTTTGTGGGGATGTGTTTCAGTGTGTGGGGAAGGGGTTTCAGTGTGTGGGGATGGGTTTCAGTGTGTGGGGAATGGGTTTCAGTGTGTGGGGATGTGTTGCATTGTGTGGTGATGGGTTTTCAGTGTGTGGGGAAAGTGTTTCAATGTGTGGGGAAGGGGTTTCAGTGTGTGGGGAAGGGTTTCCAGTGTGTGGGGAAGGTGTTTCAGTGTGTGGGGAAGTGTTTCAGTGCGTGGGGAAGCTGCTTCAGTGTGTGGGGAAGGGTGTCATTGTGTCGGGAAGGTGTTTCAGTGTGTGCGGTAGGGGTTTTAGTGTGTGGGGAAGGTGTTTCGGTGTGTGGGGAAGGTGTTTCAGTGTGTTGGGTAGGTGTTTCAGTGTGTGGGGAAGGTGTTTCATTGTGTGGGGCAGGTGTTTCAGTGTGTGGGAAGGGCTTTCAGTGTGTAGGGAAGGGTTTCAGTGTTTGGGGAAGGGGTTTCAGTGTGTGGGGAAGGGTTTCAGTATTTGGGGAAGGTGTTTCGGTGAGTGTGGAATGGGTTTCAGTGTTGGGGGAATGTGTTTCAGTGTGTGGGGAAGGGGTTACAGTGTGTGGGGAAGCTGTCTCAGTGTGTGGGGAAGGGGTTTCAGTTTTTGGGGAACGTGTTTCAGTGTGTGCCGTAGGGTTCCAGTGTGTGGGGAAGGGGTTTCAATGTATGGGAATGGTGTTTCAGTGTGCGGGGATGGTATTCCAGTGTGTGGGGAAGGAGTTTCAGTGTGTGGGGAAGGTGTTTTAGTGTGTGGGGAAGGGTTTCAGTATGTGCGGAAGGTGTTTCAGTGTGTGGGGATGTGTTTCAGTGTGTGGAGATTTGGTTCAGTGTGTGGGGATGGGTTTCAGTGTGTGGCGATGTGTTTCAGTGTGTGGGGATGAGTTGCATTGCATGCGGAAGGGGTTTTGGTGTGTCGGGAAGGTGTTTCAGTGTGTGGGGAAGGGGTTTCAGTTTGTGGGGAAGGGGTTTCAGTGCATGGGGAGTGTGATTCTGTGTGTTTGGAAGGGTTTCAGTGTGTGGGGAATGTGTTTCAGTGTGTGGTGAATGGGTTTCAGTGTTTGGGGAAGGGTTTCAGTGTGTGGGGAAGGGGTTTCAGTGTGTGGGGAAGTTGTTTCAGTGTGTGGGGATGAGTTGCAGTTTGTGGGGATGGGGTTTCAGTGTGTGGGGAAGGTGTTTCAGAGTGTGGGGATGGGGTTTCAGTGTGTGGGGAAGGGTTTCCAGTGTCTGCGGAAGGAGTTTCAGTGTGTGGGGAAGTGTTTCAGTGTGTGGCGACGGTGTTTCAGTGTGTGGGGTAAGGTTTCGGTGTGTGGGGAAGGTGTTTCAGTGTGTGCGGAAGGGTTTTCAGTGTGTGGGGAAGGTGTTTCAGTGTATGGGGAAGGTGTTTCAGTGAGTGGGGAAGGGGTTTCAGTGTGTGGGGAACGGGTTTCAGTGTGTGGGGAAGGTGTTTCAGTGTGTGGGGAAGGGGTTTCAGTGTGTGGGGAAGGGTTTCCAGTGTGTGGGTAAGTTATTTCATTGTGTGGGGAAGTGTTTCAGTGTGTGGGGAAGCTGTTTCAGTGTGCGGGGAAGGGTTTCATTGTGTGGGGAAGATGTTTCAGTGTGTGTGGAAGGGGTTTCAGTGTGTGGGGAAGGTGTTTCGGTGTGTGGGGAAGGTGTTTCAGTGTGTGGGGAAGGGGTTTCAGTGTGTGGGGAAGGTGTTTCAGTGTGTGGGAAGGGCTTTCAGTGTGTAGGGATGGGTTTCAGTGTGTGGGGAAGGGGTTTCAGTGTGTGGGGAAGGGTTTCAGTGTGTGGGGAAGGTGTTTCAGTGTGTGGGGATGTGTTTCAGTGTGTGGGGAAGGGGTTTCAGTGTGTGGGGAAGGGTTTCACTGTATGCAGAAGGGGCTTCAGTGTGTGTGGAAGGTGTTTCAGTTTGTGGGGATGTGTTTCAGTGTGTGGGGAAGGGGTTTCAGTGTGTGGGGATGGGTTTCAGTGTGTGGGGAAGTGTTTCAGTGTGTGGGGAAGCTGTTTCAGTGTGCGGGGAAGGGTTTCATTGTGTGGGGAAGGTGTTTCAGTGTGTGCGGAAGGGGTTTCAGTGTGTGGGGAAGGTGTTTCGGTGTGTGGGGAAGGTGTTTCAGTGTGTGGGGAAGGGGTTTCAGTGTGTGGGGAAGGTGTTTCAGTCTGTGGGGCATGTTTGTCAGTGTGTGGGAAGGGCTTTCAGTGTGTAGGGATGGGTTTCAGAGTGTGGGGAAGGGGATTCAGTGTGTGGGGAAGGGTTTCAGTGTGTGGGGAAGGTGTTTCAGTGTGTGGGGTAGGGTTCCACTGTGTGGGGAAGTGGTTTCACTGTGTGGGAAAGGTGTTTCAGTGTGTGGGGATGGTATTTCAGTGTGTGGGGAAGGTGTTTCAGTGTGTGGGGAAGGTGTTTTAGTGTGTGGGGAAGGGTTTCAGTATGTGGGGAAGGTGTTTCAGTGTGTGGGGATGTGTTTCAGTGTGTGGGGAAGTTGTTTCAGTGTGTGGGGATGGGTTTCAATGTGTGGCGATGGGTTTCAGTGAGTGGGGATGAGTTGCATTGTATGCGGAAGGGGTTTCGGTGTGTGGGGAAGGTGTTTCAGTGTGTTGGGAAGGGGTTTCAGTGTGTGAGGAAGGGGTTTCAGTGTGTGGGGATTGTGATTCTGTGTGTTTGGAAAGGTTTCAGTGCGTGGGGAATGTGTTTCAGTGTGTGGTGAATGGGTTTCAGTGTTTGGGGAAGGGTTACAGTGTGTGGGGAAGGGGTTTCAGTGTGTGAGGAAGGTGTTTCAGTGTGTGGGGAAGGGGTTTCAGTGTGTGGGGAAGGGTTTCCAGTGTCTGGGGAAGGAGTTTCAGTGTGTGGGGATGTGTTTCAGTATGTGGGGAAGGGGTTTCAGAGTGTGGGGTAGGGTTTTGGTGTGTGGGGAAGGTGTTTCTGTGTGTGCGGAAGGGGTTTCAGTGTGTGGGGAAGGGGTTTCAGTGTATGGGGAAGGTGTTCCAGTGTGTGGGGAAGGGGTTTCAGTGTGTGGGGAATGGTTTCAGTGTGTGGGGAAGGTGTTTCAGTGTGTGGGGATGTGTTTCAGTGTGTGGGAAGGGGTTTCAGTGTGTGGGGAAGGGTTTCACTGTATGCAGAAGGGGAGTCAGTGTGTGTGGAAGGTGTTTCAGTTTGTGGGGATGTGTTTCAGTGTGTGTGGGGTAAGGGTTTCAGTGTGTGGGGATGGGTTTCAGTGTGTGGGGAAGTGTTTCAGTGTGTGGGGAAGCTGTTTCAGTGTGCGGGGAATGGTTTCATTGTGTGGGGAAGGTGTTTCAGTGTGTGAGGAAGGGGTTTCAGTGTGTGGGGAAGGTGTTTCGGTGTGTGGGGAAGGTGTTTCAGTGTGTGGGGAAGGGGTTTCAGTGTGTGGGGAAGGTGTTTCAGTCTGTGGGGCAGGTTTGTCAGTGTGTGGAAAGGGCTTTCAGTGTGTAGGGATGGGTTTCAGAGTGTGGGGAAGGGGTTTCAGTGTGTGGGGAAGGGTTTCAGTGTGTGGGGAAGGTGTTTCAGTGTGTGGGGTAGGGTTCCACTGTGTGGGGAAGTGGTTTCACTGTGTGGGAAAGGTGTTTCAGTGTGTGGGGATGGTATTTCAGTGTGTGGGGAAGGTGATTCAGTGTGTGGGGAAGGTGTTTTAGTGTGTGGGGAAGGGTTTCAGTATGTGGGGAAGGTGTTTCAGTGTGTGGGGATGTGTTTCAGTGTGTGGGGAAGTTGTTTCAGTGTGTGGGGATGGGTTTCAATGTGTGGTGATGGGTTTCAGTGAGTGGGGATGAGTTGCATTGTATGCGGAAGGGGTTTCGGTGTGTGGGGAAGGTGTTTCAGTGTGTGGGGAAGGGGTTTCAGTGTGTGGGGAAGGGTTTCCAGTGTCTGGGGAAGGAGTTTCAGTGTGTGGGGATGTGTTTCAGTATGTGGGGAAGGGGTTTCAGAGTGTGGGGAAGGGTTTTGGTGTGTGGGGAAGGTGTTTCTGTGTGTGCGGAAGGGGTTTCAGTGTGTGGGGAAGGGGTTTCAGTGTATGGGGAAGGTGTTTCAGTGTGTGGGGAAGGGGTTCAGTGTGTGGGGAAGTTGTTTCAGTGTGTGGGGAAGGTGTTTCAGTGTGTGGGGACGTGTTTTCAGTGTGTGGGGAAGGGTTTCAGAGTGGGGGAATGTGTTTCAGTGTGTGGGGAAGGTTTTCAGTGTGTGAGGAAGATATTTCCGTGTATGCGGAAGGGGTTTCAGTGTGTGCGGAAGGTGTTTCAGTGTGTGGGGAAGGTGTTTCAGTGGCTGGAGAAGGGGTTTCAGTGTGTGGGGAAGGGGTTTCAGTGTGAAGGATGTATTTCAGGGTGTGGGGAAGGTGTTTCAGTATGTGGGGAAGGGTTTCACAGTGTGCGGAAGGGGTTTCAGTTTGTGGGGAAGGAGTTTCAGTGTGTGAGGAAGGTGTTTCAGTGTGTGTGGGGAAGGGGTTTCAGTTTGTGGGGATTTGTTTCATTGTGTAGGGAAGGGGTTTAAGTGTGTTGGGAATGTGTTTCAGTGTGTGGGGCAGGGTTTCCAGTGTGTGGGGAAGGTGTTTCAGTGTGTGGGGAAGTGTTTCAGTGTGTGGGGAAGCTGTTTCAGTGTGTGGTAGGGTTTCATTGTGTGGGGAAGGTGTTTCAGTGTGTGCGGAATTGGTTTCAGTGTGTGGGGAAGGTGTTTCAGTGTGACGGGAAGGGTTTCAGTGTGTGGGGAAGGGGTTTCAGTGTGTGGGGAAGGGTTTCAATGTTTGGGGAAGGTGTTTCAGTGTGTGTGGAATGGGCTTCAGTGTGTGGGGAAGGTGTTTCAGTGTTTGGGGAAGGTGTTTCAGTGTGTGGGTTAGGGTTCCAGTGTGTGGGGAAGGGGTTTCAGTGTGTGGGAAAGGTGTTTCAGTGTGTGGGGATGGTATTTCAGTGTGTGGGGAAGGTGTTTCGGTGTGTGGGGAAGGGTTTCACTGTGTGCGGAAAGGGTTTCAGTGTGTGGGGAAGGATTTTCACTGTGTGGGGAAGGTGTTTCACTATGTGGGGAAGATGTTTCAGTGGGTGGAGAAGGTGTTTTAGTGTGTGGGGAAGGGGTTTCGGTGTGTGGGGATGTGTTTCAGGGTGTGGGGAAGGTGTTTCAGGGAGTGGGGAAGGTGTTTCAGTGTGTGGGGACGGGTTTCACTGTGTGCGGAAAGGGTTTCAGTGTGTGGGGAAGGAGTTTCAGTGTGTGAGGATGGTGTTTCAGTGTGTGTGGGGAAGGGGTTTCAGTGTCTGGGGATTTGTTTCATTGTGCAGGGAAGGGGTTTAAGTGTGTGGGGAATTGTTTCAGTGTGTGGGGAAGGTGTTCCAGTGTGTGGGGAAGGTTTTCACTGTGTGTGGAAGGGGTTTCAGTGTGTGGGGAAGGGGTTTCTGTGTGTGGGGAAGGTGTTTCAGTATGTGCGGAAGGGGTTTCAGTGTGTGGGGAAGGGGTTTCACTGTGTGGGGAAGGTGTTTCAGTGTGTGCAGAAGGGGTTTCAGTGTGTGGGGAAGGGGTTTCAGTATGTGGGGAATGTGTTTCAGTGTGTGGTGAATGGGTATCAGTGTTTTGGGAAGGGTGACAGTGAGTGGGGAAGGGGTTTCAGCGTGTGGGGAATGTGTTTCATTGTGTAGCGATGTGTTGCAGTGTGTTGGGAATGCGTTTCAGTGTGTGGGGAAGGTGTTTCAGTGTGTGGGGAAAGTGCTAAACTGTGTGGTAAGTGTTTCAGTGTGTGGGGAAGGTGTATCAGTGTGTGGGGATGGGGTTCAGTGTGTGGGGAATGTGTTTCAGTGTGTGCGGAAGGGGTTTCAGTGTGTGGGGGAGGTGTTTTGTTGCGTGGGGAAGGTGTTTCAGTAAGTGCGGAAGGGGTTTCAGTCTGTGGGGTAGGTGTTTCAGTGTGTGGGGAAGGGGTTTCAGTATGTGGGGAATGTGTTTCAGTGTGTTTGGAAGGGTTTCAGTGTGTGGGGAATGTGTTTCAGTGTGTGGTGAATGGGTATCAGTGTTTTGGGAAGGGTTACAGTGAGTGGGGAAGGGGTTTCAGCGTGTGGGGAATGCGTTTCAGTGTGTGGGGAAAGTGTTTCAGTGTGTGGGGAAGGTGCTAAACTGTGTGGGAAGTGTTTCAGTGTGTGGGGAAGGTGTATCAGTGTGTAGGGATGGGGTTCAGTGTGTGGGGAATGTGTTTCAGTGTGTGCGGAAGGGGTTTCAGTGTGTGGGGGAGGTGTTTTGTTGCGTGGGGAAGGTGTTTCAGTGTGTGCGGAAGGGGTTTCAGTGTGTGGGGTAGGTGTTTCAGTGTGTGGGGAAGGTGTTTCTATGTGTGGGAAGGGGTTTCAGTGTGTGGGGAAGTGTTTCAGTGTGTGGGGAAGGGGTTTCAGTGTGTGGGGAAGGGTTTCAGTGTGTCGGGAAGGGTTTCAGTGTGTGGGGTAGGTGTTTCAGTGTTTGGGGAAACGGTTTCAGTGTGTGAGGAAGCTCTTTCAGTGTGTGGGGAATGGGTTCCAGTGTGTGGGGAAGGTGTTTCAGTGTGTGGGGTAGGGTTCCAGTGTGTGGGGATGGGGTTTCAGTGTGTGGGAAAGGTGTTTCAGTGTGGGGGGATGGTATTTCGGTGTGTGTGGAAGGAGTTGCAGTGTGTGGGGAACGTGTTTCAGTGTGTGGGGAAAGGTTTACAGTATGTAGGGAAGGTGTTTTCGTGTGTGGGGATGTGTTTCAGTGTGTGGGGATGTGTTTCAGTGTGTCGGGAAGGGTTTCAGTGTGTAGGGAAGGTGTTTCGGTGTGTGGGGAAGGTGTCTTAGTGTGTGGGGAAGGGTTTCAGTATGTAGGGAAGGTGCTTCAGTGTGTGGAGATGTGTTTCAGTGTGTGGCGATGGGTTTCAGACTGTGGGGATGAGTTGCATTGCATGCGAAAGGGGTTTCGGTGTGTGGGGAAGGTGTTTCAGTGTGTGGGGAAGGGGTTTCAGTTTTTGGGGAAGCGGTTTCAGTGTGTGGGGATTGTGATTCTGCGTGTTTGTAAGCGTTTCAGTGTGTGGGGAATGTGTTTCAGTGTGTGGTGAATGGGTTTCAGTGTTTGGGGAAGGGTTTCACTGTGTGGGGAAGGTGTTTCAGTGCATGGGGATGTGTTGCAGTTTGTGGGGATGGGGTTTCAGTGTTTGGGGAAGGTGTTTCAGAGTGTGGGGATGGGGTTTCAGTGTGGGGAAGGGTTTCCAGTGTCTGTGGAAGGTGTTTCAGTGTGAGGGGAAGTGTTTCAGTGTGTGGGGAAGGTGTTTCAGTGTGTGGGGAAGGGTTTCATTTTGTCGGGAAGGTGTTTCAGTGTTTGCGGAAGGGGTTTCAGTGTGTGGGGAAGGTGTTTCAGTGTATGGGGAAGGTGTTTCAGTGTGTGGGGAAGGGGTTTCAGTGTGTGGGGAAGGGGTTTCAGTGTGTGGGGAAGGTGTTTCAGTGTGTGGGGAAGGGGTTTCAGTGTGTGGGGAAGGGTTTCCAGTGTGTGGGTAAGGTGTTTCAGTTTGTGGGGAAGTGTTTCAGTGTGTGGGGACAGGGATTCAGTGTGTGGGGAAGGGTTTCATTGTGTGGAGAAGGTGTTTCAGTGTGTGTGGAAGGGGTTTCAGTGTATGGGGAAGGTGTTTCAGTGTGTGGGGATGGGATTTCAGTGTGTGGAGAACTTGTTTCAGTGTGTGTGGATGGTGTTTCAGTGTGTGGGGAAGGGGTTTCAGTGTGTGGGGAAGGGTTTCAGAGTGTGGGGAATGTGTTTCAGTCTGTGGGGAAGGTTTTCAGTGAGTGAGGAAGATATTTCAATGTGTGCGGAAGGGGTTTCAGTGTGTGGGGAAGGTGTTTCAGTGTGTGGGGAAGGTGTTTCAGTGGGTGGAGAAGGTATTTTAGTGTGTGGGGAAGGGGTTTCAGTGTGCGGGGATGTGTTTCAGGGTGTGAAGAAGGTGTTTCAGTGTGTGGGGAAGGGTTTCACTGTTTGCGGAAAGGGTTTCAGTGTGTGGGGAAGGACTTTCAGTGTGTGAGGATGGTGTTTCAGTGTGTGTGGGGAAGGGGTTTCAGTGTGTGGGGATTTGTTTCATTGTGTAGGGAAGGGGTGTAAGTGTGTGGGGATGTGTTTCAGTGTGGGGGGAAGGTGTTCCAGTGTGTGGGGAAGGTTTTCACTGTGTGCGGAAGGGGTTTCAGTGTGTGGGGAAGGGGTTTCAGTGTGTGGGGAAGGTGTTTCAGTATGTGCGGAAGGGGTTTCAGTGTATGGGGAAGGGGTTTCAGTGTGTGGGGAAGGTGTTTCAGTGTGTGCAGAAGGGGTTTCAGTGTGTGGGGAAGGGGTTTCAGCGTGTGGGGAATGTGCTTCATTGTGTAGCGATGTGTTGCAGTGTGTGGGGAATGCGTTTCAGTGTGTGGGGAAGGTGTTTCAGTGTGTGGGGAAGGTGCTAAACTGTGTGGGAAGTGTTTCAGTGTGTGGGGAAGGTGTATCAGTGTGTCGTGATTGGGTTCAGTGTGTGGGGAATGTGTTTCAGTGTGTGCGGAAGGGGTTTCAGTGTGTGGGGGAGGTGTTTTGTTGCGTGGGGTAGGTGTTTCAGTGTGTGCAGAAGGGGTTTCAGTGTGTGGGGTAGGTGTTTCAGTGTGTGGGGAAGGTGTTTCTATGTGTGGGAAGGGGTTTCAGTGTGTGGGGAAGTGTTTCAGTGTGTGGGGAAGGGGTTTCAGTGTGTGGGGAAGGGTTTCAGTGCGTGGGGAAGGTGTTTCAGTGTGTGGGGTAGGTGTTTTAGTGTTTGGGGAAGCGGTTTCAGTGTGTGAGGAAGCTCTTTCAGTGTGTGGGGAAGGGGTTTCAGTGTTTGAGGAATGTGTTTCAGTGTGTGGGGTAGGGTTCCAGTTTGTGGAAGGGGTTTCAGTGTGTGGGAAAGGTGTTTCAGTGTGGGGAATGGTATTTCTGTGTGTGGGGAAGGAGTTTCAGTGTGTGGGGAACGTGTTTCAGTGTTTGGGGATGTGTTTCAGTGTGTCGGGAAGGGTTTCAGAGTGTGGGGAAGTTGTTTCAGTGTGTGGGGATGGGTTTCAGTGTGTGGCGATGGGTTTCAGTGAGTGCGGATGAGTTGCATTGCATGCGGAAGGGGTTTCGGTGTGTGGGGAAGGTGTTTCAGTGTGTGGGGAAGGGTTTCGGTGTGTGGGGAAGGTGTTTCAGTGTGTGCGGAAGGGGTTTCAGTGTGAGGTGAAGGTGTTTCGGTGTGTGGGGAAGGCGTTTCAGTGTGTGGGGAAGGGGTTTCAGTGTGTGGGGAATGTGTTTCAGTGTGTGGGGCAGGTGTGTCAGTGTGTGGCAAGGGCTTTCAGTGTGTAGGGAAGGGTTTCAGTGTGTGGGGAAGGGGTTTCAGTGTGTGGGGAAGTGTTTCAGTGTTTGGGGAAGCTGTTTCAGTGTGTGGGGAAGGGGTTTCAGTGTGTGGGGAATGGGTTTCAGAGTGTGGGGAAGGGTTTCAGTGTGTGGGGAAGGTGTTTCAGTGTGTGGGGAAGGGGTATCAGTGAGTGGGGAAGGTGTTTCATTGTGTGGGGAAGGTGTTTCATTGTGTGCGGAAGGGGATGACGTGTGTAGGGAAGGTGTTTCAGTGTGTGGGGAATGGGTTTCAGTGTGTGTGTGGAATTGTTTAACTGTGTGTGGATGGGGTTTCAGTGTGTGGGGAAGGTGTTTCAGTGTGTGCAGAAGGGGTTTCAGTGTGTGCGGAAGGGGTTTCAGTGTGAGGTGAAGGTGTTTTGGTGTGTGGGGAAGGCGTTTCAGTGTGTGGGGAAGGGGTTTCAGTGTGTGGGGAAGGTGTTTCAGTGTGTGGGGCAGGTGTGTCAGTGTGTGGCAAGGGCTTTCAGTGTGTAGGGAAGGGTTTCAGTGTCTGGGGAAGGGGTTTCAGTGTGTGGGGAAGTGTTTCAGTGTTTGGGGAAGTTGTTTCAGTGTGTGGGGAAGGGGTTTCAGTGTGTGGGGAACGGGTTTCAGAGTGTGGGGAAGGGTTTCAGTGTGTGGGGAAGGTGTTTCAGTGTGTGGGGAAGGGGTATCAGTGAGTGGGGAAGGTGTTTCATTGTGTGGGGAAGGTGTTTCATTGTGTGCGGAAGGGGATGCCGTGTGTAGGGAAGGTGTTTCAGTGTGTGGGGAATGGGTATCAGTGTGTGTGTGGAATTGTTTAACTGTGTGTGGATGGGGTTTCAGTGTGTGGGGAAGGTGTTTCAGTGTGTGCAGAAGGGGTTTCAGTGTGTGCGGAAGGGGTTTCAGTGTGTGAGGAAGGTGTTTCAGTGTGTGGGGATGTGTTGCAGTTTGTGGGGATGGGGTTTCAGTGTGTGGGGAAGGTGTTTCAGAGTGTGGGGAAGGGGCTTCAGTGTGTGGGGAAGGGTCTCCAGTGTCTGCGGAAGGAGTTTCAGTGTGTGGGGAAGTGTTTCAGTGTGTGGGGAAGGTGTTTCAGTGTGTGGGGTAAGGTTTCGGTGTGTGGGGAAGGTGTTTCAGTGTGTGGGGTAAGGTTTCGGTGAGTGGGGAAGGTGTTTCAGTGTGTGCGGAAGGGGTTTCAGTGTGTGGGGAAGGTGTTTCAGTGTATGGGGAAGGTGCTTCAGTGTGTGGGGAAGGGGTTTCAGTGTGTGGGGAACGGGTTTCAGTGTGTGGGGAAGGTGTTTCAGTGTGTGGGGAAGGGGTTTCAGTGTGTGGGGAAGGGTTTCCAGTGTGTGGGTAAGGTATTTCAGTGTGTGGGGAAGAGTTTCAGTGTGTGGGGAAGCTGTTTCAGTGTGCGGGGAAGGGTTTCATTGTGTGGGGAAGGTGTTTCGGTGTGTGGGGAAGGTGTTTCAGTTTGTGGGGAAGGGGTTTCAGTGTGTGGGGAAGTTATTTCAGTGTGTGGGGCAGGTGTTTCAGTGTGTGGGGAAGGGGTTTCAGTGTGTGGGGAAGTTGTTTCAGTGTGTGGGGCAGGTGTGTCAGTGTGTGGGAAGGACTTTCTGTGTGAAGGGAAGGGTTTCATTGTGTGGGGAAGGTGTTTCGGTGTGTGGGGAAGGTGTTTCAGTGTGTGGGGAAGGGGTTTCAGTGTGTGGGGAAGCTGTTTCAGTGTGCGGGGAAGGGTTTCATTGTGTGGGGAAGGCGTTTCGGTGTGTGGGGAAGGTGTTTCAGTGTGTGGGGAAGGGGTTTCAGTGTGTGGGGAAGTTGTTTCAGTGTGTGGGGCAGGTGTGTCAGTGTGTGGGAAGGACTTTCTGTGTGAAGGGAAGGGTTTCAGTGTGTGGGGAAGGGGTTTCAGTGTGTGGGGAAGGGTTTCAGTGTTTGGGGAAGCTGTTTCAGTGAGTGTGGAAGGGGTTTCAGTGTGTGGGGAAGGTGTTTCAGAGTGTGGGGAAGGGGTTTCAGTGTGTGGGGAAGCTGTTTGAGTGTGTGGTGAAGGGTTTTCGGTGTGTGGGTAAGTTGTTTCAGTGTGTGTGGAAGGGGTTTCAGAGTGTGGGGAAGAGGCTTCAGTGTGTGGGGAAGGGTCTCCAGTGTCTGCGGAAGGAGTTTCAGTGTGTGGGGAAGTGTTTCAGTGTGTGGGGAAGGTGTTTCAGTGTGTGGGGTAAGGTTTCGGTGTGTGGGGAAGGTGTTTCAGTGTGAGCGGAAGGGTTTTCAGTGTGTGGGGAAGGTGTTTCAGTATCTGGGGAAGGTGCTTCAGTGTGTGGGGAAGGGGTTTCAGTGTGTGGGGAACGGGTTTCAGTGTGTGGGGAAGGTGTTTCAGTGTGTGGGGAAGGGGTTTCAGTGTGTGGGGAAGGGTTTCCAGTGTGTGGGTAAGGTATTTCAGTGTGTGGGGAAGAGTTTCAGTGTGTGGGGAAGCTGTTTCAGTGTGCGGGGAAGGGTTTCATTGTGTGGGGAAGGTGTTTCGGTGTGTGGGGAAGGTGTTTCAGTGTGTGGGGAAGGGGTTTCAGTGTGTGGGGAAGTTGTTTCAGTGTGTGGGGCAGGTGTGTCAGTGTGTGGGAAGGACTTTCTGTGTGAAGGGAAGGGTTTCAGTGTGTGGGGAAGGGGTTTCAGTGTGTGGGGAAGGGTTTCAGTGTTTGGGGAAGCTGTTTCAGTGAGTGTGGAAGGGGTTTCAGTGTGTGGGGAAGGTGTTTCAGTGTGTGGGGGAGGTGTTTCAGAGTGTGGGGAAGGGGTTTCAGTGTGTGGGGAAGCTGTTTGAGTGTGTGGTGAAGGGGTTTCAGTGTTTGGGGAATGTGTTTCAGTGTGTGGGGTAGTGTTCCAGTGTGTGGGGAGGGGTTTCAGTGTGTGGGAAAGGTTTTTCAGTGTGTGGGGATGGTATTTCAGTGTGTGGGGAAGGTGTTTCAGTGTGTGGGGAAGGTGTTTTAGTGTGTGGGGAAGTGTTTCACTATGTGGGGAAGGTGTTTCAGTGTGTGGGGATATGTTTCAGTGTGTGGGGAAGTTGTTTCAGTGTGTGGGGATGGGTTTCAGTGTGTGGCAATGGCTTTCAGTGAGTGGGGATGAGTTGCATTGCATGCGGAAGGGGTTTCGTTGTGTGGGGGAGGTGTTTAAGTGTGTGGGGAAGGGGTATCAGTGTGTGCAGAAGGGGTTTCAGTGTGTGCGGAAGGGGTTTCAGTGTGTGGAAATGTGTTTCAGTGTGTGGGGAAGGGGTTTCAGTGTGTGGGGATGGGTTTCACTGTATGCGGAAGGGGTTTCAATGTGTGTGGAAGGTGTTTCAGTTTGTGGGGATGTGTTTCAGTGTGTGAGGAAGGGGTTTCAGTGTGTGGGGATGGGTTTCAGTGTGTGGGGAATGGGTTACAGTGAGTGTGGAAGGGGTTTTAGTGTGTGGGGAATTTGTTTCAGTGTGTGGGGAAGGTGTTTCAGTGTGTGGGGAAGGGGTTTCAGTGTGTGGGGAAGCTGTTTCAATGTGTGGTGAAGCGGTTTCTGTGTTTGGGGAAGGTGTTTCAGTGTGTGGGGTAGGGTTCCATTGTGTGGGGTAGGGTTCCAGTGTGTGGGAAAGGTGTTGCAGTGTGTGGGGATGGTATTTCAGTGTGTGGGGAAGGTGTTTCAGTGTGTGGGGAAGGTGTTTTAGTGTGTGAGGAAGGGTTTCAGTATGTGGGGAAGGTGTTTCAGTGTGTGGGGATGTGTTTCAGTGTGTGGGGAAGTTGTTTCAGTGTGTGGGGATGGGGTTCAGTGTGTGACGATGGGTTTCAGTGAGTGGGGATGATTTGCATTGTATGCGGAAGGGGTTTCAGTGTGTGGGGAAGGTGTGTCAGTGTGTGGGGAAGGGGTTTCAGTGTGTGGGGATTGTGATTCTGTGTGTTTGCAAGGGTTTCAGTGTGTGGGGAATGTGTTTCAGTGTGTGGTGAATGGGTTTCAGTGTTTCGGGAAGGGTTTCAGTGTGTGGGGAAGGGGTTTCAGTGTGTGGGGAAGGTGTTTCAGTGTGTGGGGATGTGTTGCAATTTGTGGGGATGGGGATTCAGTGTGTGGGGAAGGTGTTTCAGAGTGTGGGGAAGGGGTTTCAGTGTGTGGGGAAGGGTTTCCAGTGTCTGGGAAAGGAGTTTCAGTGTGTGGGGATGTGTTTCAGTGTGTGGGGAAGGTGTTTCAGTGTGTGGGGAAGGGTTTTGATATGTGGCGAAGGTGTTTTAGTGTGTGCGGAAGGGGTT
The DNA here is from genome assembly GCF_036365525.1 of Heterodontus francisci. Lineage (NCBI taxonomy): Eukaryota > Metazoa > Chordata > Chondrichthyes > Heterodontiformes > Heterodontidae > Heterodontus > Heterodontus francisci. The sequence goes on along the minus strand of NW_027142143.1, from coordinate 1,122,897 downwards.
TCGGTGTGAGGCTAAGGTGTTTCGGTGTGTGGGGATGGTGTTTCAGTGTGTGGGGAAGTGGTTTCAGTGTGTGGGGAAGGTGTTTCAGTGTGTGGGGCAGGTGTGTCAGTGTGTGGGAAGGGCTTTCAGTGTGTAGGGAAGGGTTTCAGTGTGTGGGGAAGGGGTTTCAGTGTTGGGGAAGGGTTTCAGTGTTTGGGGAATCTATTTCAGTGTGTGGGGAAGGGGTTTCAGTGTGTGGGGAACGGGTTTCAGAGTGGGGAAGGGTTTCAGTGTGTGGGGAAGGTGTTTCAGTGTGTGGGGAAGGGGTATCAGTGAGTGGGGAAGGTGTTTCATTGTGTGGGGAAGGTGTTTCATTGTGTGCGGAACGGGATGCAGTGTGTAGGGAAGGGGTTTCAGTGTGTGGGGAATGGGTTTCAGTGTGTGGGGAATTGTTTAACTGTGTGTGGATGGGGTTTCAGTGTGTGGGGGAGGTGTTTCAGTGAGTGCAGAAGGGGTTTCAGTGTGTGCGGAAGGGGTTTCAGTGTGTGGGGATGTGTTTCAGTGTGTCGGGAAGGTGTTTCAGTGTGTGCAGAAGGGGTTTTAGTGTGTGGGGAAGGTGTTTCGGTGTGTCGGGACGGTGTTTCAGTGTGTTGGGAAGGGGTTTCAGTGTGTGGGGAAGGTGTTTCAGTGAGTGGGGCAGGTGTTTCAGTGTGTGGGAAGGGCTTTCAGTGTGTAGGGAAGGGTTTCAGTGTGTGGGGACGGTGTTTCAGTGTGTGGGGAAGGGTTTCAGTATTTGGGGAATGTGTTTCGGAGTGTGTGGAATGGGTTTCAGTGTTGGGGGAATGTGTTTCAGTGTGTGGGGAAGGGGTTACAGTGTGTGGGGCAGGTGTGTCAGTGTGTGGGAAGGGGTTTCAGTGTGTAGGGAAGGGTTTCAGTGTGTGGGGAAGGGGTTTCAGTGTTGGGGAAGGGCTTCAGTGTTTGGGGAAGCTGTTTCAGTGTGTGGGGAAGGGGTTTCAGTGTGTGGGGAACGGGTTTCAGAGTGTGGGGAAGGGTTTCAGTGTGTGCGGAAGGTGTTCCAGTGTGTGGGGAAGGGGTATCAGTGTGTGGGGAAGGTGTTTCATTGTGTGGGGAAGGTGTTTCATTGTGTGGGGAAGGGGATGCAGTGTGTAGGGAAGGGGTTTCAGTGTGTGGGGAATGGGTTTCAGTATGTGGGGAATTGTTTAACTGTGTGTGGATGGGGTTTCAGTGTGTGGGGAAGGGGTTTCAGTGTGTGCGGAAGGGGTTTCAGTGTGTGGGGATGTGTTTCAGTGTTTGGGGAAGGGGTTTCAGTGTGTGGGGAAGGGTTTCACTGTATGCGGAAGGGGTTTCAGTGTGTGTGGAAGGTGTTTCAGTTTGTGGGGATGTGTTTCAGTTTGTGGGGAAGGGGTTTCAGTGTGTGGGGATGGGTTTCAGTGTGTGGGGATGGGTTTCAGTGTGTGGGGAATGGGTTTCAGTGTGTGGGGATGTTTTGCATTGTGTGGTGATGGGTTTTCAGTGTGTGGGGAAAGTGTTTCAATGTGTGGGGAAGGGGTTTCAGTGTGTGGGGAAGGGTTTCCAGTGTGTGGGGAATGTGTTTCAGTGTGTGGGGAAGTGTTTCAGTGCGTGGGGAAGCCTTTTCAGTGTGTGGGGAAGGGTTTTATTGTGTCGGGAAGGTGTTTCAGTGCGTGCAGAAGGGGCTTTAGTATGTGGGGAAGGTGTTTCGGTGTGTGGGGAAGGTGTTTCAGTTTGTTGGGAAGGGGTTTCAGATTGTGGGGAAGGTGTTTCATTGTGTGGGGCAAGTGTTTCAGTGTGTGGGAAGGGCTTTCAGTGTGTAGGGAAGGGTTTCAGTGTTTGGGGAAGGGGTTTCAGTGTGTGGGGAAGGGTTTCAGTATTTGGGGAAGGTGTTTCGGTGAGTGTGGAATGGGTTTCAGAGTTGGGGGAATGTGTTTCAGTGTGTGGGGAAGGGGTTACAGTGTGTGGGGAAGCTGTCTCAGTGTGTGGGGAAGGGGTTTCAGTGTTTGGGGAACGTGTTTCAGTGTGTGCCGTAGGGTTCCAGTGTGTGGGGAAGGGGTTTCAGTGTATGGGAATGGTGTTTCAGTGTGCGGGGATGGTATTCCAGTGTGTGGGGAAGGAGTTTCAGTGTGTGGGGAAGGTGTTTTAGTGTGTGGGGAAGGGTTTCAGTATGTGCGGAAGGTGTTTCAGTGTGTGGGGATGTGTTTCAGTGTGTGGAGATTTGGTTCAGTGTGTGGGGATGAGTTGCATTGCATGCGGAAGGGGTTTTGGTGTGTCGGGAAGGTGTTTCAGTGTGTGGGGAAGGGGTTTCAGTTTGTGGGGAAGGGGTTTCAGTGCATGGGGAGTGTGATTCTGTGTGTTTGGAAGGGTTTCAGTGTGTGGGGAATGTGTTTCAGTGTGTGGTGAATGGGTTTCAGTGTTTGGGGAAGGGTTTCAATGTGTGGGGAAGGGGTTTCAGTGTGTGGGGAAGTTGTTTCAGTGTGTGGGGATGAGTTGCAGTTTGTGGGGATGGGGTTTCAGTGTGTGGGGAAGGTGTTTCAGTTTGTTTGGAAGGGGTTTCAGTGTGTGGGGAAGGTGTTTCATTGTGTGGGGCAGGTGTTTCAGTGTGTGGGAAGGGCTTTCAGTGTGTAGGGAAGGGTTTCAGTGTTTGGGGAAGGGGTTTCAGTGTGTGGGGAAGGGTTTCAGTATTTGGGGAAGGTGTTTCGGTGAGTGTGGAATGGGTTTCAGTGTTGGGGGAATTTGTTTCAGTGTGTGGGGAAGGGGTTACAGTGTGTGGGGAAGCTGTCTCAGTGTGTGGGGAAGGGGTTTCAGTGTTTGGGGAACGTGTTTCAGTGTGTGCCGTAGGGTTCCAGTGTGTGGGGAAGGGGTTTCAGTGTATGGGAATGGTGTTTCAGTGTGCGGGGATGGTATTCCAGTGTGTGGGGAAGGAGTTTCAGTGTGTGGGGAAGGTGTTTTAGTGTGTGGGGAAGGGTTTCAGTATGTGCGGAAGGTGTTTCAGTGTGTGGGAATGTGTTTCAGTGTGTGGAGATTTGGTTCAGTGTGTGGGGATGGGTTTCAGTGTGTGGCGATGTGTTTCAGTGTGTGGGGATGAGTTGCATTGCATGCGGAAGGGGTTTTGGTGTGTCGGGAAGGTGTTTCAGTGTGTGGGGAAGGGGTTTCAGTTTGTGGGGAAGGGGTTTCAGTGCATGGGGAGTGTGATTCTGTGTGTTTGGAAGGGTTTCAGTGTGTGGGGAATGGGTTTCAGTGAGTAGTGAATGGGTTTCAGTGTTTGGGGAAGGGTTTCAGTGTGTGGGGAAGGGGTTTCAGTGTGTGGGGAAGTTGTTTCAGTGTGTGGGGATGAGTTGCAGTTTGTGGGGATGGGGTTTCAGTGTGTGGGGAAGGTGTTTCAGAGTGTGGGGATGGGGTTTCAGTGTGTGGGAAGGGTTTCCAGTGTCTGCGGAAGGAGTTTCATTGTGTGGGGAAGTGTTTCAGTGTGTGTGGAAGGTGTTTCAGTGTGTGGGGTAAGGTTTCGGTGTATGGGGAAGGTGTTTCAGTGTGTGCGGAAGGGTTTTCAGTGTGTGGGGAAGGTGTTTCAGTGTATGGGGAAGGTGTTTCAGTGAGTGGGGAAGGGGTTTCAGTGTGTGGGGAACGGGCTTCAGTGTGTGGGGAAGGTGTTTCAGTTTGTGGGGAAGGGGTTTCAGTTTGTGGGGAAGGGTTTGCAGTGTGTGGGTAAGTTATTTCAGTGTGTGGGGAAGTGTTTCAGTGTGTGGGGAAGCTGTTTCAGTGTGCGGGGAAGGGTTTCATTGTGTGGGGAAGGTGTTTCAGTGTGTGTGGAAGGGGTTTCAGTGTGTGGGGAAGGTGTTTCGGTGTGTGGGGAAGGTGTTTCAGTGTGTGGGGTAGGGTTTCAGTGTGTGGGGAAGGTGTTTCAGTGTGTGGGAAGGGCTTTCAGTGTGTAGGGATGGGTTTCAGTGTGTGGGGAAGGGGTTTCAGTGTGTGGGGAAGGGTTTCAGTGTGTGGGGAAGGTGTTTCAGTGTGTGGGGATGTGTTTCAGTGTCTGGGGAAGGGGTTTCAGTGTGTGGGGAAGGGTTTCACTGTATGCAGAATGGGTTTCAGTGTGTGTGGAAGTTGTTTCAGTTTGTGGGGATGTGTTTCAGTGTGTGGGGAAGGGGTTTCAGTGTGTGGGGATGGGTTTCAGTGTGTGGGGAAGTGTTTCAGTGTGTGGGGAAGCTGTTTCAGTGTGCGGGGAAGGGTTTCATTGTGTGGGGAAGGTGTTTCAGTGTGTGCGCAAGGGGTTTCAGTGTGTGGGGAAGGTGTTTCGGTGTGTGGGGAAGGTGTTTCAGTGTGTGGGGTAGGGTTCCACTGTGTGGGGAAGTGGTTTCACTGTGTGGGAAAGGTGTTTCAGTGTGTGGGGATGGTATTTCAGTGTGTGGGGAAGGTGTTTCAGTGTGTGGGGAAGGTGTTTTAGTGTGTGGGGAAGGGTTTCAGTATGTGGGGAAGGTGTTTCAGTGTGTGGGGATGTGTTTCAGTGTGTGGGGAATTTGTTTCAGTGTGTGGGGATGGGTTTCAATGTGTGGCGATGGGTTTCAGTGAGTGGGGATGAGTTGCATTGTATGCGGAAGGGGTTTCGGTGTGTGGGGAAGGTGTTTCAGTGTGTGGGGAAGGGGTTTCAGTGTGTGAGGAAGGGGTTTCAGTGTGTGGGGATTGTGATTCTGTGTGTTTGGAAGGGTTTCAGTGCGTGGGGAATGTGTTTCAGTGTGTGGTGAATGGGTTTCAGTGTTTGGGGAAGGGTTACAGTGTGTGGGGAAGGGGTTTCAGTGTGTGAGGAAGGTGTTTCAGTGTGTGGGGAAGGGGTTTCAGTGTGTGGGGAAGGGTTTCCAGTGTCTGGGGAAGGAGTTTCAGTGTGTGGGGATGTGTTTCAGTATGTGGGGAAGGGGTTTCAGAGTGTGGGGAAGGGTTTTGGTGTGTGGGGAAGGTGTTTCTGTGTGTGCAGAAGGGGTTTCAGTGTGTGGGGAAGGTGTTTCAGTGAGTGGGGCAGGTGTTTCAGTGTGTGGGAAGGGCTGTCAGTGTGTAGGGAAGGGTTTCAGTGTGTGGGGACGGTGTTTCAGTGTGTGGGGAAGGGTTTCAGTATTTGGGGAAGGTGGTTCAGAGTGTGTGGAATGGGTTTCAGTGTTGGGGGAATGTGTTTCAGTGTGTGGGGAAGGGGTTACAGTGTGTGGGGCAGGTGTGTCAGTGTGTGGGAAGGGCTTTCAGTGTGTAGGGAAGGGTTTTAGTGTGTGGGGAAGAGGTTTCAGTGTTGGGGAAGGGTTTCAGTGTTTGGGGAAGCTGTTTCAGTGTGTGGGGAAGGGGTTTCAGTGTGTGGGGAACGGGTTTCAGAGTGTGGGGAAGGGTTTCAGTGTGTGGGGAAGGTGTTCCAGTGAGTGGGGAAGGGGTATCAGTGAGTGGGGAAGGTGTTTCATTGTGTGGGGAAGGTGTTTCATTGTGTGTGGAAGGGGATGCAGTGTGTAGGGAAGGGGTTTCAGTGTGTGGGGAATGGGTTTCAGTGTGTGGGGAATTGTTTAACTGTGTGTGGATGGGGTTTCAGTGTGTGGGGAAGGGGTTTCAGTGTGTGCGGAAGGGGTTTCAGTGTGTGGGGATGTGTTTCAGTGTGTGGGGAAGGGGTTTCAGTGTGTGGGGAAGGGTTTCACTGTATGCGGAAGGGGTTTCAGTGTGTGTGGAAGGTGTTTCAGTTTGTGGGGATGTGTTTCAGTGTGTGGGGAAGGGGTTTCAGTGAGTGGGGAAGGGGTTTCAGTGTGTGGGGAACGGGTTTCAGTGTGTGGGGAAGGTGTTTCAGTGTGTGGGGAAGGGGTTTGAGTGTGTGGGGAAGGGTTTGCAGTGTGTGGGTAAGTTATTTCAGTGTGTGGGGAAGTGTTTCAGTGTGTGGGGAAGCTGTTTCAGTGTGCGTGGAAGGGTTACATTGTGTGGGGAAGGTGTTTCAGTGTGTGTGGAAAGGGTTTCAGTGTGTGGGGAAGGTGTTTCGGTGTGTGGGGAAGGTGTTTCAGTGTGTGGGGTAGGGTTTCAGTGTGTGGCGAAGGTGTTTCAGTGTGTGGGAAGGGCTTTCAGTGTGTATGGATGGGTTTCAGTGTGTGGGGCAGGGGTTTCAGTGTGTGGGGAAGGGTTTCAGTGTGTGGGGAAGGTGTTTCAGTGTGTGGGGATGTGTTTCAGTGTGTGGGGAAGGGGTTTCAGTGTGTGGGGAAGGGTTTCACTGTATGCAGAATGGGTTTCAGTGTGTGTGGAAGGTGTTTCAGTTTGTGGGGATGTGTTTCAGTGTGTGGGGAAGGGGTTTCAGTGTGTGGGGAAGGGTTTCAGTGTGTGGGGAAGGTGTTTCAGTGTGTGGGGATGTGTTTCAGTGTCTGGGGAAGGGGTTTCAGTGTGTGGGGAAGGGTTTCACTGTATGCAGAATGGGTTTCAGTGTGTGTGGAAGTTGTTTCAGTTTGTGGGGATGTGTTTCAGTGTGTGGGGAAGGGGTTTCAGTGTGTGGGGATGGGTTTCAGTGTGTGGGGAAGTGTTTCAGTGTGTGGGGAAGCTGTTTCAGTGTGCGGGGAAGGGTTTCATTGTGTGGGGAAGGTGTTTCAGTGTGTGCGGAAGGGGTTTCAGTGTGTGGGGAAGGTGTTTCGGTGTGTGGGGAAGGTGTTTCAGTGTGTGGGGTAGGGTTCCACTGTGTGGGGAAGTGGTTTCACTGTGTGGGAAAGGTGTTTCAGTGTGTGGGGATGGTATTTCAGTGTGTGGGGAAGGTGTTTCAGTGTGTGGGGAAGGTGTTTTAGTGTGTGGGGAAGGGTTTCAGTATGTGGGGAAGGTGTTTCAGTGTGTGGGGATGTGTTTCAGTGTGTGGGGAATTTGTTTCAGTGTGTGGGGATGGGTTTCAATGTGTGGCGATGGGTTTCAGTGAGTGGGGATGAGTTGCATTGTATGCGGAAGGGGTTTCGGTGTGTGGGGAAGGTGTTTCAGTGTGTGGGGAAGGGGTTTCAGTGTGTGAGGAAGGGGTTTCAGTGTGTGGGGATTGTGATTCTGTGTGTTTGGAAGGGTTTCAGTGCGTGGGGAATGTGTTTCAGTGTGTGGTGAATGGGTTTCAGTGTTTGGGGAAGGGTTACAGTGTGTGGGGAAGGGGTTTCAGTGTGTGAGGAAGGTGTTTCAGTGTGTGGGGAAGGGGTGTCAGAGTGTGGGGAAGGGTTTCCAGTGTCTGGGGAAGGAGTTTCAGTGTGTGGGGATGTGTTTCAGTATGTGGGGAAGGGGTTTCAGAGTGTGGGGAAGGGTTTTGGTGTGTGGGGAAGGTGTTTCTGTGTGTGCAGAAGGGGTTTCAGTGTGTGGGGAAGGTGTTTCAGTGAGTGGGGCAGGTGTTTCAGTGTGTGGGAAGGGCTGTCAGTGTGTAGGGAAGGGTTTCAGTGTGTGGGGACGGTGTTTCAGTGTGTGGGGAAGGGTTTCAGTATTTGGGGAAGGTGTTTCGGAGAGTGTGGAATGGGTTTCAGTGTTGGGGGAATGTGTTTCAGTGTGTGGGGAAGGGGTTACAGTGTGTGGGGCAGGTGTGTCAGTGTGTGGGAAGGGCTTTCAGTGTGTAGGGAAGGGTTTTAGTGTGTGGGGAAGAGGTTTCAGTGTTGGGGAAGGGTTTCAGTGTTTGGGGAAGCTGTTTCAGTGTGTGGGGAAGGGGTTTCAGTGTGTGGGGAACGGGTTTCAGAGTGTGGGGAAGGGTTTCAGTGTGTGGGGAAGGTGTTCCAGTGAGTGGGGAAGGGGTATCAGTGAGTGGGGAAGGTGTTTCATTGTGTGGGGAAGGTGTTTCATTGTGTGTGGAAGGGGATGCAGTGTGTAGGGAAGGGGTTTCAGTGTGTGGGGAATGGGTTTCAGTGTGTGGGGAATTGTTTAACTGTGTGTGGATGGGGTTTCAGTGTGTGGGGAAGGGGTTTCAGTGTGTGCGGAAGGGGTTTCAGTGTGTGGGGATGTGTTTCAGTGTGTGGGGAAGGGGTTTCAGTGTGTGGGGAAGGGTTTCACTGTATGCGGAAGGGGTTTCAGTGTGTGTGGAAGGTGTTTCAGTTTGTGGGGATGTGTTTCAGTGTGTGGGGAAGGGGTTTCAGTGTGTGGGGATGGGTTTCAGTGTGTGGGGATTGGGTTTCAGTGTGTGGTGAATGGGTTTCAGTGTTTGGGGAAGGGTTTCAGTGTGTGGGGAAGGGGTTTCAGTGTGTGGGGAAGTTGTTTCAGTGTGTGGGGATGAGTTGCAGTTTGTGGGGATGGGGTTTCAGTGTGTGGGGAAGGTGTTTCAGAGTGTGGGGATGGGGTTTCAGTGTGTGCGGAAGGGTTTCCAGTGTCTGCGGAAGGAGTTTCAGTGTGTGGGGAAGTGTTTCAGTGTGTGGGGAAGGTGTTTCAGTGTGTGGGGTAAGGTTTCGGTGTGTGGGGAAGGTGTTTCAGTGTGTGCGGAAGGGTTTTCAGTGTGTGGGGAAGGTGTTTCAGTGTATGGGGAAGGTGTTTCAGTGAGTGGGGAAGGGGTTTCAGTGTGTGGGGAACGGGTTTCAGTGTGTGGGGAAGGTGTTTCAGTGTGTGGGGAAGGGGTTTGAGTGTGTGGGGAAGGGTTTGCAGTGTGTGGGTAAGTTATTTCAGTGTGTGGGGAAGTGTTTCAGTGTGTGGGGAAGCTGTTTCAGTGTGCGGGGAAGGGTTTCATTGTGTGGGGAAGGTGTTTCAGTGTGTGTGGAAGGGGTTTCAGTGTGTGGGGAAGGTGTTTCGGTGTGTGGGGAAGGTGTTTCAGTGTGTGGGGTAGGGTTTCAGTGTGTGGCGAAGGTGTTTCAGTGTGTGGGAAGGGCTTTCAGTGTGTAGGGATGGGTTTCAGTGTGTGGGGAAGGGGTTTCAGTGTGTGGGGAAGGGTTTCAGTGTGTGGGGAAGGTGTTTCAGTGTGTGGGGCAGGTGTTTCAGTGTGTGGGGAAGGGGTTTCAGTGTGTGGGGAAGGGTTTCACTGTATGCAGAATGGGTTTCAGTGTGTGTGGAAGGTGTTTCAGTTTGTGGGGATGTGTTTCAGTGTGTGGGGAAGGGGTTTCAGTGTGTGGGGATGGGTTTCAGTGTGTGGGGAAGTGTTTCAGTGTGTGGGGAAGCTGTTTCAGTGAGCGGGGAAGGGTTTCATTGTGTGGGGAAGGTGTTTCAGTGTGTGCGGAAGGGGTTTCAGTGTGTGGGGAAGGTGTTTCGGTGTGTGGGGAAGGTGTTTCAGTGTGTGGGGTAGGGTTCCACTGTGTGGGGAAGTGGTTTCACTGTGTGGGAAAGGTATTTCAGTGTGTGGGGATGGTATTTCAGTGTGTGGGGAAGGTGTTTCAGTGTGTGGGGAAGGTGTTTTAGTGTGTGGGGAAGGGTTTCAGTATGTGGGGAAGGTGTTTCAGTGTGTGGGGATGTGTTTCAGCGTGTGGGGAATTTGTTTCAGTGTGTGGGGATGGGTTTCAATGTGTGGCGATGGGTTTCAGTGAGTGGGGATGAGTTGCATTGTATGCGGAAGGGGTTTCGGTGTGTGGGGAAGGTGTTTCAGTGTGTGGGGAAGGGGTTTCAGTGTGTGAGGAAGGTGTTTCAGTGTGTGGGGATTGTGATTCTGTGTGTTTGGAAGGGTTTCAGTGCGTGGGGAATGTGTTTCAGTGTGTGGTGAATGGGTTTCAGTGTTTGGGAAAAGGTTACAGTGTGTGGGGAAGGGGTTTCAGTGTGTGAGGAAGGTGTTTCAGTGTGTGGGGAAGGGGTTTCAGTGTGTGGGAAAGGGTTTCCAGTGTCTGGGGAAGGAGTTTCAGTGTGTGGGGATGTGTTTCAGTATGTGGGGAAGGGGTTTCAGAGTGTGGGGAAGGGTTTTGGTGTGTGGGGAAGGTGTTTCTGTGTGTGCGGAAGGGGTTTCAGTGTGTGGGGAAGGTGTTTCAGTGAGTGGGGCAGGTGTTTCAGTGTGTGGGAAGGGCTGTCAGTGTGTAGGGAAGGGTTTCAGTGTGTGGGGACGGTGTTTCAGTGTGTGGGGAAGGGTTTCAGTATTTGGAGAAGGTGTTTCGGAGTGTGTGGAATGGGTTTCAGTGTTGGGGGAATGTGTTTCAGTGTGTGGGGAAGGGGTTACAGTGTGTGGGGCAGGTGTGTCAGTGTGTGGGAAGGGCTTTCAGTGTGTAGGGAAGGGTTTTAGTGTGTGGGGATGGGGTTTCAATGTTGGGGAAGGGTTTCAGTGTTTGGGGAAGCTGTTTCAGTGTGTGGGGAAGGGGTTTCAGTATGTGGGGAACGGGTTTCAGAGTGTGGGGAAGGGTTTCAGTGTGTGGGGAAGGTGTTCCAGTGTGTGGGGAAGGGGTATCAGTGAGTGGGGAAGGTGTTTCATTGTGTGGGGAAGGTGTTTCATTGTGTGTGGAAGGGGATGCAGTGTGTAGGGAAGTGGTTTCAGTGTGTGGGGAATGGGTTTCAGTGTGTGGGGAATTGTTTAACTGTGTGTGGATGGGGTTTCAGTGTGTGGGGAAGGGGTTTCAGTGTGTGCGGAAGGGGTTTCAGTGTGCGGGGATGTGTTTCAGTGTGTGGGGAAGGGGTTTCAGTGTGTGGGGAAGGGTTTCACTGTATGCGGAAGGGGTTTCAGTGTGTGTGGAAGGTGTTTCAGTTTGTGGGGATGTGTTTCAGTGTGTGGGGAAGGGGTTTCAGTGTGTGGGGATGGGTTTCAGTGTGTGGGGAATGGGTTTCAGTGTGTGGGGATGTGTTGCATTGTGTGGTGATGGGTTTTCAGTGTGTGGGGAAAGTGTTTCAATGTGTGGGGAAGGGGTTTCAGTGTGTGGGGAAGGGTTTCCAGTGTGTGGGGAAGGTGTTTCAGTGTGTGGGGAAGTGTTTCAGTGCGTGGGGAAGCTGTTTCAGTGTGTGGGGAAGGGTTTCATTGTGTCGGGAAGGTGTTTCAGTGTGTGCGGAAGGGGTTTTAGTGTGTGGGGAAGGTGTTTCGGTGTGTGGGGAAGGTGTTTCAGTGTGTTGGGTAGGTGTTTCAGTGTGTGGGGAAGGTGTTTCATTGTGTGGGGCAGGTGTTTCAGTGTGTGGGAAGGGCTTTCAGTGTGTAGGGAAGGGTTTCAGTGTTTGGGGAAGGGGTTTCAGTGTGTGGGGAAGGGTTTCAGTATTTGGGGAAGGTGTTTCGGTGAGTGTGGAATGGGTTTCAGTGTTGGGGGAATGTGTTTCAGTGTGTGGGGAAGGGGTTACAGTGTGTGGGGAAGCTGTCTCAGTGTGTGGGGAAGGGGTTTCAGTGTTTGGGGAACGTGTTTCAGTGTGTGCCGTAGGGTTCCAGTGTGTGGGGAAGGGGTTTCAATGTATGGGAATGGTGTTTCAGTGTGCGGGGATGGTATTCCAGTGTGTGGGGAAGGAGTTTCAGTGTGTGGGGAAGGTGTTTTAGTGTGTGGGGAAGGGTTTCAGTATGTGCGGAAGGTGTTTCAGTGTGTGGGGATGTGTTTCAGTGTGTGGAGATTTGGTTCAGTGTGTGGGGATGGGTTTCAGTGTGTGGCGATGTGTTTCAGTGTGTGGGGATGAGTTGCATTGCATGCGGAAGGGGTTTTGGTGTGTCGGGAAGGTGTTTCAGTGTGTGGGGAAGGGGTTTCAGTTTGTGGGGAAGGGGTTTCAGTGCATGGGGAGTGTGATTCTGTGTGTTTAGAAGGGTTTCAGTGTGTGGGGAATGTGTTTCAGTGTGTGGTGAATGGGTTTCAGTGTTTGGGGAAGGGTTTCAGTGTGTGGGGAAGGGGTTTCAGTGTGTGGGGAAGTTGTTTCAGTGTGTGGGGATGAGTTGCAGTTTGTGGGGATGGGGTTTCAGTGTGTGGGGAAGGTGTTTCAGAGTGTGCGGATGGGGTTTCAGTGTGTGGGGAAGGGTTTCCAGTGTCTGCGGAAGGAGTTTCAGTGTGTGGGGAAGTGTTTCAGTGTGTGGCGAAGGTGTTTCAGTGTGTGGGGTAAGGTTTTGGTGTGTGGGGAAGGTGTTTCAGTGTGTGCGGAAGGGTTTTCAGTGTGTGGGGAAGGTGTTTCAGTGTATGGGGAAGGTGTTTCAGTGAGTGGGGAAGGGGTTTCAGTGTGTGGGGAACGGGTTTCAGTGTGTGGGGAAGGTGTTTCAGTGTGTGGGGAAGGGGTTTCAGTGTGTGGGGAAGGGTTTCCAGTGTGTGGGTAAGTTATTTCAGTGTGTGGGGAAGTGTTTCAGTGTGTGGGGAAGCTGTTTCAGTGTGCGGGGAAGGGTTTCATTGTGTGGGGAAGATGTTTAGAGTGTGTGTGGAAGGGGTTTCAGTGTGTGGGGAAGGTGTTTCGGTGTGTGGGGAAGGTGTTTCGGTGTGTGGGGAAGGTGTTTCAGTGTGTGGGGAAGGGGTTTCAGTGTGTGGGGAAGGTGTTTCAGTGTGTGGGAAGGGCTTTCAGTGTGTAGGGATGGGTTTCAGTGTGTGGGGAAGGGGTTTCAGTGTGTGGGGAAGGGTTTCAGTGTGTGGGGAAGGTGTTTCAGTGTGTGGGGATGTGTTTCAGTGTGTGGGGAAGGGGTTTCAGTGTGTGGGGAAGGGTTTCACTGTATGCAGAATGGGTTTCAGTGTGTGTGGAAGGTGTTTCAGTTTGTGGGGATGTGTTTCAGTGTGTGGGGAAGGGGTTTCAGTGTGCGGGGAAGGGTTTCATTGTGTGGGGAAGGTGTTTCAGTGTGTGCGGAAGGGGTTTCAGTGTGTGGGGAAGGTGTTTCGGTGTGTGGGGAAGGTGTTTCAGTGTGTGGGGAAGGGGTTTCAGTGTGTGGGGAAGGTGTTTCAGTCTGTGGGGCAGGTTTGTCAGTGTGTGGGAAGGGCTTTCAGTGTGTAGGGATGGGTTTCAGAGTGTGGGGAAGGGGATTCAGTGTGTGGGGAAGGGTTTCAGTGTGTGGGGAAGGTGTTTCAGTGTGTGGGGTAGGGTTCCACTGTGTGGGGAAGTGGTTTCACTGTGTGGGAAAGGTGTTTCAGTGTGTGGGGATGGTATTTCAGTGTGTGGGGAAGGTGTTTCAGTGTGTGGGGAAGGTGTTTTAGTGTGTGGGTAAGGGTTTCAGTATGTGGGGAAGGTGTTTCAGTGTGTGGGGATGTGTTTCAGTGTGTGGGGAAGTTGTTTCAGTGTGTGGGGATGGGTTTCAATGTGTGGCGATGGGTTTCAGTGAGTGGGGATGAGTTGCATTGTATGCGGAAGGGGTTTCGGTGTGTGGGGAAGGTGTTTCAGTGTGTTGGGAAGGGGTTTCAGTGTGTGAGGAAGGGGTTTCAGTGTGTGGGGATTGTGATTCTGTGTGTTTGGAAGGGATTCAGTGCGTGGGGAATGTGTTTCAGTGTGTGGTGAATGGGTTTCAGTGTTTGGGGAAGGGTTACAGTGTGTGGGGAAGGGGTTTCAGTGTGTGAGGAAGGTGTTTCAGTGTGTGAGGAAGGGGTTTCAGTGTGTGGGGAAGGGTTTCGAGTGTCTGGGGAAGGAGTTTCAGTGTGTGGGGATGTGTTTCAGGATGTGGGGAAGGGGTTTCAGAGTGTGGGGAAGGGTTTTGGTGTGTGGGGAAGGTGTTTCTGTGTGTGCGGAAGGGGTTTCAGTGTGTGGGGAAGGGGTTTCAGTTTATGGGGAAGGTGTTTCAGTGTGTGGGGAAGGGGTTTCAGTGTGTGGGGAAGGGTTTCAGTGTGTGGGGAAGGTGTTTCAGTGTGTGGGGATCTGTTTCAGTGTGTGGGAAGGGGTTTCAGTGTGTGGGGAAGGGTTTCACTGTATGCAGAAGGGGTTTCAGTGTGTGTGGAAGGTGTTTCAGTTTGTGGGGATGTGTTTCAGTGTGTGTGGGGTAAGGGTTTCAGTGTGTGGGGATGGGTTTCAGTGTGTGGGGAAGTGTTTCAGTGTGTGGGGAAGCTGTTTCAGTGTGCGGGGAAGGGTTTCATTGTGTGGGGAAGGTGTTTCAGTGTGTGCGGAAGGGGTTTCAGTGTGTGGGGAAGGTGTTTTGGTGTGTGGGGAAGGTGTTTCAGTGTGTGGGGAAGGGGTTTCAGTGTGTGGGGAAGGTGTTTCAGTCTGTGGGGCAGGTTTGTCAGTGTGTGGAAAGGGCTTTCAGTGTGTAGGGATGGGTTTCAGAGTGTGGGGAAGGGGTTTCAGTGTGTGGGGAAGGGTTTCAGTGTGTGGGGAAGGTGTTTCAGTGTGTGGGGTAGGGTTCCACTGTGTGGGGAAGTGGTTTCACTGTGTGGGAAAGGTGTTTCAGTGTGTGGGGATGGTATTTCAGTGTGTGGGGAAGGTGTTTCAGTGTGTGGGGAAGGTGTTTTAGTGTGTGGGGAAGGGTTTGAGTATGTGGGGAAGGTGTTTCAGTGTGTGGGGATGTGTTTCAGTGTGTGGGGAAGTTGTTTCAGTGTGTGGGGATGGGTTTCAATGTGTGGCGATGGGTTTCAGTGAGTGGGGATGAGTTGCATTGTATGCGGAAGGGGTTTCGGTGTGTGGGGAAGGTGTTTCAGTGTGTGGGGAAGGGGTTTCAGTGTGTGAGGAAGGGGTTTCAGTGTGTGGGGATTGTGATTCTGTGTGTTTGGAAGGGTTTCAGTGCGTGGGGAATGTGTTTCAGTGTGTGGTGAATGGGTTTCAGTGTTTGGGGAAGGGTTACAGTGTGTGGGGAAGGGGTTTCAGTGTGTGAGGAAGGTGTTTCAGTGTGTGGGGAAGGGGTTTCAGTGTGTGTGGAAGGTGTTTCACTGTATGCAGAAGGGGTTTCAGTGTGTGTGGAAGGTGTTTCAGTTTGTGGGGATGTGTTTCAGTATGTGGGGAAGGGGTTTCAGTGTGTGGGGATGGGTTTCAGTGTGTGGGGAAGTGTTTCAGTGTGTGGGGAAGCTGTTTCAGTGTGCGGGGAAGGGTTTCATTGTGTGGGGAAGGTGTTTCAGTGTGTGCGGAAGGGGTTTCAGTGTGTGGGGAAGGTGTTTCGGTGTGTGGGGAAGGTGTTTCAGTGTGTGGGGAAGGGGTTTCAGTGTGTGGGGAAGGTGTTTCAGTCTGTGGGGCAGGTTTGTCAGTGTGTGGGAAGGGCTTTCAGTGTGTAGGGAAGGGTTTCAGAGTGTGGGGAAGGGGATTCAGTGTGTGGGGAAGGGTTTCAGGGTGTGGGGAAGCTGTTTCAGTGTGTGGGGTAGGGTTCCACTGTGTGGGGAAGTGGTTTCACTGTGTGGGAAAGGTGTTTCAGTGTGTGGGGATGGTATTTCAGTGTGTGGGGAAGGTGTTTCAGTGTGTGGGGAAGGTGTTTTAGTGTGTGGGGAAGGGTTTCAGTATGTGGGGAAGGTGTTTCAGTGTGTGGGGATGTGTTTCAGTGTGTGGGGAAGTTGTTTCAGTGTGTGGGGATGGGTTGCAATGTGTGGCGATGGGTTTCAGTGAGTGGGGATGAGTTGCATTGTATGCGGAAGGGGTTTTGGTGTGTGGGGAAGGTGTTTCAGTGTGTTGGGAAGGGGTTTCAGTGTGTGAGGAAGGGGTTTCAGTGTGTGGGGATTGTGATTCTGTGTGTTTGGAAGGGTTTCAGTGCGTGGGGAATGTGTTTCAGTGTGTGGTGAATGGGTTTCAGTGTTTGGGGAAGGGTTACAGTGTGTGGGGAAGGGGTTTCAGTGTGTGAGGAAGGTGTTTCAGTGTGTGGGGAAGGGGTTTCAGTGTGTGGGGAAGGGTTTCCAGTGTCTGGGGAAGGAGTTTCAGTGTGTGGGGATGTGTTTCAGTATGTGGGGAAGGGGTTTCAGAGTGTGGGGAAGGGTTTTGGTGTGTGGGGAAGGTGTTTCTGTGTGTGCGGAAGGGGTTTCAGTGTGTGGGGAAGGGGTTTCAGTGTATGGGGAAGGTGTTTCAGTGTGTGGGGAAGGGGTTTCAGTGTGTGGGGAAGGGTTTCAGTGTTTGGGGAAGGTGTTTCAGTGTGTGGGGATGAGTTTCAGTGTGTGGGAAGGGGTTTCAGTGTGTGGGGAAGGGTTTCACTGTATGCAGAAGGGGTTTCAGTGTGTGTGGAAGGTGTTTCAGTTTGTGGGGATGTGTTTCAGTGTGTGGGGAAAGGGTTTCAGTGTGTTGGGATGGGTTTCAGTGTGTGGGGAAGTGTTTCAGTGTGTGGGGAAGCTGTTTCAGTGTGCGGGGAAGGGTTTCATTGTGTGGGGAAGGTGTTTCAGTGTGTGCGGAAGGGGTTTCAGTGTGTGGGGAAGGTGTTTCGGTGTGTGGGGAAGGTGTTTCAGTGTGTGGGGAAGGGGTTTCAGTGTGTGGGGAAGGTGTTTCAGTCTGTGGGGCAGGTTTGTCAGTGTGTGGAAAGGGCTTTCAGTGTGTAGGGATGGGTTTCAGAGTGTGGGGAAGGGGTTTCAGTGTGTGGGGAAGGGTTTCAGTGTGTGGGGAAGGTGTTTCAGTGTGTGGGGTAGGGTTCCACTGTGTGGGGAAGTGGTTTCACTGTGTGGGAAAGGTGTTTCAGTGTGTGGGGATGGTATTTCAGTGTGTGGGGAAGGTGTTTCAGTGTGTGGGGAAGGTGTTTTAGTGTGTGGGGAAGGGTTTCAGTATGTGGGGAAGGTGTTTCAGTGTGTGGGGATGTGTTTCAGTGTGTGGGGAAGTTGTTTCAGTGTGTGGGGATGGGTTTCAATGTGTGGCGATGGGTTTCAGTGAGTGGGGATGAGTTGCATTGTATGCGGAAGGGGTTTCGGTGTGTGGGGAAGGTGTTTCAGTGTGTGGGGAAGGGGTTTCAGTGTGTGAGGAAGGGGTTTCAGTGTGTGGGGATTGTGATTCTGTGTGTTTGGAAGGGTTTCAGTGCGTGGGGAATGTGTTTCAGTGTGTGGTGAATGGCTTTCAGTGTTTGGGGAAGGGTTACAGTGTGTGGGGAAGGGGTTTCAGTGTGTGAGGATGGTGTTTCAGTGTGTGGGGAAGGGGTTTCAGTGTGTGGGGAAGGGTTTCCAGTGTCTGGGGAAGGAGTTTCAGTGTGTGGGGATGTGTTTCAGTATGTGGGGAAGGGGTTTCAGAGTGTGGGGAAGGGTTTTGGTGTTTGGGGAAGGTGTTTCTGTGTGTGCGGAAGGGGTTTCAGTGTGTGGGGAAGGGGTTTCAGTGTATGGGGAAGGTGTTTCAGTGTGTGGGGAAGGGGTTCAGTGTGTGGGGAAGTTGTTTCAGTGTGTGGGGAAGGTGTTTCAGTGTGTGGGGACGTGGTTTCAGTGTGTGGGGAAGGGTTTCAGAGTGGGGGAATGTGTTTCAGTGTGTGGGGAAGGTTTTCAGTGTGTGAGGAAGATATTTCCGTGTGTGCGGAAGGGGTTTCAGTGTGTGCGGAAGGTGTTTCAGTGTCTGGGGAAGGTGTTTCAGTGGCTGGAGAAGGGGTTTCAGTGTGTGGGGAAGGGGTTTCAGTGTGAAGGATGTGTTTCAGGGTGTGGGAAAGGTGTTTCAGTATGTGGGGAAGGGTTTCACAGTGTGCGGAAGGGGTTTCAGTTTGTGGGGAAGGAGTTTCAGTGTGTGAGGAAGGTGTTTCAGTGTGTGTGGGGAAGGTGTTTCAGTTTGTGGGGATTTGTTTCATTGTGTAGGGAAGGGGTTTAAGTGTGTTGGGAATGTGTTTCAGTGTGTGGGGCAGGGTTTCCAGTGTGTGGGGAAGGTGTTTCAGTGTGTGGGGAAGTGTTTCAGTGTGTGGGGAAGCTGTTTCAGTGTGTGGTAGGGTTTCATTGTGTGGGGAAGGTGTTTCAGTGTGTGCGGAATTGGTTTCAGTGTGTGGGGAAGGTGTTTCAGTGTGTCGGGAAGGGTTTCAGTGTGTGGGGAAGGGGTTTCAGTGTGTGGGGAAGGGTTTCAGTGTTTGGGGAAGGTGTTTCAGTGTGTGTGGAATGGGCTTCAGTGTGTGGGGAATGTGTTTCAGTGTGTGGGGAAGGGGTTACAGTGGGAGGGGAAGCTGTTTCAGTGTGTGGGGAAGGTGTTTCAGTGTTTGGGGAAGGTGTTTCAGTGTGTGGGTTAGGGTTCCAGTGTGTGGCGAAGGGGTTTCAGTGTGTGGGAAAGGTGTTTCAGTGTGTGGGGATGGTATTTCAGTTAGTGGGGAAGGTGTTTCGGTGTGTGGGGAAGGGTTTCACTGTGTGCGGAAAGGGTTTCAGTGTGTGGGGAAGCAGTTTCACTGTGTGGGGAAGGTGTTTCACTATGTGGGGAAGATGTTTCAGTGGGTGGAGAAGGTGTTTTAGTGTGTGGGGAAGGGGTTTCGGTGTGTGGGGATGTGTTTCAGGGTGTGGGGAAGGTGTTTCAGGGAGTGGGGAAGGTGTTTCAGTGTGTGGGGACGGGTTTCACTGTGTGCGGAAAGGGTTTCAGTGTGTGGGGAAGGAGTTTCAGTGTGTGAGGATGGTGTTTCAGTGTGTGTGGGGAAGGGGTTTCAGTGTCTGGGGATTTGTTTCATTGTGCAGGGAAGGGGTTTAAGTGTGTGGGGAATTGTTTCAGTGTGTGGGGAAGGTGTTCCAGTGTGTGGGGATGGTTTTCACTGTGTGTGGAAGTGGTTTCAGTGTGTGGGGAAGGGGTTTCTGTGCGTGGGGAAGGTGTTTCAGTATGTGCGGAAGGGGTTTCAGTGTGTGGGGAAGGGGTTTCACTGTGTGGGGAAGGTGTTTCAGTGTGTGCAGAAGGGGTTTCAGTGTGTGGGGAAGGGGGTTCAGTATGTGGGAAATGTGTTTCAGTGTGTGGTGAATGGGTATCAGTGTTTTGGGAAGGGTGACAGTGAGTGGGGAAGGGGTTTCAGCGTGTGGGGAATGTGTTTCATTGTGTAGCGATGTGTTGCAGTGTGTTGGGAATGCGTTTCAGTGTGTGGGGAAGGTGTTTCCGTGTGTGGGGAAAGTGCTAAACTGTGTGGTAAGTGTTTCAGTGTGTGGGGAAGGTGTATCAGTGTGTGGGGATGGGGTTCAGTGTGTGTGGGGTAAGGGTTTCAGTGTGTGGGGATGGGTTTCAGTGTGTGGGGAAGTGTTTCAGTGTGTGGGGAAGCTGTTTCAGTGTGCGGGGAAGGGTTTCATTGTGTGGGGAAGGTGTTTCAGTGTGTGCGGAAGGGGTTTCAGTGTGTGGGGAAGGTGTTTTGGTGTGTGGGGAAGGTGTTTCAGTGTGTGGGGAAGGGGTTTCAGTGTGTGGGGAAGGTGTTTCAGTCTGTGGGGCAGGTTTGTCAGTGTGTGGAAAGGGCTTTCAGTGTGTAGGGATGGGTTTCAGAGTGTGGGGAAGGGGTTTCAGTGTGTGGGGAAGGGTTTCAGTGTGTGGGGAAGGTGTTTCAGTGTGTGGGGTAGGGTTCCACTGTGTGGGGAAGTGGTTTCACTGTGTGGGAAAGGTGCTTCAGTGTGTGGGGATGGTATTTCAGTGTGTGGGGAAGGTGTTTCAGTGTGTGGGGAAGGTGTTTTAGTGTGTGGGGAAGGGTTTCAGTATGTGGGGAAGGTGTTTCAGTGTGTGGGGATGTGTTTCAGTGTGTGGGGAAGTTGTTTCAGTGTGTGGGGATGGGTTTCAATGTGTGGCGATGGGTTTCAGTGAGTGGGGATGAGTTGCATTGTATGCGGAAGGGGTTTCGGTGTGTGGGGAAGGTGTTTCAGTGTGTGGGGAAGGGGTTTCAGTGTGTGAGGAAGGGGTTTCAGTGTGTGGGGATTGTGATTCTGTGTGTTTGGAAGGGTTTCAGTGCGTGGGGAATGTGTTTCAGTGTGTGGTGAATGGGTTTCAGTGTTTGGGGAAGGGTTACAGTGTGTGGGGAAGGGGTTTCAGTGTGTGAGGAAGGTGTTTCAGTGTGTGGGGAAGGGGTTTCAGTGTGTGTGGAAGGTGTTTCACTGTATGCAGAAGGGGTTTCAGTGTGTGTGGAAGGTGTTTCAGTTTGTGGGGATGTGTTTCAGTATGTGGGGAAGGGGTTTCAGTGTGTGGGGATGGGTTTCAGTGTGTGGGGAAGTGTTTCAGTGTGTGGGGAAGCTGTTTCAGTGTGCGGGGAAGGGTTTCATTGTGTGGGGAAGGTGTTTCAGTGTGTGCGGAAGGGGTTTCAGTGTGTGGGGAAGGTGTTTCGGTGTGTGGGGAAGGTGTTTCAGTGTGTGGGGAAGGGGTTTCAGTGTGTGGGGAAGGTGTTTCAGTCTGTGGGGCAGGTTTGTCAGTGTGTGGGAAGGGCTTTCAGTGTGTAGGGAAGGGTTTCAGAGTGTGGGGAAGGGGATTCAGTGTGTGGGGAAGGGTTTCAGGGTGTGGGGAAGCTGTTTCAGTGTGTGGGGTAGGGTTCCACTGTGTGGGGAAGTGGTTTCACTGTGTGGGAAAGGTGTTTCAGTGTGTGGGGATGGTATTTCAGTGTGTGGGGAAGGTGTTTCAGTGTGTGGGGAAGGTGTTTTAGTGTGTGGGGAAGGGTTTCAGTATGTGGGGAAGGTGTTTCAGTGTGTGGGGATGTGTTTCAGTGTGTGGGGAAGTTGTTTCAGTGTGTGGGGATGGGTTGCAATGTGTGGCGATGGGTTTCAGTGAGTGGGGATGAGTTGCATTGTATGCGGAAGGGGTTTCGGTGTGTGGGGAAGGTGTTTCAGTGTGTTGGGAAGGGGTTTCAGTGTGTGAGGAAGGGGTTTCAGTGTGTGGGGATTGTGATTCTGTGTGTTTGGAAGGGTTTCAGTGCGTGGGGAATGTGTTTCAGTGTGTGGTGAATGGGTTTCAGTGTTTGGGGAAGGGTTACAGTGTGTGGGGAAGGGGTTTCAGTGTGTGAGGAAGGTGTTTCAGTGTGTGGGGAAGGGGTTTCAGTGTGTGGGGAAGGGTTTCCAGTGTCTGGGGAAGGAGTTTCAGTGTGTGGGGATGTGTTTCAGTATGTGGGGAAGGGGTTTCAGAGTGTGGGGAAGGGTTTTGGTGTGTGGGGAAGGTGTTTCTGTGTGTGCGGAAGGGGTTTCAGTGTGTGGGGAAGGGGTTTCAGTGTATGGGGAAGGTGTTTCAGTGTGTGGGGAAGGGGTTTCAGTGTGTGGGGAAGGGTTTCAGTGTTTGGGGAAGGTGTTTCAGTGTGTGGGGATGAGTTTCAGTGTGTGGGAAGGGGTTTCAGTGTGTGGGGAAGGGTTTCACTGTATGCAGAAGGGGTTTCAGTGTGTGTGGAAGGTGTTTCAGTTTGTGGGGATGTGTTTCAGTGTGTGGGGAAAGGGTTTCAGTGTGTTGGGATGGGTTTCAGTGTGTGGGGAAGTGTTTCAGTGTGTGGGGAAGCTGTTTCAGTGTGCGGGGAAGGGTTTCATTGTGTGGGGAAGGTGTTTCAGTGTGTGCGGAAGGGGTTTCAGTGTGTGGGGAAGGTGTTTCGGTGTGTGGGGAAGGTGTTTCAGTGTGTGGGGAAGGGGTTTCAGTGTGTGGGGAAGGTGTTTCAGTCTGTGGGGCAGGTTTGTCAGTGTGTGGAAAGGGCTTTCAGTGTGTAGGGATGGGTTTCAGAGTGTGGGGAAGGGGTTTCAGTGTGTGGGGAAGGGTTTCAGTGTGTGGGGAAGGTGTTTCAGTGTGTGGGGTAGGGTTCCACTGTGTGGGGAAGTGGTTTCACTGTGTGGGAAAGGTGTTTCAGTGTGTGGGGATGGTATTTCAGTGTGTGGGGAAGGTGTTTCAGTGTGTGGGGAAGGTGTTTTAGTGTGTGGGGAAGGGTTTCAGTATGTGGGGAAGGTGTTTCAGTGTGTGGGGATGTGTTTCAGTGTGTGGGGAAGTTGTTTCAGTGTGTGGGGATGGGTTTCAATGTGTGGCGATGGGTTTCAGTGAGTGGGGATGAGTTGCATTGTATGCGGAAGGGGTTTCGGTGTGTGGGGAAGGTGTTTCAGTGTGTGGGGAAGGGGTTTCAGTGTGTGAGGAAGGGGTTTCAGTGTGTGGGGATTGTGATTCTGTGTGTTTGGAAGGGTTTCAGTGCGTGGGGAATGTGTTTCAGTGTGTGGTGAATGGCTTTCAGTGTTTGGGGAAGGGTTACAGTGTGTGGGGAAGGGGTTTCAGTGTGTGAGGATGGTGTTTCAGTGTGTGGGGAAGGGGTTTCAGTGTGTGGGGAAGGGTTTCCAGTGTCTGGGGAAGGAGTTTCAGTGTGTGGGGATGTGTTTCAGTATGTGGGGAAGGGGTTTCAGAGTGTGGGGAAGGGTTTTGGTGTTTGGGGAAGGTGTTTCTGTGTGTGCGGAAGGGGTTTCAGTGTGTGGGGAAGGGGTTTCAGTGTATGGGGAAGGTGTTTCAGTGTGTGGGGAAGGGGTTCAGTGTGTGGGGAAGTTGTTTCAGTGTGTGGGGAAGGTGTTTCAGTGTGTGGGGACGTGGTTTCAGTGTGTGGGGAAGGGTTTCAGAGTGGGGGAATGTGTTTCAGTGTGTGGGGAAGGTTTTCAGTGTGTGAGGAAGATATTTCCGTGTGTGCGGAAGGGGTTTCAGTGTGTGCGGAAGGTGTTTCAGTGTGTGGGGAAGGTGTTTCAGTGGCTGGAGAAGGGGTTTCAGTGTGTGGGGAAGGGGTTTCAGTGTGAAGGATGTGTTTCAGGGTGTGGGGAAGGTGTTTCAGTATGTGGGGAAGGGTTTCACAGTGTGCGGAAGGGGTTTCAGTTTGTGGGGAAGGAGTTTCAGTGTGTGAGGAAGGTGTTTCAGTGTGTGTGGGGAAGGTGTTTCAGTTTGTGGGGATTTGTTTCATTGTGTAGGGAAGGGGTTTAAGTGTGTTGGGAATGTGTTTCAGTGTGTGGGGCAGGGTTTCCAGTGTGTGGGGAAGGTGTTTCAGTGTGTGGGGAAGTGTTTCAGTGTGTGGGGAAGCTGTTTCAGTGTGTGGTAGGGTTTCATTGTGTGGGGAAGGTGTTTCAGTGTGTGCGGAATTGGTTTCAGTGTGTGGGGAAGGTGTTTCAGTGTGTCGGGAAGGGTTTCAGTGTGTGGGGAAGGGGTTTCAGTGTGTGGGGAAGGGTTTCAGTGTTTGGGGAAGGTGTTTCAGTGTGTGTGGAATGGGCTTCAGTGTGTGGGGAATGTGTTTCAGTGTGTGGGGAAGGGGTTACAGTGGGAGGGGAAGCTGTTTCAGTGTGTGGGGAAGGTGTTTCAGTGTTTGGGGAAGGTGTTTCAGTGTGTGGGTTAGGGTTCCAGTGTGTGGCGAAGGGGTTTCAGTGTGTGGGAAAGGTGTTTCAGTGTGTGGGGATGGTATTTCAGTTAGTGGGGAAGGTGTTTCGGTGTGTGGGGAAGGGTTTCACTGTGTGCGGAAAGGGTTTCAGTGTGTGGGGAAGCAGTTTCACTGTGTGGGGAAGGTGTTTCACTATGTGGGGAAGATGTTTCAGTGGGTGGAGAAGGTGTTTTAGTGTGTGGGGAAGGGGTTTCGGTGTGTGGGGATGTGTTTCAGGGTGTGGGGAAGGTGTTTCAGGGAGTGGGGAAGGTGTTTCAGTGTGTGGGGACGGGTTTCACTGTGTGCGGAAAGGGTTTCAGTGTGTGGGGAAGGAGTTTCAGTGTGTGAGGATGGTGTTTCAGTGTGTGTGGGGAAGGGGTTTCAGTGTCTGGGGATTTGTTTCATTGTGCAGGGAAGGGGTTTAAGTGTGTGGGGAATTGTTTCAGTGTGTGGGGAAGGTGTTCCAGTGTGTGGGGATGGTTTTCACTGTGTGTGGAAGTGGTTTCAGTGTGTGGGGAAGGGGTTTCTGTGCGTGGGGAAGGTGTTTCAGTATGTGCGGAAGGGGTTTCAGTGTGTGGGGAAGGGGTTTCACTGTGTGGGGAAGGTGTTTCAGTGTGTGCAGAAGGGGTTTCAGTGTGTGGGGAAGGGGGTTCAGTATGTGGGAAATGTGTTTCAGTGTGTGGTGAATGGGTATCAGTGTTTTGGGAAGGGTGACAGTGAGTGGGGAAGGGGTTTCAGCGTGTGGGGAATGTGTTTCATTGTGTAGCGATGTGTTGCAGTGTGTTGGGAATGCGTTTCAGTGTGTGGGGAAGGTGTTTCCGTGTGTGGGGAAAGTGCTAAACTGTGTGGTAAGTGTTTCAGTGTGTGGGGAAGGTGTATCAGTGTGTGGGGATGGGGTTCAGTGTGTGGGGAATGTGTTTCAGTGTGTGCGGAAGGGGTTTCAGTGTGTGGGGGAGGTGTTTTGTTGCGTGGGGAAGGTGTTTCAGTAAGTGCGGAAGGGGTTTCAGTCTGTGGGGTAGGTGTTTCAGTGTGTGGGGAAGGGGTTTCAGTATGTGGGGAATGTGTTTCAGTGTGTTTGGAAGGGTTTCAGTGTGTGGGGAATGTGTTTCAGTGTGTGGTGAATGGGTATCAGTCTTTTGGGAAGGGTTACAGTGAGTGGGGAAGGGGTTTCAGCGTGTGGGGAATGCGTTTCAGTGTGTGGGGAAAGTGTTTCAGTGTGTGGGGAAGGTGCTAAACTGTGTGGGAAGTGTTTCAGTGTGTGGGGAAGGTGTATCAGTGTGTAGGGATGGGGTTCAGTGTGTGGGGAATGTGTTTCAGTGTGTGGGGAAGGTTTTCAGTGTGTGAGGAAGATATTTCCGTGTGTGCGGAAGGGGTTTCAGTGTGTGCGGAAGGTGTTTCAGTGTGTGGGGAAGGTGTTTCAGTGGCTGGAGAAGGGGTTTCAGTGTGTGGGGAAGGGTTTTCAGTGTGAAGGATGTGTTTCAGGGTGTGGGGAAGGTGTTTCAGTATGTGGGGAAGGGTTTCACAGTGTGCGGAAGGGGTTTCAGTTTGTGGGGAAGGAGTTTCAGTGTGTGAGGAAGGTGTTTCAGTGTGTGTGGGGAAGGTGTTTCAGTTTGTGGGGATTTGTTTCATTGTGTAGGGAAGGGGTTTAAGTGTGTTGGGAATGTGTTTCAGTGTGTGGGGCAGGGTTTCCAGTGTGTGGGGAAGGTGTTTCAGTGTGTGGGGAAGGGGTTACAGTGGGAGGGGAAGCTGTTTCAGTGTGTGGGGAAGGTGTTTCAGTGTTTGGGGAAGGTGTTTCAGTGTGTGGGTTAGGGTTCCAGTGTGTGGCGAAGGGGTTTCAGTGTGTGGGAAAGGTGTTTCAGTGTGTGGGGATGGTATTTCAGTTAGTGGGGAAGGTGTTTCGGTGTGTGGGGAAGGGTTTCACTGTGTGCGGAAAGGGTTTCAGTGTGTGGGGAAGCAGTTTCACTGTGTGGGGAAGGTGTTTCACTATGTGGGGAAGATGTTTCAGTGGGTGGAGAAGGTGTTTTAGTGTGTGGGGAAGGGGTTTCGGTGTGTGGGGATGTGTTTCAGGGTGTGGGGAAGGTGTTTCAGGGAGTGGGGAAGGTGTTTCAGTGTGTGGGGACGGGTTTCACTGTGTGCGGAAAGGGTTTCAGTGTGTGGGGAAGGAGTTTCAGTGTGTGAGGATGGTGTTTCAGTGTGTGTGGGGAAGGGGTTTCAGTGTCTGGGGATTTGTTTCATTGTGCAGGGAAGGGGTTTAAGTGTGTGGGGAATTGTTTCAGTTTGTGGGGAAGGTGTTCCAGTGTGTGGGGATGGTTTTCACTGTGTGTGGAAGGGGTTTCAGTGTGTGGGGAAGGGGTTTCTGTGCGTGGGGAAGGTGTTTCAGTATGTGCGGAAGGGGTTTCAGTGTGTGGGGAAGGGGTTTCACTGTGTGGGGAAGGTGTTTCAGTGTGTGCAGAAGGGGTTTCAGTGTGTGGGGAAGGGGGTTCAGTATGTGGGAAATGTGTTTCAGTGTGTGGTGAATGGGTATCAGTGTTTTGGGAAGGGTGACAGTGAGTGGGGAAGGGGTTTCAGCGTGTGGGGAATGTGTTTCATTGTGTAGCGATGTGTTGCAGTGTGTTGGGAATGCGTTTCAGTGTGTGGGGAAGGTGTTTCCGTGTGTGGGGAAAGTGCTAAACTGTGTGGTAAGTGTTTCAGTGTGTGGGGAAGGTGTATCAGTGTGTGGGGATGGGGTTCAGTGTGTGGGGAATGTGTTTCAGTGTGTGCGGAAGGGGTTTCAGTGTGTGGGGGAGGTGTTTTGTTGCGTGGGGAAGGTGTTTCAGTAAGTGCGGAAGGGGTTTCAGTCTGTGGGGTAGGTGTTTCAGTGTGTGGGGAAGGGGTTTCAGTATGTGGGGAATGTGTTTCAGTGTGTTTGGAAGGGTTTCAGTGTGTGGGGAATGTGTTTCAGTGTGTGGTGAATGGGTATCAGTGTTTTGGGAAGGGTTACAGTGAGTGGGGAAGGGGTTTCAGCGTGTGGGGAATGCGTTTCAGTGTGTGGGGAAAGTGTTTCAGTGTGTGGGGAAGGTGCTAAACTGTGTGGGAAGTGTTTCAGTGTGTGGGGAAGGTGTATCAGTGTGTAGGGATGGGGTTCAGTGTGTGGGGAATGTGTTTCAGTGTGTGCGGAAGGGGTTTCAGTGTGTGGGGGAGGTGTTTTGTTGCGTGGGGAAGGTGTTTCAGTGTGTGCGGAAGGGGTTTCAGTGTGTGGGGAAGGTGTTTCTATGTGTGGGAAGGGGTTTCAGTGTGTGGGGAAGTGTTTCAGTGTGTGGGGAAGGGGTTTCAGTGTGTGGGGAAGGGTTTCAGTGTGTCGGGAAGGTGTTTCAGTGTGTGGGGTAGGTGTTTCAGTGTTTGGGGAAACGGTTTCAGTGTGTGAGGAAGCTCTTTCAGTGTGTGGGGAATGGGTTTCAGTGTGTGGGGAAGGTGTTTCAGTGTGTGGGGTAGGGTTCCAGTGTGTGGGGATGGGGTTTCAGTGTGTGGGAAAGGTGTTTCAGTGTGGGGGGATGGTATTTCGGTGTGTGTGGAAGGAGTTGCAGTGTGTGGGGAACGTGTTTCAGTGTGTGGGGAAAGGTTTACAGTATGTAGGGAAGGTGTTTTCGTGTGTGGGGATGTGTTTCAGTGTGTGGGGATGTGTTTCAGTGTGTCGGGAAGGGTTTCAGTGTGTAGGGAAGGTGTTTCGGTGTGTGGGGAAGGTGTCTTAGTGTGTGGGGAAGGGTTTCAGTATGTGGGGAAGGTGCTTCAGTGTGTGGAGATGTGTTTCAGTGTGTGGCGATGGGTTTCAGACTGTGGGGATGAGTTGCATTGCATGCGAAAGGGGTTTCGGTGTGTGGGGAAGGTGTTTCAGTGTGTGGGGAAGGGGTTTCAGTTTTTGGGGAAGCGGTTTCAGTGTGTGGGGATTGTGATTCTGCGTGTTTGTAAGCGTTTCAGTGTGTGGGGAATGTGTTTCAGTGTGTGGTGAATGGGTTTCAGTGTTTGGGGAAGGGTTTCACTGTGTGGGGAAGGTGTTTCAGTGCGTGGGGATGTGTTGCAGTTTGTGGGGATGGGGTTTCAGTGTTTGGGGAAGGTGTTTCAGAGTGTGGGGATGGGGTTTCAGTGTGGGGAAGGGTTTCCAGTGTCTGTGGAAGGTGTTTCAGTGTGAGGGGAAGTGTTTCAGTGTGTGGGGAAGGTGTTTCAGTGTGTGGGGAAGGGTTTCATTGTGTCGGGAAGGTGTTTCAGTGTGTGCGGAAGGGGTTTCAGTGTGTGGGGAAGGTGTTTCAGTGTATGGGGAAGGTGTTTCAGTGTGTGGGGAAGGGGTTTCAGTGTGTGGGGAAGGGGTTTCAGTGTGTGGGGAAGGTGTTTCAGTGTGTGGGGAAGGGGTTTCAGTGTGTGGGGAAGGGTTTCCAGTGTGTGGGTAAGGTGTTTCAGTTTGTGGGGAAGTGTTTCAGTGTGTGGGGACAGGGATTCAGTGTGTGGGGAAGGGTTTCATTGTGTGGAGAAGGTGTTTCAGTGTGTGCGGAAGGGGTTTCAGTGTATGGGGAAGGTGTTTCAGTGTGTGGGGATGGGATTTCAGTGTGTGGAGAACTTGTTTCAGTGTGTGTGGATGGTGTTTCAGTGTGTGGGGAAGGGGTTTCAGTGTGTGGGGAAGGGTTTCAGAGTGTGGGGAATGTGTTTCAGTGTGTGGGGAAGGTTTTCAGTGAGTGAGGAAGATATTTCAATGTGTGCGGAAAAGGTTTCAGTGTGTGGGGAAGGTGTTTCAGTGTGTGGGGAAGGTGTTTCAGTGGGTGGAGAAGGTATTTTAGTGTGTGGGGAAGGGGTTTCAGTGTGCGGGGATGTGTTTCAGGGTGTGAAGAAGGTGTTTCAGTGTGTGGGGAAGGGTTTCACTGTGTGCGGAAAGGGTTTCAGTGTGTGGGGAAGGAGTTTCAGTGTGTGAGGATGGTGTTTCAGTGTGTGTGGGGAAGGGGTTTCAGTGTGTGGGGATTTGTTTCATTGTGTAGGGAAGGGGTGTAAGTGTGTGGGGATGTGTTTCAGTGTGGGGGGAAGGTGTTCCAGTGTGTGGGGAAGGTTTTCACTGTGTGCGGAAGGGGTTTCAGTGTGTGGGGAAGGGGTTTCAGTGTGTGGGGAAGGTGTTTTGTTGCGTGGGGAAGGTGTTTCAGTAAGTGCGGAAGGGGTTTCAGTCTGTGGGGTAGGTGTTTCAGTGTGTGGGGAAGGGGTTTCAGTATGTGGGGAATGTGTTTCAGTGTGTTTGGAAGGGTTTCAGTGTGTGGGGAATGTGTTTCAGTGTGTGGTGAATGGGTATCAGTGTTTTGGGAAGGGTTACAGTGAGTGGGGAAGGGGTTTCAGCGTGTGGGGAATGCGTTTCAGTGTGTGGGGAAAGTGTTTCAGTGTGTGGGGAAGGTGCTAAACTGTGTGGGAAGTGTTTCAGTGTGTGGGGAAGGTGTATCAGTGTGTAGGGATGGGGTTCAGTGTGTGGGGAATGTGTTTCAGTGTGTGCGGAAGGGGTTTCAGTGTGTGGGGGAGGTGTTTTGTTGCGTGGGGAAGGTGTTTCAGTGTGTGCGGAAGGGGTTTCAGTGTGTGGGGTAGGTGTTTCAGTGTGTGGGGAAGGTGTTTCTATGTGTGGGAAGGGGTTTCAGTGTGTGGGGAAGTGTTTCAGTGTGTGGGGAAGGGGTTTCAGTGTGTGGGGAAGGGTTTCAGTGTGTCGGGAAGGTGTTTCAGTGTGTGGGGTAGGTGTTTCAGTGTTTGGGGAAACGGTTTCAGTGTGTGAGGAAGCTCTTTCAGTGTGTGGGGAATGGGTTTCAGTGTGTGGGGAAGGTGTTTCAGTGTGTGGGGTAGGGTTCCAGTGTGTGGGGATGGGGTTTCAGTGTGTGGGAAAGGTGTTTCAGTGTGGGGGGATGGTATTTCGGTGTGTGTGGAAGGAGTTGCAGTGTGTGGGGAACGTGTTTCAGTGTGTGGGGAAAGGTTTACAGTATGTAGGGAAGGTGTTTTCGTGTGTGGGGATGTGTTTCAGTGTGTGGGGATGTGTTTCAGTGTGTCGGGAAGGGTTTCAGTGTGTAGGGAAGGTGTTTCGGTGTGTGGGGAAGGTGTCTTAGTGTGTGGGGAAGGGTTTCAGTATGTGGGGAAGGTGCTTCAGTGTGTGGAGATGTGTTTCAGTGTGTGGCGATGGGTTTCAGACTGTGGGGATGAGTTGCATTGCATGCGAAAGGGGTTTCGGTGTGTGGGGAAGGTGTTTCAGTGTGTGGGGAAGGGGTTTCAGTTTTTGGGGAAGCGGTTTCAGTGTGTGGGGATTGTGATTCTGCGTGTTTGTAAGCGTTTCAGTGTGTGGGGAATGTGTTTCAGTGTGTGGTGAATGGGTTTCAGTGTTTGGGGAAGGGTTTCACTGTGTGGGGAAGGTGTTTCAGTGCGTGGGGATGTGTTGCAGTTTGTGGGGATGGGGTTTCAGTGTTTGGGGAAGGTGTTTCAGAGTGTGGGGATGGGGTTTCAGTGTGGGGAAGGGTTTCCAGTGTCTGTGGAATGTGTTTCAGTGTGAGGGGAAGTGTTTCAGTGTGTGGGGAAGGTGTTTCAGTGTGTGGGGAAGGGTTTCATTGTGTCGGGAAGGTGTTTCAGTGTGTGCGGAAGGGGTTTCAGTGTGTGGGGAAGGTGTTTCAGTGTATGGGGAAGGTGTTTCAGTGTGTGGGGAAGGGGTTTCAGTGTGTGGGGAAGGGGTTTCAGTGTGTGGGGAAGGTGTTTCAGTGTGTGGGGAAGGGGTTTCAGTGTGTGGGGAAGGGTTTCCAGTGTGTGGGTAAGGTGTTTCAGTTTGTGGGGAAGTGTTTCAGTGTGTGGGGACAGGGATTCAGTGTGTGGGGAAGGGTTTCATTGTGTGGAGAAGGTGTTTCAGTGTGTGCGGAAGGGGTTTCAGTGTATGGGGAAGGTGTTTCAGTGTGTGGGGATGGGATTTCAGTGTGTGGAGAACTTGTTTCAGTGTGTGTGGATGGTGTTTCAGTGTGTGGGGAAGGGGTTTCAGTGTGTGGGGAAGGGTTTCAGAGTGTGGGGAATGTGTTTCAGTGTGTGGGGAAGGTTTTCAGTGAGTGAGGAAGATATTTCAATGTGTGCGGAAAAGGTTTCAGTGTGTGGGGAAGGTGTTTCAGTGTGTGGGGAATGTGTTTCAGTGGGTGGAGAAGGTATTTTAGTGTGTGGGGAAGGGGTTTCAGTGTGCGGGGATGTGTTTCAGGGTGTGAAGAAGGTGTTTCAGTGTGTGGGGAAGGGTTTCACTGTGTGCGGAAAGGGTTTCAGTGTGTGGGGAAGGAGTTTCAGTGTGTGAGGATGGTGTTTCAGTGTGTGTGGGGAAGGGGTTTCAGTGTGTGGGGATTTGTTTCATTGTGTAGGGAAGGGGTGTAAGTGTGTGAGAATGTGTTTCAGTGTGGGGGGAAGGTGTTCCAGTGTGTGGGGAAGGTTTTCACTGTGTGCGGAAGGGGTTTCAGTGTGTGGGGAAGGGGTTTCAGTGTGTGGGGAAGGTGTTTCAGTATGTGCGGAAGGGGTTTCAGTGTATGGGGAAGGGGTTTCAGTGTGTGGGGAAGGTGTTTCAGTGTGTGCAGAAGGGGTTTCAGTGTGTGGGGAAGGGGTTTCAGCGTGTGGGGAATGTGCTTCATTGTGTAGCGATGTGTTGCAGTGTGTGGGGAATGCGTTTCAGTGTGTGGGGAAGGTGTTTCAGTGTGTGGGGAAGGTGCTAAACTGTGTGGGAAGTGTTTCAGTGTGTGGGGAAGGTGTATCAGTGTGTCGTGATTGGGTTCAGTGTGTGGGGAATGTTTTTCAGTGTGTGCGGAAGGGGTTTCAGTGTGTGGGGGAGGTGTTTTGTTGCGTGGGGAAGGTGTTTCAGTGTGTGCAGAAGGGGTTTCAGTGTGTGGGGTAGGTGTTTCAGTGTGTGGGGAAGGTGTTTCTATGTGTGGGAAGGGGTTTCAGTGTGTGGGGAAGTGTTTCAGTGTGTGGGGAAGGGGTTTCAGTGTGTGGGGAAGGGTTTCAGTGCGTCGGGAAGGTGTTTCAGTGTGTGGGGTAGGTGTTTTAGTGTTTGGGGAAGCGGTTTCAGTGTGTGAGGAAGCTCTTGCAGTGTGTGGGGAAGGGGTTTCAGTGTTTGAGGAAGGTGTTTCAGTGTGTGGGGTAGGGTTCCAGTTTGTGGAAGGGGTTTCAGTGTGTGGGAAAGGTGTTTCAGTGTGGGGAATGGTATTTCTGTGTGTGGGGAAGGAGTTTCAGTGTGTGGGGAACGTGTTTCAGTGTTTGGGGATGTGTTTCAGTGTGTCGGGAAGGGTTTCAGTGTGTGGGGAAGGTGTTTCTGTGTGTGGGGATGGTTTTCAGTGTGTGGGGATGGGTTTCATTGTGTGGGGATGGGTTTCATTGTATGCGGAAGGGGTTGATGTGTGTGGGGAAGGTGTTTCAGTGTGTGTGGAAGGGGTTTCAGTGTGTGGGGAAGGTGTTTCAGTGTGTGGGGAAGGGGTTTCAGTGTGTGGGGAACGGGTTTCAGAGTGTGGGGAAGGCTTTCAGTGTGTGGGGAAGGTGTTTCAGTGTGTGGGGAAGGGGTATCAGTGAATGGGGAAGGTGCTTCATTGTGTGGGGAAGGTGTTTCATTGTGTGCGGAAGGGGATGCAGTGTGTAGGGAAGGGGTTTCAGTGTGTGGGGAATGGGTTTCAGTGTGTGGGGAATTGTTTAACTGTGTGTGGATGGGGTTTCAGTGTGTGGGGAAGGTGTTTCAGTGTGTGCAGAAGGGGTTTCAGTGTGTGCGGAAGGGGTTTCAGTGTGTGGGGATGTGTTTCAGTGTGTGGGGAAGGGGTTTCAGTGTGTGGGGAAGGGTTTCACTGTATGCGGAAGGGGTTTCAGTGTGTGTGGAAGGTGTTTCAGTTTGTGGGGATGTGTTTCAGTGTGTGGGGAAGGGGTTTCAGTGTGTGGGGATGGGTTTCAGTGTGTGGGGAATGGGTTTCAGTGTGTGGGGATGTGTTGCATTGTGTGGGGATGGGTTTTCAGTGTGTGGGGAAGGTGTTTCAATGTGTGGGGAAGGGGTTTCAGTGTGTGGGGAAGGGTTTCCAGTGTGTGGGGAAGGTGTTTCAGTGTGTGGGGAAGTGTTTCAGTGTGTGGGGAAGCTGTTTCAGTGTGTGGGGAAGGGTTTCATTGTGTCGGGAAGGTGTTTCATTGTGTCGGGCAGGTGTTTCAGTGTGTGGGGAAGGTGTTTCAGTGTGTGGGGAAGGGGTTTCAGTGTGTGGGGAAGGTGTTTCATTGTGTCGGGCAGGTGTTTCAGTGTGTGGGAAGGGCTTTCAGTGTGTAGGGAAGGGTTTCAGTGTGTGGGGAAGGGGTTTCAGTGTGTGGGGAAGGGTTTCAGTATTTGGGGAAGGTGTTTCGGTGTGTGTGGAATGGGTTTCAGTGTTGGGGGAATGTGTTTCAGTGTGTGGGGAAGGGGTTACAGTGTGTGGGGAAGCTGTTTCAGTGTGTGGGGAAGGGGTTTCAGTGTTTGGGGAAGGTGTTTCAGTGTGTGCCGTAGGGTTCCAGTGTGTGGGGAAGGGGTTTCAGTGTGTGGGGAAGGGTTTCAGTATTTGGGGAAGGTGTTTCGGTGTGTGTGGAATGGGTTTCAGTGTTGGGGGAATGTGTTTCAGTGTGTGGGGAAGGGGTTACAGTGTGTGGGGAAGCTGTTTCAGTGTGTGGGGAAGGGGTTTCAGTGTTTGGGGATGGTATTTTAGTGTGTGGGGAAGGTGTTTCAGTGTGTGGGGAAGGTGGTTTAGTGTGTGGGGAAGGGTTTCAGTATGTGGGGATGGTGTTTCAGTGTGTGGGGATGTGTTTCAGTGTGTGGAGATGTGTTTCAGTGTGTGGGGATGGGTTTCAGTGTGTGGCGATGTGTTTCAGTGTGTGGGGATGAGTTGCATTGCATGCGGAAGGGGTTTCGGTGTGTGGGGAAGGTGTTTCAGTGTTTGGGGAAGGGGTTTCAGTTTGTTGGGAAGGGGTTTCAGTGCATGCGGAGTGTGCTTCTGTGTGTTTGGAAGGGTTTCAGTGTGAGGGGAATGTGTTTCAGTGTGTGGTGAATGGGTTTCAGTGTTTGGGGAAGGGTTTCAGTGTGTGGGGAAGGGGTTTCAGTGTGTGGGGAAGGTGTTTCAGTGTGTGGGGATGTGTTGCAGTTTGTGGGGATGGGGTTTCAGTGTGTGGGGAAGGGTTTCCAGTGTCTGCGGAAGGAGTTTCAGTGTGTGGGCAAGTGTTTCAGTGTGTGGGGAAGGTGTTTCAGTGTGTGGGGTAAGGTTTTGGTGTGTGGGGAAGGAGTTTCAGTGTGTGCGGAAGGGGTTTCAGTGTGTGGGGAAGGTGTTTCAGTGTATGGGGAAGGTGTTTCAGTGTGTGGGGAAGGGGTTTCAGTGTGTGGGGAACGGGTTTCAGTGTGTGGGGAAGGTGTTTCAGTGTGTGTGGAAGGGGTTTCAGTGTGTGGGGAAGGGTTTCCAGTGTGTGGGTAAGGTATTTCAGTGTGTGGGGAAGTGTTTCAGTGTGTGGGGAAGGTGTTTCAGTGTGCGGGGAAGGGTTTCATTGTGTGGGGAAGGTGTTTCAGTGTGTGCTGAAGGGGTTTCAGTGTGAGGGGAAGGTGTTTCGGTGTGTGGGGAAGGTGTTTCAGTGTGTGGGGAAGGGGTTTCAGTGTGTGGGGAAGGTGTTTCAGTGTGTGGGGCAGGTGTGTCAATGTGTGGGAAGGGCTTTCAGTGTGTAGGGAAGGGTTTCAGTGTGTGGGGAAGGGGTTTCAGTGTGTGGGGAAGGTTTTCAGTGTGTGGGGAATGTGTTTCAGTGTGTTGGGTAGGGTTCCAGTGTGTGGGGAAGGGGTTTCAGTGTGTGGGGATGTGTTTCAGTGTGTGGGGAAGTTGTTTCAGTGTGTGGGGATGGGTTTCAGTGTGTGGCGATGGGTTGCAGTGAGTGGGGATGAGTTGCATTGTATGCGGAAGGGGTTTCGGTGAGTGGGGAAGGTGTTTCAGTGTGTGGTGAATGGGTTTCACTGTTTGGGGAAGGGTTTTCAGTGTGTGGGGAGGGGTTTCCAGTGTCTGGGGAAGGAGTTTCAGTGTGTGGGGATGTGTTTCAGTATGTGGGGAATGTGTTTCAGTGTGTGGGGATGTGTTACAATTTGTGGGGATGGGGATTCAGTGTGTGGGGAAGGTGTTTCAGAGTGTGGGGAAGGGTTTTCAGTGTGTGGGGAAGGGTTTCCAGTGTCTGGGGAAGGAGTTTCAGTGTGTGGGGATGTGTTTCAGTATGTGGGGAAGGTGTTTCAGTGTGTGGGGAAGGGTTTCGGTGTGTGGGGAAGGTGTTTCAGTGTGTGCGGAAGGGGTTTCAGTGTGTGGGGAAGGGGTTTCAGTGTATGGGGAAGGTGTTTCAGTGTGTGGGGAAGGGGTGTTGTGTGTGTGGAAGTTGTTTCAGTGTGTGGGGAAGGTGTTTCAGTGTGTGGGGAAGGTGTTTCAGTGTGTGCGGAAGGGGTTTCAGTGTGTGGGGAAGGGTTTCAGTGTGTGGGGAAGGGTTTCAGTGTTTGGGGAAGGTGTTTCAGTGTGTGTGGAATGGGCTTTAGTGTGTGCGGAATGTGTTTCAGTGTTTGGGGAAGGTGTTTCAGTGTGTGTGGAATGGGCTTCAGTGTGTGGGGAATGTGTTTCAGTGTGTGGGGAAGGTGTTTCAGTGTGTGGGGAAGGGGTTACAGTGGGTGGGGAAGCTGTTTCAGTGTGTGGGGAAGGGGTTTCAGTGCTTGGGGAAGGTGTTTCAGTGTGTGGGTTAGGGTTCCAGTGTGTGGGGAAGGGGTTTCAGTGTGTGGGGAAGGTGTTTCAGTGTGTGTGGAAGGGGTTTCAGTGTGGGGGGAAGGGTTTCCAGTGTGTGGGTAAGGTATTTCAGTGTGTGGGGAAGTGTTTCAGTGTGTGGGGAAGCTGGTTCAGTGTGCGGGAAGGGTTTCATTGTGTGGGGAAGGTGTTTCAGTGTGTGCTGAAGGGGTTTCAGTGTGAGGGGAAGGTGTTTCGGTGTGTGGGGAAGGTGTTTCAGTGTGTGGGGAAGGGGTTTCAGTGTGTGGGGAAGGTGTTTCAGTGTGTGGGGCAGGTGTGTCAATGTGTGGGAAGGGCTTTCAGTGTGTAGGGAAGGGTTTCAGTGTGTGGGGAAGGGGTTTCAGTGTGTGGGGAAGGTTTTCAGTGTGTGGGGAATGTGTTTCAGTGTGTTGGGTAGGGTTCCAGTGTGTGGGGAAGGGGTTTCAGTGTGTGGGGATGTGTTTCAGTGTGTGGGGAAGTTGTTTCAGTGTGTGGGGATGGGTTTCAGTGTGTGGCGATGGGTTTCAGTGAGTGGGGATGAGTTGCATTGTATGCGGAAGGGGTTTCGGTGTTTGGGGAAGGTGTTTCAGTGTGTGGTGAATGGGTTTCAGTGTTTGGGGAAGGGTTTTCAGTGTGTGGGGAGGGGTTTCCAGTGTCTGGGGAAGGAGTTTCAGTGTGTGGGGATGTGTTTCAGTATGTGGGGAATGTGTTTCAGTGTCTGGGGATGTGTTACAATTTGTGGGGATGGGGATTCAGTGTGTGGGGAAGGTGTTTCAGAGTGTGGGGAAGGGTTTTCAGTGTGTGGGGAAGGGTTTCCAGTGTCTGGGGAAGGAGTTTCAGTGTGTGGGGATGTGTTTCAGTATGTGGGGAAGGTGTTTCAGTGTGTGGGGAAGGGTTTCGGTGTGTGGGGAAGGTGTTTCAGTGTGTGCGGAAGGGGTTTCAGTGTGTGGGGAAGGGGTTTCAGTGTATGGGGAAGGTGTTTCAGTGTGTGGGGAAGGGGTGTTGTGTGTGTGGAAGTTGTTTCAGTGTGTGGGGAAGGTGTTTCAGTGTGTGGGGAAGGTGTTTCAGTGTGTGCGGAAGGGGTTTCTGTGTGTGCGGAAGGGGATTCAGTGTGTAGGGAAGGGTTTCAGTGTGTGGGGAAGGGGTTTCAGTATGTGGGGAAGGGTTTCAGTGTTTGGGGAAGGTGTTTCAGTGTGTGTGGAATGGGCTTTAGTGTGTGCGGAATGTGTTTCAGTGTTTGGGGAAGGTGTTTCAGTGTGTGTGGAATGGGCTTCAGTGTGTGGGGAATGTGTTTCAGTGTGTGGGGAAGGTGTTTCAGTGTGTGGGGAAGGGGTTACAGTGGGTGGGGAAGCTGTTTCAGTGTGTGGGGAAGGGGTTTCAGTGCTTGGGGAAGGTGTTTCAGTGTGTGGGTTAGGGTTCCAGTGTGTGGGGAAGGGGTTTCAGTGTGTGGGAAAGGTGTTTCAGTGTGTGGGGATGGTATTTCAGTGTGTGGGGAAGGTGTTTCGGTGTGTGGGGAAGGTGTTTTAGTGTGTGGGGAAGGGTTTCAGTCTGTGGGGAAGGTGTTTCAGTGTGTGGGGATGTGTTTCAGTGTGTGGAGATGTGTTTAAGTGTGTGGGGAAGGGGTTTCAGTGTGTGGCGATGGGTTTCAGACTGTGGGGATGAGTTGCATTGCATGCGAAAGGGGTTTCGGTGTGTGGGGAAGGTGTTTCAGTGTGTGGGGAAGGGGTTTCAGTTTTTGGGGAAGCGGTTTCAGTGTGTGGGGATTGTGATTCTGTGTGTTTGTAAGCGTTTCAGTGTGTGGGGAATGTGTTTCAGTGTGTGGTGAATGGGTTTCAGTGTTTGGGGAAAGGTTTCACTGTGTGGGGAAGGTGTTTCAGTGCGTGGGGAAGGTGTTTCAGTGTGTGGGGATGTGTTGCAGTTTGTGGGGATGGGGTTTCAGTGTGTGGGGAAGGTGTTTCAGAGTGTGGGGATGGGGTTTCAGTGTGGGGAAGGGTTTCCAGTGTCTGGGGAATGAGTTTCAGTGTGAGGGGAAGTGTTTCAGTGTGTGCGGAAGGTGTTTCAGTGTGTGGGGAAGGGTTTCATTGTGTCGCGAAGGTGTTTCAGTGTTTGCGGAAGGGGTTTCAGTGTGTGGGGAAGGTGTTTCAGTGCATGGGGAAGGTGTTTCAGTGTGTGGGGAAGGGGTTTCAATGTGTGGGGAAGGTGTTTCAGTGTGTGGGGAAGGGGTTTCAGTGTGTGGGGAAGGGTTTCCAGTGTGTGGGTAAGGTGTTTCAGTGTGTGGGGAAGTGTTTCAGTGTGTGGGGACAGGGATTCAGTGTGTGGGGAAGGGTTTCATTGTGTGGGGAAGGTGTTTCAGTGTGTGCGGAAGGGGTTTCAGTGTATGGGGAAGGTGTTTCAGTGTGTGCGGAAGGGGTTTCAGTGTATGGGGAAGGTGTTGCAGTGTGTGGGGAATGCGTTTCTGTGTGTGGGGAAGGTGTTTCAGTGTGTGGGGAAGGTGCTAAACTGTGTGGGAAGTGTTTCAGTGTGTGGGGAAGGTGTATCAGTGTGTGGGGATGGGGTTCAGTGTGTGGGGAATGTGTTTCAGTTTGTGCGGAAGGGGTTTCAGTGTGTGGGGGAGGTGTTTTGTTGCGTGGGGAAGGTGTTTCAGTGTGTGCGGAAGGGGTTTCAGTCTGTGCGGAAGGGGTTTCAGTGTGTGGGGAAGGGGTTTCAGTGTATGGGGAAGGTGTTTCAGTGAGTGGGGAAGGGGTTCAGTGTGTGGGTAAGATGTTTCAGTGTGTGGGGAAGGTGTTTCAGTGTGTGGGGAAGTGGTTTCAGTGTGTGGGGAATGGTTTCAGCGTGGGGGAAGGTGTTTCAATGTGTGGGGAAGGTTTTCAGTGTGTGAGGAAGATATTTCAGTGTGTGCGGAAGGGGTTTCAGTGTGTGGGGAAGGTGTTTCAGTGTGTGGGGAAGGTGTTTCAGTGGCTGGAGAAGGGGTTTCAGTGCGTGGGGAAGGGGTTTCAGTGTGTGGGGATGTGTTTCAGGGTGTGGGGAATGTGTTTCAGTGTGTGGGGAAGGGTTTCACTGTGTGCGGAAGGTGTTTCAGTGTGTGGGGAAGGAGTTTCAGTGTGTGAGGAAGGGGTTTCAGTGTGTGTGGGGAAGGGGTTTCAGTGTGTGGGGATTTGTTTCATTGTGTAGGGAAGGGGTTTAAGTGTGTGGGAATGTGTTTCAGTGTGTGGGGCAGGGTTTCCAGTGTGTTGGGAAGGTGTTTCAGTGTGTGGGGAAGTGTTTCAGTGTGTGGGGAAGCTGTTTCAGTGTGTGGTAGGGTTTCATTGTGTGGGGAAGGTGTTTCAGTGTGTGCGGAAGGGGTTTCAGTGTGTGGGGAAGGTGTTTCAGTGTGTGGGGAAGGTGTTTCAGTGTGTGCGGAAGGGGTTTCAGTGTGTAGGGAAGGGTTTCAGTGTGTGGGGAAGGGGTTTCAGTGTGTGGGGAAGGGTTTCAGTGTTTGGGGAAGGTGTTTCAGTGTGTGTGGAATGGGCTTTAGTGTGTGGGGAATGTGTTTCAGTGTTTGGGGAAGGTGTTTCAGTGTGTGTGGAATGGGCTTCAGTGTGTGGGGAATGTGTTTCAGTGTGTTGGGAAGGTGTTTCAGTGTGTGGGGAAGGGGTTACAGTGGGTGGGGAAGCTGTTTCAGTGTGTGGGGAAGGGGTTTCAGTGTTTGGGGAAGGTGTTTCAGTGTGTGGGTTAGGGTTCCAGTGTGTGGGGAAGGGGTTTCAGTGTGTGGGAAAGGTGTTTCAGTGTGTGGGGATGGTATTTCAGTGTGTGGTGAAGGTGTTTCGGTGTGTGGGGAAGGTGTTTTAGTGTGTGGGAAGGGTTTCAGTATGTGGGGAAGGTGTTTCAGTGTGTGGGGATGTGTTTCAGTGTGTGGAGATGTGTTTAAGTGTGTGGGGAAGGGGTTTCAGTGTGTGGCGATGGGTTTCAGACTGTGGGGATGAGTTGCATTGCATGCGAAAGGGGTTTCGGTGTGTGGGGAAGGTGTTTCAGTGTGTGGGGAAGGGGTTTCAGTTTTTGGGGAAGCGGTTTCAGTGTGTGGGGATTGTGATTCTGTGTGTTTGTAAGCGTTTCAGTGTGTGGGGAATGTGTTTCAGTGTGTGGTGAATGGGTTGCAGTGTTTGGGGAAGGGTTTCACTGTGTGGGGAAGGTGTTTCAGTGCGTGGGGAAGGTGTTTCAGTGTGTGGGGATGTGTTGCAGTTTGTGGGGATGGGGTTTCAGTGTGTGGGGAAGGTTTTTCAGAGTGTGGGGATGGGTTTTCAGTGTGGGGAAGGGTTTCCAGTGTCTGGGGAAGGAGTTTCAGTGTGAGGGGAAGTGTTTCAGTGTGTGGGGAAGGTGTTTCAGTTTGTGGGGAAGGGTTTCATTGTGTCGCGAAGGTGTTTCAGTGTTTGCGGAAGGGGTTTCAGTGTGTGGGGAAGGGGTTTCAGTGTGTGGGGAAGGGTTTCCAGTGTGTGGGTAACGTGTTTCAGTGTGTGGGGAAGTGTTTCAGTGTATGGGTACAGGGATTCAGTGTGTGGGGAAGGGTTTCATTGTGTGGGGAAGGTGTTTCAGTGTGTGCGGAAGGGGTTTCAGTGTATGGGGAAGGTGTTTCAGTGTGTGGGGATGGGGTTTCAGTGTGTGGCGAACTTGTTTCAGTGTGTGGGGAAGGTGTTTCAGTGTGTGGAGAAGGGGTTTCAGTGTGTGGGGAAGGGTTTCAGAGTGTGGGGCAGGTGTTTCAGTGTGTGGGGAAGGTTTTCAGTGAGTGAGGAAGATATTTCAATGTGTGCGGAAGGGGTTTCAGTGTGTGGGAAGGTGTTTCAGTGTGTGGGGAAGGTGTTTCAGTGGGTGGAGAAGGTGTTTTAGTGTGTGCGGAAGGGGCTTCATTGTGTGGGGATCTGTTTCAGGGTGTGGGGAAGGTGTTTCAGTGTGTGGGGAAGGGTTTCACTGTGTGCGGAAAGGGTTTCAGTGTGTGGGGAAGGAGTTTCAGTGTGTGAGGATGGTGTTTCAGTGTGTATGGGGAAGGGGTTTCAGTGTGTGGGGATTTGTTTCATTGTGTAGGGAAGGGGTTTAAGTGTGTGGGGATGTGATTCAGTGTGTGCGGAAGATGTTCCAGTGTGTGGGGAAGGTTTTCACAGTGTGCGGAAGGGGTTTCAGTGTGTGGGGAAGGGGTTTCAGTGTGTGGGGAAGGTGTTTCAGTATGTGCGGAAGGGGTTTCAGTGTGTGGGGAAGGGGTTTCAGTGTGTGGGGAAGGTGTTTCTGTGTGTGCAGAAGGGGTTTCAGTGTGTGGGGATGGGGTTTCAGTGTGTGGCGAACTTGTTTCAATGTGGGGGAAGGTGTTTCAGTGTGTGGGGAAGGGGTTTCAGTGTGTGGGGAAGGGTTTCAGAGTGTGGGGAAGGTGTTTCAGTGTGTGGGGAAGGTTTTCAGTGAGTGAGGAAGATATTTCAATGTGTGCGGAAGGGGTTTCAGTGTGTGGGAAGGTGTTTCAGTGTGTGGGGAAGGTGTTTCAGTGGGTGGAGAAGGTGTTTTAGTGTGTGTGGAAGGGGTTTCATTGTGTGGGGATGTGTTTCAGGGTGTGGGGAAGGTGTTTCAGTGTGTGGGGAAGGGTTTCACTGTGTGCGGAAAGGGTTTCAGTGTGTGGGGAAGGAGTTTCAGTGTGTGAGGATGGTGTTTCAGTGTGTATGGGGAAGGGGTTTCAGTGTGTGGGGATTTGTTTCATTGTGTAGGGAAGGGGTTTAAGTGTGTGGGGATGTGATTCAGTGTGTGCGGAATATGTTCCAGTGTGTGGGGAAGGTTTTCACAGTGTGCGGAAGGGGTTTCAGTGTGTGGGGAAGGGGTTTCAGTGTGTGGGGAAGGTGTTTCAGTATGTGCGGAAGGGGTTTCAGTGTGTGGGGAAGGGGTTTCAGTGTGTGGGGAAGGTGTTTCTGTGTGTGCAGAAGGGGTTTCAGTGTGTGGGGAAGGGGTTTCAGTGTGTGGGGAATGTGTTTCAGTGCTTTTGGAAGGGTTTCAGTGTGTGGGGAATGTGTTTCAGTGTGTGGGGAAGGTGTTTCAGTGGTTTGGGAAGGGTTACAGTGAGTGGGGAAGGGGTTTCAGCGTGTGGGGAATGTGTTTCATTGTGTAGCGATGTGTTGCAGTGTGTGGGGAATGCGTTTCTGTGTGTGGGGAAGGTGTTTCAGTGTGTGGGGAAGGTGCTAAACTGTGTGGGAAGTGTTTCAGTGTGTGGGGAAGGTGTATCAGTGTGTGGGGATGGGGTTCAGTGTGTGGGGAATGTGTTTCAGTGTGTGTGGAAGGGGTTTCAGTGTGTGGGGGAGGTGTTTTGTTGCGTGGGGAAGGTGTTTCAGTGTGTGCGGAAGGGGTTTCAGTGTGTGCGGAAGGGGTTTCAGTGTGTGGGGAAGGGGTTTCAGTGTATGGGGAAGGTGTTTCAGTGAGTGGGGAAGGTGTTTCAGTGTGTGGGGAAGGTGTTTCAGTGGGTGGAGAAGGTGTTTTAGTGTGTGTGGAAGGGGTTTCATTGTGTGGGGATGTGTTTCAGGGTGTGGGGAAGGTGTTTCAGTGTGTGGGGAAGGGTTTCACTGTGTGCGGAAAGGTTTTCAGTGTGTGGGGAAGGAGTTTCAGTGTGTGAGGATGGTGTTTCAGTGTGTATGGGGAAGGGGTTTCAGTGTGTGGGGATTTGTTTCATTGTGTAGGGAAGGGGTTTAAGTGTGTGGGGATGTGATTCAGTGTGTGCGGAATATGTTCCAGTGTGTGGGGAAGGTTTTCACAGTGTGCGGAAGGGGTTTCAGTGTGTGGGGAAGGGGTTTCAGTGTGTGGGGAAGGTGTTTCAGTATGTGCGGAAGGGGTTTCAGTGTGTGGGGAAGGGGATTCAGTGTGTGGGGAAGGTGTTTCTGTGTGTGCAGAAGGGGTTTCCGTGTGTGGGGAAGGGTTTTCAGTGTGTGGGGAATGTGTTTCAGTGTGTTTGGAAGGGTTTCAGTGTGTGGGGAATGTGTTTCAGTGTGTGGGGAAGGTGTTTCAGTGTTTTGGGAAGGGTTACAGTGAGTGGGGAAGGGGTTTCAGCGTGTGGGGAATGTGTTTCATTGTGTAGCGATGTGTTGCAGTGTGTGGGGAATGCGTTTCTGTGTGTGGGGAAGGTGTTTCAGAGTGTGGGGAAGGTGCTAAACTGTGTGGGAAGTGTTTCAGTGTGTGGGGAAGGTGTATCAGTGTGTGGGGATGGGGTTCAGTGTGTGGGGAATGTGTTTCAGTGTGTGCGGAAGGGGTTTCAGTGTGTGGGGGAGGTGTTTTGTTGCGTGGGGAAGGTGTTTCAGTGTGTGCGGACGGGGTTTCAGTGTGTGCGGAAGGGGTTTCAGTGTGTGGGGAAGGGGTTTCAGTGTATGGGGAAGGTGTTTCAGTGAGTGGGGAAGTGGTTTCAGTGTGTGATGAATGGTTTCAGAGTGGGGGAAGGTGTTTCAATGTGTGGGGAAGGTATTCAGTGTGTGAGGAATATATTTCAGTGTGTGCGGAAGGGGTTTCAGTGTGTGGGGAAGGTGTTTCAGTGTGTGGGGAAGGTGTTTCAGTGGCTGGAGAAGGGGTATCAGTGTGTGGGGAAGGGGTTTCAGTGTGTGGGGATGTGTTTCAGGGTGTGGGGAATGTGTTTCAGTGTGTGGGGAAGGGTTTCACTGTGTGCGGAAGGGGTTTCAGTGTGTGGGGAAGGAGT
This sequence comes from Heterodontus francisci, assembly GCF_036365525.1. NCBI lineage: Eukaryota > Metazoa > Chordata > Chondrichthyes > Heterodontiformes > Heterodontidae > Heterodontus > Heterodontus francisci. The sequence goes on along the minus strand of NW_027142143.1, from coordinate 1,080,560 downwards.
TTCAGTGTGTGAGGAAGGTGTTTCAGTGTGTGTGGGGAAGGGGTTTCAGTGTGTGGGGATTTGTTTCATTGTGTAGGGAAGGGGTTTAAGTGTGTGGGAATGTGTTTCAGTGTGTGGGGCAGGGTTTCCAGTGTGTTGGGAAGGTGTTTCAGTGTGTGGGGAAGTGTTTCAGTGTGTGGGGAAGGTGTTTCAGTATGTGCGGAAGGTGTTTCAGTGTGTGGGGAAGGTGTTTCAGTGGGTGGAGAAGGTGTTTTAGTGTGTGCGGAAGGGGCTTCATTGTGTGGGGATCTGTTTCAGGGTGTGGGGAAGGTGTTTCAGTGTGTGGGGAAGGGTTTCACTGTGTGCGGAAAGGGTTTCAGTGTGTGGGGAAGGAGTTTCAGTGTGTGAGGATGGTGTTTCAGTGTGTATGGGGAAGGGGTTTCAGTGTGTGGGGATTTGTTTCATTGTGTAGGGAAGGGGTTTAAGTGTGTGGGGATGTGATTCAGTGTGTGCGGAAGATGTTCCAGTGTGTGGGGAAGGTTTTCACAGTGTGCGGAAGGGGTTTCAGTGTGTGGGGAAGGGGTTTCAGTGTGTGGGGAAGGTGTTTCAGTATGTGCGGAAGGGGTTTCAGTGTGTGGGGAAGGGGTTTCAGTGTGTGGGGTAGGTGTTTCTGTGTGTGCAGAAGGGGTTTCAGTGTGTGGGGATGGGGTTTCAGTGTGTGGCGAACTTGTTTCAATGTGGGGGAAGGTGTTTCAGTGTGTGGGGAAGGGGTTTCAGTGTGTGGGGAAGGGTTTCAGAGTGTGGGGAAGGTGTTTCAGTGTGTGGGGAAGGTTTTCAGTGAGTGAGGAAGATATTTCAATGTGTGCGGAAGGGGTTTCAGTGTGTGGGAAGGTGTTTCAGTGTGTGGGGAAGGTGTTTCAGTGGGTGGAGAAGGTGTTTTAGTGTGTGTGGAAGGGGTTTCATTGTGTGGGGATGTGTTTCAGGGTGTGGGGAAGGTGTTTCAGTGTGTGGGGAAGGGTTTCACTGTGTGCGGAAAGGGTTTCAGTGTGTGGGGAAGGAGTTTCAGTGTGTGAGGATGGTGTTTCAGTGTGTATGGGGAAGGGGTTTCAGTGTGTGGGGATTTGTTTCATTGTGTAGGGAAGGGGTTTAAGTGTGTGGGGATGTGATTCAGTGTGTGCGGAATATGTTCCAGTGTGTGGGGAAGGTTTTCACAGTGTGCGGAAGGGGTTTCAGTGTGTGGGGAAGGGGTTTCAGTGTGTGGGGAAGGTGTTTCAGTATGTGCGGAAGGGGTTTCAGTGTGTGGGGAAGGGGTTTCAGTGTGTGGGGAAGGTGTTTCTGTGTGTGCAGAAGGGGTTTCAGTGTGTGGGGAAGGGGTTTCAGTGTGTGGGGAATGTGTTTCAGTGCTTTTGGAAGGGTTTCAGTGTGTGGGGAATGTGTTTCAGTGTGTGGGGAAGGTGTTTCAGTGGTTTGGGAAGGGTTACAGTGAGTGGGGAAGGGGTTTCAGCGTGTGGGGAATGTGTTTCATTGTGTAGCGATGTGTTGCAGTGTGTGGGGAATGCGTTTCTGTGTGTGGGGAAGGTGTTTCAGTGTGTGGGGAAGGTGCTAAACTGTGTGGGAAGTGTTTCAGTGTGTGGGGAAGGTGTATCAGTGTGTGGGGATGGGGTTCAGTGTGTGGGGAATGTGTTTCAGTGTGTGTGGAAGGGGTTTCAGTGTGTGGGGGAGGTGTTTTGTTGCGTGGGGAAGGTGTTTCAGTGTGTGCGGAAGGGGTTTCAGTGTGTGCGGAAGGGGTTTCAGTGTGTGGGGAAGGGGTTTCAGTGTATGGGGAAGGTGTTTCAGTGAGTGGGGAAGGTGTTTCAGTGTGTGGGGAAGGTGTTTCAGTGGGTGGAGAAGGTGTTTTAGTGTGTGTGGAAGGGGTTTCATTGTGTGGGGATGTGTTTCAGGGTGTGGGGAAGGTGTTTCAGTGTGTGGGGAAGGGTTTCACTGTGTGCGGAAAGGTTTTCAGTGTGTGGGGAAGGAGTTTCAGTGTGTGAGGATGGTGTTTCAGTGTGTATGGGGAAGGGGTTTCAGTGTGTGGGGATTTGTTTCATTGTGTAGGGAAGGGGTTTAAGTGTGTGGGGATGTGATTCAGTGTGTGCGGAATATGTTCCAGTGTGTGGGGAAGGTTTTCACAGTGTGCGGAAGGGGTTTCAGTGTGTGGGGAAGGGGTTTCAGTGTGTGGGGAAGGTGTTTCAGTATGTGCGGAAGGGGTTTCAGTGTGTGGGGAAGGGGATTCAGTGTGTGGGGAAGGTGTTTCTGTGTGTGCAGAAGGGGTTTCCGTGTGTGGGGAAGGGTTTTCAGTGTGTGGGGAATGTGTTTCAGTGTGTTTGGAAGGGTTTCAGTGTGTGGGGAATGTGTTTCAGTGTGTGGGGAAGGTGTTTCAGTGTTTTGGGAAGGGTTACAGTGAGTGGGGAAGGGGTTTCAGCGTGTGGGGAATGTGTTTCATTGTGTAGCGATGTGTTGCAGTGTGTGGGGAATGCGTTTCTGTGTGTGGGGAAGGTGTTTCAGAGTGTGGGGAAGGTGCTAAACTGTGTGGGAAGTGTTTCAGTGTGTGGGGAAGGTGTATCAGTGTGTGGGGATGGGGTTCAGTGTGTGGGGAATGTGTTTCAGTGTGTGCGGAAGGGGTTTCAGTGTGTGGGGGAGGTGTTTTGTTGCGTGGGGAAGGTGTTTCAGTGTGTGCGGACGGGGTTTCAGTGTGTGCGGAAGGGGTTTCAGTGTGTGGGGAAGGGGTTTCAGTGTATGGGGAAGGTGTTTCAGTGAGTGGGGAAGTGGTTTCAGTGTGTGATGAATGGTTTCAGAGTGGGGGAAGGTGTTTCAATGTGTGGGGAAGGTATTCAGTGTGTGAGGAATATATTTCAGTGTGTGCGGAAGGGGTTTCAGTGTGTGGGGAAGGTGTTTCAGTGTGTGGGGAAGGTGTTTCAGTGGCTGGAGAAGGGGTATCAGTGTGTGGGGAAGGGGTTTCAGTGTGTGGGGATGTGTTTCAGGGTGTGGGGAATGTGTTTCAGTGTGTGGGGAAGGGTTTCACTGTGTGCGGAAGGGGTTTCAGTGTGTGGGGAAGGAGTTTCAGTGTGTGAGGAAGGTGTTTCAGTGTGTGTGGGGAAGGGGTTTCAGTGTGTGGGGATTTGTTTCATTGTGTAGGGAAGGGGTTTAAGTGTGTGGGAATGTGTTTCAGTGTGTGGGGCAGGGTTTCCAGTGTGTTGGGAAGGTGTTTCAGTGTGTGGGGAAGTGTTTCAGTGTGTGGGGAAGGTGTTTCAGTATGTGCGGAAGGGGTTTCAGTGTGTGGGGAAGGGGTTTCAGTGTGTGGGGAAGGTGTTTCTGTGTGTGCAGAAGAGGTTTCAGTGTGTGGGGATGGGGTTTCAGTGTGTGGCGAACTTGTTTCAGTGTGTGGGGAAGGTGTTTCAGTGTGTGGGGAAGGGGTTTCAGTGTGTGGGGAAGGGTTTCAGAGTGTGGGGAAGGTGTTTCAGTGTGTGGGGAAGGTTTTCAGTGAGTGAGGAAGATATTTCAATGTGTGCGGAAGGGGTTTCAGTGTGTGGGAAGGTGTTTCAGTGTGTGGGGAAGGTGTTTCAGTGGGTGGAGAAGGTGTTTTAGTGTGTGTGGAAGGGGTTTCATTGTGTGGGGATGTGTTTCAGGGTGTGGGGAAGGTGTTTCAGTGTGTGGGGAAGGGTTTCACTGTGTGCGGAAAGGGTTTCAGTGTGTGGGGAAGGAGTTTCAGTGTGTGAGGATGGTGTTTCAGTGTGTATGGGGAAGGGGTTTCAGTGTGTGGGGATTTGTTTCATTGTGTAGGGAAGGGGTTTAAGTGTGTGGGGATGTGATTCAGTGTGTGCGGAATATGTTCCAGTGTGTGGGGAAGGTTTTCACAGTGTGCGGAAGGGGTTTCAGTGTGTGGGGAAGGGGTTTCAGTGTGTGGGGAAGGTGTTTCAGTATGTGCGGAAGGGGTTTCAGTGTGTGGGGAAGGGGTTTCAGTGTGTGGGGTAGGTGTTTCTGTGTGTGCAGAAGGGGTTTCAGTGTGTGGGGAAGGGGTTTCAGTGTGTGGGGAATGTGTTTCAGTGTGTGGGGAAGGTGTTTCAGTGTTTTGGGAAGGGTTATAGTGAGTGGGGAAGGGGTTTCAGCGTGTGGGGAATGTGTTTCATTGTGTAGCGATGTGTTGCAGTGTGTGGGGAATGCGTTTCTGTGTGTGGGGAAGGTGTTTCAGTGTGTGGGGAAGGTGCTAAACAGTGTGGGAAGTGTTTCAGTGTGTGGGGAAGGTGTATCAGTGTGTGGGGATGGGGTTCAGTGTGTGGGGAATGTGTTTCAGTGTGTGCGGAAGGGGTTTCAGTGTGTGGGGGAGGTGTTTTGTTGCGTGGGGAAGGTGTTTCAGTGTGTGCGGAAGGGGTTTCAGTGTGTGCGGAAGGGGTTTCAGTGTGTGGGGAAGGGGTTTCAGTGTATGGGGAAGGTGTTTCAGTGAGTGGGGAAGGGGTTCAGTGTGTGGGGAAGATGTTTCAGTGTGTGGGGAAGGTGTTTCAGTGTGTGGGGAAGTGGTTTCAGTGTGTGGGGAATGGTTTCAGAGTGGGGAAAGGTGTTTCAATGTGTGGGGAAGGTTTTCAGTGTGTGAGGAAGATATTTCAGTGTGTGCGGAAGGGGTTTCAGTGTATGGGGAAGGTGTTTCAGTGTGTGGGGAAGGTGTTTCAGTGGCTGGAGAAGGGGTTTCCGTGTGTGGGGAAGGGGTTTCAGTGTGTGGGGATGTGTTTCAGGGTGTGGGGAATGTGTTTCAGTGTGTGGGGAAGGGTTTCACTGTGTGCGGAAGGGGTTTCAGTGTGTGGGGAAGGAGATTCAGTGTGTGAGGAAGGTGTTTCAGTGTGTGTGGGGAAGGGGTTTCAGTGTGTGGGGATTTGTTTCATTGTGTAGGGAAGGGGTTTAAGTGTGTGGGAATGTGTTTCAGTGTGTGGGGCAGGGTTTCCAGTGTGTTGGGAAGGTGTTTCAGTGTGTGGGGAAGTGTTTCAGTGTGTGGGGAAGCTGTTTCAGTGTGTGGTAGGGTTTCATTGTGTGGGGAAGGTGTTTCAGTGTGTGCGGAAGGGGTTTCAGTGTGTGGGGAAGGTGTTTCAGTGTGTGGGGAAGGTGTTTCAGTGTGTGCGGAAGGGGTTTCAGTGTGTAGGGAATGGTTTCAGTGTTTGGGGAAGGGGTTTCATTGTGTGGGGAAGGGTTTCAGTGTTTGGGGAAGGTGTTTCAGTGTGTGTGGAATGGGCTTTAGTGTGTGGTGAATGTGTTTCAGTGTGTGGGGAAGGTGTTTCAGTGTGTGGGGAAGGGTTTCATTGTGTCGCGAAGGTGTTTCAGTGTTTGCGGAAGGGGTTTCAGTGTGTGGGGAAGGTGTTTCAGTGTGTGGGGAAGGGGTTTCAGTGTGTGGGGAAGGGTTTCCAGTGTGTGGGTAAGGTGTTTCAGTGTGTGGGGAAGTGTTTCAGTGTGTGGGGACAGGGATTTAGTGTGTGGGGAAGGGTTTCATTGTGTGGGGAAGGTGTTTCAGTGTGTGCGGAAGGGCTTTCAGTGTATGGGGAAGGTGTTTCAGTGTGTGGGGATGGGGTTTCAGTGTGTGGCGAACTTGTTTCAGTGTGTGGGGAAGGTGTTTCAGTGTGTGGAGAAGGGGTTTCAGTGTGTGGGGAAGGGTTTCAGAGTGTGGGGAAGGTGTTTCAGTGTGTGGGGAAGGTTTTCAGTGAGTGAGGAAGATATTTCAATGTGTGCGGAAGGGGTTTCAGTGTGTGGGAAGGTGTTTCAGTGTGTGGGGAAGGTGTTTCAGTGGGTGGAGAAGGTGTTTTAGTGTGTGCGGAAGGGGCTTCATTGTGCGGGGATGTGTTTCAGGGTGTGGGGAAGGTGTTTCAGTGTGTGGGGAAGGGTTTCACTGTGTGCGGAAAGGGTTTCAGTGTGTGGGGAAGGAGTTTCAGTGTGTGAGGATGGTGTTTCAGTGTGTATGGGGAAGTGGTTTCAGTGTGTGGGGATTTGTTTCATTGTGTAGGGAAGGGGTTTAAGTGTGTGGGGAAGGGGTTTCAGTGTGTGGGGAAGGTTTTCACAGTGTGCGGAAGGGGTTTCAGTGTGTGGGGAAGGGGTTTCAGTGTGTGGGGAAGGTGTTTCAGTATGTGCGGAAGGGGTTTCAGTGTGTGGGGAAGGGGTTTCAGTGTTTGGGGAAGGTGTTTCTGTGTGTGCAGAAGGGGTTTCAGTGTGTGGGGAAGGGGTTTCAGTGTGTGGGGAATGTGTTTCAGTGTGTTTGGAAGGGTTTCAGTGTGTGGGGAATGTGTTTCAGTGTGTGGGGAAGGTGTTTCAGTGTTTTGGGAAGGGTTACAGTGAGTGGGGAAGGGGTTTCAGCGTGTGGGGAATGTGTTTCATTGTGTAGGGATGTGTTGCAGTGTGTGGGGAATGCGTTTCTGTGTGTGGGGAAGGTGTTTCAGTGTGAGGGGAAGGTGCTAAACTGTGTGGGATGTGTTTCAGTGTGTGGGGAAGGTGTATCAGTGTGTGGGGATTGGGTTCAGTGTGTGGGGAATGTGTTTCAGTGTGTGTGGAAGGGGTTTCAGTGTGTGGGGGAGGTGTTTTGTTGCATGGGGAAGGTGTTTCAGTGTGTGCGGAAGGGGTTTCAGTGTGTGGGGTAGGTGTTTCAGTGTGTGGGAAAGGGTTTCAGTGTGTGGGGAAGTGTTTCAGTGTGTGGGGAAGGGGTTTCAGTGTGTGGGAAAGGGTTTCAGTGTGTGGGGAAGGTGTTTCAGTGTGTGGGGTACGTGTTTCAGTGAGTGAGGAAGATATTTCAATGTGTGCGGAAGGGGTTTCAGTGTGTGGGAAGGTGTTTCAGTGTGTGGGGAAGGTGTTTCAGTGGGTGGAGAAGGTGTTTTAGTGTGTGCGGAAGGGGCTTCATTGTGTGGGGATGTGTTTCAGGGTGTGGGGAAGGAGTTTCAGTGTGTGGGGAAGGGTTTCACTGTGTGCGGAAAGGGTTTCAGTGTGTGGGGAAGGAGTTTCAGTGTGTGAGGATGGTGTTTCAGTGTGTATGGGGAAGGGGTTTCAGTGTGTGGGGATTTGTTTCATTGTGTAGGGAAGGGGTTTAAGTGTGTGGGGATTTGATTCAGTGTGTGCGGAAGATGTTCCAGTGTGTGGGGAAGGTTTTCACAGTGTGCGGAAGGGGTTTCAGTGTGTGGGGAAGGGGTTTCAGTGTGTGGGGAAGGTGTTTCAGTATGTGCGGAAGGGGTTTCAGTGTGTGGGGAAGGGGTTTCAGTGTGTGGGGAAGGTGTTTCTGTGTGTGCAGAAGGGGTTTCAGTGTGTTGGGAAGAGGTTTCAGTGTGTGGGGAATGTGTTTCAGTGTGTTTGGAAGGGTTTCAGTGTGTGGGGAATGTGTTTCAGTGTGTGGGGAAGGTGTTTCATTGTTTTGGGAAGGGTTACAGTGAGTGGGGAAGGGGTTTCAGCGTGTGGGGTATGTGTTTCATTGTGTAGCGATGTGTTGCAGTGTGTGGGGAATGCGTTTCTGTGTGTGGGGAAGGGGTTTCAGTGTGAGGGGAAGGTGCTAAACTGTGTGGGAAGTGTTTCAGTGTGTGGGGAAGGTGTATCAGTGTTTGGGGATGGGGTTCAGTGTGTGGGGAATGTGTTTCAGTGTGTGCGGAAGGGGTTTCAGTGTGTGGGGGAGGTGTTCTGTTGCGTGGGGAAGGTGTTTCAGTGTGTGCGGAAGGGGTTTCAGTGTGTGGGGTAGGTGTTTCAGTGCGGGGGGAAGGTGTTTCTATGTGTGGAAAGGGGTTTCAGTGTGTGGGGAAGTGTTTCAGAGTGTGGGGAAGGGGTTTCAGTGTGTGGGAAAGGGTTCCAGTGTGTGGGGAAGGTGTTTCAGTGTGTGGGGTACGTGTTTCAGTGTTTGGGGAAGCGGTTTCAGTGTGTGAGGAAGTTCTTTCAGTGTGTGGGGAAGGGGATTCAGTGCTGAGGAAGGTGTTTCAGTGTGTGGGGTAGGGTTCCAGTGTGTGGGGAAGGGGTTTCAGTGTGTAGGAAAGGTGTTTCACTGTGGTTGGATGGTATTTCTGTGTGTGGGGAAGGAGTTTCAGTGTGTGGGGAAGGGTTTCAGTATGTGGAGCAGGTGTTTCAGTGTGTGGGGATGTGTTTCAGTGTGTGGGGATGAGTTTCAGTGTGTCGGGAAGGGTTTCAGTGTGTGGGGAAGGTGTTTCGGTGTGTGGGGAAGGTGTTTTAGTGTGTGGGGAAGGTTTTCAGTATGTGCGGAAGGGGTTTCAGTGTGTGGGCAAGGGGTTTCAGTGTGTGGGGAATGTGTTTCAGTGTGTTTGGAAGGGTTTCAGTGTGTGGGGAATGTGTTTCAGTGTGTGGGGAAGGTGTTTCAGTGTTTTGGGAAGGGTTACAGTGAGTGGGGAAGGGGTTTCAGTGTGTGGGGAAGGGGTTTCAGTTTTTGGGGAAGCGGTTTCAGTGTGTGGGGATTGTGATTCTGTGTGTTTGTAAGCGTTTCAGTGTGTGGGGAATGTGTTTCAGTGTGTGGTGAATGGGTTTCAGTGTTTGGGGAAGGGTTTCACTGTGTGGGGAAGGTGTTTCAGTGCGTGGGGAAGGTGTTTCAGTGTGTGGGGATGTGTTGCAGTTTGTGGGGATGGGGTTTCAGTGTGTGGGGAAGGTGTTTCAGAGTGTGGGGATGGGGTTTCAGTGTGGGGAAGGGTTTCCAGTGTCTGGGGAAGGAGTTTCAGTGTGAGGGGAAGTGTTTCAGTGTGTGGGGAAGGTGTTTCAGTGTGTGGGGAAGGGTTTCATTGTGTCGCGAAGGTGTTTCAGTGTTTGCGGAAGGGGTTTCAGTGTGTGGGGAAGGTGTATCAGTGTTTGGGGATGGGGTTCAGTGTGTGGGGAATGTGTTTCAGTGTGTGCGGAAGGGGTTTCAGTGTGTGGGGGAGGTGTTCTGTTGCGTGGGGAAGGTGTTTCAGTGTGTGCGGAAGGGGTTTCAGTGTGTGGGGTAGGTGTTTCAGTGCGGGGGGAAGGTGTTTCTATGTGTGGAAAGGGGTTTCAGTGTGTGGGGAAGTGTTTCAGTGTGTGGGGAAGGGGTTTCAGTGTGTGGGAAAGGGTTCCAGTGTGTGGGGAAGGTGTTTCAGTGTGTGGGGTACGTGTTTCAGTGTTTGGGGAAGCGGTTTCAGTGTGTGAGGAAGTTCTTTCAGTGTGTGGGGAAGGGGATTCAGTGCTGAGGAAGGTGTTTCAGTGTGTGGGGTAGGGTTCCAGTGTGTGGGGAAGGGGTTTCAGTGTGTAGGAAAGGTGTTTCACTGTGGTGGGTTGGTATTTCTGTGTGTGGGGAAGGAGTTTCAGTGTGTGGGGAAGGGTTTCAGTATGTGGAGCAGGTGTTTCAGTGTGTGGGGATGTGTTTCAGTGTGTGGGGATGAGTTTCAGTGTGTCGGGAAGGGTTTCAGTGTGTGGGGAAGGTGTTTCGGTGTGTGGGGAAGGTGTTTTAGTGTGTGGGGAAGGTTTTCAGTATGTGCGGAAGGGGTTTCAGTGTGTGGGCAAGGGGTTTCAGTGTGTGGGGAATGTGTTTCAGTGTGTTTGGAAGGGTTTCAGTGTGTGGGGAATGTGTTTCAGTGTGTGGGGAAGGTGTTTCAGTGTTTTGGGAAGGGTTACAGTGAGTGGGGAAGGGGTTTCAGTGTGTGGGGAAGGGGTTTCAGTTTTTGGGGAAGCGGTTTCAGTGTGTGGGGATTGTGATTCTGTGTGTTTGTAAGCGTTTCAGTGTGTGGGGAATGTGTTTCAGTGTGTGGTGAATGGGTTTCAGTGTTTGGGGAAGGGTTTCACTGTGTGGGGAAGGTGTTTCAGTGCGTGGGGAAGGTGTTTCAGTGTGTGGGGATGTGTTGCAGTTTGTGGGGATGGGGTTTCAGTGTGTGGGGAAGGTGTTTCAGAGTGTGGGGATGGGGTTTCAGTGTGGGGAAGGGTTTCCAGTGTCTGGGGAAGGAGTTTCAGTGTGAGGGGAAGTGTTTCAGTGTGTGGGGAAGGTGTTTCAGTGTGTGGGGAAGGGTTTCATTGTGTCGCGAAGGTGTTTCAGTGTTTGCGGAAGGGGTTTCAGTGTGTGGGGAAGGTGTTTCAGTGTGTGGGGAAGGGGTTTCAGTGTGTGGGGAAGGGTTTCCAGTGTGTGGGTAAGGTGTTTCAGTGTGTGGGGAAGTGTTTCAGACTGTGGGGACAGGGATTCAGTGTGTGGGGAAGGGTTTCATTGTGTGGGGAAGGTGTTTCAGTGTGTGCGGAAGGGCTTTCAGTGTATGGGGAAGGTGTTTCAGTGTGTGGGGATGGGGTTTCAGTGTGTGGCGAACTTGTTTCAGTGTGTGGGGAAGGTGTTTCAGTGTGTGGAGAAGGGGTTTCAGTGTGTGGGAAGGGTTTCAGAGTGTGGGGAAGGTGTTTCAGTGTGTGGGGAAGGGATTTTAAGTGAGTGAGGAAGATATTTCAATGTGTGCAGAAGGGGTTTCAGTGTGTGGGAAGGTGTTTTAGTGTGTGGGGAAGGTGTTTCAGTGGGTGGAGAAGGTGTTTTAGTGTGTGCGGAAGGGGCTTCATTGTGTGGGGATGTATTTCAGGGTGTGGGGAAGGTGTTTCAGTGTGTGGGGAAGGGTTTCACTGTGTGCGGAAAGGGTTTCAGTGTGTGGGGAAGGAGTTTCAGTGTGTGAGGATGGTGTTTCAGTGTGTATGGGGAAGGGGTTTCAGTGTGTGGGGATTTGTTTCATTGTGTAGGGAAGGGGTTTAAGTGTGTGGGGATGTGATTCAGTGTGTGCGGAAGATGTTCCAGTGTGTGGGGAAGGTTTTCACAGTGTGCGGAAGGGGTTTCAGTGTGTGGGGAAGGGGTTTCAGTGTGTGGGGAAGGTGTTTCAGTATGTGCGGAAGGGGTTTCAGTGGGTGGGGAAGGGGTTTCAGTGTTTGGGGAAGGTGTTTCTGTGTGTGCAGAAGGGGTTTCAGTGTGTGGGGAAGGGGTTTCAGTGTGTGGGGAATGTGTTTCAGTGTGTTTGGAAGGGTTTCAGTGTGTGGGGAATGTGTTTCAGTGTGTGGGGAAGGTGTTTCAGTGTTTTGGGAAGGGTTACAGTGAGTGGGGAAGGGGTTTCAGCGTGTGGGGAATGTGTTTCATTGTGTAGCGATGTGTTGCAGTGTGTGGGGAATGCGTTTCTGTGTGTGGGGAAGGTGTTTCAGTGTGAGGGGAAGGTGCTAAACTGTGTGGGATGTGTTTCAGTGTGTGGGGAAGGTGTATCAGTGTGTGGGGATGGGGTTCAGTGTGTGGGGAATGTGTTTCAGTGTGTGCGGAAGGGGTTTCAGTGTGTGGGGGAGGTGTTTTGTTGCGTGGGGAAGGTGTTTCAGTGTGTGCGGAAGGGGTTTCAGTGTGTGGGGTATATGTTTCAGTGTGTGGGGAAGGTGTTTCTATGTGTGGAAAGGGGTTTCAGTGTGTGGGGAAGTGTTTCAGTGTGTGGGGAAGGGGTTTCAGTGTGTGGGAAAGGGTTTCATTGTGTGGGGAAGGTGTTTCAGTGTGTGGGGAAGGGGTTTTCAGTGAGTGAGGAAGATATTTCAATGTGTGCGGAAGGGGTTTCAGTGTGTGGGAAGGTGTTTTAGTGTGTGGGGAAGGTGTTTCAGTGGGTGGAGAAGGTGTTTTAGTGTGTGCGGAAGGGGCTTCATTGTGTGGGGATGTGTTTCAGGGTGTGGGGAAGGTGTTTCAGTGTGTGGGGAAGGGTTTCACTGTGTGCGGAAAGGGTTTCAGTGTGTGGGGAAGGAGTTTCAGTGTGTGAGGATGGTGTTTCAGTGTGTATGGGGAAGGGGTTTCAGTGTGTGGGGATTTGTTTCATTGTGTAGGGAAGGGGTTTAAGTGTGTGGGGATGTGATTCAGTGTGTGCGGAAGATGTTCCAGTGTGTGGGGAAGGTTTTCACAGTGTGCGGAAGGGGTTTCAGTGTGTGGGGAAGGGGTTTCAGTGTGTGGGGAAGGTGTTTCAGTATGTGCGGAAGGGGTTTCAGTGTGTGGGGAAGGGGTTTCAGTGTGTGGGGAAGGTGTTTCTGTGTGTGCAGAAGGGGTTTCAGTGTGTGGGGAAGGGGTTTCAGTGTGTGGGGAATGTGTTTCAGTGTGTTTGGAAGGGTTTCAGTGTGTGGGGAATGTGTTTCAGTGTGTGGGGAAGGTGTTTCAGTGTTTTGGGAAGGGTTACAGTGAGTGGGGAAGGGGTTTCAGCGTGTGGGGAATGTGTTTCATTGTGTAGCGATGTGTTGCAGTGTGTGGGGAATGCGTTTCTGTGTGTGGGGAAGGTGTTTCAGTGTGAGGGGAAGGTGCTAAACTGTGTGGGAAGTGTTTCAGTGTGTGGGGAAGGTGTATCAGTGTGTGGGGATGGGGTTCAGTGTGTGGGGAATGTGTTTCAGTGTGTGCGGAAGGGGTTTCAGTGTGTGGGGGAGGTGTTCTGTTGCGTGGGGAAGGTGTTTCTATGTGTGGAAAGGGGTTTCAGTGTGTGGGGAAGTGTTTCAGTGTGTGGGGAAGGGGTTTCAGTGTGTGGGAAAGGGTTCCAGTGTGTGGGGAAGGTGTTTCAGTGTGTGGGGTACGTGTTTCAGTGTTTGGGGAAGCGGTTTCAGTGTGTGAGGAAGCTCTTTCAGTGTGTGGGGAAGGGGATTCAGTGCTGAGGAAGGTGTTTCAGTGTGTGGGATAGGGTTCCAGTGTGTGGGGAAGGGGTTTCAGTGTGTAGGAAAGGTGTTTCAGTGTGGTGGGATGGTATTTCTGTGTGTGGGGAAGGAGTTTCAGTGTGTGGGGAAGGGTTTCAGTATGTGGAGCAGGTGTTTCAGTGTGTGGGGATGTGTTTCAGTGTGTGGGGATGTGTTTCAGTGTGTCGGGAAGGGTTTCAGTGTGTGGGGAAGGTGTTTCGGTGTGTGGGGAAGGTGTTTTAGTGTGTGGGGAAGGGTTTCAGTATGTGGAGATGGTGTTTCAGTGTGTGGGGATGTGTTTCAGTGCGTGGAGATGTGTTTAAGTGTGTGGGGAAGGGGTTTCAGTGTGTGGCGATGGGTTTCAGACTGTGGGGATGAGTTGCATTGCGTGCGAAAGGGGTTTCGGTGTGTGGGGAAGGTGTTTCAGTGTGTGGGGATTGTGATTCTGTGTGTGGTGAATGGGTTTCAGTGTTTGCTGAAGGGGTTCACTGTGTGGGGAAGGTGTTTCAGTGCGTGGGGAAGGTGTTTCAGTGTGTGGGGATGTGTTGCAGTTTGTGGGGATGGGGTTTCACTGTGGGGAAGTGTTTCCAGTGTCTGGGGAAGGAGTTTCAGTGTGAGAGGTAGTGTTTCAGTGTGTGGGGAATGTGTTTCAGTGTGTGGGGAAAGGTTTCATTGTGTCGGGAAGGTGTTTCAGTGTGTGCGGAAGGGGTTTCAGTGTGTGGGGAAGGTGTTTCAGTGTATGGGGAAGGTGTTTCAGTGTGTGGGGAAGGGGTTTCATATGTGCGGAAGGCGTTTCAGTGTGTGGGGAAGGTGTTTCAGTGTGTGGGGAAGGGGTTTCAGTGTGTGCGGAAGGGTTTCCAGTGTGTGGGTAAGGTGTTTCAGTGTGTGGGGAAGGGGTTTCAGTGTGTGGGGAAGGTGTTTCAGTGTGTGGGGCAGGTGTGTCAGTGTGTGGGAAGGGCTTTCAGTGTGTAGGGAAGGGTTTCAGTGTGTGGGGAAGGGGTTTCAGTGTGTGCGGAAGGGTTTCAGTGTGTGGGGAATGTGTTTCAGTGTGTGGGGAGGGTTCCAGTGTGTGGGGAAGGGGTTTCAGTGTGTGGGAAAGGTGTTTCAGTGTGTGGTGAATGGTATTTCAGTGTGTGGGGAAGGTGTTTCAGTGTGTGGGGAAGGTGTTTTAGTGTGTGGGGAAGGGTTTCAGTATGTGGGGAAGGTGTTTCAGTTTGTGGGGATGTGTTTCAGTGTGTGGGGAAGTTGTTTCAGTGTGTGGGGATGTGTTTCAGTGTGTGGCGATGGGTTTCAGTGAGTGGGGATGAGTTGCATTGTATGCGGAAGGGGTTTCGGTGTGTGGGGAAGGTGTTTCAGTGTGTGGTGAATGGGTTTCAGTGTTTGGGGAAGGGTTACAGTGTGTGGGGAAGGGGTTTCCGTGTGTGGGGAAGGGTTTTCAGTGTGTGGGGAAGGGTTTCCAGTGTCTGGGGAAGGAGTTTCAGTGTGTGGGGATGTGTTTCAGTATGTGGGGAATGTGTTTCAGTGTGTGGGGATGTGTTGCAATTTGTGGGGATGGGGATTCAGTGTGTGGGGAAGGTGTTTCAGTGTGTGGGGAAGGGTTTTCAGTGTGTGGGGAAGGGTTTCCAGTGTCTGGGGAAGGAGTTTCAGTGTGTGGGGATGTGTTTCAGTATGTGGGGAAGGTGTTTCAGTGTGTGGGGAAGGGATTCGGTGTGTGGGGAAGGTGTTTCAGTGTGTGCGGAAGGGGTTTCAGTGTGTGGGGAAGGGGTTTCAGTGTATGGGGAAGGTGTTTCAGTGTGTGGGGAAGGGGTTCAGTGTGTGGGGAAGTTGTTTCAGTGTGTGGGGAAGGTGTTTCAGTGTGTGGGGAAGGTGTTTCAGTGTGTGCGGAAGGGGTTTCAGTGTGTGGGGAAGGGGTTTCAGTGCATGGGGAAGTTGTTTCAGTGAGTGGGGAAGGGGTTCAGTGTGTGGGGAAGTTGTTTCAGTGTGTGGGGAAGGTGTTTCAGTGTGTGGGGAAGTGGTTTCAGTGTGTGGGGAAGGGTTTCAGAGTGGGGGAAGATGTTTCAGTGTGTGGGGAAGGTTTTCAGTGTGTGAGGAAGATATTTCAGTGTGTGCGGAAGGGGTTTCAGTGTGTGGGGAAGGTGTTTCAGTGTGTGGGGAAGGTGTTTCAGTGGCTGGAGAAGGGGTTTCAGTGTGTGGGGAAGGGGTTTCAGTGGGTGGGGATGTGTTTCAGGGTGTGGGCAATGTGTTTCAGTGAGTGGGGAAGGGTTTCACTGTGTGCGGAAGGGGTTTCAGTGTGTGGGGAAGGAGTTTAAGTGTGTGAGGAAGGTGTTTCAGTGTGTGTGGGGAAGGGGTTTCAGTGTGTGGGGATTTGTTTCATTGTGTAGGGAAGGGGTTTAAGTGTGTGGGAATGTGTTTCAGTGTGTGGGGCAGGGTTTCCAGTGTGTTGGGAAGGTGTTTCAGTGTGTGGGGAAGTGTTTCAGTGTGTGGGGAAGCTGTTTCAGTGTGTGGTAGGGTTTCATTGTGTGGGGAAGGTGTTTCAGTGTGTGCGGAAGGGGTTTCAGTGTGTGGGGAAGGTGTTTCAGTGTGTGGGGAAGGTGTTTCAGTGTGTGCGTAAGGGGTTTCAGTGTGTAGGGAAGGGTTTCAGTGTGTGGGGAAGGAGTTTCAGTGTGTGGGGAAGGGTTTCAGTGTTTGGGGAAGGTGTTGCAGTGTGTGTGGAATGGGCTTTAGTGTGTGGGGAATGTGTTTCAGTGTTTGGGGAAGGTGTTTCAGTGTGTGTGGAATGGGCTTCAGTGTGTGGGGAATGTGTTTCAGTGTGTGGGGAAGGTGTTTCAGTGTGTGGGGAAGGGGTTACAGTGGGTGGGGAAGCTGTTTCAGTGTGTGGGGAAGGGGTTTCAGTGTTTGGGGAAGGTGTTTCAGTGTGTGGGTTAGGGTTCCAGTGTGTGGGGAAGGGGTTTCAGTGTGTGGGAAAGGTGTTTCAGTGTGTGGGGATGGTATTTCAGTGTGTTTTGAAGGTGTTTCGGTGTGTGGGGAAGGTGTTTTAGTGTGTGGGGAAGGGTTTCAGTATGTGGGGAAGGTGTTTCAGTGTGTGGGGATGTGTTTCAGTGTGTGGAGATGTGTTTAAGTGTGCGGCGAAGGGGTTTCAGTGTGTGGCGATGGGTTTCAGACTGTGGGGATGAGTTGCATTGCATGCGAAAGGGGTTTCGGTGTGTGGGGAAGGTGTTTCAGTGTGTGGGGAAGGGGTTTCAGTTTTTGGGGAAGCGGTTTCAGTGTGTGGGGATTGTGATTCTGTGTGTTTGTAAGCGTTTCAGTGTGTGGGGAATGTGTTTCAGTGTGTGGTGAATGGGTTTCAGTGTTTGGGGAAGGGTTTCACTGTGTGGGGAAGGTGTTTCAGTGCGTGGGGAAGGTGTTTCAGTGTGTGGGGATGTGTTGCAGTTTGTGGGGATGGGGTTTCAGTGTGTGGGGAAGGTGTTTCAGAGTGTGGGGATGGGGTTTCAGTGTGGGGAAGGGTTTCCAGTGTCTGGGGAAGGAGTTTCAGTGTGAGGGGAAGTGTTTCAGTGTGTGGGGAAGGTGTTTCAGTGTGTGGGGAAGGGTTTCATTGTGTCGCGAAGGTGTTTCAGTGTTTGCGGAAGTGGTTTCAGTGTGTGGGGAAGGTGTTTCAGTGCATGGGGAAGGTGTTTCAGTTTGTGCGGAAGGGGTTTCAGTGTGTGGGGAAGGTGTTTCAGTGTGTGGGGAAGGGGTTTCAGTGTGTGGGGAAGGGTTTCCAGTGTGTGGGTAAGGTGTTTCAGTGTGTGGGGAAGTGTTTCAGTGTGTGGGGACAGGGATTCAGTGTGTTGGGAAGGGTTTCATTGTGTGGGGAAGGTGTTTCAGTGTGTGCGGAAGGGGTTTCAGTGTATGGGGAAGGTGTTTCAGTGTGTGGGGATGGGGTTTCAGTGTGTGGCGAACTTGTTTCAGTGTGTGGGGAAGGAGTTTCAGTGTGTGGGGAAGGGGTTTCAGTGTGTGGGGAAGAGTTTCAGAGTGTGGGGAAGGTGTTTCAGTGTGTGGGGAAGGTTTTCAGTGAGTGAGGAAGATATTTCAATGTGTGCGGAAGGGGTTTCAGTGTGTGGGAAGGTGTTTCAGTGTGTGGGGAAGGTGTTTCAGTGGGTGGAGAAGGTGTTTTAGTGTGTGCAGAAGGGGTTTCATTGTGTGGGGATGTGTTTCAGGGTGTGGGGAAGGTGTTTCAGTGTGTGGGGAAGGGTTTCACTGTGTGCGGAAGGGGTTTCAGTGTGTGGGGAAGGTGTTTCAGTTTATTGGGAAGGTGTTTCAGTGTGTGGGGAAGGGGTTTCAGTATGTGGGGAAGGGGTTTCAGTGTGTGGGGATGGTGTTTCAGTGTGTGGGGAAGGGGTTTCAGTGTGTGGGGAAGGGTTTCCAGTGTGTGGGTAAGGTGTTTCAGTGTCTGGGGATGTGTTTCAGTGTGTGGGGACAGGGATTCAGTGTGTGGGGAAGGGTTTCATTGTGTGGGGATGAGTTGCATTGCGTGCGAAAGGGGTTTCGGTGTGTGGGGAAGGTGTTTCAGTGTGTGGGGATTGTGATTCTGTGTGTGGTGAATGGGTTTCAGTGTTTGCTGAAGGGTTTCACTGTGTGGGGAAGGTGTTTCAGTGCGTGGGGAAGGTGTTTCAGTGTGTGGGGATGTGTTGCAGTTTGTGGGGATGGGGTTTCACTGTGGGGAAGTGTTTCCAGTGTCTGGGGAAGGAGTTTCATTGTGAGAGGTAGTGTTTCAGTGTGTGGGGAATGTGTTTCAGTGTGTGGGGAAAGGTTTCATTGTGTCGGGAAGGTGTTTCAGTGTGTGCGGAAGGGGTTTCAGTGTGTGGGGAAGGTGTTTCAGTGTATGGGGAAGGTGTTTCAGTGTGTGGGGAAGGGGTTTCAGTATGTGCGGAAGGCGTTTCAGTGTGTGGGGAAGGTGTTTCAGTGTGTGGGGAAGGGGTTTCAGTGTGTGCGGAAGGGTTTCCAGTGTGTGGGTAAGGTGTTTCAGTGTGTGGGGAAGGGGTTTCAGTGTGTGGAGAAGGTGTTTCAGTGTGTGGGGCAGGTGTGTCAGTGTGTGGGAAGGGCTTTCCGTGTGTAGGGAAGGGTTTCAGTGTGTGGGGAAGGGGTTTCAGTTTGTGCGGAAGGGTTTCAGTGTGTGGGGAATGTGTTTCAGTGTGTGGGGAGGGTTCCAGTGTGTGGGGAAGGGGTTTCAGTGTGTGGGAAAGGTGTTTCAGTGTGTGGGAATGGTATTTCAGTGTGTGGGGAAGGTGTTTCAGTGTGTGGGGAAGGTGTTTTAGTGTGTGGGGAAGGGTTTCAGTATGTGGGGAAGGTGTTTCAGTTTGTGGGGATGTGTTTCAGTGTGTGGGGAAGTTGTTTCAGTGTGTGGGGATGTGTTTCAGTGTGTGGCGATGGGTTTCAGTGAGTGGGGATGAGTTGCATTGTATGCGGAAGGGGTTTCGGTGTGTGGGGAAGGTGTTTCAGTGTGTGGTGAATGGGTTTCAGTGTTTGGGGAAGGGTTACAGTGTGTGGGGAAGGGGTTTCCGTGTGTGGGGAAGGGTTTTCAGTGTGTGGGGAAGGGTTTCCAGTGTCTGGGGAAGGAGTTTCAGTGTGTGGGGATGTGTTTCAGTATGTGGGGAATGTGTTTCAGTGTGTGGGGATGTGTTGCAATTTGTGGGGATGGGGATTCAGTGTGTGGGGAAGGTGTTTCAGTGTGTGGGGAAGGGTTTTCAGTGTGTGGGGAAGGGTTTCCAGTGTCTGGGGAAGGAGTTTCAGTGTGTGGGGATGTGTTTCAGTATGTGGGGAAGGTGTTTCAGTGTGTGGGGAAGGGGTTTCAGTGTGTGGGGAAGGGGTTTCAGTGTATGGGGAAGGTGTTTCAGTGTGTGGGGAAGGGGTTCAGTGTGTGGGGAAGTTGTTTCAGTGTGTGGGGAAGGTGTTTCAGTGTGTGGGGAAGGTGTTTCAGTGTGTGCGGAAGGGGTTTCAGTGTGTGGGGAAGGGGTTTCAGTGCATGGGGAAGTTGTTTCAGTGAGAGGGGAAGGGGTTCAGTGTGTGGGGAAGTTGTTTCAGTGTGTGGGGAAGGTGTTTCAGTGTGTGGGGAAGTGGTTTCAGTGTGTGGGGAAGGGTTTCAGAGTGGGGGAAGATATTTCAGTGTATGCGGAAGGGGTTTCAGTGTGTGGGGAAGGTGTTTCAGTGTGTGGGGAAGGTGTTTCAGTGGCTGGAGAAGGGGTTTCAGTGTGTGGGGAAGGGGTTTCAGTGGGTGGGGATGTGTTTCAGGGTGTGGGGAATGTGTTTCAGTGAGTGGGGAAGGGTTTCACTGTGTGCGGAAGGGGTTTCAGTGTGTGGGGAAGGAGTTTCAGTGTGTGAGGAAGGTGTTTCAGTGTGTGTGGGGAAGGGGTTTCAGTGTGTGGGGATTTGTTTCATTGTGTAGGGAAGGGGTTTAAGTGTGTGGGAATGTGTTTCAGTGTGTGGGGCAGTGTTTCCAGTGTGTTGGGAAGGTGTTTCAGTGTGTGGGGAAGTGTTTCAGTGTGTGGGGAAGCTGTTTCAGTGTGTGGTAGGGTTTCATTGTGTGGGGAAGGTGTTTCAGTGTGTGCGGAAGGGGTTTCAGTGTGTGGGGAAGGTGTTTCAGTGTGTGGGGAAGGTGTTTCAGTGTGTGCGTAAGGGGTTTCAGTGTGTAGGGAAGGGTTTCAGTGTGTGGGGAAGGAGTTTCAGTGTGTGGGGAAGGGTTTCAGTGTTTGGGGAAGGTGTTGCAGTGTGTGTGGAATGGGCTTTAGTGTGTGGGGAATGTGTTTCAGTGTTTGGGGAAGGTGTTTCAGTGTGTGTGGAATGGGCTTCAGTGTGTGGGGAATGTGTTTCAGTGTGTGGGGAAGGTGTTTCAGTGTGTGGGGAAGGGGTTACAGTGGGTGGGGAAGCTGTTGCAGTGTGTGGGGAAGGGGTTTCAGTGTTTGGGGAAGGTGTTTCAGTGTGTGGGTTAGGGTTCCAGTGTGTGGGGAAGGGGTTTCAGTGTGTGGGAAAGGTGTTTCAGTGTGTGGGGATGGTATTTCAGTGTGTTTTGAAGGTGTTTCGGTGTGTGGGGAAGGTGTTTTAGTGTGTGGGGAAGGGTTTCAGTATGTGGGGAAGGTGTTTCAGTGTGTGGGGATGTGTTTCAGTGTGTGGAGATGTGTTTAAGTGAGTGGCGAAGGGGTTTCAGTGTGTGGCGATGGGTTTCAGACTGTGGGGATGAGTTGCATTGCACGCGAAAGGGGTTTCGGTGTGTGGGGAAGGTGTTTCAGTGTGTGGGGAAGGGGTTTCAGTTTTTGGGGAAGCGGTTTCAGTGTGTGGGGATTGTGATTCTGTGTGTTTGTAAGCGTTTCAGTGTGTGGGGAATGTGTTTCAGTGTGTGGTGAATGGGTTTCAGTGTTTGGGGAAGGGTTTCACTGTGTGGGGAAGGTGTTTCAGTGCGTGGGGAAGGTGTTTCAGTGTGTGGGGATGTGTTGCAGTTTGTGGGGATGGGGTTTCAGTGTGTGGGGAAGGTGTTTCAGAGTGTGGGGATGGGGTTTCAGTGTGGGGAAGGGTTTCCAGTGTCTGGGGAAGGAGTTTCAGTGTGAGGGGAAGTGTTTCAGTGTGTGGGGAAGGTGTTTCAGTGTGTGGGGAAGGGTTTCATTGTGTCGCGAAGGTGTTTCAGTGTTTGCGGAAGTGGTTTCAGTGTGTGGGGAAGGTGTTTCAGTGCATGGGGAAGGTGTTTCAGTTTGTGCGGAAGGGGTTTCAGTGTGTGGGGAAGGTGTTTCAGTGTGTGGGGAAGGGGTTTCAGTGTGTGGGGAAGGGTTTCCAGTGTGTGGGTAAGGTGTTTCAGTGTGTGGGGAAGTGTTTCAGTGTGTGGGGACAGGGATTCAGTGTGTTGGGAAGGGTTTCATTGTGTGGGGAAGGTGTTTCAGTGTGTGCGGAAGGGGTTTCAGTGTATGGGGAAGGTGTTTCAGTGTGTGGGGATGGGGTTTCAGTGTGTGGCGAACTTGTTTCAGTGTGTGGGGAAGGAGTTTCAGTGTGTGGGGAAGGGGTTTCAGTGTGTGGGGAAGAGTTTCAGAGTGTGGGGAAGGTGTTTCAGTGTGTGGGGAAGGTTTTCAGTGAGTGAGGAAGATATTTCAATGTGTGCGGAAGGGGTTTCAGTGTGTGGGAAGGTGTTTCAGTGTGTGGGGAAGGTGTTTCAGTGGGTGGAGAAGGTGTTTTAGTGTGTGCAGAAGGGGTTTCATTGTGTGGGGATGTGTTTCAGGGTGTGGGGAAGGTGTTTCAGTGTGTGGGGAAGGGTTTCACTGTGTGCGGAAGGGGTTTCAGTGTGTGGGGAAGGTGTTTCAGTTTATTGGGAAGGTGTTTCAGTGTGTGGGGAAGGGGTTTCAGTATGTGGGGAAGGGGTTTCAGTGTGTGGGGAAGTTGTTTCAGTGTGTGGGGAAGGGGTTTCAGTGTGTGGGGAAGGGTTTCCAGTGTGTGGGTAAGGTGTTTCAGTGTCTGGGGATGTGTTTCAGTGTGTGGGGACAGGTATTCAGTGTGTGGGGAAGGGTTTCATTGTGTGGGGAAGTTGTTTCAGTGTGTGCAGAAGGGGTTTCAGTGTATGGGGAAGGTGTTTCAGTGTGTGGGGATGGGGTTTCAGTGTGTGGCGAACTTGTTTCAGTGTGTGGGGAAGGTGTTTCAGTGTTTCGGGAAGGGGTTTCAGTGTGTGGGGAAGGGTTTCAGAGTGTGGGGAAGGTGTTTCAGTGTGTGGGGAAGGTTTTCAGTGAGTGACGAAGATATTTCAATGTGTGCGGAAGGGGTTTCAGTGTGTGGGGAAGGTGTTTCAGTGTGTGGGGAAGGTGTTTCAGTGGGTGGGGAAGGTGTTTCAGTGTGTGGGGTTGGGTTTCAGTGTGTGGGGATGGGTTTCAGTGTGTGGGGATGGGTTTCAGTGTGTGGGGAAGGGGTTTCAGTGTGTGGGGAAGGTGTTTCTGTGTGTGGGGATGGGTTTCAGTTTATGGGGATGGGTTTCAGTGTGTGCGGAAGGGGTTTCAGTGTGTGGGGAAGGTGTTTCAGTGTGTGGGGAAGGGTTTCAGTGATTGGGGAAGTGCTTCAGTGTGTGGGGCAGGATTACAGTGTCTGAGGACGGGGTTTCAGTGTGTGGGAAAGGGGTTTCCGTGTGTGGGGAAGTGTTTCAATGTGTGCGGAAGGTGTTTCAGTGTGTGGGGAAGGGTTTCAGTGTGTGGGGAAGGTGTTTCAGTGTGTGGGGAAGGGGTTTCAGTATGTGGGGAAGGGTTTCACTGAGTGCACAAGGGGTTTCAGTGTTTGTGGAAGGGGTTTCAGTCTGTGGTGAAGGTGTTTCAGTGTGTGGGGATGTGTTTCAGTGTGTGGGGAAGGCGTTTCAGTGTGTGGGGATGTGTTTCAGTTTGTGTGGAAGGGGTTTTAGTGTGTGGGGATGTGTTTCAGTGTGTGGGGAAGGGGTTGCAGTGTGTGGGGATGGTGTTTCAGTGTGTGTTGAAGGGGTTTCAGTATGTGGGGTAGGGGTTTCAGTGTGTGGGGAAGGGTTTCAGTGTGTGGGGCAGGCTTTCAGTGTGTGGGGAAGGTGTTTCAGTGTGTGGGGAAGGGTTCTCAGTGTGTGGGGAAGGGGTTTCAGTGTGTGGGGAAGGGTTACAGTGTGTGGGGAAGGGGTTTAAGTGTGTGGGGATGGGGTTTCAGTATGTGGGGAAGGGTTTCAGTGTTTGCGGAAGGGGTTTCAGTGAGTGGGGAAGGGTTTAGTGTGTGGTGAAGGTGTTTCAGTCTGTGCGAAAGGGGTTTCAGTGTGTGGGGAAGGGTTTCAGTGTGTGGGGAAGGGTTTCAGTGTGTGGGGAAGGTGTTTCAGTGTGTGGGGAAGGGGTTTCAGTATGTGGGGAAGGGTTTCACTGTGTGGTGAAGGTGTTTCAGTGTGTGTTGAAGGGGTTTCAGTATGTGGGGTAGAGGTTGCAGTGTGTGGGGAAGGGTTTCAGTGTGTGGGGCAGGCTTTCAGTGTGTGGGGAAGGTGTTTCAGTGTGTGGGGAAGGGTTCTCAGTGTGTGGGGAAGGGGTTTCAGTGTATGGGGAAGGGTTACAGTGTGTGGGGAAGGGGTTTCAGTGAGTGGGGAAGGGTTTCAGTGTGTGGTGAAGGTGTTTCAGTGTGTGCGAAAGGGGTTTCAGTGTGTGGGGAAGGGTCTCAGTGTGTGGGGAAGGGTTTCAGTGTGTGGGGAAGGTGTTTCAGTGTGTGGGGAAGGGGTTTCAGTATGTGGGGAAGGGTTTCAGTGTGTGGTGAAGGTGTATCAGTGTGTGGGGAAGGTGTTTCAGTGTCTGGGGAAGGTATTTCAGTGTGTGGGGAAGGGATTTCAGTTTGTGGGGAAGGTGTTTCAGTGTGTGGGGGAGGTGTTTCAGTGTGTGGGGAAGGGGCTTCAGTGTGTGGGGAAGATGTTTCTGTGTGTGGGGATGGGTTTCAGTTTATGGGGACGGGTTTCAGTGTGTGCGGAAGGGGTTTCAGTGTGTGGGGAAGGTGTTTCAGTGTGTGGGGAAGTGTTTCAGTGATTGGGGAAGTGTTTCAGTGTGTGGGGCAGGATTACAGTGTCTGAGGACGGGGTTTCAGTGTGTGGGAAAGGGGTTTCCGTGTGTGGGGAAGTGTTTCAATGTGTGCAGAAAGTGTTTCAGTGTGTGGGGAAGGGTTTCAGTGTGTGGGGAAGGTGTTTCAGTGTGTGGGGAAGGGGTTTCAGTATGTGGGGAAGGGTTTCACTGAGTGCACAAGGGGTTTCAGTGTTTGTGGAAGGGGTTTCAGTCTGTGGTGAAGGTGTTTCAGTGTGTGGGGATGTGTTTCAGTGTGTGGGGAAGGCGTTTCAGTGTGTGGGGATGTGTTTCAGTTTGTGTGGAAGGGGTTTCAGTGTGTTCGGATGTGTTTCAGTGTGTGGGGAAGGGGTTGCAGTGTGTGGGGAAGGTGTTTCAGTGTGTGTTGAAGGGGTTTCAGTATGTGGGGTAGGGGTTTCAGTGTGTGGGGAAGGGTTTCAGTGTGTGGGGTCAGGCTTTCAGTGTGTGGGGAAGGTGTTTCAGTGTTTGCGGAAGGGGTTTCAGTGAGTGGGGAAGGGTTTCAGTGTGTGGTGATGGTGTTTCAGTCTGTGCGAAAGGGGTTTCAGTGTGTGGGGAAGGGTTTCAGTGTTTGCGGAAGGCGTTTCAGTGAGTGGGGAAGGGTTTCAGTGTGTGGTGATGGTGTTTCAGTCTGTGCGAAAGGGGTTTCAGTGTGTGGGGAAGGGTTTCAGTGTGTGGGGAAGGGTTTCAGTGTGTGGGGAAGGTGTTTCAGTGTGTGGGGAAGGGGTTTCATTATGTGGGGAAGGGTTTCACTGTGTGGTGAAGGTGTTTCAGTGTGTGTTGAAGGGGTTTCAGTATGTGGGGTAGTGGTTGCAGTGTGTGGGGAAGGGTTTCAGTGTGTGGGGAAGGGTTACAGTGTGTGGGGAAGGGGTTTCAGTGAGTGGGGAAGGATTTCAGTGTGTGGTGAAGGTGTTTGAGTGTGTGCGAAAGGGGTTTCAGTGTGTGGGGAAGGGTTTCAGTGTGTGGGGAAGGTGTTTCAGTGTGTGGGGAAGGGTTTCACTGTGTGGTGAAGGTGTATCAGTGTGTGGGGAAGGTGTTCCAGTGTCTGGGGAAGGTATTTCAGTGTGTGGGGAAGGGATTTCAGTTTGTGGGGAAGGTGTTTCAGTGTGAGGGGGAGGTGTTTCAGTGTGTGGGGAAGGGGTTTCAGTGTGTGGGGAAGATGTTTCAGTGTGTGGGGATGTGTTACACTGTGTGGGGAAGGGGTTCAGTGTGTGGTGAAGGTGTTTCAGTGTGTGGGGTTGGGTTTCAGTGTGTGGGGATGGGTTTCAGTGTGTGGGGATGGGTTTCAGTGTGTGGGGAAGGGGTTTCAGTTGGTGGGGAAGGTGTTTCTGTGTGTGGGGATGGGTTTCAGTTTATGGGGATGGGTTTCAGTGTGTGCGGAAGGGGTTTCAGTGTGTGGGGAAGGTGTTTCAGTGTGTGGGGAAGGGTTTCAGTGTGTGGGGAAGGAGTTGCAGTGTGTGGGGAAGGTGTTTCAGTGTGTGTTGAAGGGGTTTCAGTATGTGGGGTAGGGGTTTCAGTGTGTGGGGAAGGGTTTTAGTGTTTGGGGCAGGCTTTCAGTGTGTGGGGAAGGTGTTTCAGTGTGTGGGGAAGGGTTCTCAATGTGTGGGGAAGGGGTTTCAGTGTGTGGGGAAGGGTTACAGTGTGTGGGGAAGGGGTTTCAGTGTGTGGGGATGGGGTTTCAGTATGTGGGGAAGGGTTTCAGTGTTTGCGGAAGGTGTTTCAGTGAGTGGGGAAGGGTTTCAGTGTGTGGTGCAGGTGTTTCAGTGTGTGCGAAAGGGGTTTCAGTGTGTGGGGAAGGGTTTCAGTGTGTGGGGAAGGGTTTCAGTGTATGGGGAAGGTGTTTCAGTGTGTGGGGAAAGGGTTTCAGTGTGTGGAGAACGTGTTTCAGTGTGTGGGGAACGGTTTCAGTGTGTGGGGAAGGGGTATCAGTGTGTGAGGAAGGTGTTTCAGTGTCTGATGAAGGTATTTCAGTGTGTGGGGAAGGGGTTTCAGTGTGTGGGGAAGGTGTTTCAGTGTGTGCGGGAGGTGTTTCAGTGTGTGGGGAAGGGGTTTCAGTGTGTGGGGAAGATGTTTCAGTGTGTGGGGAAGGTGTTTCAGTGTGTGGGGATGGGTTTCAGTGTGTGGGGATGGATTTCAGTGTGTGGGGATGGGCGTCAGTGTGTGCGGAAGGGGTATCAGTATGTGGGGAAGGTGTTTCTGTGTGTGGGGTGGTGTTTCAGTGTGTGTGGATGGACTTCAATGTGTGCGGAAGGGGTTTCAGTGTGTGGGCAAGGTGTTTCAGTGTGTGGGGAAGGGGTATCAGTGTGTGAGAAAGGTGTTTCAGTGTCTGATTAAGGTATTTCAGTGTGTGGGGAAGGGGTTTCAGTGTGTGGGGAAGATGTTTCAGTGTGTGGGGAAGGTGTTTCAGTGTGTGGGGATGGGTTTCAGTGTGTGGGGATGGATTTCAGTGTGTGGGGATGGGTGTCAGTATGTGCGGAAGGGGTATCAGTATGTGGGGAAGGTGTTTCCGAGTGTGGGGTGGTGTTTCAGTGTGTGGGGAAGGGGGTTCAGTGTGTGGGGAAGGGGTTTCAGTGTGTGGGGATGGGTTTCAGTGTGTGGGGATGGACTTCAATGTGTGCGAAAGGGGTTTCAGTGTGTGGGCAAGGTGTTTCAGTGTGTGGGGAAGAGTTTCAGTGTGTGAGGAAGGTGTTTAAGTGTGTGGGGAAGGTGTTTCAGTGTGTGGGGATGGACTTCAATGTGTGCGGAAGGGGTTTCAGTGTGTGGGCAAGGTGTTTCAGTGTGTGGGGAAGGGGTATCAGTGTGTGAGAAAGGTGTTTCAGTGTCTGATTAAGGTATTTCAGTGTGTGGGGAAGGGGTTTCAGTGTGTGGGGAAGATGTTTCAGTGTGTGGGGAAGGTGTTTCAGTGTGTGGGGATGGGTTTCAGTGTGTGGGGATGGATTTCAGTGTGTGGGGATGGGTGTCAGTATGTGCGGAAGGGGTATCAGTATGTGGGGAAGGTGTTTCCGAGTGTGGGGTGGTGTTTCAGTGTGTGGGGAAGGGGGTTCAGTGTGTGGGGAAGGGGTTTCAGTGTGTGGGGATGGGTTTCAGTGTGTGGGGATGGACTTCAATGTGTGCGAAAGGGGTTTCAGAGTGTGGGCAAGGTGTTTCAGTGTGTGGGAAAGAGTTTCAGTGTTTGGGTAATTGTTTCAGTGTGTGGGTAAGGGGTTTCAGTGAGTGGGGAAGTTGTTTCAGAGTGTGGGGAAGGGTTTCAGTGTGTGTGGAAGGGTTTTGAGTGCGTGGGGAAGGGGTTTCAGTGTGTGGGGAAGGGGTTTCAGTGCGTGGTGAAGGTGTTACAGTGTGTGCGGAAGGGTTTTCAGTGTGTGGGGAAGGGGTTTCAGTATGTGGGGATGTGCTTCAGTGTGTGGGGAAGGGGTTTGAGTGTTTGGGGAAGGGTTTCACTGCGTGCAGAATGGGTTTCAGTGTGTGGTGAAGGAGTTTCAGTGTGTGGGGAAGGTGTTTCAGTGTGTGAGGAATGGGTTTCAGTGTGTGGGGATTTGTTTCAGTGTGTGCGGAAGGGCTTTCAGTGTGTGGGGATGAGTTTCAGTGTGTGGGGAACGTGTTTCTGTGTGTGGGGCAGGGCTTCAGTGTGTGCGGAAGGGGTTTCAGTGTGTGGGGAAGGTGTTTCGGTATGTGCGGAAGGGGTTTCAGTGTTGTGGGGAAGGGGTTTCAGTGTGTGGGGAAGGAGTTTCAGTGTGTGTGGAAGGGGTTTCAGTCAGTGCAGAAGGCGTTTCAGCGTGTGGGGAAGGGGTTTCTTTGTGTGGGGAAGGGGTTTCAGTGTGTGGGGAATGTGCTTCAGTGAGTTTGGAAGGTTTTCAGTGTGTGGGCAATGTCTTTCAGTGTGTGGTGAATGGGCATCAGTGTTTGGGGAACGGTTTCAGTGTGTGGGGAAGGGGTTTCAGTGTGTGGGAAAGGTGTTTCAGTGTGTGAGGACGTGTTGCATTGTGTGGGGAAGGGGTTTCAGTGTGTGGGGAAGGTGTTTCAGTTTGTGAAGAAGGTGTTTCAGTGTGTGGGGAAGGGTTTTCAGTGTGCGGGGAAGGTGTTTAAGTGTGTGGGGAAGTGTTTCAGTGTGTGGGGAAGGTGTTTCAGTGTGTGGGGAAGGGTTTCAGTGTGTGGGGAAGGTGTTTCAGTGTTTGCGGAAGGGGTTTCAGTGTGTGGGGAAGGGGTTTCAGTGTGTGGGGAAAGTGTTTTGGTGTGTGGGGAAGGTGTTTCAGTGAAAGGGGAAGGGGTTTCAGTGTGTGGGGAAGGTGTTTCAGTTTGCGGGGAAGGTGTTTCAGTGTGTGGGAAGGGGCTTCAGTGTGTGGGGAAGGCTTTCAGTGAGTGGGGACGGGTTTCAGTGTTTGGGGAAGGTGTTTCCGTGTGTGGGGAAGGGGTTTCAGTGAGTGGGGAAGGGTTTCCCTGTGTGCGGAAGGGGTTTCAGTGTGTGGGGAAGGTGTTTCAGTGCATGCGGAAGGGGTTTCAGTTTGTGGGGAAGTGGATTCAGTGTGTGGGGAAGGTGTTTCATTGTGAGGGGAAGGGGTTTCAGTGTGTGGGGAGGGGGTTTCATTGTGTGGGGAACGGTTTAACTGTGTGCGGAAGGGGTTTTAGTGTGTGGGGAAGGTGTTTCAGTGTGTGGGGAAGGAGTTTCAGTATGTGGGGAAGGGGTTTCAGTGCGAGGGGAAGGGTTTCAGTTTTTGGTGAAGGGTTTCAGTGTGTGGGGAAGGGGTATCAGTGTGTGAGGAAGGGGATTCTGTGTCTGGGGAAGGGTTTCAGTGGGTGGGGATGGGGTTTCAGTGTGTGGGGAAGTGTTTCAGTGTGTGGGGAAGGATTACAGTGTCTGGGGACGGGGTTTCAGTGTGTGGGGAAGGGGTTTCAGTGTATGGGGAACTGTTGCAGTGTGTGCGGAAGTGGTTTCAGTGTGTGGGGAAGGGTTTCAGTGTGTGGGGAAGGTGTTTCAGTGTGTGGGGATGTGTTTCAGTATGTGGGGAAGGGTTTGACTGAGTGCGGAAGGGGTTTCAGTGTTTGGGGAAGGGGTTTCAGTGTGTGGGGAAGGTGTGTCAGTGTGTGGGGATGTGATTCAGTGTGTGGGGAAGGCGTTTCTGTGTGTGGGGAAGGGTTTCAGTGTGTGGGGAAGGCGTTTCAGTGTGTGGGGAAGGTGTTTCAGTGTGTGGGGAAGGGGTTTCAGTGTGTGGGGAAGAGTTTCACTGTGTATGGAAGGGGTTTCAGTGTGTGCGGAAGGTGTTTCAGTGTGTGGGGAAGGGGTTTCAATGTGTTGGGAAGGTGTTTCATTGTGTGCGGAAGGTGTTTCATTGTGTGGGGCAGGGGATTCTGTGTGTGGGGAATGTGGTTCATTGTGTGGGGAAGGTGTTTCAGTGTATGGGGAAGGTGTTTCAGTGTGTGGGGAAGGTGTTTCAGTGTGTGTGGAAGGTGTTTCAGTGTGGGGAAGGGGTTTCAATGTGTTGGGAAGGTGTTTCATTGTGTGCGGAAGGTGTTTCAGTGTGTGGGGCAGGGGATTCTGTGTGTGGGGAATGTGGTTCATTGTGTGGGGAAGGTGTTTCAGTGTATGGGGAAGGTGTTTCAGTGTGTGGGGAAGGTGTTTCAGTGTGTGGGGATGGGTTTCAGTGTGTGGGGATGGATTTCAGTGTGTGGGGATGGGCGTCAGTGTGTGCGGAAGGGGTATCAGTATGTGGGGAAGGTGTTTCTGTGTGTGGGGTGGTGTTTCAGTGTGTGGGGATGGACTTCAATGTGTGCGGAAGGGGTTTCAGTGTGTGGGCAAGGTGTTTCAGTGTGTGGGGAAGGGGTATCAGTGTGTGAGAAAGGTGTTTCAGTGTCTGATTAAGGTATTTCAGTGTGTGGGGAAGGGGTTTCAGTGTGTGGGGAAGATGTTTCAGTGTGTGGGGAAGGTGTTTCAGTGTGTGGGGATGGGTTTCAGTGTGTGGGGATGGATTTCAGTGTGTGGGGATGGGTGTCAGTATGTGCGGAAGGGGTATCAGTATGTGGGGAAGGTGTTTCCGAGTGTGGGGTGGTGTTTCAGTGTGTGGGGAAGGGGGTTCAGTGTGTGGGGAAGGGGTTTCAGTGTGTGGGGATGGGTTTCAGTGTGTGGGGATGGACTTCAATGTGTGCGAAAGGGGTTTCAGTGTGTGGGCAAGGTGTTTCAGTGTGTGGGGAAGAGTTTCAGTGTGTGAGGAAGGTGTTTAAGTGTGTGGGGAAGGTGTTTCAGTGTGTGGGGGAGGGGTTTCAGTGTTTGGGTAATTGTTTCAGTGTGTGGGTAAGGGGTTTCAGTGAGTGGGGAAGTTGTTTCAGAGTGTGGGGAAGGGTTTCAGTGTGTGTGGAAGGGTTTTGAGTGCGTGGGGAAGGGGTTTCAGTGTGTGGGGAAGGGGTTTCAGTGCGTGGTGAAGGTGTTACAGTGTGTGCGGAAGGGTTTTCAGTGTGTGGGGAAGGGGTTTCAGTATGTGGGGATGTGCTTCAGTGTGTGGGGAAGGGGTTTGAGTGTTTGGGGAAGGGTTTCACTGCGTGCAGAATGGGTTTCAGTGTGTGGTGAAGGAGTTTCAGTGTGTGGGGAAGGTGTTTCAGTGTGTGAGGAAGGGGTTTCAGTGTGTGGGGATTTGTTTCAGTGTGTGCGGAAGGGCTTTCAGTGTGTGGGGATGAGTTTCAGTGTGTGGGGAACGTGTTTCTGTGTGTGGGGCAAGGCTTCAGTGTGTGCGGAAGGGGTATCAGTGTGTGGGGAAGGTGTTTCGGTATGTGCGGAAGGGGTTTCAGTGTTGTGGGGAAGGGGTTTCAGTGTGTGGGGAAGGAGTTTCAGTGTGTGTGGAAGGGGTTTCAGTCAGTGCAGAAGGCGTTTCAGCGTGTGGGGAAGGGGTTTCTTTGTGTGGGGAAGGGGTTTCAGTGTGTGGGGAATGTGCTTCAGTGAGTTTGGAAGGTTTTCAGTGTGTGGGCAATGTGTTTCAGTGTGTGGTGAATGGGCATCAGTGTTTGGGGAACGGTTTCAGTGTGTGGGGAAGGGGTTTCAGTGTGTGGGAAAGGTGTTTCAGTGTGTGAGGACGTGTTGCATTGTGTGGGGAAAGGGTTTCAGTGTGTGGGGAAGGTGTTTCAGTTTGTGAAGAAGGTGTTTCAGTGTGTGGGGAAGGGTTTTCAGTGTGTGGGGAAGGTGTTTAAGTGTGTGGGGAAGTGTTTCAGTGTGTGGGGAAGGTGTTTCAGTGTGTGGGGAAGGGTTTCAGTGTGTGGGGAAGGTGTTTCAGTGTTTGCGGAAGGGGTTTCAGTGTGTGGGGAAGGGGTTTCAGTGTGTGGGGAAAGTGTTTCGGTGTGTGGGGAAGGTGTTTCAGTGAAAGGGGAAGGGGTTTCAGTGTGTGGGGAAGGTGTTTCAGTTTGCGGGGAAGGTGTTTCAGTGTGTGGGAAGGGGCTTCAGTGTGTGGGGAAGGCTTTCAGTGAGTGGGGACGGGTTTCAGTGTTTGGGGAAGGTGTTTCCGTGTGTGGGGAAGGGGTTTCAGTGAGTGGGGAAGGGTTTCCCTGTGTGCGGAAGGGGTTTCAGTGTGTGGGGAAGGTGTTTCAGCGTGTGTGGAAGGGGTTTCTGTGTGTGGGGAATGTCTTTCAGTGTGTGCGGAAGGGGTTTCAGTGCATGCGGAAGGGGTTTCAGTTTGTGGGGAAGTGGATTCAGTGTGTGGGGAAGGTGTTTCATTGTGAGGGGAAGGGGTTTCAGTGTGTGGGGAGGGGGTTTCATTGTGTGGGGAACGGTTTAACTGTGTGCGGAAGGGGTTTTAGTGTGTGGGGAAGGTGTTTCAGTGTGTGGGGAAGGAGTTTCAGTATGTGGGGAAGGGGTTTCAGTGCGAGGGGAAGGGTTTCAGTTTTTGGTGAAGGGTTTCAGTGTGTGGGGAAGGGGTATCAGTGTGTGAGGAAGGGGATTCAGTGTCTGGGGAAGTATTTCAGTGGGTGGGGATGGGGTTTCAGTGTGTGGGCAAGTGTTTCAGTGTGTGGGGAAGGATTACAGTGTCTGGGGACGGGGTTTCAGTGTGTGGGGAAGGGGTTTCAGTGTATGGGGAACTGTTTCAGTGTGTGCGGAAGTTTTTTCAGTGTGTGGGGAAGGGTTTCAGTGTGTGGGGAAGGTGTTTCAGTGTGTGGGGATGTTTTTCAGTATGTGGGGAAGGGTTTGACTGAGTGCGGAAGGGGTTTCAGTGTTTGGGGAAGGGGTTTCAGTGTGTGGGGAAGGTGTGTCAGTGTGTGGGGATGTGTTTCAGTGTGTGGGGAAGGCGTTTCTGTGTGTGGGGAAGGGTTTCAGTGTGTGGGGAAGGCGTTTCAGTGTGTGGGGAAGGTGTTTCAGTGTGTGGGGAAGGGGTTTCAGTGTGTGGGGAAGAGTTTCACTGTGTATGGAAGGGGTTTCAGTGTGTGCGGAAGGTGTTTCAGTGTGTGGGGAAGGGGTTTCAATGTGTTGGGAAGGTGTTTCATTGTGTGCGGAAGGTGTTTCATTGTGTGGGGCAGGGGATTCTGTGTGTGGGGAATGTGGTTCATTGTGTGGGGAAGGTGTTTCAGTGTATGGGGAAGGTGTTTCAGTGTGTGGGGAAGGTGTTTCAGTGTGTGTGGAAGGTGTTTCAGTGTGGGGAAGGGGTTTCAATGTGTTGGGAAGGTGTTTCATTGTGTGCGGAAGGTGTTTCAGTGTGTGGGGCAGGGGATTCTGTGTGTGGGGAATGTGGTTCATTGTGTGGGGAAGGTGTTTCAGTGTATGGGGAAGGTGTTTCAGTGTGTGGGGAAGGGGTTTCAGTGTGTGGGGAACGTGTTTCTGTGTGTGGGGAACGGTTTCAGTGTGTGGGGAAGGGGTATCAGTGTGTGAGGAAGGTGTTTCAGTGTCTGGAGAAGGTATTTCAGTGTGTGGGGAAGGGATTTCAGTGTGTGGGGAAGGTGTTTCAATGTGTGAGGGAGGTGTTTCAGTGTGTGGGGAAAGGGTTTCAGTGTGTGGGGAAGGCGTTTCAGTGTGTGGGGATGGGTTTCAGTGTGTGGGGATGGGTTTCAGTGTGTTGGGATGGGTGTCAGTGTGTGCGGAAGGGGTATCAGTATGTGGGGAATGTGTTTCTATCTGTGGGGTGGTGTTTCAGTGTGTGGGGAAGGGGGTTCAGTGTGTGGGGAAGGGGTTTCAGTGTGTGGGGATGGGTTTCAGTGTGTGGGGATGGACTTCTGTGTGTGAAAAGGTGTTTCAGTGAGTGGGCAAGGTGTTTCAGTGTGTGGGGAACGGTTTCAGTGTGTGGGGAAGGTGTTTAAGTGTGTGGGGAAGGTGTTTCAGTGTGTGGGGAAGGGGTTTCAGAGTTTGGGTAATTGTTTCAGTGTGTGGGGAAGGGGTTTCAGTGAGTGGGGAAGGTGTTTCAGAGTATGGGGAAGGGTTTCACTGTGTGGGGAAGTGTTTTGAGTGTGTGGGGAAGGGGTTTCAGTGTGTGGGGAATGGTTTTCAGTGTGTGTGGACGGGGTTTCAGTGTGTGGGGAAGGGGTTTCAGTGTGTGGGGAACTGTTACAGTGTGTGCGGAAGTGGTTTCAGTGTGTGGGGATGTGTTTCAGTATGTGGGGAAGGGTTTGACTGAGTGCGGAAGGGATATCAGTGTTTGGGGAAGTGGTTTCAGTGTGTGGGGAAGGTGTTTCAGTGTGTGGGGATGTTTTTCAGTGTGTGGGGAAGGCGTTTCAGTGTGTGGCGATGTGTTTCAGTGTGTGGGGAAGGGGTTTCAGTGTGTGGGGAAGGTGTTTCAGTGTGTGGGGAAGGGGTTTCAGTGTGTGGGGAAGAGTTTCACTGTGTGTGGAAGGGGTTTCAGTGTGTGGGGAAAGGGTTTTAGTGTGTGGGGAAGGTGTTTCAGTGTGTGGGGAAGGAGTTTCAGTGTGTGGGGAAGGGGTTTCAGTTTGAGCGTAAGGTGTTTCAGTTTGTGGGGAAGGGGTTTCAATGTGTTGGGAAGGTGTTTCATTGTGTGGGGAAGGGGTTTCAGTGTGTGGGGAAGGTGTTTCAGTGTGTGGGGAAGGAGTTTCAGTGTGTGGGAAGGAGTTTCAGTTTGAGCGTAAGGTGTTTCAGTTTGTGGGGAAGGGGTTTCAATGTGTTGGGAAGGTGTTTCATTGTGTGCAGAAGGTGTTTCAGTGTGTGGGGCAGGGCATTCTGTGTGTGGGGAAGGTGTTTCATTGTGTGGGGAAGGTGTTTCAGTGTATGGGGAAGGTGTTTCAGTGTGTAGGGAAGGGGTTTCAGTGTGTGGGGAACGTGTTTCAGTGTGTGGGGAACGGTTTCAGTGTGTGGGGAAGGGGTATCCGTGTGTGAGGAAGGTGTTTCAGTGTCTGGAGAAGGTATTTCAGTGTGTGGGGAAGGGATTTCAGTGAGTGGGGAAGGTGTTTCATTGTGTGTGGGAGGTGTTTCAGTGTGTGGGGAAAGGGTTTCAGTATGTGGGGAAGGTGTTTCAGTGTGTGGGGATGGGTTTCAGTGTGTGGGGATGGGTTTCAGTGTGTGGGGATGGGTGTCAGTGTGTGCGGAAGGGGTATCAGTATGTGGGGATGGTGTTTCCGAGTGTGGGGTGGTGTTTCAGTGTGTGGGGAAGGGGGTTCAGTGTGTGGGGACGGGGTTTCAGTGTGTGGGGATGTGTTTCAGTGTGTGGGGATGGACTTCAATGTGTGCGAAAGGGGTTTCAGTGTGTGGGCAAGGTGTTTCAGTGTGTGGGGAAGAGTTTCAGTGTGTGAGGAAGGTGTTTAAGTGTGTGGGGAAGGTGTTTCAGTGTGTGGGGAAGGGGTTTCAGTGTTTGGGTAATTGTTTCAGTGTGTGGGGAAGGGGTTTCAGTGAGTGGGGAAGGTGTTTCAGAGTGTGGGGAAGGGTTTCAGTGTGTGTGGAAGGGTTTTGAGTGCGTGGGGAAGGGGTTTCAGTGTGTGGGGAAGGGGTTTCAGTGCGTGGTGAAGGTGTTACAGTGTGTGCGGAAGGGTTTTCAGTGTGTGGGGAAGGGGTTTCAGTATGTGGGGATGTGCTTCAGTGTGTGGGGAAGGGGTTTCAGTATGTGGGGATGTGCTTCAGTGTGTGGGGAAGGGGTTTGAGTGTTTGGGGAAGGGTTTTACTGCGTGCAGAATGGGTTTCAGTGTGTGGTGAAGGAGTTTCAGTGTGTGGGGAAGGTGTTTCAGTGTGTGGGGAAGGGGTTTCAGTGTGTGGGGATTTGTTTCAGTGTGTGCGGAAGGGCTTTCAGTGTGTGGGGATGAGTTTCAGTGTGTGGGGAACGTGTTTCTGTGTGTGGGGCAGGGCTTCAGTGTGTGCGGAAGGGGTTTCAGTGTGTGGGGAAGGTGTTTTGGTATGTGCGGAAGGGGTTTCAGTGTTGTGGGGAAGGGGTTTCAGTGTGTGGTGAAGGAGTTTCAGTGTGTGTGGAAGGGGTTTCAGTCAGTGCAGAAGGCGTTTCAGCGTGTGGGGAAGGGGTTTCTTTGTGTGGGGAAGGGGTTTCAGTGTGTGGGGAATGTGCTTCAGTGAGTTTGGAAGGTTTTCAGTGTGTGGGCAATGTGTTTCAGTGTGTGGTGAATGGGCATCAGTGTTTGGGGAACGGTTTCAGTGTGTGGGGAAGGGGTTTCAGTGTGTGGGAAAGGTGTTTCAGTGTGTGAGGACGTGTTGCATTGTGTGGGGAAGGGGTTTCAGTGTGTGGGGAAGGTGTTTCAGTTTGTGAGGAAGGTGTTTCAGTGTGTGGGGAAGGGTTTTCAGTGTGTGGGGAAGGTGTTTAAGTGTGACGGGAAGTGTTTCAGTGTGTGGGGAAGGTGTTTCAGTGTGTGGGGAAGGGTTTCAGTGTGTGGGGAAGGTGTTTCAGTGTTTGCGGAAGGGGTTTCAGTGTGTGGGGAAGGTGTTTCAGTGTGTGGGGAAGGTGTTTCAGTGAAAGGGGAAGGGGTTTCAGTGTGTGGGGAAGGTGTTTCAGTTTGCGGGGAAGGTGTTTCAGTGTGTGGGAAGGGGCTTCAGTGTGTGGGGAAGGCTTTCAGTGAGTGGGGACGGGTTTCAGTGTTTGGGGAAGGTGTTTCCGTGTGTGGGGAAGGGGTTTCAGTGAGTGGGGAAGGGTTTCCCTGTGTGTGGAAGGGGTTTCAGTGTGTGGGGAAGGTGTTTCAGCGTGTGTGGAAGGGGTTTCTGTGTGTGGGGAAGGTCTTTCAGTGTGTGTGGAAGGGGTTTCAGTGCATGCGGAAGGGGTTTCAGTTTGTGGGGAAGTGGATTCAGTGTGTGGGGAAGGTGTTTCATTGTGTGGGGTAGTTGTTTCATTGTGCGCGGAAGGGTATTCACTGTGAGGGGAAGGGGTTTCAGTGTGTGGGGAGGGGGTTTCAGTGTGTGGGGAACAGTTTAACTGTGTGCGGAAGGGGTTTTAGTGTGTGGGGAAGGTGTTTCAGTGTGTGGGGAAGGAGTTTCAGGATGTGGGGAAGGGGTTTCAGTGTGAGGGGAAGGGTTTCAGTTTTTGGTGAAGGGTTTCAGTGTGTGGGGAAGGGGTATCAGTGTGTGAGGAAGGGGATTCAGTGTCTGGGGAAGGGTTTCAGTGGGTGGGGATGGGGTTTTAGTGTGTGGGGAAGTGTTTCAGTGTGTGGGGAAGGATTACAGTGTCTGGGGACGGGGTTTCAGTGTGTGGGGAAGGGGTTTCAGTGTATGGGGAACTGTTTCAGTGTGTGCGGAAGTGGTTTCAGTGTGTGGGGAAGGGTTTCAGTGTGTGGGGAAGGTGTTTCAGTGTGTGGGGATGTGTTTCAGTATGTGGGGAAGGGTTTGACTGAGTGCGGAAGGGGTTTCAGTGTTTGGGGAAGGGGTTTCAGTGTGTGGAGAAGGTGTGTCAGTGTGTGGGGATGTGTTTCAGTGTGTGGGGAAGGCGTTTCTGTGTGTGGGGAAGGGTTTCAGTGTGTGGGGAAGGCGTTTCAGTGTGTGGGGAAGGGGTTTCAGTGTGTGGGGAAGAGTTTCACTGTGTATGGAAGGGGTTTCAGTGTGTGCGGAAGGGGTTTCAGTGTGTGGGGAAGGTGTTTCAGTGTGTGTGGAAGGTGTTTCAGTGTGTGGGGAAGGGGTTTCAGTTTGAGCGGAAGGTGTTTCAGTGTGTGGGGAAGGGGTTTCAATGTGTTGGGAAGGTGTTTCATTATGTGCGGAAGGTGTTTCAGTGTTTGAGGCATGTGGTTCATTGTGTGGGGAAGGTGTTTCAGTGTATGGGGAAGGTGTTTCAAGTGTGTGGGGAAGGGGTTTCAGTGTGTGGGGAACGTGTTTCTGTGTGTGCGGAACGGTTTCAGTGTGTGGGGAAGGGGTATCAGTGTGTGAGGAAGGTGTTTCAGTGTCTGGAGAAGGTATTTCAGTGTGTGGGGAAGGGATTTCAGTGTGTGGGGAAGGTGTTTCAATGTGTGAGGGAGGTGTTTCAGTGTGTGGGGAAAGGGTTTCAGTGTGTGGGGAAGGCGTTTCAGTGTGTGGGGATGGGTTTCAGTGTGTGGGGATGGGTTTCAGTGTGTTGGGATGGGTGTCAGTGTGTGCGGAAGGGGTATCAGTATGTGGGGAATGTGTTTCTGTCTGTGGGGTGGTGTTTCAGTGTGTGGGGAAGGGGGTTCAGTGTGTGGGGAAGGGGTTTCAGTGTGTGGGGATGGGTTTCAGTGTGTGGGGATGGACTTCTGTGTGTGAAAAGGTGTTTCAGTGAGTGGGCAAGGTGTTTCAGTGTGTGGGGAACGGTTTCAGTGTGTGGGGAAGGTGTTTAAGTGTGTGGGGAAGGTGTTTCAGTGTGTGGGGAAGGGGTTGCAGAGTTTGGGTAATTGTTTCAGTGTGTGGGGAAGGGGTTTCAGTGAGTGGGGAAGGTGTTTCAGAGTATGGGGAAGGGTTTCACTGTGTGGGGAAGTGTTTTGAGTGTGTGGGGAAGGGGTTTCAGTGTGTGGGGAATGGTTTTCAGTGTGTGTGGACGGTGTTTCAGTGTGTGGGGAAGGGGTTTCAGTGTGTGGGGAACTGTTACAGTGTGTGCGGAAGTGGTTTCAGTGTGTGGGGATGTGTTTCAGTATGTGGTGAAGGGTTTGACTGAGTGCGGAAGGGGTATCAGTGTTTGGGGAAGTGGTTTCAGTGTGTGGGGAAGGTGTTTCAGTGTGTGGGGATGTTTTTCAGTGTGTGGGGAAGGCGTTTCAGTGTGTGGGGATGTGTTTCAGTGTGTGGGGAAGGGGTTTCAGTGTGTGGGGAAGGTGTTTCAGTGTGTGGGGAAGGGGTTTCAGTGTGTGGGGAAGAGTTTTACTGTGTGTGGAAGGGGTTTCAGTGAGTGGGGAAGGGGTTTTAGTGTGTGGGGAAGGTGTTTCAGTGTGTGAGTAAGGAGTTTCAGTGTGTGGGGAAGGGGTTTCAGTTTGAGCGTAAGGTGTTTCAGTTTGTGGGGAAGGGGTTTCAATGTGTTGGGAAGGTGTTTCATTGTGTGCGGAAGGTGTTTCAGTGTGTGGGGCAGGGCATTCTGTGTGTGGGGAAGTTGTTTCATTGTGTGGGGAAAGTGTTTCAGTGTATGGGGAAGGTGTTTCAGTGTGTAGGGAAGGGGTTTCAGTGTGTGGTGAACGTGTTTCAGTGTGTGGGGAACGGTTTCAGTGTGTGGGGAAGGGGTATCCGTGTGTGAGGAAGGTGTTTCAGTGTCTGGAGAAGGTATTTCAGTGTGTGGGGAAGGGATTTCACTGAGTGGGGAAGGTGTTTCAGTGTGTGTGGGAGGTGTTTCAAAGTATGGGGAAAGGGTTTCAGTGTGTGGGGAAGGTGTTTCAGTGTGTGGGGATGGGTTTCAGTGTGTGGGGATGGGTTTCAGTGTGTGGGGATTGGTGTCAGTGTGTGCAGAAGGGGTATCAGTATGTGGGGAATGTGTTTCTGTGTGTGGGGTGGTGTTTCAGTGTGTGGGGAAGGGGGTTCAGTGTGTGGGGAAGGGGATTCAGTGTGTGGGGATGGGTTTCAGTGTGTGGGGATGGACTTCTGTGTGTGCGGAAGGTGTTTCAGTGTGTGGGCAAGGTGTTTCAGTGTGTGGGGAAGGTGTTTCAGTGTGTGGGGAAGGGGTTTCAGAGTTTGGGCAATTGTTTCAGTGTGTGGGGAAGGTGTTTAAGTGTGTGGGGAAGGTGTTTCAGTGTGTGGGGAAGGGGTTTCAGAGTTTGGGCAATTGTTTCAGTGTGTGGGGAAGGGGTTTCAGTGAGTGGGGAAGTTGTTTCAGAGTGTGGGGAAGGGCTTCAGTGTGTGGGGAAGGGTTTTGAGTGTGTGGGGAAGGGGTTTCAGTTTGTGGGGAAGGGGTTTCAGTGTGTGGGGATGTGTTTCTGTGTGGGAGGAAGGGGTTTCAGTGTTTGGGGAAGGGTTTCACTGTGTGCGGAAGTGGTTTCAGTTTGTGGGGAAGGTGTTTCAGTGTGTGCGGAAGGGGTTTCAGTGTGTGGGGAAGGGGTTTCAGTGTGTGGGGAAGTTGTTTCAGTGTGTGCGGAAGAGGTTTCAGTGCATGCGATAAGGGTTTCAGTGTGTGGGGAAGGGGTTTCAGTGTGTGGGGAAGGTGTTACAGTGTGTGCGGAAGGGTTTGCAGTGTGTGGGGAAGGGGTTTCAGTGTGTGGGGATGTGCTTCAGTGTGTGGGGAAGGTGTTTGAGTGTGTGGGGAAGGGTTTCACTGTGTGCAGAAGGGGTATCAGTGTGTGGGGAAGGGGTTTCAGTGTGTGGGGAAGGTGCTTCAGTGTGTGGGGAAGGGGTTTCAGTGTGTGGGGATTTGTTTCAGTGTGTGCGGAATGGCTTTCAGTGTGTGCGGATGTGTTTCAGTGTGTGGGGAAGGTGTTTCTGTGTGTGGGGCAGGGTTTCAGTGTGTGCGGAAGGGGTTTCAGTGTGTGCGGAAGGTGTTTCAGTTTGTGCGGAAGGGGTTTCAGTGTTGTGGGGAAGGTGTTTCAGAGATTGGGGAAGGTGTTTCAGTGTGTGGGGCAGGGGATTCTGTGTGTGGGGAATGTGGTTCATTGTGTGGGGAAGGTGTTTCAGTGTATGGGGAAGGTGTTTCAGTGTGTGGGGAAGGGGTTTCAGTGTGTGGGGAACGTGTTTCTGTGTGTGGGGAACGGTTTCAGTGTGTGGGGAAGGGGTATCAGTGTGTGAGGAAGGTGTTTCAGTGTCTGGAGAAGGTATTTCAGTGTGTGGGGAAGGGATTTCAGTGTGTGGGGAAAGTGTTTCAATGTGTGAGGGAGGTGTTTCAGTGTGTGGGGAAAGGGTTTCAGTGTGTGGGGAAGGCATTTCAGTGTGTGGGGATGGGTTTCAGTGTGTGGGGATGGGTTTCAGTGTGTTGGGATGGGTGTCAGTGTGTGCGGAAGGGGTATCAGTATGTGGGGAATGTGTTTCTGTCTGTGGGGTGGTGTTTCAGTGTGTGGGGAAGGGGGTTCAGTGTGTGGGGAAGGGGTTTCAATGTGTGGGGATGGGTTTCAGTGTGTGGGGATGGACTTCTGTGTGTGAAAAGGTGTTTCAGTGAGTGGACAAGGTGTTTCAGTGTGTGGGGAACGGTTTCAGTGTGTGGGGAAGGTGTTTAAGTGTGTGGGGAAGGTGTTTCAGTGTGTGGGGAAGGGGTTTCAGAGTTTGGTAATTGTTTCAGTGTGTGGGGAAGGGGTTTCAGTGAGTGGGGAAGGTGTTTCAGAGTATGGGGAAGGGTTTCACTGTGTGGGGAAGTGTTTTGAGCGTGTGGGGAAGGGGTTTCAGTGTGTGGGGAATGGTTTTCAGTGTGTGTGGACGGGGTTTCAGTGTGTGGGGAAGGGGTTTCAGTGTGTGGGGAACTGTTACAGTGTGTGCGGAAGTGGTTTCAGTGTGTGGGGATGTGTTTCAGTATGTGGGGAATGGTTTGACTGAGTGCGGAAGGGCTATCAGTGTTTGGGGAAGTGGTTTCAGTGTGTGGGGAAGGTGTTTCAGTGTGTGGGGATGTTTTTCAGTGTGTGGGGAAGGCGTTTCAGTGTGTGGGGATGTGTTTCAGTGTGTGGTGAATGGGTTTCAGTGTGTGGGGAAGGTGTTTCAGTGTGTGGGGAAGGGGTTTCAGTGTGTGGGGAAGAGTTTCACTGTGTGTGGAAGGGGTTTCAGTGTGTGGGGAAGGGGTTTTAGTGTGTGGGGAAGGTGTTTCAGTGTGTGGGGAAGTAGTTTCAGTGTGTGGGGAAGGGGTTTCAGTTTGAGCGTAAGGTGTTTCAGTTTGTGGGGAAGGGGTTTCAATGTGTTGGGAAGGTGTTTCATTGTGTGGGGAAGGGGTTTCAGTGTGTGGGGAAGGTGTTTCAGTGTGTGGGGAAGGAGTTTCAGTGTGTGGGGAAGGAGTTTCAGTTTGAGCGTAAGGTGTTTCAGTTTGTGGGGAAGGGGTTTCAATTTGTTGGGAAGGTGTTTCATTGTGTGCGGAAGGTGTTTCAGTGTGTGGGGCAGGGCATTCTGTGTGTGGGGAAGGTGTTTCATTGTGTGGGGAAGGTGTTTCAGTGTATGGGGAAGGTGTTTCAGTGTGTAGGGAAGGGGTTTCAGTGTGTGGGGAACGTGTTTCAGTGTGTGGGGAACGGTTTCAGTGTGTGGGGAATGGGTATCCGTGTGTGAGGAAGGTGTTTCAGTGTCTGGAGAAGGTATTTCAGTGTGTGGGGAAGGGATTTCAGTGAGTGGGGAAGGTGTTTCAGTGTGTGTGGGAGGTGTTTCAGTGTGTGGGGAAAGGGTTTCAGTGTGTGGGGAAGGTGTTTCAGTGTGTGGGGATGGGTTTCAGTGTGTGGGGATGGGTTTCAGTGTGTGGGGATTGGTGTCAGTGTGTGCGGAAGGGGTATCAGTATGTGGGGAATGTGTTTCTGTGTGTGGGGTGGTGTTTCAATGTGTGGGGAAGGGGATTCAGTGTGTGGGGAAGGGGATTCAGTGTGTGGGGATGGGTTTCAGTGTGTGGGGATGGACTTCTGTGTGTGCGGAAGGTGTTTCAGTGTGTGGGCAAGGTGTTTCAGTGTGTGGGGAAGGTGTTTCAGTGTGTGGGGAAGGGGTTTCAGAGTTTGGGCAATTGTTTCAGTGTGTGGGGAAGGTGTTTAAGTGTGTGGGGAAGGTGTTTCAGTGTGTGGGGAAGGGGTTTCAGTGTTTGGGCAATTGTTTCAGTGTGTGGGGAAGGGGTTTCAGTGAGTGGGGAAGGTGTTTCAGAGTGTGGGGAAGGTTTTTGAGTGTGTGGGGAAGGGGTTTCAGTTTGTGGGGAAGGGGTTTCAGTGTGTGGGGATGTGTTTCTGTGTGGGAGGAAGGGGTTTCAGTGTTTGGGGAAGGGTTTCACTGTGTGCGGAAGTGGTTTCAGTTTGTGGGGAAGGTGTTTCAGTGTGTGCGGAAGGGGTTTCAGTGTGTGGGGAAGGGGTTTCAGTGTGTGGGGAAGTTGTTTCAGTGTGTGCGGAAGAGGTTTCAGTGCATGCGATAAGGGTTTCAGTGTGTGGGGAAGGGGTTTCAGTGTGTGGGGAAGGTGTTACAGTGTGTGCGGAAGGGTTTTCAGTGTGTGGGGAAGGGGTTTCAGTGTGTGGGGATGTGCTTGAGTGTGTGGGGAAGGGGTTTGAGTGTGTGGGGAAGGGTTTCACTGTGTGCAGAAGGGGTATCAGTGTGTGGGGAAGGGGTTTCAGTGTGTGGGGAAGGTGCTTCAGTGTGTGGGGAAGGGGTTTCAGTGTGTGGGGATTTGTTTCAGTGTGTGCGGAATGGCTTTCAGTGTGTGCGGATGTGTTTCAGTGTGTGGGGAAGGTGTTTCTGTGTGTGGGGCAGGGTTTCAGTGTGTGCGGAAGGGGTTTCAGTGTGTGGGGAAGGTGTTTCAGTTTGTGCGGAAGGGGTTTCAGTGTTGTGGGGAAGGTGTTTCAGAGTGTGGGGAAGGTGTTTCAGTGTGTGGGGAAGGGGTTTCAGTGTGTGGGGATTTGTTTCAGTGTGTGCGGAATGGCTTTCAGTGTGTGGGGATGTGTTTCAGTGTGTGGGGAAGGTGTTTCTGTGTGTGGGGCAGGGTTTCAGTGTGTGCGGAAGGGGTTTCAGTGTGTGGGGAAGGTGTTTCAGTTTGTGCGGAAGGGGTTTCAGTGTTGTGGGGAAGGTGTTTCAGAGTGTGGTGAAGGTGTTTCAGTGTGTGCAGAAGGGGTTTCAGTCAGTGCGGAAGGCGTTTCAGTGTGTGGGGAAGGGGTTTCTTTGTGTGGGGAAGGGGTTTCAGTGTGTGGGGAATGTGTTTCAGTGTGTTTGGAAGGTTTTCAGTGTGTGGGCAATGTGTTTCAGTGTGTGGTGAATGGGTATCAGTGTTTGGGGAACGGTTTCAGTGTGTGGGGAAGATGTTTCAGTGTGTGGAGAAGGTGTTTCAGTGTGTGAGGACGTGTTGCATTGTGTGGCGAAGGGGTTTCAGTGTGTGGGGAAGGTGTTTCAGTGTGTGCGGAAGCTGTTTCTGTGTGTGGGGAAGGGTTTTCAGTGTGTGGGGAAGGTGTTCAGTTTGTGGGGAAGTGTTTCAGTGTGTGCGAAGGTGTTTCAGAGTGTGGGGAAGGGTTGCAGTGTGTGGGGAAGTTGTTTCAGTGTGTGCAGAAGGGGTTTCAGTGTGTGGGGAAGGTGTTTTGGTGTGTGGGGAAGGTGTTTCAGTGTGTGGGGAAGGGGTTTCAGTGTGTGGGGAAGGTGTTTCAGTGTGCGGGGAAGGAGTTTCACTGTGTGGGAAGGGGTTTCAGTGTGTGGGGATAGACTTCTGTGTGTGCGGAATGTGCTTCAGTGTGTGGGCAACGTGTTACAGTGTGTGGGGAAGGGTTT
Source organism: Heterodontus francisci (assembly GCF_036365525.1). Lineage (NCBI taxonomy): Eukaryota > Metazoa > Chordata > Chondrichthyes > Heterodontiformes > Heterodontidae > Heterodontus > Heterodontus francisci. The sequence continues at coordinate 1,037,738 of NW_027142143.1, read as the reverse complement.
CAGTGTGTGGGGAAGGTGTTTAAATGTGTGGGGAAGGTGTTTCAGTGTGTGGGGAAGGGGTTTCAGAGTTTGGGTAATTGTTTCAGTGTGTGGGGAAGGGGTTTCAGTGAGTGGGGAAGGTGTTTCAGTGTGTGTGGAAGGGGTTTCAGTGAGTGGGGAAGGTGTTTCAGAGTATGGGGAAGGGTTTCAGTGTGTGGGGAAGGGATTTCAGTGTGTGGGGAAGGTGTTTCAATGTGTGAGGGAGGTGTTTCAGTGTGTGGGGAAAGGGTTTCAGTGTGTGGGGAAGGCGTTTCAGTGTGTGGGGATGGGTTTCAGTGTGTGGGGATGGGTTTCAGTGTGTTGGGATGGGTGTCAGTGTGTGCGGAAGGGGTATCAGTATGTGGGGAATGTGTTTCTGTCTGTGGGGTGGTGTTTCAGTGTGTGGGGAAGGGGGTTCAGTGTGTGGGGAAGGGGTTTCAGTGTGTGGGGATGGGTTTCAGTGTGTGGGGATGGACATCTGTGTGTGAAAAGGTGTTTCAGTGAGTGGGCAAGGTGTTTCAGTGTGTGGGGAACGGTTTCAGTGTGTGGGGAAGGTGTTTAAGTGTGTGGGGAAGGTGTTTCAGTGTGTGGGGAAGGGGTTTCAGAGTTTGGGTAATTGTTTCAGTGTGTGAGGATGGGGTTTCAGTGAGTGGGGAAGGTGTTTCAGAGTATGGGGAAGGGTTTCAGTGTGTGGGGAAGTGTTTTGAGTGTGTGGGGAAGGGGTTTCAGTGTGTGGGGAATGGTTTTCAGTGTGTGGGGACGGGGTTTCAGTGTGTGGGGAAGGGGTTTCAGTGTGTGGGGAACTGTTACAGTGTGTGCGGAAGTGGTTTCAGTGTGTGGGGATGTGTTTCAGTATGTGGGGAAGGGTTTGACTGAGTGCGGAAGGGGTATCAGTGTTTGGGGAAGTGGTTTCAGTGTGTGGGGAAGGTGTTTCAGTGTGTGGGGATGTTTTTCAGTGTGTGGGGAAGGCGTTTCAGTGTGTGGGGATGTGTTTCAGTGTGTGGGGAAGGGGTTTCAGTGTGTGGGGAAGGTGTTTCAGTGTGTGGGGAAGGGGTTTCAGTGTGTGGGGAAGAGTTTCACTGTGTGTGGAAGGGGTTTCAGTGTGTGGGGAAGGGGTTTTAGTGTGTGGGGAAGGTGTTTCAGTGTGTGGGGAAGGAGTTTCAGTGTGTGGGGAAGGGGTTTCAGTTTGAGCGTAAGGTGTTTCAGTTTGTGGGGAAGGGGTTTCAATGTGTTGGGAAGGTGTTTCATTGTGTGCGGAAGGTGTTTCAGTGTGTGGGGCAGGGCATTCTGTGTGTGGGGAAGGTGTTTCATTGTGTGGGGAAGGTGTTTCAGTGTATGGGGAAGGTGTTTCAGTGTGTAGGGAAGGGGTTTCAGTGTGTGGGGAACGTGTTTCAGTGTGTGGGGAACGGTTTCAGTGTGTGGGGAAGGGGTATCTGTGTGTGAGGAAGGTGTTTCAGTGTCTGGAGAAGGTATTTCAGTGTGTGGGGAAGGGATTTCAGTGAGTGGGGAAGGTGTTTCAGTGTGTGGGGATGGGTTTCAGTGTGTGGGGATGGGTTTCAGTGTGTGGGGATTGGTGTCAGTGTGTGCGGAAGGGGTATCAGTATGTGGGGAATGTGTTTCTGTGTGTGGGGTGGTGTTTCAGTGTGTGGGGAAGGGGGTTCTGTGTGTGGGGAACGGGATTCAGTGTGTGGGGATGGGTTTCAGTGTGTGGGGATGGACTTCTGTGTGTGCGGAAGGTGTTTCAGTGTGTGGGCAAGGTGTTTCAGTGTGTGGGGAAGGTGTTTCAGTGTGGGGGGAAGGGGTTTCAGAGTTTGGGCAATTGTTTCAGTGTGTGGGGAAGGTGTTTAAGTGTGTGGGGAAGGTGTTTCAGTGTGTGGGGAAGGGGTTTCAGAGTTTGGGCAATTGTTTCAGTGTGTGGGGATGGGGTTTCAGTGAGTGGGGAAGGTGTTTCAGAGTGTGGAGAAGGGCTTCAGTGTGTGGGGAAGGGTTTTGAGTGTGTGGGGAAGGGGTTTCAGTTTGTGGGGAAGGGGTTTCAGTGTGTGGGGATGTGTTTCTGTGTGGGAGGAAGGGGTTTCAGTGTGTGTGGAAGGGTTTCACTGTGTGCGGAAGTGGTTTCAGTTTGTGGGGAAGGCGTTTCAGTGTGTGCGGAAGGGGTTTCAGTGTGTGGGGAAGGGGTTTCAGTGTGTGGGGAATATGTTTCAGTGTGTGCGGAAGAGGTTTCAGTGCATGCGATAAGGGTTTCAGTGTGTGGGGAAGGGGTTTCAGTGTGTGGGGAAGGTGTTACAGTGTGTGGGGAAGGGGTTTCAGTGTGTGGGGATGTGCTTCAGTGTGTGCGGAAGGGGTTTGAGTGGGGAAGGGTTTCACTGTGTGCAGAAGGGGTATCAGGGTGTGGGGAAGGGGTTTCAGTGTGTGGGGAAGGTGTTTCAGTGTGTGGGGAAGGGGTTTCAGTGTGTGGGGATTTGTTTCAGTATGTGCGGAATGGCTTTCAGTGTGTGCGGATGTGTTTCAGTGTGTGGGGAAGGTGTTTCCGTGTGTGAGGCAGGGTTTCAGTGTGTGCGGAAGGGGTTTCAGTGTGTGGGGAAGGTGTTTCAGTTTGTGCGGAAGGGGTTTCAGTGTTGTGGGGAAGGTGTTTCAGAGTGTGGGGAAGGTGTTTCAGTGTGTGGGGAAGGGGTTTCAGTGTGTGGGGATTTGTTTCAGTGTGTGCGGAATGGCTTTCAGTGTGTTGGGATGTGTTTCAGTGTGTGGTGAAGGTGTTTCTGTGTGTGGGGCAGGGTTTTAGTGTGTGCGGAAGGGGTTTCAGTGTGTGGGGAAGGTGTTTCAGTTTGTGCGGAAGGGGTTTCAGTGTTGTGGGGAAGGTGTTTCAGAGTTTGGTGAAGGTGTTTCAGTGTGTGCGGAAGGGGTTTCAGTCAGTGCGGAAGGCGTTTCAGTGTGTGGGGAAGGGGATTCTTTGTGTGGGGAAGGGGTTTCAGTGTGTGGGGAATGTGTTTCAGTGTGTTTGGAAGGTTTTCAGTGTGTGGGCAATGTGTTTCAGTTTGTGGTGAATGGGTATCAGTGTTTGGGGAACGGTTTCAGTGTGTGGGGAAGATGTTTCAGTGTGTGGAGAAGGTGTTTCAGTGTGTGAGGACGTGTTGCATTGTGTGCGAAGGGGTTTCAGTGTGTGGGGAAGGTGTTTCAGTGTGTGAGGAAGCTGTTTCAGTGTGTGGGGAAGGGTTTTCAGTGTGTGGGGAAGGTGTTCAGTTTGTGGGGAAGTGTTTCAGTGTGTGCAAAGGTGTTTCAGAGTGTGGGGAAGGGTTGCAGTGTGTGGGGAAGTTGTTTCAGTGTGTGCAGAAGGGGTTTCAGTTTGTGGGGAAGGTGTTTCGGTGTGTGGGGAAGGTGTTTCTGTGTGTGGGGAAGGGGTTTCAGTGTGTGGGGAAGGTGTTTCAGTGTGCGGGGAAGGAGTTTCACTGTGTGGGAAGGGGTTTCATTGTGTGGGGATGGACTTCTGTGTGTGCGGAAGGTGCTTCAGTGAGTGGGCAACGTGTTACAGTGTGTGGGGAAGGGTTTCAGTGTGTGGGGAAGGTGTTTAAGTGTGTGGGGAAGGTGTTTCAGTGTGTGGGGAAGGGGTTTCTGAGTTTGGGTAATTGTTTCAGTGTGTGGGGAAGGGGTTTCAGTGAGTGGGGATGGTGTTTCAGTGTGTGTGGAAGGGGTTTCAGTGAGTGGGGAAGGTGTTTCAGAGTATGGGGAAGGGTTTCAGTGTGTGGGGAAGGTTTTTGAGTGTGTGGGGAAGGGGTTTCAGTGTGTGGGGATGTGTTTCAGTGTGTGAGGAAGGGGTTTCAGTGTGTGGGGAAGGGGTTACAGTGTGTGGGGAAGGTCTTTCTGTGTGTGAGGAAGTGTTGCATTGTGTGGGGAAGGTGTTTCAGTGTGTGGGGAAGGTGTTTCAGTGTGTGAGGAAGCTGTTTCAGTGTGTGGGGAAGGGTTTTCAGTGTGTGGGGGAGGTGTTTCAGTGAGTGGGGAAGTATTTCAGTGTTTGGGGAAGGTGTTTCAGTGTGTGGGGAAGGGTTGCAGTGTGTGGGGAAGGTGTTTCAGTGTGTGCGGAAGGGGTTTCAGTGTGTGCGGAAGGTGTTTCGGTGTGTGGGGAAGGTGTTTCAGTGTGTGGGGAAGGGGTTTCAGTGTGTGGGGAAGGTGTTTCCGTGTGCGGGGAAGGTGTTTCAGTGTGTGGGGATGTGTTTCAGTGTGTGGGGAAGGTGTTTCTGTGTGTGGGGAAGGGTTTCAGTGAGTGGGGAAGGGTTTCAGTGTGTGGGGAAGGTGTTTCCGTGTGTGGGGAAGGGGTTTCAGTGAGTGGGGATGGGTTTCAGTGTGTGGGGATGGGTTTCAGTGTGTGGGGATGGGTGTCAGTGTGTGCGGAAGGGGTATCAGTATGTGGGGATGGTGTTTCCGAGTGTGGGGTGGTGTTTCAGTGTGTGGGGAAGGGGGTTCAGTGTGTGGGGAAGGGGTTTCAGTGTGTGGGGATGTGTTTCAGTGTGTGGGGATGGACTTCAATGTGTGCGAAAGGGGTTTCAGTGTGTGGGCAAGGTGTTTCAGTGTGTGGGGAAGAGTTTCAGTGTGTGAGGAAGGTGTTTAAGTGTGTGGGGAAGGTGTTTCAGTGTGTGGGGAAAGGGTTTCAGTGTTTGGGTAATTGTTTCAGTGTGTGGGGAAGGGGTTTCAGTGAGTGGGGAAGGTGTTTCAGAGTGTGGGGAATGGTTTCAGTGTGTGTGGAAGGGTTTTGAGTGCGTGGGGAAGGGGTTTCAGTGTGTGGGGAAGGGGTTTCAGTGCGTGGTGAAGGTGTTACAGTGTGTGCGGAAGGGTTTTCAGTGTGTGGGGAAGGGGTTTCAGTATGTGGGGATGTGCTTCAGTGTGTGGGGAAGGGGTTTCAGTATGTGGGGATGTGCTTCAGTGTGTGGGGAAGGGGTTTGAGTGTTTGGGGAAGGGTTTCACTGCGTGCAGAATGGGTTTCAGTGTGTGGTGAAGGAGTTTCAGTGTGTGGGGAAGGTGTTTCAGTGTGTGGGGAAGGGGTTTCAGTGTGTGGGGATTTGTTTCAGTGTGTGCGGAAGGGCTTTCAGTGTGTGGGGATGAGTTTCAGTGTGTGTGGAACGTGTTTCTGTGTGTGGGGCAGGGCTTCAGTGTGTGCGGAAGGGGTTTCAGTGTGTGGGGAAGGTGTTTTGGTATGTGCGGAAGGGGTTTCAGTGTTGTGGGGAAGGGGTTTCAGTGTGTGGTGAAGGAGTTTCAGTGTGTGTGGAAGGGGTTTCAGTCAGTGCAGAAGGCGTTTCAGCGTGTGGGGAAGGGGTTTCTTTGTGTGGGGAAGGGGTTTCAGTGTGTGGGGAATGTGCTTCAGTGAGTTTGGAAGGTTTTCAGTGTGTGGGCAATGTGTTTCAGTGTGTGGTGAATGGGCATCAGTGTTTGGGGAACGGTTTCAGTGTGTGGGGAAGGGGTTTCAGTGTGTGGGAAAGGTGTTTCAGTGTGTGAGGACGTGTTGCATTGTGTGGGGAAGGGGTTTCAGTGTGTGGGGAAGGTGTTTCAGTTTGTGAGGAAGGTGTTTCAGTGTGTGGGGAAGGGTTTTCAGTGTGTGGGGAAGGTGTTTAAGTGTGACGGGAAGTGTTTCAGTGTGTGGGGAAGGTGTTTCAGTGTGTGGGGAAGGGTTTCAGTGTGTGGGGAAGGTGTTTCAGTGTTTGCGGAAGGGGTTTCAGTGTGTGGGGAAGGTGTTTCAGTGTGTGGGGAAGGTGTTTCAGTGAAAGGGGAAGGGGTTTCAGTGTGTGGGGAAGGTGTTTCAGTTTGCGGGGAAGGTGTTTCAGTGTGTGGGAAGGGGCTTCAGTGTGTGGGGAAGGCTTTCAGTGAGTGGGGACGGGTTTCAGTGTTTGGGGAAGGTGTTTCCGTGTGTGGGGAAGGGGTTTCAGTGAGTGGGGAAGGGTTTCCCTGTGTGTGGAAGGGGTTTCAGTGTGTGGGGAAGGTGTTTCAGCGTGTGTGGAAGGGGTTTCTGTGTGTGGGGAAGGTCTTTCAGTGTGTGCGGAAGGGGTTTCAGTGCATGCGGAAGGGGTTTCAGTTTGTGGGGAAGTGGATTCAGTGTGTGGGGAAGGTGTTTCATTGTGTGGGGTAGTTGTTTCATTGTGCGCGGAAGGGTATTCACTGTGAGGGGAAGGGGTTTCAGTGTGTGGGGAGGGGGTTTCAGTGTGTGGGGAACAGTTTAACTGTGTGCGGAAGGGGTTTTAGTGTGTGGGGAAGGTGATTCAGTGTGTGGGGAAGGAGTTTCAGGATGTGGGGAAGGGGTTTCAGTGTGAGGGGAAGGGTTTCAGTTTTTGGTGAAGGGTTTCAGTGTGTGGGGAAGGGGTATCAGTGTGTGAGGAAGGGGATTCAGTGTCTGGGGAAGGGTTTCAGTGGGTGGGGATGGGGTTTTAGTGTGTGGGGAAGTGTTTCAGTGTGTGGGGAAGGATTACAGTGTCTGGGGACGGGGTTTCAGTGTGTGGGGAAGGGGTTTCAGTGTATGGGGAACTGTTTCAGTGTGTGCGGAAGTGGTTTCAGTGTGTGGGGAAGGGTTTCAGTGTGTGGGGAAGGTGTTTCAGTGTGTGGGGATGTGTTTCAGTATGTGGGGAAGGGTTTGACTGTGTGCGGAAGGGGTTTCAGTGTTTGGGGAAGGGGTTTCAGTGTGTGGGGAAGGTGTGTCAGTGTGTGGGGATGTGTTTCAGTGTGTGGGGAAGGCGTTTCTGTGTGTGGGGAAGGGTTTCAGTGTGTGGGGAAGGCGTTTCAGTGTGTGGGGAAGGTGTTTCAGTGTGTGGGGAAGGGGTTTCAGTGTGTGGGGAAGAGTTTCACTGCGTATGGAAGGGGTTTCAGTGTGTGCGGAAGGGGTTTCAGTGTGTGGGGATGGTGTTTCAGTGTGTGTGGAAGGTGTTTCAGTGTGTGGGGAAGGGGTTTCAGTTTGAGCGGAAGGTGTTTCAGTGTGTGGGGAAGGGGTTTCAATGTGTTGGGAAGGTGTTTCATTATGTGCGGAAGGTGTTTCAGTGTTTGAGGCATGTGGTTCATTGTGTGGGGAAGGTGTTTCAGTGTATGGGGAAGGTGTTTCAAGTGTGTGGGGAAGGGGTTTCAGTGTGTGGGGAACGTGTTTCTGTGTGTGCGGAACGGTTTCAGTGTGTGGGGAAGGGGTATCAGTGTGTGAGGAAGGTGTTTCAGTGTCTGGAGAAGGTATTTCAGTGTGTGGGGAAGGGATTTCAGTGTGTGGGGAAGGTGTTTCAATGTGTGAGGGAGGTGTTTCAGTGTGTGGGGAAAGGGTTTCAGTGTGTGGGGAAGGCGTTTCAGTGTGTGGGGATGGGTTTCAGTGTGTGGGGATGGGTTTCAGTGTGTTGGGATGGGTGTCAGTGTGTGCGGAAGGGGTATCAGTATGTGGGGAATGTGTTTCTGTCTGTGGGGTGGTGTTTCAGTGTGTGGGGAAGGGGGTTCAGTGTGTGGGGAAGGGGTTTCAGTGTGTGGGGATGGGTTTCAGTGTGTGGGGATGGACTTCTGTGTGTGAAAAGGTGTTTCAGTGAGTGGGCAAGGTGTTTCAGTGTGTGGGGAACGGTTTCAGTGTGTGGGGAAGGTGTTTAAGTGTGTGGGGAAGGTGTTTCAGTGTGTGGGGAAGGGGTTTCAGAGTTTGGGTAATTGTTTCAGTGTGTGGGGAAGGGGTTTCAGTGAGTGGGGAAGGTGTTTCAGAGTATGGGGAAGGGTTTCACTGTGTGGGGAAGGGGTTTCAGTGTGTGGGGAATGGTTTTCAGTGTGTGTGGACGGGGTTTCAGTGTGTGGGGAAGGGGTTTCAGTGTGTGGGGAACTGTTACAGTGTGTGCGGAAGTGGTTTCAGTGTGTGGGGATGTGTTTCAGTATGTGGTGAAGGGTTTGACTGAGTGCGGAAGGGGTATCAGTGTTTGGGGAAGTGGTTTCAGTGTGTGGGGAAGGTGTTTCAGTGTGTGGGGATGTTTTTCAGTGTGTGGGGAAGGCGTTTCAGTGTGTGGGGATGTGTTTCAGTGTGTGGGGAAGGGGTTTCAGTGTGTGGGGAAGGTGTTTCAGTGTGTGGGGAAGGGGTTTCAGTGTGTGGGGAAGAGTTTCACTGTGTGTGGAAGGGGTTTCAGTGTGTGGGGAAGGGGTTTTAGTGTGTGGGGAAGTTGTTTCAGTGTGTGAGGAAGGAGTTTCAGTGTGTGGGGAAGGGGTTTCAGTTTGAGCGTAAGGTGTTTCAGTTTGTGGGGAAGGGGTTTCAATGTGTTGGGAAGGTGTTTCATTGTGTGCGGAAGGTGTTTCAGTGTGTGGGGCAGGGCATTCTGTGTGTGGGGAAGTTGTTTCATTGTGTGGGGAAGGTGTTTCAGTGTATGGGGAAGGTGTTTCAGTGTGTAGGGAAGGGGTTTCAGTGTGTGGTGAACGTGTTTCAGTGTGTGGGGAACGGTTTCAGTGTGTGGGGAAGGGGTATCCGTGTGTGAGGAAGGTGTTTCAGTGTCTGGAGAAGGTATTTCAGTGTGTGGGGAAGGGATTTCACTGAGTGGGGAAGGTGTTTCAGTGTGTGTGGGAGGTGTTTCAAAGTGTGGGGAAAGGGTTTCAGTGTGTGGGGAAGGTGTTTCAGTGTGTGGGGATGGGTTTCAGTGTGTGGGGATGGGTTTCAGTGTGTGGGGATTGGTGTCAGTGTGTGCAGAAGGGGTATCAGTATGTGGGGAATGTGTTTCTGTGTGTGGGGTGGTGTTTCAGTGTGTGGGGAAGGGGGTTCAGTGTGTGGGGAAGGGGATTCAGTGTGTGGGGATGGGTTTCAGTGTGTGGGGATGGACTTCTGTGTGTGCGGAAGGTGTTTCAGTGTGTGGGCAAGGTGTTTCAGTGCGTGGGGAAGGTGTTTCAGTGTGTGGGGAAGGGGTTTCAGAGTTTGGGCAATTGTTTCAGTGTGTGGGGAAGGTGTTTAAGTGTGTGGGGAAGGTGTTTCAGTGTGTGGGGAAGGGGTTTCAGAGTTTGGGCAATTGTTTCAGTGTGTGGGGAAGGGGTTTCAGTGAGTGGGGAAGTTGTTTCAGAGTGTGGGGAAGGGCTTCAGTGTGTGGGGAAGGGTTTTGAGTGTGTGGGGAAGGGGTTTCAGTTTGTGGGGAAGGGGTTTCAGTGTGTGGGGATGTGTTTCTGTGTGGGAGGAAGGGGTTTCAGTGTTTGGGGAAGGGTTTCACTGTGTGCGGAAGTGGTTTCAGTTTGTGGGGAAGGTGTTTCAGTGTGTGCGGAAGGGGTTTCAGTGTGTGGGGAAGGGGTTTCAGTGTGTGGGGAAGTTGTTTCAGTGTGTGCGGAAGAGGTTTCAGTGCATGCGATAAGGGTTTCAGTGTGTGGGGAAGGGGTTTCAGTGTGTGGGGAAGGGGTTTCAGTGTGTGGGGAACTGTTACAGTGTGTGCGGAAGTGGTTTCAGTGTGTGGGGATGTGTTTCAGTATGTGGTGAAGGGTTTGACTGAGTGCGGAACAGGTATCAGTGTTTGGGGAAGTGGTTTCAGTGTGTGGGGAAGGTGTTTCAGTGTGTGGGGATGTATTTCAGTGTGTTGGGGGAGGCGTTTCAGTGTGTGGGGATGTGTTTCAGTGTGTGGTGAAGGGGTTTCAGTGTGTGGGGAAGGTGTTTCAGTGTGTGGGGAAGGGGTTTCAGTGTGTGGGGAAGAGTTTCACTGTGTGTGGAAGGGGTTTCAGTGTGTGGGGAAGGGGTTTTAGTGTGTGGGGAAGTTGTTTCAGTGTGTGAGGAAGGAGTTTCAGTGTGTGGGGAAGGGGTTTCAGTTTGAGCGTAAGGTGTTTCAGTTTGTGGGGAAGGGGTTTCAATGTGTTGGGAAGGTGTTTCATTGTGTGCGGAAGGTGTTTCAGTGTGTGGGGCAGGGCATTCTGTGTGTGGGGAAGTTGTTTCATTGTGTGGGGAAGGTGTTTCAGTGTATGGGGAAGGTGTTTCAGTGTGTAGTGAAGGGGTTTCAGTGTGTGGTGAACGTGTTTCAGTGTGTGGGGAACGGTTTCAGTGTGTGGGGAAGGGGTATCCGTGTGTGAGGAAGGTGTTTCAGTGTCTGGAGAAGGTATTTCAGTGTGTGGGGAAGGGATTTCACTGAGTGGGGAAGGTGTTTCAGTGTGTGTGGGAGGTGTTTCAAAGTGTGGGGAAAGGGTTTCAGTGTGTGGGGAAGGTGTTTCAGTGTGTGGGGATGGGTTTCAGTGTGTGGGGATGGGTTTCAGTGTGTGGGGATTGGTGTCAGTGTGTGCAGAAGGGGTATCAGTATGTGGGGAATGTGTTTCTGTGTGTGGGGTGGTGTTTCAGTGTGTGGGGAAGGGGGTTCAGTGTGTGGGGAAGGGGATTCAGTGTGTGGGGATGGGTTTCAGTGTGTGGGGATGGACTTCTGTGTGTGGGGAAGGGGTTTCAGTGTGTGGGGATGTGTTTCTGTGTGGGAGGAAGGGGTTTCAGTGTTTGGGGAAGGGTTTCACTGTGTGCGGAAGTGGTTTCAGTTTGTGGGGAAGGTGTTTCAGTGTGTGCGGGAGGGGTTTCAGTGTGTGGGGAAGGGGTTTCAGTGTGTGGGGAAGTTGTTTCAGTGTGTGCGGAAGAGGTTTCAGTGCATGCGATAAGGGTTTCAGTGTGTGGGGAAGGGGTTTCAGTGTGTGGGGAAGGTGTTACAGTGTGTGCGGAAGGGTTTTCCGTGTGTGGGGAAGGGGTTTCAGTGTGTGGGGATGTGCTTCAGTGTGTGGGGAAGGTGTTTGAGTGTGTGGGGAAGGGTTTCACTGTGTGCAGAAGGGGTATCAGTGTGTGGGGAAGGGGTTTCAGTGTGTGGGGAAGGTGCTTCAGTGTGTGGGGAAGGGGTTTCAGTGTGTGGGGATTTGTTTCAGTGTGTGCGGAATGGCTTTCAGTGTGTGCGGATGTGTTTCAGTGTGTGGGGAAGGTGTTTCTGTGTGTGGGGCAGGGTTTCAGTGTGTGCGGAAGGGGTTTCAGTGTGTGGGGAAGGTGTTTCAGTTTGTGCGGAAGGGGTTTCAGTGTTGTGGGGAAGGTGTTTCAGAGATTGGGGAAGGTGTTTCAGTGTGTGGGGCAGGGGATTCTGTGTGTGGGGAATGTGGTTCATTGTGTGCGGAAGGTGTTTCAGTGTATGGGGAAGGTGTTTCAGTGTGTGGGGAAGGGGTTTCAGTGTGTGGGGAACGTGTTTCTGTGTGTGGGGAACGGTTTCAGTGTGTGGGGAAGGGGTATCAGTGTGTGAGGAAGGTGTTTCAGTGTCCGGAGAAGGTATTTCAGTGTGTGGGGAAGGGATTTCAGTGTGTGGGGAAAGTGTTTCAATGTGTGAGGGAGGTGTTTCAGTGTGTGGGGAAAGGGTTTCAGTGTGTGGGGAAGGCGTTTCAGTGTGTGGGGATGGGTTTCAGTGTGTGGGGATGGGTTTCAGTGTGTTGGGATGGGTGTCAGTGTGTGCGGAAGGGGTATCAGTATGTGGGGAATGTGTTTCTGTCTGTGGGGTGGTGTTTCAGTGTGTGGGGAAGGGGGTTCAGTGTGTGGGGAAGGGGTTTCAATGTGTGGGGATGGGTTTCAGTGTGTGGGGATGGACTTCTGTGTGTGAAAAGGTGTTTCAGTGAGTGGGCAAGGTGTTTCAGTGTGTGGGGAACGGTTTCAGTGTGTGGGGAAGGTGTTTAAGTGTGTGGGGAAGGTGTTTCAGTGTGTGGGGAAGGGGTTTCAGAGTTTGGGTAATTGTTTCAGTGTGTGGGGAAGGGGTTTCAGTGAGTGGGGAAGGTGTTTCAGAGTATGGGGAAGGGTTTCACTGTGTGGGGAAGTGTTTTGAGCGTGTGGGGAAGGGGTTTCAGTGTGTGGGGAATGGTTTTCAGTGTGTGTGGACGGGGTTTCAGTGTGTGGGGAAGGGGTTTCAGTGTGTGGGGAACTGTTACAGTGTGTGCGGAAGTGGTTTCAGTGTGTGGGGATGTGTTTCAGTATGTGGGGAATGGTTTGACTGAGTGCGGAAGGGCTATCAGTGTTTGGGGAAGTGGTTTCAGTGTGTGGGGAAGGTGTTTCAGTGTGTGGGGATGTTTTTCAGTGTGTGGGGAAGGCGTTTCAGTGTGTGGGGATGTGTTTCAGTGTGTGGTGAAGGGGTTTCAGTGTGTGTGGAAGGTGTTTCAGTGTGTGGGGAAGGGGTTTCAGTGTGTGGGGAAGAGTTTCACTGTGTGTGGAAGGGGTTTCAGTGTGTGGGGAAGGGGTTTTAGTGTGTGGGGAAGGTGTTTCAGTGTGTGGGGAAGTAGTTTCAGTGTGTGGGGAAGGGGTTTCAGTTTGAGCGTAAGGTGTTTCAGTTTGTGGGGAAGGGGTTTCAATGTGTTGGGAAGGTGTTTCATTGTGTGGGGAAGGGGTTTCAGTGTGTGGGGAAGGTGTTTCAGTGTGTGGGGAAGGAGTTTCAGTGTGTGGGGAAGGAGTTTCAGTTTGAGCGTAAGGTGTTTCAGTTTGTGGGGAAGGGGTTTCAATGTGTTGGGAAGGTGTTTCATTGTGTGCGGAAGGTGTTTCAGTGTGTGGGGCAGGGCATTCTGTGTGTGGGGAAGGGGTTTCAGTGTGTGGGGAAGGTGTTTCAGTTTGTGAGGAAGGTGTTTCAGTGTGTGGGGAAGGGTTTTCAGTGTGTGGGGAAGGTGTTTAAGTGTGACGGGAAGTGTTTCAGTGTGTGGGGAAGGTGTTTCAGTGTGTGGGGAAGGGTTTCAGTGTGTGGGGAAGGTGTTTCAGTGTTTGCGGAAGGGGTTTCAGTGTGTGGGGAAGGTGTTTCAGTGTGTGGGGAAGGTGTTTCAGTGAAAGGGGAAGGGGTTTCAGTGTGTGGGGAAGGTGTTTCAGTTTGCGGGGAAGGTGTTTCAGTGTGTGGGAAGGGGCTTCAGTGTGTGGGGAAGGCTTTCAGTGAGTGGGGACGGGTTTCAGTGTTTGGGGAAGGTGTTTCCGTGTGTGGGGAAGGGGTTTCAGTGAGTGGGGAAGGGTTTCCCTGTGTGTGGAAGGGGTTTCAGTGTGTGGGGAAGGTGTTTCAGCGTGTGTGGAAGGGGTTTCTGTGTGTGGGGAAGGTCTTTCAGTGTGTGCGGAAGGGGTTTCAGTGCATGCGGAAGGGGTTTCAGTTTGTGGGGAAGTGGATTCAGTGTGTGGGGAAGGTGTTTCATTGTGTGGGGTAGTTGTTTCATTGTGCGCGGAAGGGTATTCACTGTGAGGGGAAGGGGTTTCAGTGTGTGGGGAGGGGGTTTCAGTGTGTGGGGAACAGTTTAACTGTGTGCGGAAGGGGTTTTAGTGTGTGGGGAAGGTGTTTCAGTGTGTGGGGAAGGAGTTTCAGGATGTGGGGAAGGGGTTTCAGTGTGAGGGGAAGGGTTTCAGTTTTTGGTGAAGGGTTTCAGTGTGTGGGGAAGGGGTATCAGTGTGTGAGGAAGGGGATTCAGTGTCTGGGGAAGGGTTTCAGTGGGTGGGGATGGGGTTTTAGTGTGTGGGGAAGTGTTTCAGTGTGTGGGGAAGGATTACAGTGTCTGGGGACGGGGTTTCAGTGTGTGGGGAAGGGGTTTCAGTGTATGGGGAACTGTTTCAGTGTGTGCGAAAGTGGTTTCAGTGTGTGGGGAAGGGTTTCAGTGTGTGGGGAAGGTGTTTCAGTGTGTGGGGATGTGTTTCAGTATGTGGGGAAGGGTTTGACTGTGTGCGGAAGGGGTTTCAGTGTTTGGGGAAGGGGTTTCAGTGTGTGGGGAAGGTGTGTCAGTGTGTGGGGATGTGTTTCAGTGTGTGGGGAAGGCGTTTCTGTGTGTGGGGAAGGGTTTCAGTGTGTGGGGAAGGCGTTTCAGTGTGTGGGGAAGGTGTTTCAGTGTGTGGGGAAGGGGTTTCAGTGTGTGGGGAAGAGTTTCACTGCGTATGGAAGGGGTTTCAGTGTGTGCGGAAGGGGTTTCAGTGTGTGGGGAAGGTGTTTCAGTGTGTGTGGAAGGTGTTTCAGTGTGTGGGGAAGGGGTTTCAGTTTGAGCGGAAGGTGTTTCAGTGTGTGGGGAAGGGGTTTCAATGTGTTGGGAAGGTGTTTCATTATGTGCGGAAGGTGTTTCAGTGTTTGAGGCATGTGGTTCATTGTGTGGGGAAGGTGTTTCAGTGTATGGGGAAGGTGTTTCAAGTGTGTGGGGAAGGGGTTTCAGTGTGTGGGGAACGTGTTTCTGTGTGTGCGGAACGGTTTCAGTGTGTGGGGAAGGGGTATCAGTGTGTGAGGAAGGTGTTTCAGTGTCTGGAGAAGGTATTTCAGTGTGTGGGGAAGGGATTTCAGTGTGTGGGGAAGGTGTTTCAATGTGTGAGGGAGGTGTTTCAGTGTGTGGGGAAAGGGTTTCAGTGTGTGGGGAAGGCGTTTCAGTGTGTGGGGATGGGTTTCAGTGTGTGGGGATGGGTTTCAGTGTGTTGGGATGGGTGTCAGTGTGTGCGGAAGGGGTATCAGTATGTGGGGAATGTGTTTCTGTCTGTGGGGTGGTGTTTCAGTGTGTGGGGAAGGGGGTTCAGTGTGTGGGGAAGGGGTTTCAGTGTGTGGGGATGGGTTTCAGTGTGTGGGGATGGACTTCTGTGTGTGAAAAGGTGTTTCAGTGAGTGGGCAAGGTGTTTCAGTGTGTGGGGAACGGTTTCAGTGTGTGGGGAAGGTGTTTAAGTGTGTGGGGAAGGTGTTTCAGTGTGTGGGGAAGGGGTTTCAGAGTTTGGGTAATTGTTTCAGTGTGTGGGGAAGGGGTTTCAGTGAGTGGGGAAGGTGTTTCAGAGTATGGGGAAGGGTTTCACTGTGTGGGGAAGTGTTTTGAGTGTGTGGGGAAGGGGTTTCAGTGTGTGGGGAATGGTTTTCAGTGTGTGTGGACGGGGTTTCAGTGTGTGGGGAAGGGGTTTCAGTGTGTGGGGAACTGTTACAGTGTGTGCGGAAGTGGTTTCAGTGTGTGGGGATGTGTTTCAGTATGTGGTGAAGGGTTTGACTGAGTGCGGAAGGGGTATCAGTGTTTGGGGAAGTGGTTTCAGTGTGTGGGGAAGGTGTTTCAGTGTGTGGGGATGTTTTTCAGTGTGTGGGGAAGGCGTTTCAGTGTGTGGGGATGTGTTTCAGTGTGTGGGGAAGGGGTTTCAGTGTGTGGGGAAGGTGTTTCAGTGTGTGGGGAAGGGGTTTCAGTGTGTGGGGAAGAGTTTCACTGTGTGTGGAAGGGGTTTCAGTGTGTGGGGAAGGGGTTTTAGTGTGTGGGGAAGTTGTTTCAGTGTGTGAGGAAGGAGTTTCAGTGTGTGGGGAAGGGGTTTCAGTTTGAGCGTAAGGTGTTTCAGTTTGTGGGGAAGGGGTTTCAATGTGTTGGGAAGGTGTTTCATTGTGTGCGGAAGGTGTTTCAGTGTGTGGGGCAGGGCATTCTGTGTGTGGGGAAGTTGTTTCATTGTGTGGGGAAGGTGTTTCAGTGTATGGGGAAGGTGTTTCAGTGTGTAGGGAAGGGGTTTCAGTGTGTGGTGAACGTGTTTCAGTGTGTGGGGAACGGTTTCAGTGTGTGGGGAAGGGGTATCCGTGTGTGAGGAAGGTGTTTCAGTGTCTGGAGAAGGTATTTCAGTGTGTGGGGAAGGGATTTCACTGAGTGGGGAAGGTGTTTCAGTGTGTGTGGGAGGTGTTTCAAAGTGTGGGGAAAGGGTTTCAGTGTGTGGGGAAGGTGTTTCAGTGTGTGGGGATGGGTTTCAGTGTGTGGGGATGGGTTTCAGTGTGTGGGGATTGGTGTCAGTGTGTGCAGAAGGGGTATCAGTATGTGGGGAATGTGTTTCTGTGTGTGGGGTGGTGTTTCAGTGTGTGGGGAAGGGGGTTCAGTGTGTGGGGAAGGGGATTCAGTGTGTGGGGATGGGTTTCAGTGTGTGGGGATGGACTTCTGTGTGTGCGGAAGGTGTTTCAGTGTGTGGGCAAGGTGTTTCAGTGCGTGGGGAAGGTGTTTCAGTGTGTGGGGAAGGGGTTTCAGAGTTTGGGCAATTGTTTCAGTGTGTGGGGAAGGTGTTTAAGTGTGTGGGGAAGGTGTTTCAGTGTGTGGGGAAGGGGTTTCAGAGTTTGGGCAATTGTTTCAGTGTGTGGGGAAGGGGTTTCAGTGAGTGGGGAAGTTGTTTCAGAGTGTGGGGAAGGGCTTCAGTGTGTGGGGAAGGGTTTTGAGTGTGTGGGGAAGGGGTTTCAGTTTGTGGGGAAGGGGTTTCAGTGTGTGGGGATGTGTTTCTGTGTGGGAGGAAGGGGTTTCAGTGTTTGGGGAAGGGTTTCACTGTGTGCGGAAGTGGTTTCAGTTTGTGGGGAAGGTGTTTCAGTGTGTGCGGAAGGGGTTTCAGTGTGTGGGGAAGGGGTTTCAGTGTGTGGGGAAGTTGTTTCAGTGTGTGCGGAAGAGGTTTCAGTGCATGCGATAAGGGTTTCAGTGTGTGGGGAAGGGGTTTCAGTGTGTGGGGAAGGGGTTTCAGTGTGTGGGGAACTGTTACAGTGTGTGCGGAAGTGGTTTCAGTGTGTGGGGATGTGTTTCAGTATGTGGTGAAGGGTTTGACTGAGTGCGGAACAGGTATCAGTGTTTGGGGAAGTGGTTTCAGTGTGTGGGGAAGGTGTTTCAGTGTGTGGGGATGTTTTTCAGTGTGTGGGGAAGGCGTTTCAGTGTGTGGGGATGTGTTTCAGTGTGTGGTGAAGGGGTTTCAGTGTGTGGGGAAGGTGTTTCAGTGTGTGGGGAAGGGGTTTCAGTGTGTGGGGAAGAGTTTCACTGTGTGTGGAAGGGGTTTCAGTGTGTGGGGAAGGGGTTTTAGTGTGTGGGGAAGTTGTTTCAGTGTGTGAGGAAGGAGTTTCAGTGTGTGGGGAAGGGGTTTCAGTTTGAGCGTAAGGTGTTTCAGTTTGTGGGGAAGGGGTTTCAATGTGTTGGGAAGGTGTTTCATTGTGTGCGGAAGGTGTTTCAGTGTGTGGGGCAGGGCATTCTGTGTGTGGGGAAGTTGTTTCATTGTGTGGGGAAGGTGTTTCAGTGTATGGGGAAGGTGTTTCAGTGTGTAGTGAAGGGGTTTCAGTGTGTGGTGAACGTGTTTCAGTGTGTGGGGAACGGTTTCAGTGTGTGGGGAAGGGGTATCCGTGTGTGAGGAAGGTGTTTCAGTGTCTGGAGAAGGTATTTCAGTGTGTGGGGAAGGGATTTCACTGAGTGGGGAAGGTGTTTCAGTGTGTGTGGGAGGTGTTTCAAAGTGTGGGGAAAGGGTTTCAGTGTGTGGGGAAGGTGTTTCAGTGTGTGGGGATGGGTTTCAGTGTGTGGGGATGGGTTTCAGTGTGTGGGGATTGGTGTCAGTGTGTGCAGAAGGGGTATCAGTATGTGGGGAATGTGTTTCTGTGTGTGGGGTGGTGTTTCAGTGTGTGGGGAAGGGGGTTCAGTGTGTGGGGAAGGGGATTCAGTGTGTGGGGATGGGTTTCAGTGTGTGGGGATGGACTTCTGTGTGTGCGGAAGGTGTTTCAGTGTGTGGGCAAGGTGTTTCAGTGTGTGGGGAAGGTGTTTCAGTGTGTGGGGAAGGGGTTTCAGAGTTTGGGCAATTGTTTCAGTGTGTGGGGAAGGTGTTTAAGTGTGTGGGGAAGGTGTTTCAGTGTGTGGGGAAGGGGTTTCAGAGTTTGGGCAATTGTTTCAGTGTGTGGGGAAGGGGTTTCAGTGAGTGGGGAAGTTGTTTCAGAGTGTGGGGAAGGGCTTCAGTGTGTGGGGAAGGGTTTTGAGTGTGTGGGGAAGGGGTTTCAGTTTGTGGGGAAGGGGTTTCAGTGTGTGGGGATGTGTTTCTGTGTGGGAGGAAGGGGTTTCAGTGTTTGGGGAAGGGTTTCACTGTGTGCGGAAGTGGTTTCAGTTTGTGGGGAAGGTGTTTCAGTGTGTGCGGGAGGGGTTTCAGTGTGTGCGGGAGGGGTTTCAGTGTGTGGGGAAGGGGTTTCAGTGTGTGGGGAAGTTGTTTCAGTGTGTGCGGAAGAGGTTTCAGTGCATGCGATAAGGGTTTCAGTGTGTGGGGAAGGGGTTTCAGTGTGTGGGGAAGGTGTTACAGTGTGTGCGGAAGGGTTTTCAGTGTGTGGGGAAGGGGTTTCAGTGTGTGGGGATGTGCTTCAGTGTGTGGGGAAGGTGTTTGAGTGTGTGGGGAAGGGTTTCACTGTGTGCAGAAGGGGTATCAGTGTGTGGGGAAGGGGTTTCAGTGTGTGGGGAAGGTGCTTCAGTGTGTGGGGAAGGGGTTTCAGTGTGTGGGGATTTGTTTCAGTGTGTGCGGAATGGCTTTCAGTGTGTGCGGATGTGTTTCAGTGTGTGGGGAAGGTGTTTCTGTGTGTGGGGCAGGGTTTCAGTGTGTGCGGAAGGGGTTTCAGTGTGTGGGGAAGGTGTTTCAGTTTGTGCGGAAGGGGTTTCAGTGTTGTGGGGAAGGTGTTTCAGAGATTGGGGAAGGTGTTTCAGTGTGTGGGGCAGGGGATTCTGTGTGTGGGGAATGTGGTTCATTGTGTGGGGAAGGTGTTTCAGTGTATGGGGAAGGTGTTTCAGTGTGTGGGGAAGGGGTTTCAGTGTGTGGGGAACGTGTTTCTGTGTGTGGGGAACGGTTTCAGTGTGTGGGGAAGGGGTATCAGTGTGTGAGGAAGGTGTTTCAGTGTCTGGAGAAGGTATTTCAGTGTGTGGGGAAGGGATTTCAGTGTGTGGGGAAAGTGTTTCAATGTGTGAGGGAGGTGTTTCAGTGTGTGGGGAAAGGGTTTCAGTGTGTGGGGAAGGCGTTTCAGTGTGTGGGGATGGGTTTCAGTGTGTGGGGATGGGTTTCAGTGTGTTGGGATGGGTGTCAGTGTGTGCGGAAGGGGTATCAGTATGTGGGGAATGTGTTTCTGTCTGTGGGGTGGTGTTTCAGTGTGTGGGGAAGGGGGTTCAGTGTGTGGGGAAGGGGTTTCAATGTGTGGGGATGGGTTTCAGTGTGTGGGGATGGACTTCTGTGTGTGAAAAGGTGTTTCAGTGAGTGGGCAAGGTGTTTCAGTGTGTGGGGAACGGTTTCAGTGTGTGGGGAAGGTGTTTAAGTGTGTGGGGAAGGTGTTTCAGTGTGTGGGGAAGGGGTTTCAGAGTTTGGGTAATTGTTTCAGTGTGTGGGGAACGTGTTTCAGTGTGTGGGGAACGGTTTCAGTGTGTGGGGAATGGGTATCCGTGTGTGAGGAAGGTGTTTCAGTGTCTGGAGAAGGTATTTCAGTGTGTGGGGAAGGGATTTCAGTGAGTGGGGAAGGTGTTTCAGTGTGTGTGGGAGGTGTTTCAGTGTGTGGGGAAAGGGTTTCAGTGTGTGGGGAAGGTGTTTCAGTGTGTGGGGATGGGTTTCAGTGTGTGGGGATGGGTTTCAGTGTGTGGGGATTGGTGTCAGTGTGTGCGGAAGGGGTATCAGTATGTGGGGAATGTGTTTCTGTGTGTGGGGTGGTGTTTCAATGTGTGGGGAAGGGGATTCAGTGTGTGGGGAAGGGGATTCAGTGTGTGGGGATGGGTTTCAGTGTGTGGGGATGGACTTCTGTGTGTGCGGAAGGTGTTTCAGTGTGTGGGCAAGGTGTTTCAGTGTGTGGGGAAGGTGTTTCAGTGTGTGGGGAAGGGGTTTCAGAGTTTGGGCAATTGTTTCAGTGTGTGGGGAAGGTGTTTAAGTGTGTGGGGAAGGTGTTTCAGTGTGTGGGGAAGGGGTTTCAGAGTTTGGGCAATTGTTTCAGTGTGTGGGGAAGGGGTTTCAGTGAGTGGGGAAGGTGTTTCAGAGTGTGGGGAAGGTTTTTGAGTGTGTGGGGAAGGGGTTTCAGTTTGTGGGGAAGGGGTTTCAGTGTGTGGGGATGTGTTTCTGTGTGGGAGGAAGGGGTTTCAGTGTTTGGGGAAGGGTTTCACTGTGTGCGGAAGTGGTTTCAGTTTGTGGGGAAGGTGTTTCAGTGTGTGCGGAAGGGGTTTCAGTGTGTGGGGAAGGGGTTTCAGTGTGTGGGGAAGTTGTTTCAGTGTGTGCGGAAGAGGTTTCAGTGCATGCGATAAGGGTTTCAGTGTGTGGGGAAGGGGTTTCAGTGTGTGGGGAAGGTGTTACAGTGTGTGCGGAAGGGTTTTCAGTGTGTGGGGAAGGGGTTTCAGTGTGTGGGGATGTGCTTGAGTGTGTGGGGAAGGGGTTTGAGTGTGTGGGGAAGGGTTTCACTGTGTGCAGAAGGGGTATCAGTGTGTGGGGAAGGGGTTTCAGTGTGTGGGGAAGGTGCTTCAGTGTGTGGGGAAGGGGTTTCAGTGTGTGGGGATTTGTTTCAGTGTGTGCGGAATGGCTTTCAGTGTGTGCGGATGTGTTTCAGTGTGTGGGGAAGGTGTTTCTGTGTGTGGGGCAGGGTTTCAGTGTGTGCGGAAGGGGTTTCAGTGTGTGGGGAAGGTGTTTCAGTTTGTGCGGAAGGGGTTTCAGTGTTGTGGGGAAGGTGTTTCAGAGTGTGGGGAAGGTGTTTCAGTGTGTGGGGAAGGGGTTTCAGTGTGTGGGGATTTGTTTCAGTGTGTGCGGAATGGCTTTCAGTGTGTGGGGATGTGTTTCAGTGTGTGGGGAAGGTGTTTCTGTGTGTGGGGCAGGGTTTCAGTGTGTGCGGAAGGGGTTTCAGTGTGTGGGGAAGGTGTTTCAGTTTGTGCGGAAGGGGTTTCAGTGTTGTGGGGAAGGTGTTTCAGAGTGTGGTGAAGGTGTTTCAGTGTGTGCAGAAGGGGTTTCAGTCAGTGCGGAAGGCGTTTCAGTGTGTGGGGAAGGGGTTTCTTTGTGTGGGGAAGGGGTTTCAGTGTGTGGGGAATGTGTTTCAGTGTGTTTGGAAGGTTTTCAGTGTGTGGGCAATGTGTTTCAGTGTGTGGTGAATGGGTATCAGTGTTTGGGGAACGGTTTCAGTGTGTGGGGAAGATGTTTCAGTGTGTGGAGAAGGTGTTTCAGTGTGTGAGGACGTGTTGCATTGTGTGGCGAAGGGGTATCAGTGTGTGGGGAAGGTGTTTCAGTGTGTGCGGAAGCTGTTTCTGTGTGTGGGGAAGGGTTTTCAGTGTGTGGGGAAGGTGTTCAGTTTGTGGGGAAGTGTTTCAGTGTGTGCGAAGGTGTTTCAGAGTGTGGGGAAGGGTTGCAGTGTGTGGGGAAGTTGTTTCAGTGTGTGCAGAAGGGGTTTCAGTGTGTGGGGAAGGTGTTTCGGTGTGTGGGGAAGGTGTTTCAGTGTGTGGGGAAGGGGTTTCAGTGTGTGGGGAAGGTGTTTCAGTGTGCGGGGAAGGAGTTTCACTGTGTGGGAAGGGGTTTCAGTGTGTGGGGATAGACTTCTGTGTGTGCGGAATGTGCTTCAGTGTGTGGGCAACGTGTTACAGTGTGTGGGGAAGGGTTTCAGTGTGTGGGGAAGGTGTTTAAGTGTGTGGGGAAGGTGTTTCAGTGTGTGGGGAAGGGGTTTCAGAGTTTGGGTAATTGTTTCAGTGTGTGGGGAAGGGGTTTCAGTGAGTGGGGAAGGTGTTTCAGTGTGTGTGGAAGGGGTTTCAGTGAGTGGGGAAGGTGTTTCAGAGTATGGGGAAGGGTTTCAGTGTGTGGGGAAGGGATTTCAGTGTGTGGGGAAGGTGTTTCAATGTGTGAGGGAGGTGTTTCAGTGTGTGGGGAAAGGGTTTCAGTGTGTGGGGAAGGCGTTTCAGTGTGTGGGGATGGGTTTCAGTGTGTGGGGATGGGTTTCAGTGTGTTGGGATGGGTGTCAGTGTGTGCGGAAGGGGTATCAGTATGTGGGGAATGTGTTTCTGTCTGTGGGGTGGTGTTTCAGTGTGTGGGGAAGGGGGTTCAGTGTGTGGGGAAGGGGTTTCAGTGTGTGGGGATGGGTTTCAGTGTGTGGGGATGGACATCTGTGTGTGAAAAGGTGTTTCAGTGAGTGGGCAAGGTGTTTCAGTGTGTGGGGAACGGTTTCAGTGTGTGGGGAAGGTGTTTAAGTGTGTGGGGAAGGTGTTTCAGTGTGTGGGGAAGGGGTTTCAGAGTTTGGGTAATTGTTTCAGTGTGTGAGGATGGGGTTTCAGTGAGTGGGGAAGGTGTTTCAGAGTATGGGGAAGGGTTTCAGTGTGTGGGGAAGTGTTTTGAGTGTGTGGGGAAGGGGTTTCAGTGTGTGGGGAATGGTTTTCAGTGTGTGGGGACGGGGTTTCAGTGTGTGGGGAAGGGGTTTCAGTGTGTGGGGAACTGTTACAGTGTGTGCGGAAGTGGTTTCAGTGTGTGGGGATGTGTTTCAGTATGTGGGGAAGGGTTTGACTGAGTGCGGAAGGGGTATCAGTGTTTGGGGAAGTGGTTTCAGTGTGTGGGGAAGGTGTTTCAGTGTGTGGGGATGTTTTTCAGTGTGTGGGGAAGGCGTTTCAGTGTGTGGGGATGTGTTTCAGTGTGTGGGGAAGGGGTTTCAGTGTGTGGGGAAGGTGTTTCAGTGTGTGGGGAAGGGGTTTCAGTGTGTGGGGAAGAGTTTCACTGTGTGTGGAAGGGGTTTCAGTGTGTGGGGAAGGGGTTTTAGTGTGTGGGGAAGGTGTTTCAGTGTGTGGGGAAGGAGTTTCAGTGTGTGGGGAAGGGGTTTCAGTTTGAGCGTAAGGTGTTTCAGTTTGTGGGGAAGGGGTTTCAATGTGTTGGGAAGGTGTTTCATTGTGTGCGGAAGGTGTTTCAGTGTGTGGGGCAGGGCATTCTGTGTGTGGGGAAGGTGTTTCATTGTGTGGGGAAGGTGTTTCAGTGTATGGGGAAGGTGTTTCAGTGTGTAGGGAAGGGGTTTCAGTGTGTGGGGAACGTGTTTCAGTGTGTGGGGAACGGTTTCAGTGTGTGGGGAAGGGGTATCTGTGTGTGAGGAAGGTGTTTCAGTGTCTGGAGAAGGTATTTCAGTGTGTGGGGAAGGGATTTCAGTGAGTGGGGAAGGTGTTTTAGTGTGTGTGGGAGGTGTTTCAGTGTGTGGGGAAAGGGTTTCAGTGTGTGGGGAAGGTGTTTCAGTGTGTGGGGATGGGTTTCAGTGTGTGGGGATGGGTTTCAGTGTGTGGGGATTGGTGTCAGTGTGTGCGGAAGGGGTATCAGTATGTGGGGAATGTGTTTCTGTGTGTGGGGTGGTGTTTCAGTGTGTGGGGAAGGGGGTTCTGTGTGTGGGGAACGGGATTCAGTGTGTGGGGATGGGTTTCAGTGTGTGGGGATGGACTTCTGTGTGTGCGGAAGGTGTTTCAGTGTGTGGGCAAGGTGTTTCAGTGTGTGGGGAAGGTGTTTCAGTGTGGGGGGAAGGGGTTTCAGAGTTTGGGCAATTGTTTCAGTGTGTGGGGAAGGTGTTTAAGTGTGTGGGGAAGGTGTTTCAGTGTGTGGGGAAGGGGTTTCAGAGTTTGGGCAATTGTTTCAGTGTGTGGGGAAGGGGTTTCAGTGAGTGGGGAAGGTGTTTCAGAGTGTGGAGAAGGGCTTCAGTGTGTGGGGAAGGGTTTTGAGTGTGTGGGGAAGGGGTTTCAGTTTGTGGGGAAGGGGTTTCAGTGTGTGGGGATGTGTTTCTGTGTGGGAGGAAGGGGTTTCAGTGTGTGTGGAAGGGTTTCACTGTGTGCGGAAGTGGTTTCAGTTTGTGGGGAAGGCGTTTCAGTGTGTGCGGAAGGGGTTTCAGTGTGTGGGGAAGGGGTTTCAGTGTGTGGGGAAGTTGTTTCAGTGTGTGCGGAAGAGGTTTCAGTGCATGCGATAAGGGTTTCAGTGTGTGGGGAAGGGGTTTCAGTGTGTGGGGAAGGTGTTACAGTGTGTGCGGAAGGGTTTTCAGTGTGTGGGGAAGGGGTTTCAGTGTGTGGGGATGTGCTTCAGTGTGTGCGGAAGGGGTTTGAGTGTGTGGGGAAGGTTTCACTGTGTGCAGAAGGGGTATCAGGGTGTGGGGAAGGGGTTTCAGTGTGTGGGGAAGGTGTTTCAGTGTGTGGGGAAGGGGTTTCAGTGTGTGGGGATTTGTTTCAGTATGTGCGGAATGGCTTTCAGTGTGTGCGGATGTGTTTCAGTGTGTGGGGAAGGTGTTTCCGTGTGTGAGGCAGGGTTTCAGTGTGTGCGGAAGGGGTTTCAGTGTGTGGGGAAGGTGTTTCAGTTTGTGCGGAAGGGGTTGCAGTGTTGTGGGGAAGGTGTTTCAGAGTGTGGGGAAGGTGTTTCAGTGTGTGGGGAAGGGGTTTCAGTGTGTGGGGATTTGTTTCAGTGTGTGCGGAATGGCTTTCAGTGTGTTGGGATGTGTTTCAGTGTGTGGTGAAGGTGTTTCTGTGTGTGGGGCAGGGTTTTAGTGTGTGCGGAAGGGGTTTCAGTGTGTGGGGAAGGTGTTTCAGTTTGTGCGGAAGGGGTTTCAGTGTTGTGGGGAAGGTGTTTCAGAGTGTGGTGAAGGTGTTTCAGTGTGTGCGGAAGGGGTTTCAGTCAGTGCGGAAGGCGTTTCAGTGTGTGGGGAAGGGGATTCTTTGTGTGGGGAAGGGGTTTCAGTTTGTGGGGAATGTGTTTCAGTGTGTTTGGAAGGTTTTCAGTGTGTGGGCAATGTGTTTCAGTTTGTGGTGAATGGGTATCAGTGTTTGGGGAACGGTTTCAGTGTGTGGGGAAGATGTTTCAGTGTGTGGAGAAGGTGTTTCAGTGTGTGAGGACGTGTTGCATTGTGTGGCGAAGGGGTTTCAGTGTGTGGGGAAGGTGTTTCAGTGTGTGAGGAAGCTGTTTCAGTGTGTGGGGAAGGGTTTTCAGTGTGTGGGGAAGGTGTTCAGTTTGTGGGGAAGTGTTTCAGTGTGTGCAAAGGTGTTTCAGAGTGTGGGGAAGGGTTGCAGTGTGTGGGGAAGTTGTTTCAGTGTGTGTAGAAGGGGTTTCAGTTTGTGGGGAAGGTGTTTCGGTGTGTGGGGAAGGTGTTTCAGTGTGTGGGGAAGGGGTTTCAGTGTGTGGGGAAGGTGTTTCAGTGTGCGGGGAAGGAGTTTCACGATGTGGGAAGGGGTTTCATTGTGTGGGGATGGACTTCTGTGTGTGCGGAAGGTGCTTCAGTGAGTGGGCAACGTGTTACAGTGTGTGGGGAAGGGTTTCAGTGTGTGGGGAAGGTGTTTAAGTGTGTGGGGAAGGTGTTTCAGTGTGTGGGGAAGGGGTTTCTGAGTTTGGGTAATTGTTTCAGTGTGTGGGGAAGGGGTTTCAGTGAGTGGGGAAGGTGTTTCAGTGTGTGTGGAAGGGGTTTCAGTGAGTGGGGAAGGTGTTTCAGAGTATGGGGAAGGGTTTCAGTGTGTGGGGAAGGTTTTTGAGTGTGTGGGGAAGGGGTTTCAGTGTGTGGGGATGTGTTTCAGTGTGTGAGGAAGGGGTTTCAGTGTGTGGGGAAGGGGTTACAGTGTGTGGGGAAGGTGTTTCTGTGTGTGAGGAAGTGTTGCATTGTGTGGGGAAGGTGTTTCAGTGTGTGGGGAAGGTGTTTCAGTGTGTGAGGAAGCTGTTTCAGTGTGTGGGGAAGGGTTTTCAGTGTGTGGGGGAGGTGTTTCAGTGAGTGGGGAAGTATTTCAGTGTTTGGGGAAGGTGTTTCAGTGTGTGGGGAAGGGTTGCAGTGTGTGGGGAAGGTGTTTCAGTGTGTGCGGAAGGGGTTTCAGTGTGTGCGGAAGGTGTTTCGGTGTGTGGGGAAGGTGTTTCAGTGTGTGGGGAAGGGGTTTCAGTGTGTGGGGAAGGTGTTTCCGTGTGCGGGGAAGGTGTTTCAGTGTGTGGGGATGTGTTTCAGTGTGTGGGGAAGGTGTTTCTGTGTGTGGGGAAGGGGTTTCAGTGTGTGGGGAAGGTGTTTCAGTGTGTGCGAAAGGGTTTCAGTGTGTGGGGAAGGGTTTCAGTGAGTGGGGAAGGGTTTCACTGTGTGGGGAAGGTGTTTCCGTGTGTGGGGAAGGGGTTTCAGTGAGTGGGGATGGGTTTCAGTGTGTGGGGATGGGTTTCAGTGTGTGGGGATGGGTGTCAGTGTGTGCGGAAGGGGTATCAGTATGTGGGGATGGTGTTTCCGAGTGTGGGGTGGTGTTTCAGTGTGTGGGGAAGGGGGTTCAGTGTGTGGGGAAGGGGTTTCAGTGTGTGGGGATGTGTTTCAGTGTGTGGGGATGGACTTCAATGTGTGCGAAAGGGGTTTCAGTGTGTGGGCAAGGTGTTTCAGTGTGTGGGGAAGAGTTTCAGTGTGTGAGGAAGGTGTTTAAGTGTGTGGGGAAGGTGTTTCAGTGTGTGGGGAAAGGGTTTCAGTGTTTGGGTAATTGTTTCAGTGTGTGGGGAAGGGGTTTCAGTGAGTGGGGAAGGTGTTTCAGAGTGTGGGGAATCGTTTCAGTGTGTGTGGAAGGGTTTTGAGTGCGTGGGGAAGGGGTTTCAGTGTGTGGGGAAGGGGTTTCAGTGCGTGGTGAAGGTGTTACAGTGTGTGCGGAAGGGTTTTCAGTGTGTGGGGAAGGGGTTTCAGTATGTGGGGATGTGCTTCAGTGTGTGGGGAAGGGGTTTCAGTATGTGGGGATGTGCTTCAGTGTGTGGGGAAGGGGTTTGAGTGTTTGGGGAAGGGTTTCACTGCGTGCAGAATGGGTTTCAGTGTGTGGTGAAGGAGTTTCAGTGTGTGGGGAAGGTGTTTCAGTGTGTGCGGAAGGGCTTTCAGTGTGTGGGGATGAGTTTCAGTGTGTGTGGAACGTGTTTCTGTGTGTGGGGCAGGGCTTCAGTGTGTGCGGAAGGGGTTTCAGTGTGTGGGGAAGGTGTTTTGGTATGTGCGGAAGGGGTTTCAGTGTTGTGGGGAAGGGGTTTCAGTGTGTGGTGAAGGAGTTTCAGTGTGTGTGGAAGGGGTTTCAGTCAGTGCAGAAGGCGTTTCAGCGTGTGGGGAAGGGGTTTCTTTGTGTGGGGAAGGGGTTTCAGTGTGTGGGGAATGTGCTTCAGTGAGTTTGGAAGGTTTTCAGTGTGTGGGCAATGTGTTTCAGTGTGTGGTGAATGGGCATCAGTGTTTGGGGAACGGTTTCAGTGTGTGGGGAAGGGGTTTCAGTGTGTGGGAAAGGTGTTTCAGTGTGTGAGGACGTGTTGCATTGTGTGGGGAAGGGGTTTCAGTGTGTGGGGAAGGTGTTTCAGTTTGTGAGGAAGGTGTTTCAGTGTGTGGGGAAGGGTTTTCAGTGTGTGGGGAAGGTGTTTAAGTGTGACGGGAAGTGTTTCAGTGTGTGGGGAAGGTGTTTCAGTGTGTGGAGAAGGGTTTCAGTGTGTGGGGAAGGTGTTTCAGTGTTTGCGGAAGGGGTTTCAGTGTGTGGGGAAGGTGTTTCAGTGTGTGGGGAAGGTGTTTCAGTGAAAGGGGAAGGGGTTTCAGTGTGTGGGGAAGGTGTTTCAGTTTGCGGGGAAGGTGTTTCAGTGTGTGGGAAGGGGCTTCAGTGTGTGGGGAAGGCTTTCAGTGAGTGGGGACGGGTTTCAGTGTTTGGGGAAGGTGTTTCCGTGTGTGGGGAAGGGGTTTCAGTGAGTGGGGAAGGGTTTCCCTGTGTGTGGAAGGGGTTTCAGTGTGTGGGGAAGGTGTTTCAGCGTGTGTGGAAGGGGTTTCTGTGTGTGGGGAAGGTCTTTCAGTGTGTGCGGAAGGGGTTTCAGTGCATGCGGAAGGGGTTTCAGTTTGTGGGGAAGTGGATTCAGTGTGTGGGGAAGGTGTTTCATTGTGTGGGGTAGTTGTTTCATTGTGCGCGGAAGGGTATTCACTGTGAGGGGAAGGGGTTTCAGTGTGTGGGGAGGGGGTTTCAGTGTGTGGGGAACAGTTTAACTGTGTGCGGAAGGGGTTTTAGTGTGTGGGGAAGGTGTTTCAGTGTGTGGGGAAGGAGTTTCAGGATGTGGGGAAGGGGTTTCAGTGTGAGGGGAAGGGTTTCAGTTTTTGGTGAAGGGTTTCAGTGTGTGGGGAAGGGGTATCAGTGTGTGAGGAAGGGGATTCAGTGTCTGGGGAAGGGTTTCAGTGGGTGGGGATGGGGTTTTAGTGTGTGGGGAAGTGTTTCAGTGTGTGGGGAAGGATTACAGTGTCTGGGGACGGGGTTTCAGTGTGTGGGGAAGGGGTTTCAGTGTATGGGGAACTGTTTCAGTGTGTGCGGAAGTGGTTTCAGTGTGTGGGGAAGGGTTTCAGTGTGTGGGGAAGGTGTTTCAGTGTGTGGGGATGTGTTTCAGTATGTGGGGAAGGGTTTGACTGAGTGCGGAAGGGGTTTCAGTGTTTGGGGAAGGGGTTTCAGTGTGTGGGGAAGGTGTGTCAGTGTGTGGGGATGTGTTTCAGTGTGTGGGGAAGGCGTTTCTGTGTGTGGGGAAGGGTTTCAGTGTGTGGGGAAGGCGTTTCAGTGTGTGGGGAAGGTGTTTCAGTGTGTGGGGAAGGGGTTTCAGTGTGTGGGGAAGAGTTTCACTGCGTATGGAAGGGGTTTCAGTGTGTGCGGAAGGGGTTTCAGTGTGTGGGGAAGGTGTTTCAGTGTGTGTGGAACGTGTTTCAGTGTGTGGGGAAGGGGTTTCAGATTGAGCGGAAGGTGTTTCAGTGTGTGGGGAAGGGGTTTCAATGTGTTGGGAAGGTGTTTCATTATGTGCGGAAGGTGTTTCAGTGTTTGAGGCATGTGGTTCATTGTGTGGGGAAGGTGTTTCAGTGTATGGGGAAGGTGTTTCAAGTGTGTGGGGAAGGGGTTTCAGTGTGTGGGGAACGTGTTTCTGTGTGTGCGGAACGGTTTCAGTGTGTGGGGAAGGGGTATCAGTGTGTGAGGAAGGTGTTTCAGTGTCTGGAGAAGGTATTTCAGTGTGTGGGGAAGGGATTTCAGTGTGTGGGGAAGGTGTTTCAATGTGTGAGGGAGGTGTTTCAGTGTGTGGGGAAAGGGTTTCAGTGTGTGGGGAAGGCGTTTCAGTGTGTGGGGATGGGTTTCAGTGTGTGGGGATGGGTTTCAGTGTGTTGGGATGGGTGTCAGTGTGTGCGGAAGGGGTATCAGTATGTGGGGAATGTGTTTCTGTCTGTGGGGTGGTGTTTCAGTGTGTGGGGAAGGGGGTTCAGTGTGTGGGGAAGGGGTTTCAGTGTGTGGGGATGGGTTTCAGTGTGTGGGGATGGACTTCTGTGTGTGAAAAGGTGTTTCAGTGAGTGGGCAAGGTGTTGCAGTGTGTGGGGAACGGTTTCAGTGTGTGGGGAAGGTGTTTAAGTGTGTGGGGAAGGTGTTTCAGTGTGTGGGGAAGGGGTTTCAGAGTTTGGGTAATTGTTTCAGTGTGTGGGGAAGGGGTTTCAGTGAGTGGGGAAGGTGTTTCAGAGTATGGGGAAGGGTTTCACTGTGTGGGGAAGTGTTTTGAGTGTGTGGGGAAGGGGTTTCAGTGTGTGGGGAATGGTTTTCAGTGTGTGTGGACGGGGTTTCAGTGTGTGGGGAAGGGGTTTCAGTGTGTGGGGAACTGTTACAGTGTGTGCGGAAGTGGTTTCAGTGTGTGGGGATGTGTTTCAGTATGTGGTGAAGGGTTTGACTGAGTGCGGAAGGGGTATCAGTGTTTGGGGAAGTGGTTTCAGTGTGTGGGGAAGGTGTTTCAGTGTGTGGGGATGTTTTTCAGTGTGTGGGGAAGGCGTTTCAGTGTGTGGGGATGTGTTTCAGTGTGTGGGGAAGGGGTTTCAGTGTGTGGGGAAGGTGTTTCAGTGTGTGGGGAAGGGGTTTCAGTGTGTGGGGAAGAGTTTCACTGTGTGTGGAAGGGGTTTCAGTGTGTGGGGAAGGGGTTTTAGTGTGTGGGGAAGTTGTTTCAGTGTGTGAGGAAGGAGTTTCAGTGTGTGGGGAAGGGGTTTCAGTTTGAGCGTAAGGTGTTTCAGTTTGTGGGGAAGGGGTTTCAATGTGTTGGGAAGGTGTTTCATTGTGTGCGGAAGGTGTTTCAGTGTGTGGGGCAGGGCATTCTGTGTGTGGGGAAGTTGTTTCATTGTGTGGGGAAGGTGTTTCAGTGTATGGGGAAGGTGTTTCAGTGTGTAGGGAAGGGGTTTCAGTGTGTGGTGAACGTGTTTCAGTGTGTGGGGAACGGTTTCAGTGTGTGGGGAAGGGGTATCCGTGTGTGAGGAAGGTGTTTCAGTGTCTGGAGAAGGTATTTCAGTGTGTGGGGAAGGGATTTCACTGAGTGGGGAAGGTGTTTCAGTGTGTGTGGGAGGTGTTTCAAAGTGTGGGGAAAGGGTTTCAGTGTGTGGGGAAGGTGTTTCAGTGTGTGGGGATGGGTTTCAGTGTGTGGGGATGGGTTTCAGTGTGTGGGGATTGGTGTCAGTGTGTGCAGAAGGGGTATCAGTATGTGGGGAATGTGTTTCTGTGTGTGGGGTGGTGTTTCAGTGTGTGGGGAAGGGGGTTCAGTGTGTGGGGAAGGGGATTCAGTGTGTGGGGATGGGTTTCAGTGTGTGGGGATGGACTTCTGTGTGTGCGGAAGGTGTTTCAGTGTGTGGGCAAGGTGTTTCAGTGCGTGGGGAAGGTGTTTCAGTGTGTGGGGAAGGGGTTTCAGAGTTTGGGCAATTGTTTCAGTGTGTGGGGAAGGTGTTTAAGTGTGTGGGGAAGGTGTTTCAGTGTGTGGGGAAGGGGTTTCAGAGTTTGGGCAATTGTTTCAGTGAGTGGGGAAGGGGTTTCAGTGAGTGGGGAAGTTGTTTCAGAGTGTGGGGAAGGGCTTCAGTGTGTGGGGAAGGGTTTTGAGTGTGTGGGGAAGGGGTTTCAGTTTGTGGGGAAGATGTTTCAGTGTGTGGGGATGTGTTTCTGTGTGGGAGGAAGGGGTTTCAGTGTTTGGGGAAGGGTTTCACTGTGTGCGGAAGTGGTTTCAGTTTGTGGGGAAGGTGTTTCAGTGTGTGCGGAAGGGGTTTCAGTGTGTGGGGAAGGGGTTTCAGTGTGTGGGGAAGTTGTTTCAGTGTGTGCGGAAGAGGTTTCAGTGCATGCGATAAGGGTTTCAGTGTGTGGGGAAGGGGTTTCAGTGTGTGGGGAAGGGGTTTCAGTGTGTGGGGAACTGTTACAGTGTGTGCGGAAGTGGTTTCAGTGTGTGGGGATGTGTTTCAGTATGTGGTGAAGGGTTTGACTGAGTGCGGAACAGGTATCAGTGTTTGGGGAAATGGTTTCAGTGTGTGGGGAAGGTGTTTCAGTGTGTGGGGATGTTTTTCAGTGTGTGGGGAAGGCGTTTCAGTGTGTGGGGATGTGTTTCAGTGTGCGGTGAAGGGGTTTCAGTGTGTGGGGAAGGTGTTTCAGTGTGTGGGGAAGGGGTTTCAGTGTGTGGGGAAGAGTTTCACTGTGTGTGGAAGGGGTTTCAGTGTGTGGGGAAGGGGTTTTAGTGTGTGGGGAAGTTGTTTCAGTGTGTGAGGAAGGAGTTTCAGTGTGTGGGGAAGGGGTTTCAGTTTGAGCGTAAGGTGTTTCAGTTTGTGGGGAAGGGGTTTCAATGTGTTGGGAAGGTGTTTCATTGTGTGCGGAAGGTGTTTCAGTGTGTGGGGCAGGGCATTCTGTGTGTGGGGAAGTTGTTTCATTGTGTGGGGAAGGTGTTTCAGTGTATGGGGAAGGTGTTTCAGTGTGTAGTGAAGGGGTTTCAGTGTGTGGTGAACGTGTTTCAGTGTGTGGGGAACGGTTTCAGTGTGTGGGGAAGGGGTATCCGTGTGTGAGGAAGGTGTTTCAGTGTCTGGAGAAGGTATTTCAGTGTGTGGGGAAGGGATTTCACTGAGTGGGGAAGGTGTTTCAGTGTGTGTGGGAGGTGTTTCAAAGTGTGGGGAAAGGGTTTCAGTGTGTGGGGAAGGTGTTTCAGTGTGTGGGGATGGGTTTCAGTGTGTGGGGATGGGTTTCAGTGTGTGGGGATTGGTGTCAGTGTGTGCAGAAGGGGTATCAGTATGTGGGGAATGTGTTTCTGTGTGTGGGATGGTGTTTCAGTGTGTGGGGAAGGGGGTTCAGTGTGTGGGGAAGGGGATTCAGTGTGTGGGGATGGGTTTCAGTGTGTGGGGATGGACTTCTGTGTGTGCGGAAGGTGTTTCAGTGTGTGGGCAAGGTGTTTCAGTGTGTGGGGAAGGTGTTTCAGTGTGTGGGGAAGGGGTTTCAGAGTTTGGGCAATTGTTTCAGTGTGTGGGGAAGGTGTTTAAGTGTGTGGGGAAGGTGTTTCAGAGTGTGGGGAAGGGCTTCAGTGTGTGGGGAAGGGTTTTGAGTGTGTGGGGAAGGGGTTTCAGTTTGTGGGGAAGGGGTTTCAGTGTGTGGGGATGTGTTTCTGTGTGGGAGGAAGGGGTTTCAGTGTTTGGGGAAGGGTTTCACTGTGTGCGGAAGTGGTTTCAGTTTGTGGGGAAGGTGTTTCAGTGTGTGCGGAAGGGGTTTCAGTGTGTGGGGAAGGGGTTTCAGTGTGTGGGGAAGTTGTTTCAGTGTGTGCGGAAGAGGTTTCAGTGCATGCGATAAGGGTTTCAGTGTGTGGGGAAGGGGTTTCAGTGTGTGGGGAAGGTGTTACAGTGTGTGCGGAAGGGTTTTCAGTGTGTGGGGAAGGGGTTTCAGTGTGTGGGGATGTGCTTCAGTGTGTGGGGAAGGTGTTTGAGTGTGTGGGGAAGGGTTTCACTGTGTGCAGAAGGGGTATCAGTGTGTGGGGAAGGGGTTTCAGTGTGTGGGGAAGGTGCTTCAGTGTGTGGGGAAGGGGTTTCAGTGTGTGGGGATTTGTTTCAGTGTGTGCGGAATGGCTTTCAGTGTGTGCGGATGTGTTTCAGTGTGTGGGGAAGGTGTTTCTGTGTGTGGGGCAGGGTTTCAGTGTGTGCGGAAGGGGTTTCAGTGTGTGGGGAAGGTGTTTCAGTTTGTGCGGAAGGGGTTTCAGTGTTGTGGGGAAGGTGTTTCAGAGATTGGGGAAGGTGTTTCAGTGTGTGGGGCAGGGGATTCTGTGTGTGGGGAATGTGGTTCATTGTGTGGGGAAGGTGTTTCAGTGTATGGGGAAGGGGTTTCAATGTGTGGGGATGGGTTTCAGTGTGTGGGGATGGACTTCTGTGTTTGAAAAGGTGTTTCAGTGAGTGGGCAAGGTGTTTCAGTGTGTGGGGAACGGTTTCAGTGTGTGGGGAAGGTGTTTAAGTGTGTGGGGAAGGTGTTTCAGTGTGTGGGGAAGGGGTTTCAGAGTTTGGGTAATTGTTTCAGTGTGTGGGGAAGGGGTTTCAGTGAGTGGGGAAGGTGTTTCAGAGTATGGGGAAGGGTTTCACTGTGTGGGGAAGTGTTTTGAGCGTGTGGGGAAGGGGTTTCAGTTTGTGGGGAATGGTTTTCAGTGTGTGTGGACGGGGTTTCAGTGTGTGGGGAAGGGGTTTCAGTGTGTGGGGAACTGTTACAGTGTGTGCGGAAGTGGTTTCAGTGTGTGGGGATGTGTTTCAGTATGTGGGGAAGGGTTTGACTGAGTGCGGAAGGGCTATCAGTGTTTGGGGAAGTGGTTTCAGTGTGTGGGGAAGGTGTTTCAGT
This sequence comes from Heterodontus francisci, assembly GCF_036365525.1. Classification (NCBI taxonomy): domain Eukaryota; kingdom Metazoa; phylum Chordata; class Chondrichthyes; order Heterodontiformes; family Heterodontidae; genus Heterodontus; species Heterodontus francisci. Next base: position 1,004,528 of record NW_027142143.1, on the reverse strand, counting down.
GTGTGGGGATGTTTTTCAGTGTGTGGGGAAGGCGTTTCAGTGTGTGGGGATGTGTTTCAGTGTGTGGTGAAGGGGTTTCAGTGTGTGGGGAAGGTGTTTCAGTGTGTGGGGAAGGGGTTTCAGTGTGTGGGGAAGAATTTCACTGTGTGTGGAAGGGGTTTCAGTGTGTGCGGAAGGGGTTTTAGTGTGTGGGGAAGGTGTTTCAGTGTGTGAGAAAGAAGTTTCAGTGTGTGGGGAAGGGGTTTCAGTTTGAGCGTAAGGTGTTTCAGTTTGTGGGGAAGGGGTTTCAATGTGTTGGGAAGGTGTTTCATTGTGTGGGGAAGGGGTTTCAGTGTGTGGGGAAGGTGTTTCAGTGTGTGGGGAAGGAGTTTCAGTGTGTGGGGAAGGAGTTTCAGTTTGAGCGTAAGGTGTTTCAGTTTGTGGGGAAGGGGTTTCAATGTGTTGGGAAGGTGTTTCATTGTGTGCGGAAGGTGTTTCAGTGTGTGGGGCAGGGCATTCTGTGTGTGGGGAAGGTGTTTCATTGTGTGGGGAAGGTGTTTCAGTGTATGGGGAAGGTGTTTCAGTGTGTAGGGAAGGGGTTTCAGTGTGTGGGGAACGTGTTTCAGTGTGTGGGGAACGGTTTCAGTGTGTGGGGAATGGGTATCCGTGTGTGAGGAAGGTGTTTCAGTGTCTGGAGAAGGTATTTCAGTGTGTGGGGAAGGGATTTCAGTGAGTGGGGAAGGTGTTTCAGTGTGTGTGGGAGGTGTTTCAGTGTATGGGGAAGGGGTTTCAGTGTGTAGGGAAGGGGTTCCAGTGTGTGGGGAACGTGTTTCAGTGTGTGGCGAACGGTTTCAGTGTGTGGGGAATGGGTATCCGTGTGTGAGGAAGGTGTTTCAGTGTCTGGAGAAGGTATTTCAGTGTGTGGGGAAGGGATTTCAGTGTGTGGGGAAGGGGTTTCAGAGTTTGGGTAATTGTTTCAGTGTGTGGGGAAGGGGTTTCAGTGAGTGGGGAAGGTGTTTCAGAGTATGGGGAAGGGTTTCACTGTGTGGGGAAGTGTTTTGAGCGTGTGGGGAAGGGGTTTCAGTTTGTGGGGAATGGTTTTCAGTGTGTGTGGACGGGGTTTCAGTGTGTGGGGAAGGGGTTTCAGTGTGTGGGGAACTGTTACAGTGTGTGCGGAAGTGGTTTCAGTGTGTGGGGATGTGTTTCAGTATGTGGGGAAGGGTTTGACTGAGTGCGGAAGGGCTATCAGTGCTTGGGGAAGTGGTTTCAGTGTGTGGGGAAGGTGTTTCAGTGTGTGGGGATGTTTTTCAGTGTGTGGGGAAAGCGTTTCAGTGTGTGGGGATGTGTTTCAGTGTGTGGTGAAGGGGTTTCAGTGTGTGGGGAAGGTGTTTCAGTGTGTGGGGAAGGGGTTTCAGTGTGTGGGGAAGAGTTTCACTGTGTGTGGAAGGGGTTTCAGTGTGTGGGGAAGGGGTTTTAGTGTGTGGGGAAGGTGTTTCAGTGTGTGGGGAAGTAGTTTCAGTGTGTGGGGAAGGGGTTTCAGTTTGAGCGTAAGGTGTTTCAGTTTGTGGGGAAGGGGTTTCAATGTGTTGGGAAGGTGTTTCATTGTGTGGGGAAGGGGTTTCAGTGTGTGGGGAAGGTGTTTCAGTGTGTGGGGAAGGAGTTTCAGTGTGTGGGGAAGGAGTTTCAGTTTGAGCGTAAGGTGTTTCAGTTTGTGGGGAAGGGGTTTCAATGTGTTGGGAAGGTGTTTCATTGTGTGCGGAAGGTGTTTCAGTGTGTGGGGCAGGGCATTCTGTGTGTGGGGAAGGTGTTTCATTGTGTGGGGAAGGTGTTTCAGTGTATGGGGAAGGTGTTTCAGTGTGTAGGGAAGGGGTTTCAGTGTGTGGGGAACGTGTTTCAGTGTGTGGGGAACGGTTTCAGTGTGTGGGGAATGGGTATCCGTGTGTGAGGAAGGTGTTTCAGTGTCTGGAGAAGGTATTTCAGTGTGTGGGGAAGGGATTTCAGTGAGTGGGGAAGGTGTTTCAGTGTGTGTGGGAGGTGTTTCAGTGTGTGGGGAAAGGGTTTCCGTGTGTGGGGAAGGTGTTTCAGTGTGTGGGGATGGGTTTCAGTGTGTGGGGATGGGTTTCAGTGTGTGGGGATTGGTGTCAGTGTGTGCGGAAGGGGTATCAGTATGTGGGGAATGTGTTTCTGTGTGTGGGGTGGTGTTTCAATGTGTGGGGAAGGGGGTTCAGTGTGTGGGGAAGGGGATTCAGTGTGTGGGGATGGGTTTCAGTGTGTGGGGATGGACTTCTGTGTGTGCGGAAGGTGTTTCAGTGTGTGGGCAAGGTGTTTCAGTGTGTGGGGAAGGTGTTTCAGTGTGTGGGGAAGGTGTTTCAGTGTGTGGGGAAGGGGTTTCAGAGTTTGGGCAATTGTTTCAGTGTGTGGGGAAGGTGTTTAAGTGTGTGGGGAAGGTGTTTCAGTGTGTGGGGAAGGGGTTTCAGAGTTTGGGCAATTGTTTCAGTGTGTGGGGAAGGGGTTTCAGTGAGTGGGGAAGGTGTTTCAGAGTGTGGGGAAGGTTTTTGAGTGTGTGGGGAAGGGGTTTCAGTTTGTGGGGAAGGGGTTTCAGTGTGTGGGGATGTGTTTCTGTGTGGGAGGAAGGGGTTTCAGTGTGTGGGGAAGGGTTTCACTGTGTGCGGAAGTGGTTTCAGTTTGTGGGGAAGGTGTTTCAGTGTGTGCGGAAGGGGTTTCAGTGTGTGGGGAAGGGGTTTCAGTGTGTGGGGAAGTTGTTTCAGTGTGTGCGGAAGAGGTTTCAGTGCATGCGATAAGGGTTTCAGTATGTGGGGAAGGGGTTTCAGTGTGTGGGGAAGGTGTTACAGTGTGTGCGGAAGGGTTTTCAGTGTGTGGGGAAGGGGTTTCAGTGTGTGGGGATGTGCTTGAGTGTGTGGGGAAGGGGTTTGAGTGTGTGGGGAAGGGTTTCACTGTGTGCAGAAGGGGTATCTGTGTGTGGGGAGGGGTGTTTCAGTGTGTGGGGAAGGTGCTTCAGTGTGTGGGGAAGGGGTTTCAGTGTGTGGGGATTTGTTTCAGTGTGTGCGGAATGGCTTTCAGTGTGTGCGGATGTGTTTCAGTGTGTGGGGAAGGTGTTTCTGTGTGTGGGGCAGGGTTTCAGTGTGTGCGGAAGGGGTTTCAGTGTGTGGGGAAGGTGTTTCAGTTTGTGCGGAAGGGGTTTCAGTGTTGTGGGGAAGGTGTTTCAGAGTGTGGGGAAGGTGTTTCAGTGTGTGGGGAAGGGGTTTCAGTGTGTGGGGATTTGTTTCAGTGTGTGCGGAATGGCTTTCAGTGTGTGGGGATGTGTTTCAGTGTGTGGGGAAGGTGTTTCTGTGTGTGGGGCAGGGTTCCAGTGTGTGCGGAAGGGGTTTCAGTGTGTGGGGAAGGTGTTTCAGTTTGTGCGGAAGGGGTTTCAGTGTTGTGGGGAAGGTGTTTCAGAGTGTGGTGAAGGTGTTTCAGTGTGTGCAGAAGGGGTTTCAGTCAGTGCGGAAGGCGTTTCAGTGTGTGGGGAAGGGGTTTCTTTGTGTGGGGAAGGGGTTTCAGTGTGTGGGGAATGTGTTTCAGTGTGTTTGGAAGGTTTTCAGTGTGTGGGCAATGTGTTTCAGTGTGTGGTGAATGGGTATCAGTGTTTGGGGAACGGTTTCAGTGTGTGGGGAAGATGTTTCAGTGTGTGGAGAAGGTGTTTCAGTGTGTGAGGACGTGTTGCATTGTGTGGCGAAGGGGTTTCAGTGTGTGGGGAAGGCGTTTCAGTGTGTGAGGAAGCTGTTTCTGTGTGTGGGGAAGGGTTTTCAGTGTGTGGGGAAGGTGTTCAGTTTGTGGGGAAGTGTTTCAGTGTGTGCGAAGGTGTTTCAGAGTGTGGGGAGGGGTTGCAGTGTGTGGGGAAGTTGTTTCAGTGTGTGCAGAAGGGGTTTCAGTGTGTGGGGAAGGTGTTTCGGTGTGTGGGGAAGGTGTTTCAGTGGGTGGGGAAGGGGTTTCAGTGTGTGGGGAAGGTGTTTCAGTGTGCGGGGAAGGAGTTTCACTGTGTGGGAAGGGGTTTCAGTGTGTGGGGATAGACTTCTGTGTGTGCGGAATGTGCTTCAGTGTGTGGGCAACGTGTTACAGTGTGTGGGGAAGGGTTTCAGTGTGTGGGGAAGGTGTTTAAGTGTGTGGGGAAGGTGTTTCAGTGTGTGGGGAAGGGGTTTCAGAGTTTGGGTAATTGTTTCAGTGTGTGGGGAAGGGGTTTCAGTGAGTGGGGAAGGTGTTTCAGTGTGTGTGGAAGGGGTTTCAGTGAGTGGGGAAGGTGTTTCAGAGTATGGGGAAGGGTTTCAGTGTGTGGGGAAGGGATTTCAGTGTGTGGGGAAGGTGTTTCAATGTGTGAGGGAGGTGTTTCAGTGTGTGGGGAAATTGTTTCAGTGTGTGGGGAAGGCGTTTCAGTGTGTGGGGATGGGTTTCAGTGTGTGGGGATGGGTTTCAGTGTGTTGGGATGGGTGTCAGTGTGTGCGGAAGGGGTATCAGTATGTGGGGAATGTGTTTCTGTCTGTGGGGTGGTGTTTCAGTGTGTGGGGAAGGGGGTTCAGTGTGTGGGGAAGGGGTTTCAGTGTGTGGGGATGGGTTTCAGTGTGTGGGGATGGACATCTGTGTGTGAAAAGGTGTTTCAGTGAGTGGGCAAGGTGTTTCAGTGTGTGGGGAACGGTTTCAGTGTGTGGGGAAGGTGTTTAAGTGTGTGGGGAAGGTGTTTCAGTGTGTGGGGAAGGGGTTTCAGAGTTTGGGTAATTGTTTCAGTGTGTGAGGATGGGGTTTCAGTGAGTGGGGAAGGTGTTTCAGAGTATGGGGAAGGGTTTCAGTGTGTGGGGAAGTGTTTTGAGTGTGTGGGGAAGGGGTTTCAGTGTGTGGGGAATGGTTTTCAGTGTGTGGGGACGGGGTTTCAGTGTGTGGGGAAGGGGTTTCAGTGTGTGGGGAACTGTTACAGTGTGTGCGGAAGTGGTTTCAGTGTGTGGGGATGTGTTTCAGTATGTGGGGAAGGGTTTGACTGAGTGCGGAAGGGGTATCAGTGTTTGGGGAAGTGGTTTCAGTGTGTGGGGAAGGTGTTTCAGTGTGTTGGGATGTTTTTCAGTGTGTGGGGAAGGCGTTTCAGTGTGTGGGGATGTGTTTCAGTGTGTGGGGAAGGGGTTTCAGTGTGTGGGGAAGGTGTTTCAGTGTGTGGGGAAGGGGTTTTAGTGTGTGGGGAAGGTGTTTCAGTGTGTGGGGAAGGAGTTTCAGTGTGTGGGGAAGGGGTTTCAGTTTGAGCGTAAGGTGTTTCAGTTTGTTGGGAAGGGGTTTCAATGTGTTGGGAAGGTGTTTCATTGTGTGCGGAAGGTGTTTCAGTGTGTGGGGCAGGGCATTCTGTGTGTGGGGAAGGTGTTTCATTGTGTGGGGAAGGTGTTTCAGTGTATGGGGAAGGTGTTTCAGTGTGTAGGGAAGGGGTTTCAGTGTGTGGGGAAGGTGTTTCAGTGTGTGGGGAACGGTTTCAGTGTGTGGGGAAGGGGTATCTGTGTGTGAGGAAGGTGTTTCAGTGTCTGGAGAAGGTATTTCAGTGTGTGGGGAAGGGATTTCAGTGAGTGGGGAAGGTGTTTCAGTGTGTGTGGGAGGTGTTTCAGTATGTGGGGAAAGGGTTTCAGTGTGTGGGGAAGGTGTTTCAGTGTGTGGGGATGGGTTTCAGTGTGTGGGGATGGGTTTCAGTGTGTGGGGATTGGTGTCAGTGTGTGCGGAAGGGGTATCAGTATGTGGGGAATGTGTTTCTGTGTGTGGGGTGGTGTTTCAGTGTGTGGGGAAGGGGGTTCTGTGTGTGGGGAAGGGGATTCAGTGTGTGGGGATGGGTTTCAGTGTGTGGGGATGGACTTCTGTGTGTGCGGAAGGTGTTTCAGTGTGTGGGCAAGGTGTTTCAGTGTGTGGGCAAGGTGTTTCAGTGTGGGGGGAAGGGGTTTCAGAGTTTGGGCAATTGTTTCAGTGTGTGGGGAAGGTGTTTAAGTGTGTGGGGAAGGTGTTTCAGTGTGTGGGGAAGGGGTTTCAGAGTTTGGGCAATTGTTTCAGTGTGTGGGGAAGGGGTTTCAGTGAGTGGGGAAGGTGATTCAGAGTGTGGAGAAGGGCTTCAGTGTGTGGGGAAGGGTTTTGAGTGTGTGGGGAAGGGGTTTCAGTTTGTGGGGAAGGGGTTTCAGTGTGTGGGGATGTGTTTCTGTGTGGGAGGAAGGGGTTTCAGTGTGTGTGGAAGGGTTTCACTGTGTGCGGAAGTGGTTTCAGTTTGTGGGGAAGGCGTTTCAGTGTGTGCGGAAGGGGTTTCAGTGTGTGGGGAAGGGGTTTCAGTGTGTGGGGAAGTTGTTTCAGTGTGTGCGGAAGAGGTTTCAGTGCATGCGATAAGGGTTTCAGTGTGTGGGGAAGGGGTTTCAGTGTGTGGGGAAGGTGTTACAGTGTGTGCGGAAGGGTTTTCAGTGTGTGGGGAAGGGGTTTCAGTGTGTGGGGATGTGCTTCAGTGTGTGCGGAAGGGGTTTGAGTGTGTGGGGAAGGGTTTCACTGTGTGCAGAAGGGGTATCAGGGTGTGGGGAAGGGGTTTCAGTGTGTGGGGAAGGTGTTTCAGTGTGTGGGGAAGGGGTTTCAGTGTGTGGGGATTTGTTTCAGTATGTGCGGAATGGCTTTCAGTGTGTGCGGATGTGTTTCAGTGTGTGGGGAAGGTGTTTCTGTGTGTGAGGCAGGGTTTCAGTGTGTGCGGAAGGGGTTTCAGTGTGTGGGGAAGGTGTTTCAGTTTGTGCGGAAGGGGTTTCAGTGTTGTGGGGAAGGTGTTTCAGAGTGTGGGGAAGGTGTTTCAGTGTGTGGGGAAGGGGTTTCAGTGTGTGGGGATTTGTTTCAGTGTGTGCGGAATGGCTTTCAGTGTGTTGGGATGTGTTTCAGTGTGTGGTGAAGGTGTTTCTGTGTGTGGGGCAGGGTTTTAGTGTGTGCGGAAGGGGTTTCAGTGTGTGGGGAAGGTGTTTCAGTTTGTGCGGAAGGGGTTTCAGTGTTGTGGGGAAGGTGTTTCAGAGTGTGGTGAAGGTGTTTCAGTGTGTGCGGAAGGGGTTTCAGTCAGTGCGGAAGGCGTTTCAGTGTGTGGGGAAGGGGATTCTTTGTGTGGGGAAGGGGTTTCAGTGTGTGGGGAATGTGTTTCAGTGTGTTTGGAAGGTTTTCAGTGTGTGGGCAATGTGTTTCAGTTTGTGGTGAATGGGTATCAGTGTTTGGGGAACGGTTTCAGTGTGTGGGGAAGATGTTTCAGTGTGTGGAGAAGGTGTTTCAGTGTGTGAGGACGTGTTGCATTGTGTGGCGAAGGGGTTTCAGTGTGTGGGGAAGGTGTTTCAGTGTGTGAGGAAGCTGTTTCAGTGTGTGGGGAAGGGTTTTCAGTGTGTGGGGAAGGTGTTCAGTTTGTGGGTAGTGTTTCAGTGTTTGCGAAGGTGTTTCAGAGTGTGGGGAAGGGTTGCAGTGTGTGGGGAAGTTGTTTCAGTGTGTGCAGAAGGGGTTTCAGTTTGTGGGGAAGGTGTTTCGGTGTGTGGGGAAGGTGTTTCAGTGTGTGGGGAAGGGGTTTCAGTGTGTGGGGAAGGTGTTTCAGTGTGCGGGGAAGGAGTTTCACTGTGTGGGAAGGGGTTTCATTGTGTGGGGATGGACTTCTGTGTGTGCGGAAGGTGCTTCAGTGAGTGGGCAACGTGTTACAGTGTGTGGGGAAGGGTTTCAGTGTGTGGGGAAGGGGTTTCAGTGTGTGGGGAAGGGGTTTCTGAGTTTGGGTAATTGTTTCAGTGTGTGGGGAAGGGGTTTCAGTGAGTGGGGAAGGTGTTTCAGTGTGTGTGGAAGGGGTTTCAGTGAGTGGGGAAGGTGTTTCAGAGTATGGGGAAGGGTTTCAGTGTGTGGGGAAGGTTTTTGAGTGTGTGGGGAACGGGTTTCAGTGTGTGGGGATGTGTTTCAGTGTGTGAGGAAGGGGTTTCAGTGTGTGGGGAAGGGGTTGCAGTGTGTGGGGAAGGTGTTTCTGTGTGTGAGGAAGTGTTGCATTGTGTGGGGAAGGTGTTTCAGTGTGTGGGGAACGTGTTTCAGTGTGTGAGGAAGCTGTTTCAGTGTGTGGGGAAGGGTTTTCAGTGTGTGAGGGAGGTGTTTCAGTGAGTGGGGAAGTATTTCAGTGTTTGGGGAAGGTGTTTCAGTGTGTGGGGAAGGGTTGCAGTGTGTGGGGAAGGTGTTTCAGTGTGTGCGGAAGGGGTTTCAGTGTGTGCGGAAGGTGTTTCGGTGTGTGGGGAAGGTGTTTCAGTGTGTGGGGAAGGGGTTTCAGGGTGTGGGGAAGGTGTTTCCGTGTGCGGGGAAGGTGTTTCTGTGTGTGGGGAAGGTGTTTCTGTGTGTGGCGAAGGTGTTTCTGTGTGTGGGGAAGGGGTTTCAGTGTGTGGGGAAGGTGTTTCAGTGTGTGCGAAAGGGTTTCAGTGTGTGGGGAAGGGTTTCAGTGAGTGGGGAAGGGTTTCAGTGTGTGGGGAAGGTGTTTCCGTGTGTGGGGAAGGGGTTTCAGTGAGTGGGGAAGGATTTCACTGTGTGCGGAAGGGGTTTCAGTGTGTGGGGAAGGTGTTTCAGTGTGTGTGGAAGTGGTTTCAGTATGTGGGGAAGGGGTTTCAGTGTGTGGGGAAGGTCTTTCAGTGTGTGCGGAAGGGGTTTCAGTGCGTGCGGAAGGTGTTTCAGTGTATGGGGAAGGGGTTCCAGTGTGTGGGGAAGAGTTTCATTGTGTGCGGAAGGGGTTTCAGTTTGTGGGGAAGGGGATTCAGTGTATGGGGAAGGGGTTCCAGTGTGTGGGGAAGGTGTTTCATTGTGTGGGGTAGGTGTTTCATTGTGTGCGGAAGGGTATACAGTGTGAGGGGAAGGGGTTTCAGTGTGTGGGGAGGGGGTTTCAGTGTGTGGGGAAGGGTTTAACTGTGTGCGGAAGGGGTTTCAGTGTGCGGGGAAGATGTTTCAGTGTGTGGGGAAGGAGTTTCAGTATGTGGGGAAGGGGTTTCAGTGTGAGGGGAAGGGTTTCAGTATTTGGTGAAGGTTTTCAGTGTGTGGGGAAGGGGTATCAGTGTGTGAGGAAGGGGATTCAGTGTCTGGGGAAGGGTTTCAGTGAGTGGGGAAGGAGTTTCAGTGTGTGGGGAAGGTGTTTCAGTGTGTGGGGAACGGTTTCAGTGTGTGGGGAAGGTGTTTCAGTGTGTGGGGAAGGGTTTGACTGAGTGCGGAAGGGGTTTCACTATTTGGGGAAGGTGTTTCAGTTTGTGGGGAAGGTGTTTCAGTGTGTGGGGATGTGTTTCAGTGTGTGGGGAAGGCGTTTCAGTGTGTGGGGATGTGTTTCAGTGTGTGGGGAATGGGTTTCAGTGTGTGGGGAAGGGGTTTCAGTGCGTGGGGAAGGTGTTTCAGTGTGTGTGGAAGGTGTTTCAGTGTGTGGGGAAGGAGTTTCAATGTGTGGGGAAGGGGTTTCAGTGTGTGGGGAAGGTGTTTCAGTGTGTGTGGAAGGTGTTTCAGTGTGTGGGGAAGGAGTTTCAATGTGTGGGGAAGGGGTTTCAGTGTGTGGGGAAGGTGTTTCAGCGTGTGCGGAAGCGGTTTCAGTTTGAGCGGAAGTTGTTTCAGTGTGTGGGGAAGGGGTTTCAATGTGTTGGGAAGGTGTTTCACAGTGTGGGGTAGGGGTTTCAGTGTGTGAGGAAGGGGATTCTGTGTGTGGGGAAGGTGTTTCATTGTGTGGGGAAGGTGTTTCATTGTGTGCGGAAGGGTATTCAGTGTGTGGGGAAGGGGTTTCAGTGCGTGGGGAGGGGGTTTCAGTGTGTGGGGAATAGTTTAACTGTGTGCGGAAGGGGTTTCAGTATGTGGGCAAGGTGTTTCGGTGTGTGGGGAGGGGTTTCAGTATGTGGGGAAGGGGTTTCAGTGTGTGGGGAAGGGTTTCAGTTGTGGGCATGGGTTTGAGTGTGTGGGCAAGGTGTTTCAGAGTGTGGGGAAGGGGTTTCAGTGTGTGGGGATGGGTTTCAGTGTGTGGGGAAGGGGTTTCTGTGTGTGGGGAACGGGTTTCAGTGTGTGGGGAAGGGGTTTCAGTGCGTGGGGAAGTGCTTCAGTTTTTGGGCAAGTGTTACAGTGTGTGGGGACGGTGTTTCAGTGAGAGGGGAAGGGGTTTCAGTGTGTGGGGAAGGGGTTTCAGTGTGTGGGGAAGGGGTTTCAGTGTGTGTGGAAGGGGTTTCAGTGTGTGGGGAAGGTGTTTCAGTGTGTGGGGAAGGGTTTCCGTGTGTGGGGAAGGGGTATCAGTGTGTGGGGAAGGTGTTTCAGTGTGTGGGGAAGGGTTTCAGTGTGTGGGGAAGGGGTATCAGTGTGTGGAGAATGTGTTTAAGTGTCTGGAGAAGGTATTTCAGTGTGTGGGGAAGGGATTTCAGTGTGTGGGGGAGGTGTTTCAGTGTGTGGGGGAGGAGTTTCAGTATGTGGGGAAGGGGTTTCAGTGTGTGGGGTAGGTGTTTCAGTGATTGGGGATGTGTTTCAGTGTGTGGGGAAGGGTTTCATTGTGTGGGGAAGGTGTTTCAGTGTGTGGGGATGGGTTTCAGAGTGTGGGGATGGGTATCAGTGTGTGGGGATGGGTGTCAGTGTGTGTGGAAGGGGTTGCACTCAGTGGGGAATGTGTTTCTGTGTGTGGGGATGTGTTTCAGTGTGTGGGGAAGGGGTTTCAGTGTGTGGGGATGGGTTTCAGTGTGTGGGGATGGCTTTCAGTGTGTGCGGAAGGGGTTTCAGTGTGTGGGGAAGGTGCTTCAGTGTGTGGGGAACGGTTTCAGTGTGTGGGGAAGGGGTTTAAGTGTGTGGGGAAGGTGTTTCAGTGTGTGGGGAAGGGGTTTCAGTAAGTGGGGAAGGTGTTTAAGAGTGTGGGGAAGGGTTTCAGTGTGTGGGGAAGGGTTTTCAGTGTGTGGGGATGTGTTTCAGTGTGTGATGAAGGGGTTTAAGTGTGTGGGGAAGGGTATTCAGTGTGTGGGGAAGGTGTTTCAGTGTGTGTGGAAGGGGTTTCAGTGTGTGTGGAAGGGGTTTCAGTGTGTGGGGATGGAGGTTCAGTGTGTGGGGAAGGGGTTTCAGTGTGTTGGGAAGGTGTTTCAGTGTGTGGGGATGGAGGTTCGGTGTGTGGGGAAGGGGTTTCAGTGTGTTGGGAAGGTGTTTCAGTGTATGGGGACGGTGTTTCAGTGTGTGGGGAAGGGGTTTCAGTGTGTGGGGAAGTGTTTCAGTATTTGCATAAGGGGTTTCAGTGTGTGCGGAAGGGTTTCACTGTGCGGGGAATGTGTTTCAGTGTGTGTGGTAGGGGTTTCAGTGTGTGGGGAAGGTGTTTCATTGTGTGGGGATGGAGGTTCAGTGTGTGGGGAAGGGGTTTCAGTGTGTTGGGAAGGTGTTTCAGTGTGTGGGGAAGGTTTTCAGTGTGTGGGGAAGGGGTATCAGTGTGTGGAGAATCTGTTTTAGTGTCTGCTGAAGGTATTTCAGTGTGTGGGGAAGTGATTTCAGTGTGTGGGGGAGCTGTTTCAGTGCGTGGGGGAGGTGTTTCAGAGTGTGGGGAAGGGGTTTCAGTGTTTGGGGTAGGTGTTTCAGTGTGTGGGGATGTGTTTCAGTGTGTGGGGAAGGGTTTCAGTGTGTGGGGAAGGTGTTTCAGTGTGTGGGGATGGGTTTCAGTGTGTGGGGATGGGTTTCAGTGTGTGGGAATGGGTGTCAGTGTGTGTGGAAGGGGTTTCACTATGTGGGGAAGGTGTTTCTGTGTGTGGGGATGTGTTTCAGTATGTGGGGAAGGGGTTTCAGTGTGTGGGGAAGGGGTTTCAGTGTGTGGGGATGGGTTACAGTGTGTGGGGATGGGTTTCAGTGTGTGCGGAAGGGGTTTCAGTGTGTGGGGAAGGTGCTTCAGTGTGTTGGGAAAGGTTTCAGTGTGTGGGGAAGGGGTTTAAGTGTGTGGGGAAGGTGTTTCAGTGTGTGGGGAAGGGGTTTCAGAGTGTGGGTAAGGGTTTCAGTGTGTGGGGAAAGGGTTTCAGTGAGTGGGGAAGGTGTTTCAGAGTGTGGGGCAGGGTTTCAGTGTGTGGGGAAGGGTTTTCAGTGTGTGGGGATGTGTTTCAGTGTGTGAGGAAGGTGTTTCAGTGTGTGGGGAAGGGATTCCCTGTGTGTGGAAGTGGTTTCAGGGAGTGGGGAAGGGGTTTCAGTGTGTGGGGAAGGTGTTTCAGTGTGTGCGGTAGTGGTTTCAGTACATGGGGAAGGGGTTTCAGTGTGTGGGGAAGGCGTTTCAGTGTGTGCGGAAGAGGTTCCAGTCTGTGCGGTAAGGTTTTCAGTGTGTGGGGAAGGGGTTTCTTGTGTGTGGCGAAGGTGTTTCAGTGTGTGCGGAAGGGTTTTCAGTGTGTGGGGAAGGGGTTTCAGTGTGTGGGGATGTGTTTCAGTGTGTGTGGAAGGGGTTTCAGTGTGTGGGGAAGGTGTTTCAGTGTGTGGGGATGGAGGTTCAGTGTGTGGGGAAGGGGTTTCAGTGTGTTGGGAAGGTGTTTCAGTGTGTGGGGTAGGGTTTCAGTGTGTGGGGAAGGGGAATCAGTGTGTGGAGAATCTGTTTCAGTGTCTGCTGAAGGTATTTCAGTGTGTGGGGAAGGGATTTCAGTGTGTGGGGGAGGTGTTTCAGTGTGTGGGGATGTGTTTCAGTGTGTGGGGAAGGGTTCCAGTGTGTGGGGAAGGTGTTTTAGTGTGTGGGGATGGGTTTCAGTGTGTGGGGATGGGTTTCAGTGTGTGGGAATGGGTGTCAGTGTGTGTGGAAGGGGTTTCACTATGTGCGGAAGGTTTTTCTGTGTGTGGGGATGTGTTTCAGTATGTGGGGAAGGGGTTTCAGTGTGTCGGGAAGGGGTTTCAGTATGTGGGGATGGGTTACAGTGTGTGGGGATGGGTTTCAGTGTGTGCGGAATGGGTTTCAGTGTGTGGGGAATGTGCTTCAGTGTGTTGGGAAAGGTTTCAGTGTGTGGGGAAGGGGTTTAAGTGTGTGGGGAAGGGGTTTCAGTGTGTAGGGAAGGGGTTTCAGAGTGTGGGTAAGGGTTTCAGTGTGTGGGGAAAGGGTTTCAGTGAGTGGGGAAGGTGTTTCAGAGTGTGGGGAAGGGTTTCAGTGTGTGGGGAAGGGTTTTCAGTGTGTGGGGATGTGTTTCAGTGTGTGAGGAAGGTGTTTCAGTGTGTGGGGAAGGGATTCCCTGTGTGTGGAAGTGGTTTCAGGGAGTGGGGAAGGGGTTTCAGTGTGTGGGGAAGGCGTTTCAGTGTGTGCGGAAGGGGTTTCAGTCTGTGCGGTAAGGTTTTCAGTGTGTGGGGAAGGGGTTTCAGTGTGTGGGGATGGAGGTTCAGTGTGTGGGGAAGGGGTTTCAGTGTGTTGGGAAGGTGTTTCAGTGTGTGGGGAAGGTGTTTCAGTGTGTGGGGAAGGGTTTCAGTGTGTGGGGAAGGGGTATCAGTGTGTGGAGAATCTGTTTTAGTGTCTGCTGAAGGTATTTCAGTGTGTGGGGAAGGAATTTCAGTGTGTTGGGGAGCTGTTTCAGTGCGTGGGGGAGGTGTTTCAGAGTGTGGGGAAGGGGTTTCAGTGTTTGGGTAGGTGTTTCAGTGTGTGGGGATGTGTTTAAGTGTGTGGGGAAGGGTTTCAGTGTGTGGGGAAGGTGTTTCAGTGTGTGGGGATGGGTTTCAGTGTGTGGGGATGGGTTTCAGTGTGTGGGAATGGGTGTCAGTGTGTGTGGAAGGGGTTTCACTATGTGGGGAAGGTGTTTCTGTGTGTGGGGATGTGTTTCAGTATGTGGGGAAGGGGTTTCAGTGTGTGGGGAAGGGGTTTCAGTGTGTGGGGATGGGTTACAGTGTGTGGGGACGGGTTTCAGTGTGTGCGGAAGGGGTTTCAGTGTGTGGGGAAGGTGCTTCAGTGTGTTGGGAAAGGTTTCAGTGTGTGGGGAAGGGGTTTAAGTGTGTGGGGAAGGTGTTTCAGTGTGTGGGGAAGGGGTTTCAGAGTGTGGGTAAGGGTTTCAGTGTGTGGGGAAAGGGTTTCAGTGAGTGGGGAAGGTGTTTCAGAATGTGGGGAAGGGTTTCAGTGTGTGGGGAAGGGTTTTCAGTGTGTGGGGATGTGTTTCAGTGTGTGAGGAAGGTGTTTCAGTGTGTGGGGAAGGGATTCCCTGTGTGTGGAAGCGGTTTCAGGGAGTGGGGAAGGGGTTTCAGTGTGTGGGGAAGGTGTTTCAGTGTGTGCGGTAGGGGTTTCAGTACGTGGGGAAGGGGTTTCAGTGTGTGGGGAAGGCGTTTCAGTGTGTGCGGAAGAGGTTTCAGTCTGTGCGGTAATGTTTTCAGTGTGTGGGGAAGGGGTTTCTTGTGTGTGGCGAAGGTGTTTCAGTGTGTGCAGAATGGTTTTCAGTGTGTGGGGAAGGGGTTTCAGTGTGTGCGGATGTGTTTCAGTGTGTGTGGAAGGGGTTTCAGTGTGTGGGGAAGGTGTTTCAGTGTGTGCGGATGGAGGTTCAGTGTGTGGGGAAGGGGTTTCAGTGTGTTGGGAAGGGTTTCAGTGTGTGGGGAAGGGGAATCAGTGTGTGGAGAATCTGTTTCAGTGTCTGCTGAAGGTATTTCAGTGTGTGGGGAAGGGATTTCAGTGTGTGGGGGTGGTGTTTCAGTGTGTGGGGATGTGTTTCAGTGTGTGGGGAAGGGTTCCAGTGTGTTGGGAAGGTGTTTCAGTGTGTGGGGATGGGTTTCAGTGTGTGGGGATGGGTTTCAGTGTGTGGGAATGGGTGTCAGTGTGTGTGGAAGGGGTTTCACTATGTGCGGAAGGTTTTTCTGTGTGTGGGGATGTGTTTCAGTATGTGGGGAAGGGGTTTCAGTGTGTGGGGAAGGGGTTTCAGTATGTGGGGATGGGTTACAGTGTGTGGGGATGGGTTTCAGTGTGTGCGGAATGGGTTTCAGTGTGTGGGGAATGTGCTTCAGTGTGTTGGGAAAGGTTTCAGTGTGTGGGGAAGGGGTTTAAGTGTGTGGGGAAGGTGTTTCAGTGTGTAGGGAAGGGGTTTCAGAGTGTGGGTAAGGGTTTCAGTGTGTGGGGAAAGGGTTTCAGTGAGTGGGGAAGGTGTTTCAGAGTGTGGGGAAGGGTTTCAGTGTGTGGAGAAGGGTTTTCAGTGTGTGGGGATGTGTTTCAGTGTGTGAGGAAGGTGTTTCAGTGTGTGGGGAAGGGATTCCCTGTGTGTGGAAGTGGTTTCAGGGAGTGGGGAAGGGGTTTCAGTGTGTGGGGAAGGCGTTTCAGTGTGTGCGGAAGGGGTTTCAGTCTGTGCGGTAAGGGTTTCAGTGTGTGGGGATGGAGGTTCAGTGTGTGGGGAAGGGGTTTCAGTGTGTTGGGAAGGTGTTTCAGTGTGTGGGGAAGGGTTTCAGTGTGTGGGGAAGGGGTATCAGTGTGTGGAGAATCTGTTTTAGTGTCTGCTGAAGGTATTTCAGTTTGTGGGGAAGGGATTTCAGTGTGTGGGGGAGGTGTTTCAGTGCGTGGGGGAGGTGTTTCAGAGTGTGGGGAAGGGGTTTCAGTGTTTGGGGTAGGTGTTTCAGTGTGTGGGGATGTGTTTCAGTGTGTGGGGAAGGGTTTCAGTGTGTGGGGAAGGTGTTTCAGTGTGTGGGGATGGGTTTCTGTGTGTGGGGATGGGTTTCAGTGTGTGGGAATGGGTGTCAGTGTGTGTGGAAGGGGTTTCACTATGTGGGGAAGGTGTTTCTGTGTGTGGGGATGTGTTTCAGTATGTGGGGAAGGGATTCCCTGTGTGTGGAAGTGGTTTCAGGGAGTGGGGAAGGGGTTTCAGTGTGTGGGGAAGGCGTTTCAGTGTGTGCGGAAGGGGTTTCAGTCTGTGCGGTAAGGTTTTCAGTGTGTGGGGAAGGGGTTTCAGTGTGTGGGGATGGAGGTTCAGTGTGTGGGGAAGGGGTTTCAGTGTGTTGGGAAGGTGTTTCAGTGTGTGGGGAAGGGTTTCAGTGTGTGGGGAAGGGGTATCAGTGTGTGGAGAATCTGTTTTAGTGTCTGCTGCAGGTATTTCAGTTTGTGGGGAAGGGATTTCAGTGTGTGGGGGAGGTGTTTCAGTGCGTGGGGGAGGTGTTTCAGAGTGTGGGGAAGGGGTTTCAGTGTTTGGGGTAGGTGTTTCAGTGTGTGGGGATGTGTTTCAGTGTGTGGGGAAGGGTTTCAGTGTGTGGGGAAGGTGTTTCAGTGTGTGGGGATGGGTTTCAGTGTGTGGGGATGGGTTTCAGTGTGTGGGAATGGGTGTCAGTGTATGTGGAAGGGGTTTCACTATGTGGGGAAGGTGTTTCTGTGTGTGGGGATGTGTTTCAGTATGTGGGGAAGGGGTTTCAGTGTGTGGGGAAGGGGTTTCAGTGTGTGGGGATGGGTTACAGTGTGTGGGGATGTGTTTAAGTGTGTGCGGAAGGGGTTTCAGTGTGTGGGGAAGGTGCTTCAGTGTGTTGGGAAAGGTTTCAGTGCGTGGGGAAGGGGTTTAAGTGTGTGGGGAAGGTGTTTCAGTGTGTGGGGAAGGGGTTTCAGAGTGTGGGTAAGGGTTTCAGTGTGTGGGGAAAGGGTTTCAGTGAGTGGGGAAGGTGTTTCAGAGTGTGGGGAAGGGTTTCAGTGTGTGGGGAAGGGTTTTCAGTCTGTGGGGATGTGTTTCAGTGTGTGAGGAAGGTGTTTCAGTGTGTGGGGAAGGGATTCCCTGTGTGTGGAAGTGGTTTCAGGGAGTGGGGAAGGGGTTTCAGTGTGTGGGGAAGGTGTTTCAGTGTGTGCGGTAGGGGTTTCAGTACGTGGGGAAGGGGTTTCAGTGTGTGGGGAAGGCGTTTCAGTGTGTGCGGAAGAGGTTTCAGTCTGTGCGGTAAGGTTTTCAGTGTGTGGGGAAGGGGTTTCTTGTGTGTGGCGAAGGTGTTTCAGAGTGTGCGGAAGGGTTTTCAGTGTGTGGGGAAGGGGTTTCAGTGTGTGGGGATGTGTTTCAGTGTGTGGGGAAGGGGTTTCAGTGTGTTGGGAAGGTGTTTCAGTGTGTGGGGAAGGGTTTCAGTGTGTGGGGAAGGGGAATCAGTGTGTGGAGAATCTGTTTCAGTGTCTGCTGAAGGTATTTCAGTGTGTGGGGAAGGGATTTCAGTGTGTGGGGGAGGTGTTTCAGTGTGTGGGGATGTGTTTCAGTGTGTGGGGAAGGTTTCCAGTGTGTGGGGAAGGTGTTTCAGTGTGTGGGGATGGGTTTCAGTGTGTGGGGATGGGTTTCAGTGTGTGGGAATGGGTGTCAGTGTGTGTGGAAGGGGTTTCACTATGTGTGGAAGGTTTTTCTGTGTGTGGGGATGTGTTTCAGTATGTGGGGAAGGGGTTTCAGTGTGTGGGGAAGGGGTTTCAGTATGTGGGGATGGGTTACAGTGTGTGGGGATGGGTTTCAGTGTGTGCGGAATGGTTTTCAGTGTGTGGGGAATGTGCTTCAGTGTGTTGGGAAAGGTTTCAGTGTGTGGGGAAGGGGTTTAAGTGTGTGGGGAAGGTGTTTCAGTGTGTAGGGAAGGGGTTTCAGAGTGTGGGTAAGGGTTTCAGTGTGTGGGGAAAGGGTTTCAGTGAGTGGGGAAGGTGTTTCAGAGTGTGGGGAAGGGTTTCAGTGTGTGGGGAAGGGTTTTCAGTGTGTGGGGATGTGTTTCAGTGTGTGAGGAAGGTGTTTCAGTGTGTGGGGAAGGGATTCCCTGTGTGTGGAAGTGGTTTCAGGGAGTGGGGAAGTTGTTTCAGTGTGTGGGGTAGGCGTTTCAGTGTGTGCGGAAGGGGTTTCAGTCTGTGCGGTAAGGTTTTCAGTGTGTGGGGAAGGGGTTTCCTGTGTGTGGGGAAGGTGTTTCAGTGTGTGCAGAAGGGTTTTCAGTGTGTGGGGAAGGGGTTTCAGTGTGTGGGGATGTGTTTCAGTGTGTGGGGAAGGGGTTTCAGTGTGAGGGGAAGGGTTTCACTGTGTGCGGAAGGTGTTTCAGTATGTGGGGAAGGAGTTTCAGTGTGTGGGGAAGGTGTTTCAGTTTGTGCGGAAGTGTTTTCAGTATTGTGGGGAAGGGGTTTATTTGTGTGTGGGAAAGGTGTTTCAGTGTGTGTGGAAGGTGTTTCAGTCACTGCGGAAGGCGTTTCAGTGTGTGGGGAAGGGGTTTCTGTGTGTGGGGAAGGGGTTTCTGTGAGTGGGGAATGTGTTTCAGTGTGTGGCGATTTGTTGCAGTGTGTGGGGATGGCGTTTCAGTGTGTTGGGATGGTGTTTCAGTGTGTGGGGAAGGGATTTCAGTGTGTGGGGAAGGGTTTCCAGTGTGTGGGGAAGGTGCTACTGTGTGTGGGACGTGTTTCAGTGTGTGGGGAAGGTGTTTCAGTTTGTGGGGAAGGGTTTCAGTGTGTGGGAACAGTGATTCAGTGTGTGCTGAAGGTGTTTCAATGTGTGGGGAAGGTGTTTAGTTGCGTGGGGAAGGTGTTTCAGTGTGTGGGGAAGGGGTTGCAGTGTGTGGGGAAGGTGTTTCAGTGTGTGGGGAAGTTGTTTCAATGTGTGGGAAGGGGTTTCAGTGTGTGCGGAAGGGTTTCAGTGTGTGGGGAAGGTGCTTCATTGTGTGGGGAAGGTTTTCAGTATGTGGGGAAGGTGTTTCTGTGTGTGCGGAAGGGGTTTCAGTGTGTGGGGAAGGTGTTTCAGTGTGTGGGGAAGGAGTTTCAGTGTGTGGGGTAGGTGTTTCAGTGTTTGGGGAAGCGGTTTCAGTGTGTGGGGAAGCTGTTTCAGTGTGTGGGGAAGGTGTTTCAGTGTTTGGGGAAGGTGTTTCAGAGTGTGGGGTAGTGTTCCAGTGTCTGGGGAAGGGGTTTCAGTGTGTGGGAAAGGAGTTTCAGTGTGTGGGGATGGTATTTCTGTGTGTTGGGAAGGTGTTTCAGAGTGTGGGGAACGTGTTTCAGTGTGTGGGGAAGGGGTTTCAGTGTGTGGGGAAGGTGTTTTAGTGCGTGGGGATGTGTTTCAGTGTGTCGGGAAGGGTTTCAGTGTGTGGGGAAGGTGTTTCAGTGTTGTGGGGATGGTTTTCAGTGTGTGGGGATGGGTTTCATTGTGTGGGGATGGGTTTCATTGTATGCGGAAGGGGTTTCAGTGTTTGGGGAAGGTGTTTCAGTGTGTGTGGAAGGGGTTTCAGTGTGTGGGGAAGGTGTTTCAGTGTGTGGGGAAGGGGCTTCAGTGTGTGGTGAAGGGTTTCCAGTCTCTGGGGAAGGAGTTTCAGTGTGTGGGGAAGTGTTTCAGTGTGTGGGGAAGCGGTTTTACGGTTTGGGATAGGTGTTCCAGTGTGTGAGGATGGTATTTCAGTGTATGGGGAAGGTGTTTCAGTATGTGTGGAAGGTGTTTAAGTGTCTGGGGATGGGGTTTCAGTATGTGGGGAAGGTGTTTCAGTGTGTGGGGAAGGGGTTTCAGTGTGTGGGGAAGCTGTTTCAGTGTGTGGGGTAGGTTTCCAGTGTGTGGGGAAGGGGTTTCAGTGTGTGGGAAAGGTGTTTCATTGTGTGGGGATGGTATTTCAGTGTGTGGGGAAGGGGTTTCAGTATGTGGGGAAGGTGTTTCAGTGTGTGGGGATGTGTTTCAGTGTGTGGAGATGTGTTTCAATGTGTGGGGAAGGGTTTCACTTTGTGGGGAATGTGTTTCAGTGTGTGGGGATGGGTTTCAGTGTGTGGCGATGGATTTCAGTGTGTGGGGATGAGTTGCATTGTGTGCGGAAGGGGTTTTGGTGTGTGGGGAAGGTGTTTCAGTGTGTGGGGAAGGGGCTTCAGTGTGTAGGGAAGGGGTTTCAGTGTGTGGGGATTGTGATTCTGTGTGTTTGGAAGGGTTTCAGTGTGTGGGGAACGTGTTTCAGTGTATGGGGAAGGGGTTTCAGAGTGTGGGTAAGGGTTTCAGTGTGTGGGGAAGTTTTTTCAGTGAGTGGGAAAGGTGTTTCAGAGTGTGGGGAAGGGTTTCAGTGTGTGGGGAAGGGTTTTCAGTGTGCGGGGAAGGGGTTTCAGTGAGTGGGGAAGGGTTTTCAGTGTGTTGGGATGTGTTTCAGTGTGTGGGGAAGGAGTTTCTGTGTGTGGGGTAGGTGTTTCAGTGTTTGGGGAAGCGGTTTCAGTGTGTAGGGAAGCTGTTTCAGTGTGTGGGGAAGGTGTTTCAGTGTTTGGGGAAGGTGTTTCAGTGTGCGGGGTAGGGTTCCAGTGTCTGGGGAAGGGGTTTCAGTGTATGGGAAACGTGTTTCAGTGTGCGGGGAAGAGGTTTCAGTGTGTGGGGAAGGTGTTTTAGTGTGTGGGGATGTGTTTCAGTGTGTGGGGAAGGGGTTTCAGTGTGTGGTGAAGGTGTTTTAGTGTGTGGGGATGCGTTTCAGTGTGTCGGGAAGGGTTATAGTGTGTGGGGAAGGTGTTTCAGTATGTGCGGAAGGGGTTTCAGTGTTGTGGGGAAGGGGTTTCAGTGTGTGGGGAAGGTCTTTTAGTGTGTGGGGATGAGTTTCAGTTTGTGGGGATAGGTTTCAGTGTTTGCGGAAGGGGTTTCAGTGTGTGGGGAAGGTGTTTCAGTATGTGCGGAAGGGGTTTCAGTGTTGTGGGGAAGGGGTTTCAGTGTGTGCGGAAGGTGTTTCAGAGTGTGCGGAAGGGGTTTCAGTCAGTGCGGAAGGTGTTTCAGTGTGTGGGGAAGGGGTTTTTGTGTGTGGGGAAGGGGTTTCGGTGAGTGGGGTATGTGTTTCATTGTGTGGCGATGTGTTGCAGTGTGTGGTGATGGCGTTTCAGTGTGTGGGGAAGGTGTTTCAGTGTGTGGGGAAGGGGTTTCAGTGTGTGGGGAAGGGTTTCCAGTGTGTGGGGAAGGTGCTACTGTGTGTGGGACGTGTTTCAGTGTGTGGGGAAAGTGTTTCACTTTGTGGGGAAGGGTTTCAGTGTGTGGGAACGGTGTTTCAGTGTGTGCTGAAGGGATTTCAGTGTGTGAGGAAGGTGTTTTGTTGCGTGGGGAAGGTGTTTCAGTGTGTGGGGAAGGGGTTTCAGTGTGTGGGGAAGTTCTTTCAGTGTGTGGGGATGGTGTTTCAATGTGTGGGAAGGGGTTTCAGTGTGTGGGGAAGGTGTTTCAGTGTGTGGGGAAGGTGTTTCAGTGTGTGGGGAAGGGTTTCAGTATGTGGGGAAGGTGTTTCTGTGTGTGCGGAAGGGGTTTCAGTGTGTGGGGAAGGTGTTTCAGTGTGTGGGGAAGGAGTTTCTGTGTGTGGGGTAGGTGTTTCAGTGTCTGGGGATGTGGTTTCACTGTGTGGGAAAGCTGCTTCAGTGTGTGGGGAAGGTGTTTCAGTGTTTGGGGAAGGTGTTTCAGTGTGCGGGGTAGGGTTCCAGTGTCTGGTGAAGGGGTTTCAGTGTGTGGGAAAGGTGTTTCAGTGTGTGGGGATGGTATTTTTGTGTGTTGGGAAGGTGTTTCAGTGTGTGGGGAAAGTGTTTCAGTGTGTGGGGAAGAGGTTTCAGTGTGTGGGGATGGTGTTTTAGTGTGTGGGGATGTGTTTCAGTGTGTGGGGATGTGTTTCAGTATGTGGGGAAGGGGTTTCAGTGTGTGGGGAAGGGGTTTCAGTGTGTGGGGATGGGTTACAGTGTGTGGGGATGGGTTTAAGTGTGTGCGGAAGGGGTTTCAGTGTGTGGGGATGGGTTTCAGTGTGTGGGAATGGGTGTCAGTGTGTGTGGAAGGGGTTTCACTATGTGGGGAAGGTGTTTCTGTGTGTGGGGATGTGTTTCAGTATGTGGGGAAGGGGTTTCAGTGTGTGGGGAAGGGGTTTCAGTGTTTGGGGATGGGTTACAGTGTGTGGGGATGGGTTTCAGTGTGTGCGGAACGGGTTTCAGTGTGTGGGGAAGGTGCTTCAGTGTGTTGGGAAAGGTTTCAGTGTGTGGGGAAGGGGTTTAAGTGTGTGGGGAAGGTGTTTCAGTGTGTGGGGAAGGGGTTTCAGAGTGTGGGTAAGGGTTTCAGTGTGTGGGGAAAGGGTTTCAGTGAGTGGGGAAGGTGTTTCAGAGTGTGGGGAAGGGTTTCAGTGTGTGGGGAAGGGTTTTCAGTGTGTGGGGATGTGTTTCAGTGTGTGAGGAAGGTGTTTCAGTGTGTGGGGAAGGGATTCCCTGTGTGTGGAAGTGGTTTCAGGGAGTGGGGAAGGGGTTTCAGTGTGTGGGGAAGGTGTTTCAGTGTGTGCGGTAGGGGTTTCAGTACGTGGGGAAGGGGTTTCAGTGTGTGGGGAAGGCGTTTCAGTGTGTGCGGAAGAGGTTTCAGTCTGTGCGGTAAGGTTTTCAGTGTGTGGGGAAGGGGTTTCTTGTGTGTGGCGAAGGTGTTTCAGTGTGTGCGGAAGGGTTTTCAGTGTGTGGGGAAGGGGTTTCAGTGTGTGGGGATGTGTTTCAGTGTGTGGGGAAGGGGTTTCAGTGTGTTGGGAAGGTGTTTCAGTGTGTGGGGAAGTGTTTCAGTCTGTGGGGAAGGGGAATCAGTGTGTGGAGAATCTGTTTCAGTGTCTGCTGAAGGTATTTCAGTGTGTGGGGAAGGGATTTCAGTGTGTGGGGGAGGTGTTTCAGTGTGTGGGGATGTGTTTCAGTGTGTGGGGAAGGGTTCCAGTGTGTGGGGAAGGTGTTTCAGTGTGTGGGGATGGGTTTCAGTGTGTGGGGATGGGTTTCAGTGTGTGGGAATGGGTGTCAGTGTGTGTGGAAGGGGTTTCACTATGTGCGGAAGGTTTTTCTGTGTGTGGGGATGTGTTTCAGTATGTGGGGAAGGGGTTTCAGTGTGTGGGGAAGGGGTTTCAGTATGTGGGGATGGGTTACAGTGTGTGGGGATGGGTTTCAGTGTGTGCGGAATGGTTTTCAGTGTGTGGGGAATGTGCTTCAGTGTGTTGGGAAAGGTTTCAGTGTGTGGGGAAGGGGTTTAAGTGTGTGGGGAAGGTGTTTCAGTGTGTAGGGAAGGGATTTCAGAGTGTGGGTAAGGGTTTCAGTGTGTGGGGAAAGGGTTTCAGTGAGTGGGGAAGGTGTTTCAGAGTGTGGGGAAGGGTTTCAGTGTGTGGGGAAGGGTTTTCAGTGTGTGGGGATGTGTTTCAGTGTGTGAGGAAGGTGTTTCATGTGTGGGGAAGGGATTCCCTGTGTGTGGAAGTGGTTTCAGGGAGTGGGGAAGTTGTTTCAGTGTGTGGGGAAGGCGTTTCAGTGTGTGCGGAAGGGGTTTCAGTCTGTGCGGTAAGGTTTTCAGTGTGTGGGAAAGGGGTTTCTTGTGTGTGGGGAAGGTGTTTCAGTGTGTGCGGAAGGGTTTTCAGTGTGTGGGGAAGGGGTTTCAGTGTGTGGGGATGTGTTTCAGTGTGTGGGGAAGGGATTTCAGTGTGTGGGGAAGGGTTTCACTGTGTGCGGAAGGTGTTTCAGTATGTGGGGAAGGAGTTTCAGTGTGTGGGGAACGTGTTTCAGTGCGTGGGGATTTGTTTCAGTGTGTGGGGAAGGGCTTTCAGTGTGTGGGGATGTGTTTCGGTGTGTGGGGAAGGGGTTTCAGAGTGTGGGGAAGGTGTTTCAGTATGTGCGGAAGTGTTTTCAGTGTTGTGGGGAAGGGGTTTCAGTGTGTGGGGAAGGTGTTTCAGTGTGTGTGGAAGGTGTTTCAGTCACTGCGGAAGGCGTTTCAGTGTGTGGGGAAGGGGTTTCTGTGTGTGGGGAAGGGGTTTCTGTGAGTGGGGAATGTGTTTCAGTGTGTGGCGATTTGTTGCAGTGTGTGGGGATGGCGTTTCAGTGTGTGGGGATGGTGTTTCAGTGTGTGGGGAAGGGATTTCAGTGTGTGGGGAAGGGTTTCCAGTGTGTGGGGAAGGTGCTACTGTGTGTGGGACGTGTTTCAGTGTGTGGGGAAGGTGTTTCAGTTTGTGGGAAAGGGTTTCAGTGTGTGGGAACAGTGATTCAGTGTGTGCTGAAGGTGTTTCAATGTGTGGGGAAGGTGTTTTGTTGCGTGGGGAAGGTGTTTCAGTGTGTGGGGAAGGGGTTGCAGTGTGTGGGGAAGGTGTTTCAGTGTGTGGGGAAGTTGTTTCAATGTGTGGGAAGGGGTTTCAGTGTGTGGGGAAGGGTTTCAGTGTGTGGGGAAGGTGCTTCATTGTGTGGGGAAGGGTTTCAGTATGTGGGGAAGGTGTTTCTGTGTGTGCGGAAGGGGTTTCAGTGTGTGGGGAAGGTGTTTCAGTGTGTGGGGAAGGAGTTTCAGTGCGTGGGGTAGGTGTTTCAGTGTTTCGGGAAGCGGTTTCAGTGTGTGGGGAAGCTGTTTCAGTGTGTGGGGAAGGTGTTTCAGTGTTTGGGGAAGGTGTTTCAGAGTGTGGGGTAGGGTTCCAGTGTCTGGGGAAGGGGTTTCAGTGTGTGGGAAAGGTGTTTCAGTGTGTGGGGATGGTATTTCTGTGTGTTGGGAAGGTGTTTCAGAGTGTGGGGAAAGTGTTTCAGTGTGTGGGGAAGGGGTTTCAGTGTGTGGGGAAGGTGTTTTAGTGCGTGGGGATGTGTTTCAGTGTGTCGGGAAGGGTTTCAGTGTGTGGGGAAGGTGTTTCAGTGTGTGGGGATGGTTTTCAGTGTGTGGGGATGGGTTTCATTGTGTGGGGATGGGTTTCAGTGTGTGGCAATGGGTGTCAGTGTGTGTGGAAGGGGTTTCACTATGTGGGGAAGGTGTTTCTGTGTGTGGGGATGTGTTTCAGTATGTGGGGAAGGGGTTTCAGTGTGTGGGGAAGGGGTTTCAGTGTGTGGGGATGGGTTACAGTGTGTGGGGATGGGTTTCAGTGTGTGCGGAAGGGGTTTCAGTGTGTGGGGAAGGTGCTTCAGTGTGTTGGGAAAGGTTTCAGTGTGTGGGGAAGGGGTTTAAGTGTGT
Organism: Heterodontus francisci; assembly: GCF_036365525.1. Taxonomy (NCBI): domain Eukaryota; kingdom Metazoa; phylum Chordata; class Chondrichthyes; order Heterodontiformes; family Heterodontidae; genus Heterodontus; species Heterodontus francisci. Next base: position 979,773 of record NW_027142143.1, on the reverse strand, counting down.
GGGGAAGGTGTTTCAGTGTGTGGGGAAGGGGTTTCAGAGTGTGGGTAAGGGTTTCAGTGTGTGGGGAAAGGGTTTCAGTGAGTGGGGAAGGTGTTTCAGAGTGTGGGGAAGGGTATCAGTGTGTGGGGAAGGGTTTTCAGTGTGTGGGGATGTGTTTCAGTGTGTGAGGAAGGTGTTTCAGTGTGTGGGGAAGGGATTCCCTGTGTGTGGAAGTGGTTTCAGGGAGTGGGGAAGGGGTTTCAGTGTGTGGGGAAGGTGTTTCAGTGTGTGCGGTAGGGGTTTCAGTACGTGGGAAAGGGGTTTCAGTGTGTGGGGAAGGCGTTTCAGTGTGTGCGGAAGAGGTTTCAGTCTGTGCGGTAAGGTTTTCAGTGTGTGGGGAAGGGGTTTCTTGTGTGTGGCGAAGGTGTTTCAGTGTGTGCGGAAGGGTTTTCAGTGTGTGGGGAAGGGGTTTCAGTGTGTGGGGATGTGTTTCAGTGTGTGGGGAAGGGGTTTCAGTGTGTGTGGAAGGTGTTTCAGTCACTGCGGAAGGCGTTTCAGTGTGTGGGGAAGGGGTTTCTGTGTGTGGGGAAGGGGTTTCTGTGAGTGGGGAATGTGTTTCAGTGTGTGGCGATTTGTTGCAGTGTGTGGGGATGGCGTTTCAGTGTGTGGGGATGGTGTTTCAGTGTGTGGGGAAGGGATTTCAGTGTGTGGGGAAGGGTTTCCAGTGTGTGGGGAAGGTGCTACTGTGTGTGGGACGTGTTTCAGTGTGTGGGGAAGGTGTTTCAGTTTGTGGGGAAGGGTTTCAGTGTGTGGGAACAGTGATTCAGTGTGTGCTGAAGGTGTTTCAATGTGTGGGGAAGGTGTTTTGTTGCGTGGGGAAGGTGTTTCAGTGTGTGGGGAAGGGGTTGCAGTGTGTGGGGAAGGTGTTTCAGTGTGTGGGGAAGTTGTTTCAATGTGTGGGAAGGGGTTTCAGTGTGTGGGGAAGGGTTTCAGTGTGTGGGGAAGGCGCTTCATTGTGTGGGGAAGGGTTTCAGTATGTGGGGAAGGTGTTTCTGTGTGTGCGGAAGGGGTTTCAGTGTGTGGGGAAGGTGTTTCAGTGTGTGGGGAAGGAGTTTCAGTGCGTGGGGTAGGTGTTTCAGTGTTTCGGGAAGCGGTTTCAGTGTGTGGGGAAGCTGTTTCAGTGTGTGGGGAAGGTGTTTCAGTGTTTGGGGAAGGTGTTTCAGAGTGTGGGGTAGGGTTCCAGTGTCTGGGGAAGGGGTTTCAGTGTGTGGGAAAGGTGTTTCAGTGTGTGGGGATGGTATTTCTGTGTGTTGGGAAGGTGTTTCAGAGTGTGGGGAAAGTGTTTCAGTGTGTGGGGAAGGGGTTTCAGTGTGTGGGGAAGGTGTTTTAGTGCGTGGGGATGTGTTTCAGTGTGTCGGGAAGGGTTTCAGTGTGTGGGGAAGGTGTTTCAGTGTGTGGGGATGGTTTTCAGTGTGTGGGGATGGGTTTCATTGTGTGGGGATGGGTTTCAGTGTGTGGCAATGGGTGTCAGTGTGTGTGGAAGGGGTTTCACTATGTGGGGAAGGTGTTTCTGTGTGTGGGGATGTGTTTCAGTATGTGGGGAAGGGGTTTCAGTGTGTGGGGAAGGGGTTTCAGTGTGTGGGGATGGGTTACAGTGTGTGGGGATGGGTTTCAGTGTGTGCGGAAGGGGTTTCAGTGTGTGGGGAAGGTGCTTCAGTGTGTTGGGAAAGGTTTCAGTGTGTGGGGAAGGGGTTTAAGTGTGTGGGGAAGGTGTTTCAGTGTGTGGGGAAGGGGTTTCAGAGTGTGGGTAAGGGTTTCAGTGTGTGGGGAAAGGGTTTCAGTGAGTGGGGAAGGTGTTTCAGAGTGTGGGGAAGGGTTTCAGTGTGTGGGGAAGGGTTTTCAGTGTGTGGGGATGTGTTTCAGTGTGTGAGGAAGGTGTTTCAGTGTGTGGGGAAGGGATTCCCTGTGTGTGGAAGTGGTTTCAGGGAGTGGGGAAGGGGTTTCAGTGTGTGGGGAAGGTGTTTCAGTGTGTGCGGTAGGGGTTTCAGTACGAGGGGAAGGGGTTTCAGTGTGTGGGGAAGGCGTTTCAGTGTGTGCGGAAGAGGTTTCAGTCTGTGCGGTAAGGTTTTCAGTGTGTGGGGAAGGGGTTTCTTGTGTGTGGCGAAGGTGTTTCAGTGTGTGCGGAAGGGTTTTCAGTGTGTGGGGAAGGGGTTTCAGTGTGTGGGGATGTGTTTCAGTGTGTGGGGAAGGGGTTTCAGTGTGTTGGGAAGGTGTTTCAGTGTGTGGGGAAGGGTTTCAGTGTGTGGGGAAGGGGAATCAGTGTGTGGAGAATCTGTTTCAGTGTCTGCTGAAGGTATTTCAGTGTGTGGGGAAGGGATTTCAGTGTGTGGGGGAGGTGTTTCAGTGTGTGGGGATGTGTTTCAGTGTGTGGGGAAGGGTTCCAGTGTGTGGGGAAGGTGTTTCAGTGTGTGGGGATGGGTTTCAGTGTGTGGGGATGGGTTTCAGTGTGTGGGAATGGGTGTCAGTGTGTGTGGAAGGGGTTTCACTATGTGCGGAAGGTTTTTCTGTGTGTGGGGATGTGTTTCAGTATGTGGGGAAGGGGTTTCAGTGTGTGGGGAAGGGGTTTCAGTATGTGGGGATGGGTTACAGTGTGTGGGGATGGGTTTCAGTGTGTGCGGAATGGTTTTCAGTGTGTGGGAGATGTGCTTCAGTGTGTTGGGAAAGGTTTCAGTGTGTGGGGAAGGGGTTTAAGTGTGTGGGGAGGGTGTTTCAGTGTGTAGGGAAGGGATTTCAGAGTGTGGGTAAGGGTTTCAGTGTGTGGGGAAAGGGTTTCAGTGAGTGGGGAAGGTGTTTCAGAGTGTGGGGAAGGGTTTCAGTGTGTGGGGAAGGGTTTTCAGTGTGTGGGGATGTGTTTCAGTGTGTGAGGAAGGTGTTTCATGTGTGGGGAAGGGATTCCCTGTGTGTGGAAGTGGTTTCAGGGAGTGGGGAAGTTGTTTCAGTGTGTGGGGAAGGCGTTTCAGTGTGTGCGGAAGGGGTTTCAGTCTGTGCGGTAAGGTTTTCAGTGTGTGGGGAAGGGGTTTCTTGTGTGTGGGGAAGGTGTTTCAGTGTGTGCGGAAGGGTTTTCAGTGTGTGGGGAAGGGGTTTCAGTGTGTGGGGATGTGTTTCAGTGTGTGGGGTAGGGGTTTCAGTGTGTGGGGAAGGGTTTCACTGTGTGCGGAAGGTGTTTCAGTATGTGGGGAAGGAGTTTCAGTGTGTGGGGAACGTGTTTCAGTGCGTGGGGATTTGTTTCAGTGTGTGGGGAAGGGCTTTCAGTGTGTGGGGATGTGTTTCGGTGTGTGGGGAAGGGGTTTCAGAGTGTGGGGAAGGTGTTTCAGTATGTGCGGAAGTGTTTTCAGTGTTGTGGGGAAGGGGTTTCAGTGTGCGGGGAAGGTGTTTCAGTGTGTGTGGAAGGTGTTTCAGTCACTGCGGAAGGCGTTTCAGTGTGTGGGGAAGGGGTTTCTGTGTGTGGGGAAGGAGTTTCTGTGAGTGGGGAATGTGTTTCAGTGTGTGGCGATTTGTTGCAGTGTGTGGGGATGGCGTTTCAGTGTGTGGGGATGGTGTTTCAGTGTGTGGGGAAGGGATTTCAGTGTGTGGGGAAGGGTTTCCAGTGTGTGGGGAAGGGGCTACTGTGTGTGGGACGTGTTTCAGTGTGTGGGGAAGGTGTTTCAGTTTGTGGGGAAGGGTTTCAGTGTGTGGGAACAGTGATTCAGTGTGTGCTGAAGGTGTTTCAATGTGTGGGGAAGGTGTTTTGTTGCGTGGGGAAGGTGTTTCAGTGTGTGGGGAAGGGGTTGCAGTGTGTGGGGAAGGTGTTTCAGTGTGTGGGGAAGTTGTTTCAATGTGTGGGAAGGGGTTTCAGTGTGTGGGGAAGGGTTTCAGTGTGTGGGGAAGGTGCTTCATTGTGTGGGGAAGGGTTTCAGTATGTGGGGAAGGTGTTTCTGTGTGTGCGGAAGGGGTTTCAGTGTGTGGGGAAGGTGTTTCAGTGTGTGGGGAAGGAGTTTCAGTGCGTGGGGTAGGTGTTTCAGTGTTTGGGGAAGCGGTTTCAGTGTGTGGGGAAGCTGTTTCAGTGTGTGGGGAAGGTGTTTCAGTGTTTGGGGAAGGTGTTTCAGAGTGTGGGGTAGGGTTCCAGTGTCTGGGGAAGGGGTTTCAGTGTGTGGGAAAGGTGTTTCAGTGTGTGGGGATGGTATTTCTGTGTGTTGGGAAGGTGTTTCAGAGTGTGGGGAACGTGTTTCAGTGTGTGGGGAAGGGGTTTCAGTGTGTGGGGAAGGTGTTTTAGTGTGTGGGGATGTGTTTCAGTGTGTCGGGAAGGGTTTCAGTGTGTGGGGAAGGTGTTTCAGTGTGTGGGGATGGTTTTCAGTGTGTGGGGATGGGTTTCATTGTGTGGGGATGGGTTTCATTGTATGCGGAAGGGGTTTCAGTGTTTGGGGAAGGTGTTTCAGTGTGTGTGGAAGGGGTTTCAGTGTGTGGGAAAGGTGTTTCAGTGTGTGGGGAAGGGGCTTCAGTGTGTGGTGAAGGGTTTCCAGTCTCTGGGGAAGGAGTTTCAGTGTGTGGGGAAGTGTTTCAGTGTGTGGGGAAGGGGTTTCACGGTTTGGGATAGGTGTTCCAGTGTGTGAGGATGGTATTTCAGTGTATGGGGAAGGTGTTTCAGTATGTGTGGAAGGTGTTTAAGTGTCTGGGGATGGGGTTTCAGTATGTGGGGAAGGTGTTTCAGTGTGTGGGGAAGGGGTTTCAGTGTGTGGGGAAGCTGTTTCAGTGTGTGGGGTAGGTTTCCAGTGAGTGGGGAAGGGGTTTCAGTGTGTGGGAAAGGTGTTTCATTGTGTGGGAATGGTATTTCAGTGTGTGGGGAAGGGGTTTCAGTTTGTGGGGAAGGTGTTTCAGTGTGTGGGGATGTGTTTCAGTGTGTGGAGATGTGTTGCAATGTGTGGGGAAGGGTTTCACTTTGTGGGGAATGTGTTTCAGTGTGTGGGGATGGGTTTCAGTGTGTGGCGATGGGTTTCAGTGTGTGGGGATGAGTTGCATTGTGTGCGGAAGGGGTTTTGGTGTGTGGGGAAGGTGTTTCAGTGTGTGGGGAAGTGGTTTCAGTGTATGGGGAAGGGGTTTCAGTGTGTGGGGATTGTGATTCTGTGTGTTTGGAAGGGTTTCAGTGTGTGGGGAACGTGTTTCAGTGTATGGGGAAGGGGTTTCAGAATGTGGGTAAGGGTTTCAGTGTGTGGGGAAGTTTTTTCAGTGAGTGGGAAAGGTGTTTCAGAGTGTGGGGAAGGGTTTCAGTGTGTGGGGAAGGGTTTTCAGTGTGCGGGGAAGGGGTTTCAGTGAGTGGGGAAGGGTTTTCAGTGTGTTGGGATGTGTTTCAGTGTGTGGGGAAGGAGTTTCTGTGTGTGGGGTAGGTGTTTCAGTGTTTGGGGAAGCGGTTTCAGTGTGTGGGGAAGCTGTTTCAGTGTGTGGGGAAGGTGTTTCAGTGTTTGGGGAAGGTGTTTCAGTGTGCGGGGTAGGGTTCCAGTGTCTGGGGAAGGGGTTTCAGTGTGTGGGAAACGTGTTTCAGTGTGTGGGGAAGAGGTTTCAGTGTGTGGGGAAGGTGTTTTAGTGTGTGGGGATGTGTTGCAGTGTGTGGGGAAAGGGTTTCAGTGTGTGGGGAAGGTGTTTTAGTGTGTGGGGATGAGTTTCAGTGTGTCGGGAAGGGTTATAGTGTGTGGGGAAGGTGTTTCAGTATGTGCGGAAGGGGTTTCAGTGTTGTGGGGAAGGGGTTTCAGTGTGTGGGGAAGGTCTTTTAGTGTGTGGGGATGAGTTTCAGTTTGTGGGGATAGCTTTCAGTGTTTGCGGAAGGGGTTTCAGTGTGTGGGGAAGGTGTTTCAGTGTGTGGGGAAGGGTTATCCGTGTGTGAGGAAGGGGTTTCAGTGTCTGGAGAAGGTATTTCAGTGTGTGGGGAAGGGATTTCAGTGAGAGGGGAAGGTGTTTCAGTGTGTGTGGGAGGTGTTTCAGTGTGTGGGGAAAGGGTTTCAGTGTGTGGGGAAGGTGTTTCAGTGTGTGGGGATGGGTTTCAATCTGTGGGGATGGGTTTCAGTGTGTGGGGATTGGTGTCAGTGTGTGCGGAAGGGGTATCAGTATGTGGGGAATGTGTTTCTGTGTGTGGGGTGGTGTTTCAGTGTGTGGGGAACGGGGTTCAGTGTGTGGGGAAGGGGATTCAGTGTGTGGGGATGGGTTTCAGTGTGTGGGGATGGACTTCTGTGTGTGCGGAAGGTGTTTCAGTGTGTGGGAAAGGTGTTTCAGTGTGTGGGGAAGGTGTTTCAGTGTGTGGGGAAGGGGTTTCAGAGTTTGGGCAATTGTTTCAGTGTGTGGGGAAGGTGTTTAAGTGTGTGGGGAAGGTGTTTCAGTGTGTGGGGAAGGGGTTTCAGAGTTTGGGCAATTGTTTCAGTGTGTGGGGAAGGGGTTTCAGTGAGTGGGGAAGGTGTTTCAGAGTGTGGGGAAGGGCTTCAGTATGTGGGGAAGGGTTTTGAGTATGTGGGGAAGGGGTTTCAGTTTGTGGGGAAGGGGTTTATGTGTGTGGGGATGTGTTTCTGTGTGGGAGGAAGGGGTTTCAGTGTGTGGGGAAGGGTTTCACTGTGTGCGGAAGTGGTTTCAGTTTGTGGGGAAGGTGTTTCAGTGTGTGCGGAAGGGGTTTCAGTGTGTGGGGAAGGGGTTTCAGTGTGTGGGGATGTTGTTTCAGTGTGTGCGGAAGAGGTTTCAGTGCATGCGATAAGGGTTTCAGTGTGTGGGGAAGGGGTTTCAGTGTGTGGGAAGGTGTTACAGTGTGTGCGGAAGGGTTTTCAGTGTGTGTGGAAGGGGTTTCAGTGTGTGGGGTTGTGCTTCAGTGTGTGGGGAAGGGGTTTGAGTGTGTGGGGAAGGGTTTCACTGTGTGCAGAAGGGGTATCAGTGTGTGGGGAAGGGGTTTCAGTGTGTGGGGAAGGTGTTTCAGTGTGTGGGGAAGGGGTTTCAGTGTGTGGGGATTTGTTTCAGTGTGTGCGGAATGGCTTTCAGTGTGTGCGGATGTGTTTCAGTGTGTGGGGAAGGTGTTTCTGTGTGTGGGGCAGGGTTTCAGTGTGTGCGGAAGGGGTTTCAGTGTGTGGGGCAGGTGTTTCAGTTTGTGCGGAAGGGGTTTCAGTGTTGTGGGGAAGGTGTTTCAGAGTGTGGTGAAGGTGTTTCACTGTGTGCGGAAGGGGTTTCAGTCAGTGCGGAAGGCGTTTCAGTCTGTGGGGAAGGTGTTTCTTTGTGTGGGGAAGGTGTTTCAGTGTGTGGGGAATGTGTTTCAGTGTGTTTGGAAGGTTTTCAGTGTGTGGGCAATGTGTTTCAGTGTGTGGTGAATGGGTATCAGTGTTTGGGGAACGGTTTCAGTGTGTGGGGAAGATGTTTCAGTGTGTGGAGAAGGTGTTTCAGTGTGTGAGGACGTGTTGCATTGTGTGGCGAAGGGGTTTCAGTGTGTGGGGAAGGTGTTTCAGTGTGTGAGGAAGCTGTTTCTGTGTGTGTGGAAGGGTTTTCAGTGTGTGGGGAAGGTGTTCAGTTTGTGGGGAAGTGTTTCAGTGTGTGCGAAGGTGTTTCAGAGTGTGGGGAAAAGTTGCAGTGTGTGGGGAAGTTGTTTCAGTGTGTGCAGAAGGGGTTTCAGTGTGTGGGGAAGGTGTTTCGGTGTGTGGGGAAGGTGTTTCAGTGTGTGGGGAAGGGGTTTCAGTGTGTGGGGAAGGTGTTTCAGTGTGCGGGGAAGTAGTTTCACTGTGTGGGAAGGGGTTTCAGTGTGTGGGGATGGACTTCTGTTTGTGCGGAAGGTGCTTCAGTGTGTGGGCAACGTGTTACAGTGTGTGGGGAAGGGTTTCAGTGTGTGGGGAAGGTGTTTAAGTGTGTGGGGAAGGTGTTTCAGTGTGTGGGGAAGGGGTTTCAGAGTTTGGGTAATTGTTTCAGTGTGTGGGGAAGGGGTTTCAGTGAGTGGGGAAGGTGTTTCAGTGTGTGTGGAAGGGGTTTCAGTGAGTGGGGAAGGTGTTTCAGAGTATGGGGAAGGGTTTCAGTGTGTGGGGAAGGGATTTCAGTGTGTGGGGAAGGTGTTTCAATGTGTGAGGGAGGTGTTTCAGTGTGTGGGGAAAGGGTTTCAGTGTGTGGGGAAGGCGTTTCAGTGTGTGGGGATGGGTTTCAAAGTGTGGGGATGGGTTTCAGTGTGTTGGGATGGGTGTCAGTGTGTGCGGAAGGGGTATCAGTATGTGGGGAATGTGTTTCTGTCTGTGGGGTGGTGTTTCAGTGTGTGGGGAAGGGGGTTCAGTGTGTGGGGAAGGGGTTTCAGTGTGTGGGGATGGGTTTCAGTGTGTGGGGATGGACTTCTGTGTGTGAAAAGTTGTTTCAGTGAGTGGGCAATGTGTTTCAGTGTGTGGGGAACGGTTTCAGTGTGTGGGGAAGGTGTTTAAGTGTGTGGGGAAGGTGTTTCAGTGAAACAATTACCCAAACTCTGAAACCCCTTCCCCATACTCTGAAACACCTTCCCCACTCACTGAAACCCCATCCCCACACACTGAAACAATTACCCAAACTCTGAAACCCCTTCCCCACACAGTGTGTGGGGATGGGGTTTCAGTGAGTGGGGAAGGTGTTTCAGAGTATGGGGAAGGGTTTCAGTTTGTGGGGAAGTGTTTTGAGTGTGTGGGGATGGGGTTTCAGTGTTTGGGGAATGGTTTTCAGTGTCTGGGGACGGGGTTTCAGTGTGTGAAGAAGGGGTTTCAGTGTGTGGGGAACTGTTACAGTGTGTGCGGAAGTGGTTTCAGTGTGTGGGGATGTGTTTCAGTATGTGGGGAAGGGTTTGACTGAGTGCGGAAGGGGTATCAGTGTTTGGGGAAGTGGTTTCAGTGTGTGGGGAAGGTGTTTCAGTGTGTGGGGATGTTTTTCAGTGTGTGGGGAAGGCGTTTCAGTGTGTGGGGATGTGTTTCAGTGTGTGGGGAAGGGGTTTCAGTGTGTGGGGAAGAGTTTCACTGTGTGTGGAAGGGGTTTCAGTGTGTGGGGAAGGGGTTTTAGTGTGTGGGGAAGGGGTTTCAGTGTGTGGGGAAGGAGTTTCAGTGTGTGGGGAAGGAGTTTCAGTGTGTGGGGAAGGGGTTTCAGTTTGAGCGTAAGGTGTTTCAGTTTGTGGGGAAGGGGTTTCAATGTGTTGGGAAGGTGTTTCATTGTGTGCGGAAGGTGTTTCAGTGTGTGGGGCAGGGCATTCTGTGTGTGGGGAAGGTGTTTCATTGTGTGGGGAAGGTGTTTCAGTGTATGGGGAAGGTGTTTCAGTGTCTGGAGAAGGTATTTCAGTGTGTGGGGAAGGGATTTCAGTGAGTGGGGAAGGTGTTTCAGTGTGTGTGGGAGGTGTTTCAGTGTGTGGGGAAAGGGTTTCAGTGTGTGGGGAAGGTGTTTCAGTGTGTGGGGATGGGTTTCAGTGTGTGGGGATGGGTTTCAGTGTGTGGGGATTGGTGTCAGTGTGTGCGGAAGGGGTATCAGTATGTGGGGAATGTGTTTCTGTGTGTGGGGTGGTGTTTCAGTGTGTGGGGAAGGGGGTTCAGTGTGTGGGGAAGGGGATTCAGTGTGTGGGGATGGGTTTCAGTGTGTGGGGATGGACTTCTGTGTGTGCGGAAGGTGTTTCTGTGTGTGGGCAAGGTGTTTCAGTGTGTGGGGAAGGTGTTTCAGTGTGTGGGGAAGGGGTTTCAGAGTTTTTGCAATTGTTTCAGTGTGTGGGGAAGGTGTTTAAGTGTGTGGGGAAGGTGTTTCAGTGTGTGGGGAAGGGGTTTCAGAGTTTGGGCAATTGTTTCAGTGTGTGGGGAAGTGTTTTGAGTGTGTGGGGAAGGGGTTTCAGCTTGTGGGGAAGGGGTTTCAGTGTGTGGGGATGTCTTTCTGTGTGGGAGGAAGGGGTTTCAGTGTGTGGGGAAGGGTTTCACTGTGTGCGGAAGTGGTTTCAGTTTGTGGGGAAGGTGTATCAGTGTGTGCGGAAGGGGTTTCAGTGTGTGGGGAAAGGGTTTCAGTGTGTGGGGAAGTTGTTTCAGTGTGTGCGGAAGAGGTTTCAGTGCATGCGATAAGGGTTTCAGTGTGTGGGGAAGGGGTTTCAGTGTGTGGGGAAGGTGTTACAGTGTGTGCGGAAGGGTTTTCAGTGTGTGGGGAAGGGGTTTCAGTGTGTGGGGATGTGCTTCAGTGTGTGCAGAAGGGGTTTGAGTGCGTGGGGAAGTGGTTTCAGTGTGTGGGGAAGGTGTTTCAGTGTGTGGGGAAGGGGTTTCAGTGTGTGGGGATTTGTTTCAGTGTGTGCGGAATGGCTTTCAGTGTGTGCGGATGTGTTTCAGTGTGTGGGGAAGGTGTTTCTGTGTGTGGGGTAGGGTTTCAGTGTGTGCGGAAGGGGTTTCAGTGTGTGGGGAAGGTGTTTCAGTTTGTGCGGAAGGGGTTTCAGTGTTGTGGGGAAGGTGTTTCAGAGTGTGGGGAAGGTGTTTCAGTGTGTGGGGAAGGGGTTTCAGTGTGTGGGGATTTGTTTCAGTGTGTACGGAATGGATTTCAGTGTGTGGGGATGTGTTTCAGTGTGTGGGGAAGGTGTTTCTGTGTGTGGGGCAGGGTTTCAGTGTGTGCGGAAGGGGTTTCAGTGTGTGGGGAAGGTGTTTCAGTTTGTGCGGAAGGGGTTTCAGTGTTGTGGGGAAGGTGTTTCAGAGTGTGGTGAAGGTGTTTCAGTGTGTGCGGAAGGGGTTTCAGTCAGTGCGGAAGGCGTTTCAGTGTGTGGGGAAGGTGTTTCTGTGTGTGGGGCAGGGTTTCAGTGTGTGCGGAAGGGGTTTCAGTGTGTGGGGAAGGTGTTTCAGTTTGTGCGGAAGGGGTTTCAGTGTTGTGGGGAAGGGGTTTCAGTGTGTGGGGAATGTGTTTCAGTGTGTTTGGAATGTTTTCAGTGTGTGGGCAATGTGTTTCAGTTTGTGGTGAATGGGTATCAGTGTTTGGGGAACGGTTTCAGTGTGTGGGGAAGATGTTTCAGTGTGTGGAGAAGGTGTTTCAGTGTGTGAGGACGTGTTGCATTGTGTGGCGAAGGGGTTTCAGTGTGTGGGGAAGGTGTTTCAGAGTGTGAGGAAGCTGTTTCTGTGTGTGGGGAAGGGTTTTCAGTGTGTGAGGAAGGTGTTCAGTTTGTGGGGAAGTGTTTCAGTGTGTGCGAAGGTGTTTCAGAGTGTGGGGAAGGGTTGCAGTGTGTGGGGAAGTTGTTTCAGTGTGTGCAGAAGGGGTTTCAGTGTGTGGGGAAGGTGTTTCGGTGTGTGGGGAAGGTGTTTCGGTGTGTGGGGAAGGTGTTTCAGTGTGTGGGGAGGGGGTTTCAGTGTGTGGGGAAGGTGTTTCAGTGTGCGGGGAAGGAGTTTTACTGTGTGGGAAGGGGTTTCAGTGTGTGGGGATGGACTTCTGTGTGTGCGGAAGGTGCTTTGGTGTGTGGGCAACGTGTTACAGTGTGTGGGGAAGGGTTTCAGTGTGTGGGGATGGGTTTCAGTGTGTGGGGAAGGTGTTTCAGTGTGTGGGGAAGGGGTTTCAGAGTTTGGGTAATTGTTTCAGTGTGTGGGGAAGGGGTTTCAGTGAGTGGGGAAGGTGTTTCAGTGAGTGAGGAAGGTGTTTCAGAGTATGGGGAAGGGTTTCAGTGTGTGGGGAAGGGTTTAGAGTGTGTGGGGAAGGGGTTTCAGTGTGTGGGGATGTGTTTCAGTGTGTGAGAAAGGGGTTTCAGTGTGTGGGGAAGGGTTTCACTGTTTGCGGAAGTGGTTTCAGTGTGTGGGGAAGGTGTTTCAGTGTGTGAGGAAGCTGTTTCTGTGTGTGGGGAAGGGTTTTCAGTGTGTGGGGAAGGTGTTTCAGTTTGTGGGGAAGCGTTTCAGTGTGTGCGAAGGTGTTTCAGTGTGTGGGGAAGGGTTGCAGTGTGTGGGGAAGTTGTTTCAGTGTGTGCGGAAGGGGTTTCAGTGTGTGGGAAAGGTGTTTCGGTGTGTGGGGAAGGTGTTTCAGAGTGTGGGGAAGGGGTTTCAGTGTGTGGGGAAGGTGTTTCAGTGTGCGGGTAAGGAGTTTCAATGTGTGGGAAGGGGTTTCAGTGTGTGGGGATGGACTTCTGTGTGTGCGGAAGGTGTTTCAGTGTGTGGGCAACGTGTTTCAGTGTGTGGGGAAGGGTTTCAGTGTGTGGGGGAGGTGTTTAAGTGTGTGGGGAAGGTGTTTCAGTGTGTGGGGAAGGGGTTTCAGAGTTTCTGTAATTGTTTCAGTGTGTGGGGAAGGGGTTTCAGTGAGTGGGGAAGGTGTTTCAGTGTGTGGGGAAGGGGTTTCAGTGAGTGGGAAAGGTGTTTCAGAGTATGGGGAAGGGTTTCAGTGTGTGTGGAAGGGTTTTGAGTGTGTGGGGAAGGGGTTTCAGTGTGTGGGGATGTGTTTCAGTGTGTGAGGAAGGGGTTTCAGTGTGTGGGGAAGGGTTTCACTGTGTGCGGAAATGGTTTCAGTGTGTGGGGAAGGGGTTTCAGTGTGTGGGGAAGATGTTTCAGTGTGCGGGGAAGGAGTTTCAGTGTGTGGGAAGGGCTTTCAGTGTGTGGGGATGGACTTCTGTGTGTGCGGAAGGTGTTTCAGTGTGTGTGCAACGTATTTCAGTGTGTGGGGAAGGGTTTCAGTGTGTGGGGAAGGTGTCTATGTGTGTGGGGAAGGTGTTTCAGTGTGTGGGGAAGGGGTTTCAGAGTTTGGGTAATTGTTTCAGTGTGTGGGGAAGGGGTTTCAGTGAGTGGGGAAGGTGTTTCAGTGTGTGGGGAAGGGGTTTCAGTGAGTGGGGAAGGTGTTTCAGAGTATGGGGAAGGGTTTCAGTGTGTGGGGAAGGGCTTTGAGTGTGTGGGGAAGGGGTTTCAGTGTGTGGGGATGTGTTTCAGTGTGTGAGGAAGGGGTTTCAGTGTGTTGGGAAGGGTTTCACTGTGTGCGGAAGTGGTTTCAGTGTGTGGGGAATGGGTTTCAGTGTGTGGGGAAGGTGTTACAGTTTGTGCGGAAGGGTTTTCAGTGTGTGGGGAAGGGGTTCCAGTGTTTGGTGATGTGCTTCAGTTTCTGGAGAAGGGGTTTGAGTGTGTGGGGAAGGGTTTCACTGTGTGCAGAAGGGGTTTCAGTGTGTGGGGAAGGAGTTTCAGTGTGTGGGGAAGGTGTTTCAGTGTATGTGGAAGGGGCTTCAGTGTGTGGGGATCTGTTTCAGTGTGTGCGGAAGGGCTTTCAGTGTGTGGGGATGTGTTTCAGTGTGTGGGGAAGGTGCTTCTGTGTGTGGGGCAGGGTTTCAGTGTATGTGGAAGGGGTTTCAGTGTGTGGGGAAGGTGTTTCAGTATGTGCGGAAGGGGTTTCAGTGTTGTGGGGAAGGGGTTTCAGTGTGTGGGGAAGGTATTTCAGTGTGTGCGGAAGGGGTTTCCGTCAGTGCAGAAGGCGTTTCAGTGAGTGGGGAAGGGGTTTCTTTGTGTGGGGAAGGGGTTTCTGTGTGTGGGGAATGTGTTTCAGTGTGTTTGGAAGGTTTTCAGTGTGTGGGCAATGTGTTTCAGTGTGTGGTGAATGGATATCAGTGTTTGGGGAACGGTTTCAGTGTGTGGGGAAGGGGTTGCAGTGTGTGGGGAAGGTGTTTCAGTGTGTGAGGAAGTGTTGCATTGTGTGGGGAAGGGGTTTCAGTGTGTGGGGAAGGTGTTTCAGTGTGTGAGGAAGCTGTTTCAGTGTGTGGGGAAGGGTTTTCAGTGTGTGGGGAAGGTGTTTCAGTGAGTGGGGAAGTATTTCAGTGTTTGGGGAAGGTGTTTCAGTGTGTGGGGAAGGGTTGCAGTGTGTGGGGAAGGTGTTTCAGTGTGTGCGGAAGGGGATTCAGTGTGTGGGGAAGGTGTTTCGGTGTGTGGGGAAGGTGTTTCAGTGTGTGGGGAAGGGGTTTCAGTGTGTGGGGAAGGTGTTTCCGTGTGTGGGGAAGGTGTTTCTGTGTGTGGGGAAGGTGTTTCTGTGTGTGGGGAAGGTGTTTCAGTGTGTGGGGAAGGGGTTTCAGTGTGTGGGGAAGGTGTTTCAGTGTGCGGGGAAGTTGTTTCAGTGTGTGCGAAAGGGTTTCAGTGTGTGAGGAAGGGTTTCAGTGAGTGGTGAAGGGTTTCAGTGTGTGGGGAAGGTGTTTCCGTGTGTGGGGAAGGGGTTTGAGTGAGTGGGGAAGGATTTCACTGTGTGCGGAAGGGGTTTCAGTGTGTGGGGAAGGTGTTTCAGTGTGTGTGGAAGTGGTTTCAGTATGTGGGGAAGGGGTTTCAGTGTGTGGGGAAGGTCTTTCAGTGTGTGCGGAAGGGGTTTCAGTGCGTGCGGAAGGTCTTTCAGTGTATGGGGAAGGGGTTCCAGTGTGTGGGGAAGAGTTTCATTGTGTGCGGAAGGGGTTTCAGTTTGTGGGGAAGGGGATTCAGTGTGTGGGGAAGGTGTTTCATTGTGTGGGGTAGGTGTTTCATTGTGTGCGGAAGGGTATTCAGTGTGAGGGGAAGGGGTTTCAGTGTGTGGGGAGTGGGTTTCAGTGTGTGGGGAAGGGTTTAACTGTGTGCGGAAGGGGTTTCAGTGTGCGGGGAAGATGTATCAGTGTGTGGGGAAGGAGTTTCAGTATGTGGGGAAGGGGTTTCAGTGTGAGGGGAAGGGTTTCAGTATTTGGTGAAGGCTTTCAGTGAGTGGGGAAGGGGTATCAGTGTGTGAGGAAGGGGATTCAGTGTCTGGGGAAGGGTTTCAGTGAGTGGGGAAGGGGTTTCAGTGTGTGGGGAAGGTGTTTCAGTGTGTGGGGAAGGGTTTCAGTGTGTGGGGAAGGTGTTTCAGTGTGTGGGGAAGGGTTTGACTGAGTGCGGAAGGGGTTTCACTATTTGGAGAAGGTGTTTCAGTGTGTGGGGAAGGTGTTTCAGTGTGTGGGGATGTGTTTCAGTGTGTGGGGAAGGCGTTTCAGTGTGTGGGGATGTGTTTCAGTGTGTGGGGAATGGGTTTCAGTGTGTGGGGAAGGTGTTTCAGTGAGTGGGGAAGGTGTTTCAGTGTGTGGGGAAGAGTTTCACTGTGTGTGGAAGGGGTTTCAGTGTGTGGGGTAGGGGTTTCAGTATGTGGGGAAGGGGTTTCAGTGTGAGGGGAAGGGTTTCAGTTTTTGGTGAAGGGTTTCAGTGTGTGGGGAAGGTGTATCAGTGTGTTTGGAAGGGGATTCAGTGTCTGGCGAAGGGTTTCAGTGTGTGGGGAAGGGGTTTCAGTGTGTGGGGAAGGGGTTTCAGTGTGTGGGAAAATGTTTCAGTGTGTGGGGAAGGATTACAGTGTCTGGGGACGGGGTTTCAGTGTGTGGGGAAGGGGTTTCAGTGTGTGGGGAACTGTTTCAGTGTGTGCGGAAGTGGTTTCAGTGTGTGGGGAAGGGTTTCAGTGTCTGGGGAAGGTGTTTCAGTGTGTGGGGATGTGTTTCAGTGTGTGGGGAAGGGTTTGACTGAGTGCGGAAGGGGTTTCAGTGTTTGGGGAAGGGGTTTCAGTGTGTGGGGAAGGGGATTCAGTGTGTGGGGAAGAGTTTCACTGTGTGTGGAAGGGGTTTCAGTGTGTGGGGAAGGGGTTTCAGTGCGTGGGGAAGGTGTTTCAGTGTGTGTGGAAGGTGTTTCAGTGTGTGGGGAAGGAGTTTCAATGTGTGGGGAAGGGGTTTCAGTGTGTGGGGAAGGTGTTTCAGCGTGTGCGGAAGGGTTTCAGTTTGAGCGGAAGTTGTTTCAGTGAGTGGGGAATGGGTTTCAATGTGTTGGGAAGGTGTTTCACAGTGTGGGGTAGGGGTTTCAGTGTGTGAGGAAGGGGATTCTGTGTGTGGGGAAGGTGTTTCATTGTGTGGGGAAGGTGTTTCATTGTGTGCGGAAGGGTATTCAGTGTGTGGGGAAGGGGTTTCAGTGCGTGGGGAGGGGGTTTCAGTGTGTGGGGAATGGTTTAACTGTGTGCGGAAGGGGTTTCAGTATGTGGGCAAGGTGTTTCGGTGTGTGGGGAAGGGGTTTCAGTATGTGGGGAAGGGGTTTCAGTGTGTGGGGAAGGGTTTCAGTTGTGGTCATGGGTTTGAGTGTGTGGGCAATGTGTTTCAGAGTGTGGGGAAGGGGTTTCAGTGTGTGGGGATGGGTTTCAGTGTGTGGGGAAGGGGTTTCTGTGTGTGGGGAACGGGTTTCAGTGTGTGGGGAAGGGGTTTCAGTGCGTGGGGAAGTGCTTCAGTTTTTGGGCAAGTGTTACAGTGTGTGGGGACGGTGTTTCAGTGAGTGGGGAAGGGGTTTCAGTGTGTGGGGAATGGGTTTCAGTGTGTGGGGAAGGTGTTTCAGTGTGTGTGGAAGGGGTTTCAGTGTGTGGGGAAGGTGTTTCAGTGTGTGGGGAAGGGTTTCAGTGTGTGGGGAAGGGGTATCAGTGTGTGGAGAATGTGTTTCAGTGTCTGGAGAAGGTATTTCAGTGTGTGGGGAAGGGATTTCAGTGTGTGGGGGAGGTGTTTCAGTGTGTGGGGGAGGTGTTTCAGTATGTGGGGAAGGGGCTTCAGTGTGTGGGGATGTGTTTCAGTGTGTGGGGAATGGGTTTCAGTGTGTGGGGAAGGTGTTTCAGTGAGTGGGGAAGGTGTTTCAGTGTGTGGGGAAGAGTTTCACTGTGTGTGGAAGGGTTTTCAGTGTGTGGGGTAGGGGTTTCAGTATGTGGGGAAGGGGTTTCAGTGTGAGGGGAAGGGTTTCAGTTTTTGGTGAAGGGTTTCAGTGTGTGGGGAAGGTGTATCAGTGTGTTTGGAAGGGGATTCAGTGTCTGGCGAAGGGTTTCAGTGTGTGGGGAAGGGGTTTCACTGTGTGGGGAAGGGGTTTCAGTGTGTGGGAAAGTGTTTCAGTGTGTGGGGAAGGATTACAGTGTCTGGGGACGGGGTTTCAGTGTGTGGGGAAGGGGTTTCAGTGTGTGGGGAACTGTTTCAGTGTGTGCGGAAGTGGTTTCAGTGTGTGGGGAAGGGTTTCAGTGTCTGGGGAAGGTGTTTCAGTGTGTGGGGATGTGTTTCAGTGTGTGGGGAAGGGTTTGACTGAGTGCGGAAGGGGTTTCAGTGTTTGGGGAAGGGGTTTCAGTGTGTGGGGAAGGGGATTCAGTGTGTGGGGAAGAGTTTCACTGTGTGTGGAAGGGGTTTCAGTGTGTGGGGAAGGGGTTTCAGTGCGTGGGGAAGGTGTTTCAGTGTGTGTGGAAGGTGTTTCAGTGTGTGGGGAAGGAGTTTCAATGTGTGGGGAAGGGGTTTCAGTGTGTGGGGAAGGTGTTTCAGCGTGTGCGGAAGGGTTTCAGTTTGAGCGGAAGTTGTTTCAGTGTGTGGGGAAGGGGTTTCAATGTGTTGGAAAGGTGTTTCACAGTGTGGGGTAGGGGTTTCAGTGTGTGAGGAAGGGGATTCTGTGTGTGGGGAACGTGTTTCATTGTGTGGGGAAGGTGTTTCATTGTGTGCGGAAGGGTATTCAGTGTGTGGGGAAGGGGTTTCAGTGCGTGGGGAGGGGGTTTCAGTGTGTGGGGAATGGTTTAACTGTGTGCGGAAGGGGTTTCAGTATGTGGGCAAGGTGTTTCGGTGTGTGGGCAAGGTGTTTCGGTGTGTGGGGAAGAGGTTTCAGTGTGTGGGGAAGGGTTTCAGTTGTGGTCATGGGTTTGAGTGTGTGGGCAATGTGTTTCAGAGTGTGGGGAAGGGGTTTCAGTGTGTGGGGATGGGTTTCAGTGTGTGGGGAAGGGGTTTCTGTGTGTGGGGAACGGGTTTCAGTGTGTGGGGAAGGGGTTTCAGTGCGTGGGGAAGTGCTTCAGTTTTTGGGTAAGTGTTACAGTGTGTGGGGACGGTGTTTCAGTGAGTGGGGAAGGGGTTTCAGTGTGTGGGGAATGGGTTTCAGTGTGTGGGGAAGGTGTTTCAGTGTGTGTGGAAGGGGTTTCAGTGTGTGGGGAAGGTGTTTCAGTGTGTGGGGAAGGGTTTCAGTGTGTGGGGAAGCGGTATCAGTGTGTGGAGAATGTGTTTCAGTGTCTGGAGAAGGTATTTCAGTGTGTGGGGAAGGGATTTCAGTGTGTGGGGGAGGTGTTTCAGTGTGTGGGGTAGGTGTTTCAGTATGTGGGGAAGGGGCTTCAGTGTGTGGGGTAGGTGTTTCAGTGTGTGGGGATGTGTTTCAGTGTGTGGGGATGGGTTTCAGAGTGTGGGGATGGGTATCAGTGTGTGGGGATGTGTGTCAGTGTGTGTGGAAGGGGTTGCACTCAGTGGGGAAGGTGTTTCTGTGTGTGGGGATGTGTTTCAGTGTGTGGGGAAGGGGTTTCAGTGTGTGGGGATGGGTTTCAGTGTGTGGGGATGGGTTTCAGTGTGTGCGGAAGGGGTTTCAGTGTGTGTGAAGGTGCTTCAGTGTGTGGGGAACGGTTTCAGTGTGTGGGGAAGGGGTTTAAGTGTGTGGGGAAGGTGTTTCAGTGTGTGGGGAAGGGGTTTCAGTGAGTGGGGAAGGAGTTTAAGTGTGTGGGGAAGGGTTTCAGTGTGTGGGGAAGGGTTTTTAGTGTGTGGGGATGTGTTTCAGTGTGTGAGGAAGGGGTTTCAGTGTGTGGGTTAGGGTTTTCAGTGTGTGGGGAAGGTGTTTCAGTGTGTGTGGAAGGGGTTTCAGTGTGAGGGGAAGGGTTTCAGTTTTTGGTGAAGGGTTTCAGTGTGTGGGGAAGGTGTATCAGTGTGTTTGGAAGGGGATTCAGTGTCTGGCGAAGGGTTTCAGTGTGTGGGGAAGGGGTTTCAGTGTGTGGGGAAGGGGTTTCAGTGTGTGGGAAAGTGTTTCAGTGTGTGGGGAAGGATTACAGTGTCTGGGGACGGGGTTTCAGTGTGTGGGGAAGGGGTTTCAGTGTGTGGGGAACTGTTTCAGTGTGTGCGGAAGTGGTTTCAGTGTGTGGGGAAGGTGTTTCAGTGTGTGGGGATGTGTTTCAGTGTGTGGGGAAGGGTTTGACTGATTGCGGAAGGGGTTTCAGTGTTTGGGGAAGGGGTTTCAGTGTGTGGGGAAGGGGATTCAGTGAGTGGGGAAGAGTTTCACTGTGTGTGGAAGGGGTTTCAGTGTGTGGGGAAGGGGTTTCAGTGCGTGGGGAAGGTGTTTCAGTGTGTGTGGAAGGTGTTTCAGTGTGTGGGGAAGGAGTTTCAATGTGTGGGGAAGGGGTTTCAGTGTGTGGGGAAGGTGTTTCAGCGTGTGCGGAAGGGTTTCAGTTTGAGCGGAAGTTGTTTCAGTGTGTGGGGAAGGGGTTTCAATGTGTTGGAAAGGTGTTTCACAGTGTGGGGTAGGGGTTTCAGTGTGTGAGGAAGGGGATTCTGTGTGTGGGGAAGGTGTTTCATTGTGTGGGGAAGGTGTTTCATTGTGTGCGGAAGGGTATTCAGTGTGTGGGGAAGGGGTTTCAGTGCGTGGGGAGGGGGTTTCAGTGTGTGGGGAATGGTTTAACTGTGTGCGGAAGGGGTTTCAGTATGTGGGCAACTTGTTTCGGTGTGTGGGCAAGGTGTTTCGGTGTGTGGGGAAGGGGTTTCAGTGTGTGGGGAAGGGTTTCAGTTGTGGTCATGGGTTTGAGTGTGTGGGCAATGTGTTTCAGAGTGTGGGGAAGGGGTTTCAGTGTGTGGGGATGGGTTTCAGTGTGTGGGGAAGGGGTTTCTGTGTGTGGGGAACGGGTTTCAGTGTGTGGGGAAGGGGTTTCAGTGCGTGGGGAAGTGCTTCAGTTTTTGGGCAAGTGTTACAGTGTGTGGGGACGGTGTTTCAGTGAGTGGGGAAGGGGTTTCAGTGTGTGGGGAATGGGTTTCAGTGTGTGGGGAAGGTGTTTCAGTGTGTGTGGAAGGGGTTTCAGTGTGTGGGGAAGGTGTTTCAGTGTGTGGGGAAGGGTTTCAGTGTGTGGGGAAGGGGTATCAGTGTGTGGAGAATGTGTTTCAGTGTCTGGAGAAGGTATTTCAGTGTGTGGGGAAGGGATTTCAGTGTGTGGGGGAGGTGTTTCAGTGTGTGGGGGAGGTGTTTCAGTATGTGGGGAAGGGGCTTCAGTGTGTGGGGTAGTTGTTTCAGTGTGTGGGGATGTGTTTCAGTGTGTGGGGATGGGTTTCAGAGTGTGGGGATGGGTATCAGTGTGTGGGGATGGGTGTCAGTGTGTGTGGAAGGGGTTGCACTCAGTGGGGAAGGTGTTTCTGTGTGTGGGGATGTGTTTCAGTGTGTGGGGAAGGGGTTTCAGTGTGTGGGGATGGGTTTCAGTGTGTGGGGATGGGTTTCAGTGTGTGCGGAAGGGGTTTCAGGGTGTGTGAAGGTGCTTCAGTGTGTGGGGAACGGTTTCAGTGTGTGGGGAAGGGGTTTAAGTGTGTGGGGAAGGTGTTTCAGTGTGTGGGGAAGGGGTTTCAGTGAGTGGGGAAGGTGTTTAAGAGTGTGGGGAAGGGTTTCAGTGTGTGGGGAAGGGTTTTTAGTGTGTGGGGATGTGTTTCAGTGTGTGAGGAAGGGGTTTCAGTGTGTGGGTTAGGGTTTTCAGTGTGTGGGGAAGGTGTTTCAGTGTGTGTGGAAGGGGTTTCAGTGTGTGGGGAAGGGGTTTCAGTGTGTGGGGAAGGTGTTTCAGTGTGTGGGGATGGAGGTTCAGTGTGTGGGGAAAGGGTTTCAGTGTGTTCGGAAGGTGTTTCAGTGTGTGGGGATGGAGGTTCAGTGTGTGGGGAAGGGGTTTCAGTGTGTTGGGAAGGTGTTTCAGTGTATGGGGACGGTGTTTCAGTGTGTGGGGAAGGGGTTTCAGTGTGTGGGGAAGTGTTTCAGTATTTGCATAAGGGGTTTCAGTGTGTGCGGAAGGGATTCACTGTGTGGGGAATGTGTTTCACTGTGTGGGGTAGGGGTTTCAGTGTGTGGGGAAGGTGTTTCAGTGTGTGGGGATGGAGGTTCAGTGTGTGGGGAAGATGTTTCAGTGTGTTGGGAAGGTGTTTCAGTCTGTGGGGAAGGGTTTCAGTGTGTGGGGAAGGGGTATCAGTGTGTGGAGAATCTGTTTTAGTGTCTGCTGAAGGTATTTCAGTGTGTGGGGAAGGGATTTCAGTGTGTGGGGGAGGTGTTTCAGTGCGTGGGGGAGGTGTTTCAGAGTGTGGGGGAGGTGTTTCAGTGTTTGGGGTAGGTGTTTCAGTGTGTGGGGATGTGTTTCAGTGTGTGGGGAAGGGTTTCAGTGTGTGGGGAAGGTGTTTCAGTGTGTGGGGATGGGTTTCAGTGTGTGGGGATGGGTTTCAGTGTGTGGGAATGGGTGTCAGTGTGTGTGGAAGGGGTTTCAATATGTGGGGAAGGTGTTTCTGTGTGTGGGGATGTGTTTCAGTATGTGGGGAAGGGGTTTCAGTGTGTGGGGAAGGGGTTTCAGTGTGCGGGGATGGGTTACAGTGTGTGGGGATGGGTTACAGTGTGTGGGGATGGGTTTCAGTGTGTGCGCAAGGGGTTTCAGTGTGTGGGGAAGGTGCTTCAGTGTGTTGGGTAAGGTTTCAGTGTGTTGGGAAGGGGTTTAAGTGTGTGGGGAAGGTGTTTCAGTGTGTGGGGAAGGGGTTTCAGAGTGTGGGTAAGGGTTTCAGTGTGTGGGGAAAGGGGGTCAGAGAGTGGGGAAGGTGTTTCAGAGTGTGGGGAAGGGTTTCAGTGTGTGGGGAAGGGTTTTCAGTGTGTGGGGATGTGTTTCAGTGTGTGAGGAAGGTGTTTCAGTGTGTGGGGAAGGGATTCCCTGTGTGTGGAAGTGGTTTCAGGGAGTATGGAAGGGGTTTCAGTGTGTGGGGAAGGTGTTTCAGTGTGTATGGTAGGGGTTTCAGTACGTGGGGAAGGGGTTTCAGTGTGTGGGGAAGGCGTTTCAGTGTGTGCGGAAGAGGTTTCAGTCTGTGCGGTAAGGTTTTCAGTGTGTGCGGAAGGGGTATCTTGTGTGTGGGGAAGGTGTTTCAGTGTGTGCGGAAGGGTTTTCAGTGTGTGGGGAAGGGGTTTCAGTGTGTGGGGATGTGTTTCAGTGTGTGTGGAAGGGGTTTCAGTGTGTGGGGAAGGTGTTTCAGTGTGTGGGGATGGAGGTTCAGTGTGTGGGGAAGGGGTTTCAGTGTGTTGGGAAGGTGTTTCAGTGTGTGGGGAAGGGTTTCAGTGTGTGGGGAAGGGGTATCAGTGTGTGGAGAATCTGTTTCAGTGTCTGCTGAAGGTATTTCAGTGTGTGGGGATGGGTTTCAGTGTGTGGGGAAGGGGTTTCTGTGTGTGGGGAACGGGTTTCAGTGTGTGGGGAAGGGGTTTCAGTGCGTGGGGAAGTGCTTCAGTTTTTGGGCAAGTGTTACAGTGTGTGGGGACGGTGTTTCAGTGAGTGGGGAAGGGGTTTCAGTGTGTGGGGAATGGGTTTCAGTGTGTGGGGAAGGAGTTTCAGTGTGTGTGGAAGGGGTTTCAGTGTGTGGGGAAGGTGTTTCAGTGTGTGGGGAAGGCTTTCAGTGTGTGGGGAAGGGGTATCAGTGTGTGGAGAATGTGTTTCAGTGTCTGGAGAAGGTATTTCAGTGTGTGGGGAAGGGATTTCAGTGTGTGGGGGAGGTGTTTCAGTGTGTGGGGGAGGTGTTTCAGTATGTGGGGAAGGGGCTTCAGTGTGTGGGGTAGGTGTTTCAGTGTGTGGGGATGTGTTTCAGTGTGTGGGGATGGGTTTCAGAGTGTGGGGATGGGTATCAGTGTGTGGGGATGGGTGTCAGTGTGTGTGGAAGGGGTTGCACTCAGTGGGGAAGGTGTTTCTGTGTGTGGGGATGTGTTTCAGTGTGTGGGGAAGGGGTTTCAGTGTGTGGGGATGGGTTTCAGTGTGTGGGGATGGGTTTCAGTGTGTGCGGAAGGGGTTTCAGGGTGTGTGAAGGTGCTTCAGTGTGTGGGGAACGGTTTCAGTGTGTGGGGAAGGGGTTTAAGTGTGTGGGGAAGGTGTTTCAGTGTGTGGGGAAGGGGTTTCAGTGAGTGGGGAAGGTGTTTAAGAGTGTGGGGAAGGGTTTCAGTGTGTGGGGAAGGGTTTTTAGTGTGTGGGGATGTGTTTCAGTGTGTGAGGAAGGGGTTTCAGTGTGTGGGTTAGGGTTTTCAGTGTGTGGGGAAGGTGTTTCAGTGTGTGTGGAAGGGGTTTCAGTGTTTGGGGAAGGTGTTTCAGTGTGTTGGGATGGAGGTTCAGTGTGTGGGGAAAGGGTTTCAGTGTGTTCGGAAGGTGTTTCAGTGTGTGGGGATGGAGGTTCAGTGTGTGGGGAAGGGGTTTCAGTGTGTTGGGAAGGTGTTTCAGTGTATGGGGACGGTGTTTCAGTGTGTGGGGAAGGGGTTTCAGTGTGTGGGGAAGGGGTTTCAGTGTGTGGGGATGGGTTACAGTGTGTGGGGATGGGTTACAGTGTGTGGGGATGGGTTTCAGTGTGTGCGCAAGGGGTTTCAGTGTGTGGGGAAGGTGCTTCAGTGTGTTGGAAAGGTTTCAGTATGTTGGGAAGGGGTTTAAGTGTGTGGGGAAGGTGTTTCAGTGTGTGGGGAAGGGGTTTCAGAGTGTGGGTAAGGGTTTCAGTGTGTGGGGAAAGGGGGTCAGTGAGTGGGGAAGCTGTTTCAGAGTGTAGGGAAGGGTTTCAGTGTGTGGGGAAGGGTTTTCAGTGTGTGGGGATGTGTTTCAGTGTGTGAGCAAGGTGTTTCAGTGTGTGGGGAAGGGATTCCCTGTGTGTGGAAGTGGTTTCAGGGAGTGGGGAAGGGGTTTCAGTGTGTGGGGAAGGTGTTTCAGTGTGTGCGGTAGGGGTTTCAGTACCTGGGGAAGGGGTTTCAGTGTGTGGGGAAGGCGTTTCAGTGTGTGCGGAAGAGGTTTCAGTCTGTGCGGTAAGGTTTTCAGTGTGTGGGGAAGGGGTATCTTGTGTGTGGGGAAGGTGTTTCAGTGTGTGCGGAAGGGTTTTCAGTGTGTGGGGAAGGGGTTTCAGTGTGTGGGGATGTGTTTCAGTGTGTGTGGAAGGGGTTTCAGTGTGTGGGGAAGGTGTTTCAGTGTGTGGGGATGGAGGTTCAGTGTGTGGGGAAGGGGTTTCAGTGTGTTGGGAAGGTGTTTCAGTGTGTGGGGAAGAGTTTCAGTGTGTGGGGAAGGGGTATCAGTGTGTGGAGAATCTGTTTCAGTGTCTGCTGAAGGTATTTCAGTGTGTGGGGAAGGGATTTCAGTGTGTGGGGGAGGTGTTTCAGTGCGTGGGGGAGGTGTTTCAGAGTGTGGGGAAGGGGTTTCAGTGTTTGGGGTAGGTGTTTCAGTGTGTGGGGATGTGTCTCAGTGTGTGGGGATGGGTTTCAGTGTGTGGGGAAGGTGTTTCAGTGTGTGGGGATGGGTTTCAGTGTGTGGGGATGGGTTTCAGTGTGTGGGAATGGGTGTCAGTGTGTGTGGAAGGGGTTTCACTATGTGGGGAATGTGTTTCTGTGTGTGGGGATGTGTTTCAGTATGTGGGGAAGGGGTTTCAGTGTGTGGGGAAGGGGTTTCAGTGTGTGGGGATGGGTTACAGTGTGTGGGGATGGGTTTCAGTGTGTGCGGAAGGGGTTTCAGTGTGTGGGGAAGGTGCTTCAGTGTGTTGGGAAAGGTTTCAGTGTGTGGGGAAGGGGTTTAAGTGTGTGGGGAAGGTGTTTCAGTGTGTGGGGAAGGGGTTTCAGAGTGTGGGTAAGGGTTTCAGTGTGTGGGGAAAGGGTTTCAGTGAGTGGGGAAAGTGTTTCAGAGTGTGGCGAAGTGTTTCAGTGTGTGGGGAAGGGTTTTCAGTGTGTGGGGATGTGTTTCAGTGTGTGAGGAAGGTGTTTCAGTGTGTGGGGAAGGGATTCCCTGTGTGTGGAAGTGGTTTCAGGGAGTGGGGAAGGGGTTTCAGTGTGTGGGGAAGGTGTTTCAGTGTGTGCGCTAGAGGTTTCAGTACGTGGGGAAGGGGTTTCAGTGTGTGGGGAAGGCGTTTCAGTGTGTGCGGAAGAGGTTTCAGTCTGTGCGGTAAGGTTTTCAGTGTGTGGGGAAGGGGTTTCTTGTGTGTGGGGAAGGTGTTTCAGTGTGTGCAGAAGGGTTTTCAGTGTGTGGGGAAGGGGTTTCAGTGTGTGGGGATGTGTTTCAGTGTGTGGGGAAGGGGTTGCAGTGTGTGGGGAAGGGTTTCACTGTGTGCGGAAGGTGTTTCAGTGTGTGGGGAAGGAGTTTCAGTGTGTGGGGAACGTGTTTCAGTGCGTGGGGAATGGGTTTCAGTGTGTGGGGATTTGTTTCAGTGTGTGGGGAAGGGCTTTCAGTGTGTGGGGATGTGTTTCGGTGTGTGGGGAAGGGGTTTCAGAGTGTGGGGAAGGTGTTTCAGTATGTGCGGAAGTGTTTTCAGTGTTGTGGGGAAGGGGTTTCAGTGTCTGGGGAAGATGTTTCAGTGTGTGGGGAAGATGTTTCAGTGTGTGGGGAAGGTGTTTCAGTCACTGCGGAAGGCGTTTCAGTGTGTGGGGAAGGGGTTTCTGTGAGTGGGGAATGTGTTTCAGTGTGTGGCGATTTGTTGCAGTGTGTGGGGATGGCGTTTCAGTGTGTGGGGACGGTGTTTCAGTGTGTGGGGAAGGGATTTCAGTGTGTGGGGAAGGGTTTCCAGTGTGTGGGGAAGGTGCTACTGTGTGTGGGACGTGTTTCAGTGTGTGCGGAAGGTGTTTCTGTTTGTGGGGAAGGGTTTCAGTGTGGGGGAACAGTGATTCAGTGTGTGCTGAAGGTGTTTCAGTGTGTGGGAAAGGTGTTTTGTTGCGTGGGGAAGGTGTTTCAGTGTGTGGGGAAGGGGTTGCAGTGTGTGGGGAAGGTGTTTCAGTGTGTGGGGAAGTTGTTTCAATGTGTGGGAAGGGGTTTCAGTGTGTGGGGAAGGGTTTCAGTGTGTGGGGAAGGAGCTTCATTGTGTGGGGAAGGGTTTCAGTATGTGGGGAAGGTGTTTCTGTGTGTGCGGAAGGGGTTTCAGTGTGTGGGGAAGGTGTTTCAGTGTGTGGGGAAGGAGTTTCAGTGTGTGGGGTAGGTGTTTCAGTGTTTGGGGAAGCGGTTTCAGTGTGTGGGGAAGCTGTTTCAGTGTGTGGGGAAGGTGTTTCAGTGTTTGGGGAAGGTGTTTCCGTGTGTGGGAAAGGTGTTTCAGTGTGTGGGGATGGTATTTCTGTGTGTTGGGAAGGTGTTTCAGTGTGTGGGGAACGTGTTTCAGTGTGTGGGGAAGAGGTTTCAGTGTGTGGGGAAGGTGTTTTAGTGTGTGGGGATGTGTTTCAGTGTGTCGGGAAGGGTTTCAGTGTGTGGGGAAGGTGTTTCAGTGTGTGGGGATGGTTTTCAGTGTGTGGGGATGGGTTTCATTGTGTGGGGATGGGTTTCATTGTATGCGGAAGGGGTTTCAGTGTTTGGGGAAGGTGTTTCAGTGTGTGTGGAAGGGGTTTCAGTGTGTGGGGAAGGTGTTTAAGTGTGTGGGGAAGGGGCTTCAGTGTGTGGGGAAGGGTTTCCAGTCTCTGGGGAAGGAGTTTCAGTGTGTGGGGAAGTGTTTCAGTGTGTGGGGAAGGGGTTTCACGGTTTGGGATAGGAGTTCCAGTGTGTGAGGATGGTATTTCAGTTTATGGGGAAGGTGTTTCAGTATGTGTGGAAGGTGTTTAAGTGTCTGGGGATGGGGTTTCAGTATGTGGGGAAGGTGTTTCAGTGTGTGGGGAAGGGGTTTCAGTGTGTGGGGAAGCTGTTTCAGTGTGTGGGGTAGGTTTCCAGTGTGTGGGGAAGGGGTTTCAGTGTGTGGGAAAGGTGTTTCATTGTGTGGGGATGGTATTTCAGTGTGTGGGGAAGGGGTTTCAGTATGTGGGGAAGGTGTTTCAGTGTGTGGGGATGTGTTGCAGTGTGTGGAGATGTGTTTCAATGTGTGGGGAACGGTTTCAGTGTGTGGGGAATGTGTTTCAGTGTGTGGGGATGGGTTTCAGTGTGTGGGGATGAGTTGCATTGTGTGCGGAAGGGGTTTTGGTGTGTGGGGAAGGTGTTTCAGTGTGTGGGGAAGAGGTTTCAGTGTGTGGGGAAGGGGTTTCAGTGTGTGGGGATTGTGATTCTGTGTGTTTGGAAGGGTTTCAGTGTGTGGGGAACGTGTTTCAGTGTATGGGGAAGGGGTTTCAGAGTGTGGGTAAGGGTTTCAGTGTGTGGGCAAGTTTTTTCAGTGAGTGGGAAAGGTGTTTCAGAGTGTGGGGAAGGGTTTCAGTGTGTGGGGAAGGGTTTTCAGTGTGCGGGGAAGGGGTTTCAGAGAGTGGGGAAGGGTTTTCAGTGTGTTGGGATGTGTTTCAGTGTGTGGGGAAGGAGTTTCTGTGTGTGGGGTAGGTGTTTCAGTGTTTGGGGAAGCGGTTTCAGTGTGTGGGGAAGCTGTTTCAGTGTGTGGGGAAGGTGTTTCAGTGTTTGGGGAAGCTGTTTCAGTGTGTGGGGAAGGTGTTTCAGTGTTTGGGGAAGGTGTTTCAGTGTGCGGGGTAGGGTTCCAGTGTCTGGGGAAGGGGTTTCAGTGTGTGTGAAAGGTGTTTCAGTGTGTGGGGATGGTATTTCTGTGTGTTGGGAAGGTGTTTCAGTGTGTGGGGATGTGTTTCAGTGTGTGGGGATGGGGTTTCAGTGTGTGGGGAAGGTGTTTTAGTGTGTGGGGATGAGTTTCAGTGTGTCGGGATGGGTTTCTGTGTGTGGGGAAGGTGTTTCAGTATGTGCGGAAGGGGTTTCAGTGTTGTGGGGAAGGGGTTTCAGTGTGTGGGGAAGGTGTTTTAGTGTGTGGGGATGAATTTCAGTTTGTGGGGATGGGTTTCAGTGTTTGCGGAAGGGGTTTCAGTGTGTGGGGAAGGTGTTTCAGTATGTGCGGAAGGGGTTTCAGTGTTGTGGGGAAGGGGTTTCAGTGTGTAGGGAAGGTGTTTCAGTGTGTGCGGAAGGGGTTTCAGTCAGTGCGGAAGGCGTTTCAGTGTGTGGGGAAGGGGTTTCTGTGTTTGGGGAAGGGGTTTCAGTGAGTGGGGTATGTGTTTCATTGTGTGGCGATGTGTTGCAGTGTGTGGTGATGGCGTTTCAGTGTGTGGGGAAGGTGTTTCAGTGTGTGGGGAAGGGGTTTCAGTGTGTGGGGAAGGGTTTCCAGTGTGTGGGGAAGGTGCTGCTGTGTGTGGGACGTGTTTCAGTGTGTGGGGAAGGTGTTTCAGTTTGTGGGGAAGGGTTTCAGTGTGTTGGAACGGTGTTTCAGTGTGTGCTGAAGGGGTTTCAGTGTGTGAGGAAGGTGTTTTGTTGCGTGGGGAAGGTGTTTCTGTGTGTGGGGAAGGGGTTTCAGTGTGTGGGGAAGGTCTTTCAGTGTGTGGGGATGGTGTTTCAATGTGTGGGAAGGGGTTTCAGTGTGTGGGGAAGGTGTTTCAGTATGTGGGGAAGGTGTTTCTGTGTGTGCGGAAGGGGTTTCAGTGTGTGGGGAAGGTGTTTCAGTGTGTGGGGAAGGAGTTTCTGTGTGTGGGGTAGGTGTTTCAGTGTTTGGGGAAGCGGTTTGACTGTGTGGGGAAGCTGCTTCAGTGTGTGGGGAAGGTGTTTCAGTGTTTGGGGAAGGTGTTTCAGTGTGCGGGGTAGGGTTCCAGTGTCTGGTGAAGGGGTTTCAGTGTGTGGGAAAGGTGTTTCAGTGTGTGGGGATGGTATTTCTGTGTGTTGGGAAGGTGTTTCAGTGTGTGCGGAACGTGTTTCAGTGTGTGGGGAAGAGGTTTCAGTGTGTGGGGAAGGTGTTTTAGTGTGTGGGGATGTGTTGCAGTGTGTGGGGATGTGTTTCAGTGTGTCGGGAAGGGTTTCAGTGTGTGGGGAAGGTGTTTCAGTGTGTGGGGATGGTTTTCAGTGTGTGGGGATGGTTTCCATTGTGTGGGGATGGGTTTCATTGCATGCGGAAGGGGTTTCAGTGTGTGGGGAAGGTGTTTCAGTGTGTGTGGAAGGGGTTTCAGTGTGTGGGGAAGGTGTTTCAGTGTGTGGGGAAGGGGCTTCAGTGTGTGGGGAAGGGTTTCCAGTGTCTGGGGAAGGAGTTTCAGTGTGTGGGGAAGTGTTTCAGTGTGTGGGGAAGGGGTTTCAGGGTTTGGGATAGGTGTTCCAGTGTGTGGGGATGGTATTTCAGTGTGTGGGGAAGGTGTTTCAGTATGTGTGGAAGGTGTTTAAGTGTCTGGGGATGGGGTTTCAGTATGTGGGGAAGATGTTTCAGTGTGTGGGGAAGGGGTTTCAGTGTGTGGGGAAGCTGTTTCAGTGTGTGGGGTAGGGTTCCAGTGTGTGGGGAAGTGGTTTCAGTGTGTAGGAAAGGTGTTTCATTGTGTGGCGATGGTATTTCAGTGTGTGGGGAAGTTGTTTCAGTGTGTGGGGAAGGTGTCTTAGTGTGTGGGGACGGGGTTTCAGTATGTGGGGAAGGTGTTTCAGTGTGTGGGGATGTGTTTCATTGTGTGGAGATGTGTTTCAGTGTGTGGGGAAGGGTTTCAGTGTGTGGGGAATGTGTTTCAGTGTGTGGGGATGGGTTTCAGTGTGTGGCGATGGGTTTCAGTGTTTGGGGATGAGTTGCATTGTGTGCGGCAGGGGTTTTGGTGTGTGGGGAAGGTGTTTCAGTGTGTGGGGAAGGGGTTTCAGTGTGTGGGGAAGGGGTTTCAGTGTGTGGGGATTGTGATTCTGTGTGTTTGGAAGTGTTCCAGTGTGTGGGGAACGTGTTTCAGTGAGTGGGGAAGCGGTTTCAGAGTGTGGGTAAGGGTTTCAGTGTGTGGGGAAGGGGTTTCAGTGAGTGGGGAAGGTGTTTCAGACTGTGGGGAAGGGTTTCAGTGTGTGGGGAAGGGTTTTCAGTGTGCGGGGAAGGGGTTTCAGTGTGTGGGGAAGGGTTTTCAGTGTGTGGGGATGTGTTTCAGTATGTGAGGAAGGGGTTTCAGTGTGTGGGGAAGGGATTCACTGTGTGCGGAAGTGGTTTCAGTGCGTGGGGAAGGTGTTTCAGTGTGTGCGGTGGGGGTATCAGTATGTGGGGACGGGGTTTCAGTGTGTGGGGAAGGCGTTTCAGTGTGTGGGGAAGGCGTTTCAGTGTGTGCAGAAGAGGTTTCAGTGTGTGCGGTAAGGGTTTCAGTGTGTGGGGAAGGGGTTTCAGTGTGTGGGGAAGTGTTTCAGTGTGTGCGGAAGGGTTTTCAGTGTGTGGGGCAGGGGTTTCAGTGTGTGGGGATGTGTTTCAGTGTGTGGGGAAGGGCTTTCAGTGTGTTGGGAAGGGTTTCACTGTGTGCGGAAGGTGTTTCAGTGTGTGGGGAAGGAGTTTCAGTGTGTGGGGAAGGTGTTTCAGTGTGTGGGGAAGGAGTTTCAGTGTGTGTAGGTTTGTTTCAGTGTGTGGGGAAGTGCTTTCAGTGTGTGGGGATGTGTTTCAGTGTGTGGGGAAGGTGTTTCTGTGTGTGGGGATGGGTTTCAGTGTTTGCGGAAGGGGTTTCAGTGGGTGGGGAAGGTGTTTCAGTATGTGCGGAAGGGGTTTCAGTATTGTGGGGAAGGGGTTTCAATGTGTGGGGAAGGTGTTTCAGTGTGTGCGGAAGGGGTTTCAGTCAGTGCGGAAGGCGTTTCAGTGTGTGGGGAAGGGGTTTCTGTGTGTGGGGAAGGGGTTTCAGTGAGTGGGGAATGTGTTTCATTGTGTGGCGATGTGTTGCAGTGTGTGGTGATGGCGTTTCAGTGTGTGGGGTAGGTGTTTCAGTGTGTGGGGAAGGGGTTTCAGTGTGTGGGGAAGGGTTTCCAGTGTGTGGGGAAGGTGCTCCTGTGTGTGGGACGTGTTTCAGTATGTGGGGAAGGTGTTTCAGTTTGTGGGGAATGGTTTCAGTGTGTGGGAAATGTGTTTCAGTATGTGTGGAAGGTGTTAAAGTGTCTGGGGATGGGGTTTCAGTATGTGCTGATGGGGTTTCAGTGTGTGGGGTAGGTTCTTTGTTGCGTGGGGAAGGTGTTTCAGTGTGTGGGGAAGGGGTTTCAGTGTGTGGGGAAGTTCTTTCAGTGTGTGGGGAAGGCGTTTCAATGTGTGGGAAAGGGTTTCAGTGTGTGGGGAAGGGTTCCAGAGTGTGGGGAAGGTGTTTCAGTGTGCGGGGAAGGGTTTCAGTGTGTGGGGATGGTATTTCAGTGTGTGGGGAAGGTGTTTCAGTATGTGTGGAAGGTGTTAAAGTGTCTGGGGATGGGGTTTCAGTATGTGCTGAAGGGGTTTCAGTGTGTGGGGTAGGTGCTTTGTTGCGTGGGGAAGGTGTTTCAGTGTGTGGGGAAGGGGTTTCAGTGTGTGGGGAAGTTCTTTCAGTGTGTGGGGAAGGTGTTTCAATGTGTGGGAAAGGGTTTCAGTGTGTGGGGAAGGGTTTCAGTGTGTGGGGAAAGTGTTTCAGTGTGCGGGGAAGGGTTTCAGTGTGTGGTGAAGGTGTTTCTGTGTGTGCGGAAGGGGTTTCAGTGTGTGGGGAAGGTATTTCAGTGTGTGGGGAAGGAGTTTCAGTGTGTGGGGTAGGTGTCTCAGTGTTTGGGGAAGCGGTTGCAGTGTGTGGAGAATCTGTTTCAGTGTGTGGGGAAGGTGTTTTAGTGTTTGGGGAAGGTGTTTCAGTGTGTGGGGTAGGGTTCCAGTGTGTGGGGAAGGGGTTTCAGTGTGTGGGAAAGGTGTTTCAGTGTGTGGGGATGGTATTTCTGTGTGTTGGGAAGGTGTTTCAGTGTGTGGGGAACGTGTTTCAGTGTGTGGGGAACGTGTTTCAGTGTGTGGGGATGTGTTTCAGTGTGTCGGGAAGGGTTTCAGTGTGTGAGGAAGGTGTTTCAGTGTGTGGGGATGGTTTTCAGTGTGTGGGGATGGGATTCATTGTGTGGGGATGGGTTTCATTGTATGCGGAAGGTGTTTCAGTGTGTGGGGAAGGTGTTTCAGTGTGTGTGGAAGGGGTTTCAGTGTGTGGGGAAGGTGTTTCAGTGTGTGGGGAAGGGGTTTCAGTGTGTGCGGAAGGGTTTCCAGTGTCTGGGGAAGGAGTTTCAGTGTGTGGGGAAGTGTTTCAGTGTGTGGGGAAGTGGTTTCAGGGATTGGGATAGGTGTTCCAGTGTGTGGGGATGGTATTTCAGTGTGTGGGGAAGGTGTTTCTGTATGTGTGGAAGGTGTTAAAGTGTCTGGGGATGGGGTTTCAGTATGTGGGGAAGGGGTTTCAGTGTGTGGGAAAGGTGTTTCATTGTGTGGGGATGGTATTTCAGTGTGTGGGGAAGTTGTTTCAGTGTGTGGGGAAGGTGCCTTAGTGTGTGGGGAAGGGGTTTCAGTATGTGGGGAAGGTGTTTCAGTGTGTGGGGATGGGTTTCAGTGTGAGGCGATGGGTTTCAGTGTGTGGGGATGAGTTGCATTGTGTGCGGAAGGGGTTTTGGTGTGTGGGGAAGGTGTTTCAGTGAATGGGGAAGGGTTTTCAGTGTGTGGGGAAGGTGTTTCAGTGTGTGGGGATTTTGATTCTGTGTGTTTGGAAGGGTTTCAGTGTGTGGGGAATGTGTTTCAGTGTGTGGTGAATGTGTTTCAGTGTTTGGGGAAGGGTTTCAGTGTGTGGGGAAGGGGTTTCAGAGTGTGGGGAAGGTGTTTCAGTGTGTGGGGATGTGTTGCAGTTTGTGCGGAAGGAGTTTCAGTGTGTGGGGAAGTGTTTCAGTGTGTGGGGAAGGTGTTTCAGTGTGTGGGGAAGGGTTGCAGTGTGTGGGGAAGGTGTTTCAGTGTCTGGGGAAGTTGCTTCAGTGTGTGGGGAAGGGGCTTCAGTCTGTGGGGAAGTTGTTTCAGTGTGTGGGGAAGGTGTTTCAGTGTGTGGGGAAGGGGTTTCAGTGTGTGCGGAAGGGGTTTCAGTGTGTGGGGAAGGTGTTTCAGTGTGTGGGGAAGGTGTTTCAGTGTGTGGGGTAGGTGTTTCAGTCTGTGGGGAAGGGGTTTCAGTGTGTGGGGATGTGTTTCAGTGTGTGCGGAAGGGGTTTCAGTGTGTGGGGAAGGGTTTCACTGTGTGCGGAAGGGGTTTCAGTGTGTGGGGAAGGAGTTTCAGTGTGTGGGGAAGGTGTTTCAGTGTGTGGGGAAGGGGTTTCAGTGTGTGGGGAAGGGTTTCCAGTGTGTGGGGAAGGTGCTACTGTGTGTGGGACGTGTTTCAGTATGTGGGGAAGGTGTTTCAGTTTGTGGGGAATGGTTTCAGTGTGTGGGAAATGTGTTTCAGTATGTGTGGAAGGTGTTAAAGTGTCTGGGGATGGGGGTTCAGTATGTGCTGAAGGGGTTTCAGTGTGTGGGGTCGGTGCTTTGTTGCGTGGGGAATGTGTTTCAGTGTGTGGGGAAGGGGTTTCAGTGTGTGGGGAAGTTCCTTCAGTGTGTGGGGAAGGCGTTTCAATGTGTGGGAAAGGGTATCAGTGTGTGGGGAAGGGTTTCCAGTGTCTGGGGAAGGAGTTTCAGTGTGTGGGGAAGTGTTTCAGTGTGTGGGGAAGTGGTTTCAGGGATTGGGATAGGTGTTCCAGTGTGTGGGGATGGTATTTCAGTGTGTGGGGAAGGTGTTTCAGTATGTGTGGAAGGTGTTAAAGTGTCTGGGGATGGGGTTTCAGTATGTGGGGAAGGGGTTTCAGTGTGTGGGAAAGGTGTTTCATTGTGTGGGGATGGTATTTCAGTGTGTGGGGAAGTTGTTTCAGTGTGTGGGGAAGGTGCCTTAGTGTGTGGGGAAGGGGTTTCAGTATGTGGGGAAGGTGTTTCAGTGTGTGGGGATGTGTTTCAGTGTGTGGAGATGTGTTGCAGTGTGTGGGGAAGGGTTTCAATGTGTGGGGAATGTGTTTCAGAGTGTGGGGATGGGTTTCAGTGTGAGGCGATGGGTTTCAGTGTGTGGGGATGAGTTGCATTGTGTGCGGAAGGGGTTTTGGTGTATGGGGAAGGTGTTTCAGTGAATGGGGAAGGGTTTTCAGTGTGTGGGGAAGGTGTTTCAGTGTGTGGGGATTTTGATTCTGTGTGTTTGGAAGGGTTTCAGTGTGTGGGGAATGTGTTTCAGTGTGTGGTGAATGTGTTTCAGTGTTTGGGGAAGGGTTTCAGTGTGTGGGGAAGGGGTTTCAGAGTGTGGGGAAGGTGTTTCAGTGTGTGGGGATGTGTTGCAGTTTGTGCGGAAGGAGTTTCAGTGTGTGGGGAAGTGTTTCAGTGTGTGGGGAAGGTGTTTCAGTGTGTGGGGAAGGGTTGCAGTGTGTTGGGAAGGTGTTTCAGTGTCTGGGGAAGTTGCTTCAGTGTGTGGGGAAGGGGCTTCAGTCTGTGGGGAAGTTGTTTCAGTGTGTGGGGAAGGTGTTTCAGTGTGTGGGGAAGGGGTTTCAGTGTGTGGGGAAGGTGTTTCAGTGTGTGGGGAAGGTGTTTCAGTGTGTGGGGTAGGTGTTTCAGTCTGTGGGGAAGGGGTTTCAGTGTGTGGGGAAGGGTTTCCAGTGTGTGGGGAAGGTGCTACTGTGTGTGGGACGTGTTTCAGTATGTGGGGAAGGTGTTTCAGTTTGTGGGGAATGGTTTCAGTGTGTGGGAAATGTGTTTCAGTATGTGTGGAAGGTGTTAAAGTGTCTGGGGATGGGGGTTCAGTATGTGCTGAAGGGGTTTCAGTGTGTGGGGTCGGTGCTTTGTTGCGTGGGGAAGGTGTTTCAGTGTGTGGGGAAGGGGTTTCAGTGTGTGGGGAAGTTCCTTCAGTGTGTGGGGAAGGCGTTTCAATGTGTGGGAAAGGGTTTCAGTGTGTGGAGAAGGGTTGCAGTGTGTGGGGAAGGTGTTTCAGTGTGCGGGGAAGGGTTTCAGTGTGTGGGGATGGTATTTCAGTGTGTGGGGAAGGTGTTTCAGTATCTGTGGAAGGTGTTAAAGTGTCTGGGGATGGGGTTTCAGTATGTGCTGAAGGGGTTTCAGTGTGTGGGGTAGGTGCTTTGTTGCGTGGGGAAGGTGTTTCAGTGTGTGGGGAAGGGGTTTCAGTGTGTGGGGAAGTTCTTTCAGTGTGTGGGGAAGGTGTTTCAATGTGTGGGAAAGGGTTTCAGTGTGTGGGGAAGGGTTTCAGTGTGTGGGGAAGGTGTTTCAGTGTGCGGGGAAGGGTTTCAGTGTGTGGTGAAGGTGTTTCTGTGTGTGCGGAAGGGGTTTCAGTGTGTCGGGAAGGTATTTCAGTGTGTGGGGAAGGAGTTTCAGTGTGTGGGGTAGGTGTCTCAGTGTTTGGGGAAGCGGTTGCAGTGTGTGGGGAATCTGTTTCAGTGTGTGGGGAAGGTGTTTTAGTGTTTGGGGAAGGTGTTTCAGTGTGTGGGGTAGGGTTCCAGTGTGTGGGGAAGGGGTTTCAGTGTGTGGGAAAGGTGTTTCAGTGTGTGGGGATGTTATTTCTGTGTGTGGGGATGTGTTCCAGTGTGTGGGGATGTGTTTCAGTGTGTCGGGAAGGTTTTCAGTGTGTGAGGAAGGTGTTTCAGTGTGTGGGGATGGTTTTCAGTGTGTGGGGATGGGTTTCATTGTGTGGGGATGAGTTTCATTGTATGCGGAAGGTGTTTCAGTGTGTGGGGAAGGTGTTTCAGTGTGTGTGGAAGGGGTTTCAGTGTGTGGGGAAGGTGTTTCAGTGTGTGGGGAAGGGGTTTCAGTGTGTGGGGAAGGGTTTCCAGTGTCTGGGGAAGGAGTTTCAGTGTGTGGGGAAGTGTTTCAGTGTGTGGGGAAGTGGTTTCAGGGTTTGGGATAGGTGTTCCAGTGTGTGGGGATGGTATTTCAGTGTGTGGGCAAGGTGTTTCAGTATGTGTGGAAGGTGTTAAAGTGTCTGGGGATGGGGTTTCAGTATGTGGGGAAGGGGTTTCAGTGTGTGGGAAAGGTGTTTGATTGCGTGGGGATGGTATTTCAGTGTGTGGGGAAGTTGTTTCAGTGTGTGGGGAAGGTGCCTTAGTGTGTGGGGAAGGGGTTTCAGTATGTGCGGAAGGTGTTTCAGTGTGTGGGGATGTGTTTCAGTGTGTGGAGATGTGTTGCAGTGTGTGGGGAAGGGTTTCAATGTGTGGGGAATGTGTTTCAGAGTGTGGGGATGGGTTTCAGTGTGAGGCGATGGGTTTCAGTGTGTGGGGATGAGTTGCATTGTGTGCGGAAGGGGTTTTGGTGTGTGGGGAAGGTGTTTCAGTGAATGGGGAAGGGTTTTCAGTGTGTGGGGAAGGTGTTTCAGTGTGTGGGGATTTTGATTCTGTGTGTTTGGAAGGGTTTCAGTGTGTGGGGAATGTGTTTCAGTGTGTGGTGAATGTGTTTCAGTGTTTGGGGAAGGGTTTCAGTGTGTGGGGAAGGGGTTTCAGAGTGTGGGGAAGGGGTTTCAGTGTGTGGGGATGTGTTGCAGTTTGTGCGGAAGTATTTTCAGTGTGTGGGGAAGTGTTTCAGTGTGTGGGGAAGGTGTTTCAGTGTGTGGGGAAGGGTTTCAGTGTGTGGGGAAAGTGTTTCAGTGTGCGGGGAAGGGTTTCATTGTGTGGTGAAGGTGTTTCTGTGTGTGCGGAAGGGGTTTCAGTGTGTGGGGAAGGTATTTCAGTGTGTGGGGAAGGAGTTTCAGTGTGTGGGGTAGGTGTCTCAGTGTTTGGGGAAGCGGTTGCAGTGTGTGGAGAATCTGTTTCAGTGTGTGGGGAAGGTGTTTTAGTGTTTGGGGAAGGTGTTTCAGTGTGTGGGGTAGCGTTCCAGTGTGTGGGGAAGGGGTTTCAGTGTGTGGGAAAGGTGTTTCAGTGTGTGGGGATGGTATTTCTGTGTGTTGGGAAGGTGTTTCAGTGTGTGGGGAACGTGTTTCAGTGTGTGGGGATGTGTTTCAGTGTGTGGGCATG
The DNA here is from genome assembly GCF_036365525.1 of Heterodontus francisci. NCBI lineage: Eukaryota > Metazoa > Chordata > Chondrichthyes > Heterodontiformes > Heterodontidae > Heterodontus > Heterodontus francisci. Next base: position 943,179 of record NW_027142143.1, on the reverse strand, counting down.
TGTTTCAGTGTGTCGGGAAGGGTTTCAGTGTGTGAGGAAGGTGTTTCAGTGTGTGGGGATGGTTTTCAGTGTGTGGGGATGGGTTTCATTGTGTGGGGATGGGTTTCATTGTATGCGGAAGGTGTTTCAGTGTGTGGGGAAGGTGTTTCAGTGTGTGTGGAAGGGGTTTCAGTGTGTGGGGAAGGTGTTTCAGTGTGTGGGGAAGGGGTTTCAGTGTGTGGGGAAGGGTTTCCAGTGTCTGGGGAAGGAGTTTCAGTGTGTGGGGAAGTGTTTCAGTGTGTGGGGAAGTGGTTTCAGGGATTGGGATAGGTGTTCCAGTGTGTGGGGATGGTATTTCAGTGTGTGGGGAAGGTGTTTCAGTATGTGTGGAAGGTGTTAAAGTGTCTGGGGATGGGGTTTCAGTATGTGGGGAAGGGGTTTCAGTGTGTGGGAAAGGTGTTTCATTGTGTGGGGATGGTATTTCAGTGTGTGGGGAAGTTGTTTCAGTGTGTGGGGAAGGTGCCTTAGTGTGTGGGGAAGGGGTTTCAGTATGTGGGGAAGGTGTTTCAGTGTGTGGGGATGTGTTTCAGTGTGTGGAGATGTGTTGCAGTGTGTGGGGAAGGGATTCAATGTGTGGGGAATGTGTTTCAGAGTGTGGGGATGGGTTTCAGTGTGAGGCGATGGGTTTCAGTGTGTGGGGATGAGTTGCATTGTGTGCGGAAGGGGTTTTGGTGTGTGGGGAAGGTGTTTCAGTGAATGGGGAAGGGTTTTCAGTGTGTGGGGAAGGTGTTTCAGTGTGTGGGGATTTTGATTCTGTGTGTTTGGAAGGGTTTCAGTGTGTGGGGAATGTGTTTCAGTGTGTGGTGAATGTGTTTCAGTGTTTGGGGAAGGGTTTCAGTGTGTGGGGAAGGGGTTTCAGAGTGTGGGGAAGGTGTTTCAGTGTGTGGGGATGTGTTGCAGTTTGTGCGGAAGGAGTTTCAGTGTGTGGGGAAGTGTTTCAGTGTGTGGGGAAGGTGTTTCAGTGTGTGGGGAAGGGTTGCAGTGTGTAGGGAAGGTGTTTCAGTGTGTGGGGAAGGGGCTTCAGTCTGTGGGGAAGTTGTTTCAGTGTGTGGGGAAGGTGTTTCAGTGTGTGGGGAAGGGGTTTCAGTGTGTGCGGAAGGGGTTTCAGTGTGTGGGGAAGGTGTTTCAGTGTGTGGGGAAGGTGTTTCAGTGTGTGGGGTAGGTGTTTCAGTCTGTGGGGAAGGGGTTTCAGTGTGTGGGGATGTGTTTCAGTGTGTGCGGAAGGGGTTTCAGTGTGTGGGGAAGGGTTTCACTGTGTGCGGAAGGGGTTTCAGTGTGTGGGGAAGGAGTTTCAGTGTGTGGGGAAGGTGTTTCAGTGTGTGGGGAAGGGGTTTCAGTGTGTGGGGAAGGGTTTCCAGTGTGTGGGGAAGGTGCTACTGTGTGTGGGACGTGTTTCAGTATGTGGGGAAGGTGTTTCAGTTTGTGGGGAATGGTTTCAGTGTGTGGGAAATGTGTTTCAGTATGTGTGGAAGGTGTTAAAGTGTCTGGGGATGGGGGTTCAGTATGTGCTGAAGGGGTTTCAGTGTGTGGGGTCGGTGCTTTGTTGCGTGGGGAAGGTGTTTCAGTGTGTGGGGAAGGGGTTTCAGTGTGTGGGGAAGTTCCTTCAGTGTGTGGGGAAGGCGTTTCAATGTGTGGGAAAGGGTTTCAGTGTGTGGGGAAGGGTTTCCAGTGTCTGGGGAAGGAGTTTCAGTGTGTGGGGAAGTGTTTCAGTGTGTGGGGAAGTGGTTTCAGGGATTGGGATAGGTGTTCCAGTGTGTGGGGATGGTATTTCAGTGTGTGGGGAAGGTGTTTCAGTATGTGTGGAAGGTGTTAAAGTGTCTGGGGATGGGGTTTCAGTATGTGGGGAAGGGGTTTCAGTGTGTGGGAAAGGTGTTTCATTGTGTGGGGATGGTATTTCAGTGTGTGGGGAAGTTGTTTCAGTGTGTGGGGAAGGTGCCTTAGTGTGTGGGGAAGGGGTTTCAGTATGTGGGGAAGGTGTTTCAGTGTGTGGGGATGTGTTTCAGTGTGTGGAGATGTGTTGCAGTGTGTGGTGAAGGGTTTCAATGTGTGGGGAATGTGTTTCAGAGTGTGGGGATGGGTTTCAGTGTGATGCGATGGGTTTCAGTGTGTGGGGATGAGTTGCATTGTGTGCGGAAGGGGTTTTGGTGTGTGGGGAAGGTATTTCAGTGAATGGGGAAGGGTTTTCAGTGTGTGGGGAAGGTGTTTCAGTGTGTGGGGATTTTGATTCTGTGTGTTTGGAAGGGTTTCAGTGTGTGGGGAATGTGTTTCAGTGTGTGGTGAATGTGTTTCAGTGTTTGGGGAAGGGTTTCAGTGTGTGGGGAAGGGGTTTCAGAGTGTGGGGAAGGTGTTTCAGTGTGTGGGGATGTGTTGCAGTTTGTGCGGAAGGAGTTTCAGTGTGTGGGGAAGTGTTTCAGTGTGTGGGGAAGGTGTTTCAGTGTGTGGGGAAGGGTTGCAGTGTGTGGGGAAGGTGTTTCAGTGTCTGGGGAAGTTGCTTCAGTGTGTGGGGAAGGGGCTTCAGTCTGTGGGGAAGTTGTTTCAGTGTGTGGGGAAGGTGTTTCAGTGTGTGGGGAAGGGGTTTCAGTGTGTGGGGAAGGTGTTTCAGTGTGTGGGGAAGGTGTTTCAGTGTGTGGGGTAGGTGTTTCAGTCTGTGGGGAAGGGGTTTCAGTGTGTGGGGATGTGTTTCAGTGTGTGCGGAAGGGGTTTCAGTGTGTGGGGAAGGGTTTCACTGTGTGCGGAAGGGGTTTCAGTGTGTGGGGAAGGAGTTTCAGTGTGTGGGGAAGGTGTTTCAGTGTGTGGGGAAGGGGTTTCAGTGTGTGGGGTAGGGTTTCCAGTGCGTGGGGAAGGTGCTACTGTGTGTGGGACGTGTTTCAGTATGTGGGGAAGGTGTTTCAGTTTGTGGGGAATGGTTTCAGTGTGTGGGAAATGTGTTTCAGTATGTGTGGAAGGTGTTAAAGTGTCTGGGGATGGGGGTTCAGTATGTGCTGAAGGGGTTTCAGTGTGTGGGGTCGGTGCTTTGTTGCGTGGGGAAGGTGTTTCAGTGTGTGGGGAAGGGGTTTCAGTGTGTGGGGAAGTTCCTTCAGTGTGTGGGGAAGGCGTTTCAATGTGTGGGAAAGGGTTTCAGTGTGTGGAGAAGGGTTTCAGTGTGTGGGGAAGGTGTTTCAGTGTGCGGGGAAGGGTTTCAGTGTGTGGGGATGGTATTTCAGTGTGTGGGGAAGGTGTTTCAGTATGTGTGGAAGGTGTTAAAGTGTCTGGGGATGGGGTTTCAGTATGTGCTGAAGGGGTTTCAGTGTGTGGGGTAGGTGCTTTGTTGCGTGGGGAAGGGGTTTCAGTGTGTGGGGAAGGGGTTTCAGTGTGTGGGGAAGGGTTTCAGTGTGTGGGGAAGGTGTTTCAGTGTGCGGGGAAGGGTTTCAGTGTGTGGTGAAGGTGTTTCTGTGTGTGCGGAAGGGGTTTCAGTGTGTCGGGAAGGTATTTCAGTGTGTGGGGAAGGAGTTTCAGTGTGTGGGGTAGGTGTCTCAGTGTTTGGGGAAGCGGTTGCAGTGTGTGGGGAATCTGTTTCAGTGTGTGGGGAAGGTGTTTTAGTGTTTGGGGAAGGTGTTTCAGTGTGTGGGGTAGGGTTCCAGTGTGTGGGGAAGGGGTTTCAGTGTGTGGGAAAGGTGTTTCAGTGTGTGGGGATGGTATTTCTGTGTGTGGGGATGTGTTTCAGTGTGTGGGGATGTGTTTCAGTGTGTCGGGAAGGGTTTCAGTGTGTGAGGAAGGTGTTTCAGTGTGTGGGGATGGTTTTCAGTGTGTGGGGATGGGTTTCATTGTGTGGGGATGGGTTTCATTGTATGCGGAAGGTGTTTCAGTGTGTGGGGAAGGTGTTTCAGTGTGTGTGGAAGGGGTTTCAGTGTGTGGGGAAGGTGTTTCAGTGTGTGGGGAAGGGGTTTCAGTGTGTGGGGAAGGGTTTCCAGTGTCTGGGGAAGGAGTTTCAGTGTGTGGGAAAGTGTTTCAGTGTGTGGGGAAGTGGTTTCAGGGTTTGGGATAGGTGTTCCAGTGTGTGGGGATGGTATTTCAGTGTGTGGGCAAGGTGTTTCAGTATGTGTGGAAGGTGTTAAAGTGTCTGGGGATGGGGTTTCAGTATGTGGGGAAGGGGTTTCAGTGTGTGGGAAAGGTGTTTGATTGCGTGGGGATGGTATTTCAGTGTGTGGGGAAGTTGTTTCAGTGTGTGGGGAAGGTGCCTTAGTGTGTGGGGAAGGGGTTTCAGTATGTGCGGAAGGTGTTTCAGTGTGTGGGGATGTGTTTCAGTGTGTGGAGATGTGTTGCAGTGTGTGGGGAAGGGTTTCAATGTGTGGCGAATGTGTTTCAGAGTGTGGGGATGGGTTTCAGTGTGAGGCGATGGGTTTCAGTGTGTGGGGATGTGTTGCAGTTTGTGCGGAAGGAGTTTCAGTGTGTGGGGAAGTGTTTCAGTGTGTGGGGAAGGTGTTTCAGTGTGTGGGGAAGGGTTTCAGTGTGTGGGGAAGGTGTTTCAGTGTCTGGGGAAGTTGCTTCAGTGTGTGGGGAAGGGGTTTCAGTCTGTGGGGAAGTTGTTTCAGTGTGTGGGGAAGGTGTTTCAGTGTGTGGGGAAGGGGTTTCAGTGTGTGCGGAAGGGGTTTCAGTGTGTGGGGAAGGTGTTTCAGTGTGTGGGGAAGGTGTTTCAGTGTGTGGGGTAGGTGTTTCAGTCTGTGGGGAAGGGATTTCAGTGTGTGGGGATGTGTTTCAGTGTGTGCGGAAGGGGTTTCAGTGTGTGGGGAAGGGTTTCACTGTGTGCGGAAGGGGTTTCAGTGTGTGGGGAAGGAGTTTCAGTGTGTGCCGAAGGTGTTTCAGTGTGTGTGGGGAAGGGGTTTCAGTGTGTGGGGATTTGTTTCATTGTGTAGGGAAGGGGTTTAAGTGTGTGGGGATGTGTCTCAGTTTGCGCGGAAGGTGTTTCAGTGTGTGGGGAAGGTTTCCACTGTGTGCGGAAGGGGTTTCAGTGTGTGGGGAAGGGGTATCAGTGTGTGGGGAAGGTGTTTCAGTCTGTGCGGAAGGGGCTTCAGTGTGTGGGGAAGGGGTTTCAGTGTGTGGGGAAGGTGTTTCAGTGTGTGCAGAAGGTATTTCAGTGTATGGGGAAGGGTTTTCAGTGTGTGGGGAATGTGTTTCAGTGTGTTTGGAAGGGTTTCAGTGTGTTGGGAATGTGTTTCAGTGTGTGGCGAATGAGTATCAGTGTTTTGGGAACGTTTACAGTGTGTGGGGAAGGTGTTTCAGCGTGTGGGGAATGTGTTGCAGTGTGTGGCGATGTGTTGCAGTGTGTGGGGATGGCGTTTCAGTGTGTGGGGAAGGTGTTTCAGTATGTGAAGAAGGGGTTTCAGTGTGTGGGGTAGGGTTTCAGTGTGTGGGGAAGATGTTTCAGCGTGTGCGGAAGAGGTTTCAGTGTGTGGGGAAGGTGTTCTGTTGCGTGGGGAAGGTGTTTCAGTGTGTGGGGAAGGGGTTTCAGTGTGTGGGGAAGGTGTTTCAATGTGTGGGGTAGGGTTTTCAGTGTGGGGAAGGGGTTTCTGTGTGTGGGGATTGTGATTCTGTGTGTTAGGAAGGGTTTCAGTGTGTGGCGAATGTGTTTCAGTGTGTGGTGAATGTGTTTCAGTGTTTGGGGAAGGGTTTCAGTGTGTGGGGAAGGGGTTTCACTGTGTGGGGAAGGGGTTTCACTGTGTGGGGAAGGTGTTTCAGTTTGTGGGAATGCGTTGCAGTTTGTGGGGAAGGAGTTTCAGTGTGTGGGGAAGTGTTTCAGTGTGTGGGGAAGGTGTTTCAGTGTGTGGGGAAGGGGTTTCAGTGTGTGAGGAAGGTGTTTCAGTGTGTGGGGAAGGTGTTTCAGTGTGTGCAGAAGGTATTTCAGTGTGTGGGGAAGGGTTTTCAGTGTGTGGGGAAGGGTTTTCAGTGTGTGGGGAATGTGTTTCAGTGTGTTTGGAAGGGTTTCAGAGAGTTGGGAATGTGTTTCAGTGTGTGGTGAATGAGTATCAGTGTTTTGGAAATGTTTCCAGTGTGTGGGGAAGGGGTTTCAGCGTGTGGGGAATGTGTTGCAGTGTGTGGGGATAGCGTTTCAGTGTGTGGGGAAGGTGTTTCAGTGCTTGGGGAAGGGGTTTCAGTGTGTGGGGTATGCTTTCCAGTGTGTGGGGAAGGTGCTACTGTGTGTGGGAGGTGTTTCAGTGTGTGGGAAAGGTGTTTCAGTGTGTGGGGAAGGGTTTCAGTGTGTGTGGGGAAGGTGTTTCAGCGTGTGCGGAAGGGGTTTCAGTGTGTGGGGAAGGTGTTTTGTTGCGTGGGGAATGTGTTTCAGTGTGTGGGGAAGGTGTTTCAGTGTGTGGGGAAGGGGTTTCAGTCTGTGGGGAAGGGGTTTCAGTGTGTGGGGATTTTGATTCTGTGTGTTAGGAAGGGTTTCAGTGTGTGGCGAATGTGTTTCAGTGTGTGGTGAATGAGTTTCAGTGTTTGGGGAAGGGTTTCAGTGTGTGGGGAAGGGGTTTCACTGTGTGGGGAAGGTGTTTTAGTTTTGGGGAATGTGTTGCTGTTTGTGGGGAAGGAGTTTCTGTGTGTGGGGAAGTGTTTCAGTGTGTGGGGAAGGTGTTTCAGTGTGTGGGGAAGGGTTTCAGTGTGTGAAGAAGGTGTTTCAGTGTGTGCGGAAGGGGTTTCAGTGTGTGGGGAAGGTCTTTCAGTATATGGGGAAGGTGTTTCAGTGTGTGGGGAAGGTGTTTCAGTGTGTGGGGAAGGTGATTCAGTGTATGGGGAAGGTGTTTCAGTGTGTGGGGAAGGTGTTTCAGTGTGTGGGGAAGGGGTTTCAGTGTGTGGGGATGTGTTTCAGTGTGTGTGGAAGGGGTTTCAGTGTGTGGGGAAGGGTTTCACTGTGTGCGGAAGGGGTTTCAGTGTGTGGGGAAGGAGTTTCAGTGTGTGGGGAAGGTGTTTCAGTGTGTGTGGGGAAGGGGTTTCAGTGTGTGGGGATTTGTTTCATTGTGTAGGGAAGGGGTCTAAGTGTGTGGGGATATGTCTCAGTGTATGGGGTATGTTTTTCAGTGTGTGGGGAAGGTTTTCACTGTGTGTGGAAGGGGTTTCTGTGTGTGGGGATGGAGTTTCAGTGTATGGGGAAGGTGTTTCAGGATGAGCGGAAGGGGCTTCAGTGTGTGGGGAAGGGGTTTCAGTGTGTGGGGATGGTGTTTCAGTGTGTGCAGAAGGGATTTCAGTGTGTGGGGAAGGGGTTTCAGTGTGTGGGGAATGTGTTTCAAGTGTGTTTGGAAGGGTTTCAGTGTGTGGGGAATGTGTTTCAGTGTGTGGTGAATGAGTATCAGTGTTTTGGGAAGGTTTACAGTGTGTGGGGAAGTTGTTTCAGCGTGTGGGGAATGTGTTGCAGTGTGTGGCGATGTGTTGCAGTGTGTGGGGATGGCGTTTCAGTGTGTGGGGAAGGTGTTTTAGTGTGTGGGGATGGGTTTCAGTGTGTGGCGATGGGTTTCAGTGTGTGGGGATGAGTTGCATTGTGTGCGGAAGGGGTTTTGGTGTGTGGGGAAGGTGTTTCAGTGAATGGGGAAGGGTTTTCAGTGTCTGGGGAAGGGGTTTCAGTGTGTGGGGATTTTGATTCTGTGTGTTTGGAAGGGTTTCAGTGTGTGGGGAATATGTTTCAGTGTGTGGTCAATGAGTTTCAGTGTTTGGGGATGGGTTTCAGTGTGTGGGGAAGGGGTTTTAGAGTGTGGGGAAGGTGTTTCAGAGCGTGGGGATGTGTTGCAGTTTGTGGGGAAGGAGTTTCAGTGTGTGGGGAAGTGTTTCAGTGTGTGGGGAAGGTGTTTCAGTGTGTGGGGAAGGGTTTCAGTGTGTGGCGAAGGTGTTTCAGTGTGTGTGTAAGGGGTTTCAGTGTGTGGGGAAGTTGTTTCAGTGTGTGGGGAAGGGGCTTCAGTGTGTGGGGAAGTTGTCTCAGTGTGTGGGGAAGGTGTTTCAGTGTGTGGGGAAGGGGTTTCAGTGTGTGTGGAAGGGGTTTCAGTGTGTGGGGAAGGTGTTTCAGTGTGTGGGGAAGGTGTTTCTGTGTGTGGGGAAGTGTTTCAGTGTGTGGGGAAGGTGTTTCAGTGTGTGGGGAAGGGTTTCAGTGTGTGAGGAAGGTGTTTCAGTGTGTGCGGAAGGGGTTTCAGTGTGTGAGGAAGGTGTTTCAGTGTATGGAGAAGGTGTTTCAGTGTGTGGGGAAGGTGTTTCAGTGTGCGGGGAAGGGTTTCAGTGTGTGGGGATGGTATTTCAGTGTGTGGGGAAGGTGTTTCAGTATGTGTGGAAGGTGTTAAAGTGTCGGGGGATGGGGTTCCAGTAAGTGCTGAAGGGGTTTCAGTGTGTGGGGTAGGTGCTTTGTTGCGTGGGCAAGGTGTTTCAGTGTGTGGGGAAGGGGTTTCAGTGTGTGGGGAAGTTCTTTCAGTGTGTGGGGAAGGTGTTTCAATGTGTGGGAAAGGGTTTCAGTGTGTGGGGAAGGGTTTCAGTGTGTGGGGAAGGTGTTTCAGTGTGCGGGGAAGGGTTTCAGTGTGTGGTGAAGGTGTTTCTGTGTGTGCGGAAGGGGTTTCAGTGTGTGGGGAAGGTATTTCAGTGTGTGGGGAAGGAGTTTCAGTGTGTGGGGTAGGTGTCTCAGTGTTTGGGGAAGCGGTTGCAGTGTTTGGGGAATCTGTTTCAGTGTGTGGGGAAGGTGTTTCAGTGTTTGGGGAAGGTGTTTCAGTGTGTGGGGTAGGGTTCCAGTGTGTGGGGAAGGGGTTTCAGTGTGTGGGAAACGTGTTTCAGTGTGTGGGGACGGTATGTCTGTGTGTTGGGAAGGTGTTTCAGTGTGTGGGGAACGTGTTTCAGTGTGTGGGGATGTGTTTCAGTGTGTGGGGATGTGTTTCAGTGTGTCGGGAAGGGTTTCAGTGTGTGAGGAAGGTGTTTCAGTGTGTGGGGATGGTTTTCAGTGTGTGGGGATGGGTTTCATTGTGTGGGGATGGGTTTCATTGTATGCGGAAGGTGTTTCAGTGTGTGGGGAAGGTGTTTCAGTGTGTGTGGAAGGGGTTTCAGTGTGTGGCGAAGGTGTTTCAGTGTGTGGGGAAGGGGTTTCAGTGTATGGGGAAGGGTTTCCAGTGTCTGGGGAAGGAGTTTCAGTGTGTGGGGAAGTGTTTCAGTGTGTGGGGAAGGGGTTTCAGGGTTTGGGATAGGTGTTCCAGTGTGTGGGGATGTTATTTCAGTGTGTGGGGAAGGTGTTTCAGTATGTGTGGAGGGTGTTAAAGTGTCTGGGGATGGGGTTTCAGTATGTGGGGAAGGGGTTTCAGTGTGTGGGAAAGGTGTTTCATTGTGTGGGGATGGTATTTCAGTGTGTGGGGAAGTTGTTTCAGTGTGTGGGGAAGGTGCCTTAGTGTGTGGGGAAGGTGTTTCAGTATGTGGGGAAGGTGTTTCAGTGTGTGGGGATGTGTTTCAGTGTGTGGAGATGTGTTGCAGTGTGTGGGGAAGGGTTTCAATGTGTGGGGAATGTGTTTCAGAGTGTGGGGATGGGTTTCAGTTTGTGGCGATGGGTTTCAGTGTGTGGGGATGAGTTGCATTGTGTGCGGAAGGGGTTTCAGAGTGTGGGGAAGGTGTTTCAGTGTGTGGTGATGTGTTGCAGTTTGTGCGGAAGGAGTTTCAGTGTGTGGGGAAGTGTTTCAGTGTGTGGGGAAGGTGTTTCAGTGTGTGGGGAAGGGTTTCAGTGTGTGGGGAAGGTGTTTCAGTGTCTGGGGAAGTTGCTTCAGTGTGTGGGGAAGGGGCTTCAGTCTGTGGGGAAGTTGTTTCAGTGTGTGGGGAAGGTGTTTCAGTGTGTGGGGAAGGGGTTTCAGTGTGTGCGGAAGGGGTTTCAGTGTGTGAGGAAGGTGTTTCAGTGTGTGGGGAAGGTGTTTCAGTGTGTGGGGTAGGTGTTTCTGTCTGTGGGGAGGGGTTTCAGTGTGTGGGGATGTGTTTCAGTGTGTGCGGAAGGGGTTTCAGTGTGTGGGGAAGGGTTTCACTGTGTGCGGAAGGGGTTTCAGTGTGTGGGGAAGGAGTTTCAGTGTGTGGGGAAGGTGTTTCAGTGTGTGTGGGGAAGGGGTTTCAGTGTGTGGGGATTTGTTTCATAGTGTAGGGAAGGGGTTTAAGTGTGTGGGGATGTGTCTCAGTGTGTGCGGAAGGTGTTTCAGTGTGTGGGGAAGGTTTTCACTGTGTGCGGAAGGGGTTTCAGTGTGTGGGGAAGGGGTTTCAGTGTGTGGGGAAGGTGTTTCAGTATGTGCGGAAGGGGCTTCAGTGTGTGGGGAAGGGGTTTCAGTGTGTGGGGAAGGTGTTTCAGTGTGTGCAGAAGGTATTTCAGTGTATGGGGAAGGGTTTTCAGTGTGTGGGGAATGTGTTTCAGTGTGTTTGGAAGGGTTTCAGTGTGTTGGGAATGTGTTTCAGTGTGTGGCGAATGAGTATCAGTGTTTTGGGAACGTTTACAGTGTGTGGGGAAGGTGTTTCAGCGTGTGGGGAATGTGTTGCAGTGTGTGGCGATGTGTTGCAGTGTGTGGGGATGGCGTTTCAGTGTGTGGGGAAGGTGTTTCAGTATGTGGGGAAGGGGTTTCAGTGTGTGGGGTAGGGTTTCAGTGTGTGGGGAAGGTGTTTCAGCGTGTGCGGAAGGGGTTTCAGTGTGTGGGGAAGGTGTTCTGTTGCGTGGGGAAGGTGTTTCAGTGTGTGGGGAAGGGGTTTCAGTGTGTGGGGAAGGTGTTTCAGTGAGTGGGGTAGGGTTTCAGTGTGTGGGGAAGGGGTTTCAGTGTGTGGGGATTGTGATTCTGTGTGTTAGGAAGGGTTTCAGTGTGTGGCAAATGTGTTTCAGTGTGTGGTGAATGTGTTTCAGTGTTTGGGGAAGGGTTTCAGTGTGTGGGGAAGGGGTTTCACTGTGTGGGGAAGGTGTTTCAGTTTGTGGGAATGTGTTGCAGTTTGTGGGGAAGGAGTTTCAGTGTGTGGGGAAGTGTTTCAGTGTGTGGGGAAGGTGTTTCAGTGTGTGGGGAAGGGGTTTCAGTGTGTGAGGAAGGTGTTTCAGTGTGTGCGGAAGGAGTTTCAGTGTGTGGGGAAGGTGCTTCAGTGTGTGCAGAAGGTATTTCAGTGTGTGGGGAAGGGTTTTCAGTGTGTGGGGAATGTGTTTCAGTGTGTTTGGAAGGGTTTCAGAGTGTTGGGAATGTGTTTCAGTGTGTGGTGAATGAGTATCAGTGTTTTGGGAACGTTTACAGTGTGTGGGGAAGGGGTTTCAGCGTGTTGGGAATGTGTTTCAGTGTGTGGCGATGTGTTGCAGTGTGTGGGGATGGCGTTTCAGTGTGTGGGGAAGGTGTTTCAGTGCTTGGGGAAGGGGTTTCAGAGTGTGGGGTAGGCTTTCCAGTGTGTGGGGAAGGTGCTACTGTGTGTGGGAGGTGTTTCAGTGTGTGGGAAAGGTGTTTCAGTGTGTGGGGAAGGGTTTCAGTGTGTGGGGAAGGTGTTTCAGCGTGTGCGGAAGGGGTTTCAGTGTGTGGGGAAGGTGTTTTGTTGCGTGGGGAAGGTGTTTCAGTGTGTGGGGAAGGGGTTTCAGTGTGTGGGGAAGGTGTTTCAGTGTGTTGGGAAGGGGTTTCAGTCTGTGGGGAAGGGGTTTCAGTGTGTGGGGTTTTGATTCTGTGTGTTAGGAAGGGTTTCAGTGTGTGGCGAATGTGTTTCAGTGTGTGGTGAATGGGTTTCAGTGTTTGGGGAAGGGTTTCAGTGTGTGGGGAAGGGGTTTCAATGTGTGGGGAAGGTGTTTCAGTTTTTGGGAATGTGTTGCAGTTTGTGGGGAAGGAGTTTCTGTGTGTGGGGAAGTGTTTCAGTGTGTGGGGAAGGTGTTTCAGTGTGTGGGGAAGGGTTTCAGTGTGTGAAGAAGGTGTTTCAGTGTGTGCGGAAGGGGTTTCAGTGTGTGGGGAAGGTGTTTCAGTGTATGGGGAAGGTGTTTCAGTGTGTGGGGAAGGTGTTTCAGTGTGTGGACAAGGTGTTTCAGTGTATGGGGATGGTGTTTCAGTGTGTGGGGAAGGTGTTTCAGTGTGTGGGGAAGGTGTTTCAGTGCGTGGGGAAGGGGTTTCAGTGTGTGGGGATGTGTTTCAGTGTGTGTGGAAGGGGTTTCAGTGTGTGGGGAAGGGTTTCACTGTGTGCGGAAGGGGTTTCAGTGTGTGGGGAAGGAGTTTCAGTGTGTGGAGAAGGTGTTTCAGTGTGTGTGGGGAAGGGGTTTCAGTGTGTGGGGGTTTGTTTCATTGTGTAGGGAAGGGGTCTAAGTGTGTGGGGATATGTCTCAGTGTGTGGGGTAGGTGTTTCAGTGTGTGGGGAAGGTTTTCACTGTGTGTGGAAGGGGTTTCTGTGTGTGGGGAAGGAGTTTCAGTGTATGGGGAAGGTGTTTCAGGATGTGCGGAAGGGGCTTCAGTGTGTGGGGAAGGGGTTTTAGTGTGTGGGGAAGGTGTTTCAGTGTGTGGGGAAGGTGTTTCAGTGTGTGGGGAAGGGGTTTCAGTGTGTGAGGAATGTGTTTCACTGTGTGCGGAAGGAGTTTCAGTGTGTGGGGAAGGTGCTTCAGTGTGTGCAGAAGGTATTTCAGAGTGTGGGGAAGGGTTTTCAGTGTGTGGGGAATGTGTTTCAGTGTGTTTGGAAGGGTTTCAGAGTGTTGGGAATGTGTTTCAGTGTGTGGTGAATGAGTATCAGTGTTTTGGGAAGGTTTACAGTGTGTGGGGAAGTTGTTTCAGCGTGTGGGGAATGTGTTGCAGTGTGTGGCGATGTGTTGCAGTGTGTGGGGATGGCGTTTCAGTGTGTGGGGAAGGTGTTTTAGTGTGTGGGGATGGGTTTCAGTGTGTGGCGATGGGTTTCAGTGTGTGGGGATGAGTTGCATTGTGTGCGGAAGGGGTTTTGGTGTGTGGGGAAGGTGTTTCAGTGAATGGGGAAGGGTTTTCAGTGTCTGGGGAAGGGGTTTCAGTGTGTGGGGATTTTGATTCTGTGTGTTTGGAAGGGTTTCAGTGTGTGGGGAATATGTTTCAGTGTGTGGTCAATGAGTTTCAGTGTTTGGGGATGGGTTTCAGTGTGTGGGGAAGGGGTTTTAGAGTGTGGGGAAGGTGTTTCAGAGCGTGGGGATGTGTTGCAGTTTGTGGGGAAGGAGTTTCAGTGTGTGGGGAAGTGTTTCAGTGTGTGGGGAAGGTGTTTCAGTGTGTGGGGAAGGGTTTCAGTGTGTGGCGAAGGTGTTTCAGTGTGTGTGTAAGGGGTTTCAGTGTGTGGGGAAGGTGTTTCAGTGTGTGTGTAAGGGGTTTCAGTGTGTGGGGAAGTTGTTTCAGTGTGTGGGGAAGGGGCTTCAGTGTGTGGGGAAGTTGTCTCAGTGTGTGGGGAAGGTGTTTCAGTGTGTGGGGAAGGGGTTTCAGTGTGTGTGGAAGGGGTTTCAGTGTGTGGGGAAGGTGTTTCAGTGTGTGGGGAAGGTGTTTCTGTGTGTGGGGAAGTGTTTCAGTGTGTGGGGAAGGTGTTTCAGTGTGTGGGGAAGGGTTTCAGTGTGTGAGGAAGGTGTTTCAGTGTGTGCGGAAGGTGTTTCAGTGTGTGAGGAAGGTGTTTCAGTGTATGGAGAAGGTGTTTCAGTGTGTGGGGAAGGTGTTTCAGTGTGCGGGGAAGGGTTTCAGTGTGTGGGGATGGTATTTCAGTGTGTGGGGAAGGTGTTTCAGTATGTGTGGAAGGTGTTAAAGTGTCGGGGGATGGGGTTCCAGTAAGTGCTGAAGGGGTTTCAGTGTGTGGGGTAGGTGCTTTGTTGCGTGGGGAAGGTGTTTCAGTGTGTGGGGAAGGGGTTTCAGTGTGTGGGGAAGTTCTTTCAGTGTGTGGGGAAGGTGTTTCAATGTGTGGGAAAGGGTTTCAGTGTGTGGGGAAGGGTTTCAGTGTGTGGGGAAGATGTTTCAGTGTGCGGGGAAGGGTTTCAGTGTGTGGTGAAGGTGTTTCTGTGTGTGCGGAAGGGGTTTCAGTGTGTGGGGAAGGTATTTCAGTGTGTGGGGAAGGAGTTTCAGTGTGTGGGGTAGGTGTCTCAGTGTTTGGGGAAGCGGTTGCAGTGTGTGGGGAATCTGTTTCAGTGTGTGGGGAAGGTGTTTCAGTGTTTGGGGAAGGTGTTTCAGTGTGTGGGGTAGGGTTCCAGTGTGTGGGGAAGGGGTTTCAGTGTGTGGGAAACGTGTTTCAGTGTGTGGGGACGGTATGTCTGTGTGTTGGGAAGGTGTTTCAGTGTGTGGGGAACGTGTTTCAGTGTGTGGGGATGTGTTTCAGTGTGTGGGGATGTGTTTCAGTGTGTCGGGAAGGGTTTCAGTGTGTGAGGAAGGTGTTTCAGTGTGTGGGGATGGTTTTCAGTGTGTGGGGATGGGTTTCATTGTGTGGGGATGGGTTTCATTGTATGCGGAAGGTGTTTCAGTGTGTGGGGAAGGTGTTTCAGTGTGTGTGGAAGGGGTTTCAGTGTGTGGCGAAGGTGTTTCAGTGTGTGGGGAAGGGGTTTCAGTGTATGGGGAAGGGTTTCCAGTGTCTGGGGAAGGAGTTTCAGTGTGTGGGGAAGTGTTTCAGTGTGTGGGGAAGGGGTTTCAGGGTTTGGGATAGGTGTTCCAGTGTGTGGGGATGGTATTTCAGTGTGTGGGGAAGGTGTTTCAGTATGTGTGGAGGGTGTTAAAGTGTCTGGGGATGGGGTTTCAGTATGTGGGGAAGGGGTTTCAGTGTGTGGGAAAGGTGTTTCATTGTGTGGGGATGGTATTTCAGTGTGTGGGGAAGTTGTTTCAGTGTGTGGGGAAGGTGCCTTAGTGTGTGGGGAAGGTGTTTCAGTATGTGGGGAAGGTGTTTCAGTGTGTGGGGATGTGTTTCAGTGTGTGGAGATGTGTTGCAGTGTGTGGGGAAGGGTTTCAATGTGTGGGGAATGTGTTTCAGAGTGTGGGGATGGGTTTCAGTTTGTGGCGATGGGTTTCAGTGTGTGGGGATGAGTTGCATTGTGTGCGGAAGGGGTTTCAGAGTGTGGGGAAGGTGTTTCAGTGTGTGGTGATGTGTTGCAGTTTGTGCGGAAGGAGTTTCAGTGTGTGGGGAAGTGTTTCAGTGTGTGGGGAAGGTGTTTCAGTGTGTGGGGAAGGGTTTCAGTGTGTGGGGAAGGTGTTTCAGTGTCTGGGGAAGTTGCTTCAGTGTGTGGGGAAGGGGCTTCAGTCTGTGGGGAAGTTGTTTCAGTGTGTGGGGAAGGTGTTTCAGTGTGTGGGGAAGGGGTTTCAGTGTGTGCGGAAGGGGTTTCAGTGTGTGGGGAAGGTGTTTCAGTGTGTGGGGTAGGTGTTTCTGTCTGTGGGGAGGGGTTTCAGTGTGTGGGGATGTGTTTCAGTGTGTGCGGAAGGGGTTTCAGTGTGTGGGGAAGGGTTTCACTGTGTGCGGAAGGGGTTTCAGTGTGTGGGGAAGGAGTTTCAGTGTGTGGGGAAGGTGTTTCAGTGTGTGTGGGGAAGGGGTTTCAGTGTGTGGGGATTTGTTTCATAGTGTAGGGAAGGGGTTTAAGTGTGTGGGGATGTGTCTCAGTGTGTGCGGAAGGTGTTTCAGTGTGTGGGGAAGGTTTTCACTGTGTGCGGAAGGGGTTTCAGTGTGTGCGGTAGGGGTTTCAGTGTGTGGGGAAGGTTTTCACTGTGTGCGGAAGGGGTTTCAGTGTGTGGGGAAGGGGTTTCAGTGTGTGGGGAAGGTGTTTCAGTATGTGCGGAAGGGGCTTCAGTGTGTGGGGAAGGGGTTTCAGTGTGTGGGGAAGGTGTTTCAGTGTGTGCAGAAGGTATTTCAGTGTATGGGGAAGGGTTTTCAGTGTGTGGGGAATGTGTTTCAGTGTGTTTGGAAGGGTTTCAGTGTGTTGGGAATGTGTTTCAGTGTGTGGCGAATGAGTATCAGTGTTTTGGGAACGTTTACAGTGTGTGGGGAAGGTGTTTCAGCGTGTGGGGAATGTGTTGCAGTGTGTGGCGATGTGTTGCAGTGTGTGGGGATGGCGTTTCAGTGTGTGGGGAAGGTGTTTCAGTATGTGGGGAAGGGGTTTCAGTGTGTGGGGTAGGGTTTCAGTGTGTGGGGAAGGTGTTTCAGCGTGTGCGGAAGGGGTTTCAGTGTGTGGGGAAGGTGTTCTGTTGCGTGGGGAAGGTGTTTCAGTGTGTGGGGAAGGGGTTTCAGTGTGTGGGGAAGGTGTTTCAGTGAGTGGGGTAGGGGTTTCAGTGTGTGGGGAAGGGGTTTCAGTGTGTGGGGATTGTGATTCTGTGTGTTAGGAAGGGTTTCAGTGTGTGGCAAATGTGTTTCAGTGTGTGGTGAATGTGTTTCAGTGTTTGGGGAAGGGTTTCAGTGTGTGGGGAAGGGGTTTCACTGTGTGGGGAAGGTGTTTCAGTTTGTGGGAATGTGTTGCAGTTTGTGGGGAAGGAGTTTCAGTGTGTGGGGAAGTGTTTCAGTGTGTGGGGAAGGTGTTTCAGTGTGTGGGGAAGGGGTTTCAGTGTGTGAGGAAGGTGTTTCAGTGTGTGCGGAAGGAGTTTCAGTGTGTGGGGAAGGTGCTTCAGTGTGTGCAGAAGGTATTTCAGTGTGTGGGGAAGGGTTTTCAGTGTGTGGGGAATGTGTTTCAGTGTGTTTGGAAGGGTTTCAGAGTGTTGGGAATGTGTTTCAGTGTGTGGTGAATGAGTATCAGTGTTTTGGGAACGTTTACAGTGTGTGGGGAAGGGGTTTCAGCGTGTTGGGAATGTGTTTCAGTGTGTGGCGATGTGTTGCAGTGTGTGGGGATGGCGTTTCAGTGTGTGGGGAAGGTGTTTCAGTGCTTGGGGAAGGGGTTTCAGAGTGTGGGGTAGGCTTTCCAGTGTGTGGGGAAGGTGCTACTGTGTGTGGGAGGTGTTTCAGTGTGTGGGAAAGGTGTTTCAGTGTGTGGGGAAGGGTTTCAGTGTGTGGGGAAGGTGTTTCAGCGTGTGCGGAAGGGGTTTCAGTGTGTGGGGAAGGTGTTTTGTTGCGTGGGGAAGGTGTTTCAGTGTGTGGGGAAGGGGTTTCAGTGTGTGGGGAAGGTGTTTCAGTGTGTTGGGAAGGGGTTTCAGTCTGTGGGGAAGGGGTTTCAGTGTGTGGGGTTTTGATTCTGTGTGTTAGGAAGGGTTTCAGTGTGTGGCGCATGTGTTTCAGTGTGTGGTGAATGGGTTTCAGTGTTTGGGGAAGGGTTTCAGTGTGTGGGGAAGGGGTTTCAATGTGTGGGGAAGGTGTTTCAGTTTTTGGGAATGTGTTGCAGTTTGTGGGGAAGGAGTTTCTGTGTGTGGGGAAGTGTTTCAGTGTGTGGGGAAGGTGTTTCAGTGTGTGGGGAAGGGTTTCAGTGTGTGAAGAAGGTGTTTCAGTGTGTGCGGAAGGGGTTTCAGTGTGTGGGGAAGGTGTTTCAGTGTATGGGGAAGGTGTTTCAGTGTGTGGGGAAGGTGTTTCAGTGTGTGGGCAAGGTGTTTCAGTGTATGGGGAAGGTGTTTCAGTGTGTGGGGAAGGTGTTTCAGTGTGTGGGGAAGGTGTTTCAGTGCGTGGGGAAGGGGTTTCAGTGTGTGGGGATGTGTTTCAGTGTGTGTGGAAGGGGTTTCAGTGTGTGGGGAAGGGTTTCACTGTGTGCGGAAGGGGTTTCAGTGTGTGGGGAAGGAGTTTCAGTGTGTGGAGAAGGTGTTTCAGTGTGTGTGGGGAAGGGGTTTCAGTGTGTGGGGGTTTGTTTCATTGTGTAGGGAAGGGGTCTAAGTGTGTGGGGATATGTCTCAGTGTGTGGGGTAGGTGTTTCAGTGTGTGGGGAAGGTTTTCACTGTGTGTGGAAGGGGTTTCTGTGTGTGGGGAAGGAGTTTCAGTGTATGGGGAAGGTGTTTCAGGATGTGCGGAAGGGGCTTCAGTGTGTGGGGAAGGGGTTTTAGTGTGTGGGGAAGGTGTTTCAGTGTGTGGGAAGGTGTTTCAGTGTGTGGGGAAGGGGTTTCAGTGTGTGAGGAATGTGTTTCACTGTGTGCGGAAGGAGTTTCAGTGTGTGGGGAAGGTGCTTCAGTGTGTGCAGAAGGTATTTCAGAGTGTGGGGAAGGGTTTTCAGTGTGTGGGGAATGTGTTTCAGTGTGTTTGGAAGGGTTTCAGAGTGTTGGGAATGTGTTTCAGTGTGTGGTGAATGAGTATCAGTGTTTTGGGAACGTATACTGTGTGTGGGGAAGGGGTTTCAGTGTGTGGGGTAGGCTTTCCAGTGTGTGGGGAAGGTGCTACTGTGTGTGGGAGGTGTTTCAGTGTGTGGGAAAGGTGTTTCAGTGTGTGGGGAAGGGTTTCAGTGTGTGGGGAAGGTGTTTCAGCGTGTGCGGAAGGGGTTTCAGTGTGTGGGGAAGGTGTTTTGTTGAGTGGGGAAGGTGTTTCAGTGTGTGGGGAAGGGGTTTCAGTGTGTGGGGAAGGTGTTTCAGTGTGTGGGGAAGGTGTTTCATTCTGTGGGGAAGGGGTTTCAGTGTGTGGGGATTTTGATTCTGTGTGTTAGGAAGGGTTTCAGTGTCTGTCGAATGTGTTTCAGTGTGTGGTGAATGGGTTTCAGTGTTTGGGGAAGGGTTTCAGTGTGTGGGGAAGGGGTTTCACTGTGTGGGGAAGGTGTTTCAGTTTTTGGGAATGTGTTGCAGTTTGTGGGGAAGGAGTTTCTGTGTGTGGGGAAGTGTTTCAGTGTGTGGGGAAGGTGTTTCAGTGTGTGGGGAAGGGGTTTCAGTGTGTGAAGAAGGTGTTTCAGTGTGTGCGGAAGGGGTTTCAGTGTGTGGGGAAGGTGTTTCAGTGTTTGGGGAAGGTGTTTCAGTGTGTGGGGAAGGTGTTTCAGTGTGTGGGGAAGGTGTTTCAGTGTGTGGGGAAGGGGTTTCAGTGTGTGAAGAAGGTGTTTCAGTGTGTGCGGAAGGGGTTTCAGTGTGTGGGGAAGGAGTTTCAGTGTGTGGAGAAGGTGTTTCAGTGTGTGTGGGGAAGGGGTTTCAGTGTGTGGGGGTTTGTTTCATTGTGTAGGGAAGGGGTCTAAGTGTGTGGGGATATGTCTCAGTGTGTGGGGTAGGTGTTTCAGTGTGTGGGGAAGGTTTTCACTGTGTGTGGAAGGGGTTTCTGTGTGTGGGGAAGGAGTTTCAGTGTATGGGGAAGGTGTTTCAGGATGTGCGGAAGGGGCTTCAGTGTGTGGGGAAGGGGTTTTAGTGTGTGGGGAAGGTGTTTCAGTGTGTGGGAAGGTGTTTCAGTGTGTGGGGAAGGGGTTTCAGTGTGTGAGGAATGTGTTTCACTGTGTGCGGAAGGAGTTTCAGTGTGTGGGGAAGGTGCTTCAGTGTGTGCAGAAGGTATTTCAGAGTGTGGGGAAGGGTTTTCAGTGTGTGGGGAATGTGTTTCAGTGTGTTTGGAAGGGTTTCAGAGTGTTGGGAATGTGTTTCAGTGTGTGGTGAATGAGTATCAGTGTTTTGGGAACGTATACTGTGTGTGGGGAAGGGGTTTCAGTGTGTGGGGTAGGCTTTCCAGTGTGTGGGGAAGGTGCTACTGTGTGTGGGAGGTGTTTCAGTGTGTGGGAAAGGTGTTTCAGTGTGTGGGGAAGGGTTTCAGTGTGTGGGGAAGGTGTTTCAGCGTGTGCGGAAGGGGTTTCAGTGTGTGGGGAAGGTGTTTTGTTGCGTGGGGAAGGTGTTTCAGTGTGTGGGGAAGGGGTTTCAGTGTGTGGGGAAGGTGTTTCAGTGTGTGGGGAAGGTGTTTCATTCTGTGGGGAAGGGGTTTCAGTGTGTGGGGATTTTGATTCTGTGTGTTAGGAAGGGTTTCAGTGTCTGTCGAATGTGTTTCAGTGTGTGGTGAATGGGTTTCAGTGTTTGGGGAAGGGTTTCAGTGTGTGGGGAAGGGGTTTCACTGTGTGGGGAAGGTGTTTCAGTTTTTGGGAATGTGTTGCAGTTTGTGGGGAAGGAGTTTCTGTGTGTGGGGAAGTGTTTCAGTGTGTGGGGAAGGTGTTTCAGTGTGTGGGGAAGGGGTTTCAGTGTGTGAAGAAGGTGTTTCAGTGTGTGCGGAAGGGGTTTCAGTGTGTGGGGAAGGTGTTTCAGTGTTTGGGGAAGGTGTTTCAGTGTGTGGGGAAGGTGTTTCAGTGTGTGGGGAAGGTGTTTCAGTGTGTGGGGAAGGGTTTCAGTATGTGGGGAATGTGTTTCTGTGTGTGCGGAAGGGGTTTCAGTGTGTGGGGAAGGTGTTTCAGTGTGTGGGGAAGGAGATTCTGTGTGTGGGGTAGGTGTTTCAGTGTTTGGGGAAGCGGTTTCACTGTGTGGGGAAGCTGCTTCAGTGTGTGGGGAAGGTGTTTCAGTGTTTGGGGAAGGTGTTTCAGTGTGCGGGGTAGGGTTCCTGTGTCTGGTGAAGGGGTTTCAGTGTGTGGGAAAGGTGTTTCAGTGTGTGGGGATGGTATTTCTGTGTGTTGGGAAGGTGTTTCAGTGTGTGCGGAACGTGTTTCAGTGTGTGGGGAAGAGGTTTCAGTGTGTGGGGAAGGTGTTTTAGTGTGTGGGGATGTGTTGCAGTGTGTGGGGATGTGTTTCAGTGTGTCGGGAAGGGTTTCAGTGTGTGGGGAAGGTGTTTCAGTGTGTGGGGATGGTTTTCAGTGTGTGGGGATGGTTTCCATTGTGTGGGGAAGGTGTTTCAGTGTGTGGGGAAGGGGCTTCAGTGTGTGGGGAAGGGTTTCCAGTGTCTGGGGAAGGAGTTTCAGTGTGTGGGGAAGTGTTTCAGTGTATGGGGAAGGGGTTTCAGTGTGTGCAGAAGGGATTTCAGTGTGTGGGGAAGGGGTTTCAGTGTGTGGGGAATGTGTTTCAAGTGTGTTTGGAAGGGTTTCAGTGTGTGGGGAATGTGTTTCAGTGTGTGGTGAATGAGTATCAGTGTTTTGGGAAGGTTTACAGTGTGTGGGGAAGTTCTTTCAGCGTGTGGGGAATGTGTTTCAGTGTGTGGGGAAGGTGTTTCAGTGTGTGGGGAAGGGGTTTCAGTGTGTGAGGAAGGTGTTTCAGTGTGTGGGGAAGGGGTTTCAGTGTGTGAGGAAGGTGTTTCAGTGTGTGCGGAAGGAGTTTCAGTGTGTGGGGAAGGTGCTTCAGTGTGTGCAGAAGGTATTTTAGTGTGTGGGGAAGGGTTTTCAGTGTGTGGGGAATGTGTTTCAGTGTGTTTGGAAGGGTTTCAGAGTGTTGGGAATGTGTTTCAGTGTGCGGTGAATGAGTATCAGTGTTTTGGGAACGTTTACAGTGTGTGGGGAAGGGGTTTCAGCGTGTTGGGAATGTGTTTCAGTGTGTGGCGATGTGTTGCAGTGTGTGGGGATGGCGTTTCAGTGTGTGGGGAAGGTGTTTCAGTGCTTGGGGAAGGGGTTTCAGAGTGTGGGGTAGGCTTTCCAGTGTGTGGGGAAGGTGCTACTGTGTGTGGGAGGTGTTTCAGTGTGTGGGAAAGGTGTTTCAGTGTGTGGGGAAGGGTTTCAGTGTGTGGGGAAGGTGTTTCAGCGTGTGCGGAAGGGGTTTCAGTGTGTGGGGAAGGTGTTTTGTTGCGTGGGGAAGGTGTTTCAGTGTGTGGGGAAGGGGTTTCAGTGTGTGGGGAAGGTGTTTCAGTGTGTTGGGAAGGGGTTTCAGTCTGTGGGGAAGGGGTTTCAGTGTGTGGGGTTTTGATTCTGTGTGTTAGGAAGGGTTTCAGTGTGTGGCGAATGTGTTTCAGTGTGTGGTGAATGGGTTTCAGTGTTTGGGGAAGGGTTTCAGTGTGTGGGGAAGGGGTTTCACTGTGTGGGGAAGGTGTTTCAGTTTTTGGGAATGTGTTGCAGTTTGTGGGGAAGGAGTTTCTGTGTGTGGGGAAGTGTTTCAGTGTGTGGGGAAGGTGTTTCAGTGTGTGGGGAAGGGTTTCAGTGTGTGAAGAAGGTGTTTCAGTGTGTGCGGAAGGGGTTTCAGTGTGTGGGGAAGGTGTTTCAGTGGATGGGGAAGGTGTTTCAGTGTGTGGGGAAGGTGTTTCAGTGTGTGGGCAAGGTGTTTCAGTGTATGGGGAAGGTGTTTCAGTGTGTGGGGAAGGTGTTTCAGTGTGTGGGGAAGGTGTTTCAGTGCGTGGGGAAGGGGTTTCAGTGTGTGGGGATGTGTTTCAGTGTGTGTGGAAGGGGTTTCAGTGTGTGGGGAAGGGTTTCACTGTGTGCGGAAGGGGTTTCAGTGTGTGGGGAAGGAGTTTCAGTGTGTGGAGAAGGTGTTTCAGTGTGTGTGGGGAAGGGGTTTCAGTGTGTGGGGGTTTGTTTCATTGTGTAGGGAAGGGGTCTAAGTGTGTGGGGATATGTCTCAGTGTGTGGGGTAGGTGTTTCAGTGTGTGGGGAAGGTTTTCACTGTGTGTGGAAGGGGTTTCTGTGTGTGGGGAAGGAGTTTCAGTGTATGGGGAAGGTGTTTCAGGATGTGCGGAAGGGTCTTCAGTGTGTGGGGAAGGGGTTTTAGTGTGTGGGGAAGGTGTTTCAGTGTGTGGGGAAGGTGTTTCAGTGTGTGGGGAAGGGGTTTCAGTGTGTGAGGAATGTGTTTCACTGTGTGCGGAAGGAGTTTCAGTGTGTGGGGAAGGTGCTTCAGTGTGTGCAGAAGGTATTTCAGAGTGTGGGGAAGGGTTTTCAGTGTGTGGGGAATGTGTTTCAGTGTGTTTGGAAGGGTTTCAGCGTGTTGGGAATGTGTTTCAGTGTGTGGTGAATGAGTATCAGTGTTTTGGGAACGTATACTGTGTGTGGGGAAGGGGTTTCAGTGTGTGGGGTAGGCTTTCCAGTGTGTGGGGAAGGTGTTTCAGCGTGTGCGGAAGGGGTTTCAGTGTGTGGGGAAGTTGTTTTGTTGCGTGGGGAAGGTGTTTCAGTGTGTGGGGAAGGGGTTTCAGTGTGTGGGGAAGGTGTTTCAGTGTGTGGGGAAGGGGTTTCATTCTGTGGGGAAGGGGCTTCAGTGTGTGGGGATTTTGATTCTGTGTGTTAGGAAGGGTTTCAGTGTGTGGCGAATGTGTTTCAGTGTGTGGTGAATGGGTTTCAGTGTTTGGGGAAGGGTTTCAGTGTGTGGGGAAGGGGTTTCACTGTGTGGGGAAGGTGTTTCAGTTTTTGGGAATGTGTTGCAGTTTGTGGGGAAGGAGTTTCTGTGTGTGGGGAAGTGTTTCAGTGTGTGGGGAAGGTGTTTCAGTGTGTGGGGAAGGGTTTCAGTGTGTGAAGAAGGTGTTTCAGTGTGTGCGGAAGGGGTTTTAGTGTGTGGGGAAGGTGTTTCAGTGTTTGGGGAAGGTGTTTCAGTGTGTGGGGAAGGTGTTTCAGTGTGTGGGGAAGGTGTTTCAGTGTATGGGGAAGGTGTTTCAGTGTGTGGGGAAGGTGTTTCAGTGTGTGGGGAAGGTGTTTCAATGTGTGTGGAAGGGGTTTCAGTGTGTGGGGATGTGTTTCAGTATGTGTGGAAGGGTTTTCAGTGTGTGGGGAAGGGTTTGCCTGTGTGCGGAAGGGGTTTCAGTGTGTGGGGAAGGAGTTTCAGTGTGTGGGGAAGGTGTTTCAGTGTGTGTGGTGAAGGGGTTTCAGTGTGTGGGGATTTGTTTCATTGTGTAGGGAAGGGTCCTAAGTGTGTGGGGATATGTCTCAGTGTGTGGGGAATGTGTTTCAAGTGTGTTTGGAAGGGTTTCAGTGTGTGGGGAATGTGTTTCAGTGTGTGGTGAATGAGTATCAGTGTTTTGGGAAGGTTTACAGTGTGTGGGGAAGTTCTTTCAGCGTGTGGGGAATGTGTTTCAGTGTGTGGGGAAGGTGTTTCAGTGTGTGGGGAAGGGGTTTCAGTGTGTGAGGAAGGTGTTTCAGTGTGTGGGGAAGGGGTTTCAGTGTGTGAGGAAGGTGTTTCAGTGTGTGCGGAAGGAGTTTCAGTGTGTGGGGAAGGTGCTTCAGTGTGTGCAGAAGGTATTTTAGTGTGTGGGGAAGGGTTTTCAGTGTGTGGGGAATGTGTTTCAGTGTGTTTGGAAGGGTTTCAGAGTGTTGGGAATGTGTTTCAGTGTGCGGTGAATGAGTATCAGTGTTTTGGGAACGTTTACAGTGTGTGGGGAAGGGGTTTCAGCGTGTTGGGAATGTGTTTCAGTGTGTGGCGATGTGTTGCAGTGTGTGGGGATGGCGTTTCAGTGTGTGGGGAAGGTGTTTCAGTGCTTGGGGAAGGGGTTTCAGAGTGTGGGGTAGGCTTTCCAGTGTGTGGGGAAGGTGCTACTGTGTGTGGGAGGTGTTTCAGTGTGTGGGAAAGGTGTTTCAGTGTGTGGGGAAGGGTTTCAGTGTGTGGGGAAGGTGTTTCAGCGTGTGCGGAAGGGGTTTCAGTGTGTGGGGAAGGTGTTTTGTTGCGTGGGGAAGGTGTTTCAGTGTGTGGGGAAGGGGTTTCAGTGTGTGGGGAAGGTGTTTCAGTGTGTTGGGAAGGGGTTTCAGTCTGTGGGGAAGGGGTTTCAGTGTGTGGGGTTTTGATTCTGTGTGTTAGGAAGGGTTTCAGTGTGTGGCGAATGTGTTTCAGTGTGTGGTGAATGGGTTTCAGTGTTTGGGGAAGGGTTTCAGTGTGTGGGGAAGGGGTTTCACTGTGTGGGGAAGGTGTTTCAGTTTTTGGGAATGTGTTGCAGTTTGTGGGGAAGGAGTTTCTGTGTGTGGGGAAGTGTTTCAGTGTGTGGGGAAGGTGTTTCAGTGTGTGGGGAAGGGTTTCAGTGTGTGAAGAAGGTGTTTCAGTGTGTGCGGAAGGGGTTTCAGTGTGTGGGGAAGGTGTTTCAGTGGATGGGGAAGGTGTTTCAGTGTGTGGGGAAGGTGTTTCAGTGTGTGGGCAAGGTGTTTCAGTGTATGGGGAAGGTGTTTCAGTGTGTGGGGAAGGTGTTTCAGTGTGTGGGGAAGGTGTTTCAGTGCGTGGGGAAGGGGTTTCAGTGTGTGGGGATGTGTTTCAGTGTGTGTGGAAGGGGTTTCAGTGTGTGGGGAAGGGTTTCACTGTGTGCGGAAGGGGTTTCAGTGTGTGGGGAAGGAGTTTCAGTGTGTGGAGAAGGTGTTTCAGTGTGTGTGGGGAAGGGGTTTCAGTGTGTGGGGGTTTGTTTCATTGTGTAGGGAAGGGGTCTAAGTGTGTGGGGATATGTCTCAGTGTGTGGGGTAGGTGTTTCAGTGTGTGGGGAAGGTTTTCACTGTGTGTGGAAGGGGTTTCTGTGTGTGGGGAAGGAGTTTCAGTGTATGGGGAAGGTGTTTCAGGATGTGCGGAAGGGTCTTCAGTGTGTGGGGAAGGGGTTTTAGTGTGTGGGGAAGGTGTTTCAGTGTGTGGGGAAGGTGTTTCAGTGTGTGGGGAAGGGGTTTCAGTGTGTGAGGAATGTGTTTCACTGTGTGCGGAAGGAGTTTCAGTGTGTGGGGAAGGTGCTTCAGTGTGTGCAGAAGGTATTTCAGAGTGTGGGGAAGGGTTTTCAGTGTGTGGGGAATGTGTTTCAGTGTGTTTGGAAGGGTTTCAGCGTGTTGGGAATGTGTTTCAGTGTGTGGTGAATGAGTATCAGTGTTTTGGGAACGTATACTGTGTGTGGGGAAGGGGTTTCAGTGTGTGGGGTAGGCTTTCCAGTGTGTGGGGAAGGTGTTTCAGCGTGTGCGGAAGGGGTTTCAGTGTGTGGGGAAGTTGTTTTGTTGCGTGGGGAAGGTGTTTCAGTGTGTGGGGAAGGGGTTTCAGTGTGTGGGGAAGGTGTTTCAGTGTGTGGGGAAGGGGTTTCATTCTGTGGGGAAGGGGCTTCAGTGTGTGGGGATTTTGATTCTGTGTGTTAGGAAGGGTTTCAGTGTGTGGCGAATGTGTTTCAGTGTGTGGTGAATGGGTTTCAGTGTTTGGGGAAGGGTTTCAGTGTGTGGGGAAGGGGTTTCACTGTGTGGGGAAGGTGTTTCAGTTTTTGGGAATGTGTTGCAGTTTGTGGGGAAGGAGTTTCTGTGTGTGGGGAAGTGTTTCAGTGTGTGGGGAAGGTGTTTCAGTGTGTGGGGAAGGGTTTCAGTGTGTGAAGAAGGTGTTTCAGTGTGTGCGGAAGGGGTTTTAGTGTGTGGGGAAGGTGTTTCAGTGTTTGGGGAAGGTGTTTCAGTGTGTGGGGAAGGTGTTTCAGTGTGTGGGGAAGGTGTTTCAGTGTATGGGGAAGGTGTTTCAGTGTGTGGGGAAGGTGTTTCAGTGTGTGGGGAAGGTGTTTCAATGTGTGTGGAAGGGGTTTCAGTGTGTGGGGATGTGTTTCAGTATGTGTGGAAGGGTTTTCAATGTGTGGGGAAGGGTTTGCCTGTGTGCGGAAGGGGTTTCAGTGTGTGGGGAAGGAGTTTCAGTGTGTGGGGAAGGTGTTTCAGTGTGTGTGGTGAAGGGGTTTCAGTGTGTGGGGATTTGTTTCATTGTGTAGGGAAGGGTCCTAAGTGTGTGGGGATATGTCTCAGTGTGTGGGGGAGGTGTTTCAGTGTGTGGGGAAGGTTATCACTGTGTGTGGAAGGGGTTTCTGTGTGTGGGGAAGGAGTTTCAGTGTATGGGGAAGGTGTTTCAGGGTGTGCCGAAGGGGCTTCAGTGGGTGGGGAAGGGGTTTCAGTGTGTGGGGAAGGTGTTTCAGTGTGTGCAGAAGGGATTTCAGTGTGTGGGGAAGGGGTTTCAGTGTGTGGGGAATGTGTTTCAAGTGTGTTTGGAAGGGTTTCAGTGTGTGGGAAATGTGTTTCAGTGTGTGGTGAATGAGTATCAGTGTTTTGGGACGGTTTACAGTGTGTGGGGAAGGGGTTTCAGCGTGTGGGGAATGTGTTTCAGTGTGTGGCGATGTGTTGCAGTGTGTGGGGATGGCGTTTCAGTGTGTGGGGAAGGTGTTTCAGTGTGTGGGGATGTGTTTCAGTGTGTGGCGATGGGTTTCAGTGTGTGGGGATGAGTTGCATTGTGCGCGGAAGGGGTTTTGGTGTGTGGGGAAGGTGTTTCAGTGAATGGGGAAGGGTTTTCAGTGTGTGGGGAAGGGGTTTCAGTGTGTGGGGATTTTGATTCTGTGTGTTTGGAAGGGTTTCAGTGTGTGGGGAATGTGTTTCAGTGTGTGGTCAATGTGTTTCAGTGTTTGGGGATGGCTTTCAGTGTGTGGGGAAGGGGTTTTGGAGTGTGGGGAAGGTGTTTCAGAGCGTGGGGATGTGTTGCAGTTTGTGGGGAAGGAGCTTCAGTGTGTGGGGAAGTGTTTCAGTGTGTGGGGAAGGTGTTTCAGTGTGTGGGGAAGGGTTTCAGTGTGTGGCGAAGGTGTTTCAGTGTGTGTGGAAGGGGTTTCAGTGTGTGGGGAAGGTGTTTCAGTGTATGGGGAAGTTGTTTCAGTGTGTGGGGAAGGGGCGTCAGTGTGTGGGGAAGTTGTCTCAGTGTGTGGGGAAGGTGTTTCAGTGTGTGGGGAAGGGGTTTCAGTGTGTGTGGAAGGGGTTTCAGTGTGTGGGGAAGGTGTTTTAGTGTGTGGGGAAGGTGTTTCAGTGTGTGGGGAAGGGTTTCAGTGTGTGAGGAAGGTGTTTCAGTGTGTGGGGAAGGTGTTTCAGTGTGTGGGGAAGTTGTTTCAGTGTATGGGGAAGGTGTTTCAGTGTGTGTGGAAGGTGTTTCAGTGTGTGGGGAAGGTGTTTCAGTGTGTGGGGAAGGGGTTTCAGTGTGTGGGGATGTGTTTCAGTGTGTGGGGAAGGGTTTTCAGTGTGTGGGGAAGGGTTTCACTGTGTGCGGAAGGGGTTTCAGTGTGTGGGGAAGGACTTTCAGTGCGTGGGGAAGGTGTTTCAGTGTGTGGGGATTTGTTTCATTGTGTAGGGAAGGGGTCTAAGTGTGTGGGGATATGTCTCAGTGTGTGGGGTATGTGTTTCAGTGTGTGGGGAAGGTTTTCACTGTGTGTGGAAGGCGTTGCAGTGTGTGGTGAAGGAGTTTCAGTGTATGGGGAAGGTGTTTCAGGATGTGCGGAAGGGGCTTCAGTGAGTGGGGTAGGGGTTTTGGTGTTTGGGGAAGGTGTTTCAGTGTGTGCAGAAGGGATTTCAGTGAGTGGGGAAGGGGTTTCAGTGTGTGGGGAATGTGTTTCAAGTGTGTTTGGAAGGGTTTCAGTGTGTGGGGAATGTGTTTCAGTGTGTGGTGAATGTGTATCAGTGTTTTGGGACGGTTTACAGTGTGTGGGGAAGGGGTTTCAGCGTGTGGGGAATGTGTTTCAGTGTGTGGCGATGTCTTGCAGTGTGTGGGGATGGCGTTTCAATGTGTGGGGAAGGTGTTTCAGTGTGTGGGGATGGGTTTCAGTGTGTGGGGATGGGTTTCAGTGAGTGGCGATGGGTTTCAGTGTGTGGGGATGAGTTGCATTGTGTGCGGAAGGGGTTTTGGTGTGTGGGGAAGGTGTTTCAGTGAATGGGGAAGGGTTTTCAGTGTGTGGGGAAGGGGTTTCAGTGTGTGGGGATTTTGATTCTGTGTGTTTGGAAGGGTTTCAGTGTGTGGGGAATGTGTTTCAGTGTGTGGTCAATGTGTTTCAGTGTTTGGGGATGGGTTTCAGTGTGTGGGGAAGGGGTTTTATAGTGTGGTGAAGGTGTTTCAGTGTGTGGGGATGGCGTTTCAGTGTGTGGGAAAGGTGTTTCAGTTTGTGGGGAAGGAGTTTCAGTGTGTGGGGAAGTGTTTCAGTGTGTGGGGAAGGTGTTTCAGTGTCTGAGGAAGTTGTTTCAGTGTGTGGGGAGGGGGCTTCAGTGTGTGGGGAAGTTGTTTCAGTGTGTGGGGAAGGTGTTTCAGTGTGTGGGGAAGTGGTTTCAGTGTGTGTGGAAGGGGTTTCAGTGTGTGGGGAAGGGGTTTCAGTGTGTGGGGAAGGTGTTTCAGTGTGTGGGGTAGGTGTTTCAGTATGTGGGGAAGGGGTTTCAGTATGTGGGGATGTGTTTCAGTGTGTGGGGAAGGGGTTTCAGTGTGTGGGGAAGGGGTTCACTGTGTGCGGAAGGGGATTCAGTGTGTGGGGAAGGACTTTCAGTGTGTGGGGAAGGTGTTTCAATGTGTCTGGGGAAGGGGTTTCAGTGTGTGGGGAGTTGTTTCATTGTGTAGGGAAGGGGTTTAAGTGTGTGTGGATGTGTCTCAGTGTGTGGGGAAGGTGTTTCAGTGTGTGGGGAAGGTTTTCACTGTGTGCGGAAGGGGTTTCAGTGGGTGGGGAAGGGGTTTCAGTGTGTGGGGAAGGTGTTTCAGTGTGTGGGGAAGGTGTTTCAGTGCGTGGGGAAGGGGTTTCAGTGTGTGGGGATGTGTTTCAGTGTGTGTGGAAGGGGTTTCAGTGTGTGGGGAAGGGTTTCACTGTGTGCGGAAGGGGTTTCAGTGTGTGGGGAAGGAGTTTCAGTGTGTGGAGAAGGTGTTTCAGTGTGTGTGGGGAAGGGGTTTCAGTGTGTGGGGGTTTGTTTCATTGTGTAGGGAAGGGGTCTAAGTGTGTGGGGATATGTCTCAGTGTGTGGGGTAGGTGTTTCAGTGTGTGGGGAAGGTTTTCACTGTGTGTGGAAGGGGTTTCTGTGTGTGGGGAAGGAGTTTCAGTGTATGGGGAAGGTGTTTCAGGATGTGCGGAAGGGGCTTCAGTGTGTGGGGAAGGGGTTTTAGTGTGTGGGGAAGGTGTTTCAGTGTGTGGGGAAGGTGTTTCAGTGTGTGGGGAAGGGGTTTCAGTGTGTGAGGAATGTGTTTCACTGTGTGCGGAAGGAGTTTCAGTGTGTGGGGAAGGTGCTTCAGTGTGTGCAGAAGGTATTTCAGAGTGTGGGGAAGGGTTTTCAGTGTGTGGGGAATGTGTTTCAGTGTGTTTGGAAGGGTTTCAGCGTGTTGGGAATGTGTTTCAGTGTGTGGTGAATGAGTATCAGTGTTTTGGGAACGTATACTGTGTGTGGGGAAGGGGTTTCAGTGTGTGGGGTAGGCTTTCCAGTGTGTGGGGAAGGTGTTTCAGCGTGTGCGGAAGGGGTTTCAGTGTGTGGGGAAGTTGTTTTGTTGCGTGGGGAAGGTGTTTCAGTGTGTGGGGAAGGGGTTTCAGTGTGTGGGGAAGGTGTTTCAGTGTGTGGGGAAGGGGTTTCATTCTGTGGGGAAGGGGTTTCAGTGTGTGGGGAATTTGATTCTGTGTGTTAGGAAGGGTTTCAGTGTGTGGCGAATGTGTTTCAGTGTGTGGTGAATGGGTTTCAGTGTTTGGGGAAGGGTTTCAGTGTGTGGGGAAGGGGTTTCACTGTGTGGGGAAGGTGTTTCAGTTTTTGGGAATGTGTTGCAGTTTGTGGGGAAGGAGTTTCTGTGTGTGGGGAAGTGTTTCAGTGTGTGGGGAAGGTGTTTCAGTGTGTGGGGAAGGGTTTCAGTGTGTGAAGAAGGTGTTTCAGTGTGTGCGGAAGGGGTTTTAGTGTGTGGGGAAGGTGTTTCAGTGTTTGGGGAAGGTGTTTCAGTGTGTGGGGAAGGTGTTTCAGTGTGTGGGGAAGGTGTTTCAGTGTATGGGGAAGGTGTTTCAGTGTGTGGGGAAGGTGTTTCAGTGTGTGGGGAAGGTGTTTCAATGTGTGTGGAAGGGGTTTCAGTGTGTGGGGATGTGTTTCAGTATGTGTGGAAGGGTTTTCAGTGTGTGGGGAAGGGTTTGCCTGTGTGCGGAAGGGGTTTCAGTGTGTGGGGAAGGAGTTTCAGTGTGTGGGGAAGGTGTTTCAGTGTGTGTGGTGAAGGGGTTTCAGTGTGTGGGGATTTGTTTCATTGTGTAGGGAAGGGTCCTAAGTGTGTGGGGATATGTCTCAGTGTGTGGGGGAGGTGTTTCAGTGTGTGGGGAAGGTTATCACTGTGTGTGGAAGGGGTTTCTGTGTGTGGGGAAGGAGTTTCAGTGTATGGGGAAGGTGTTTCAGGGTGTGCCGAAG
The DNA here is from genome assembly GCF_036365525.1 of Heterodontus francisci. Taxonomy (NCBI): domain Eukaryota; kingdom Metazoa; phylum Chordata; class Chondrichthyes; order Heterodontiformes; family Heterodontidae; genus Heterodontus; species Heterodontus francisci. Next base: position 912,428 of record NW_027142143.1, on the reverse strand, counting down.
GGGCTTCAGTGGGTGGGGAAGGGGTTTCAGTGTGTGGGGAAGGTGTTTCAGTGTGTGCAGAAGGGATTTCAGTGTGTGGGGAAGGGGTTTCAGTGTGTGGGGAATGTGTTTCAAGTGTGTTTGGAAGGGTTTCAGTGTGTGGGAAATGTGTTTCAGTGTGTGGTGAATGAGTATCAGTGTTTTGGGACGGTTTACAGTGTGTGGGGAAGGGGTTTCAGCGTGTGGGGAATGTGTTTCAGTGTGTGGCGATGTGTTGCAGTGTGTGGGGATGGCGTTTCAGTGTGTGGGGAAGGTGTTTCAGTGTGTGGGGATGTGTTTCAGTGTGTGGCGATGGGTTTCAGTGTGTGGGGATGAGTTGCATTGTGCGCGGAAGGGGTTTTGGTGTGTGGGGAAGGTGTTTCAGTGAATGGGGAAGGGTTTTCAGTGTGTGGGGAAGGGGTTTCAGTGTGTGGGGATTTTGATTCTGTGTGTTTGGAAGGGTTTCAGTGTGTGGGGAATGTGTTTCAGTGTGTGGTCAATGTGTTTCAGTGTTTGGGGATGGCTTTCAGTGTGTGGGGAAGGGGTTTTGGAGTGTGGGGAAGGTGTTTCAGAGCGTGGGGATGTGTTGCAGATTGTGGGGAAGGAGCTTCAGTGTGTGGGGAAGTGTTTCAGTGTGTGGGGAAGGTGTTTCAGTGTGTGGGGAAGGGTTTCAGTGTGTGGCGAAGGTGTTTCAGTGTGTGTGGAAGGGGTTTCAGTGTGTGGGGAAGGTGTTTCAGTGTATGGGAAAGTTGTTTCAGTGTGTGGGGAAGGGGCGTCAGTGTGTGGGGAAGTTGTCTCAGTGTGTGGGGAAGGTGTTTCAGTGTGTGGGGAAGGGGTTTCAGTGTGTGTGGAAGGGGTTTCAGTGTGTGGGGAAGGTGTTTTAGTGTGTGGGGAAGGTGTTTCAGTGTGTGGGGAAGGGTTTCAGTGTGTGAGGAAGGTGTTTCAGTGTGTGGGGAAGGTGTTTCAGTGTGCGGGGAAGTTGTTTCAGTGTATGGGGAAGGTGTTTCAGTGTGTGTGGAAGGTGTTTCAGTGTGTGGGGAAGGTGTTTCAGTGTGTGGGGAAGGGGTTTCAGTGTGTGGGGATGTGTTTCAGTGTGTGGGGAAGGGTTTTCAGTGTGTGGGGAAGGGTTTCACTGTGTGCGGAAGGGGTTTCAGTGTGTGGGGAAGGACTTTCAGTGCGTGGGGAAGGTGTTTCAGTGTGTGGGGATTTGTTTCATTGTGTAGGGAAGGGGTCTAAGTGTGTGGGGATATGTCTCAGTGTGTGGGGTATGTGTTTCAGTGTGTGGGGAAGGTTTTCACTGTGTGTGGAAGGCGTTGCAGTGTGTGGTGAAGGAGTTTCAGTGTATGGGGAAGGTGTTTCAGGATGTGCGGAAGGGGCTTCAGTGAGTGGGGTAGGGGTTTCGGTGTTTGGGGAAGGTGTTTCAGTGTGTGCAGAAGGGATTTCAGTGAGTGGGGAAGAGGTTTCAGTGTGTGGGGAATGTGTTTCAAGTGTGTTTGGAAGGGTTTCAGTGTGTGGGGAATGTGTTTCAGTGTGTGGTGAATGTGTATCAGTGTTTTGGGACGGTTTACAGTGTGTGGGGAAGGGGTTTCAGCGTGTGGGGAATGTGTTTCAGTGTGTGGCGATGTCTTGCAGTGTGTGGGGATGGCGTTTCAATGTGTGGGGAAGGTGTTTCAGTGTGTGGGGATGGGTTTCAGTGTGTGGGGATGGGTTTCAGTGAGTGGCGATGGGTTTCAGTGTGTGGGGATGAGTTGCATTGTGTGCGGAAGGGGTTTTGGTGTGTGGGGAAGGTGTTTCAGTGAATGGGGAAGGGTTTTCAGTGTGTGGGGAAGGGGTTTCAGTGTGTGGGGATTTTGATTCTGTGTGTTTGGAAGGGTTTCAGTGTGTGGGGAATGTGTTTCAGTGTGTGGTCAATGTGTTTCAGTGTTTGGGGATGGGTTTCAGTGTGTGGGGAAGGGGTTTTATAGTGTGGTGAAGGTGTTTCAGTGTGTGGGGATGGCGTTTCAGTGTGTGGGAAAGGTGTTTCAGTTTGTGGGGAAGGAGTTTCAGTGTGTGGGGAAGTGTTTCAGTGTGTGGGGAAGGTGTTTCAGTGTCTGAGGAAGTTGTTTCAGTGTGTGGGGAGGGGGCTTCAGTGTGTGGGGAAGTTGTTTCAGTGTGTGGGGAAGGTGTTTCAGTGTGTGGGGAAGTGGTTTCAGTGTGTGTGGAAGGGGTTTCAGTGTGTGGGGAAGGGGTTTCAGTGTGTGGGGAAGGTGTTTCAGTGTGTGGGGTAGGTGTTTCAGTATGTGGGGAAGGGGTTTCAGTATGTGGGGATGTGTTTCAGTGTGTGGGGAAGGGGTTTCAGTGTGTGGGGAAGGGGTTCACTGTGTGCGGAAGGGGTTTCAGTGTGTGGGGAAGGACTTTCAGTGTGTGGGGAAGGTGTTTCAATGTGTCTGGGGAACGGGTTTCAGTGTGTGGGGAGTTGTTTCATTGTGTAGGGAAGGGGTTTAAGTGTGTGTGGATGTGTCTCAGTGTGTGGGGAAGGTGTTTCAGTGTGTGGGGAAGGTTTTCACTGTGTGCGGAAGGGGTTTCAGTGGGTGGGGAAGGGGTTTCAGTGTGTGGGGAAGGGGTTTCAGTGTGTGGGGAAGGGTTTCACTGTGTGCGGAAGGGGTTTCAGTGTGTGGGGAAGGACTTTCAGTGCGTGGGGAAGGTGTTTCAGTGTGTGTGCGGAAGGGGTTTCAGTGTGTGGGGATTTGTTTCATTGTGTAGGGAAGGGGTCTAAGTGTGTGGGGATATATCTCAGTGTGTGTGGTATGTGTTTCAGTGTGTGGGGAAGGTTTTCACTGTGTGTGGAAGGTGTTTCAGTGTGTGGGGAAGGAGTTTCAGTGTATGGGGAAGGTGTTTCAGGATGTGCGGAAGGGGCTTCAGTGTGTGGGGTAGGGGTTTCGGTGTTTGGGGAAGGTGTTTCAGTGTGTGCAGAAGGGATTTCAGTGAGTGGGGAAGGGGTTTCAGTGTGTGGGGAATGTGTTTCAAGTGTGTTTGGAAGGGTTTCAGTGTGTGGGGAATGTGTTTCAGTGTGTGGTGAATGTGTATCAGTGTTTTGGGACGGTTTACAGTGTGTGGGGAAGGGGTTTCAGCGTGTGGGGAATGTGTTTCAGTGTGTGGCTATGTGTTGCAGTGTGTGGGGATGGCGTTTCAATGTGTGGGGAAGGTGTTTCAGTGTGTGGGGATGGGTTTCAGTGAGTGGCGATGGGTTTCAGTGTGTGGGGATGAGTTGCATTGTGTGCGGAAGGGGTTTTGGTGTGTGGGGAAGGTGTTTCAGTGAATGGGGAAGGGTTTTCAGTGTGTGGGGAAGGGGTTTCAGTGTGTGGGGATTTTGATTCTGTGTGTTTGGAAGGGTTTCAGTGTGTGGGGAATGTGTTTCAGTGTGTGGTCAATGTGTTTCAGTGTTTGGGGATGGGTTTCAGTGAGTGGGGAAGTGGTTTTATAGCGTGGGGAAGGTGTTTCAGTGTGTGGGGATGGCGTTTCAGTGTGTGGGAAAGGTGTTTCAGTTTGTGGGGAAGGAGTTTCAGTGTGTGGGGAAGTGTTTCAGTGTGTGGGGAAGGTGTTTCAGTGTATGAGGAAGTTGTTTCAGTGTGTGTGGAAGGGGTTCCAGTGTGTGGGGAAGGTGTTTCAGTGTGTGGGGAAGGTGTTTCAGTGTGTGGGGTAGGTGTTTCAGTATGTGGGGAAGGGGTTTCAGTATGTGGGGATGTGTTTCTGTGTGTGGGGAAGGGGTTTCAGTGTGTGGGGAAGGGTTTCACTGTGTGCGGAAGGGGTTTCAGTGTGTGGGGAAGGACATTCAGTGTGTGGGGAAGGTGTTTCAATGTGTGTGGGGAAGGGGTTTCAGTGTGGGGAGTTGTTTCATTGTGTAGGGAAGGGGTTTAAGTGTGTGTGGATGTGTCTCAGTGTGTGGGGAAGGTGTTTCAGTGTGTGGGGAAGGTTTTCACTGTGTGCGGAAGGGGTTTCAGTGTGTGGGGAAGGGGTTTCAGTGTGCGGGGAAGGTGTTTCAGTATGTGCAGAAGTGGCTTCAGTGTGTGGGGAAGGGGTTTTAGTGTGTGGGGAAGGTGTTTCAGTGTGTGCAGAAGGTATTTCAGTGTGTGGGGAAGGGTTTTCAGTGTGTGGGGCATGTGTTTCTGTGTGTTTGGAAGGGTTTCAATGTGTTGGGAATGTGTTTCAGTGTGTGGCGAATGAGTATCAGTGTTTTGGGAACGTTTACAGTGTGTGGGGAAGGTGTTTCAGCGTTTGGGGAATGTGTTTCAGTGTGTGGCGATGTGTTGCAGTCTGTGGGGATGGCGTTTCAGTGTGTGGGGAAGGTGTTTCAGTGAGTGGGGAAGGGGTTTCAGTGTGTGGGGTAGGGTTTCCAGTGTGTGGGGAAGGTGCTACTGTGTGTGGGAGGTGTTTCAGTGTGTGGGAAAGGTGTTTCAGTGTGTGGGGAAGGGTTTCAGTGTGTGGGGAAGGTGTTTCAGCGTGTGCGGAAGGGGTTTCAGTGTGTGGGGAAGGTGTTCTGTTGCGTGGGGAAGGTGTTTCAGTGTGTGGGGAAGGGGTTTCAGTGTGTGGGGAAGGTGTTTCAGTGTGTGGGGAAGGGGTTTCAGTGTGTGGGGAAGGGGTTTCTGTGTGTAGGGATAGTGATTCTGTGTGTTAGGAAGGGTTTCAGTGTGTGGCAAATGTGTTTCAGTGTGTGGTGAATGTTTCAGTGTTTGGGGAAGGGTTTCAGCGTGTGGGGAAGGGGTTTCACTGTGTGGGGAAGGTGTTTCAGTTTGTGGGAATGTGTTGCAGTTTGTGGGGAAGGAGTTTCAGTGTGTGGGGAAGTGTTTCAGTGTGTGGGGAAGGTGTTTCAGTGTGTGGGGAAGGGTTTCAGTGTGTGAGGAAGGTGTTTCAGTGTGTGCGGAAGGAGTTTCAGTGTGTGGGGAAGGTGTTTCAGTGTGTGCAGAAGGTATTTCAGTGTGTGGGGACAGGTTTTCTGTGTGTGGGTAATGTGTTTCAGTGTGTTTGGAAGGGTTTCAGTGTGTTGGGAATGTGTTTCAGTGTGTGGTGAATGAGTATCAGTGTTTTGGGAACGTTTACACTGTGTGGGGAAGGGGTTTCAGCGTGTGGGGAATGTGTTTCAGTGTGTGGCGATGTGTTGCAGTGTGTGGGGATGGCGTTTCAGTGTGTGGGGAAGGTGTTTCAGTGTGTGGGGAAGGGGTTTCAGTGTGTGGGGTAGGGTTTCCAGTGTGTGGGGAAGGTGCTACTGTGTGTGGGAGGTGTTTCAGTGTGTGGGAAAGGTGTTTCAGTGTGTGGGGAAGGGTTTCAGTGTGTGGGGAAGGTGTTGCAGCGTGTGCGGAAGGGGTTTCAGTGTGTGGGGAAGGTGTTCTGTTGCGTGGGGATGGTGTTTCAGTGTGTGGGGAAGGGGTTTCAGTGTGTGGGGAAGGTGTTTCAGTGTGTGGGGAAGGGGTTTCAGTGTGTGGGGTAGGGTTTCCAGTGTGTGGGGAAGGTGCTACTGTGTGTGGGAGGTGTTTCAGTGTGTGGGAAAGGTGTTTCAGTGTGTGGGGAGTTGTTTCATTGTGTAGGGAAGGGGTTTAAGTGTGTGGGGTAGGTTTTCACTGTGTGCGGAAGGGGTTTCAGTGTGTGGGGAAGGGGTTTCAGTGTGTGGGGAAGGGGTTTCAGTGTGTGGGGAAGGGTTTCACTGTGTGCGGAAGGGGTTTCAGTGTGTGGGGAAGGACTTTCAGTGCGTGGGGAAGGTGTTTCAGTGTGTGTGCGGAAGGGGTTTCAGTGTGTGGGGATTTGTTTCATTGTGTAGGGAAGGGGTCTAAGTGTGTGGGGATATGTCTCAGTGTGTGTGGTATGTGTTTCAGTGTGTGGGGAAGGTTTTCACTGTGTGTGGAAGGTGTTTCAGTGTGTGGGGAAGGAGTTTCAGTGTATGGGGTAGGTGTTTCAGGATGTGCGGAAGGGGCTTCAGTGTGTGGGGTAGGGGTTTCGGTGTTTGGGGAAGGTGTTTCAGTGTGTGCAGAAGGGATTTCAGTGAGTGGGGAAGGGGTTTCAGTGTGTGGGGAATGTGTTTCAAGTGTGTTTGGAAGGGTTTCAGTGTGTGGGGAATGTGTTTCAGTGTGTGGTGAATGTGTATCAGTGTTTTGGGACGGTTTACAGTGTGTGGGGAAGGGGTTTCAGCGTGTGGGGAATGTGTTTCAGTGTGTGGCGATGTGTTGCAGTGTGTGGGGATGGCGTTTCAATGTGTGGGGAAGGTGTTTCAGTGTGTGGGGATGGGTTTCAGTGAGTGGCGATGGGTTTCAGTGTGTGGGGATGAGTTGCATTGTGTGCGGAAGGGGTTTTGGTGTGTGGGGAAGGTGTTTCAGTGAATGGGGAAGGGTTTTCAGTGTGTGGGGAAGGGGTTTCAGTGTGTGGGGATTTTGATTCTGTGTGTTTGGAAGGGTTTCAGTGTGTGGGGAATGTGTTTCAGTGTGTGGTCAATGTGTTTCAGTGTTTGGGGATGGGTTTCAGTGTGTGGGGAAGTGGTTTTATAGTGTGGGGAAGGTGTTTCAGTGTGTGGGGATGGCGTTTCAGTGTGTGGGAAAGGTGTTTCAGTTTGTGGGGAAGGAGTTTCAGTGTGTGGGGAAGTGTTTCAGTGTGTGGGGAAGGTGTTTCAGTGTATGAGGAAGTTGTTTCAGTGTGTGGGGAGGGGGCTTCAGTGTGTGGGGAAGTTGTTTCAGTGTGTGGGGAAGGTGTTTCAGTGTGTGGGGAAGTGGTTTCAGTGTGTGTGGAAGGGGTTTCAGTGTGTGGGGAAGGTGTTTCAGTGTGTGGGGAAGGTGTTTCAGTGTGTGGGGTAGGTGTTTCAGTATGTGGGGAAGGGGTTTCAGTATGTGGGGATGTGTTTCAGTGTGTGGGGAAGGGGTTTCCGTGTGTGGGGAAGGGTTTCACTGTGTGCGGAAGGGGTTTCAGTGTGTGGGGAAGGACTTTCAGTGTGTGGGGAAGGTGTTTCAATGTGTGTGGGGAAGGGGTTTCAGTGTGTGGGGAGTTGTTTCATTGTGTAGGGAAGGGGTTTAAGTGTGTGTGGATGTGTCTCAGTGTGTGGGGAAGGTGTTTCAGTGTGTGGGGAAGGTTTTCACTGTGTGCGGAAGGGGTTTCAGTGTGTGGGGAAGGGGTTTCAGTGTGCGGGGAAGGTGTTTCAGTATGTGCAGAAGGGGCTTCAGTGTGTGGGGAAGGGGTTTTAGTGTGTGGGGAAGGTGTTTCAGTGTCTGCAGAAGGTATTTCAGTGTGTGGGGAAGGGTTTTCAGTGTGTGGGGAATGTGTTTCTGTGTGTTTGGAAGGGTTTCAATGTGTTGGGAATGTGTTTCAGTGTGTGGCGAATGAGTATCAGTGTTTTGGGAACGTTTACAGTGTGTGGGGAAGATGTTTCAGCGTTTGGGGAATGTGTTTCAGTGTGTGGCGATGTGTTGCAGTCTGTGGGGATGGCGTTTCAGTGTGTGGGGAAGGTGTTTCAGTGAGTGGGGAAGGGGTTTCAGTGTGTGGGGTAGGGTTTCCAGTGTGTGGGGAAGGTGCTACTGTGTGTGGGAGGTGTTTCAGTGTGTGGGAAAGGTGTTTCAGTGTGTGGGGAAGGGTTTCAGTGTGTGGGGAAGGTGTTTCAGCGTGTGCGGAAGGGGTTTCAGTGTGTGGGGAAGGTGTTCTGTTGCGTGGGGAAGGTGTTTCAGTGTGTGGGGAAGGGGTTTCAGTGTGTGGGGAAGGTGTTTCAGTGTGTGGGGAAGGGGTTTCAGTGTGTGGGGAAGGGGTTTCTGTGTGTAGGGATAGTGATTCTGTGTGTTAGGAAGGGTTTCAGTGTGTGGCAAATGTGTTTCAGTGTGTGGTGAATGTTTCAGTGTTTGGGGAAGGGTTTCAGTGTGTGGGGAAGGGGTTTCACTGTGTGGGGAAGGTGTTTCAGTTTGTGGGAATGTGTTGCAGTTTGTGGGGAAGGAGTTTCAGTGTGTGGGGAAGTGTTTCAGTGTGTGGGGAAGGTGTTTCAGTGTGTGGGGAAGGGTTTCAGTGTGTGAGGAAGGTGTTTCAGTGTGTGCGGAAGGAGTTTCAGTGTGTGGGGAAGGTGTTTCAGTCTGTGCAGAAGGTATTTCAGTGTGTGGGGACAGGTTTTCTGTGTGTGGGTAATGTGTTTCAGTGTGTTTGGAAGGGTTTCAGTGTGTTGGGAATGTGTTTCAGTGTGTGGTGAATGAGTATCAGTGTTTTGGGAACGTTTACAGTGTGTGGGGAAGGGGTTTCAGCGTGTGGGGAATGTGTTTCAGTGTGTGGCGATGTGTTGCAGTGTGTGGGGATGGCGTTTCAGTGTGTGGGGAAGGTGTTTCAGTGTGTGGGGAAGGGGTTTCAGTGTGTGGGGTAGGGTTTCCAGTGTGTGGGGAAGGTGCTACTGTGTGTGGGAGGTGTTTCAGTGTGTGGGAAAGGTGTTTCAGTGTGTGGGGAAGGGTTTCAGTGTGTGGGGAAGGTGTTGCAGCGTGTGCGGAAGGGGTTTCAGTGTGTGGGGAAGGTGTTCTGTTGCGTGGGGAAGGTGTTTCAGTGTGTGGGGAAGGGGTTTCAGTGTGTGGGGAAGGTGTTTCAGTGTGTGAGGAAGGGGTTTCTGTGTGTGGGGATTGTGATTCTGTGTGTTAGGAAGGATTTCAGTGTGGGGCGAATGTGTTTCAGTGTGTGGTGAATGGGTTTCAGTGTTTGGGGAAGGGTTTCCGTGTGTGGGGAAGGGGTTTCACTGTGTGGGGATGGTGTTTCAGTTTGTGGGAATGTGTTGCAGTTTGTGGGGAAGGAGTTTCTGTGTGTGGGGAAGTGTTTCAGTGTGTGGGGAAGGTGTTTCAGTGTGTGGGGAAGGGTTTTCAGTCAGTGGGGAATGTGTTTCAGTGTGTTTGGAAGGGTTTCAGTGTGTTGGGAATGTGTTTCAGTGTGTGGTGAATGAGTATCAGTGTTTTGGGAACGTTTACAGTGTGTGGGGAAGGGGTTTCAGCGTGTGGGGAATGTGTTTCAGTGTGTGGCGATGTGTTGCAGTGTGTGGGGATGACGTTTCAGTGTGTGGGGAAGGTGTTTCAGTGTGTGGGGAAGGGGTTTCAGTGTGTGGGGTAGGGTTTCCAGTGTGTGGGGAAGGTGCTACTGTGTGTGGGAGGTGTTTCAGTGTATGGGAAATGTGTTTCAGTGTGTGGGGAAGGGTTTCAGTGTGTGGGGAAGGTGTTTCAGCGTGTGCGGAAGGGGTTTCATTGTGTGGGGAAGGTGTTCTGTTGCGTGGGGAAGGTGTTTCAGTGTGTGGGGAAGGGGTTTCAGTGTGTGGGGAAGGTGTTTCAGTGTGTGGGGAAGGGGTTTCAGTGTGTGTTGAAGGGGTTTCTGTGTGTGGGGATTGTGATTCTGTGTGTTAGGAAGGGTTTCAGTGTGTGGCGAATGTGTTTCAGTGTGTGGTGAATGGGTTTCAGTGTTTGGGGAAGGGTTTCAGTGTGTGGGGAAGGGGTTTCACTGTGTGGGGAAGGAGTTTCAGTTTGTGGGAATGTGTTGCAGTTTGTGGGGAAGGAGTTTCAGTGTGTGGGGAAGTGTTTCAGTGTGAGGGGAAGGTGTTTCAGTGTGTGGGGAAGGGGTTTCAGTGTGTGTGGAAGGGGTTTCTGTGTGTGGGGATTGTGATTCTGTGTGTTAGGAAGGATTTCAGTGTGGGGCGAATGTGTTTCAGTGTGTGGTGAATGGGTTTCAGTGTTTGGGGAAGGGTTTCCGTGTGTGGGGAAGGGGTTTCACTGTGTGGGGTAGGGTTTCCAGTGTGTGGGGAAGGTGCTACTGTGTGTGGGAGGTGTTTCAGTGTGTGGGAAAGGTGTTTCAGTGTGTGGGGAAGGGTTTCAGTGTGTGGGGAAGGTGTTGCAGCGTGTGCGTAAGGGGTTTCAGTGTGTGGGGAAGGTGTTCTGTTGCGTGGGGAAGGTGTTTCAGTGTGTGGGGAAGGGGTTTCAGTGTGTGGGGAAGGTGTTTCAGTGTGTGAGGAAGGGGTTTCTGTGTGTGGGGATTGTGATTCTGTGTGTTAGGAAGGATTTCAGTGTGGGGCGAATGTGTTTCAGTGTGTGGTGAATGGGTTTCAGTATTTGGGGAAGGGTTTCCGTGTGTGGGGAAGGGGTTTCACTGTGTGGGGATGGTGTTTCAGTTTTTTGGGAATGTGTTGCAGTTTGTGGGGAAGGAGTTTCTGTGTGTGGGGAAGTGTTTCAGTGTGTGGGGAGGTTGTTTCAGTGTGTGGGGAAGGGTTTCAGTGTGTGAGGAAGGTGTTTCAGTGTGTGCGGAAGGAGTTTCAGTGTGTGGGGAAGGTGTTTCAGTGTGTGCAGAAGGGATTTCAGTGTGTGGGGAAGGGTTTTCAGTCAGTGGGGAATGTGTTTCACTGTGTTTGGAAGGGATTCAGTGTGTTGGGAATGTGTTTCAGTGTGTGGTGAATGAGTATCAGTGTTTTGGGAACGTTTACAGTGTGTGGGGAAGGGGTTTCAGCGTGTGGGGAATGTGTTTCAGTGTGTGGCGATGTGTTGCAGTGTGTGGGGATGACGTTTCAGTGTGTGGGGAAGGTGTTTCAGTGTGTGGGGAAGGGGTTTCAGTGTGTGGGGTAGGGTTTCCAGTGTGTGGGGAAGGTGCTACTGTGTGTGGGAGGTGTTTCAGTGTATGGGAAATGTGTTTCAGTGTGTGGGGAAGGGTTTCAGTGTGTGGGGAAGGTGTTTCAGCGTGTGCGGAAGGGGTTTCATTGTGTGGGGAAGGTGTTCTGTTGCGTGGGGAAGGTGTTTCAGTGTGTGGCGAAGGGGTTTCAGTGTGTGGGGAAGGTGTTTCAGTGTGTGGGGAAGGGGTTTCAGTGTGTGTTGAAGGGGTTTCTGTGTGTGGGGATTGTGATTCTGTGTGTTAGGAAGGGATTCAGTTTGTGTCGAATGTGTTTCAGTGTGTGGTGAATGGGTTTCAGTGTTTGGGGAAGGGTTTCAGTGTGTGGGGAAGGGGTTTCACTGTGTGGGGAAGGTGTTTCAGTTTGTGGGAATGTGTTGCAGTTTGTGGGGAAGGAGTTTCAGTGTGTGGGGAAGTGTTTCAGTGTGTGGGGAAGGTGTTTCAGTGTGTGGGGAAGGTGTTTCAGTGTGCGGGGAAGGGGTTTCAGTGTGTGAGGAAGGTGTTTCAGTGTGTGCAGAAGGAGTTTCAGTGTGTGGGGAAGGTGCTTCAGTGTGTGCAGAAGGTATTTCAGTGTGTGGGGAAGGGTTTTCAGTGTGTGGGGAATGTGTTTCAGTGGGTTTGGAAGGGTTTCAGAGTGTTGGGAATGTGTTTCAGTGTGTGGTGAATGAGTATCAGTGTTTTGGGAACGTTTACAGTGTGTGGGGAAGGGGTTTCAGCGTGTTGGGAATGTGTTTCAGTGTGTGGCGATGTGTTGCAGTGTGTGGGGATGGCGTTTCAGTGTGTGGGGAAGGTGTTTCAGTGCTTGGGGAAGGGGTTTCAGTGTGTGGGGTAGGCTTTCCAGTGTGTGGGGAAGGTGCTACTGTGTGTGGGAGGTGTTTCAGTGTGTGGGAAAGGTGTTTCAGTGTGTGGGGAAGGTGTTTCAGCGTGTGCGGAAGGGGTTTCAGTGTGTGGGGAAGGTGTTTTGTTGCGTGGGGAAGGTGTTTCAGTGTGTGGGGAAGGGGTTTCAGTGTGTGGGGAAGGTGTTTCAGTGTGTTGGGAAGGGGTTTCAGTCTGTGGGGAAGGGGTTTCAGTCTGTGGGGATTTTGATTCTGTGTGTTAGGAAGGGTTTCAGTGTGTGGCAAATGTGTTTCAGTGTGTGGCGAATGTGTTTCAGAGTGTGGTGAATGGGTTTCAGTGTTTGGGGAAGGGTTTCAGTGGTTGGGGAAGGGGTTTCACTGTGTGGGGAAGGTGTTTCAGTTTTTTGGGAATGTGTTGCAGTTTGTGGGGAAGGAGTTTCTGTGTGTGGGGAAGTGTTTCAGTGTGTGGGGAAGGTGTTTCTGTGTGTGGGGAAGGGGTTTCAGTGTGTGAAGAAGGTGTTTCAGTGTGTGCGGAAGGGGTTTCAGTGTGTGGGGAAGGTGTTTCAGTGTATGGGGAAGGTGTTTCAGTGTGTGGGGAAGGTGTTTCAGTGTGTGGGGAAGGTGTTTCAGTGTATGGGGAAGGTGTTTCAGTGTGTGTGGAAGGTGTTTCAGTGTGTGGGGAAGGTGTTTCAGTGCGTGGGGAAGGGGTTTCAGTGTGTGGGGAAGGGGTTTCACTGTGTGGGGAAGGAGTTTCAGTTTGTGGGAATGTGTTGCAGTTTGTGGGGAAGGAGTTTCAGTGTGTGGGGAAGTGTTTCAGTGTGAGGGGAAGGTGTTTCAGTGTGTGGGGAAGGGGTTTCAGTGTGTGTGGAAGGGGTTTCTGTGTGTGGGGATTGTGATTCTGTGTGTTAGGAAGGATTTCAGTGTGGGGCGAATGTGTTTCAGTGTGTGGTGAATGGGTTTCAGTGTTTGGGGAAGGGTTTCCGTGTGTGGGGAAGGGGTTTCACTGTGTGGGGTAGGGTTTCCAGTGTGTGGGGAAGGTGCTACTGTGTGTGGGAGGTGTTTCAGTGTGTGGGAAAGGTGTTTCAGTGTGTGGGGAAGGGTTTCAGTGTGTGGGGAAGGTGTTGCAGCGTGTGCGTAAGGGGTTTCAGTGTGTGGGGAAGGTGTTCTGTTGCGTGGGGAAGGTGTTTCAGTGTGTGGGGAAGGGGTTTCAGTGTGTGGGGAAGGTGTTTCAGTGTGTGAGGAAGGGGTTTCTGTGTGTGGGGATTGTGATTCTGTGTGTTAGGAAGGATTTCAGTGTGGGGCGAATGTGTTTCAGTGTGTGGTGAATGGGTTTCAGTATTTGGGGAAGGGTTTCCGTTTGTGGGGAAGGGGTTTCACTGTGTGGGGATGGTGTTTCAGTTTTTTGGGAATGTGTTGCAGTTTGTGGGGAAGGAGTTTCTGTGTGTGGGGAAGTGTTTCAGTGTGTGGGGAGGTTGTTTCAGTGTGTGGGGAAGGGTTTCAGTGTGTGAGGAAGGTGTTTCAGTGTGTGCGGAAGGAGTTTCAGTGTGTGGGGAAGGTGTTTCAGTGTGTGCAGAAGGGATTTCAGTGTGTGGGGAAGGGTTTTCAGTCAGTGGGGAATGTGTTTCACTGTGTTTGGAAGGGATTCAGTGTGTTGGGAATGTGTTTCAGTGTGTGGTGAATGAGTATCAGTGTTTTGGGAACGTTTACAGTGTGTGGGGAAGGGGTTTCAGCGTGTGGGGAATGTGTTTCAGTGTGTGGCGATGTGTTGCAGTGTGTGGGGATGACGTTTCAGTGTGTGGGGAAGGTGTTTCAGTGTGTGGGGAAGGGGTTTCAGTGTGTGGGGTAGGGTTTCCAGTGTGTGGGGAAGGTGCTACTGTGTGTGGGAGGTGTTTCAGTGTATGGGAAATGTGTTTCAGTGTGTGGGGAAGGGTTTCAGTGTGTGGGGAAGGTGTTTCAGCGTGTGCGGAAGGGGTTTCATTGTGTGGGGAAGGTGTTCTGTTGCGTGGGGAAGGTGTTTCAGTGTGTGGCGAAGGGGTTTCAGTGTGTGGGGAAGGTGTTTCAGTGTGTGGGGAAGGGGTTTCAGTGTGTGTTGAAGGGGTTTCTGTGTGTGGGGATTGTGATTCTGTGTGTTAGGAAGGGATTCAGTTTGTGTCGAATGTGTTTCAGTGTGTGGTGAATGGGTTTCAGTGTTTGGGGAAGGGTTTCAGTGTGTGGGGAAGGGGTTTCACTGTGTGGGGAAGGTGTTTCAGTTTGTGGGAATGTGTTGCAGTTTGTGGGGAAGGAGTTTCAGTGTGTGGGGAAGTGTTTCAGTGTGTGGGGAAGGTGTTTCAGTGTGTGGGGAAGGTGTTTCAGTGTGCGGGGAAGGGGTTTCAGTGTGTGAGGAAGGTGTTTCAGTGTGTGCAGAAGGAGTTTCAGTGTGTGGGGAAGGTGCTTCAGTGTGTGCAGAAGGTATTTCAGTGTGTGGGGAAGGGTTTTCAGTGTGTGGGGAATGTGTTTCAGTGGGTTTGGAAGGGTTTCAGAGTGTTGGGAATGTGTTTCAGTGTGTGGTGAATGAGTATCAGTGTTTTGGGAACGTTTACAGTGTGTGGGGAAGGGGTTTCAGCGTGTTGGGAATGTGTTTCAGTGTGTGGCGATGTGTTGCAGTGTGTGGGGATGGCGTTTCAGTGTGTGGGGAAGGTGTTTCAGTGCTTGGGGAAGGGGTTTCAGTGTGTGGGGTAGGCTTTCCAGTGTGTGGGGAAGGTGCTACTGTGTGTGGGAGGTGTTTCAGTGTGTGGGAAAGGTGTTTCAGTGTGTGGGGAAGGTGTTTCAGCGTGTGCGGAAGGGGTTTCAGTGTGTGGGGAAGGTGTTTTGTTGCGTGGGGAAGGTGTTTCAGTGTGTGGGGAAGGGGTTTCAGTGTGTGGGGAAGGTGTTTCAGTGTGTTGGGAAGGGGTTTCAGTCTGTGGGGAAGGGGTTTCAGTCTGTGGGGATTTTGATTCTGTGTGTTAGGAAGGGTTTCAGTGTGTGGCAAATGTGTTTCAGTGTGTGGCGAATGTGTTTCAGAGTGTGGTGAATGGGTTTCAGTGTTTGGGGAAGGGTTTCAGTGGTTGGGGAAGGGGTTTCACTGTGTGGGGAAGGTGTTTCAGTTTTTTGGGAATGTGTTGCAGTTTGTGGGGAAGGAGTTTCTGTGTGTGGGGAAGTGTTTCAGTGTGTGGGGAAGGTGTTTCAGTGTGTGGGGAAGGGGTTTCAGTGTGTGAAGAAGGTGTTTCAGTGTGTGCGGAAGGGGTTTCAGTGTGTGGGGAAGGTGTTTCAGTGTATGGGGAAGGTGTTTCAGTGTGTGGGGAAGGTGTTTCAGTGTGTGGGGAAGGTGTTTCAGTGTATGGGGAAGGTGTTTCAGTGTGTGTGGAAGGTGTTTCAGTGTGTGGGGAAGGTGTTTCAGTGCGTGGGGAAGGGGTTTCAGTGTGTGGGGATGTGTTTCAGTGTGTGTGGAAGGGGTTTCAGTGTGTGGGGAAGGGTTTCACTGTGTGCGGAAGGGGTTTCAGTGTGTGGGGAAGGAGTTTCAGTGTGTGGAGAAGGTGTTTCAGTGTGTGTCGGGAAGGGGTTTCAGTGTGTGGGGGTTTGTTTCATTGTGTAGGGAAGGGGTCTAAGTGTGTGGGGATATGTCTCAGTGTGTGGGGTAGGTGTTTCAGTGTGTGGGGAAGGTTTTCACTGTGTGTGGAAGGGGTTTCTGTGTGTGGGGAAGGAGTTTCAGTGTATGGGGAAGGTGTTTCAGGATGTGCGGAAGGGGCTTCAGTGTGTGGGGAAGGGGTTTCAGTGTGTGGGGAAGGTGTTTCAGTGTGTGGGGAAGGTGTTTCAGTGTGTGGGGAAGGGGTTTCAGTGTGTGAGGAAGGTGTTTCAGTGTGTGCGGAAGGAGTTTCAGTGTGTGGGGAAGGTGCTTCAGTGTGTGCAGAAGGTATTTCAGAGTGTGGGGAAGGGTTTTCAGTGTGTGGGGAATGTGTTTCAGTGTGTTTGGAAGGGTTTCAGAGTGTTGGCAATGTGTTTCAGTGTGTGGTGAATGAGTATCAGTGTTTTGGGAACGTATACAGTGTGTGGGGAAGGGGTTTCAGTGAGTGGGGTAGGCTTTCCAGTGTGTGGGGAAGGTGCTACTGTGTGTGGGAGGTGTTTCAGTGTTTGGGAAAGGTGTTTCAGTGTGTGGGGAAGGGTTTCAGTGTGTGGGGAAGGTGTTTCAGCGTGTGCGGAAGGGGTTTCAGTGTGTGGGGAAGGTGTTTTGTTGCGTGGGGAAGGTGTTTCAGTGTGTGGGGAAGGGGTTTCAGTGTGTGGGGAAGGTGTTTCAGTGTGTTGGGAAGGGGTTTCAGTCTGTGGGGAAGGGGTTTCAGTGTGTGGGGATTTTGATTCTGTGTGTTAGGAAGGGTTTCAGTGTGTGGCGAATGTGTTTCAGTGTGTGGTGAATGGGTTTCAGTGTTTGGGGAAGGGTTTCAGTGTGTGGGGAAGGGGTTTCACTGTGTGGGGAAGGTGTTTCAGTTTTTGGGAATGTGTTGCAGTTTGTGGGGAAGGAGTTTCTGTGTGTGGGGAAGTGTTTCAGTGTGTGGGGAAGGTGTTTCAGTGTGTGGGGAAGGGGTTTCAGTGTGTGAAGAAGGTGTTTCAGTGTGTGCGGAAGGGGTTTCAGTGTGTGGGGAAGGTGTTTCAGTGTATGGGGAAGGTGTTTCAGTGTGTGGGTAAGGTGTTTCAGTGTGTGGGGAAGGTGTTTCAGTGTATGGGGAAGGTGTTTCAGTGTGTGGGGAAGGTGTTTCAGTGTGTGGGGAAGGTGTTTCAGTGCGTGGGGAAGGGGTTTCAGTGTGTGGGGATGTGTTTCAGTGTGTGTGGAAGGGGTTTCAGTGTGTGGGGAAGGGTTTCACTGTGTGCGGAAGGGGTTTCAGTGTGTGGGGAAGGAGTTTCAGTGTGTGGAGAAGGTGTTTCAGTGTGTGTGGGGAAGGGGTTTCAGTGTGTGGGGGTTTGTTTCATTGTGTAGGGAAGGGGTCTAAGTGTGTGGGGATATGTCTCAGTGTGTGGGGTAGGTGCTTCAGTGTGTGGGGAAGGTTTTCACTGTGTGTGGAAGGGGTTTCTGTGTGTGGGGAAGGAGTTTCAGTGTATGGGGAAGGTGTTTCAGGATGTGCGGAAGGGGCTTCAGTGTGTGGGGAAGGGGTTTCAGTGTGTGGGGAAGGTGTTTCAGTGTGTGGGGAAGGTGTTTCAGTGTGTGGGGAAGGGGTTTCAGTGTGTGAGGAAGGTGTTTCAGTGTGTGCGGAAGGAGTTTCAGTGTGTGGGGAAGGTGCTTCAGTGTGTGCAGAAGGTATTTCAGAGTGTGGGGAAGGGTTTTCAGTGTGTGGGGAATGTGTTTCAGTGTGTTTGGAAGGGTTTCAGAGTGTTGGGAATGTGTTTCAGTGTGTGGTGAATGAGTATCAGTGTTTTGGGAACGTATACAGTGTGTGGCGAAGGGGTTTCAGTGAGTGGGGTAGGCTTTCCAGTGTGTGGGGAAGGTGCTACTGTGTGTGGGAGGTGTTTCAGTGTGTGGGAAAGGTGTTTCAGTGTGTGGGGAAGGGTTTCAGTGTGTGGGGAAGGTGTTTCAGCGTGTGCGGAAGGGGTTTCAGTGTGTGGGGAAGGTGTTTTGTTGCGTGGGGGAGGTGTTTCAGTGTGTGGGGAAGGGGTTTCAGTGTGTGGGGAAGGTGGTTCAGTGTGTGGGGAAGGGGTTTCATTCTGTGGGGAAGGGGTTTCAGTGTGTGGGGATTTTGATTCTGTGTGTTAGGAAGGGTTTCAGTGTGTGGCGAATGTGTTTCAGTGTGTGGTGAATGGGTTTCAGTGTTTGGGGAAGGGTTTCAGTGTGTGGGGAAGGGGTTTCACTGTGTGGGGAAGGTGTTTCAGTTTTTGGGAATGTGTTGCAGTTTGTGGGGAAGGAGTTTCTGTGTGTGGGGAAGTGTTTCAGTGTGTGGGGAAGGTGTTTCAGTGTGTGGGGAAGGGTTTCAGTGTGTGAAGAAGGTGTTTCAGTGTGTGCGGAAGGGGTTTCAGTGTGTGGGGAAGGTGTTTCAGTGTTTGGGGAAGGTGTTTCAGTGTGTGGGGAAGGTGTTTCAGTGTGTGGGGAAGGTGTTTCAGTGTATGGGGAAGGTGTTTCAGTGTGTGGGGAAGGGGTTTCAGTGTGTGGGGATGTGTTTCAGTATGTGTGGAAGGGTTTTCAGTGTGTGGGGAAGGGTTTCACTGTGTGCGGAAGGGGTTTCAGTGTGTGGGGAAGGAGTTTCAGTGTGTGGGGAAGGTGTTTCAGTGTGTGTGAGGAAGGGGTTTCAGTGTGTGGGGATTTGTTTCATTGTGTAGGGAAGCGTCCTAAGTGTGTGGGGATATGTCTCAGTGTGTGGGGTAGGTGTTTCGGTGTGTGGGGAAGGTTATCACTGTGTGTGGAAGGGGTTTCTGTGTGTGGGGAAGGAGTTTCAGTGTATGGGGTAGGTGTTTCAGGGTGTGCGGAAGGGGCTTCAGTGGGTGGGGAAGGGGTTTCAGTGTTTGGGGAAGGTGTTTCAGTGTGTGCAGAGGGGATTTCAGTGTGTGTGGAAGGGGTTTCAGTGTGTGGGGAATGTGTTTCAAGTGTGTTTGGAAGGGTTTCAGTGTGTGGGAAATGTGTTTCAGTGTGTGGTGAATGAGTGTCAGTGTTTTGGGACGGTTTACAGTGTGTGGGGAAGGGGTTTCAGCGTGTGGGGAATGTGTTTCAGTGTGTGGCGATGTGTTGCAGTGTATGGGGATGGCGTTTCTGTGTGTGGGGAAGGTGTTTCAGTGTGTGGGGATGTGTTTCAGTGTGTGGCGATGGGTTTCAGTGTGTGGGGATGAGTTGCATTGTGTGCGGAAGGGGTTTTGGTGTGTGGGGAAGGTGTTTCAGTGAATGGGGAAGGGTTTTCAGTGTGTGGGGAAGGGGTTTCAGTGTGTGGGGATTTTGATTCTGTGTGTTTGGAAGGGTTTCAGTGTGTGGGGAATGTGTTTCAGTGTGTGGTCAATGTGTTTCAGTGTTTGGGGATGGCTTTCAGTGTGTGGGGAAGGGGTTTTGGAGTGTGGGGAAGGTGTTTCAGAGCGTGGGGATGTGTTGCAGTTTGTGGGGAAGGAGCTTCAGTGTGTGGGGAAGTGTTTCAGTGTGTGGGGAAGGTGTTTCAGTGTGTGGGGAAGGTGTTTCAGTGTGTGGGGTAGGTGTTTCTGTCTGTGCGGAAGGGGTTTCAGTGTGTGGGGATGTGTTTCAGTGTGTGCGGAAGGGGTTTCAGTGTGTGGGGAAGGGTTTCACTGTGTGCGGAAGGGGTTTCAGTGTGTGGGGAAGGAGTTTCAGTGTGTGGGGAAGGTGTTTCAGTGTGTGTGTGGAAGGGGTTTCAGTGTGTGGGGATTTGTTTCATTGTGTAGGGAAGGGGTTTAAGTGTGTGGGGATGTGTCTCAGTGTGTGCGGAAGGTGTTTCAGTGTGTGGGGAAGGTTTTCACTGTGTGCGGAAGGGGTTTCAGTGTGTGGGGAAGGGGTTTCAGTGTGTGGGGAAGGTGTTTCAGTATGTGCGGAAGGGGCTTCAGTGTGTGGGGAAGGGGTTTCAGTGTGTGGGGAAGGTGTTTCAGTGAGTGCAGAAGGTATTTCAGTGTATGGGGAAGGGTTTTCAGTGTGTGGGGAATGTGTTTCAGTGTGTTTGGAAGGGTTTCAGTGTGTTGGGAATGTGTTTCAGTGTGTGGCGAATGAGTATCAGTGTTTTGGGAACGTTTACAGTGTGTGGGGAAGGTGTTTCAGCGTGTGGGGAATGTGTTGCAGTGTGTGGCGATGTGTTGCAGTGTGTGGGGATGGCGTTTCAGTGTGTGGGGAAGTTGTTTCAGTATGTGGGGAAGGGGTTTCAGTGTGTGGGGTAGGGTTTCAGTGTGTGGGGAAGGTGTTTCAGCGTGCGCGGAAGGGGTTTCAGTGTGTGGGAAGGTGTTCTGTTGCGTGGGGAAGGTGTTTCAGTGTGTGGGGAAGGTGTTTCAGTGTGTGGGGAAGGTGTTTCAGTGTGTGGGGTAGGGGTTTCAGAGTGTGGGGAAGGGGTTTCAGTGTGTGGGGATTGTGATTCTGTGTGTTAGGAAGGGTTTCAGTGTGTGGCAAATGTGTTTCAGTGTGTGGTGAATGTGTTTCAGTGTTTGGGGAAGGGTTTCAGTGTGTGGGGAAGGGGTTTCACTGTGTGGGGAAGGTGTTTCAGTTTGTGGGAATGTGTTGCAGTTTGTGGGGAAGGAGTTTCTGTGTGTGGGGAAGTGTTTCAGTGTGTGGGGAAGGTGTTTCAGTGTGTGGGGAAGATGTTTCAATGTGTGGGGAAGGGGTTTCAGTGTGTGAGGAAGGTGTTTCAGTGTGTGCGGAAGGAGTTTCAGTGTGTGGGGAAGGTGCTTCAGTGTGTGCAGAAGGTATTTCAGTGTGTGGGGAAGGGTTTTCAGTGTGTGGGGAATGTGTTTCAGTGTGTTTGGAAGGGTTTCAGAGTGTTGGGAATGTGTTTCAGTGTGTGGTGAATGAGTATCAGTGTTTTGGGAACGTTTACAGTGTGTGGGGAAGGGGTTTCAGCGTGTTGGGAATGTGTTTCAGTGTGTGGCGATGTGATGCAGTGTGTGGGGATGGCGTTTCAGTGTGTGGGGAAGGTGTTTCAGTGCTTGGGGAAGGGGTTTCAGTGTGTGAGGAAGGTGTTTCAGTGTGTGCGGAAGGAGTTTCAGTGTGTGGGGAAGGTGCTTCAGTGTGTGCAGAAGGTATTTCAGAGTGTGGGGAAGGGTTTTCAGTGTGTGGGGAATGTGTTTCAGTGTGTTTGGAAGGGTTTCAGAGTGTCGGGAATGTGTTTCAGTGTGTGGTGAATGAGTATCAGTGTTTTGGGAACGTATACAGTGTGTGGGGAAGGGGTTTCAGTGTGTGGGGTAGGCTTTCCAGTGTGTGGGGAAGGTGCTACTGTGTGTGGGAGGTGTTTCAGTGTGTGGGAAATGTGTTTCAGTGTGTGGGGAAGGGGTTTCAGTGTGTGAGGAAGGTGTTTCAGTGTGTGCGGAAGGGGTTTCAGTGTGTGGGGAAGGTGTTTTGTTGCGTGGGGGAGGTGTTTCAGTGTGTGGGGAAGGGGTTTCAGTGTGTGGGGAAGGTGTTTCAGTGTGTGGGGAAGGGGTTTCATTCTGTGGGGAAGGGGTTTCAGTGTGTGGGGATTTTGATTCTGTGTGTTAGGAAGGGTTTCAGTGTGTGGCGAATGTGTTTCAGTGTGTGGTGAATGGGTTTCAGTGTTTGGGGAAGGGTTTCAGTGTGTGGGGAAGGGGTTTCACTGTGTGGGGAAGGTGTTTCAGTTTTTGGGAATGTGTTGCAGTTTGTGGGGAAGGAGTTTCTGTGTGTGGGGAAGTGTTTCAGTGTGTGGGGAAGGTGTTTCAGTGTGTGGGGAAGGGTTTCAGTGTGTGAAGAAGGTGTTTCAGTGTGTGCGGAAGGGGTTTCAGTGTGTGGGGAAGGTGTTTCAGTGTTTGGGGAAGGTGTTTCAGTGTGTGGGGAAGGTGTTTCAGTGTGTGGGGAAGGTGTTTCAGTGTATGGGGAAGGTGTTTCAGTGTGTGGGGAAGGTGTTTCAGTGTGTGGGGAAGGTGTTTCAGTGTGTGGGGAAGGGGTTTCAGTGTGTGGGGATGTGTTTCAGTATGTGTGGAAGGGTTTTCAGTGTGTGGGGAAGGGTTTCACTGTGTGCGGAAGGGGTTTTAGTGTGTGGGGAAGGAGTTTCAGTGTGTGGGGAAGGTGTTTCAGTGTGTGTGGGGAAGGGGTTTCAGTGTGTGGGGATTTGTTTCATTGTGTAGGGAAGGGTCCTAAGTGTGTGGGGATATGTCTCAGTGTGTGGGGTAGGTGTTTCAGTGTGTGGGGAAGGTTATCACTGTGTGTGGAAGGGGTTTCTGTGTGTGGGGAAGGAGTTTCAGTGTATGGGGAAGGTGTTTCAGGGTGTGCGGAAGGGGCTTCAGTGGGTGGGGAAGGGGTTTCAGTGTTTGGGGAAGGTGTTTCAGTGTGTGCAGAAGGGATTTCAGTGTGTGTGGAAGGGGTTTCAGTGTGTGGGGAATGTGTTTCAAGTGTGTTTGGAAGCGTTTCAGTGTGTGGGAAATGTGTTTCAGTGTGTGGTGAATGAGTGTCAGTGTTTTGGGACGGTTTACAGTGTGTGGGGAAGGGGTTTCAGCGTGTGGGGAATGTGTTTCAGTGTGTGGCGATGTGTTGCAGTGTGTGGGGATGGCGTTTCTGTGTGTGGGGAAGGTGTTTCAGTGTGTGGGGATGTGTTTCAGTGTGTGGCGATGGGTTTCAGTGTGTGGGGATGAGTTGCATTGTGTGCGGAAGTGGTTTTGGTGTGTGGGGAAGGTGTTTCAGTGAATGGGGAAGGGTTTTCAGTGTGTGGGGAAGGGGTTTCAGTGTGTGGGGATTTTGATTCTGTGTGTTTGGAAGGGTTTCAGTGTGTGGGGAATGTGTTTCAGTGTGTGGTCAATGTGTTTCAGTGTTTGGGGATGGCTTTCAGTGTGTGGGGAAGGGGTTTTGGAGTGTGGGGAAGGTGTTTCAGAGCGTGGGGATTTGTTGCAGTTTGTGGGGAAGGAGCTTCAGTGTGTGGGGAAGTGTTTCAGTGTGTGGGGAAGGTGTTTCAGTGTGTGGGGAAGGTGTTTCAGTGTGTGGGGTAGGTGTTTCTGTCTGTGCGGAAGGGGTTTCAGTGTGTGGGGATGTGTTTCAGTGTGTGCGGAAGGGGTTTCAGTGTGTGGGGAAGGGTTTCACGGTGTGCGGAAGGGGTTTCAGTGTGTGGGGAAGGAGTTTCAGTGTGTGGGGAAGGTGTTTCAGTGTGTGTGGGGAAGGGGTTTCAGTGTGTGGGGATTTGTTTCATTGTGTAGGGAAGCGGTTTAAGTGTGTGGGGATGTGTCTCAGTGTGTGCGGAAGGTGTTTCAGTGTGTGGGGAAGGTTTTCACTGTGTGCGGAAGGGGTTTCAGTGTGTGGGGAAGGGGTTTCAGTGTGTGGGGAAGGTGTTTCAGTATGTGCGGAAGGGGCTTCTGTGTGTGGGGAAGGGGTTTCAGTGTGTGGGGAAGGTGTTTCAGTGTGTGCAGAAGGTATTTCAGTGTATGGGGAAGGGTTTTCAGTGTGTGGGGAATGTGTTTCAGTGTGTTTGGAAGGGTTTCAGTGTGTTGGGAATGTGTTTCAGTGTGTGGCGAATGAGTATCAGTGTTTTGGGAACGTTTACAGTGTGTGGGGAAGGTGTTTCAGCGTGTGGGGAATGTGTTGCAGTGTGTGGCGATGTGTTGCAGTGTGTGGGGATGGCGTTTCAGTGTGTGGGGAAGTTGTTTCAGTATGTGGGGAAGGGGTTTCAGTGTGTGGGGTAGGGTTTCAGTGTGTGGGGAAGGTGTTTCAGCGTGCGCGGAAGGGGTTTCAGTGTGTGGGAAGGTGTTCTGTTGCGTGGGGAAGGTGTTTCAGTGTGTGGGGAAGGGGTTTCAGTGTGTGGGGAAGGTGTTTCAGTGTGTGGGGTAGGGGTTTCAGTGTGTGGGGAAGGGGTTTCAGTGTGTGGGGATTGTGATTCTGTGTGTTAGGAAGGGTTTCAGTGTGTGGCAAATGTGTTTCAGTGTGTGGTGAATGTGTTTCAGTGTTTGGGGAAGGGTTTCAGTGTGTGGGGAAGGGGTTTCACTGTGTGGGGAAGGTGTTTCAGTTTGTGGGAATGTGTTGCAGTTTGTGGGGAAGGAGTTTCAGTGTGTGGGGAAGTGTTTCAGTGTGTGGGGAAGGTGTTTCAGTGTGTGGGGAAGGTGTTTCAATGTGTGGGGAAGGGGTTTCAGTGTGTGAGGAAGGTGTTTCAGTGTGTGCGGAAGGAGTTTCAGTGTGTGGGGAAGGTGCTTCAGTGTGTGCAGAAGGTATTTCAGTGTGTGGGGAAGGGTTTTCAGTGTGTGGGGAATGTGTTTCAGTGTGTTTGGAAGGGTTTCAGAGTGTTGGGAATGTGTTTCAGTGTGTGGTGAATGAGTATCAGTGTTTTGGGAACGTTTACAGTGTGTGGGGAAGGGGTTTCAGCGTGTTGGGAATGTGTTTCAGTGTGTGGCGATGTGATGCAGTGTGTGGGGATGGCGTTTCAGTGTGTGGGGAAGGTGTTTCAGTGCTTGGGGAAGGGGTTTCAGTGTGTGAGGAAGGTGTTTCAGTGTGTGCGGAAGGAGTTTCAGTGTGTGGGGAAGGTGCTTCAGTGTGTGCAGAAGGTATTTCAGAGTGTGGGGAAGGGTTTTCAGTGTGTGGGGAATGTGTTTCAGTGTGTTTGGAAGGGTTTCAGAGTGTCGGGAATGTGTTTCAGTGTGTGGTGAATGAGTATCAGTGTTTTGGGAACGTTTACAGTGTGTGGGGAAGGGGTTTCAGCGTGTTGGGAATGTGTTTCAGTGTGTGGCGATGTGATGCAGTGTGTGGGGATGGCGTTTCAGTGTGTGGGGAAGGTGTTTCAGTGCTTGGGGAAGGGGTTTCAGTGTGTGAGGAAGGTGTTTCAGTGTGTGCGGAAGGAGTTTCAGTGTGTGGGGAAGGTGCTTCAGTGTGTGCAGAAGGTATTTCAGAGTGTGGGGAAGGGTTTTCAGTGTGTGGGGAATGTGTTTCAGTGTGTTTGGAAGGGTTTCAGAGTGTCGGGAATGTGTTTCAGTGTGTGGTGAATGAGTATCAGTGTTTTGGGAACGTATACAGTGTGTGGGGAAGGGGTTTCAGTGTGTGGGGTAGGCTTTCCAGTGTGTGGGGAAGGTGCTACTGTGTGTGGGAGGTGTTTCAGTGTGTGGGAAATGTGTTTCAGTGTGTGGGGAAGGGGTTTCAGTGTGTGAGGAAGGTGTTTCAGTGTGTGCGGAAGGGGTTTCAGTGTGTGGGGAAGGTGTTTTGTTGCGTGGGGGAGGTGTTTCAGTGTGTGGGGAAGGGGTTTCAGTGTGTGGGGAAGGTGTTTCAGTGTGTGGGGAAGGGGTTTCATTCTGTGGGGAAGGGGTTTCAGTGTGTGGGGATTTTGATTCTGTGTGTTAGGAAGGGTTTCAGTGTGTGGCGAATGTGTTTCAGTGTGTGGTGAATGGGTTTCAGTGTTTGGGGAAGGGTTTCAGTGTGTGGGGAAGGGGTTTCACTGTGTGGGGAAGGTGTTTCAGTTTTTGGGAATGTGTTGCAGTTTGTGGGGAAGGAGTTTCTGTGTGTGGGGAAGTGTTTCAGTGTGTGGGGAAGGTGTTTCAGTGTGTGGGGAAGGGTTTCAGTGTGTGAAGAAGGTGTTTCAGTGTGTGCGGAAGGGGTTTCAGTGTGTGGGGAAGGTGTTTCAGTGTTTGGGGAAGGTGTTTCAGTGTGTGGGGAAGGTGTTTCAGTGTGTGGGGAAGGTGTTTCAGTGTATGGGGAAGGTGTTTCAGTGTGTGGGGAAGGTGTTTCAGTGTGTGGGGAAGGTGTTTCAGTGTGTGGGGAAGGGGTTTCAGTGTGTGGGGATGTGTTTCAGTATGTGTGGAAGGGTTTTCAGTGTGCGGGGAAGGGTTTCACTGTGTGCGGAAGGGGTTTTAGTGTGTGGGGAAGGAGTTTCAGTGTGTGGGGAAGGTGTTTCAGTGTGTGTGGGGAAGGGGTTTCAGTGTGTGGGGATTTGTTTCATTGTGTAGGGAAGGGTCCTAAGTGTGTGGGGATATGTCTCAGTGTGTGGGGTAGGTGTTTCAGTGTGTGGGGAAGGTTATCACTGTGTGTGGAAGGGGTTTCTGTGTGTGGGGAAGGAGTTTCAGTGTATGGGGAAGGTGTTTCAGGGTGTGCGGAAGGGGCTTCAGTGGGTGGGGAAGGGGTTTCAGTGTTTGGGGAAGGTGTTTCAGTGTGTGCAGAAGGGATTTCAGTGTGTGTGGAAGGGGTTTCAGTGTGTGGGGAATGTGTTTCAAGTGTGTTTGGAAGCGTTTCAGTGTGTGGGAAATGTGTTTCAGTGTGTGGTGAATGAGTGTCAGTGTTTTGGGACGGTTTACAGTGTGTGGGGAAGGGGTTTCAGCGTGTGGGGAATGTGTTTCAGTGTGTGGCGATGTGTTGCAGTGTGTGGGGATGGCGTTTCTGTGTGTGGGGAAGGTGTTTCAGTGTGTGGGGATGTGTTTCAGTGTGTGGCGATGGGTTTCAGTGTGTGGGGATGAGTTGCATTGTGTGCGGAAGTGGTTTTGGTGTGTGGGGAAGGTGTTTCAGTGAATGGGGAAGGGTTTTCAGTGTGTGGGGAAGGGGTTTCAGTGTGTGGGGATTTTGATTCTGTGTGTTTGGAAGGGTTTCAGTGTGTGGGGAATGTGTTTCAGTGTGTGGTCAATGTGTTTCAGTGTTTGGGGATGGCTTTCAGTGTGTGGGGAAGGGGTTTTGGAGTGTGGGGAAGGTGTTTCAGAGCGTGGGGATTTGTTGCAGTTTGTGGGGAAGGAGCTTCAGTGTGTGGGGAAGTGTTTCAGTGTGTGGGGAAGGTGTTTCAGTGTGTGGGGAAGGTGTTTCAGTGTGTGGGGTAGGTGTTTCTGTCTGTGCGGAAGGGGTTTCAGTGTGTGGGGATGTGTTTCAGTGTGTGCGGAAGGGGTTTCAGTGTGTGGGGAAGGGTTTCACGGTGTGCGGAAGGGGTTTCAGTGTGTGGGGAAGGAGTTTCAGTGTGTGGGGAAGGTGTTTCAGTGTGTGTGGGGAAGGGGTTTCAGTGTGTGGGGATTTGTTTCATTGTGTAGGGAAGCGGTTTAAGTGTGTGGGGATGTGTCTCAGTGTGTGCGGAAGGTGTTTCAGTGTGTGGGGAAGGTTTTCACTGTGTGCGGAAGGGGTTTCAGTGTGTGGGGAAGGGGTTTCAGTGTGTGGGGAAGGTGTTTCAGTATGTGCGGAAGGGGCTTCTGTGTGTGGGGAAGGGGTTTCAGTGTGTGGGGAAGGTGTTTCAGTGTGTGCAGAAGGTATTTCAGTGTATGGGGAAGGGTTTTCAGTGTGTGGGGAATGTGTTTCAGTGTGTTTGGAAGGGTTTCAGTGTGTTGGGAATGTGTTTCAGTGTGTGGCGAATGAGTATCAGTGTTTTGGGAACGTTTACAGTGTGTGGGGAAGGTGTTTCAGCGTGTGGGGAATGTGTTGCAGTGTGTGGCGATGTGTTGCAGTGTGTGGGGATGGCGTTTCAGTGTGTGGGGAAGTTGTTTCAGTATGTGGGGAAGGGGTTTCAGTGTGTGGGGTAGGGTTTCAGTGTGTGGGGAAGGTGTTTCAGCGTGCGCGGAAGGGGTTTCAGTGTGTGGGAAGGTGTTCTGTTGCGTGGGGAAGGTGTTTCAGTGTGTGGGGAAGGGGTTTCAGTGTGTGGGGAAGGTGTTTCAGTGTGTGGGGTAGGGGTTTCAGTGTGTGGGGAAGGGGTTTCAGTGTGTGGGGATTGTGATTCTGTGTGTTAGGAAGGGTTTCAGTGTGTGGCAAATGTGTTTCAGTGTGTGGTGAATGTGTTTCAGTGTTTGGGGAAGGGTTTCAGTGTGTGGGGAAGGGGTTTCACTGTGTGGGGAAGGTGTTTCAGTTTGTGGGAATGTGTTGCAGTTTGTGGGGAAGGAGTTTCAGTGTGTGGGGAAGTGTTTCAGTGTGTGGGGAAGGTGTTTCAGTGTGTGGGGAAGGTGTTTCAATGTGTGGGGAAGGGGTTTCAGTGTGTGAGGAAGGTGTTTCAGTGTGTGCGGAAGGAGTTTCAGTGTGTGGGGAAGGTGCTTCAGTGTGTGCAGAAGGTATTTCAGTGTGTGGGGAAGGGTTTTCAGTGTGTGGGGAATGTGTTTCAGTGTGTTTGGAAGGGTTTCAGAGTGTTGGGAATGTGTTTCAGTGTGTGGTGAATGAGTATCAGTGTTTTGGGAACGTTTACAGTGTGTGGGGAAGGGGTTTCAGCGTGTTGGGAATGTGTTTCAGTGTGTGGCGATGTGATGCAGTGTGTGGGGATGGCGTTTCAGTGTGTGGGGAAGGTGTTTCAGTGCTTGGGGAAGGGGTTTCAGTGTGTGAGGAAGGTGTTTCAGTGTGTGCGGAAGGAGTTTCAGTGTGTGGGGAAGGTGCTTCAGTGTGTGCAGAAGGTATTTCAGAGTGTGGGGAAGGGTTTTCAGTGTGTGGGGAATGTGTTTCAGTGTGTTTGGAAGGGTTTCAGAGTGTTGGGAATGTGTTTCAGTGTGTGGTGAATGAGTATCAGTGTTTTGGGAACGTATACAGTGTTTGGGGAAGGGGTTTCCGTGTGTGGGGTAGGCTTTCCAGTGTGTGGGGAAGGTGCTACTGTGTGTGGGAGGTGTTTCAGTGTGTGGGAAAGGTGTTTCAGTGTGTGGGGAAGGGTTTCAGTGTGTGGGGAAGGTGTTTCAGCGTGTGCGGAAGGGGTTTCAGTGTGTGGGGAAGGTGTTTTGTTGCTTGGGGGAGGTGTTTCAGTGTGTGGGGAAGGGGTTTCAGTGTGTGGGGAAGGTGTTTCAGTGTGTGGGGAAGGGGTTTCATTCTGTGGGGAAGGGGTTTCAGTGTGTGGGGATTTTGATTCTGTGTGTTAGGAAGGGTTTCAGTGTGTGGCGAATGTGTTTCAGTTTGTGGTGAATGGGTTTCAGTGTTTGGGGAAGGGTTTCAGTGTGTGGGGAAGGGGTTTCACTGTGTGGGGAAGGTGTTTCAGTTTTTGGGAATGTGTTGCAGTTTGTGGGGAAGGAGTTTCTGTGTGTGGGGAAGTGTTTCAGTGTGTGGGGAAGGTGTTTCAGTGTGTGGGGAAGGGTTTCAGTGTGTGAAGAAGGTGTTTCAGTGTGTGCGGAAGGGGTTTCAGTGTGTGGGGAAGGTGTTTCAGTGTTTGGGGAAGGTGTTTCAGTGTGTGGGGAAGGTGTTTCAGTGTGTGGGGAAGGTGTTTCAGTGTATGGGGAAGGTGTTTCAGTGTGTGGGGAAGGTGTTTCAGTGTGTGGGGAAGGTGTTTCAATGTGTGGGGAAGGGGTTTCAGTGTGTGGGGATGTGTTTCAGTATGTGTGGAAGGGTTTTCAGTGTGTGGGGAAGGGTTTCACTGTTTGCGGAAGGGGTTTCAGTGTGTGGGGAAGGAGTTTCAGTGTGTGGGGAAGGTGTTTCAGTGTGTGTGGGGAAGGGGTTTCAGTGTGTGGGGATTTGTTTCATTGTGTAGGGAAGGGTCCTAAGTGTGTGGGGATATGTCTCAGTGTGTGGGGTAGGTGTTTCAGTGTGTGGGGAAGGTTATCACTGTGTGTGGAAGGGGTTTCTGTGTGTGGGGAAGGAGTTTCAGTGTATGGGGAACGTGCTTCAGGGTGTGCGGAAGGGGCTTCAGTGGGTGGGGAAGGGGTTTCAGTGTGTGGGGAAGGTGTTTCAGTGTGTGCAGAAGGTATTTCAGTGTGTGGGGAAGGGGTTTCAGTGTGTGGGGAATGTGTTTCAAGTGTGTTTGGAAGGGTTTCAGTGTGTGGGAAATGTGTTTCAGTGTGTGGTGAATGAGTATCAGTGTTTTGGGACGGTTTACAGTGTGTGGGGAAGGGGTTTCAGCGTGTGGGGAATGTGTTTCAGTGTGTGGCGATGTGTTGCAGTGTGTGGGGATGGCGTTTCAGTGTGTGGGGAAGGTGTTTCAGTGTGTGGGGATGTGTTTCAGTGTGTGGCGATGGGTTTCAGTGTGTGGGGATGAGTTGCATTGTGTGCGGAAGGGGTTTTGGTGTGTGGGGAAGGTGTTTCAGTGAATGGGGAAGGGTTTTCAGTGTGTGGGGAAGGGGTTTCAGTGTGTGGGGATTTTGATTCTGTGTGTTTGGAAGGGTTTCAGTGTGTGGGGAATGTGTTTCAGTGTGTGGTCAATGTGTTTCAGTGTTTGGGGATGGCTTTCAGTGTGTGGGGAAGGGGTTTTGGAGTGTGGGGAAGGTGTTTCAGAGCGTGGGGATGTGTTGCAGTTTGTGGGGAAGGAGCTTCAGTGTGTGGGGAAGTGTTTCAGTGTGTGGGGATGGTGTTTCAGTGTGTGGGGAAGGGTTTCAGTGTGTGGCGAAGGTGTTTCAGTGTGTGTGGAAGGGGTTTCAGTGTGTGGGGAAGGTGTTTCAGTGTATGGGGAAGTTGTTTCAGTGTGTGGGGAAGGGGCTTCAGTGTGTGGGGAAGTTGTCTCAGTGTGTGGGGAAGGTGTTTCAGTGTGTGGGGATGGGTTTCAGTGAGTGGCGATGGGATTCAGTGTGTGGGGATGAGTTGCATTGTGTGCGGAAGGGGTTTTGGTGTGTGGGGAAGGTGTTTCAGTGAATGGGGAAGGGTTTTCAGTGTGTGGGGAAGGGGTTTCAGTGTGTGGGGATTTTGATTCTGTGTGTTTGGAAGGGTTTCAGTGTGTGGGGAATGTGTTTCAGTGTGTGGTCAATGTGTTTCAGTGTTTGGGGATGGGTTTCAGTGTGTGGGGAAGGGGTTTTATAGTGTGGGGAAGGTGTTTCAGTGTGTGGAGATGGCGTTTCAGTGTGTGGGAAAGGTGTTTCAGTTTGTGGGGAAGGAGTTTCAGTGTGTGGGGAAGTGTTTCAGTGTGTGGGGAAGGTGTTTCAGTGTATGAGGAAGTTGTTTCAGTGTGTGGGGAGGGGGCTTCAGTGTGTGGGGAAGTTGTTTCAGTGTGTGGGGAAGGTGTTTCAGTGTGTGGGGAAGTGGTTTCAGTGTGTGTGGAAGGGGTTTCAGTGTGTGGGGAAGGTGTTTCAGTGTGTGGGGAAGGTGTTTCAGTGTGTGGGGTAGGTGTTTCAGTATGTGGGGAAGGGGTTTCAGTATGTGGGGATGTGTTTCAGTGTGTGCGGAAGGGGTTTCAGTGTGTGGAGAAGGTGTTTCAGTGTATGAGGAAGTTGTTTCAGTGTGTGCGGAGGGGGCTTCAGTGTGTGGGGAAGTTGTTTCAGTGTGTGGGGAAGGTGTTTCAGTGTGTGGGGAATTGGTTTCAGTGTGTGTGGAAGGGGTTTCAGTGTGTGGGGAAGGACTTTCAGTGCGTGGGGAAGGTGTTTCAGTGTGTGTGCGGAAGGGGTTTCAGTGTGTGGGGATTTGTTTCATTGTGTAGGGAAGGGGTCTAAGTCTGTGGGGATATGTCTCAGTGTGTGGGGTATGTGTTTCAGTGTGTGGGGAAGGTTTTCACTGTGTGTGGAAGGTGTTTCAGTGTGTGGGGAAGGGGTTTCAGTGTATGGGGAAGGTGTTTCAGGATGTGCGGAAGGGGCTTCAGTGTGTGAGGTAGGGGTTTCGGTGTTTGGGGAAGGTGTTTCAGTGTGTGCAGAAGGGATTTCAGTGAGTGGGGAGGGGGTTTCAGTGTGTGGGGAATGTGTTTCAAGTGTGTTTGGAAGGGTTTCAGTGTGTGGGGAATGTGTTTCAGAGTGTGGTGAATGTGTATCAGTGTTTTGGGACGGTTTACAGTGTGTGGGGAAGGGGCTTCAGCGTGTGGGGAATGTGTTTCAGTGTGTGGCGATGTGTTGCAGTGTGTGGGGGTGGCGTTTCAGTGTGTGGGGAAGGTGTTTCAGTGTGTGGGAATGGGTTTCAGTGAGTGGCGATGGGTTTCAGTGTGTGGGGATGAGTTGCATTGTGTGCGGAAGGGGTTTTGGTGTGTGGGGAAGGTGTTTCAGTGAATGGGGAAGGGTTTTCAGTGTGTGGGGAAGGGGTTTCAGTGTGTGGGGATTTTGATTCTGTGTGTTTGGAAGGGTTTCAGTGTGTGGGAATGTGTTTCAGTGTGTGGTCAATGTGTTTCAGTGTTTGGGGATGGGTTTCAGTGTGTGGGGAAGGTGTTTTATAGTGTGGGGAAGGGGTTTTATAGTGTGGGAAGGTGTTTCAGTGTGTGGAGATGGCGTTTCAGTGTGTGGGAAAGGTGTTTCAGTTTGTGGGGAAGGAGTTTCAGTGTGTGGGGAAGTGTTTCAGTGTGTGGGGAAGGTGTTTCAGTGTATGAGGAAGTTGTTTCAGTGTGTGGGGAGGGGGCTTCAGTGTGTGGGGAAGTTGTTTCAGTGTGTGGGGAAGGTGTTTCAGTGTGTGGGGAAGTGGTTTCAGTGTGTGTGGAAGGGGTTTCAGTGTGTGGGGAAGGTGTTTCAGTGTGTGGGGAAGGTGTTTCAGTGTGTGGGGTAGGTGTTTCAGTATGTGGGGAAGGGGTTTCAGTATGTGGGGATGTGTTTCAGTGTGTGGGGAAGGGGTTTCAGTGTGTGGGGAAGGGTTTCACTGTGTGCGGAAGGGGTTTCAGTGTGTGGGGAAGGACTTTCAGTGTGTGGGGAAGGTGTTTCAATGTGTGTGGGGAAGGGGTTTCAGTGTGTGGGGAAGGGGTTTCAGTGTGTGGGGAGTTGTTTCATTGTGTAGGGAAGGGGTTTAAGTGTGTGTGGATGTGTCTCAGTGTGTGGGGAAGGTGTTTCAGTGTGTGGGGAAGGTTTTCACTGTGTGCGGAAGGGGTTTCAGTGTGTGCGGAAGGGGTTTCAGTGAGTGGGGAAGGGGTTTCAGTGTGTGGGGAAGGTGTTTCAGTATGTGCGGAAGGGGATTCAGTGTGTGGGGAAGGGGTTTTAGTGTGTGGGGAAGGTGTTTCAGTGTGTGCAGAAGGTATTTCAGTGTGTGCGGAAGGGGTTTCAGTGTGTGGGGAAGGTGTTCTGTTGCGTGGGGAAGGTGTTTCAGTGTGTGGGGAAGGGGTTTCAGTGTGTGGGGAAGGTGTTTCAGTGTGTGAGGAAGGGGTTTCTGTGTGTGGGGATTGTGATTCTGTGTGTTAGGAAGGGTTTCAGTGTGGGGCGAATGTGTTTCAGTGTGTGGTGAATGGGTTTCAGTGTTTGGGGAAGGGTTTCCGTGTGTGGGGAAGGGGTTTCACTGTGTCGGGATGGTGTTTCAGTTTGTGGGAATGTGTTGCAGTTTGTGGGGAAGGAGTTTCAGTGTGTGGGGAAGTGTTTCAGTGTGTGGGGAAGGTGTTTCAGTGTGTGGGGAAGGGTTTCAGTGTGTGAGGAAGGTGTTTCAGTGTGTGAGGAAGGTGTTTCAGTGTGTGTGGAAGGAGTTTCAGTGTGTGGGGAAGGTGTTTCAGTGTGTGCAGAAGGGATTTCAGTGTGTGGGGAAGGGTTTTCAGTCAGTGGGGAATGTGTTTCAGTGTGTTTGGAAGGGTTTCAGTGTGTTGGGAATGTGTTTCAGTGTGTGGTGAATGAGTATCAGTGTTTTGGTAACGTTTACAGTGTGTGGGGAAGGGGTTTCAGCGTGTGGGGAATGTGTTTCAGTGTGTGGCGATGTGTTGCAGTGTGTGGGGATGACGTTTCAGTGTGTGGGGAAGGTGTTTCAGTGTGTGGGGAAGGGGTTTCAGTGTGTGGGGTAGGGTTTCCAGTGTGTGGGGAAGGTGCTACTGTGTGTGGGAGGTGTTTCAGTGTGTGGGAAATGTGTTTCAGTGTGTGGGGAAGGGTTTCAGTGTGTGGGGAAGGTGTTTCAGTGTGTGCAGAAGGGATTTCAGTGTGTGTGGAAGGGGTTTCAGTGTGTGGGGAATGTGTTTCAAGTGTGTTTGGAAGGGTTTCAGTGTGTGGGAAATGTGTTTCAGTGTGTGGTGAATGAGTATCAGTGTTTTGGGACGGTTTACAGTGTGTGGGGAAGGGGTTTCAGCGTGTGGGGAATGTGTTTCAGTGTGTGGCGATGTGTTGCAGTGTGTGGGGATGGCGTTTCTGTGTGTGGGGAAGGTGTTTCAGTGTGTGGGGATGTGTTTCAGTGTGTGGCGATGGGTTTCAGTGTGTGGGGATGAGTTGCATTGTGTGCGGAAGGGGTTTTGGTGTGTGGGGAAGGTGTTTCAGTGAATGGGGAAGGGTTTTCAGTGTGTGGGGAAGGGGTTTCAGTGTGTGGGGATTTTGATTCTGTGTGTTTGGAAGGGTTTCAGTGTGTGGGGAATGTGTTTCAGTGTGTGGTCAATGTGTTTCAGTGTTTGGGGATGGCTTTCAGTGTGTGGGGAAGGGGTTTTGGAGTGTGGGGAAGGTGTTTCAGAGCGTGGGGATGTGTTGCAGTTTGTGGGGAAGGAGCTTCAGTGTGTGGGGAAGTGTTTCAGTGTGTGGGGAAGGTGTTTCAGTGTGTGGGGAAGGTGTTTCAGTGTGTGGGGTAGGTGTTTCTGTCTGTGCGGAAGGGGTTTCAGTGTGTGGGGATGTGTTTCAGTGTGTGCGGAAGGGGTTTCAGTGTGTGGGGAAGGGTTTCACTGTGTGCGGAAGGGGTTTCAGTGTGTGGGGAAGGAGTTTCAGTGTGTGGGGAAGGTGTTTCAGTGTGTGTGGGGAAGGGGTTTCAGTGTGTGGGGATTTGTTTCATTGTGTAGGGAAGGGGTTTAAGTGTGTGGGGATGTGTCTCAGTGTGTGCGGAAGGTGTTTCAGTGTGTGGGGAAGGTTTTCACTGTGTGCGGAAGGGGTTTCAGTGTGTGGGGAAGGGGTTTCAGTGTGTGGGGAAGGTGTTTCAGTATGTGCGGAAGGGGCTTCAGTGTGTGGGGAAGGGGTTTCAGTGTGTGGGGAAGGTGTTTCAGTGTGTGCAGAAGGTATTTCAGTGTATGGGGAAGGGTTTTCAGTGTGTGGGGAATGTGTTTCAGTGTGTTTGGAAGGGTTTCAGTGTGTTGGGAATGTGTTTCAGTGTGTGGCGAATGAGTATCAGTGTTTTGGGAACGTTTACAGTGTGTGGGGAAGGTGTTTCAGCGTGTGGGGAATGTGTTGCAGTGTGTGGCGATGTGTTGCAGTGTGTGGGGATGGCGTTTCAGTGTGTGGGGAAGTTGTTTCAGTATGTGGGGAAGGGGTTTCAGTGTGTGGGGTAGGGTTTCAGTGTGTGGGGAAGGTGTTTCAGCGTGCGCGGAAGGGGTTTCAGTGTGTGGGAAGGTGTTCTGTTGCGTGGGGAAGGTTTATCAGTGTGTGGGGAATGTGTTTCAGTGTGTGGGGAAGGTGTTTCAGTGTGTGGGGTAGGGGTTTCAGTGTGTGGGGAAGGGGTTTCAGTGTGTGGGGATTGTGATTCTGTGTGTTAGGAAGGGTGTCAGTGTGTGGCAAATGTGTTTCAGTGTGTGGTGAATGTGTTTCAGTGTTTGGGGAAGGGTTTCAGTGTGTGGGGAAGGGGTTTCACTGTGTGGGGAAGGTGTTTCAGTTTGTGGGAATGTGTTGCAGTTTGTGGGGAAGGAGTTTCAGTGTGTGGGGAAGTGTTTCAGTGTGTGGGGAAGGTGTTTCAGTGTGTGGGGAAGGGGTTTCAGTGTGTGAGGAAGGTGTTTCAGTGTGTGCGGAAGGAGTTTCAGTGTGTGGGGAAGGTGCTTCAGTGTGTGCAGAAGGTATTTCAGTGTGTGGGGAAGGTTTTTCAGTGTGTGGGGAATGTGTTTCAGTGTGTTTGGAAGGGTTTCAGAGTGTTGGGAATGTGTTTCAGTGTGTGGGGAATGAGTATCAGTGTTTTGGGAACGTTTACAGTGTGTGGGGAAGGGGTTTCAGCGTGTTGGGAATGTGTTTCAGTGTGTGGCGATGTGTTGCAGTGTGTGGGGATGGCGTTTCAGTGTGTGGGGAAGGTGTTTCAGTGCTTGGGGAAGGGGTTTCAGTGTGTGAGGAAGGTGTTTCAGTGTGTGCGGAAGGAGTTTCAGTGTGTGGGGAAGGTGCTTCAGTGTGTGCAGAAGGTATTTCAGAGTGTGGGGAAGGGTTTTCAGTGTGTGGGGAATGTGTTTCAGTGTGTTTGGAAGGGTTTCAGAGTGTTGGGAATGTGTTTCAGTGTGTGGTGAATGAGTATCAGTGTTTTGGGAACGTATACAGTGTGTGGGGAAGGGGTTTCACTGTGTGGGGTAGGCTTTCCAGTGTGTGGGGAAGGTGCTACTGTGTGTGGGAGGTGTTTCAGTGTGTGGGAAAGGTGTTTCAGTGTGTGGGGAAGGGTTTCAGTGTGTGGGGAAGGTGTTTCAGCGTGTGCGGAAGGGGTTTTAGTGTGTGGGGAAGGTGTTTTGTTGCGTGGGGGAGGTGTTTCAGTGTGTGGGGAAGGGGTTTCAGTGTGTGGGGAAGGTGTTTCAGTGTGTGGGGAAGGGGTTTCATTCTGTGGGGAAGGGGTTTCAGTGTGTGGGGATTTTGATTCTGTGTGTTAGGAAGGGTTTCAGTGTGTGGCGAATGTGTTTCAGTGTGTGGTGAATGGGTTTCAGTGTTTGGGGAAGGGTTTCAGTGTGTGGGGAAGAGGTTTCACTGTGTGGGGAAGGTGTTTCAGTTTTTGGGAATGTGTTGCAGTTTGTGGGGAAGGAGTTTCTGTGTGTGGGGAAGTGTTTCAGTGTGTGGGGAAGGTGTTTCAGTGTGTGGGGAAGGGTTTCAGTGTGTGAAGAAGGTGTTTCAGTGTGTGCGGAAGGGGTTTCAGTGTGTGGGGAAGGTGTTTCAGTGTTTGGGGAAGGTGTTTCAGTGTGTGGGGAAGGTGTTTCAGTGTGTGGGGAAGGTGTTTCAGTGTATGGGGAAGGTGTTTCAGTGTGTGGGGAAGGTGTTTCAGTGTGTGGGGAAGGTGTTTCAATGTGTGGGGAAGGGGTTTCAGTGTGTGGGGATGTGTTTCAGTATGTGTGGAAGGGTTTTCAGTGTGTGGGGAAGGGTTTCACTGTTTGCGGAAGGGGTTTCAGTGTGTGGGGAAGGAGTTTCAGTGTGTGGGGAAGGTGTTTCAGTGTGTGTGGGGAAGGGGTTTCAGTGTGTGGGGATTTGTTTCATTGTGTAGGGAAGGGTCCTAAGTGTGTGGGGATATGTCTCAGTGTGTGGGGTAGGTGTTTCAGTGTGTGGGGAAGGTTATCACTGTGTGTGGAAGGGGTTTCTGTGTGTGGGGAAGGAGTTTCAGTGTATGGGGAAGGTGTTTCAGGGTGTGCGGAAGGGGCTTCAGTGGGTGGGGAAGGGGTTTCAGTGTGTGGGGAAGGTGTTTCAGTGTGTGCAGAAGGTATTTCAGTGTGTGGGGAAGGGGTTTCAGTGTGTGGGGAATGTGTTTCAAGTGTGTTTGGAAGGGTTTCAGTGTGTGGGAAATGTGTTTCAGTGTGTGGTGAATGAGTATCAGTGTTTTGGGACGGTTTACAGTGTGTGGGGAAGGGGTTTCAGCGTGTGGGGAATGTGTTTCAGTGTGTGGCGATGTGTTGCAGTGTGTGGGGATGGCGTTTCAGTGTGTGGGGAAGGTGTTTCAGTGTGTGGGGATGTGTTTCAGTGTGTGGCGATGGGTTTCAGTGTGTGGGGATGAGTTGCATTGTGTGCGGAAGGGGTTTTGGTGTGTGGGGAAGGTGTTTCAGTGAATGGGGAAGGGTTTTCAGTGTGTGGGGAAGGGGTTTCAGTGTGTGGGGATTTTGATTCTGTGTGTTTGGAAGGGTTTCAGTGTGTGGGGAATGTGTTTCAGTGTGTGGTCAATGTGTTTCAGTGTTTGGGGATGGCTTTCAGTGTGTGGGGAAGGGGTTTTGGAGTGTGGGGAAGGTGTTTCAGAGCGTGGGGATGTGTTGCAGTTTGTGGGGAAGGAGCTTCAGTGTGTGGGGAAGTGTTTCAGTGTGTGGGGATGGTGTTTCAGTGTGTGGGGAAGGGTTTCAGTGTGTGGCGAAGGTGTTTCAGTGTGTGTGGAAGGGGTTTCAGTGTGTGGGGAAGGTGTTTCAGTGTATGGGGAAGTTGTTTCAGTGTGTGGGGAAGGGGCTTCAGTGTGTGGGGAAGTTGTCTCAGTGTGTGGGGAAGGTGTTTCAGTGTGTGGGGATGGGTTTCAGTGAGTGGCGATGGGATTCAGTGTGTGGGGATGAGTTGCATTGTGTGCGGAAGGGGTTTTGGTGTGTGGGGAAGGTGTTTCAGTGAATGGGGAAGGGTTTTCAGTGTGTGGGGAAGGGGTTTCAGTGTGTGGGGATTTTGATTCTGTGTGTTTGGAAGGGTTTCAGTGTGTGGGGAATGTGTTTCAGTGTGTGGTCAATGTGTTTCAGTGTTTGGGGATGGGTTTCAGTGTGTGGGGAAGGTGTTTTATAGTGTGGGGAAGGTGTTTCAGTGTGTGGAGATGGCGTTTCAGTGTGTGGGAAAGGTGTTTCAGTTTGTGGGGAAGGAGTTTCAGTGTGTGGGGAAGTGTTTCAGTGTGTGGGGAAGGTGTTTCAGTGTATGAGGAAGTTGTTTCAGTGTGTGGGGAGGGGGCTTCAGTGTGTGGGGAAGTTGTTTCAGTGTGTGGGGAAGGTGTTTCAGTGTGTGGGGAAGTGGTTTCAGTGTGTGTGGAAGGGGTTTCAGTGTGTGGGGAAGGTGTTTCAGTGTGTGGGGAAGGTGTTTCAGTGTGTGGGGTAGGTGTTTCAGTATGTGGGGAAGGGGTTTCAGTATGTGGGGATGTGTTTCAGTGTCTGGGGAAGGGGTTTCAGTGTGTGGGGAAGGGTTTCACTGTGTGCGGAAGGGGTTTCAGTGTGTGGGGAAGGACTTTCAGTGTGTGGGGAAGGTGTTTCAATGTGTGTGGGGAAGGGGTTTCAGTGTGTGGGGAGTTGTTTCATTGTGTAGGGAAGGGGTTTAAGTGTGTGGGGAAGGTGTTTCACTGTGTTGGGAAGGGGTTTCAGTCTGTGGGGAAGGGGTTTCAGTGTGTGGGGATTTTGATTCTGTGTGTTAGGAAGGGTTTCAGTGTGTGGCGAATGTGTTTCAGTGTGTGGTGAATGGGTTTCAGTGTTTGGGGAAGGGTTTCAGTGTGTGGGGAAGGGGTTTCACTGCCTGGGGAAGGTGTTTCAGTTTTTGGGAATGTGTTGCAGTTTGTGGGGAAGGAGTTTCTGTGTGTGGGGAAGTGTTTCAGTGTGTGGGTAAGGTGTTTCAGTGTGTGGGGAAGGGTTTCAGTGTGTGAAGAAGGTGTTTCAGTGTGTGCGGAAGGGGTTTCAGTGTGTGGGGAAGGTGTTTCAGTGTATGGGGAAGGTGTTTCAGTGTGTGGGGAAGGTGTTTCAGTGTGTGGGGAAGGTGTTTCAGTGTGTGGGGAAGGTGTTTCAGAGTGTGGGGAGGGTGTTTCAGTGTGTGGGGAAGGTGTTTCAGTGCGTGGGGAAGGGGTTTCAGTGTGTGGGGATGTGTTTCAGTGTGTGTGGAAGGGGTTTCAGTGTGTGGGGAAGGGTTTCACTGTGTGCGGAAGGGGTTTCAGTGTGTGGGGAAGGAGTTTCAGTGTGTGGAGAAGGAGTTTCAGTGTATGAGGAAGTTGTTTCAGTGTGTGGGGAGGGGGCTTCAGTGTGTGGGGAAGTTGTTTCAGTGTGTGGGGAAGGTGTTTCAGTGTGTGGGGAAGTGGTTTCAGTGTGTGTGGAAGGGGTTTCAGTGTGTGGGGAAGGACTTTCAGTGCGTGGGGAAGGTGTTTCAGTGTGTGTGCGGAAGGGGTTTCAGTGTGTGGGGATTTGTTTCATTGTGTAGGGAAGGGGTCTAAGTGTGTGGGGATATGTCTCAGTGTGTGGGGTATGTGTTTCAGTGTGTGGGGAAGGTTTTCACTGTGTGTGGAAGGTGTTTCAGTGTGTGGGGAAGGAGTTTCAGTGTATGGGGAAGGTGTTTCAGGATGTGCGGAAGGGGCTTCAGTGGGTGGGGTAGGGGTTTTGGTGTTTGGGGAAGGTGTTTCAGTGTGTGCAGAAGGGATTTCAGTGAGTGGGGAGGGGGTTTCAGTGTGTGGGGAATGTGTTTCAAGTGTGTTTGGAAGGGTTTCAGTGTGTGGGGAATGTGTTTCAGAGTGTGGTGAATGTGTATCAGTGGTTTGGGACGGTTTACAGTGTGTGGGGAAGGGGCTTCAGCGTGTGGGGAATGTGTTTCAGTGTGTGGCGATGTGTTGCAGTGTGTGGGGGTGGCGTTTCAGTGTGTGGGGAAGGTGTTTCAGTGTGTGGGAATGGGTTTCAGTGAGTGGCGATGGGTTTCAGTGTGTGGGGATGAGTTGCATTGTGTGCGGAAGGGGTTTTGGTGTGTGGGGAAGGTGTTTCAGTGAATGGGGAAGGGTTTTCAGTGTGTGGGGAAGGGGTTTCAGTGTGTGGGGATTTTGATTCTGTGTGTTTGGAAGGGTTTCAGTGTGTGGGAATGTGTTTCAGTGTGTGGTCAATGTGTTTCAGTGTTTGGGGATGTGTTTCAGTGTGTGGGGAAGGTGTTTTATAGTGTGGGGAAGGGGTTTTATAGTGTGGGAAGGTGTTTCAGTGTG
This sequence comes from Heterodontus francisci, assembly GCF_036365525.1. NCBI lineage: Eukaryota > Metazoa > Chordata > Chondrichthyes > Heterodontiformes > Heterodontidae > Heterodontus > Heterodontus francisci. Next base: position 873,104 of record NW_027142143.1, on the reverse strand, counting down.
TGGAGATGGCGTTTCAGTGTGTGGGAAAGGTGTTTCAGTTTGTGGGGAAGGAGTTTCAGTGTGTGGGGAAGTGTTTCAGTGTGTGGGGAAGGTGTTTCAGTGTATGAGGAAGTTGTTTCAGTGTGTGGGGAGGGGGCTTCTGTGTGTGGGGAAGTTGTTTCAGTGTGTGGGGAAGGTGTTTCAGTGTGTGGGGAAGTGGTTTCAGTGTGTGTGGAAGGGGTTTCAGTGTGTGGGGAAGGTGTTTCAGTGTGTGGGGTAGGTGTTTCAGTATGTGGGGAAGGGGTTTCAGTATGTGGGGATGTGTTTCAGTGTGTGGGGAAGGGGTTTCAGTGTGTGGGGAAGGGATTCACTGTGTGCGGAAGGGGTTTCAGTGTGTGGGGAAGGACTTTCAGTGTGTGGGGAAGGTGTTTCAATGTGTGTGGGGAAGGGGTTTCAGTGTGTGGGGAAGGGGTTTCAGTGTGTGGGGAGTTGTTTCATTGTGTAGGGAAGGGGTTTAAGTGTGTGTGGATGTGTCTCAGTGTGTGGGGAAGGTGTTTCAGTGTGTGGGGAAGGTTTTCAGTGTGTGCGGAAGGGGTTTCAGTGTGTGCGGAAGGGGTTTCAGTGTGTGGGGAAGGGGTTTCAGTGTGTGGGGAAGGTGTTTCAGTATGTGCGGAAGGGGCTTCAGTGTGTGGGGAAGGGGTTTTAGTGTGTGGGGAAGGTGTTTCAGTGTGTGCAGAAGGTATTTCAGTGTGTGCGGAAGGGGCTTCAGTGTGTGGGGAAGGTGTTCTGTTGCGTGGGAAAGGTGTTTCAGTGTGTGGGGAAGGGGTTTCAGTGTGTGGGGAAGGTGTTTCAGTGTGTGAGGAAGGGGTTTCTGTGTGTGGGGATTGTGATTCTGTGTGTTAGGAAGGGTTTCAGTGTGGGGCGAATGTGTTTCAGTGTGTGGTGAATGGGTTTCAGTGTTTGGGGAAGGGTTTCCGTGTGTGGGGAAGGGGTTTCACTGTGTCGGGATGGTGTTTCAGTTTGTGGGAATGTGTTGCAGTTTGTGGGGAAGGAGTTTCAGTGTGTGGGAAAGTGTTTCAGTGTGTGGGGAAGGTGTTTCAGTGTGTGGGGAAGGGTTTCAGTGTGTGAGGAGGATGTTTCAGTGTGTGAGGCAGGTGTTTCAGTGTGTGTGGAAGGAGTTTCAGTGTGTGGGGAAGGTGTTTCAGTGTGTGCAGAAGGGATTTCAGTGTGTGGGGAAGGGTTTTCAGTCAGTGGGGAATGTGTTTCAGTGTGTTTGGAAGGGTTTCAGTGTGTTGGGAATGTGTTTCAGTGTGTGGTGAATGAGTATCAGTGTTTTGGGAACGTTTACAGTGTGTGGGGAAGGGGTTTCAGCGTGTGGGGAATGTGTATCAGTGTGTGGCGATGTGTTGCAGTGTGTGGGGATGACGTTTCAGTGTGTGGGGAAGGTGTTTCAGTGTGTGGGGAAGGGGTTTCAGTGTGTGGGGTAGGGTTTCCAGTGTGTGGGGAAGGTGCTACTGTGTGTGGGAGGTGTTTCAGTGTGTGGGGAATGTGTTTCAGTGTGTGGGGAAGGGTTTCATTGTGTGGGGAAGGTGTTCTGTTGCGTGGGGAAGGTGTTTCAGTGTGTGGGGAAGGGGTTTCAGTGTGTGGGGAAGGTGTTTCAGTGTGTGGGGAAGGGGTTTCAGTGTGTGTTGAAGGGGTTTCTGTGTGTGGGGATTGTGATTCTGTGTGTTAGGAAGGGTTTCAGTGTGTGGCGAATGTGTTTCAGTGAGTGGTGAATGGGTTTCAGTGTTTTGGGAAGGGTTTCAGTGTGTGGGGAAGGGGTTTCACTGTGTGGGGAAGGTGTTTCAGTGTGTGGAGATGGCGTTTCAGTGTGTGAGGAAGGGGTTTCTGTGTGTGGGGATTGTGATTCTGTGTGTTAGGAAGGGTTTCAGTGTGGGGCGAATGTGTTTCAGTGTGTGGTGAATGGGTTTCAGTGTTTGGGGAAGGGTTTCCGTGTGTGGGGAAGGGGTTTCACTGTGTCGGGATGGTGTTTCAGTTTGTGGGAATGTGTTGCAGTTTGTGGGGAAGGAGTTTCAGTGTGTGGGAAAGTGTTTCAGTGTGTGGGGAAGGTGTTTCAGTGTGTGGGGAAGGGTTTCAGTGTGTGAGGAGGATGTTTCAGTGTGTGAGGCAGGTGTTTCAGTGTGTGTGGAAGGAGTTTCAGTGTGTGGGGAAGGTGTTTCAGTGTGTGCAGAAGGGATTTCAGTGTGTGGGGAAGGGTTTTCAGTCAGTGGGGAATGTGTTTCAGTGTGTTTGGAAGGGTTTCAGTGTGTTGGGAATGTGTTTCAGTGTGTGGTGAATGAGTATCAGTGTTTTGGGAACGTTTACAGTGTGTGGGGAAGGGGTTTCAGCGTGTGGGGAATGTGTATCAGTGTGTGGCGATGTGTTGCAGTGTGTGGGGATGACGTTTCAGTGTGTGGGGAAGGTGTTTCAGTGTGTGGGGAAGGGGTTTCAGTGTGTGGGGTAGGGTTTCCAGTGTGTGGGGAAGGTGCTACTGTGTGTGGGAGGTGTTTCAGTGTGTGGGGAATGTGTTTCAGTGTGTGGGGAAGGGTTTCATTGTGTGGGGAAGGTGTTCTGTTGCGTGGGGAAGGTGTTTCAGTGTGTGGGGAAGGGGTTTCAGTGTGTGGGGAAGGTGTTTCAGTGTGTGGGGAAGGGGTTTCAGTGTGTGTTGAAGGGGTTTCTGTGTGTGGGGATTGTGATTCTGTGTGTTAGGAAGGGTTTCAGTGTGTGGCGAATGTGTTTCAGTGAGTGGTGAATGGGTTTCAGTGTTTTGGGAAGGGTTTCAGTGTGTGGGGAAGGGGTTTCACTGTGTGGGGAAGGTGTTTCAGTTTGTGGGAATGTGTTGCAGTTTGTGGGGAAGGAGTTTCAGTGTGTGGGGAAGTGTTTCAGTGTGTGGGGAAGGTGTTTCAGTGTGTGGGGAAGGTTTTCAGTGTGTGAGGAAGGTGTTTCAGTGTGTGCGGAAGGAGTTTCAGTGTGTGGGGAAGGTGTTTCAGTGTGTGCAGAAGGTATTTCAGTGTGTGGGGAAGGGTTTTCAGTGTGTGGGGAATGTGTTTCAGTGTGTTTGGAAGGGTTTCAGTGTGTTGGGAATGTGTTTCAGTGTGTGGTGAATGAGTATCAGTGTTTTGGGAACGTTTACAGTGTGTGGGGAAGGGGTTTCAGCGTGTGGGGAATGTGTTTCAGTGTGTGGCGATGAGTTGCAGTGTGTGGGGATGGCGTTTCAGTGTGTGGGAAAGGTGTTTCAGTGTGTGGGGAAGGGGTTTCAGTGTGTGGGATAGGCTTTCCAGTGTGTGGGGAAGGTGCTACTGTGTGTGGGAGGTGTTTCAGTGTGTGGGAAAGGTGTTTCAGTGTGTGGGGAAGGGTTTCAGTGTGTGGGGAAGGTGTTTCAGCGTGTGCGGAAGGGGTTTCAGTGTGTGGGGAAGGTGTTTTGTTGCGTGGGGAAGGTGTTTCAGTGTGTGGGGAAGGGGTTTCAGTGAGTGGGGAAAGTGTTTCAGTGTGTGGGGAAGGGGTTTCAGTATGCGGGGAAGGGGTTGCAGTGTGTGGGGATTTTGATTCTGTGTGTTAGGAAGGGTTTCAGTGTGTTCGAATGTGTTTCAGTGTGTGGTGAATGGGTTTCAGTGTTTGGGGAAGGGTTTCAGTGTGTGGGGAAGTGGTTTCACTGTGTGGGGAAGGTGTTTCAGTTTGTGGGAATGTGTTGCAGTTTGTGGGGAAGGAGTTTCTGTGTGTGGGGAAGTGTTTCAGTGTGTGGGGAAGGTGTTTCAGTGTGTGGGGAAGGGTTTCAGTGTGTGAGGAAGGTGTTTCAGTGTGTGCGGAAGGGGTTTCAGTGTGTGGGGAAGGTGTTTCAGTGCATGGGGAAGGTGTTTCAGTGTGTGGGGAAGGTGTTTCAGTGTGTGGGGAAGGTGTTTCAGTTTGTGGGGAAGGTGTTTCAGTGTGTGGGGAATTTGTTTCAGTGTGTGGGGAAGGTGTTTCAGTGTGTTGGGAAGGAGTTTCAGTGTGTGGGGATGTGTTTCAGTGTGTGGGGAAGGGGTTTCAATGTGTGGGGTAAGGTTTCACTGTGTGCAGAAGGGGTTTCAGTGTGTGGGGATGGTTTTTCAGTGTGTGTGGGGAAGGGGTTTCAGTGTGTGGGGATTTGCTTCATTGTGTAGGGAAGGGGTCTAAGTGTGTGGGGATATGTCTCAGTGTGTGGGGTAGGTGTTTCAATGTGTGGGGAAGGTTTTCGCTGTGTGTGGAAGGGGTTTCAGTGTGTGGGGAATGTGTTTCAATGTGTGGTGAATGTGTTTCAGTTTGTGGCGATGTGTTGCAGTGTGTGGGGATGGCGTTTCATTGTGTGGGGAAGGTGTTTCAGTGTGTGGGGAAGGGGTTTCACTGTGTGGGGAAGGTGTTTCAGTTTGTGGGAATGTGTTGCAGTTTGTGGGGAAGGAGTTTCAGTGTGTGAGGAAGGTGTTTCAGTGTGTGCGGAAGGGTTTTCAGTGTGTGGGGAAGGTGTTTCAGTGTGTGCAGAAGGTATTTCAGTGTGTGGGGAAGGGTTTTCAGTGTGTGGGGAATGTGTTTCAGTGTGTTTGGAAGGGTTTCAGTGTGTTGGGAATGTGTTTCAGTGTGTGGTGAATGAGTATCAGTGTTTTGGGAACGTTTACAGTGTGTGGGGAAGGGGTTGCAGCGTGTGGGGAATGTGTTTCACTGTGTGGCGATGTGTTGCAGTGTGTGGGGATGGCGTTTCAGAGTGTGGGGAAGGTGTTTCAGTGTGTGGGGAAGGGGTTTCAGTGTGTGGGGTAGGGTTTCCAGTGTGTGGGGAAGGTGCTACTGTGTGTGGGAGGTGTTTCAGTGTGTGGGAAAGGTGTTTCAGTGTGTGGGGAAGAGTTTCAGTGTGTGTGGAATGTGTTTCAGCGTGTGCGGAAGGGGTTTCAGTGTGTGGGGAAGGTGTTTTGTTGCGTGGGGAAGGTGTTTCACTGTGTGGGGAAGGGGTTTCAGTGTATGGGGAAGGTGTTTCAGTGTGTGGGGAATGTGTTTCAGTGTGTGGGGAAGGTGTTTCAGTGTGTGGGGAAGGGGTTTCAGTGTGTGGGGATGTGTTTCAGTGTGTGGGGAAGGGGTTACAGTGTGTGGGGTAAGGTTTCACTGTGTGCGGAAGGGGTTTCAGTGTGTGGGGAAGGAGTTTCAGCGTGTGGGGATGGTGTTTCAGTGTGTGTGGGGAAGGGGTTTCAGTGTGTGGGGATTTGCTTCATTGTGTAGGGAAGGGGTCTAAGTGTGTGGGGATATGTCTCAGTGTGTGGGGTAGGTGTTTCAGTGTGTGGGGAAGGTTTTCACTGTGTGCGGAAGGGGTTTCAGTGTGTGGGGAAGGAGATTCAGTGTATGGGGAAAGTGTTTCAGGATGTGCGGAAGGGGCTTCAGTGTGTGGGGAAAGGGTTTCAGTGTGTGGGGAAGGTGTTTCAGTGTGTGCAGAAGGGATTTCAGTGTGTGGGGAAGGGGTTTCAGTGTGTGGGGAATGTGTTTCAACTGTGTTTGGAAGGGTTTCAGTGTGTGGGGAATGTGTTTCAGTGTGTGGTGATGTGTTGCAGTGTGTGGGGATGGCGTTTCAGTGTGTGGGGAAGGTGTTTCAGTGTGTGGGTCAGGGGTTTCAGTGTGTGGGGGAGGGTTTCCAGTGTGTGGGGAAGGTGCTACTGTGTGTGGGAGGTGTTGCAGTGTGTGGGGAAGGTGTTTCAGTGTGTGGGGAAAGTGTTTTGTTGCGTGGGGAAGGTGTTTCAGTGTGTGGGGAAGGGGTTTCAGTGTGTGGGGAAGGTGTTTCTGTGTGTGCAGAAAGGGTTTCAGTGTGTGCGGAAGGGGTTTCAGTGTGTGGGGAAGGGGTTTCAGTGCATGGGGAAGGTGTTTCAGTATGTGCGGAAGCGTCTTCAGTGAGTGGGGAAGGGGTTTCAGTGTGTGGGGAAGGTGTTTCAGTGTGTGCAGAAGGGATTTCAGTGTGTGGGGAAGGGCTTTCAGTGTGTGGGGAATGTGTTTCAGTGTGTTTGGAAGGGTTTCAGTGTGTGGGGAATGTGTTTCAATGTGTGGTGAATGTGTTTCAGTGTGTGGCGATGTGTTGCAGTGTGTGGGGATGGCGTTGCATTGTGTGGGGAAGGTGTTTCAGTGTATGGGGAAGGGGTTTCACTGTGTGGGGAAGGTGTTTCAGTTTGTGGGAATGTGTTGCAGTTTGTGGGGAAGGGGTTTCAGTGTGTGGGGAAGGTGTTTCAGTGTGTGCAGAAGGTATTTCAGTGTGTGGGGAAGGGTTTTCAGTGTGTGGGGAATGTGTTTCAGTGTGTTTGGAAGGGTTTCAGTGTGTTGGGAATGTGTTTCAGTGTGTGGTGAATTAGTATCAGTGTTTTGGGAACGTTTACAGTGTGTGGGGAAGGGGCTGCAGCGTGTGGGGAATGTGTTTCAGTGTGTGGCGATGTGTTGCAGTGTGTGGGGAAGGTGCTACTGTGTGTGGGAGGTGTTTCAGTGTGTGGGGAAGGTTTTCTGTTGCGTGGGGAAGGGGTTTCAGTGTGTGGGGTAGGGTTTCCAGTGTGTGGGGAAGGTGCTACTGTGTGTGGGAGGTGTTTCAGTGTGTGGGAAAGGTGTTTCAGTGTGTGGGGAAGGGTTTCAGTGTGTGGGGAAGGTGTTTCAGCGTGTGCGGAAGGGGTTTCAGTGTGTGGGGAAGGTGTTTTGTTGCGTGGGGAAGGTGTTTCAGTGTGTGGGGAAGGGGTTTCAGTGTGTGGGGAAGGTGTTTCAGTGTGTGGGGAAGGGGTTTCAGTGTGTGGGGTAGGGTTTCCAGTGTGTGGGGAAGGTGCTACTGTGTGTGGGAGGTGTTTCAGTGTGTGGGAAAGGTGTTTCAGTGTGTGGGGAAGGGTTTCAGTGTGTGGGGAAGGTGTTTCAGCGTGTGCGGAAGGGGTTTCAGTGTGTGGGGAAGGTGTTTTGTTGCGAGGGGAAGGTGTTTCAGTGTGTGGGGAAGGGGTTTCAGTGTGTGGGGAAGGGGTTTCAGTGTGTGGGGAAGGTGTTTCAGTGTGTGGGGAAGGGGTTTCAGTGTGTGGGGAAGGGGTTTCAGTGTGTGGGGAAGGGGTTTCAGTGTGTGGGGATTGTGATTCTGTGTGTTAGGAAGGTTTTCAGTGTGTGGCGAATGTGTTTCAGTGTGTGGTGAATGGGTTTCAGTGTTTGGGGAAGGGTTTCAGTGTGTTGGGAAGGGGCTTCACTGTGTGGGGAAGGTGTTTCAGTTTGTGGGAATGTGTTGCAGTTTGTGGGGAAGGAGTTTCAGTGTGTGGGGAAGTGTTTCAGTGTGTGGGGAAGGTGTTTCAGTGTGTGGGGAAGGGGTTTCAGTGTGTGGGGAAGGGTTTTCAGTGAGTGGGGAATGTGTTTCAGTGTGTGGTGAATGAGTATCAGTGTTTTGGGAACGTTTACAGTGTGTGGGGAAGGGGTTTCAGCGTGTGGGGAATGTGTTTCAGTGTGTGGCGATGTGTTGCAGTGTGTGGGGATGGCGTTTCAGTGTGTGGGGAAGGTGTTTCAGTGTGTGGGGAAGGGGTTTCAGTGTGTGGGGTAGGGTTTCCAGTGTGTGGGGAAGGTGCTACTGTGTGTGGGAGGTGTTTCAGTGTGTGGGGAAGGTTTTCTGTTGCGTGGGGAAGTTGTTTCAGTGTGTGGGGAAGGGGTTTCAGTGAGTGGGGAAGGTGTTTCAGTGTGTGGGGAAGGGGTTTCAGTCTGCGGGGAAGGGGTTTCAGTGTGTGGGGATTTTGATTCTGTGTGTTCGGAAGGGTTTCAGTGTGTGGCGATTGTGTTTCAGTGTGTGGTGAATGGGTTTCAGTGTTTGGGGAAGGGTTTCAGTGTGTGGGGAAGTGGTTTCACTGTGTGGGGAAGGTGTTTCAGTTTGTGGGAATGTGTTGCAGTTTGTGGGGAAGGAGTTTCTGTGTGTGGGGAAGTGTTTCAGTGTGTGGTAAATGAGTATCAGTGTTATGGGAAGTTTTACAGTGTGTGGGGAAGGGGTTTCAGCGTGTGGGGAATGTGTTTCAGTGTGTGGCGATGTGTTGCAGTGTTTGGGGATGGCGTTTCAGTGTGTGGGGAAGGTGTTTCAGTGTGTGGGTCAGGGGTCCAAGTGTGTGGGGGAGGGTTTCCAGTGTGTGGGGAAGGTGCTACTGTGTGTGGGAGGTGTTTCAGTGTGTGGGGAAGGTGTTTCAGTGTGTGGGGAAGGTGTTTTGTTGCGTGGGGAAGGTGTTACAGTGTGTGGGGAAGGGGTTTCATTGTGTGGGGAAGGTGTTTCTGTGTGTGCGGAAAGGGTTTCACTGTGTGGGGAAGGTGTTTCAGTGTGTGGGGAAGGATTTCACTTTGTGCAGAAGGGGTTTCAGTGTGTGGGGAAGTGGTTTCAGTGCATGGGGAAGGTGTTTCAGTAAGTGCGGAAGCGTCTTCAGTGTGTGGGGAAGGGGTTTCAGTGTGTGGGGAAGGGTTTCACTGTGTGCAGAAGGGATTTCAGTGTGTGGGGAAGGGGTTTCAGTGTGTGGGGAATGCGTTTCAGTGTGCTTGGAAGGGTTTCAGTGAGTGGGGAATGTGTTTCAATGTGTGGTGAATGTGTTTCAGTGTGTGGCGATGTGTTGCAGTGTGTGGGGATGGCGTTTCATTGTGTGGGGAAGGTGTTTCAGTGTGTGGGGTAGGGGTTTCACTGTGTGGGGAAGGTGTTTCAGTTTGAGGGAATGTGTTGCAGTTTGTGGGGAAGGAGTTTCAGTGTGTGAGGAAGGTGTTTCAGTGTGTGCGGAAGGGGTTTCAGTGTGTGGGGAAGGTGTTTCAGTGTGCAGAAGGTATTTCAGTGTGTGGGGAAGGGTTTTCAGTGTGTGGGGAATGTGTTTCAGTGTGTTTGGAAGGGTTTCAGTGTGTTGGGAATGTGTTTCAGTGTGTGGTGAATGAGTATCAGTGTTTTGGGAACGTTTACAGTGTGTGGGGAAGGGGTTGCAGCGTGTGGGGAATGTATTTCACTGTGTGGCGATGTGTTGCAGTGTGTGGGGATGGCGTTTCAGTGTGTGGGGAAGGTGTTTCAGTGTGTGGGGAAGGGGTTTCAGGGTGTGGGGTAGGGTTTCCAGTGTGTGAGGAAGGTGCTACTGTGTGTGGGAGGTGTTTCAGTGTGTGGGAAAGGTTTTTCAGTGTGTGGGGAAGGGTTTCAGTGTGTGTGGAATGTGTTTCAGCATGTGCGGAAGGGGTTTCAGTGTGTGGGGAAGGTGTTTTGTTGCGTGGGGAAGGTGTTTCAGTGTGTGGGGAAGGGGTTTCATGCATGGGGAAGGTGTTTCAGTGTGTGGGGAATGTGTTTCAGTGTGTGGGGAAGGTGTTTCAGTGTGTGGGGAAGGGGTTTCAGTGTGTGGGGATGTGTTTCAGTGTGTGGGGAAGGGGTTTCAGTGTGAGGGGTATGGTTTCACTGTGTGCGGAAGGGGTTTCAGTGTGTGGGGAAGGAGTTTCAGTGTGTGGGGATGGTGTTTCAGTGTGTGTGGGGAAGGGGTTTCAGTGTGTGGGGATTTGCTTCATTGTGTAGGGAAGGGGTCTAAGTGTGTGGGGATATGTCTCAGTGTGTGGGGTGGGTGTTTCAGTGTGTGGGGAAGGTTTTCACTGTGTGTGGAAGGGGTTTCAGTGTGTGGGGAAGGGGTTTCAGTGTGTGGGGAAGGTGTTTCAGGATGTGCGGAAGGGGCTTCAGTGTGTGGGGAAAGGGTTTCAGTGTGTGGGGAAGGTGTTTCAGTGTATGCAAAAGGGATTTCAGTGTGTGGGGAAGGGGTTTCAGTGTGTGGGGAATGTGTTTCAACTGTGTTTGGAAGGGTTTCAGTGTGTGGGGAATGTGTTTCAGTGTGTGGTGAATGAGTATCAGTGTTATGGGAAGGTTTACAGTGTGTGGGGAAGGGGTTTCAGCGTGTGGGGAATGTGTTTCAGTGTGTGGCGATGTGTTGCAGTGTGTGGGGATGGCGTTTCAGTGTGTGGGGAAGGTGTTTCAGTGTGTGGGTCAGGGGCTTCAGTGTGTGGGGGAGGGTTTCCAGTGTGTGGGGAAGGTGCTACTGTGTGTGGGAGGTGTTTCAGTGTGTGGGGAAGGTGTTTCAGTGTGTGGGGAAGGTGTTTTGTTGCGTGGGGAAGGTGTTTCAGTGTGTGGGGAAGGGGTTTCATTGTGTGGGGAAGGTGTTTCTGTGTGTGCGGAAAGGGTTTCAGTGTGTGGGGAAGGTGTTTCAGTGTGTGGGGAAGGGTTTCACTGTGTGCAGAAGGGGTTTCAGTGTGTGGGGAAGGGGTTTCAGTGCATGGGGAAGGTGTTTCAGTATGTGCGGAAGCGTCTTCCGTGTGTGGGGAAGGGGTTTCAGTGTGTGGGGAAGGTGTTTCAGTGTGTGCAGAAGGGATTTCAGTGTGTGGGGAAGGGGTTTCAGTGTGTGGGGAATGTGTTTCAGTGTGTTTGGAAGGGTTTCAGTGTGTGGGGAATGTGTTTCAATGTGTGGTGAATGTGTTTCAGTGTGTGGCGATGTGTTGCAGTGTGTGGGGATGGCGTTTCATTGTGTGGGGAGTGTGTTTCAGTGTGTGGGGAAGGGGTTTCACTGTGTGGGGAAGGTGTTTCAGTTTGTGGGGAAGGAGTTTCAGTGTGTGAGGAAGGTGTTTCAGTGTGTGCAGAAGGGGTTTCAGTGTGTGGGTGGAAGGTGTTTCAGTGTGTGCAGAAGGTATTTCAGTGTGTGGGGAAGGGTTTTCAGTGTGTGGGGAATGTGTTTCAGTGTGTTTGGAAGGGTTTCAGTGTGTTGGGAATGTGTTTCAGTGTGTGGTGAATGAGTATCAGTGTTTTGGGAACGTTTACAGTGTGTGGGGAAGGGGTTGCAGCGTGTGGGGAATGTATTTCACTGTGTGGCGATGTGTTGCAGTGTGTGGGGATTGCGTTTCAGTGTGTGGGGAAGGTGTTTCAGTGTGTGGGGAAGGGGTTTCAGTGTGTGGGGTAGGGTTTCCAGTGTGTGGGGAAGGTGATACTGTGTGTGGGAGGTGTTTCAGTGTGTGGGAAAGGTGTTTCAGTGTGTGGGGAAGGGTTTCAGTTTGTGGGGAAGGTGTTTCAGCGTGTGCGGAAGGGGTTTCAGTGTGTGCGGAAGGTGTTTTGTTGCGTAGGGAAGGTGTTTCAGTGTGTGGGGAAGGGGTTTCAGTGTGTGGGGAAGGTGTTTCAGTGTGTTGGGAAGGGGTTTCAGTGTGTGGGGAAGGGGTTTCAGTGTGTGGGGATTGTGATTCTGTGTGTTAGGAAGGGTTTCAGAGTGTGGCGAATGTGTTTCAGTGTGTGGTGAATGGGTTTCAGTGTTTGGGGAAGGGTTTCAGTGTGTTGGGAAGGGGTTTCACTGTGTGGGGAAGGTGTTTCAGTTTGTGGGAATGTGTTGCAGTTTGTGGGGAAGGAGTTTCAGTGTGTGGGGAAGTGTTTCAGTGTGTGGGGAAGGTGTTTCAGTGTGTGGGGAAGGGTTTCAGTGTTTGAGGAAGGTGTTTCAGTGTGTGCGGAAGGAGGTTCAGTGTGTGGGGAAGGTGTTTCAATGTGTGCAGAAGGTATTTCAGTGTGTGGGGAAGGGATTTCAGCGAGTGGGGAATGTGTTTCAGTGTGTGGTGAATGAGTATCAGTGTTTTGGGAACGTTTACAGTGTGTGGGGAAGGGGTTTCAGCGTGTGGGGAATGTGTTTCAGTGTGTGGCGATGTGTTGCAGTGTGTGGGGATGGCGTTTCAGTGTGTGGGAAAGGTGTTTCAGTGTGTGGGGAAGGGGTTTCAGTGTGTGGGGTAGGGTTTCCAGTGTGTGGGGAAGGTGCTACTGTGTGTGGGAGGTGTTTCAGTGTGTGGGGAAGGTTTTCTGTTGCGTGGGGAAGGTGTTTCAGTGAGTGGGGAAGGGGTTTCAGTGAGTGGGGAAGGTGTTTCAGTGTGTGGGGAAGGGGTTTCAGTCTGCGGGGAAGGGGTTTCAGTCTGTGGGGATTTTGATTCTGTGTGTTAGGAAGGGTTTCAGTGTGTGGCGATTGTGTTTCAGTGTGTGGTGAATGGGTTTCAGTGTTTGGGGAAGGGTTTCAGTGTGTGGGGAAGTGGTTTCACTGTGTGGGGAAGGTGTTTCAGTTTGTGGGAGTGTGTTGCAGTTTGTGGGGAAGGAGTTTCTGTGTGTGGGGAAGTGTTTCAGTGTGTGGGGAAGGTGTTTCAGTGTGTGGGGAAGGGTTTCAGTGTGTGAGGAAGATGTTTCAGTGTGTGCGGAAGGGGTTTCAGTGTGTGGGGAAGGTGTTTCAGTGTATGGGGAAGGTGTTTCAGTGTATGGGGAAGGTGTTTCAGTGTGTGGGGAAGGTGTTTCAGTGTGTGGGGAAGGTGTTTCAGTGTATGGGGAAGGTGTTTCAGTTTGTGGGGAAGGTGTTTCAGTGTGTGGGGAAGGTGTTTCAGTGTGTGAGGAAGGGGTTTCAGTGTGTGGGGATGTGTTTCAGTGTGTGGGGAAGGGGTTTCAGTGTGTGGGGAAGGGTTTTACTGTGTGCGGAAGGGGTTTCAGTGTGTGGGGAAGGAGTTTCAATGTGTGGGGAAGGTTTTTCAGTGTGTGTGGGGAAGGGGTTTCAGTGTGTGGGGATTTGTTTCATTGTGTAGGGAAGGGGTCTAAGTGTGTGTGGTGATATGTCTCAGTGTGTGGGGTAGGTGTTTCAGTGTGTGGGGAAGGTTTTCACTGTGTGTGGAAGGGGTTTCAGTGTGTGGGGAAGGAGTTTCAGTGTATGGGGAAGGTGTTTCAGGATGTGCGGAAGGGGCTTCAATGTGTGGGGAAGGGGTTTCAGTGTGTGGGGAAGGTGTTTCAGTGTGTGCAGAAGGGATTTCAGTGTGTGGGGAAGGGGTTTCAGTGTGTGGGGAATGTGTTTCAGTGTGTGGCGATGTGTTGCAGTGTGTGGTGAATGAGTATCAGTGTTTTGGGAAGGTTTACAGTGTGTGGGGAAGGGGTTTCAGCGTGTGGGGAATGTGTTTCAGTGTGTGGCGATGTGTTGCAGCGTGTGGGGAAGGGGTTTCAGTGTGTGGGGGAGGGTTTCCAGTGTGTGGGGAAGGTGCTACTGTGTGTGGGAGGTGTTTCAGTGAGTGGGGAATTGTTTCAGCGTGTGGGGAAGGGTTTCAGTGTGTGGGGAAGGTGTTTCAGTGTGTGTGGAAGGGGTTTCAGTGTGTGGGGAAGGTGTTTTGTTGCGTGTGGAAGGTGTTTCAGTGTGTGGGGAAGGGGTTTCATTGTGTGGGGAAGGTGTTTCAGTGTGTGCGGAAGAGGTTTCAGTGTGTGGGGAAGGTGTTTCAGTGTGTGGGGAAGGGTTTCACTGTGTGCGGAAGGGGTTTCAGTGTGTGGGGAAGGGGTTTCAGTGCATGGGGAAGGTGTTTCAGTATGTGCGGAAGCGTCTTCAGTGTGTGAGGAAGGGGTTTCAGTGTGCGGGTAAGGTGTTTCAGTGTGTGCAGAAGGGATATCAGTGTGTGGGGAAGGGGTTTCAGTGTGTGGGGAATGTGTTTCAGTGTGTTTGGAAGGGTTTCAGTGTGTGGGGAATGTGTTTCAATGAGTGGTGAATGTGTTTCAGTGTATGGCGATGTGTTGCAGTGTGTGGGGATGGCGTTTCAGTGTGTGGGGAAGGTGTTTCAGTGTGTGGGGAAGGGGTTTCACTGTGTGGGGAAGGTGTTTCAGTTTGTGGGAATGTGTTGCAGTTTTTGGGGAAGGAGTTTCAGTGTGTGAGGAAGGTGTTTCAGTGTGTGCGGAACGTGTTTCAGTGTGTGGGGAAGGTGTTTCAGTGTGTGCAGAAGGTATTGCAGTTTGTGGGGAAGGAGTTTCTGTGTGTGGGCAAGTGTTTCAGTGTGTGGGGAAGGTGTTTCAGTGTGTGGGGAAGGGTTTCAGTGTGTGAGGAAGATATTTCAGTGTGTGCGGAAGGGGTTTCAGTGTGTGGGGAAGGTGTTTCAGTGTATGGGGAAGGTGTTTCAGTGTATGGGGAAGGTGTTTCAGTGTGTGGGGAAGGTGTTTCAGTGTGTGGGGAAGGTGTTTCAGTGTATGGGGAAGGTGTTTCAGTTTGTGGGGAAGGTGTTTCAGTGTGTGGGGAAGGTGTTTCAGTGTGTGAGGAAGGGGTTTCAGTGTGTGGGGATGTGTTTCAGTGTGTGGGGAAGGGGTTTCAGTGTGTGGGGAAGGGTTTTACTGTGTGCGGAAGGGGTTTCAGTGTGTGGGGAAGGAGTTTCAATGTGTGGGGAAGGTGTTTCAGTGTGTGTGGGGAAGGGGTTTCAGTGTGTGGGGATTTGTTTCATTGTGTAGGGAAGGGGTCTAAGTGTGTGTGGTGATATGTCTCAGTGTGTGGGGTAGGTGTTTCAGTGTGTGGGGAAGGTTTTCACTGTGTGTGGAAGGGGTTTCAGTGTGTGGGGAAGGAGTTTCAGTGTATGGGGAAGGTGTTTCAGGATGTGCGGAAGGGGCTTCAATGTGTGGGGAAGGGGTTTCAGTGTGTGGGGAAGGTGTTTCAGTGTGTGCAGAAGGGATTTCAGTGTGTGGGGAAGGGGTTTCAGTGTGTGGGGAATGTGTTTCAGTGTGTGGCGATGTGTTGCAGTGTGTGGTGAATGAGTATCAGTGTTTTGGGAAGGTTTACAGTGTGTGGGGAAGGGGTTTCAGCGTGTGGGGAATGTGTTTCAGTGTGTGGCGATGTGTTGCAGCGTGTGGGGAAGGGGTTTCAGTGTGTGGGGGAGGGTTTCCAGTGTGTGGGGAAGGTGCTACTGTGTGTGGGAGGTGTTTCAGTGAGTGGGGAATTGTTTCAGCGTGTGGGGAAGGGTTTCAGTGTGTGGGGAAGGTGTTTCAGTGTGTGTGGAAGGGGTTTCAGTGTGTGGGGAAGGTGTTTTGTTGCGTGTGGAAGGTGTTTCAGTGTGTGGGGAAGGGGTTTCATTGTGTGGGGAAGGTGTTTCAGTGTGTGCGGAAGAGGTTTCAGTGTGTGGGGAAGGTGTTTCAGTGTGTGGGGAAGGGTTTCACTGTGTGCGGAAGGGGTTTCAGTGTGTGGGGAAGGGGTTTCAGTGCATGGGGAAGGTGTTTCAGTATGTGCGGAAGCGTCTTCAGTGTGTGAGGAAGGGGTTTCAGTGTGCGGGTAAGGTGTTTCAGTGTGTGCAGAAGGGATATCAGTGTGTGGGGAAGGGGTTTCAGTGTGTGGGGAATGTGTTTCAGTGTGTTTGGAAGGGTTTCAGTGTGTGGGGAATGTGTTTCAATGAGTGGTGAATGTGTTTCAGTGTATGGCGATGTGTTGCAGTGTGTGGGGATGGCGTTTCAGTGTGTGGGGAAGGTGTTTCAGTGTGTGGGGAAGGGGTTTCACTGTGTGGGGAAGGTGTTTCAGTTTGTGGGAATGTGTTGCAGTTTTTGGGGAAGGAGTTTCAGTGTGTGAGGAAGGTGTTTCAGTGTGTGCGGAACGTGTTTCAGTGTGTGGGGAAGGTGTTTCAGTGTGTGCAGAAGGGATTTCAGTGTGTGGGGAAGGGTTTTTAGTGTGTGGGGAATGTGTTTCAGTGTGTTTGGAAGGGTTTCAGTGTGTTGGGAATGTGTTTCAGTGTGTGGTGAATGAGTATCAGTGTTTTGGGAACGTTTACAGTGTGTGGGGAAGGGGTTTCAGCGTGTGGGGAATGTGTTTCAGTGTGTGGCGATGTGTTGCAGTGTGTGGGGATGGCGTTTCTGTGTGTGGGAAAGGTGTTTCAGTGTGTGGGGAAGGGGTTTCAGTGTGTGGGGTAGGGTTTCCAGTGTGTGGGGAAGGTGCTACTGTGTGTGGGAGGTGTTTCAGTGTGTGGGAAAGGTGTTTCAGTGTGTGGGGAAGGGTTTCAGTGTGTGGGGAAGGTGTTTTGTTGCGTGGGGAAGGTGTTTCAGTGTGTGGGGAAGGGGTTTCAGAGTGTGGGGAAGGTGTTTCAGTGAGTGGGGAAGGGGTTTCAGTGTGTGGGGAAGGGGTTTCAGTGTGTGGGGATTGTGATTCTGTGTGTTAGGAAGGGTTTCAGTGTGTGGCGAATGTGTTTCAGTGTGTGGTGAATGGGTTTCAGTGTTTGGGGAAGGGTTTCAGTGTGTGGGAAAGGGGTTTCACTGTGTGGGGAGGGTGTTTCAGTTTGTGGGAATGTGTTCAGTGTGTGGGGAAGGTGTTTCAGTGTGTGGGGAAGGGTTTCAGTGTGTGAGGAAGGTGTTTCAGTGTGTGCGGAAGGGGTTTCAGTGTGTGGGGAAGGTGTTTCAGTGTGTGGGGAAGGTGTTTCAGTGTCTGGGGAAGGTGTTTCAGTGTATGGGGAAGGTGTTTCAGTGTGTGGGGAAGGTGTTTTAGTGTGTGAGGAAGGGGTTTCAGTGTGTGGGGATGTGTTTCAGTGTGTGGGGAAGGGGTTTCAGTGTGTGGGGAAGGGTTTAACTGTGTGCGGAAAGGGTTTCAGTGTGTGGGGAAGGAGTTTCAGTGTGTGGGGAAGGTGTTTCAGTGTGTGTGGGGAAGGGCTTTCAGTGTGTGGGGATTTGTTTCATTGTGTAGGGAAGGGGTCTAAGTGTTTGGGGATATGTCTCAGTGTGTGGGGAATGTGTTTCAAGTGTGTTTGGAAGGGTTTCAGTGTGTGGTGAATGAGTATCAGTGTTTTGGGAAGGTTTACAGTGTGTGGGGAAGGGGTTGCAGCGTGTGCGGAATGTGTTTCAGTGTGTGGCGATGTGTTGCAGTGTGTGGGGATGGCGTTTCAGTGTGTGGGGAAGGTGTTTCAGTGTGTTGGGAAGGGGTTACAGTGTGTGGGGGAGGGTTTCCAGTGTGTGGGGAAGGTGCTACTGTGTGTGGGAGGTGTTTCAGTGTGTGGGGAAGGTGTTTCAGTGTGTGGGGAAGGGTTTCGGTGTGTGGGGAAGGTGTTTCAGTGTGTGCAGAAGGGGTTTCAGTGTGTGGGGAAGGTGTTTTGTTGCGTGGCGAAGGTGTTTCAGTGTGTGGGGAAGGGGTTTCATTCTGTGGGGAAGGGGTTTCTGTGAGTGCGGAAAGGGTTTCAGTGTGTGGGGAAGGTGTTTCAGTGTGTGGGGAAGGGTTTCACTGTGTGCGGAAGGGGTTTCAGTGTGTGGGGAAGGGGTTTCAGTGCATTGGGAAGTTGTTTCAGTATGTGCGGAAGCGGCTTCAGTGTGTGGGGAAGGGGTTTCAGTGTGTGGGGAAGGTGATTCAGTGTGTGGGGAAGGGGTTTCAGTGTGTGGGGGAGGGTTTCTAGTGTGTGGGGAAGGTGCTACTGTGTGTGGGAGGTGTTTCAGTGTGTGGGGAAGGTGTTTCAGTGTGTGGGGAAGGGTTTCGGTGTGTGGGGAAGGTGTTTCAGTGTGTGCGGAAGGGGTTTCAGTGTGTGGGGAAGGTGTTTTGTTGCGTGGGGAAGGTGTTTCACTGTGTGGGGAAGGGGTTTCATTGTGTGGGGAAGGTGTTTCTGTGTGTGCAGAAGGGGTTTCAGTGTGTGGGGAAGGTGTTTCAGTGTGTGGGGAAGGGTTTCACTGTGTGCGGAAGGGGTTTCAGTGTGTGGGGAAGGGGTTTCAGTGCATGGGGAAGGTGTTTCAGTATGTGTGGAAGCGTCTTCAGTGTGTGAGGAAGGGGTTTCAGTCTGTGGGTAAGGTGTTTTAGTGTGTGCAGAAGGGATTTCAGTGTGTGGGGAAGGGGTTTCAGTGTGTGGGGAATGTGTTTCAGTGTGTTTGGAAGGGTTTCAGTGTGTGGGGAATGTGTTTCAATGTGTGGTGAATGTGTTTCAGTGTGTGGCGATGTGTTGCAGTGTGTGGGGATGGCGTTTCAGTGTGTGGGGAAGGTGTTTCAGTCTGTGGGGAAGGGGTTTCACTGTGTGGGGAAGGTGTTTCAGTTTGTGGGAATGTGTTGCAGTTTGTGGGGAAGGAGTTTCAGTGTGTGAGGAAGGTGTTTCAGTGTGTGCGGAAGGGGTTTCAGTGTGTGGGGAAGGTGTTTCAGTGTGTGCAGAAGGTATTTCAGTGTGTGGGGAAGGGTTTTCAGTGTGTGGGGAATGTGTTTCAGTGTGTTTGGAAGGGTTTCAGTGTGTTGGGAATGTGTTTCAGTGTGTGGTGAATGAGTATCAGTGTTTTGGGAACGTTTACAGTGTGTGCGGAAGAGGTTTCAGCGTGTGGGGAATGTGTTTCAGTGTGTGGCGATGTGTTGCAGTGTGTGGGGATGGCGTTTCAGTGTGAGGGGAAGGTGTTTCAGTGTGTGGGGAAGGGGTTTCAGTGTGTGGGGTAGGGTTTCCAGTGTGTGGGGAAGGTGCTACTGTGTGTGGGAGGTGTTTCAGTGTGTGGGAAAGGGTTTCAGTGTGTGGGGAAGGTGTTTTGTTGCGTGGGGAAGGTGTTTCAGTGTGTGGGGAAGGGGTTTCAGTGTGTGGGGAAGGTGTTTCAGTGTGTTGGGAATGGGTTTCAGTGTGTGGGGAAGGGGTTTCAGTGTGTGGGGATTGTGATTCTGTGTGTTAGGAAGGGTTTCAGTGTGTGGCGAATGTGTTTCAGTGTGTGGTGAATGGGTTTCAGTGTGTCGGGAAGGGTTTCAGTGTGTGAGGAAGGTGTTTCAGTTTGTGCGGAAGGGGTTTCAGTGTGTGGGGAAGGTGTTTCAGTGTGTGGGGAAGGTGTTTCAGTGTGTGGGGAAGGTGTTTCAGTGTATGGGGAAGGTGTTTCAGTGTGTGGGGAAGGTGTTTCAGTGTGTGGGGAAGGGGTTTCAGTGTGTGGGGATGTGTTTCAGTGTGTCGGGAAGGGGTTTCAGTGTGCGGGGAAGGGTGTCACTGTGTGCGGAAAGGGTTTCAGTGTGCGGGGAATGAGTTTCAGTGTGTGGGGAAGGTGTTTCAGTGTGTGTGGGGAAGGGGTTTCAGTGTGTGGGGATTTGTTTCATTGTGTAGGGAAGGGGTCTAAGTGTGTGGGGATATGTCTCAGTGTGTGGGGAATGTGTTTCAAGTGTGTTTGGAAGGGTTTCAGTGTGTGGTGAATGAGTATCAGTGTTTTGGGAAGGTTTACAGTGGGTGGGGAAGGGGTTTCAGCGTGTGGGGAATGTGTTTCAGTGTGTGGCGATGTGTTGCAGTGTGTGGGGATGGCGTTTCAGTGTGAGGGGAAGGAGTTTCACTGTGTGGTGAAGGGGCTTCAGTGTGTGGGGGAGGGTTTCCAGTGTGTGGGGAAGGTGCTACTGTGTGTGGGAGGTGTTTCAGTGTGTGGGGAAGGTGTTTCAGTGTGTGGGCAAGGGTTTCGGTGTGTGGGGAAGGTGTTTCAGTGTGTGCGGAAGGGGTTTCAGTGGGTGGGGAAGGTGTTTTGTTGCGTGGCAAAGGTGTTTCAGTGTGTGGGGAAGGGGTTTCATTGTGTGGGGAAGGTGTTTCTGTGTGTGTGGAAGAGGTTTCAGTGTGTGGGGAAGGTGTTTCAGTGTGTGGGGAAGGGTTTCACTGTGTGCGGAAGGGGTTTCAGTGTGTGGGGAAGGGGTTTCAGTGCATTGGGAAGGTGTTTCAGTATGTGCAGAAGCGGCTTCAGTGTGTGGGGAAGGGGTTTCAGTGTGTGGGGAAGGTGTTTCAGTGTGTGCAGAAGGGATTTCAGTGTGTGGGGAAGGGGTTTCAGTGTGTGGGGAAGGGGTTTCAGTGTGTTTGGAAGGGTTTCAATGTGTGGTGAATGTGTTTCAGTGTGTGGCGATGTGTTGCAGTGTGTTGGGATGGCGTTTCAGTGTGTGGGGAAGGTGTTTCAGTGTGTGGGGAAGGGGTTTCACTGTGTGGGGAAGGTGTTTCAGTTTGTGGGAATGTGTTGCAGTTTGTGGGGAAGGAGTTTCAGTGTGTGGGGAAGTGTTTCAGTGTGTGGGGAAGGTGTTTCAGTGTGTGGGGAAGGGTTTCAGTGTGTGAGGAAGGTGTTTCAGTGTGTGGGGAAGTGGTTTCAGTGTGTGGGGAAGGTGTTTCAGTGTGTGCACAAGGTATTTCAGTGTGTGGGGAAGGGTTTTCAGTGTGTGGGGAATGTGTTTCAGTGTGTTTGGAAGGGTTTCAGTGTGTTGGGAATGTGTTTCAGTGTGTGGTGAATGAGTATCATTGTTTTGGGAACGTTTACAGTGTGTGGGGAAGGGATTTCAGAGTGTAGGGAATGTGCTTCAGTGTGTGGCGATGTGTTGCAGTGTGTGGGGATGGCGTTCAGTGTGTGGGGAAGGTGTTTCAGTGTGTGGGGAAGGGGTTTCAGTGTGTGGGGTAGGGTTTCCAGTGTGTGGGGAACGTGCTACTGTGTGTGGAAGGTGTTTCAGTTTGTGGGGAAGGTGTTTCAGTGTATGGGAAAGGGTTTCAGTGTGTGGGGAAGGTGTTTCAGCGTGTGCGGAAGGGGATTCAGTGTGTGGGGAAGGTGTTTTGTTGCGTGGGGAAGGTGTTTCAGTGTGTGGGGACGGGGTTTCAGTGTGTGGGGAAGGTGTTTCAGTGTGTGGGGAAGGGTTTTCAGTGCGTGGGGAAGGGGTTTCAGTGTGTGGGGATTGTGATTCTGTGTGTTCGGAAGGGTTTCAGTGTGTGGCGAATGTGTTTCAGTGTGTGGTGAATGGGTTTCAGTGATTGGGGAAGGGTTTCAGTGTGTGGGGAAGGGGTTTCACTGTGTGGGGAAGGTGTTTCAGTTTGTGGGAATGTGTTGCAGTTTGTGGGGAAGGAGTTTCAGTGTGTAGGGAAGTGTTTCAGTGTGTGGGGAAGGAGTTTCAGTGTGTGGGGAAGGGTTTCAGTGTGTGAGGAAGGTGTTTCAGTGTGTGCGGAAGGGGTTTCAATATGTGGGGAAGGTGTTTCAGTGTATGGGGAAGGTGTTTCAGTGTGTGGGGAAGGTGTTTCAGTGTGTGGGAAGGTGTTTCAGTGTATGGGGAAGGTGTTTCTGTGTGTGGGGAAGGTGTTTCAGTGTGTGGGGAAGGGGTTTCAGTGTGTGGGGATGTGTTTCAGTGTGTGGGGAAGGGGTTTCAGTGTGTGGGGACATGTCTCAGTGTGTGGGGTAGGTGTTTCAGTGTGTGGGGAAGGTTTTCACTGTGTGTGGAAGGGGTTTCAGTGTGTGGGAAAGGAGTTTCAGTGTATGGGGAAGGTGTTTCAGGATGTGCGGAAGGGGCTTCAGTGTGTGGGGAAGGGGTTTCAGTGTGTGGGGAAGGTGTTTCAGTGTGTGCAGAAGGGATTTCAGTGTGTGGGGAAGGGGTTTCAGTGTGTGGGGAATGTGTTTCAAGTGTGTTTGCAAGGGTTTCAGTGTGTGGGGAATGTGTTTCAGTGTGTGGTGAATGAGTATCAGTATTTTGGGAAGGTTTACAGTCTGTGGGGAAGGGGTTTCAGCGTGTGGGGAATGTGTTTCAGTGGGTGGCGATGCGTTGCAGTGTGTGGGGATGGCATTTCAGTGTGTGGGGAAGGTGTTTCAGTGTGTGGGGAACGGGTTTCAGTGTGTGGGGAAGTTGTTTCAGTGTGTGGGGAAGGGGTTTCCTTGTGTGGGGATGGTGTTTCCGTGTGTGCGGAAGGGGTTTCAGTGTGTGGGGAAGGTGTTTCAGTGTGTGGGGAAGTGTTTCACTGTGTGCGGAAGGGGTTTCAGTGTGTGGGGAAGGGGTTTCAGTGCATGGGGAAGGTGTTTCAGTCTGTGTGGAAGCGGCTTCACTGTGTGGGGAAGGGGTTAAAGTGTGTGGGGAAGGTGTTTCAGTGTGTGCAGAAGGGATTTCAGTGTGTGGGGAAGGGGTTTCAGTGTGTGGGGAATGTGTTTCAGTGTCTTCGGACTGTTTCAGTTTGTGTGGAATGTGTTTCAATGTGTGGTGAATGTGTTTCAGTGTGTGGCGATGTGTTGCAGTGTGTGGGGATGGCGTTTCAGTGTGTGGGGAAGGTGTTTCAGTGTTTGGGGAAGGGGTTTCAGTGTGTGGCTGAGTGTTTCCAGTGTGTGGGGAAGGTGCTACTGTGTGTGGGAGGTGTTTCAATCTGTGGGGAAGGTGTTTCAGTGTGTGGGGAAGGGTTTCAGTGAGTGGGGAAGTTGTTTCAGTGTGTGCGGAAGGGGTTTCAGTGTGTGGGGAAGGTGTTCTGTTGCGTGGGGAAGGTGTTTCAGTGTGTGGCGAAGGGGTTTCAGTGTGTGGGGAAGGTGTTTCAGTGTGTGGGGAAGGGGTTTCAGTGTGTTTGGAAGGGTTTCAGTGTGTGGGGAATGCGTTTCAGTGTGTGGTGAATGGGTCTCAGTGTTTGGGGAAGGGTTTCAGTGTGTGGGGAAGGGGTTTCAGTGTGTGGGGAAGGTGTTTCAGTGTGTGGGGATGTGTTGCAGGTTGTGGGAAGGGGTTTCAGTGTGTGGGGAAGGGGTTTCAGTGTGTTTGGAAGGGTTTCAATGTGTGGTGAATGTGTTTCAGTGTGTGGCGATGTGTTGCAGTGTGTTGGGATGGCGTTTCAGTGTGTGGGGAAGGTGTTTCAGTGTGTGGGGAAGGGGTTTCACTGTGTGGGGAAGGTGTTTCAGTTTGTGGGAATGTGTTGCAGTTTGTGGGGAAGGAGTTTCAGTGTGTGGGGAAGTGTTTCAGTGTGTGGGGAAGGTGTTTCAGTGTGTGGGGAAGGGTTTCAATGTGTGAGGAAGGTGTTTCAGTGTGTGGGGAAGTGGTTTCAGTGTGTGGGGAAGGTGTTTCAGTGTGTGCACAAGGTATTTCAGTGTGTGGGGAAGGGTTTTCAGTGTGTGGGGAATGTGTTTCAGTGTGTTTGGAAGGGTTTCAGTGTGTTGGGAATGTGTTTCAGTGTGTGGTGAATGAGTATCATTGTTTTGGGAACGTTTACAGTGTGTGGGGAAGGGATTTCAGAGTGTAGGGAATGTGCTTCAGTGTGTGGCGATGTGTTGCAGTGTGTGGGGATGGCGTTCAGTGTGTGGGGAAGGTGTTTCAGTGTGTGGGGAAGGGGTTTCAGTGTGTGGGGTAGGGTTTCCAGTGTGTGGGGAACGTGCTACTGTGTGTGGGAGGTGTTTCAGTTTGTGGGAAAGGTGTTTCAGTGTATGGGAAAGGGTTTCAGTGTGTGGGGAAGGTGTTTCAGCGTGTGCGGAAGGGGATTCAGTGTGTGGGGAAGGTGTTTTGTTGCGTGGGGAAGCTGTTTCAGTGTGTGGGGACGGGGTTTCAGTGTGTGGGGAAGGTGTTTCAGTGTGTGGGGAAGGGTTTTCAGTGCGTGGGGAAGGGGTTTCAGTGTGTGGGGATTGTGATTCTGTGTGTTCGGAAGGGTTTCAGTGTGTGGCGAATGTGTTTCAGTGTGTGGTGAATGGGTTTCAGTGATTGGGGAAGGGTTTCAGTGTGTGGGGAAGGGGTTTCACTGTGTGGGGAAGGTGTTTCAGTTTGTGGGAATGTGTTGCAGTTTGTGGGGAAGGAGTTTCAGTGTGTAGGGAAGTGTTTCAGTGTGTGGGGAAGGAGTTTCAGTGTGTGGGGAAGGGTTTCAGTGTGTGAGGAAGGTGTTTCAGTGTGTGCGGAAGGGGTTTCAATATGTGGGGAAGGTGTTTCAGTGTATGGGGAAGGTGTTTCAGTGTGTGGGGAAGGTGTTTCAGTGTGTGGGAAGGTGTTTCAGTGTATGGGGAAGGTGTTTCTGTGTGTGGGGAAGGTGTTTCAGTGTGTGGGGAAGGGGTTTCAGTGTGTGGGGATGTGTTTCAGTGTGTGGGGAAGGGGTTTCAGTGTGTGGGGACATGTCTCAGTGTGTGGGGTAGGTGTTTCAGTGTGTGGGGAAGGTTTTCACTGTGTGTGGAAGGGGTTTCAGTGTGTGGGAAAGGAGTTTCAGTGTATGGGGAAGGTGTTTCAGGATGTGCGGAAGGGGCTTCAGTGTGTGGGGAAGGGGTTTCAGTGTGTGGGGAAGGTGTTTCAGTGTGTGCAGAAGGGATTTCAGTGTGTGGGGAAGGGGTTTCAGTGTGTGGGGAATGTGTTTCAAGTGTGTTTGCAAGGGTTTCAGTGTGTGGGGAATGTGTTTCAGTGTGTGGTGAAAGAGTATCAGTATTTTGGGAAGGTTTACAGTCTGTGGGGAAGGGGTTTCAGCGTGTGGGGAATGTGTTTCAGTGGGTGGCGATGCGTTGCAGTGTGTGGGGATGGCATTTCAGTGTGTGGGGAAGGTGTTTCAGTGTGTGGGGAACGGGTTTCAGTGTGTGGCGGCGGGTTTCCTGTATGTGGGGAAGGTGCTACTGTGTGTGGGAGGTGTTTCAGTGTGTGGGGAAGTTGTTTCAGTGTGTGGGGAAGGGGTTTCCTTGTGTGGGGATGGTGTTTCCGTGTGTGCGGAAGGGGTTTCAGTGTGTGGGGAAGGTGTTTCAGTGTGTGGGGAAGTGTTTCACTGTGTGCGGAAGGGGTTTCAGTGTGTGGGGAAGGGGTTTCAGTGTGTTTGGAAGGGTTTCAGTGTGTGGGGAATGCGTTTCAGTGTGTGGTGAATGGGTCTCAGTGTTTGGGGAAGGGTTTCAGTGTGTGGGGAAGGGGTTTCAGTGTGTGGGGAAGGTGTTTCAGTGTGTGGGGATGTGTTGCAGGTTGTGGGAAGGGGTTTCAGTGTGTGGGGAAGGGGTTTCAGTGTGTTTGGAAGGGTTTCAATGTGTGGTGAATGTGTTTCAGTGTGTGGCGATGTGTTGCAGTGTGTTGGGATGGCGTTTCAGTGTGTGGGGAAGGTGTTTCAGTGTGTGGGGAAGGGGTTTCACTGTGTGGGGAAGGTGTTTCAGTTTGTGGGAATGTGTTGCAGTTTGTGGGGAAGGAGTTTCAGTGTGTGGGGAAGTGTTTCAGTGTGTGGGGAAGGTGTTTCAGTGTGTGGGGAAGGGTTTCAATGTGTGAGGAAGGTGTTTCAGTGTGTGGGGAAGTGGTTTCAGTGTGTGGGGAAGGTGTTTCAGTGTGTGCACAAGGTATTTCAGTGTGTGGGGAAGGGTTTTCAGTGTGTGGGGAATGTGTTTCAGTGTGTTTGGAAGGGTTTCAGTGTGTTGGGAATGTGTTTCAGTGTGTGGTGAATGAGTATCATTGTTTTGGGAACGTTTACAGTGTGTGGGGAAGGGATTTCAGAGTGTAGGGAATGTGCTTCAGTGTGTGGCGATGTGTTGCAGTGTGTGGGGATGGCGTTCAGTGTGTGGGGAAGGTGTTTCAGTGTGTGGGGAAGGGGTTTCAGTGTGTGGGGTAGGGTTTCCAGTGTGTGGGGAACGTGCTACTGTGTGTGGGAGGTGTTTCAGTTTGTGGGAAAGGTGTTTCAGTGTATGGGAAAGGGTTTCAGTGTGTGGGGAAGGTGTTTCAGCGTGTGCGGAAGGGGATTCAGTGTGTGGGGAAGGTGTTTTGTTGCGTGGGGAAGCTGTTTCAGTGTGTGGGGACGGGGTTTCAGTGTGTGGGGAAGGTGTTTCAGTGTGTGGGGAAGGGTTTTCAGTGCGTGGGGAAGGGGTTTCAGTGTGTGGGGATTGTGATTCTGTGTGTTCGGAAGGGTTTCAGTGTGTGGCGAATGTGTTTCAGTGTGTGGTGAATGGGTTTCAGTGATTGGGGAAGGGTTTCAGTGTGTGGGGAAGGGGTTTCACTGTGTGGGGAAGGTGTTTCAGTTTGTGGGAATGTGTTGCAGTTTGTGGGGAAGGAGTTTCAGTGTGTAGGGAAGTGTTTCAGTGTGTGGGGAAGGAGTTTCAGTGTGTGGGGAAGGGTTTCAGTGTGTGAGGAAGGTGTTTCAGTGTGTGCGGAAGGGGTTTCAATATGTGGGGAAGGTGTTTCAGTGTATGGGGAAGGTGTTTCAGTGTGTGGGGAAGGTGTTTCAGTGTGTGGGAAGGTGTTTCAGTGTATGGGGAAGGTGTTTCTGTGTGTGGGGAAGGTGTTTCAGTGTGTGGGGAAGGGGTTTCAGTGTGTGGGGATGTGTTTCAGTGTGTGGGGAAGGGGTTTCAGTGTGTGGGGACATGTCTCAGTGTGTGGGGTAGGTGTTTCAGTGTGTGGGGAAGGTTTTCACTGTGTGTGGAAGGGGTTTCAGTGTGTGGGAAAGGAGTTTCAGTGTATGGGGAAGGTGTTTCAGGATGTGCGGAAGGGGCTTCAGTGTGTGGGGAAGGGGTTTCAGTGTGTGGGGAAGGTGTTTCAGTGTGTGCAGAAGGGATTTCAGTGTGTGGGGAAGGGGTTTCAGTGTGTGGGGAATGTGTTTCAAGTGTGTTTGCAAGGGTTTCAGTGTGTGGGGAATGTGTTTCAGTGTGTGGTGAATGAGTATCAGTATTTTGGGAAGGTTTACAGTCTGTGGGGAAGGGGTTTCAGCGTGTGGGGAATGTGTTTCAGTGGGTGGCGATGCGTTGCAGTGTGTGGGGATGGCATTTCAGTGTGTGGGGAAGGTGTTTCAGTGTGTGGGGAACGGGTTTCAGTGTGTGGCGGCGGGTTTCCTGTATGTGGGGAAGGTGCTACTGTGTGTGGGAGGTGTTTCAGTGTGTGGGGAAGTTGTTTCAGTGTGTGGGGAAGGGGTTTCCTTGTGTGGGGATGGTGTTTCCGTGTGTGCGGAAGGGGTTTCAGTGTGTGGGGAAGGTGTTTCAGTGTGTGGGGAAGTGTTTCACTGTGTGCGGAAGGGGTTTCAGTGTGTGGGGAAGGGGTTTCAGTGCATGGGGAAGGTGTTTCAGTCTGTGTGGAAGCGGCTTCACTGTGTGGGGAAGGGGTTAAAGTGTGTGGGGAAGGTGTTTCAGTGTGTGCAGAAGGGATTTCAGTGTGTGGGGAAGGGGTTTCAGTGTGTGGGGAATGTGTTTCAGTGTCTTCGGACTGTTTCAGTGTGTGTGGAATGTGTTTCAATGTGTGGTGAATGTGTTTCAGTGTGTGGCGATGTGTTGCAGTGTGTGGGGATGGCGTTTCAGTGTGTGGGGAAGGTGTTTCAGTGTTTGGGGAAGGGGTTTCAGTGTGTGGCTGAGTGTTTCCAGTGTGTGGGGAAGGTGCTACTGTGTGTGGGAGGTGTTTCAATCTGTGGGGAAGGTGTTTCAGTGTGTGGGGAAGGGTTTCAGTGAGTGGGGAAGTTGTTTCAGTGTGTGCGGAAGGGGTTTCAGTGTGTGGGGAAGGTGTTTTGTTGCGTGGGGAAGGTGTTTCAGTGTGTGGCGAAGGGGTTTCAGTGTGTGGGGAAGGTGTTTCAGTGTGTGGGGAAGGGGTTTCAGTGTGTTTGGAAGGGTTTCAGTGTGTGGGGAATGCGTTTCAGTGTGTGGTGAATGGGTCTCAGTGTTTGGGGAAGGGTTTCAGTGTGTGGGGAAGGGGTTTCAGTGTGTGGGGAAGGTGTTTCAGTGTGTGGGGATGTGTTGCAGGTTGTGGGAAGGTGTTTCAGTGTGTGCGGAAGGGTTTTCAGTGTGTGGGGAAGGTGTTTCAGTGTATGGGGAAGGTGTTTCAGTGTGTGGGGAAGGGGCTTCAGTGTGTGGGGAAGTTGTTTCAGTGTGTGGGGAGGGTGTTTCAGTGGGGGGGAAGGTGTTTCACTGTGTGCGGAAGGGGTTTCACTGTGTGCGGAAGGGGTTTCAGTGTGTGGGGAAGGGGTTTCAGTGAGTGGGGAAGGGGTTTCAGTGTGTGGGGATTGTGATTCTGTGTGTTTGGAAGGGTTTCAGTGTGTGGGGAATGTGTTTCACTGTGTGGTGAATGGGTTTCAGTGTTTGGGGAAGGTGTTTCAGTGTGTGGGGTTTTGTTGCAGTTTGTGGGGAAGGGGTTTCAGTGTGTGGGGAAGGGTTTCAGTGTGTGGGGAAGGTGGTTCAGTGTTTGGGCAAGGGTTTCAGTGTGTGGGGAAGGTGTTTCAGTGTGTGCGGAAGGGGTTTCAGTGTGTGGGGAAGGTGTTTCAGTGTATGGGGAAGGTGATTCAGTGTGTGGGGAAGGGGCTTCAGTGTGTGGGGAAGGGGCTTCAGTGTGTGGGGAAGTTGTTTCAGTGTGTGGGGAAGGTGTTTCAGTGTGTGGCGAAGGGGTTTCAGTGTGTACGGAAGGGGTTTCAGTGTGTGGGGAAGGTGTTTCAGTGTGTGGGGAAGGTGTTTCAGTGTGTGGGGAAGGGGTTTCAGTGTGTGGGGATGTGTTTCAGTGTGTAGGGAAGGGGTTTCAGTGTGTGGGGAAGGGTTTCACTGTGTGCGGAAGGGGTTTCAGTGTGTGGGGATTTGTTTCATTGTGTAGGGAAGGGGTTTAAGTGTGGGGGGATGTGTCGCATTGTGTGGGGAATGTGTTTCAGTGTGTGGGGAAGGTTTTCACTGTGTGCGGAAGGGGTTTCAGTGTATGGGGAAGGTGTTTCAGTATGTGCGGAAGGTGTTTCAGTGTGTGGGGAAGGGGTTTCAGTGTGTGGGGAAGGTGTTTCAGTGTGTGCAGAAGGGATTTCACTGTGTGGGGAAGTGGTTTCAGTGTGTGGGGAATGTGTTTCAGTGTGTGGTGAATGGGTTTCAGTGATTGGGGAAGGGTTTCAGTGTGTGGGGAAGGGGTTTCACTGTGTGGGGAAGGTGTTTCAGTTTGTGGGAATGTGTTGCAGTTTGTGGGGAAGGAGTTTCAGTGTGTAGGGAAGTGTTTCAGTGTGTGGGGAAGGTGTTTCTGTGTGTGGGGAAGGGTTTCAGTGTGTGAGGAAGGTGTTTCAGTGTGTGCGGAAGGGGTTTCAATATGTGGGGAAGGTGTTTCAGTGTATGGGGAAGGTGTTTCAGTGTGTGGGGAAGGTGTTTCAGTGTGTGGGAAGGTGTTTCAGTGTATGGGGAAGGTGTTTCTGTGTGTGGGGAAGGTGTTTCAGTGTGTGGGGAAGGTGTTTCAGTGTGTGGGGAAGGGACTTCAGTGTGTGGGGATGTGTTTCAGTGTGTGGGGAAGGGGTTTCAGTGTGTGGGGACATGTCTCAGTGTGTGGGGTAGGTGTTTCAGTGTGTGGGGAAGGTTTTCACTGTGTGTGGAAGGGGTTTCAGTGTGTCGGAAAGGAGTTTCAGTGTATGGGGAAGGTGTTTCAGGATGTGCGGAAGGGGCTTCAGTGTGTGGGGAAGGGGTTTCAGTGTGTGGGGAAGGTGTTTCAGTGCGTGCAGAAGGGATTTCAGTGTGTGGGGAAGGGGTTTCAGTGTGTGGGGAATGTGTTTCAAGTGTGTTTGGAAGGGTTTCAGTGTGTGGGGAATGTGTTTCAGTGTGTGGTGAATGAGTATCAGTATTTTGGGAAGTTTTACAGTGTGTGGGGAAGGGGTTTCAGCGTGTGGGGAATGTGTTTCAGTGTGTGGCGATGCGTTGCAGTGTGTGGGCATGGCATTTCAGTGTGTGGGGAAGGTGTTTCAGTGTGTGGGGAAGGGGTTTCAGTGTGTGGCGGCGGGTTTCCTGTGTGTGGGGAAGGTGCTACTGTGTGTGGGAGGTGTTTCAGTGTGTGGGGAAGTTATTTCAGTGTGTGGGAAGGGTTTCAGTGTGTGGGGAAGGTGTTTCAGTGTGTGGGGAAGGTGTTTTGTTGCGTGGGGAAGGGGATTCAGTGTGTGGGGAAGGGGTTTCATTGTGTGGGGATGGTGTTTCCGTGTGTGCGGAAGGGGTTTCAGTGTGTGGGGAAGGTGTTTCAGTGTGTTGGGAAGTGTTTCACTGTGTGCAGAAGGGGTTTCAGTGTGTGGGGAAGGGGTTTCAGTGCATGGGGAAGGTGTTTCAGTCTGTGCGGAAGCGGCTTCACTGTGTGGGGAAGGGGTTAAAGTGTGTGGGGAAGGTGTTTCAGTGTGTGCAGAAGGGATTTCAGTGTGTGGGGAAGGGGTTTCAGTGTGTGGGGAATGTGTTTCAGTGTCTTCGGACTGTTTCAGTGTGTGGGGAATGTGTTTCAATGTGTGGTGAATGTGTTTCAGTGTGTGGCGATGTGTTGCAGTGTGTGGGGATGGCGTTTCAGTGTGTGGGGAAGGTGTTTCAGTGTTTGGGGAAGGGGTTTCAGTGTGTGGCTGAGTGTTTCCAGTGTGTGGGGAAGGTGCTACTGTGTGTGGGAGGTGTTTCAATCTGTGGGGAAGGTGTTTCAGTGTGTGGGGAAGGGTTTCAGTGAGTGGGGAAGTTGTTTCAGTGTGTGCGGAAGGGGTTTCAGTGTGTGGGGAAGGTGTTTTGTTGCGTGGGGAAGGTGTTTCAGTGTGTGACGAAGGGGTTTCAGTGTGTGGGGAAGGTGTTTCAGTGTGTGGGGAAGGGGTTTCAGTGTGTTTGGAAGGGTTTCAGTGTGTGGGGAATGCGTTTCAGTGTGTGGTGAATGGGTCTCAGTGTTTGGGGAAGGGTTTCAGTGTGTGGGTAAGGGGTTTCAGTGTGTGGGGAAGGGGTTTCAGTGTGTGGGGATGTGTTGCAGTTTGTGGGGAAGGAGTTTCAGTGTGAGGGGAAGTGTTTCAGTGTGTGGGAAGGTGTTTCAGTGTGTGCGGAAGGGTTTTCAGTGTGTGGGGAAGGTGTTTCAGTGTATGGGGAAGGTGTTTCAGTGTGTGGGGAAGGGGCTTCAGTGTGTGGGGAAGTTCTTTCAGTGTGTGGGGAGGGTGTTTCACTGTGTGCGGAAGGGGTTTCAGTGTGTGGGGAAGGGGTTTCAGTGAGTGGGGAAGGGGTTTCAGTGTGTGGGGATTGTGATTCTGTGTGTTTGGAAGGGTTTCAGTGTGTGGGGAATGTGTTTCACTGTGTGGTGAATGGGTTTCAGTGTTTGGGGAAGGTGTTTCAGTGTGTGGGGTTGTGTTGCAGTTTGTGGGGAAGGGGTTTCAGTGTGTGGGGAAGGGTTTCAGTGTGTGTGGAAGGTGGTTCAGTGTTTGGGCAAGGGTTTCAGTGTGTGGGGAAGGTGTTTCAGTGTGTGCGGAAGGGGTTTCAGTGTGTGGGGAAGGTGTTTCAGTGTATGGGGAAGGTGATTCAGTGTGTGGGGAAGGGGCTTCAGTGTGTGGGGAAATTGTTTCAGTGTGTGGGGAATGTGTTTCAGTGTGTGGCGAAGGGGTTTCAGTGTGTACGGAAGGGGTTTCAGTGTGTGGGGAAGGTGTTTCAGTGTGTGGGGAAGGTGTTTCAGTGTGTGGGGAAGGGGTTTCAGTGTGTGGGGAAGGGTTTCACTGTGTGCGGAAGGGGTTTCAGTGTGTGGGGATTTGTTTCATTGTGTAGGGAAGGGGTTTAAGTGTGTGGGGATGTGTCGCATTGTGTGGGGAATGTGTTTCAGTGTGTGGGGAAGGTTTTCACTGTGTGCGGAAGGTGTTTCAGTGTATGGGGAAGGTGTTTCAGTATGTGCGGAAGGTGTTTCAGTGTGTGGGGAAGGGATTTCAGTGTGTGGGGAAGGTGTTTCAGTGTGTGCAGAAGGGATTTCACTGTGTGGGGAAGTGGTTTCAGTGTGTGGGGAATGTGTTTCAGTGTGTTTGGAAGGTTTACAGTGTGTGGGGAAGGGGTTTCAGCGTGTGGGGAATTAGTATCAGTGTGTGGCGATGTGTTGCAGTGTGTGGGGATGGCGTTTCAGTGTGTGGGGAAGGTTTTTCAGTGTGTGGGGATGGGGTTTCAGTGTGTGGGGGAGGGTTTCAGTGTGTGGGGAAGGTGTTTCAGTGTGTGCAGAAGGGGTTTCAGTGTGTGGGGAAGGGGTTTCAGTGTGTGGGGAATGTGTTTCAGTGTGTGGGGAAAGGTTTCAGTGTGTGGGGAAGGTGTTGCAGTGTGTGGGGAAGGGGTTTCAGTGTGTGGAGAAGAGTTTCCAGTGTGTGGGGAAGGTGCTACAGTGAGTGGGAGGTGTTTCAGTGTGTGGGGAAGGTGGTTCAGTGTGTGGGGAAGGGTTTCAGTGTGTGGGGAAGGTGTTTCACTGTGTGCGGAAGGGGTTTCAGTGTGTGGGGGAGGTGTTTTGTTGCGTGGGGAAGGTGTTTCAGTGTGTGGGGAAGGTGTTTCAGTGTGCGGGGATTTGTTTCATTGTGCAGGGAAGGGGTCTAAGTGTGTGGGGATGTGTCTCAGTGTGTGGGCTAGGTGTTTCAGTGTGTGGGGAAGGTTTTCACTGTGTGTGGAAGGGGTTTCAGTGTGTGGGGAAGGAGTTTCAGTGTATGGGGAAGTTGTTTCAGGATGTGCGGAAGGGGCTTCAGTGTGTGGGGAAGGGTTTTCAGTGTGTGGGGAAGGTGTTTCAGTGTGTGCAGAAGGGATTTCTGTGTGTGGGGAAGGGTTTCAGTGTGTGGGGAATGTGTTTCAGTGAGTGGTGAATGAGTATCCGTGTTTTGGGAAGGTTTACAGTGTGTGGGGAAGGGGTTTCAGCGTGTGAGGAATGTGTTTCAGTGTGTGGTGAATGTGTTTCAGTGTGTGGCGATGTGTTGCAGTGTGTGGGGATGGCGTTTCAGTGTGTGGGGAAGGTGTTTCAGTGTTTGGGGAAGGGGTTTCAGTGTGTGGGGGAGTGTTTCCAGTGTGTGGGGAAGGTGCTACTGTGTGTGGGAGGTGTTTCAATCTGTGGGGAAGGTGTTTCAGTGTGTGGGGAAGGGTTTCAGTGAGTGGGGAAGTTGTTTCAGTGTGTGCGGAAGGGGTTTCAGTGTGTGGGGAAGGTGTTTTGTTGCGTGGGGAAGGTGTTTCAGTGCGTGGCGAAGGGGTTTCAGTGTGTGGGGAAGGTGTTTCAGTGTGTGGGGAAGGGGTTTCAGTGTGTTTGGAAGGGTTTCAGTATGTGGGGAATGTGTTTCAGTGTGTGGTGAATGGGTCTCAGTGTTTGGGGAAGGGTTTCAGTGTGTGGGGAAGGGGTTTCAGTGTGTGGGGAAGGTGTTTCAGTGTGTGGGGATGTCTTGCAGTTTGTTGGGAAGGAGTTTCAGTGTGTGGGGAAGTGTTTCAGTGTGTGGGAAGGTGTTTCAGTGTGTGCGGAAGGGTTTTCAGTGTGTGGGGAAGGTGTTTCAGTGTATGGGGAAGGTGTTTCAGTGTGTGGGGAAGGGGCTTCAGTGTGTGGGGAAGTTGTTTCAGTGTGTGGGGAAGGTGTTTCAGTGGGTGGGGAAGGGGTTTCAGTGTGTGCGGAAGGGGTTTCAGTATGTGGGGAAGGGGTTTCAGTGAGTAGGGAAGGGGTTTCAGTGTGTGGGGATTGAGATTCTGTTTGTTTGGAAGGGTTTCAGTGTGTGGGGAATGTGTTTCACTGTGTGGTGAATGGGTTTCAGTGTTTGGGGAAGGTGTTTCAGTGTGTGGGGTTGTGTTGCAATTTGTGGGGAAGGGGTATCAGTGTGTGGGGAAGGGTTTCAGTGTGTGGGGAAGGTGGTTCAGTGTTTGGGCAAGGGTTTCAGTGTGTGGGGAAGGTGTTTCAGTGTGTGCGGAAGGGGTTTCAGTGTGTGGGGAAGGTGTTTCAGTGTATGGGGAAGGTGATTCAGTGTGTGGGGAAGGGGCTTCAGTGTGTGGGGAAGTTGTTTCAGTGTGTGGGGAAGGTTTTTCAGTGTGTGGCGAAGGGGTTTCAGTGTGTGCGGAAGGGGTTTCAGTGTGTGGGGAAGGTGTTTCAGTGTGTGGGGATGTGTTTCAGTGTGTAGGGAAGGGGTTTCAGTGTGTGGGGAAGGGTTTCATTGTGTGCGGAAGGGGTTTCAGTGTGTGGGGAAGGAGTTTCAGTGTGTGGGGAAGGTGTTTCAGTGTGTGTGGGGAAGGGGTTTCAGTGTGTGGGGATTTGTTTCAATGTGTAGGGAAGGGGTTTAAGTGTGTGGGGATGTGTCGCATTGTGTGGGGAAGGTGTTTCAGTGTGTGGGGAAGGTTTTCACTGTGTGCGGAAGGGGTTTCAGTGTATGGGGAACGTGTTTCAGTATGTGCGGAAGGTGTTTCAGTGTGTGGGGAAGGGGTTTCAGTGTGTGGGGAAGGTGTTTCAGTGTGTGCAGAAGGGATTTCAGTGTGCGGGGAAGTGGTTTCAGTGTGTGGGGAATGTGTTTCAGTGTGTTTGGAAGGTTTACAGTGTGTGGGGAAGGGGTTTCAGCGTGTGGGGAATGAGTATCAGTGTGTGGCGATGTGTTGCAGTGTGTGGGGATGGCGTTTCAGTGTGTGGGGAA
Source organism: Heterodontus francisci (assembly GCF_036365525.1). NCBI lineage: Eukaryota > Metazoa > Chordata > Chondrichthyes > Heterodontiformes > Heterodontidae > Heterodontus > Heterodontus francisci. Next base: position 839,432 of record NW_027142143.1, on the reverse strand, counting down.
GGTTTTTCAGTGTGTGGGGATGGGGTTTCAGTGTGTGGGGGAGGGTTTCCAGTGTGTGGGGTAGGTGCTACTGTGTGTGCGAGGTGTTTCAGTGTGTTGGGAAGGTGTTTCAGTGTGTGGGGAAGGGTTTCAGTGTGTGGGGAAGGTGTTTCAGTGTGTGCAGAAGGGGTATCAGTGTGTGGGGAAGGGGTTTCAGTGTGTGGGGAATGTGTTTCAGTGTGTGGCAATGTGTTGCAGTGAGTGGGGATGGCGTTTCAGTGTGTGTGGAAGGTGTTTCAGTGTGTGGGGAAGGGGTTTCAGTGTGTGGGGAAGAGTTTCCAGTGTGTGGGGAAGGTGCTACAGTGAGTGGGAGGTGTTTCAGTGTGTGGGGAAGGTGTTTCAGTGTGTGGGGAAGGGTTTCAGTGTGTGGGGAAGGTGTTTCAGTGTGTGCGGAAGGGGTTTCAGTGTGTGGGGGAGGTGTTTTGTTGCGAGGGGAAGGTGTTTCAGTGTGTGGGGAAGGTGTTTCAGTGTGCGGGGATGTGTTTCATTGTGCAGGGAAGGGGTCTAAGTGTCTGGGGATGTGTCTCAGTGTGTGGGCTATGTGTTTCAGTGTCTGGGGAAGGTTTTCACTGTGTGTGGAAGGGGTTTCAGTGTGTGGGGAAGGAGTTTCAGTGTATGGGGAAGTTGTTTCAGGATGTGCGGAAGGGGCTTCAGTGTGTGGGGAAGGGTTTTCAGTGTGTGGGGAAGGTGTTTCAGTGTGTGCAGAAGGGATTTCAGTGTGTGGGGAAGGGGTTTCAGTGTGTGGGGAATGTGTTTCAAGTGTGTTTGGAAGGGTTTCAGTGTGTGGGGAATGTGTTTCAGTGTGTGGTGAATGAGTATCAGTGTTTTGGGAAGGTTTACAGTGTGTGGGGAAGGGGTTTCAGCGTGTGGGGAATGTGTTTCAGTGTGTTGCGATGTGTTGCAGTGTGTGGGGATGGCGTTTCAGTGTGTGGGGAAGGTGTTTCAGTGTGTGGGGAAGGGGTTTCATTGTGTGGGGGAGGGTTTCCAGTGTGTGGGGAAGGTGCTACTGTGTGTGGGAGGTGTGTCAGTGTGTGGGGAAGGTGTTTCAGTGTGCGGGGAAGGGTTTCAGTGTGTGGGGAAGGTGTTGCAGTGTGTGCGGAAGGGGTTTCAGTGTGTGGGGAAGGTGTTTTGTTGCGTGGGGAAGGTGTTTCAGTGTGTGGGGAAGGGGTTTCATTGTGTGGGGAAGGTGTTTCTATGTGTGCAGAAGGGGTTTCAGTGTGTGGGGAAGGTGTTTCAGTGTGTGGGGAAGGGTTTCACTGTGTGCGGAACGGGTTTCAGTGTGTGGGGAAGGGGTTTCAGTGTGTGGGGAAGGTGTTTCAGTGTGTGGGGTTGTGTTGCAGTTTGTGGGGAAGGTGTTTCAGTGTGTGGGGAATGTGTTTCAAGTGTGTTTGGAAGGGTTTCAGTGTGTGGGGAATGTGTTTCAGTGTGTGGTGAATGAGTATCAGTGTTTTGGGAAGGTTTACAGTGTGTGGGGAAGGGGTTTCAGCGTGTGGGGAATGTGTTTCAGTGTGTGGCGATGTGTTGCAGTGTGTGGGGATGGCGTTTCAGTGTGTGGGGAAGGTGTTTCAGTGTGTGGGGAAGGGGTTTCATTGTGTGGGGGAGGGTTTCCAGTGTGTGGGGAATGTGCTACTGTGTGTGGGAGGTGTTTCAGTGTGTGGGGAAGGTGTTTCAGTGTGTGGGGAAGGGTTTCAGTGTGTGGGGAAGGTGTTTCAGTGTGTGCGGAAGGGGTTTCAGTGTGTGGGGAAGGTGTTTTGTTGCGTGGGGAAGGTGTTTCAGTGTGTGGGGAAGGGGTTTCATTGTGTGGGTAAGGTGTTTCTATGTGTGCAGAAGGGGTTTCAGTGTGTGGGGAAGGTGTTTCAGTGTGTGGGGAAGGGTTTCACTGTGTGCGGAACGGGTTTCAGTGTGTGGGGAAGGGGTTTCAGTGCATGGGGAAGGTGTTTCAGTATGTGTGGAAGCAGCTTCAGCGTGTGGGGAAGTGGTTTCAGTGTGTGGGGAAGGTGTTTCAGTGTGTGCAGAAGGGATTTCAGTGTGTGGGGAAGGGCTTTCAGTGTGTGGGGAATGTGTTTCAGTGTGTTTGGAAGGGTTTCAGTGTTTGGGGAATGAGTTGCAATGTGTGGTGAATGTGTTTCAGTGTGTGGCGATGTGTTGCAGTGTGTGGGGATGGCGTTTCAGTGTGTGGGGAAGGTGTTTCAGTGTGTGGGGAAGGGGTTTCAGTGTTGGGGGAGTGTTTCCAGTGTGTGGGGAAGGTGCTACAGTGAGTGGGAGGTGTTTCAGTGTGTGGGGAAGGTGGTTCAGTGTGTGGGGAAGGGTTTCAGTGTGTGGGGAAGGTGTTTCAGTGTGTGCGGAAGGGGTTTCAGTGTGTGGGGGAGGTGTTTTGTTGCGTGGGGAAGGTGTTTCAGTGTTGGGAAGGTGTTTCAGTGTGCGGGGATTTGTTTCATTGTGCAGGGAAGGGGTCTAAGTGTGTGGGGATGTGTCTCAGTGTGTGGGCTAGGTGTTTCAGTGTGTGGGGAAGGTTTTCACTGTGTGTGGAAGGGGTTTCAGTGTGTGGGGAAGGAGTTTCAGTGTATGGGGAAGTTGTTTCAGGATGTGCGGAAGGGGCTTCAGTGTGTGGGGAAGGGTTTTCAGTGTGTGGGGAAGGTGTTTCAGTGTGTGCAGAAGGGATTTCAGTGTGTGGGGAAGGGTTTCAGTGTGTGGGGAATGTGTTTCAGTGAGTGGTGAATGAGTATCAGTGTTTTGGGAAGGTTTACAGTGCGTGGGGAAGGGGTTTCAGCGTGTGGGGAATGTGTTTCAGTGTGTGGTGAATGTGTTTCAGTGTGTGGCGATGTGTTGCAGTGTGTGGGGATGGCGTTTCAGTGTGTGGGGAAGGTGTTTCAGTGTTTGGGGAAGGGGTTTCAGTGTGTGGGGGAGTGTTTCCAGTGTGTGGGGAAGGTGCTACTGTGTGTGGGAGGTGTTTCAATCAGTGGGGAAGGTGTTTCAGTGTGTGGGGAAGGGTTACAGTGAGTGGGGAAGTTGTTTCAGTGTGTGCGGAAGGGGTTTCAGTGTGTGGGGAAGGTGTTTTGTTGCGTGGGGAAGGTGTTTCAGTGCGTGGCGAAGGGGTTTCAGTGTGTGGGGAAGGTGTTTCAGTGTGTGGGGAAGGGTTTCAGTGTGTTTGGAAGGGTTTCAGTATGTGGGGAATGTGTTTCAGTGAGTGGTGAATGGGTCTCAGTGTTTGGGGAAGGGTTTCAGTGTGTGGGGAAGGGGTTTCAGAGAGTGGGGAAGGTGTTTCAGTGTGTGGGGATGTGTTGCAGTTTGTGGGGAAGGAGTTTCAGTGTGTGGGGACGTGTTTCAGTGTGTGGGAAGGTGTTTCAGTGTGTGCGGAAGGGTTTTCAGTGTGTGGGGAAGGTGTTTCAGTGTATGGGGAAGGTGTTTCAGTGTGTGGGGAAGGGGCTTCAGTGTGTGGGGAAGTTGTTTCAGTGTGTGGGGAAGGTGTTTCAGTGGGTGGGGAAGGGGTTTCAGTGTGTGCGGAAGGGGTTTCAGTGTGTGGGGAAGGGGTTTCAGTGAGTGGGGAAGGGGTTTCAGTGTGTGGGGATTGTGATTCTGTGTGTTTGGAAGGGTTGCAGTGTGTGGGGAATGTGTTTCACTGTGTGGTGAATGTGTTTCAGTGTTTGGGGAAGGTGTTTCAGTGTGTGGGGTTGTGTTGCAGTTTGTGGGGAAGGGGTATCAGTGTGTGGGGAAGGGTTTCAGTGTGTGGGGAAGGTGGTTCAGTGTTTGGGCAAGGGTTTCAGTGTGTGGGGAAGGTGTTTCAGTGTGTGCCGAAGGGGTTTCAGTGTGTGGGGAAGGTGTTTCAGTGTATGGGGAAGGTGATTCAGTGTGTGCGGAAGTTGTTTCAGTGTGTGGGGAAGGTGTTTCAGTGTGTAGCGAAGGGGTTTCAGTGTTTGCGGAAGGGGTTTCAGTGTGTGGGGAAGGTGTTTCAGTGTGTGGGGAAGGTGTTTCAGTGTGTCGGGAAGGGGTTTCAGTGTGTGGGGATGTGTTTCAGTGTGTAGGGAAGGGGTTTCAGTGTGTGGGGAAGGGTTTCACTGTGTGCGGAAGGCGTTTCAGTGTGTGGGGAAGGAGTTTCAGTGTGTGGGGAAGGTGTTTCAGTGTGTGTGGGGAAGGGGTTTCAGTGTGTGGGGATTTGTTTCATTGTGTAGGGAAGGGGTTTAAGTGTGTGGGGATGTGTCGCATTGTGTGGGGAAGGTGTTTCAGTGTGTGGGGAAGGTTTTCACTGTGTGCGGAAGGGGTTTCAGTGTATGGGGAAGGTGTTTCAGTATGTGCGGAATGTGTTTCAGTGTGTGGGGAAGTTGTTTCAGTGTGTGCAGAAGGGATTTCAGTGTGCAGGGAAGTGGTTTCAGTGTGTGGGGAATGTGTTTCAGTTTGTTTGGAAGGTTTACAATGTGTGGGGAAGGGGTTTCAGCGTGTGGGGAATGAGTATCAGTGTGTGGCGATGTGTTGCAGTGTGTGGGGATGGCGTTTCAGTGTGTGGGGAAGGTTTTTCAGTGTGTGGGGATGGGGTTTCAGTGTGTGGGGGAGGGTTTCCAGTGTGTGGGGTAGGTGTTTTGTTGCGTGGGGAAGGTGTTTCAGTGTGTGGGGAAGGTGTTTCAGTGTGCGGGGATTTGTTTCATTGTGCAGGGAAGGGGTCTAAGTGTGTGGGGATGTGTCTCAGTGTGTGGGCTAGGTGTTTCATTGTGTGGGGAAGGTTTTCACTGTGTGTGGAAGGGGTTTCAGTGTGTGGGGAAGGAGTTTCAGTGTATGGGGAAGTTGTTTCAGGATGTGCGGAAGGGGCTTCAGTGTGTGGGGAAGGGTTTTCAGTGTGTGGGGAAGGTGTTTCAGTGTGTGCAGAAGGGATTTCAGTGTGTGGGGAAGGGTTTCAGTGTGTGGGGAATGTGTTTCAGTGAGTGGTGAATGGGTATCAGTGTTTTGGGAAGGTTTACAGTGTGTGGGGAAGGGGTTTCAGCGTGTGGGGAATGTGTTTCAGTGTGTGGTGTATGTGTTTCAGTGAGTGGCGATGTGTTGCAGTGTGTGGGGATGGCGTTTCAGTGTGTGGGGAAGGTGTTTCAGTGTTTGGGGAAGGGGTTTCAGTGTGTGGGGGAGTGTTTCCAGTGTGTGGGGAAGGTGCTACTGTGTGTGGGAGGTGTTTCAATCTGTGGGGAAGGTGTTGCAGTGTGTGGGGAAGGGTTTCAGTGAGTGGGGAAGTTGTTTCAGTGTGTGCGGAAGGGGTTTCAGTGTGTGGGGAAGGTGTTTTGTTGCGTGGGGAAGGTGTTTCAGTGCGTGGCGAAGGGGTTTCAGTGTGTGGGGAAGGTGTTTCAGTGTGTGGGGAAGAGGTTTCAGTGTGTTTGGAAGGGTTTCAGTATGTGGGGAATGTGTTTCAGTGTGTGGTGAATGGGTCTCAGTGTTTGGGGAAGGGTTTCAGTGTGTGGGGAAGGGGTTTCAGTGTGTGGGGAAGGTGTTTCAGTGTGTGGGGATGTGTTGCAGTTTGTGGGGAAGGAGTTTCAGTGTGTGGGGAATTGTTTCAGTGTGTGGGAAGGTGTTTCAGTGTGTGCAGAAGGGTTTTCAGTGTGTGGGGAAGGTGTTTCAGTGTATGGGGAAGGTGTTTCAGTGTGTGGGGAAGGGGCTTCAGTGTGTGGGGAAGTTGTTTCAGTGTGTGGGGAAGGTGTTTCAGTGGGTGGGGAAGGGGTTTCAGTGAGTGGGGAAGGGGTTTCAGTGTGTGGGGATTGTGATTCTGTGTGTTTGGAAGGGTTTCAGTGTGTGGGGAATGTGTCTCACTGTGTGGTGAATGGGTTTCAGTGTTTGGGGAAGGTGTTTCAGTGTGTGGGGTTGTGTTGCAGTTTGTGGGGAAGGGGTATCAGTGTGTGGGGAAGGGTTTCAGTGTGTGGGGAAGGTGGTTCAGTGTTTGGGCAAGGGTTTCAGTGTGTGGGGAAGGTGTTTCAGTGTGTGCGGAAGGGGTTTCAGTGTGTGGGGAAGGTGTTTCAGAGTATGGGGAAGGTGATTCAGTGTGTGGGGAAGGGGCTTCAGTGTGTGGGGAAGTTGTTTCAGTGTGTGGGGAAGGTGTTTCAGTGTGTGGCGAAGGGGTTTCAGTGTGTGCGGAAGGGGTTTCAGTGTGTGGGGAAGGTGTTTCAGTGTGTGGGGAAGGTGTTTCAGTGTGTGGGGAAGGGGTTTCAGTGTGTGCGGAAGGGGTTTCAGTTTGTGCGGTAGGGGTTTCAGTCTATGGGGAAGGGGTTTCAGTTTGTGGGGAAGGTGTTTCAGTGTGTGCGGAAGGGGTTTCAGTGTGTGGGCAAGGAGTTTCAGTGTGTGGGGAAGGTGTTTCAGTGTGTGTGGGGAAGGGGTTTCAGTGTGTGGGGATTTGTTTCATTGTGTAGGGAAGGGGTTTAAGTGTGTGGGGATGTGTCGCATTGTGTGGGGAAGGTGTTTCAGTGTGTGGGGAAGGTTTTCACTGTGTGCAGAAGGGGTTTCAGTGTATGGGGAAGGTGTTTCAGTATGTGCGGAATGTGTTTCAGTGTGTGGGGAAGTTGTTTCAGTGTGTGCAGAAGGGATTTCAGTGTGCGGGGAAGTGGTTTCAGTGTGTGGGGAATGTGGTTCAGTGTGTTTGGAAGGTTTACAGTGTGTGGGAAAGGGGTTTCAGCGTGTGGGGAATGAGTATCAGTGTGTGGCGATGTGTTGCAGTGTGTGGGGATGGCGTTTCAGTGTGTGGGGAAGGTTTTTCAGTGTGTGGGGATGGGGTTTCAGTGTGTGGGGGAGGGTTTCCAGTGTGTGGGGTAGGTGTTTTGTTGCGTGGGGAAGGTGTTTCAGTGTGTGGGGAAGGTGTTTCAGTGTGCGGGGATTTGTTTCATTGTGCAGGGAAGGGGTCTAAGTGTGTGGGGATGTGTCTCAGTGTGTGGGCTAGGTGTTTCAGTGTGTGGGGAAGGTTTTCACTGTGTGTGGAAGGGGTTTCAGTGTGTGGGGAAGGAGTTTCAGTGTATGGGGAAGTTGTTTCAGGATGTGCGGAAGGGGCTTCAGTGTGTGGGGAAGGGTTTTCAGTGTGTGGGGAAGGTGTTTCAGTGTGTGCAGAAGGGATTTCAGTGTGTGGGGAAGGGTTTCAGTGTGTGGGGAATGTGTTTCAGTGAGTGGTGAATGAGTATCAGTGTTTTGGGAAGGTTTACAGTGTGTGGGGAAGGAGTTTCAGCGTGTGGGGAATGTGTTTCAGTGTGTGGTGAATGTGTTTCAGTGAGTGGCGATGTGTTGCAGTGTGTGGGGATGGCGTTTCAGTGTGTGGGGAAGGTGTTTCAGTGTTTGGGGAAGGGGTTTCAGTGTGTGGGGGAGTGTTTCCAGTGTGTGGGGAAGGTGCTACTGTGTGTGGGAGGTGTTTCAATCTGTGGGGAAGGTGTTGCAGTGTGTGGGGAAGGGTTTCAGTGACTGGGGAAGTTGTTTCAATGTGTGCGGAAGGGGTTTCAGTGTGTGGGGAAGGTGTTTTGTTGCGTGGGGAAGGTGTTTCAGTGCGTGGCGAAGGGGTTTCAGTGTGTGGGGAAGGTGTTTCAGTGTGTGGGGAAGGGGTTTCAGTGTGTTTGGAAGGGTTTCAGTATGTGGGGAATGTGTTTCAGTGTGTGGTGAATGGGTCTCAGTGTTTGGGGAAGGGTTTCAGTGTGTGGGGAAGGGGTTTCAGTGTGTGGGGAAGGTGTTTCAGTGTGTGGGGATGTGTTGCAGTTTGTGGGGAAGGAGTTTCAGTGTGTGGGGAAGTGTTTCAGTGTGTGGGAAGGTGTTTCAGTGTGTGCGGAAGGGTTTTCAGTGTGTGGGGAAGGTGTTTCAGTGTATGGGGAAGGTGTTTCAGTGTGTGGGGAAGGGGCTTCAGTGTGTGGGGAAGTTGTTTCAGTGTGTGGGGAAGGTGTTTCAGTGGGTGGGGAAGGGGTTTCAGTGTGTGCGGAAGGGGTTTCAGTGTGTGGGGAAGGGGTTTCAGTGAGTGGGGAAGGGGTTTCAGTGTGTGGGGATTGTGATGCTGTGTGTTTGGAAGGGTTTCAGTGTGTGGGGAATGTGTCTCACTGTGTGGTGAATGGGTTTCAGTGTTTGGGGAAGGTGTTTCAGTGTGTGGGGTTGTGTTGCAGTTTGTGGGGAAGGGGTATCAGTGTGTGGGGAAGGGTTTCAGTGTGTGGGGAAGGTGGTTCAGTGTTTGGGCAAGGGTTTCAGTGTGTGGGGAAGGTGTTTCAGTGTGTGCGGAAGGGGTTTCAGTGTGTGGGGAAGGTGTTTCAGTGTATGGGGAATGTGATTCAGTGTGTGGGGAAGGGGCTTCAGTGTGTGGGGAAGTTGTTTCAGTGTGTGGGGAAGGTGTTTCAGTGTGTGGCGAAGGGGTTTCAGTGTGTGCGGAAGGGGTTTCAGTGTGTGGGGAAGGTGTTTCAATGTGTGGGGAAGGTGTTTCAGTGTGTGGGGAAGGGGTTTCAGTGTGTGGGGATGTGTTTCAGTGTGTAGGGAAGGGGTTTCAGTGTGTGGGGAAGGGTTTCACTGTGTGCGGAAGGGGTTTCAGTGTGTGGGGAAGGAGTTTCAGTGTGTGGGGAAGGTGTTTCAGTGTGTGTGGGGAAGGGGTTTCAGTGTGTGGGGATTTTTTTCATTGTGTAGGGAAGGGGTTTAAGTGTGTGGGGATGTGTCGCATTGTGTGGGGAAGGTGTTTCAGTGTGTGGGGAAGGTTTTCACTGTGTGCGGAAGGGGTTTCAGTGTATGTGGAAGGTGTTTCAGTATGTGCGGAAGGTGTTTCAGTGTGTGGGGAAGGGGTTTCAGTGTGTGGGGAAGGTGTTTCAGTGTGTGCAGAAGGGATTTCAGTGTGCGGGGAAGTGGTTTCAGTGTGTGGGGAATGTGTTTCAGTTTGTTTGGAAGGTTTACAGTGTGTGGGGAAGGGGTTTCAGCGTGTGGGGAATGAGTATCAGTGTGTGGCGATGTGTTGCAGTGTGTGGGGATGGCGTTTCAGTGTGTGGGGAAGGTTTTTCAGTGTGTGGGGATGGGGTTTCAGTGTGTGGGGGAGGGTTTCCAGTGTGTGGGGTAGGTGCTACTGTGTGTGCGAGGTGCTTCAGTGTGTGGGGAAGGTGTTTCAGTGTGTGGGGAAGGGTTTCAGTGTGTGTGGAAGGTGTTTCAGTGTGTGCAGAAGGGGTTTCAGCGTGTGGGGAAGGGGTTTCAGTGTGTGGGGAATGTGTTTCAGTGTGTGGCAATGTGTTGCAGTGAGTGGGGATGGCGTTTCAGTGTGTGTTGAAGGTGTTTCAGTGTGTGGGGAAGGGGTTTCAGTGTGTGGGGAAGAGTTTCCAGTGTGTGGGGAAGGTGCTACAGTGAGTGGGAGGTGTTTCAGTGTGTGGGGAAGGTGTTTCAGTGAGTGGGGAAGGGTTTCAGTGTGTGGGGAAGGTGTTTCAGTGTGTGTGCAAGGGGTTTCAGTGTGTGGGGGAGGTGTTTTGTTGCGAGGGGAAGGTGTTTCAGTGTGTGGGGAAGGTGTTTCAGTGTGCGGGGATGTGTTTCATTGTGCAGGGAAGGGGTCTAAGTGTCTGGGGATGTGTCTCAGTGTGTGGGCTAGGTGTTTCAGTGTGTGGGGAAGGTTTTCACTGTGTGTGGAAGGGGTTTCAGTGTGTGGGGAAGGAGTTTCAGTGTATGGGGAAGTTGTTTCAGGATGTGCGGAAGGGGCTTCAGTGTGTGGGGAAGGGTTTTCAGTGTGTGGGGAAGGTGTTTCAGTGTGTGCAGAAGGGATTTCAGTGTGTGGGGAAGGGGTTTCAGTGTGTGGGAAATGTGTTTCAAGTGTGTTTGGAAGGGTTTCAGTGTGTGGGGAATGTGTTTCAGTGTGTGGTGAATGAGTATCAGTGTTTTGGGAAGGTTTACAGTGTGTGGGGAAGGGGTTTCAGCGTGTGGGGAATGTGTTTCAGTGTGTTGCGATGTGTTGCAGTGTGTGGGGATGGCGTTTCAGTGTGTGGGGAAGGTGTTTCAGTGTGTGGGGAAGGGGTTTCATTGTGTGGGGGTGGGTTTCCAGTGTGTGGGGAAGGTGCTACTGTGTGTGGGAGGTGTGTCAGTGTGTGGGGAAGGTGTTTCAGTGTGTGGGGATGGCGTTTCAGTGTGTGGGGAAGGTGTTTCAGTGTGTGGGGAAGGGGTTTCATTGTGTGGGGGAGGGTTTCCAGTGTGTGGGGAAGGTGCTACTGTGTGTGGGAGGTGTTTCAGTGTGTGGGGAAGGTGTTTCAGTGTGTGGGGAAGGGTTTCAGTGTGTGGGGAAGGTGTTGCAGTGTGTGCGGAAGGGGTTTCAGTGTGTGGGGAAGGTGTTTTGTTGCGTGGGGAAGGTGTTTCAGTGTGTGGGGAAGGGGTTTCATTGTGTGTGGAAGGTGTTTCTATGTGTGCAGAAGGGGTTTCAGTGTGTCGGGAAGGTGTTTCAGTGTGTGGGGAAGGGTTTCACTGTGTGCGGAACGGGTTTCAGTGTGTGGGGAAGCGGTTTCAGTGCATGGGGAAGGTGTTTCAGTATGTGCGGAAGCAGCTTCAGTGTGTGGGGAAGGGGTTTCAGTGTGTGGGGAAGGTGTTTCAGTGTGTGCAGAAGGGATTTCAGTGTGTGGGGAAGGGCTTTCAGTGTGTGGGGAATGTGTTTCTGTGTGTTTGGAAGGGTTTCAGTGTGTGGGGAATATGTTTCAATGTGTGGTGAATGTGTTTCAGTGTGTGGCGATGTGTTGCAGTGTGTGGGGATGGCGTTTCAGTGTATGGGGAATGTGTTTCAGTGTGTGGGGAAGGGGTTTCAGTGTTGGGGGAGTGTTTCCGGTGTGTGGGGAAGGTGCTACTGTGTGTGAGAGGTGTTTCAGTGTGTGGGGAAAGTGTTTCAGTGTGCGGGGAAGGGTTTCAGTGTGTGGGGAAGTTGTTTCAGTATGTGCGGAAGGGGTTTCAGTGTGTGGGGAAGGTGTTTTGTTGCGTGGGGAAGGTGTTTCAGTGTGTGGGGAAGGGGTTTCAGTGTGTGGGGAAGGTGTTTCAGTGTGTGGGGAAGGGGTTTCAGTGTGTGGGGAATGGGTTTCAGTGTGTGGGGATTGTGATTCTGTGTGTATGGAAGGCTTTCAGTGTGTGGGGAATGTGTTTCAGTGTGTGGTGAATGGGTCTCAGTGTTTGGGGAAGGGTTTCAGTGTGTGGGGAGGGGTTTCAGTGTGTGGGGAATGTGTTTCAGTGTGTGGGGATGTGTTGCAGTTGGTGGGGAAGGGGTTTCAGTGTGTGGGAAGTGTTTCAGTGTGTTGGGAAGGTGTTTCAGTGTGTGGGGAAGGGTATCAGTGTGTGGGGAAGGTGTTTCAGTGTGTGTGGAAGGGGTTTCAGTGTGTGGGGAAGGTGTTTCAGTGTATGGGGAAGGTGTTTCAGTGTGTGGGGAAGGGGCTTCAGTGTGTGGAGAAGTTGTTTCAGTTTGTGGGGAAGGTGTTTCAGTGTGTGGGGAAGGGGTTTCAGTGTGTGGGGAAGGGGTTTCAGTGTGTGGGGAAGGTGTTTCAGTGTGTGGGGAAGGTATTTCAGTGTGTGGGGTTGTGTTGCAGTTTGTGGGGAAGGAGTTTCAGTGTGTGGGGAAGTGTTTCAGTGTGCGGGGAAGGTGGACCAGTGTGTGGGGAAGTGTTTCAGTGTGTGGGGAAGATGTTTCACTGTGTGCGGAAGGGGTTTCAGTGTGTGGGGAAGGTGTTTCAGTGTATGGGGAAGGTGTTTCAGTGTGTGGGGAAGGGGCTTCAGTGTGTGGAGAAGTTGTTTCAGTTTGTGGGGAAGGTGTTTCAGTGTCTGGGGAAGGGTTTTCAGTGTGTGGCGAAGGTGTTTCAGTGTGTGGGGAAGGTGTTTCAGTGTGTGGGGAAGGGGTTTCAGTGTTTTGGGGATGTGTTTCAGTTTGCTGGGAAGGGTTGTCAGTGTGTGCGGAAGGGTTTCACTGTGTGCGGAAGGGGTTTCAGTGTATGGGGAAGGTGTTTCAGGATGTGCGGACGGTGCTTCAGTGTGTGGGGAAGGGTTTTCAGTGTGTGGGGAAGGTGTTTCCGTGTGTGCAGAAGGGATTTCAGTGTGTGGGGAAGGGGTTTCAGTGTGTGGGGAATGTGTTTCAAGTGTGTTTGGAAGGGTTTCAGTGTGTGGGGAACGTGTTTCAGTGTGCGGTGAATGAGTATCAGTGTTTTGGGAAGGTTTACAGTGTGTGGGGATGGGGTTTCAGCGTGTGGGGAATGTGTTTCAGTGTGTGGCGATGTGTTGCAGTGTGTGGGGATGGCGTTTCAGTGTGTGGGGAAGGTGTTTCAGTGTGTGGGGAAGGGGTTTCATTGTGTGGGGGAGGGTTTCCAGTGTGTGGGGAAGGTGCTACTGTGTGTGGGAGGTGTTTCAGTGTGTGGGGAAGGTGTTTCAGTGTGTGGGGAAGGGTTTCAGTGTGTGGGGAAGGTGTTTCTATGTGTGCAGAAGGGGTTTCAGTGTGTGTGGAAGGTGTTTCAGTGTGTGGGAAAGGGTTTCACTGTGTGCGGAACGGGTTTCAGTGTGTGGGGAAGCGGTTTCAGTGCATGGGGAAGGTGTTTCAGTATTTGCGGAAGCAGCTTCAGTGTGTGGGGAAGGGGTTTCAGTGTGTGGGGAAGGTGTTTCAGTGTGTGCAGAAGGGATTTCAGTGTGTGGGGAAGGGCTTTCAGTGTGTGGGGAATGTGTTTCAGTGTGTTTGGAAGGGTTTCAGTGTGTAGGGGAATGTGTTTCAAAGTGTGGTGAATGTGTTTCAGTGTGTGGCGATGTGTTGCAGTGTGTGGGGATGGCGTTTCAGTGTATGGGGAATGTGTTTCAGTGTGTGGGGAAGGGGTTTCAGTGTTGGGGGAGTGTTTCCAGTGTGTGGGGAAGGTGCTACTGTGTGTGAGAGGTGTTTCAGTGTGTGGGGAAGGTGTTTCAGTGTGCGGGGAAGGGTTTCAGTGTGTGGGGAAGTTGTTTCAGTATGTGCGGAAGGGGTTTCAGTGTGTGGGGAAGGTGTTTTGTTGCGTGGGGAAGGTGTTTCAGTGTGTGGGGAAGGGGTTTCAGTGTGTGGGGAAGGTGTTTCAGTGTGTGGGGAAGGGGTTTCAGTGTGTGGGGAATGGGTTTCAGTGTGTGGGGATTGTGATTCTGTGTGTATGGAAGGTTTTCAGTGTGTGGGGAATGTGTTTCAGTGTGTGGTGAATGGGTCTCAGTGTTTGGGGAAGGGTTTCAGTGTGTGGGGAGGGGTTTCAGTGTGTGGGGAAGGTGTTTCAGTGTGTGGGGATGTGTTGCAGTTTGTAGGGAAGGGGTTTCAGTGTGTGGGGAAGTGTTTCAGTGTGTGGGGAAGGTGTTTCAGTGTGTGGGGAAGGGTTTCAGTGTGTGGGGAAGGTGTTTCAGTGTGTGTGGAAGGGGTTTCAGTGTGTGGGGAAGGTGTTTCAGTGTATGGGAAAGGTGTTTCAGTGTGTGGGGAAGGGGCTTCAGTGTGTGGGGATTGTGATTCTGTCTGTTTGGAAGGGTTTCAGTGTGTGGGGAATGTGTTTCACTGTGTGGTGTATGGGTTTCAGTGTTTGGGGAAGAGTTTCAGTGTGTGGGGAAGGGGTTTCAGTGTGTGGGGAAGGTGTTTCTGTGTGTGGGGTTGTGTTGCAGTTTGTGGGGAAGGAGTTTCAGTGTGTGGGGAAGTGTTTCAGTGTGTGGGGAAGGTGGTTCAGTGTGTGGGGAAGTGTTTCAGTGTGTGGGGAAGGTGTTTCAGTGTGTGCGGAAGGGGTTTCAGTGTGTGGGGAAGGTGTTTCAGTGTATGGGGAAGGTGTTTCAGTGTGTGGAGAAGTTGTTTCAGTTTGTGGGGAAGGTGTTTCAGTGTGTGGGGAAGGGGTTTCAGTGTGTGGGGAAGGTGTTTCAGTGTGTGGGGAAGGGGTTTCAGTGTGTGGGGATGTGTTTCAGTGTGTTGGGAAGGGGTTTCAGTGTGTGGGGAAGTTGTTTCAGTATGTGCGGAAGGGGTTTCAGTGTGTGGGGAAGGGGTTTCATTGTGTGGGGAAGGTATTTTGTTGCGTGGGGAAGGTGTTTCAGTGTGTGGGGAAGGTGTTTCAGTGTGTGGGGAAGGGGTTTCAGTGTGTGGGGAAGTGTTTCAGTGTGTGGGGAAGGTGTTTCAGTGTGTGCGGAAGGGGTTTCAGTGTGTGGGGAAGGTGTTTCAGTGTATGGGGAAGGTGTTTCAGTGTGTGGAGAAGTTGTTTCAGTTTGTGGGGAAGGTGTTTCAGTGTGTGGGGAAGGGGTTTCAGTGTGTGGGGAAGGTGTTTCAGTGTGTGGGGAAGGGGTTTCAGTGTGTGGGGATGTGTTTCAGTGTGTTGGGAAGGGGTTTCAGTGTGTGGGGAAGTTGTTTCAGTATGTGCGGAAGGGGTTTCAGTGTGTGGGGAAGGGGTTTCAGTGTGTGGGGAAGGTATTTTGTTGCGTGGGGAAGGTGTTTCAGTGTGTGGGGAAGGTGTTTCAGTGTGTGGGGAAGGGGTTTCAGTGTGTGGGGAATGGGTTTCAGTGTGTGGGGATTGTGATTCTGTGTGTTTGGAAGGGTTTCAGCGTGTGGGGAATGTGTTTCAGTGTGTGGTGAATGGGTCTCAGTGTTTGGGGAAGGGTTTCAGTGTGTGGGGAAGGTGTTTCAGTGTGTGGGGATGTGTTGCAGTGTGTGGGGAAGGTGTTTCAGAGTGTGGGGAAGGGTTTCAGTGTGTGGGGAAGGTGTTTCAGTGTGTGCGGAAGGGTTTTCAGTGATTGGGGGAGGGTTTCCAGTGTGTGGGGAAGGTGCTACTGTGTGTGCAGAAGGGGTTTCAGTGTGTGAGGAAGGGTTTTCAGTGTGTGGGGAATGTGTTTCAGTGTGTTTGGAAGGGTTTCAGTGTGTGGGGAATGTGTTTCAGTGTGTGCTGAATGGCTATCAGTGTTTTGGGAAGGTTTACAGTGTGTGGGGAAGGGGTTTCAGCGTGTGGGGAATGTGTTGCAGTGAGTGGGGATGGCGTTTCAGTGTGTGGGGTAGGTGCTTCAGTGTGTGGGGAAGGGGTTTCAGTGTGTGGGGAAGGTTTTCCAGTGTGTGGGGAAGGTGCAACAGTGAGTGGGAGGTGTTTCAGTGTGTGGGGAAGGTGTTTCAGTGTGTGGGGAAGGGTTTCAGTGTGTGGGGAAGGTGTTTCAGTGTGTACGGAAGGGGTTTCAGTGTGTGGGGGAGGTGTTTTGTTGCGTGGGGAAGGTGTTTCAGTGTGTGGGGAAGGTGTTTCAGTGTGTGGGGAAGGTGTTTCAGTGTGTGCAGAAGGGGTTTCTGTGTGTGGGGAAGGGGTTTCAGTGTGTAGGGAATGTGTTTCAGTGTGTTTGGAAGGGTTTCAGTGTGTGGGCAATTTGTTTCAGTGTGTGGTGCATGGGTATCAGTGTTTGGGGAACGGGTTCAGTGTGTGGGGAAGGGGTTTCAGTGTGTGGCGAAGGTATTTCTGTGTGTGTGGATGGGGTTTCAGTGTGTGGGGAATGTGTTTCAGTGTGTGGTGAAGGGGATTCAGTGTGTGGGGAAGGGTTTCCAGTGTGTTTGGAAGGGTTTCAGTGTGTGGGGAATGTGTTTCAATGTGTGGTGAATGTGTTTCTGTGTGTGGCGATGTGTTGCAGTGTGTGGGGATCGCGTTTCAGTGAATGGGAAATGTTTATCAGTGTGTGGGGAAGGGATTTCAGTGTTGGGGGAGTGTTTCCAGTGTGTGGGGAAGGTGCTACTGTGTGTGAGAGGTGTTTCAGTGTGTGGGGAAGGTGTTTCAGTGTGCGGGGAAGGGTTTCAGTGTGTGGGGAAGTTGTTTCAGTATGTGCGGAAGGGGTTTCAGTGTGTGGGGAAGGTGTTTTGTTGCGTGGGGAAGGTGTTTCAGTGTGTGGGGAAGGGGTTTCAGTGTGTGGGGAAGGTGTTTCAGTGTGTGGGGAAGGGGTTTCAGTGTGTGGGGAATGGGTTTCAGTGTGTGGGGATTGTGATTCTGTGTGTATGGAAGGGTTTCAGTGTGTGGGGAATGTGTTTCAGTGTGTGGTGAATGGGTCTCAGTGTTTGGGGAAGGGTTTCAGTGTGTGGGGAGGGGTTTCAGTGTGTGGGGAAGGTGCTTCAGTGTGTGGGGATGTGTTGCAGTTTGTGGGGAAGGGGTTTCAGTGTGTGGGGAAGTGTTTCAGTGTGTGGGGAAGGTGTTTCAGTGTGTGGGGAAGGGTTTCAGTGTGTGGGGAAGGTGTTTCAGTGTGTGTGGAAGGGGTTTCAGTGTGTGGGGAAGGTGTTTCAGTGTATGGGGAAGGTGTTTCAGTGTGTGGGGAAGGGGCTTCAGTGTGTGGGGATTGTGATTCTGTCTGTTTGGAAGGGTTTCAGTGTGTGGGGAATGTGTTTCACTGTGTGGTGAATGGGTTTCAGTGTTTGGGGAAGGGTTTCAGTGTGTGTGGAAGGGGTTTCAGTCTGTGGGGAAGGTGTTTCAGTGTGTGGGGTTGAGTTGCAGTTTGTGGGGAAGGAGTTTCAGTGTGTGGGGAAGTGTTTCAGTGTGTGGGGAAGGTGGATCAGTGTGTGGGGAAATGTTTCAGTGTGTGGGGAAGGTGTTTCAGTGTATGGGGAAGGTGTTTCAGTGTGTGGGGAAGGGGCTTCAGTGTGTGGAGAAGTTGTTTCAGTTTGTGGGGAAGGTGTTTCAGTGTGTGGGGAAGGGGTTTCAGTGTGTGGGGAAGGTGTTTCAGTGTGTGGGGAAGTTGTTTCAGTGTGTGGGGAAGGGTTTCAGTGTGTGGGGAAGTTGTTTCAGTATGTGCGGAAGGGGTTTCAGTGTGTGGGGAAGGTGTTTTGTTGCGTGGGGAAGGTGTTTCAGTGTGTGGGGAAGGGGTTTCAGTGTGTGGGGAAGGTGTTTCAGTGTGTGGGGAAGGGGTTTCAGTGTGTGGGGAATGGGTTTCAGTGTGTGGGGATTGTGATTCTGTGTGTATGGAAGGGTTTCAGTGTGTGGGGAATGTGTTTCAGTGTGTGGTGAATGGGTCTCAGTGTTTGGGGAAGGGTTTCAGTGTGTGGGGAGGGGTTTCAGTGTGTGGGGAAGGTGCTTCAGTGTGTGGGGATGTGTTGCAGTTTGTGGGGAAGGGGTTTCAGTGTGTGGGGAAGTGTTTCAGTGAGTGGGGAAGGTGTTTCAGTGTGTGGGGAAGGGTTTCAGTGTGTGGGGAAGGTGTTTCAGTGTGTGTGGAAGGGGTTTCAGTCTGTGGGGAAGGTGTTTCAGTGTATGGGGAAGGTGTTTCAGTGTGTGGGGAAGGGGTTTCAGTGTGTGGGGAAGGTGTTTCAGTGTGTGGGGAAGGTGTTTCAGTGTGTGGGGAAGGTGTTTCAGTGTGTGGGGAAGGGGCTTCAGTGTGTGGAGAAGTTGTTTCAGTTTGTGGGGAAGGTGTTTCAGTGTGTGGGGAAGGGGTTTCAGTGTGTGGGGAAGGTGTTTCAGTGTGTGGGGAAGGGGCTTCAGTGTGTGGGGATTGTGATTCTGTCTGTTTGGAAGGGTTTCAGTGTGTGGGGAATGTGTTTCACTGTGTGGTGAATGGGTTTCAGTGTTTGGGGAAGGGTTTCAGTGTGTGGGGAAGGGGTTTCAGTCTGTGGGGAAGGTGTTTCAGTGTGTGGGGTTGTGTTGCAGTTTGTGGGGAAGGAGTTTCAGTGTGTGGGGAAGTGTTTCAGTGTGTGGGGAAGGTGGATCAGTGTGTGGGGAAGTGTTTCAGTGTGTGGGGAAGGTGTTTCAGTGTATGGGGAAGTTGTTTCAGTTTGTGGGGAAGGTGTTTCAGTGTGTTGGGAAGGGGTTTCAGTGTATGGGGAAGATGTTTCAGGATGTGCGGAAGGGGCTTCAGTGTGTGGGGAAGGGTTTTCAGTGTGTGGGGAAGGTGTTTCAGTGTGTGCAGAAGGGATTTCAGTGTGTGGGGAAGGGGTTTCAGTGTGTGGGGAATGTGTTTCAAGTGTGTTTGGAAGGGTTTCAGTGTGTGGGGAATGTGTTTCAGTGTGCGGTGAATGAGTATCAGTGTTTTGGGAAGGTTTACAGTGTGTGGGGAAGGGGTTTCAGCGTGTGGGGAAGGTGTTTCAGTGTGTGGGGAAGGGTTTCCCTGTGTGCGGAACGGGTTTCAGTGTTTGGGGAAGCGGTTTCAGTGCATGGGAAGGTGTTTCAGTATGTGCGGAATCAGCTTCAGTGTGTGGGGAAGGGGTTTCAGTGTGTGGGGAAGGTGTTTCAGTGTGTGCAGAAGGGATTTCAGTGTGTGGGGAAGGGCTTTCAGTGTGTGGGGAATGTGTTTCAGTGTGTTTGGAAGGGTTTCAGTGTGTGGGGAATGTGTTTCAATGTGTGGTGAATGTGTTTCAGTGTGTGGCGATGTGTTGCAGTGTGTGGGGATGGCGTTTCAGTGTATGGGGAATGTGTTTCAGTGTGTGGGGATGGGGTTTCAGTGTTGGGGGAGTGTTTCCAGTGTGTGGGGAAGGTGCTACTGTGTGTGAGAGGTGTTTCAGTGTGTGGGGAAGGTGTTTCAGTGTGCGGGGAAGGGTTTCAGTGTGTGGGGAAGTTGTTTCAGTATGTGCGGAAGGGGTTTCAGTGTGTGGGGAAGGTGTTTTGTTGCGTGGGGAAGGTGTTTCAGTGTGTGGGGAAGGGGTTTCAGTGTGTGGGGAAGGGGTTTCAGTGTGTGGGGAAGGGGTTTCAGTGTGTGGGGAATGGGTTTCAGTGTGTGGGGATTGTGATTCTGTGTGTATGGAAGGCTTTCAGTGTGTGGGGAATGTGTTTCAGTGTGTGGTGAATGGGTCTCAGTGTTTGGGGAAGGGTTTCAGTGTGTGGGGAGGGGTTTCAGTGTGTGGTGAAGGTGTTTCAGTGTTTGGGGATGTGTTGCAGTTTGTGGGGAAGGGGTTTCAGTGTGTGGGGAAGTGTTTCAGTGTGTGGGGAAGGTGTTTCAGTGTGTGGGGAAGGGTTTCAGTGTGTGGGGAAGGTGTTTCAGTGTGTGTGGAAGGGGTTTCAGTGTGTGGGGAAGGTGTTTCAGTGTATGGGGAAGAATTAGAATTAGAATATTACAGCGCAGTACAGGCCCTTCGGCCCTCGATGTTGCGCCGATCATCTGACCTACACTATTCCATTTACATCCATATGTCTATCCAATGACCACTTAAATGCCCTTAAAGTTGGCGAGTCTACTACTGTTGCAGGCAGGGCGTTCCACGCCCCTACTACTCTCTGCGTAAAGAAACTACCTCTGACATCTGTCCTATATCTTTCACCCCTCAACTTAAAGCTATGTCCCCTCGTGTTTGCCATCCTCATCCGAGGAAAAAGACTCTCACTATCCACCCTATCTAACCCTCTGATTATCTTGTATGTCTCTATTAAGTCACCTCTCCTCCTCCTTCTCTCTAACGAAAACAACCCCAAGTCCCTCAGCCTTTCCTCGTAAGACCTTCCTTCCATACCAGGCAACATCCTAGTAAATCTCCTCTGCACCCTTTCCAAAGCTTCGACATCCTTCCTATAATGCGGTGACCAGAACTGCACGCAGGTGTTTCAGTGTGTGGGGAAGGGGCTTCAGTGTGTGGGGATTGTGATTCTGTCTGTTTGGAAGGGTTTCAGTGTGTGGCGAATGTGTTTCACTGTGTGGTGAATGGGTTTCAGTGTTTGGGGAAGAGTTTCAGTGTGTGGGGAAGGGGTTTCAGTGTGTGGGGAAGGTGTTTCAGTGTGTGGGGTTGTGTTGCAGTTTGTGGGGAAGGAGTTTCAGTGTGTGGGGAAGTGTTTCAGTGTGTGGGGAAGGTGGTTCAGTGTGTGGGGAAGAGTTTCAGTGTGTGGAGAAGGTGTTTCAGTGTGTGCGTAAGGGGTTTCAGTGTGTGGGGAAGGTGTTTCAGTGTATGGGGAAGGTGTTTCAGTGTGTGGGGAAGGGGCTTCAGTGTGTGGAGAAGTTGTTTCAGCTTGTGGGGAAGGTGTTTCAGTGTGTGGGGAAGGGGTTTCATTGTGTGGGGAAGGTGTTTCAGTGTGTGGGGAAGGTGTTTCAGTGTGTGGGGAAGGGGTTTCAGTGTGTGGGGATGTGTTTCAGTGTGTTGGGAAGGGGTTTCAGTGTGTGGGGAAGTTGTTTCAGTTTGTGCGGAAGCGGTTTCAGTGTGTGGGGAAGGTGTTTTGTTGCGTGGGGAAGGTGTTTCAGTGTGTGGGGAAGCGGTTTCAGTGTGTGGGGAAGGTGTTTCAGTGTGTGGGGAAGGGGTTTCAGTGTGTGGGGAATGGGTTTCAGTGTGTGGGGATTGTGATTCTGTGTGTTTGGAAGGGTTTCAGCGTGTGGGGAATGTGTTTCAGTGTGTGGTGAATGGGTCTCAGTGTTTGGGGAAGGTGTTTCAGTGTGTGGGGAAGGTGTTTCAGTGTGTGGGGAAGGTGTTTCAGTGTGTGGGGAAGGGTTTCAGTGTGTGGGGAAGGTGTTTCAGTGTGTGCGGAAGGGTTTTCAGTGATTGGGGGAGGGTTTCCAGTGTGTGGGGAAGGTGCTACTGTGTGTGCAGAAGGGGTTTCAGTGTGTGGGGAAGGGGTTTCAGTGTGTGGGGAATGTGTTTCAGTGTGTTTGGAAGGGTTTCAGTGTGTGGGGAATGTGTTTCAGTGTGTGCTGAATGGCTCTCAGTGTTTTGGGAAGGTTTACAGTGTGTGGGGAAGGGGTTTCAGTGTGTGGGGAAGGTTTTCCAGTGTGTGGGGAAGGTGCAACAGTGAGTGGGAGGTGTTTCAGTGCGTGGGGAATGTGTTTCAGTGTGTGGTGAATGGGTCTCAGTGTTTGGGGAAGGGTTTCAGTGTGTGGAGAAGGGGTTTCAGTGTGTGGGGAAGGTGTTTCAGTGTGTGGGGATGTGTTGCAGTGTGTGGGGAAGGTGTTTCAGTGTGTGGGGAAGGGTTTCAGTGTGTGGGGAAGGTGTTTCAGTGTGTGCGGAAGGGTTTTCAGTGATTGGGGGAGGGTTTCCAGTGTGTGGGGAAGGTGCTACTGTGTGTGCAGAAGGGGTTTCAGTGTGTGGGGAAGGGGTTTCAGTGTGTGGGGAATGTGTTTCAGTGTGTTTGGAAGGGTTTCAGTGTGTGCTGAATGGCTCTCAGTGTTTTGGGAAGGTTTACAGTGTGTGGGGAAGGGGTTTCAGCGTGTGGGGAATGTGTTGCAGTGAGTGGGGATGGCGTTTCAGTGTGTGGGGAAGGTTTTCCAGTGTTTGGGGAAGGTGCAACAGTGAGTGGGAGGTGTTTCAGTGTGTGGGGAAGGTGTTTCAGTGTGTGGGGAAGGGTTTCAGTGTGTGGGGAAGGTGTTTCAGTGTGTACGGAAGGGGTTTCAGTGTGTGGGGGAGGTGTTTTGTTCCGTGGGGAAGGTGTTTCAGTGTGTGGGGAAGCGGTTTCAGTGTGTGGGGAAGGTGTTTCAGTGTGTGGGGAAGGGGTTTCAGTGTGTGGGGAATGGGTTTCAGTGTGTGGGGATTGTGATTCTGTGTGTTTGGAAGGGTTTCAGCGTGTGGGGAATGTGTTTCAGTGTGTGGTGAATGGGTCTCAGTGTTTGGGGAAGGTGTTTCAGTGTGTGGGGAAGGTGTTTCAGTGTGTGGGGAAGGTGTTTCAGTGTGTGGGGAAGGGTTTCAGTGTGTGGGGAAGGTGTTTCAGTGTGTGCAGAAGGGTTTTCAGTGATTGGGGGAGGGTTTCCAGTGTGTGGGGAAGGTGCTACTGTGTGTGCAGAAGGGGTTTCAGTGTGTGGGGAAGGGGTTTCAGTGTGTGGGGAATGTGTTTCAGTGTGTTTGGAAGGGTTTCAGTGTGTGGGGAATGTGTTTCAGTGTGTGCTGAATGGCTCTCAGTGTTTTGGGAAGGTTTACAATGTGTGGGGAAGGGGTTTCAGTGTGTGGGGAAGGTTTTCCAGTGTGTGGGGAAGGTGCAACAGTGAGTGGGAGGTGTTTCAGTGTGTGGGGAAGGTGTTTCAGTGTGTGGTGAATGGGTCTCAGTGTTTGGGGAACGGTTTCAGTGTGTGGGGAAGGGGTTTCAGTGTGTGGGGAAGGTGTTTCAGTGTGTGGGGATGTGTTGCAGTGTGTGGGGAAGGTGTTTCAGTGTGTGGGGAAGGGTTTCAGTGTGTGGGGAAGGTGTTTCAGTGTGTGCGGAAGGGTTTTCAGTGATTGGGGGAGGGTTTCCAGTGTGTGGGGAAGGTGCTACTGTGTGTGCAGAAGGGGTTTCAGTGTGTGGGGAAGGGGTTTCAGTGTGTGGGGAATGTGTTTCAGTGTGTTTGGAAGGGTTTCAGTGTGTGCTGAATGGCTCTCAGTGTTTTGGGAAGGTTTACAGTGTGTGGGGAAGGGGTTTCAGCGTGTGGGGAATGTGTTGCAGTGAGTGGGGATGGCGTTTCAGTGTGTGGGGAAGGTTTTCCAGTGTGTGGGGAAGGTGCAACAGTGAGTGGGAGGTGTTTCAGTGTGTGGGGAAGGTGTTTCAGTGTGTGGGGAAGGGTTTCAGTGTGTGGGGAAGGTGTTTCAGTGTGTACGGAAGGGGTTTCAGTGTGTGGAGGAGGTGTTTTGTTGCGTGGGGAAGGTGTTTCAGTGTGTGGGGAAGGTGTTTCAGTGTGTGGGGAATGAGTTTCAGTGTGTGCAGAAGGGGTTTCTGTGTGTGGGGAAGGGGTTTCAGTGTGTAGGGAATGTGTTTCAGTGTGTTTGGAAGGGTTTCAGTGTGTTTGGAAGGGTTTCAGTGTGTGGGCAATTTGTTTCAGTGTGTGGTGCATGGGTATCAGTGTTTGGGGAACGGGTTCAGTGTGTGGGGAAGGGGTTTCAGTGTGTGGCGAAGGTGTCTCTGTGTGTGTGGATGGGGTTTCAGTGTGTGGTGAAGGTGTTTCAGTGTGTGGTGAAGGGGATTCAGTGTGTGGGGAAGGGTTTCCAGTGTGTGGGGAAGGTGTTTCAGTGTGTGGGGAAGTGTTTCAGTGTGTTTGGAAGGGTTTCAGTGTGTGGGGAATGTGTTTCAATGTGTGGTGAATGTGTGTCAGTGTGTGGCGATGTGTTGCAGTGTGTGGGGATGGCGTTTCAGTGTATGGGGAATGTGTTTCAGTGTGTGGGGAAGGGGTTTCAGTGTTGGGGGAGTGTTTCCAGTGTGTGGGGAAGGTGCTACTGTGTGTGAGACGTGTTTCAGTGTGTGGGGAAGGTGTTTCAGTGTTCGGGGAAGGGTTTCAGTGTGTGGGGAAGTTGTTTCAGTATGTGCGGAAGGGGTTTCAGTGTGTGGGGAAGGTGTTTTATTGCGTGGGGTTGTGTTGCAGTTTGTGGGGAAGGAGTTTCAGTGTGTGGGGAAGTGTTTCAGTGTGTGGGGAAGGTGGTTCAGTGTGTGGGGAAGTGTTTCAGTGTGTGGGGAAGGTGTTTCAGTGTGTGCGGAAGGGGTTTCAGTGTGTGGGGAAGGTGTTTCAGTGTATGGGGAAGGTGTTTCAGTCTGTGGGGAAGGGGCTTCAGTGTGTGGAGAAGTTGTTTCAGTTTGTGGGGAAGGTGTTTCAGTGTGTGGGGAAGGGGTTTCAGTGTGTGGGGAAGGTGTTTCAGTGTGTGGGGAAGGTGTTTCAGTGTGTGGGGAAGGGGTTTCAGTGTGTGGGGATGTGTTTCAGTGTGTTGGGAAGGGGTTTCAGTGTGTGGGGAAGTTGTTTCAGTTTGTGCGGAAGGGGTTTCAGTGTGTGGGGAAGGTGTTTTGTTGCGTGGGGAAGGTGTTTCAGTGTGTGGGGAAGCGGTTTCAGTGTGTGGGGAAGGTGTTTCAGTGTGTGGCGAAGGGGTTTCAGTGTGTGGGGAATGGGTTTCAGTGTGTGGGGATTGTGATTCTGTGTGTTTGGAAGGGTTTCAGCGTCTGGGGAATGTGTTTCAGTGTGTGGTGAATGGGTCTCAGTGTTTGGGGAAGGGTTTCAGTGTGTGGGGAAGGGGTTTCAGTGTGTGGGGAAGGTGTTTCAGTGTGTGGGGATGTGTTGCAGTGTGTGGGGAAGGTGTTTCAGTGTGTGGGGAAGGGTTTCAGTGTGTGGGGAAGGTGTTTCAGTGTGTGCGGAAGGGTTTTCAGTGATTGGGGGAGGGTTTCCAGTGTGTGGGGAAGGTGCTACTGTGTGTGCAGAAGGTGTTTCAGTGTGTGGGGAAGGGGTTTCAGTGTGTGGGGAATGTGTTTCAGTGTGTTTGGAAGGGTTTCAGTGTGTGTGGAATGTGTTTCAGTGTGTGCTGAATGGCTCTCAGTGTTTTGGGAAGGTTTACAGTGTGTGGGGAAGGGGTTTCAGCGTGTGGGGAATGTGTTGCAGTGAGTGGGGATGGCGTTTCAGTGTGTGGGGAAGGTGTTTCAGTGTGTGCGGAAGGGGTTTCAGTGTGTGGGGAAGGTTTTCCAGTGTGTGGGGAAGGTGCAACAGTGAGTGGGAGGTGTTTCAGTGTCTGGGGAAAGTGTTTCAGTGTGTGGGGAAGGGATTGTGTGTGTTGGGAAGATGTTTCAGTGTGTACGGAAGGGGTTTCAGTGTGTGGGGGAGGTGTTTTGTTGCGTGGGGAAGGTGTTTCAGTGTGTGGGAAAGGTGTTTCAGTGTGTGCAGAAGGGGTTTCTGTGTGTGGGGAAGGGGTTTCAGTGTGTAGGGAATGTGTTTCAGTGTGTTTGGAAGGGTTTCAGTGTGTGGGCAATTTGTTTCAGTGTGTGGTGCATGGGTATCAGTCTTTGGGGAACGGGTTCAGTGTTCGGGGAAGGGTTTCAGTCTGTGGGGAGGGGTTTCTGTGTGTGGGGAAGGTGTTTCAGTGTGTGGGGATGTGTTGCAGTTTGTGGGGAAGGGGTTTCAGTGTGTGGGGAAGTGTTTCAGTGTGTGGGGAAGGTGTTTCAATGTGTGGGGAAGGGTTTCAGTGTGTGGGGAAGGTGTTTCAGTGTGTGTGGAAGGTGTTTCAGTGTTTGGGGAAGGGGTTTCAGTGTGTGGCTGAGTGTTTCCAGTGTGTGGGGAAGGTGCTACTGTGTGTGGGAGGTGTTTCAATCTGTGGGGAAGGAGTTTCAGTGTGTGGGGAAGGGTTTCAGTGAGTGGGGAAGTTGTTTCAGTGTGTGCGGAAGGAGTTTCAGTGTGTGGGGAAGGTGTTTTGTTGCGTGGGGAAGGTGTTTCAGTGTGTGGCGAAGGGGTTTCAGTGTGTGGGGAAGGTGTTTCAGTGTGTGGGGAAGGGGTTTCAGTGTGTTTGGAAGGGTTTCAGTGTGTGGGGAATGCGTTTCAGTGTGTGGTGAATGGGTCTCAGTGTTTGGGGAAGGGTGTCAGTGTGTGGGGAAAGGGTTTCAGTGTGTGGGGAAGGTGTTTCAGTGTGTGGGGATGTGTTGCAGTTTGTGGGGAAGGAGTTTCAGTGTGTGGGGAAGTGTTTCAGTGTGTGGGAAGGTGTTTCAGTGTGTGCGGAAGGGTTTTCAGTGTGTGGGGAAGGTGTTTCAGTGTATGGGGAAGGGGCTTCAGTGTGTGGGGATTGTGATTCTGTCTGTTTGGAAGGGTTTCAGTGTGTGGCGAATGTGTTTCACTGTGTGGTGAATGGGTTTCAGTGTTTGGGGAAGAGTTTCAGTGTGTGGGGAAGGGGTTTCAGTGTGTGGGGAAGGTGTTTCAGTGTGTGGGGTTGTGTTGCAGTTTGTGGGGAAGGAGTTTCAGTGTGTGGGGAAGTGTTTCAGTGTGTGGGGAAGGTGGTTCAGTGTGTGGGGAAGAGTTTCAGTGTGTGGAGAAGGTGTTTCAGTGTGTGCGGAAGGGGTTTCAGTGTGTGGGGAAGGTGTTTCAGTGTATGGGGAAGGTGTTTCAGTGTGTGGGGAAGGGGCTTCAGTGTGTGGAGAAGTTGTTTCAGTTTGTGGGGAAGGTGTTTCAGTGTGTGGGGAAGGGGTTTCATTGTGTGGGGAAGGTGTTTCAGTGTGTGGGGAAGGTGTTTCAGTGTGTGGGGAAGGGGTTTCAGTGTGTGGGGATGTGTTTCAGTGTGTTGGGAAGGGGTTTCAGTGTGTGGGGAAGTTGTTTCAGTTTGTGCGGAAGCGGTTTCAGTGTGTGGGGAAGGTGTTTTGTTGCGTGGGGAAGGTGTTTCAGTGTGTGGGGAAGCGGTTTCAGTGTGTGGGGAAGGTGTTTCAGTGTGTGGGGAAGGGGTTTCAGTGTGTGGGGAATGGGTTTCAGTGTGTGGGGATTGTGATTCTGTGTGTTTGGAAGGGTTTCAGCGTGTGGGGAATGTGTTTCAGTGTGTGGTGAATGGGTCTCAGTGTTTGGGGAAGGTGTTTCAGTGTGTGGGGAAGGTGTTTCAGTGTGTGGGGAAGGTGTTTCAGTGTGTGGGGAAGGGTTTCAGTGTGTGGGGAAGGTGTTTCAGTGTGTGCGGAAGGGTTTTCAGTGATTGGGGGAGGGTTTCCAGTGTGTGGGGAAGGTGCTACTGTGTGTGCAGAAGGGGTTTCAGTGTGTGGGGAAGGGGTTTCAGTGTGTGGGGAATGTGTTTCAGTGTGTTTGGAAGGGTTTCAGTGTGTGGGGAATGTGTTTCAGTGTGTGCTGAATGGCTCTCAGTGTTTTGGGAAGGTTTACAGTGTGTGGGGAAGGGGTTTCAGTGTGTGGGGAAGGTTTTCCAGTGTGTGGGGAAGGTGCAACAGTGAGTGGGAGGTGTTTCAGTGCGTGGGGAATGTGTTTCAGTGTGTGGTGAATGGGTCTCAGTGTTTGGGGAAGGGTTTCAGTGTGTGGGGAAGGGGTTTCAGTGTGTGGGGAAGGTGTTTCAGTGTGTGGGGATGTGTTGCAGTGTGTGGGGAAGGTGTTTCAGTGTGTGGGGAAGGGTTTCAGTGTGTGGGGAAGGTGTTTCAGTGTGTGCGGAAGGGTTTTCAGTGATTGGGGGAGGGTTTCCAGTGTGTGGGGAAGGTGCTACTGTGTGTGCAGAAGGGGTTTCAGTGTGTGGGGAAGGGGTTTCAGTGTGTGGGGAATGTGTTTCAGTGTGTTTGGAAGGGTTTCAGTGTGTGCTGAATGGCTCTCAGTGTTTTGGGAAGGTTTACAGTGTGTGGGGAAGGGGTTTCAGCGTGTGGGGAATGTGTTGCAGTGAGTGGGGATGGCGTTTCAGTGTGTGGGGAAGGTTTTCCAGTGTGTGGGGAAGGTGCAACAGTGAGTGGGAGGTGTTTCAGTGTGTGGGGAAGGTGTTTCAGTGTGTGGGGAAGGGTTTCAGTGTGTGGGGAAGGTGTTTCAGTGTGTACGGAAGGGGTTTCAGTGTGTGGGGGAGGTGTTTTGTTGCGTGGGGAAGGTGTTTCAGTGTGTGGGGAAGCGGTTTCAGTGTGTGGGGAAGGTGTTTCAGTGTGTGGGGAAGGGGTTTCAGTGTGTGGGGAATGGGTTTCAGTGTGTGGGGATTGTGATTCTGTGTGTTTGGAAGGGTTTCAGCGTGTGGGGAATGTGTTTCAGTGTGTGGTGAATGGGTCTCAGTGTTTGGGGAAGGTGTTTCAGTGTGTGGGGAAGGTGTTTCAGTGTGTGGGGAAGGTGTTTCAGTGTGTGGGGAAGGGTTTCAGTGTGTGGGGAAGGTGTTTCAGTGTGTGCGGAAGGGTTTTCAGTGATTGGGGGAGGGTTTCCAGTGTGTGGGGAAGGTGCTACTGTGTGTGCAGAAGGGGTTTCAGTGTGTGGGGAAGGGGTTTCAGTGTGTGGGGAATGTGTTTCAGTGTGTTTGGAAGGGTTTCAGTGTGTGGGGAATGTGTTTCAGTGTGTGCTGAATGGCTCTCAGTGTTTTGGGAAGGTTTACAATGTGTGGGGAAGGGGTTTCAGTGTGTGGGGAAGGTTTTCCAGTGTGTGGGGAAGGTGCAACAGTGAGTGGGAGGTGTTTCAGTGTGTGGGGAAGGTGTTTCAGTGTGTGGTGAATGGGTCTCAGTGTTTGGGGAACGGTTTCAGTGTGTGGGGAAGGGGTTTCAGTGTGTGGGGAAGGTGTTTCAGTGTGTGGGGATGTGTTGCAGTGTGTGGGGAAGGTGTTTCAGTGTGTGGGGAAGGGTTTCAGTGTGTGGGGAAGGTGTTTCAGTGTGTGCGGAAGGGTTTTCAGTGATTGGGGGAGGGTTTCCAGTGTGTGGGGAAGGTGCTACTGTGTGTGCAGAAGGGGTTTCAGTGTGTGGGGAAGGGGTTTCAGTGTGTGGGGAATGTGTTTCAGTGTGTTTGGAAGGGTTTCAGTGTGTGCTGAATGGCTCTCAGTGTTTTGGGAAGGTTTACAGTGTGTGGGGAAGGGGTTTCAGCGTGTGGGGAATGTGTTGCAGTGAGTGGGGATGGCGTTTCAGTGTGTGGGGCAGGTTTTCCAGTGTGTGGGGAAGGTGCAACAGTGAGTGGGAGGTGTTTCAGTGTGTGGGGAAGGTGTTTCAGTGTGTGGGGAAGGGTTTCAGTGTGTGGGGAAGGTGTTTCAGTGTGTACGGAAGGGGTTTCAGTGTGTGGAGGAGGTGTTTTGTTGCGTGGGGAAGGTGTTTCAGTGTGTGGGGAAGGTGTTTCAGTGTGTGGGGAATGTGTTTCAGTGTGTGCAGAAGGGGTTTCTGTGTGTGGGGAAGGGGTTTCAGTGTGTAGGGAATGTGTTTCAGTGTGTTTGGAAGGGTTTCAGTGTGTGGGCAATTTGTTTCAGTGTGTGGTGCATGGGTATCAGTGTTTGGGGAACGGGTTCAGTGTGTGGGGAAGGGGTTTCAGTGTGTGGCGAAGGTGTCTCTGTGTGTGTGGATGGGGTTTCAGTGTGTGGTGAAGGTGTTTCAGTGTGTGGTGAAGGGGATTCAGTGTGTGGGGAAGGGTTTCCAGTGTGTGGGGAAGGTGTTTCAGTGTGTGGGGAAGTGTTTCAGTGTGTTTGGAAGGGTTTCAGTGTGTGGGGAATGTGTTTCAATGTGTGGTGAATGTGTGTCAGTGTGTGGCGATGTGTTGCAGTGTGTGGGGATGGCGTTTCAGTGTATGGGGAATGTGTTTCAGTGTGTGGGGAAGGGGTTTCAGTGTTGGGGGAGTGTTTCCAGTGTGTGGGGAAGGTGCTACTGTGTGTGAGACGTGTTTCAGTGTGTGGGGAAGGTGTTTCAGTGTTCGGGGAAGGGTTTCAGTGTGTGGGGAAGTTGTTTCAGTATGTGCGGAAGGGGTTTCAGTGTGTGGGGAAGGTGTTTTATTGCGTGGGGTTGTGTTGCAGTTTGTGGGGAAGGAGTTTCAGTGTGTGGGGAAGTGTTTCAGTGTGTGGGGAAGGTGGTTCAGTGTGTGGGGAAGTGTTTCAGTGTGTGGGGAAGGTGTTTCAGTGTGTGCGGAAGGGGTTTCAGTGTGTGGGGAAGGTGTTTCAGTGTATGGGGAAGGTGTTTCAGTGTGTGGGGAAGGGGCTTCAGTGTGTGGAGAAGTTGTTTCAGTTTGTGGGGAAGGTGTTTCAGTGTGTGGGGAAGGGGTTTCAGTGTGTGGGGAAGGTGTTTCAGTGTGTGGGGAAGGTGTTTCAGTGTGTGGGGAAGGGGTTTCAGTGTGTGGGGATGTGTTTCAGTGTGTTGGGAAGGGGTTTCAGTGTGTGGGGAAGTTGTTTCAGTTTGTGCGGAAGGGGTTTCAGTGTGTGGGGAAGGTGTTTTGTTGCGTGGGGAAGGTGTTTCAGTGTGTGGGGAAGCGGTTTCAGTGTGTGGGGAAGGTGTTTCAGTGTGTGGCGAAGGGGTTTCAGTGTGTGGGGAATGGGTTTCAGTGTGTGGGGATTGTGATTCTGTGTGTTTGGAAGGGTTTCAGCGTCTGGGGAATGTGTTTCAGTGTGTGGTGAATGGGTCTCAGTGTTTGGGGAAGGGTTTCAGTGTGTGGGGAAGGGGTTTCAGTGTGTGGGGAAGGTGTTTCAGTGTGTGGGGATGTGTTGCAGTGTGTGGGGAAGGTGTTTCAGTGTGTGGGGAAGGGTTTCAGTGTGTGGGGAAGGTGTTTCAGTGTGTGCGGAAGGGTTTTCAGTGATTGGGGGAGGGTTTCCAGTGTGTGGGGAAGGTGCTACTGTGTGTGCAGAAGGTGTTTCAGTGTGTGGGGAAGGGGTTTCAGTGTGTGGGGAATGTGTTTCAGTGTGTTTGGAAGGGTTTCAGTGTGTGTGGAATGTGTTTCAGTGTGTGCTGAATGGCTCTCAGTGTTTTGGGAAGGTTTACAGTGTGTGGGGAAGGGGTTTCAGCGTGTGGGGAATGTGTTGCAGTGAGTGGGGATGGCGTTTCAGTGTGTGGGGAAGGTGTTTCAGTGTGTGCGGAAGGGGTTTCAGTGTGTGGGGAAGGTTTTCCAGTGTGTGGGGAAGGTGCAACAGTGAGTGGGAGGTGTTTCAGTGTCTGGGGAAAGTGTTTCAGTGTGTGGGGAAGGGATTGTGTGTGTTGGGAAGATGTTTCAGTGTGTACGGAAGGGGTTTCAGTGTGTGGGGGAGGTGTTTTGTTGCGTGGGGAAGGTGTTTCAGTGTGTGGGAAAGGTGTTTCAGTGTGTGGGGAAGGTGTTTCAGTGTGTGCAGAAGGGGTTTCTGTGTGTGGGGAAGGGGTTTCAGTGTGTAGGGAATGTGTTTCAGTGTGTTTGGAAGGGTTTCAGTGTGTGGGCAATTTGTTTCAGTGTGTGGTGCATGGGTATCAGTCTTTGGGGAACGGGTTCAGTGTTTGGGGAAGGGTTTCAGTCTGTGGGGAGGGGTTTCTGTGTGTGGGGAAGGTGTTTCAGTGTGTGGGGATGTGTTGCAGTTTGTGGGGAAGGGGTTTCAGTGTGTGGGGAAGTGTTTCAGTGTGTGGGGAAGGTGTTTCAATGTGTGGGGAAGGGTTTCAGTGTGTGGGGAAGGTGTTTCAGTGTGTGTGGAAGGTGTTTCAGTGTTTGGGGAAGGGGTTTCAGTGTGTGGCTGAGTGTTTCCAGTGTGTGGGGAAGGTGCTACTGTGTGTGGGAGGTGTTTCAATCTGTGGGGAAGGAGTTTCAGTGTGTGGGGAAGGGTTTCAGTGAGTGGGGAAGTTGTTTCAGTGTGTGCGGAAGGGGTTTCAGTGTGTGGGGAAGGTGTTTTGTTGCGTGGGGAAGGTGTTTCAGTGTGTGGCGAAGGGGTTTCAGTGTGTGGGGAAGGTGTTTCAGTGTGTGGGGAAGGGGTTTCAGTGTGTTTGGAAGGGTTTCAGTGTGTGGGGAATGCGTTTCAGTGTGTGGTGAATGGGTCTCAGTGTTTGGGGAAGGGTGTCAGTGTGTGGGGAAAGGGTTTCAGTGTGTGGGGAAGGTGTTTCAGTGTGTGGGGATGTGTTGCAGTTTGTGGGGAAGGAGTTTCAGTGTGTGGGGAAGTGTTTCAGTGTGTGGGAAGGTGTTTCAGTGTGTGCGGAAGGGTTTTCAGTGTGTGGGGAAGGTGTTTCAGTGTATGGGGAAGGTGTTTCAGTGTGTGGGGAAGGGGCTTCAGTGTGTGGGGAAGTTGTTTCAGTGTGTGGGGAGGGTGTTTCAGTGTGTGGGGAAGGGGTTTCAGTGTGTGCGGAAGGGGTTTCAGTGTGTGGGGAAGGGGTTTCAGTGAGTGGGGAAGGGGTTTCAGTGTGTGGGGATTGTGATTCTGTGAGTTTGGAAGGGTTTCAGTGTGTGGGGAATGTGTTTCACTGTGTGGTGAATGGGTTTCAGTGTTTGGGGAAGGTGTTTCAGTGTGTGGGGTTGTGTTGCAGTTTGTGGGGAAGGGGTTTCAGTGTGTGGGGAAGGGTTTCAGTGCGTGGGAAAGGTGGTTCAGTGTTTGGGCAAGGGTTTCAGTGTGTGGGGAAGGTGTTTCAGTGTGTGCGGAAGGGGTTTCAGTGTGTGGGGAAGGTGTTTCAGTGTATGGGGAAGGTGATTCAGTGTGTGGGGAAGGGGCTTCAGTGTGTGGGGAAGTTGTTTCAGTGTGTGGGGAAGGTGTTTCAGTGTGTGGGGAAGGTGTTTCAGTGTGTGGCGAAGGGGTTTCAGTGTGTACGGAAGGGGTTTCAGTGTGTGGGGAAGGTGTTTCAGTGTGTGTGGAAGGTGTTTCAGTGTGTGGGGAAGGGGTTTCAGTGTGTGGGGATGTGTTTCAGTGTGTAGGGAAGGGGTTTCAGTGTGTGGGGAAGGGTTTCACTGTGTGCGGAAGGGGTTTCAGTGTGTGGGGATTTGTTTCATTGTGTAGGGAAGGGGTTTAAGTGTGTGGGGATGTGTCGCATTGTGTGGGGAATGTGTTTCAGTGTGTGGGGAAGGTTTTCACTGTGTGCGGAAGGGGTTTCAGTGTATGGGGAAGGTGTTTCAGTATGTGCGGAAGGTGTTTCAATGTGTGGGGAAGGGGTTTCAGTGTGTGGGGAAGGTGTTTCAGTGTGTGCAGAAGGGATTTCAGTGTGTGGGGAAGTGGTTTCAGTGTGTGGGGAATGTGTTTCAGTCTGTTTGGAAGGTTTACAGTGTGTGGGGAACGGGTTTCAGCGTGTGGGGAATGAGTATCAGTGTGTGGCGATGTGTTGCAGTGTGTGGGGATGGCGTTTCAGTGTGTGGGGAAGGTTTTTCAGTGTGTGGGGATGGGGTTTCAATGTCTGGGGGAGGGTTTCCAGTGTGTGGGGTAGGTGCTGCTGTGTGTGCGAGGTGTTTCAGTGTGTGGGGAAGGTGTTTCAGTGTGTGGGGAAGGGTTTCAGTGTGTGGGGAAGGTGTTTCAGTGTGTGCAGAAGGGGTTTCAGTGTGTGGGGAAGGGGTTTCAGTGTGTGGGGAATGTGTTTCAGTCTGTGGCAATGTGTTGCAGTGAGTGGGGATGGCGTTTCAGTGTGTGGGGAAGGTGTTGCAGTGTGTGGGGAAGGGGTTTCAGTGTGTGGGGAAGAGTTTCCAGTGTGTGGGGAAGGTGCTACAGTGAGTGGGAGGTGTTTCAGTGTGTGGGGAAGGTGGTTCAGTGTGTGGGGAAGGGTTTCAGTGTGTGGGGAAGGTGTTTCAGTGTGTGCGGAAGGGGTTTCAGTGTGTGGGGGAGGTGTTTTGTTGCGTGGGGAAGGTGTTTCAGTGAGTGGGGAAGGTGTTTCAGTGTGCGGGGATTTGTTTCATTGTGCAGGGAAGGGGTCTAAGTGTGTGGGGATGTGTCTCAGTGTGTGGGCTAGGTGTTTCAGTGTGTGGGGAAGGATTTCACTGTGTGTGGAAGGGGTTTCAGTGTGTGGGGAAGGAGTTTCAGTGTATGGGGAAGTTGTTTCAGGATGTGCGGAAGGGGCTTCAGTGTATGGGGAAGGGTTTTCAGTGTGTGGGGAAGGTGTTTCAGTGTGTGCAGAAGGGATTTCAGTGTGTGGGGAAGGGGTTTCAGTGTGTGGGGAATGTGTTTCAAGTGTGTTTGGAAGGGTTTCAGAGTGTGGGGAATGTGTTTCAGTGAGTGGTGAATGAGTATCAGTGTTTTGGGAAGGTTTACAGTGTGTGGGGAAGGGGTTTCAGCGTGTGGGGAATGTGTTTCAGTGCGTGGTGAATGTGTTTCAGTGTGTGGCGATGTGTTGCAGTGTGTGGGGATGGCGTTTCAGTGTGTGGGGAAGGTGTTTCAGTGTTTGGGGAAGGGGTTTCAGTGTGTGGGGGAGTGTTTCCAGTGTGTGGGGAAGGTGTTTCAGTGTGTGGGAGGTGTTTCAATCTGTGGGGAAGGTGTTTCAGTGTGTGGGGAAGGGTTTCAGTGAGTGGGGAAGTTGTTTCAGTGTGTGCGGAAGGGGTTTCAGTGTGTGGGGAAGGTGTTTTGTTGCGTGGGGAAGGTGTTTCAGTGCGTGGCGAAGGGGTTTCAGTGTGTGGGGAAGGTGTTTCAGTGTGTGGGGAAGGGGTTTCAGTGTGTTTGGAAGGGTTTCAGTATGTGGGGAATGTGTTTCAGTGTGTGGTGAATGGGTCTCAGTGTTTGGGGAAGGGTTTCAGTGTGTGGGGAAGGGGTTTCAGTGTGTGGGGAAGGTGTATCAGTGTGTGGGGATGTGTTGCAGTTTGTGGGGAAGGAGTTTCAGTGTGTGGGGAACTGTTTCAGTGTGTGGGAAGGTGTTTCAGTGTGTGCGGAAGGGTTTTCAGTGTGTGGGGAAGGTGTTTCAGTGTATGGGGAAGGTGTTTCAGTGTGTGGGGAAGGGGCTTCAGTGTGTGGGGAAGCTGTTTCAGTGTGTGGGGAAGGTGTTTCAGTGGGTGGGGAAGGGGTTTCAGTGTGTGCGGAAGGGGTTTCAGTGAGTGGGGAAGGGGTTTCAGTGTGTGGGGATTGTGATTCTGTGTGTTTGGAAGGGTTTCAGTGTGTGGGGAATGTGTTTCACTGTGTGGTGAATGGGTTTCAGTGTTTGGGGAAGGTGTTTCAGTGTGTGGGGTTGTGTTGCAGTTTGTGGGGAAGTGGTATCAGTGTGTGGGGAAGGGTTTCAGTGTGTGGGGAAGGTGGTTCAGTGTTTGGGCAATGGTTTCAGTGTGTGGGGAAGGTGTTTCAGTGTGTGCGGAAGGGGTTTCAGTGTGTGGGGAAGGTGTTTCAGTGTATGGGGAAGGTGATTCAGTGTGTGGGGAAGGGGCTTCAGTGAGTGGGGAAGTTGTCTCAGTGTGTGGGGAAGGTGTTTCAGTGTGTGGCGAAGGGGTTTCAGTGTGTGCGGAAGGGTTTTCAGTGTGTGGGGAAGCTGTTTCAGTGTGTGGGGAAGGGGTTTCAGTGTGTGGGGATGTGTTTCAGTGTGTAGGGAAGGGGTTTCAGTGTGTGGGGAAGGGTTTCACTGTGTGCGGAAGGGGTTTCAGTGTGTGGGGAAGGAGTTTCAGTGTGTGGGGAAGGTGTTTCAGTGTGTGTGGGGAAGGGGTTTCAGTGTGTGGGGATTTGTTTCATTGTGTAGGGAAGGGGTTTAAGTGTGTGGGGATGTGTCGCATTGTGTGCGGAAGGTGTTTCAGTGTGTGGGGAAGGTTTTCACTGTGTGCGGAAGGGGTTTCAGTGTATGGGGAAGGTGTTTCAGTATGTGCGGAAGGTGTTTCAGTGTGTGGGGAAGGGGTTTCAGTGTGTGGGGAAGGTGTTTCAGTGTGTGCAGAAGGGATTTCAGTGTGCGGGGAAGTGGTTTCAGTGTGTGGGGAATGTGTTGCAGTGTGTTTGGAAGGTTTACAGTGTGTGGGGAAGGGGTTTCAGCGTGTGGGGAATGAGTATCAGTGTGTGGCGATGTGTTGCAGTGTGTGGGGATGGCGTTTCAGTGTGTGGGGAAGGTTTTTCAGTGTGTGGGGATGGGGTTTCAGTGTGTGGGGGAGGGTTTCCAGTGTGTGGGGTAGGTGCTACTGTGTGTGCGAGGTGTTTCAGTGTGTGGGGAAGGTGTTTCAGTGTGTGGGGAAGGGTTTCAGTGTGTGGGGAATGTGTTTCAGTGTGTGCAGAAGGGGTTTCAGTGTGTGGGGAAGGGGTTTCAGTGTGTGGGGAATGTGTTTCAGTGTGTGGCAATGTGTTGCAGTGAGTGGGGATGGCGTTTCAGTGTGTGTGGAAGGTGCTTCAGTGTGTGGGAAAGGGGTTTCAGTGTGTGGGGAAGAGTTTCCAGTGTGTGGGGAAGGTGCTACAGTGAGTGGGAGGTGTTTCAGTGTGTGGGGAAGGTGTTTCAGTGTGTGGGGAAGGGTTTCAGTGTGTGGGGAAGGTGTTTCAGTGTGTGCGGAAGGGGTTTCTGTGTGTGGGGGATGTGTTTTGTTGCGAGGGGAAGGTGTTTCAGTGTGTGGGGAAGGTGTTTCAGTGTGCGGGGATGTGTTTCATTGTGCAGGGAAGGGGTCTAATTGTCTGGGGATGTGTCTCAGTGTGTGGGCTAGGTGTTTCAGTGTGTGGGGAAGGTTTTCACTGTGTGTGGAAGGGGTTTCAGTGTGTGGGGAAGGAGTTTCAGTGTATGGGGAAGTTGTTTCAGGATGTGCGGAAGGGGCTTCAGTGTGTGGGGAAGGGTTTTCAGTGTGTGGGGAAGGTGTTTCAGTGTGTGCAGAAGGGATTTCAGTGTGTGGGGAAGGGGTTTCAGTGTGTGGGGAATGTGTTTAAGTGTGTTTGGAAGGGTTTCAGTGTGTGGGGAATGTGTTTCAGTGTGTGGTGAATGAGTATCAGTGTTTTGGGAAGGTTTACAGTGTGTGGGGAAGGGGTTTCAGCGTGTGGGGAATGTGTTTCAGTGTGTTGCGATGTGTTGCAGTGTGTGGGGATGGCGTTTCAGTGTGTGGGGAAGGTGTTTCAGTGTGTGGGGAAGGGGTTTCATTGTGTGGGGGAGGGTTTCCAGTGTGTGGGGAAGGTGCTACTGTGTGTGGGAGGTGTGTCAGTGTGTGGGGAAGGTGTTTCAGTGTGTGGGGAAGGGTTTCAGTGTGTGGGGAAGGTGTTGCAGTGTGTGGGGAAGGGGTTTCAGTGTGTGGGGAAGGTGTTTTGTTGCGTGGGGAAGGTGTTTCAGTGTGTGGGGAAGGGGTTTTATTGTGTGGGGAAGGTGTTTCTATGTGTGCAGAAGGGGTTTCAGTGTGTGGGGAAGGTGTTTCAGTGTGTGGGGAAGGGTTTCACTGTGTGCGGAACGGGTTTCAGTGTGTGGGGAAGGGGTTTCAGTGTGTGGGGAAGGTGTTTCAGTGTGTGGGGTTGTGTTGCAGTTTGTGGGGAAGGAGTTTCAGTGTGTGGGGAATGTGTTTCAAGTGTGTTTGGAAGGGTTTCAGTGTGTGGGGAATGTTTTTCAGTGTGTGGTGAATGAGTATCAGTGTTTTGGGAAGGTTTACAGTGTGTGGGGAAGGGGTTTCAGCGTGTGGGGAATGTGTTTCAGTGTGTGGCGATGTGTTGCAGTGTGTGGGGATGGCGTTTCAGTGTGTGGGGAAGGTGTTTCAGTGTGTGGGGAAGGGGTTTCATTGTGTGGGGGAGGGTTTCCAGTGTGTGGGGAAGGTGCTACTGTGTGTGGGAGGTGTTTCAGTGTGTGGGGAAGGTGTTTCAGTGTGTGGGGAAGGGTTTCAGTGTGTGGGGAAGGTGTTTCAGTGTGTGCGGAAGGGGTTTCAGTGTGTGGGGAAGGTGTTTTGTAGCGTGGGGAAGGTGTTTCAGTGTGTGGGGAAGGGGTTTCATTGTGTGCGGAAGGTGTTTCTATGTGTGCAGAAGTGGTTTCAGTGTGTGGGGAAGGTGTTTCAGTGTGTGGGGAAGGGTTTCACTGTGTGCGGAACGGGTTTCAGTGTGTGGGGAAGGGGTTTCAGTGCATGGGGAAGGTGTTTCAGTATGTGCGGAAGCAGCTTCAGTGTGTGGGGAAGTGGTTTCAGTGTGTGGGGAAGGCGTTTCAGTGTGTGCAGAAGGGATTTCAGTGTGTGGGGAAGGGCTTTCAGTGTGTGGGGAATGTGTTTCAGTGTGTTTGGAAGGGTTTCAGTGTTTGGGGAATGTGTTTCAATGTGTGGTGAATGTGTTGCAGTGTGTGGGGATGGCGTTTCAGTGTGTGGGGAAGGTGTTTCAGTGTGTGGGGAAGGGGTTTCAGTGTTGGGGGAGTGTTTCCAGTGTGTGGGGAAGGTGCTACTGTGTGTGAGAGGTGTTTCAGTGTGTGGGGAAGGTGTTTCACTGTGCGGGGAAGGGTTTCAGTGTGTGGGGAAGTTGTTTCAGTATGTGCGGAAGGGGTTTCAGTGTGTGGGGAAGGTGTTTTGTTGCGTGGGGAAGGTGTTTCAGTGTGTGGGGAAGGGGTTTCAGTGTGTGGGGAAGGTGTTTCAGTGTGTGGGGAAGGGGTTTCAGTGTGTGGGTAATGGGTTTCAGTGTGTGGGGATTGTGATTCTGTGTGTATGGAAGGGTTACAGTGTGTGGGGAATGTGTTTCAGTGTGTGGTGAATGGGTCTCAGTGTTTGGGGAAGGGTTTCAGTGTGTGGGGAAGGGTTTCAGTGTGTGGGGAAGGTGATTCAGTGTGTGGGGATGTGTTGCAGTTTGTGCGGAAGGGGTTTCAGTGTGTGGGGAAGAGTTTCAGTGTGGGGGGAAGGTGTTTCAGTGTGTGGGGAAGTGTTTCAGTGTGTGGGGAAGGTGTTTCAGTGTGTGTGGAGGGGGTTTCAGTGTGTGGGGAAGGTGTTTCAGTGTATGGTGAAGGTGTTTCAGTGTGTGGGGAAGGGGCTTCAGTGTGTGGGGATTGTGATTCTGTCTGTTTGGAAGGGTTTCAGTGTGTGGGGAATGTGTTTCACTGTGTGGTGAATGGGTTTCAGTGTTTGGGGAAGGGTGTCAGTGTGTGGGGAAGGGGTGTCAGTGTGTGGGGAAGGTGTTTCAGTGTGTGGGGTTGTGTTGCAGTTTGTGGGGAAGGAGTTTCAGTGTGTGGGGAAGTGTTTCAGTGTGTGGGGAAGGTGTTTCAGTGTGTGGGGAAGTGTTTCTGTGTGTGGGGAAGGGGTTTCAGTGTGTGGGGAAGGTGTTTCAGTGTATGGGGAAGGTGTTTCAGTGTGTGGGGAAGGGGCTTCAGTGTGTGGGGAAGTTGTTTCAGTTTGTGGGGAAGGTGTTTCAGTGTGTGGAGAAGGGGTTTCAGTGTGTGGGGAAGGTGTTTCAGTGTGTGGGGAAGGTGTTTCAGTGTGTGGGGAAGGGGTTTCAGTGTGTGGGGATGTGTTTCAGTGTGTTGGGAAGGGGTTTCAGTGTGTGCGGAAGGGTTTCACTGTGTGTGGAAGGGGTTTCAGTGTGTGGGGAAGGTGTTTTGTTGAGTGGGGAAGGGGTTTCAGTGTGTGGGGAAGGGGTTTCAGTGTGTTGGGAAGGTGTTTCAGAGTGTGGGGAAGGGGTTTCGGTGTGTGGGGATTGTGATTCTGTGTGTTTGGAAGGGTTTCAGTGTGTGGGGAATGTGTTTCAGTGTGTGGTGAATGCGTCTCAGTGTTTGGGGAAGGGTTTCCTTGTGTGGGGAAGGGGTTTCAGTGTGTGGGGAAGTTGTTTCAGTATGTGCGGAAGGGGTTTCAGTGTGTGGGGAAGGTGTTTTGTTGCGTGGGGAAGGTGTTTCAGTGTGTGGGGAAGCGGTTTCAGTGTGTGGGGAATGGGTTTCAGTGTGTGGGGATTGTGATTCTGTGTGTTTGGAAGTGTTTCAGTGTGTGGGGAATGTGTTTCAGTGTGTGGTGAATGGGTCTCAGAGTTTGGGGAAGGGTTTCAGTGTGTGGGGAAGGGGTTTCAGTGTGTGGGGAAGGTGTTTCAGTGTGTGGGGATGTGTTGCAGTTTGTGGGGAAGGGGTCTCAGTGTGTGGGGAAGTGTTTCAGTGTGTGGGGAAGTGTTTCAGTGTGTGGGGAAGGTGTTTCAGTGTGTGGGGAAGGGTTTCAGTGTGTGGGGAAGGTGTTTCAGTGTGTGCGGAAGGGGTTTCAGTGTGTGGGGAAGGTGTTTCAGTGTATGGCGAAGGTGTTTCAGTGAGTGGAGATGGGGCTTCAGTGTGTGGGGAAGTTGTTTCAGTGTGTGGGGAAGGTGTTTCAGTGTGTGGGGAAGGGGTTTCAGTGTGTGTGGAAGGGGTTTCAGTGTGTGGGGAAGGGGTTTCAGTGTGTGGGGAAGGGGTTTCTGTGTGTGGGGATTGTGATTCTGTGTGTTTGGAGGGTTTCAGTGTGTGGGGAAGGTGTTTCAGTGTATGGGGAAGGTGATTCAGTGTGTGGGGAAGGGGCTTCAGTGAGTGGGGAAGTTGTCTCAGTGTGTGGGGAAGGTGTTTCAGTGTGTGGCGAAGGGGTTTCAGTGTGTGCGGAAGGGGTTTCAGTGTGTGGGGAAGCTGTTTCAGTGTGTGGGGAAGGGGTTTCAGTGTGTGGGGATGTGTTTCAGTGTGTAGGGAAGGGGTTTCAGTGTGTGGGGAAGGGTTTCACTGTGTGCGGAAGGGGTTTCAGTGTGTGGGGAAGGAGTTTCAGTGTGTGGGGATTTGTTTCATTGTGTAGGGAAGGGGTTTAAGTGTGTGGGGATGTGTCGCATTGTGTGGGGAAGGTGTTTCAGTGTGTGGGGAAGGTTTTCACTGTGTGCGGAATGGGTTTCAGTGTATGGGGAAGGTGTTTCAGTATGTGCGGAAGGTGTTTCAGTGTGTGGGGAAGGGGTTTCAGTGTGTGGGGAAGGTGTTTCAGTGTGTGCAGAAGGGATGTCAGAGTGCGGGGAAGTGGTTTCAGTGTGTGGGGAATGTGTTTCAGTGTGTTCGGAAGGTTTACAGTGTGTGGGGAAGGTGTTTCAGCGTGTGGGGAATGAGTATCAGTGTGTGGCGATGTGTTGCAGTGTGTGGGGATGGCGTTTCAGTGTGTGGGGAAGGTTTTTCAGTGTGTGGGGATGGGGTTTCAGTGTGTGGGGGAGGGTTTCCTGTGTGTGGGGTAGGTGCTACTGTGTGTGCGAGGTGTTTCAGTGTGTGGGGAAGGTGTTTCAGTGTGTGGGGAAGGGTTTCAGTGTGTGGGGAATGTGTTTCAGTGTGTGCAGAAGGGGTTTCAGTGTGTGGGGAAGGGGTTTTAGTGTGTGGGGAATGTGTTTCAGTGTGTGGCAATGTGTTGCAGTGAGTGGGGATGGCGTTTCAGTGTGTGTGGAAGGTGCTTCAGTGTGTGGGAAAGGGGTTTCAGTGTGTGGGGAAGAGTTTCCAGTGTGTGGGGAAGGTGCTACAGTGAGTGGGAGGTGTTTCAGTGTGTGGGGAAGGTGTTTCAGTGTGTGGGGAAGGTTTTCAGTGTGTGGGGAAGGTGTTTCAGTGTGTGCGGAAGGGGTTTCAGTGTGTGGGGGATGTGTTTTGTTGCGAGGGGAAGGTGTTTCAGTGTGTGGGGAAGGTGTTTCAGTGTGCGGGGATGTGTTTCGTTGTGCAGGGAAGGGGTCTAAGTGTCTGGGGATGTGTCTCAGTGTGTGGGCTAGGTGTTTCAGTGTGTGGGGAAGGTTTTCACTGTGTGTGGAAGGGGTTTCAGTGTGTGGGGAAGGAGTTTCAGTGTATGGGGAAGTTGTTTCAGGATGTGCGGAAGGGGCTTCAGTGTGTGGGGAAGGGTTTTCAGTGTGTGGGGAAGGTGTTTCAGTGTGTGCAGAAGGGATTTCAGTGTGTGGGGAAGGGGTTTCAGTGTGTGGGGAATGTGTTTAAGTGTGTTTGGAAGGGTTTCAGTGTGTGGGGAATGTGTTTCAGTGTGTGGTGAATGAGTATCAGTGTTTTGGGAAGGTTTACAGTGTGTGGGGAAGGGGTTTCAGCGTGTGGGGAATGTGTTTCAGTGTGTTGCGATGTGTTGCAGTGTGTGGGGATGGCGTTTCAGTGTGTGGGGAAGGTGTTTCAGTGTGTGGGGAAGGGGTTTCATTGTGTGGGGGAGGGTTTCCAGTGTGTGGGGAAGGTGCTACTGTGTGTGGGAGGTGTGTCAGTGTGTGGGGAAGGTGTTTCAGTGTGTGGGGAAGGGTTTCAGTGTGTGGGGAAGGTGTTGCAGTGTGTGCGGAAGGGGTTTCAGTGTGTGGGGAAGGTGTTTTGTTGCGTGGGGAAGGTGTTTCAGTGTGTGGGGAAGGGGTTTTATTGTGTGGGGAAGGTGTTTCTATGTGTGCAGAAGGGGTTTCAGTGTGTGGGGAAGGTTTTTCAGTGTGTGGGGATGGGGTTTCAGTGTGTGGGGGAGGGTTTCCAGTGTGTGGGGTAGGTGCTACTGTGTGTGCGAGGTGTTTCAGTGTGTGGGGAAGGTGTTTCAGTGTGTGGGGAAGGGTTTCAGTGTGTGGGGAATGTGTTTCAGTGTGTGCAGAAGGGGTTTCAGTGTGTGGGGAAGGGGTTTTAGTGTGTGGGGAATGTGTTTCAGTGTGTGGCAATGTGTTGCAGTGAGTGGGGATGGCGTTTCAGTGTGTGTGGAAGGTGCTTCAGTGTGTGGGAAAGGGGTTTCAGTGTGTGGGGAAGAGTTTCCAGTGTGTGGGGAAGGTGCTACAGTGAGTGGGAGGTGTTTCAGTGTGTGGGGAAGGTGTTTCAGTGTGTGGGGAAGGTTTTCAGTGTGTGGGGAAGGTGTTTCAGTGTGTGCGGAAGGGGTTTCAGTGAGTGGGGGATGTGTTTTGTTGCGAGGGGAAGGTGTTTCAGTGTGTGGGGAAGGTGTTTCAGTGTGCGGGGATGTGTTTCATTGTGCATGGAAGGGGTCTAAGTGTCTGGGGATGTGTCTCAGTGT
Source organism: Heterodontus francisci (assembly GCF_036365525.1). NCBI lineage: Eukaryota > Metazoa > Chordata > Chondrichthyes > Heterodontiformes > Heterodontidae > Heterodontus > Heterodontus francisci. The sequence continues at coordinate 797,780 of NW_027142143.1, read as the reverse complement.
GGGGGCTAGGTGTTTCAGTGTGTGGGGAAGGTTTTCACTGTGTGTGGAAGGGGTTTCAGTGTGTGGGGAAGGAGTTTCAGTGTATGGGGAAGTTGTTTCAGGATGTGCGGAAGGGGCTTCAGTGTGTGGGGAAGGGTTTTCAGTGTGTGGGGAAGGTGTTTCAGTGTGTGCAGAAGGGATTTCAGTGTGTGGGGAAGGGGTTTCAGTGTGTGGGGAATGTGTTTAAGTGTGTTTGTAAGGGTTTCAGTGTGTGGGGAATGTGTTTCAGTGTGTGGTGAATGAGTATCAGTGTTTTGGGAAGGTTTACAGTGTGTGGGGAAGGGGTTTCAGCGTGTGGGGAATGTGTTTCAGTGTGTTGCGATGTGTTGCAGTGTGTGGGGATGGCGTTTCAGTGTGTGGGGAAGGTGTTTCAGTGTGTGGGGAAGGGGTTTCATTGTGTGGGGGAGGGTTTCCAGTGTGTGGGGAAGGTGCTACTGTGTGTGGGAGGTGTGTCAGTGTGTGGGGAAGGTGTTTCAGTGTGTGGGGAAGGGTTTCAGTGTGTGGGGAAGGTGTTGCAGTGTGTGCGGAAGGGGTTTCAGTGTGTGGGGAAGGTGTTTTGTTGCGTGGGGAAGGTGTTTCAGTGTGTGGGGAAGGGGTTTTATTGTGTGGGGAAGGTGTTTCTATGTGTGCAGAAGGGGTTTCAGTGTGTGGGGAAGGTGTTTCAGTGTGTGGGGAAGGGTTTCACTGTGTGCGGAACGGGTTTCAGTGTGTGGGGAAGGGGTTTCAGTGTGTGGGGAAGGTGTTTCAGTGTGTGGGGTTGTGTTGCAGTTTGTGGGGAAGGAGTTTCAGTGTGTGGGGAATGTGTTTCAAGTGTGTTTGGAAGGGTTTCAGTGTGTGGGGAATGTGTTTCAGTGTGTGGTGAATGACTATCAGTGTTTTGGGAAGGTTTACAGTGTGTGGGGAAGGGGTTTCAGCGTGTGGGGAATGTGTTTCAGTGTGTGGCAATGTGTTGCAGTGTGTGGGGATGGCGTTTCAGTGTGTGGGGAAGGTGTTTCAGTGTGTGGGGAAGGGGTTTCATTGTGTGGGGGAGGGTTTCCAGTGTGTGGGGAAGGTGCTACTGTGTGTGGGAGGTGTTTCAGTGTGTGGGGAAGGTGTTTCAGTGTGTGGGGAAGGGTTTCAGTGTGTGGGGAAGGTGTTTCAGTGTGTGCGGAAGGGGTTTCAGTGTGTGCGGAAGGGGTTTCAGTGTGTGGGGAAGGTGTTTTGTTGCGTGGGGAAGGTTGTTTCAGTGTGTGGGGAAGGGGTTTCATTGTGTGCGGAAGGTGTTTCTATGTGTGCAGAAGTGGTTTCAGTGTGTGGGGAAGGTGTTTCAGTGTGTGGGGAAGGGTTTCACTGTGTGCGGAACGGGTTTCAGTGTGTGGGGAAGGGGTTTCAGTGCATGGGGAAGGTGTTTCAGTATGTGCGGAAGCAGCTTCAGTGTGTGGGGAAGTGGTTTCAGTGTGTGGGGAAGGTGTTTCAGTGTGTGCAGAAGGGATTTCAGTGTGTGGGGAAGGGCTTTCAGTGTGTGGGGAATGTGTTTCAGTGTGTTTGGAAGGGTTTCAGTGTTTGGGGAATGTGTTTCAATGTGTGGTGAATGTGTTGCAGTGTGTGGGGATGGCGTTTCAGTGTGCGGGGAAGGTGTTTCAGTGTGTGGGGAAGGGATTTCAGTGTTGGGGGAGTGTTTCCAGTGTGTGGGGAAGGTGCTACTGTGTGTGAGAGGTGTTTCAGTGTGTGGGGAAGGTGTTTCACTGTTCGGGGAAGGGTTTCAGTGTGTGGGGAAGTTGTTTCAGTATGTGCGGAAGGGGTTTCAGTGTGTGGGGAAGGTGTTTTGTTGCGTGGGGAAGGTGTTTCAGTGTGTGGGGAAGGGGTTTCAGTGTGTGGGGAAGGTGTTTCAGTGTGTGGGGAAGGGGTTTCAGTGTGTGGGTAATGGGTTTCAGTGTGTGGGGATTGTGATTCTGTGTGTATGGAAGGGTTACAGTGTGTGGGGAATGTGTTTCAGTGTGTGGTGAATGGGTCTCAGTGTTTGGGGAAGGGTTTCAGTGTGTGGGGAAGGGTTTCAGTGTGTGGGGAAGGTGATTCAGTGTGTGGGGATGTGTTGCAGTTTGTGGGGAAGGGGTTTCAGTGTGTGGGGAAGAGTTTCAGTGTGGGGGGAAGGTGTTTCAGTGTGTGGGGAAGTGTTTCAGTGTGTGGGGAAGGTGTTTCAGTGTGTGTGGAGGGGGTTTCAGTGTGTGGGGAAGGTGTTTCAGTGTATGGGGAAGGTGTTTCAGTGTGTGGGGAAGGGTCTTCAGTGTGTGGGGATTGTGATTCTGTCTGTTTGGAAGGGTTTCAGTGTGTGGGGAATGTGTTTCACTGTGTGGTGAATGGGTTTCAGTGTTTGGGGAAGGGTTTCAGTGTGTGGGGAAGGGGTGTCAGTGTGTGGGGAAGGTGTTTCAGTGTGTGGGGTTGTGTTGCAGTTTGTGGGGAAGGAGTTTCAGTGTGTGGGGAAGTGTTTCAGTGTGTGGGGAAGGTGGTTCAGTGTGTGGGGAAGTGTTTCAGTGTGTGGGGAAGGTGTTTCAGTGTGTGCGGAAGGGGTTTCAGTGTGTGGGGAAGGTGTTTCAGTGTATGGGGAAGGTGTTTCAGTGTGTGGGGAAGGGGCTTCAGTGTGTGGGGAAGTTGTTTCAGTTTGTGGGGAAGTTGTTTCAGTGTGTGGAGAAGGGGTTTTAGTGTGTGGGGAAGGTGTTTCAGTGTGTGGGGAAGGTGTTTCAGTGTGTGGGGAAGGGGTTTCAGTGTGTGGGGATGTGTTTCAGTGTGTTGGGAAGGGGTTTCAGTGTGTGCGGAAGGGTTTCACTGTGTGCGGAAGGGGTTTCAGTGTGTGGGGAAGGTGTTTTGTTGAGTGGGGAAGGGGTTTCAGTGTGTGCAGAAGGGATTTCAGTGTGTGGGGAAGGGCTTTCAGTGTGTGGGGAATGTGTTTCAGTGTGTTTGGAAGGGTTTCAGTGTTTGGGGAATGTGTTCCAATGTGTGGTGAATGTGTTTCAGTGTGTGGCGATGTGTTGCAGTGTGTGGGGATGGCGTTTCAGTGTTTGGGGAAGGTGTTTCAGTGTGTGGGGAAGGGGTTTCAGTGTTGGGGCAGTGTTTCCAGTGTGTGGGGAAGGTGCTACTGTGTGTGAGAGGTGTTTCAGTGTGTGGGGAAGGTGTTTCAGTGTGCGGGGAAGGGTTTCAGTGTGTGGGGAAGTTGTTTCAGTATGTGCGGAAGGGGTTTCAGTGTGTGGGGAAGGTGTTTTGTTGCGTGGGGAAGTTGATTCAGTGTGTGGGGAAGGGGTTTCAGTGTGTGGGGAAGGTTATTCAGTGTGTGGGGAAGGGGTTTCAGTGTGTGGGTAATGGGTTTCAGTGTGTGGGGATTGTGATTCTGTGTGTATGGAAGGGTTGCAGTGTGTGGGGAATGTGTTTCAGTGTGTGGTGAATGGGTCTCAGTGTTTGGGGAAGGGTTTCAGTGTGTGGGGAAGGGTTTCAGTGTGTGGGGAAGGTGATTCAGTTTGTGGGGATGTGTTGCAGTTTGTGGGGAAGGGGTTTCAGTGTGTGGGGAAGAGTTTCAGTGTGGGGGGAAGGTGTTTCAGTGTGTGGGGAAGTGTTTCAGTGTGTGGGGAAGGTGTTTCAGTGTGTGTGGAGGGGGTTTCAGTGTGTGGGGAAGGTGTTTCAGTGTATGGGGAAGGCGTTTCAGTGTGTGGGGAAGGGGCATCAGAGTGTGGGGATTGTGATTCTGTCTGTTTGGAAGGGTTTCAGTGTGTGGGGAATGTGTTTCACTGTGTGGTGAATGGGTTTCAGTGTTTGGGGAAGGGTTTCAGTGTGTGGGGAAGGGGTGTCAGTGTGTGGGGAAGGTGTTTCAGTGTGTGGGGTTGTGTTGCAGTTTGCTGGGAAGGAGTTTCAGTGTGTGGGGAAGTGTTTCAGTGTGTGGGGAAGGTGGTTCAGTGTGTGGGGAAGTGTTTCAGTGTGTGGGGAAGGTGTTTCAGTGTGTGCGGAAGGGGTTTCAGTGTGTGGGGAAGGTGTTTCAGTGTATGGGGAAGGCGTTTCTGTGTGTGGGGAAGGGGCTTCAGTGTGTGGGGAAGTTGTTTCAGTTTGTGGGGAAGGTGTTTCAGTGTGTGGGGAAGGGGTTTCAGTGTGTGGGGAAGGTGTTTCAGTTTGTGGGGAAGGTGTTTCAGTGTGTGGGGAATGGGTTTCAGTGTGTGGGGATGTGTTTCAGTGTGTTGTGAAGGGGTTTCAGTGTGTGCGGAAGGGTTTCACTGTGTGCGGAAGGGGTTTCAGTGTGTGGGGAAGTTGTTTTGTTGCGTGGGGAAGGTGTTTCAGTGTGTGGGGAAGGGGTTTCAGTGTGTGGGGAAGGTGTTTCACTGTGTGGGGAAGGGGTTTCGGTGTGTGGGGATTGTGATTCTGTGTGTTTGGAAGGGTATCAGTGTGTGGGGAATGTGTTTCAGTGTGTGGTGAATGGGTCTCAGTGTTTGGGGAAGGGTTTCCGTGTGTGGGGAAGGGGTTTCAGTGTGTGGGGAAGTTGTTTCAGTATGTGCGGAAGGGGTTTCAGTGTGTGGGGAAGGTGTTTTGTTGCGTGGGGAAGGTGTTTCAGTGTGTGGGGAAGCGGTTTCAGTGTGTGGGGAAGTTGTTTCAGTGTGTGGGGAAGGTGTTTCAGTGTGTGGGGAAGGTGTTTCAGTGTGTGGGGAAGGGGTTTCAGTTTGTGTGGAAGGGGTTTCAGTGTGTGGGGAAGGGGTTTCAGTGTGTGGGGAAGGGGATTCAGTTTGTGGGGATTGTGATTCTGTGTGTTTGGAGGGTTTCAGTGTGTGGGGAATGTGTTTCACTGTGTGGTGAATGGGTTTCAGTGTTTGGGGAAGGGTTTCAGTGCGTGGGGAAGGGGTTTCAGTGTGTGGGGAAGGTGTTTCAGTGTGTGGTGTTGTGTTGCAGTTTGTGGGGAAGGAGTTTCAGTGTGTGGGGAAGTGTTTCAGTGTGTGGGGAAGGTGGTTCAGTGTGTGGGGAAGGGTTTCAGTGAGTGGGGAATGTGCTTCAGTGTGTGCGGAAGGGATTTCAGTGTGTGGGAAAGGTGTTTCAGTGTATGGGGAAGGTGTTTCAGTGTGTGAGGAAGGGGCTTCAGTGTGTGGGGAAGTTGTTTCAGTGTGTGGGGAAGGTGTTTCAGTGTGTGGGGAAGGTGTTTCAGTGTGTGCGGAAGGGATTTCAGTGTGTGCGGAAGGGGTTTCAGTGTGTGGGGAAGGTGTTTCAGTGTGTGGGGAAGGTGTTTCAGTGTGTGGGGAAGGGGTTTCAGTGTGTGGGGATGTGTTTCAGAGTGTTGGGAAGGGGTTTCAGTGTGTGCGGAAGGGTTTCACAGTGTGCGGAAGGCGTTTCAGTGTGTGGGGTAGGAGTTTCAGTGTGTGGGGAAGTTGTTTCAGTGTGTGTGGGGAAGGGGTTTCAGTGTGTGGGGATTTGTTTCATTGTGTAGGGAAGGGGTTTAAGTGTGCGGGGATGTGTCGCAATGTGTGGGGAAGGTGTTACAGTGTGTGGGGAAGGTTTTCACTGTGTGCGGAAGGGGTTTCAGTGTGTGCGGAAGGATTTTCAGTGTATGGGGAAGGTGTTTCAGTATGTGCGGACGGTGTTTCAGTGTGTGGGGAAGGGGTTTCAGTGTGTGGGGATGTGTTTCAGTGTGTTGTGAAGGGGTTTCTGTGTGTGCGGAAGGGTTTCACTGTGTGCGGAAGGGGTTTCAGTGTGTGGGGAAGTTGTTTTGTTGCGTGGGGAAGGTGTTTCAGTGTGTGGGGAAGGGGTTTCAGTGTGTGGGGAAGGTGTTTCACTGTGTGGGGAAGGGGTTTCGGTGTGTGGGGATTCTGATTCTGTGTGTTTGGAAGGGTATCAGTGTGTGGGGAATGTGTTTCAGTGTGTGGTGAACGGGTCTCAGTGTTTGGGGAAGGGTTTCCGTGTGTGGGGAAGGGGTTTCAGTGTGTGGGGAAGTTGTTTCAGTATGTGCGGAAGGGGTTTCAGTGTGTGGGGAAGGTGTTTTGTTGCGTGGGGAAGGTGTTTCAGTGTGTGTGGAAGCGGTTTCAGTGTGTGGGGAAGGTGTTTCAGTGTGTGGGGAAGGGGTTTCAGTGTGTGGGGAATGGGTTTCAGTGTGTGGGGATTGTGATTCTGTGTGTTTGGAAGGGTTTCAGTGTGTGGGGAATGTGTTTCAGTGTGTGGTGAATGGGTCTCAGAGTTTGGGGAAGGGTTTCAGTGTGTGGGGAAGGGGTTTCAGTGTGTGGGGAAGGTGGTTCAGTGTGTGGGGATGTGTTGCAGTTTGTGGGGAAGGGGTTTCAGTGTGTGGGGAATTGTTTCAGTGTGTGGGGAAGGTGTTTCAGTGTGTGGGGAAGGGTTTCAGTGTGTGGGGAAGGTGTTTCAGTGTGTGCGGAAGGGGTTTCAGTGTGTGGGGAAGGTGTTTCAGTGTATGGCGAAGGTGTTTCAGTGAGTGGAGATGGGGCTTCATTGTGTGGGGAAGTTGTTTCAGTGTGTGGGGAAGGTGTTTCAGTGTGTGGGGAAGGTGTTTCAGTGTGTGGGGAAGGGGTTTCAGTTTGTGTGGAAGGGGTTTCAGTGTGTGGGGAAGGGGTTTCAGTGTGTGGGGAAGGGGTTTCAGTTTGTGGGGATTGTGATTCTGTGTGTTTGGAGGGTTTCAGTGTGTGGGGAATGTGTTTCACTGTGTGCTGAATGGGTTTCAGTGTTTGGGGAAGGGTTTCAGTGCGTGGGGAAGGGGTTTCAGTGTGTGGGGAAGGTGTTTCAGTGTGTGGTGTTGTGTTGCAGTTTGTGGGGAAGGAGTTTCAGTGTGTGGGGAAGTGTTTCAGTGTGTGGGGAAGGTGGTTCAGTGTGTGGGGAAGGGTTTCAGTGAGTGGGGAATGTGTTTCAGTGTGTGCGGAAGGGATTTCAGTGTGTGGGAAAGGTGTTTCAGTGTATGGGGAAGGTGTTTCAGTGTGTGAGGAAGGGGCTTCAGTGTGTGGGGAAGTTGTTTCAGTGTGTGGGGAAGGTGTTTCAGTGTGTGGGGAAGGGGTTTCAGTGTGTGCGGAAGGGGTTTCAGTGTGTGCGGAAGGGGTTTCAGTGTGTGGGGAAGGTGTTTCAGTGTGTGGGGAAGGTGTTTCAGTGTGTGGGGAAGGGGTTTCAGTGTGTGGGGATGTGTTTCAGAGTGTTGGGAAGGGGTTTCAGTGTGTGCAGAAGGGTTTCACAGTGTGCGGAAGGCGTTTCAGTGTGTGGGGTAGGAGTTTCAGTGTGTGGGGAAGTTGTTTCAGTGTGTGTGGGGAAGGGGTTTCAGTGTGTGGGGATTTGTTTCATTGTGTAGGGAAGGGGTTTAAGTGTGCGGGGATGTGTCGCAATGTGTGGGGAAGGTGTTTCAGTGTGTGGGGAAGGTTTTCACTGTGTGCGGAAGGGGTTTCAGTGTGTGCGGAAGGATTTTCAGTGTATGGGGAAGGTGTTTCAGTATGTGCGGACGGTGTTTCAGTGTGTGGGGAAGGGGTTTCAGTGTGTGGGGAAGGTGTTTCAGTGTGTGCAGAAGGGATTTCAGTGTGTGGGGAAGGGGTTTCAGTGTGTGGGGAATGTGTTTCAGTGTGTTTGGAAGGGTTTCAGTGTGTGGGGAATGTGTTTCAGTGTGTGGTGAATGAGTATCAGTGTTTTGGGAAGGTTTACAGTGTGTGGGGATGGCGTTTCAGTGTGTGCAGAAGGGCTTTCAGTGTGTGGGGAAGGGGTTTCAGTGTGTGGGGAATGTGTTTCAGTGTGTTTGGAAGGGTTTCAGTGTGTGGGGAATGTGTTTCAGTGTGTGCTGAATGGCTATCAGTGTTTTTGGAAGGTTTACAGTGTGTGGGGAAGGGGTTTCAGCGTGTGGGGAATGTGTTGCAGTGAGTGGGGATGGCGTTTCAGTGTGTGGGGAAGGTGTTTCAGTGTGTGGGGAAGGGGTTTCAGTGTGTGGGGAAGGGTTTCAGTGTGTGGTGAAGGTATTTCAGTGTGTACGGAAGGGGCTTCAGTGTGCGGGGGAGGTGTTTTGTTGCGTGGGGAAGGTGTTTCAGTGTGTGGGGAAGGGGTTTCAGTGTGTGGGGAAGGTGTTTCAGTGTGTGGTGTTGTGTTGCAGTTTGTGGGGAAGGAGTTTCAGTGTGTGGGGAAGTGTTTCAGTGTGTGGGGAAGGTGGTTCAGTGTGTGGGGAAGGGTTTCAGTGAGTGGGGAATGTGTTTCAGTGTGTGCGGAAGGGATTTCAGTGTGTGGGAAAGGTGTTTCAGTGTATGGGGAAGGTGTTTCAGTGTGTGAGGAAGGGGCTTCAGTGTGTGGGGAAGTTGTTTCAGTGTGTGGGGAAGGTGTTTCAGTGTGTGGGGAAGGGGTTTCAGTGTGTGCGGAAGGGGTTTCAGTGTGTGCGGAAGGGATTTCAGTGTGTGGGGAAGGTGTTTCAGTGTGTGGGGAAGGGGTTTCAGTGTGTGGGGAAGGGGTTTCAGTGTGTGGGGATGTGTTTCAGAGTGTTGGGAAGGGGTTTCAGTGTGTGCGGAAGGGTTTCACAGTGTGCGGAAGGCGTTTCAGTGTGTGGGGTAGGAGTTTCAGTGTGTGGGGAAGTTGTTTCAGTGTGTGTGGGGAAGGGGTTTCAGTGTGTGGGGATTTGTTTCATTGTGTAGGGAAGGGGTTTAAGTGTGCGGGGATGTGTCGCAATGTGTGGGGAAGGTGTTTCAGTGTGTGGGGAAGGTTTTCACTGTGTGCGGAAGGGGTTTCAGTGTGTGCGGAAGGATTTTCAGTGTATGGGGAAGGTGTTTCAGTATGTGCGGATGGTGTTTCAGTGTGTGGGGAAGGGGTTTCAGTGTGTGGGGAAGGTGTTTCAGTGTGTGCAGAAGGGATTTCAGTGTGTGGGGAAGGGGTTTCAGTGTGTGGGGAATGTGTTTCAGTGTGTTTGGAAGGGTTTCAGTGTGTGGGGAATGTGTATCAGTGTGTGGTGAATGAGTATCAGTGTTTTGGGAAGGTTTACAGTGTGTGGGGATGGCGTTTCAGTGTGTGCAGAAGGGCTTTCAGTGTGTGGGGAAGGGGTTTCAGTGTGTGGGGAATGTGTTTCAGTGTGTTTGGAAGGGTTTCAGTGTGTGGGGAATGTGTTTCAGTGTGTGCTGAATGGCTATCAGTGTTTTGGGAAGGTTTACAGTGTGTGGGGAAGGGGTTTCAGCGTGTGGGGAATGTGTTGCAGTGAGTGGGGATGGCGTTTCAGTGTGTGGGGAAGGTGTTTCAGTGTGTGGGGAAGGGGTTTCAGTGTGTGGGGAAGGGTTTCAGTGTGTGGTGAAGGTATTTCAGTGTGTACGGAAGGGGCTTCAGTGTGCGGGGGAGGTGTTTTGTTGCGTGGGGAAGGTGTTTCAGTGTGTGGGGAAGGTGTTTCAGTGTGTGGGGAAGGTGTTTCAGTGTGTGCAGAAGGGATTTCTGTGTGTGGGGAAGGGGTTTCAGTGTGTAGGGAATGTGTTTCAGTGTGTTTGGAAGGGTTTCAGTGTGTGGGCAATTTGTTTCAGTGTGTGGTGAATGGGTATCAGTGTTTGGGGAAAGGGTTCAGTGTGTGGGGAAGGGGTTTCAGTGTGCGGCGAAGGTTTTTCTGTGTGTGTGGATGGGGTTTCAGTGTGTGGGGAAGGTGTTTCAGTGTGTGGTGAAGGGGATTCAGTGTTTGGGGAAGGGTTTCCAGTGTGTGGGGAAGGTGTTTCAGTGTGTGGGGAAGTGTTTCAGTGTGTGGGGAAGCTGTTTCAGTGTGTGGTGAAGGGGATTCAGTGTTTGGGGAAGGGTTTCCAGTGTGTGGGGAAGGTGTTTCAGTGTGTGGGGAAGGTGTTTCAGTGTGTGGTGAAGGGGATTCAGTGTTTGGGGAAGGGTTTCCAGTGTGTGGGGAAGGGTTTCATTGTGTGGGGAATGTGTTTCAGTGTGTGGGGATGTGTTGCACTGTGTGTGGATGGGGTTTCAGTGTGTGGGGAAGGGGATTCAGTGTGTGGGGAAGGGTTTCCAGTGTGTGGGGAAGGTGTTTCAGTGTGTGGGGAAGGTGTTTCAGTGTGTGGGGAAGCGGTTTCAGTGTGTGGGGAAGGGTTTCAGTGTTTGGGGAAGGTGTTTCAGTGTGTGTGGAATGGGTTTCAGTGTGTGTGGAATGGGTTTCAGTGTGTGGGGGAGGTGTTTCTTTGTGCGGGGAAGGGGTTTCAGTGTGTGGGGAAACTGCTTCAGTGTATGGGGAAGGGGTTTCAGTGATTGGGGAAGGTGTTTCAGTGTGTGGGGTAGGGTCCAGTGTGTGGGGAATGGGTTTCAGTGTGTGGGAAAGGTGTTTCAGTGTGTGGGGAAGGTTTTCACTGTGTGTGGAAGGGGTTTCAGTGTGTGGGGAAGGAGTTTCAGTGTATGGGGAAGGTGTTTCAGGATGTGCGGAAGGGGCTTCAGTATGTGGGGAAGGGTTTTCAGTGTGTGGGGAAGGTGTTTCAGTGTGTGCAGAAGGGATTTCAGTGTGTGGGGAAGGGTTTTCAGTGTGTGGGGAATGTGTTTCAAGTGTGTTTGGAAGGGTTTCAGTGTGTGTGGAATGTGTTTCAGTGTGCAGTGAATGAGTATCAGTGTTTTGGGAAGGTTTACAGTGTGTGGGGAAGGGGTTTCAGCGTGTGGGGAATGTGTTTCAGTGTGTGGCGATGTGTTGCAGTGTGTGGGGATGGCGTTTCAGTGTGTGGGGAAGGTGTTTCAGTGTGAGGGGAAGGGGTTTCATTGTGTGGGGGAGGGTTTCCAGTGTGTGGGGAAGGTGCTACTGTGTGTGGGAGGTGTTTCAGTGTGTGGGGAAGGTGTTTCAGTGTGTGGGGAAGGGTTTCAGTGTGTGGGGAAGGTGTTGCAGTGTGTGCGGAAGGGGTTTCAGTGTGTGGGGAAGGTGTTTTGTTGCGTGGGGAAGGTGTTTCAGTGTGTGGGGAAGGGGTTTCATTGTGTGGGGAAGGTGTTTCTATGTGTGCAGAAGGGGTTTCAATGTGTGGGGAAGGTGTTTCAGTGTGTGGGGAAGGGTTTGACTGTGTGCGGAACGGGTTTCAGTGTGTGGGGAAGCGGTTTTAGTGCATGGGGAAGGTGTTTCAGTATGTGCGGAAGCAGCGTCAGTGTGTGGGGAAGGTGTTTCAGTGTGTGCAGAAGGGATTTCAGTGTGTGGGGAAGGGCTTTCAGTGTGTGGGGAATGTGTTTCAGTGTGTTTGGAAGGGTTTCAGTGTGTGGGGAATGTGTTTCAATGTGTGGTGAATGTGTTTCAGTGTGTGGCGATGTGTTGCAGTGTGTGGGGATGGCGTTTCAGTGTATGGGGAATGTGTTTCAGTGTGTGGGGAAGGGGTTTCAGTGTTGGGGGAGTGTTTCCAGTGTGTGGGGAAGGTGCTACTGTGTGTGAGAGGTGTTTCAGTGTGTGGGGAAGGTGTTTCAGTGTGCGGGGAAGGGTTTGAGTGTGTGGGGAATTTGTTTCAGTATGTGCGGAAGGGGTTTCAGTGTGTGGGGAAGGTGTTTTGTTGCGTGGGGAAGGTGTTTCAGTGTGTGGGGAAGGTGTTTCAGAGTGTGGGGAAGGTGTTTCAGAGTGTGGGAAAGGGGTTTCAGTGTGTGGGGAATGGGTTTCAGTGTGTGGGGATATTGATTCTGTGTGTATGGAAGGGTTACAGTGTGTGGGGAATGTGTTTCAGTGTGTGGTGAATGGGTCTCAGTGTTTGGGGAAGGGTTTCAGTGTGTGGGGAGGGGTTTCAGTGTGTGGGGAAGGTGTTTCAGTGTGTGGGGATGTGTTGCAGTTTGTGGGGAAGGGGTTTCAGTGTGTGGGGAGGTGTTTCAGTGTGTGGGGAAGGTGTTTCAGTGTGTGGGGAAGGGTTTCAGTGTGTGGGGAAGGTGTTTCAGTGTGTGTGGAAGGGGTTTCAGTGTGTGTGGAAGGAGTTTCAGTGTGTGGGGAAGGTGTTTCAGTGTGTGGGGAAGGGGCTTCAGTGTGTGGGGATTGTGATTCTGTCTGTTTGGAAGGGTTCAGTGTGTGGGGAATGTGTTTCACTGTGTGCTACATGGGTTTCAGTGTTTGGGGAAGGGTTTCAGTGTGTGGGGAAGGGGTTTCCGTGTGTGGGGAAGGGGTTTCCGTGTGTGGGGTTGTGTTGCAGTTTGTGGGGAAGGAGTTTCAGTGTGTGGGGAAGTGTTTCAGTGTGTGGGGAAGGTGGATCAGTGTGTGGGGAAGTGTTTCAGTGTGTGGGGAAGGTGTTTCAGTGTGTGCGGAAGGGGTTTCAGTGTGTGGGGAAGGTGTTTCAGTGCATGGGGAAGGTGTTTCAGTGTGTGGGGAAGGGGCTTCATTGTGTGGAGAAGTTGTTTCAGTTTGTGGGGAAGGTGTTTCAGTGTGTGGGGAAGGGGTTTCAGTGTGTGGGGAAGGTGTTTCAGTGTATGGCGAAGGTGTTTCAGTGAGTGGAGATGGGGCTTCATTGTGTGGGGAAGTTGTTTCAGTGTGTGGGGAAGGGGTTTCAGTTTGTGTGGAAGGGGTTTCAGTGTGTGGGGAAGGGGTTTCAGTGTGTGGGGAAGGGGTTTCAGTGTGTGGGGATTGTGATTCTGTGTGTTTGGAGGGTTTCAGTGTGTGGGGAATGTGTTTCACTGTGTGGTGAATGGGTTTCAGTGTTTGGGGAAGGGTTTCAGTGCGTGGGGAAGGGGTTTCAGTGTGTGGGGAAGGTGTTTCAGTGTGTGGTGTTGTGTTGCAGTTTGTGGGGAAGGAGTTTCAGTGTGTGGGGAAGTGTTTCAGTGTGTGGGGAAGGTGGTTCAGTGTGTGGGGAAGGGTTTCAGTGAGTGGGGAATGTGTTTCAGTGTGTGCGGAAGGGATTTCAGTGTGTGGGAAAGGTGTTTCAGTGTATGGGGAAGGTGTTTCAGTGTGTGGGGAAGGGGCTTCAGTGTGTGGGGAAGTTGTTTCAGTGTGTGGGGAAGGTGTTTCAGTGCGTGGGGAAAGGGTTTCAGTGTGTGCGGAAGGGGTTTCAGTGTGTGCGGAAGGGGTTTCAGTGTGTGGGGAAGGTGTTTCAGTGTGTGGGGAAGGTGTTTCAGTGTGTGGGGAAGGGGTTTCAGTGTGTGGGGATGTGTTTCAGAGTGTTGGGAAGGGGTTTCAGTGTGTGCGGAAGGGTTTCACAGTGTGCGGAAGGCGTTTCAGTGTGTGGGGAAGGAGTTTCAGTGTGTGGGGAAGTTGTTTCAGTGTGTGTGGGGAAGGGGTTTCAGTGTGTGGGGATTTGTTTCATTGTGTAGGGAAGGGGTTTAAGTGTGCGGGGATGTGTCGCAATGTGTGGGGAAGGTGTTTCAGTGTGTGGGGAAGGTTTTCACTGTGTGCGGAACGGGTTTCAGTGTGTGCGGAAGGATTTTCAGTGTATGGGGAAGATGTTTCAGTATGTGCGGACGGTGTTTCAGTGTGTGGGGAAGGGGTTTCAGTGTGTGGGGAAGGTGTTTCAGTGTGTGCAGAAGGGATTTCAGTGTGTGGGGAAGGGGTTTCAGTGTTTGGGGAATGTGTTTCAGTGTGTTTGGAAGGGTTTCAGTGTGTGGGGAATGTGTTTCAGTGTGTGGTGACTGAGTATCAGTGTTTTGGGAAGGTTTACAGTGTGTGGGGATGGCGTTTCAGTGTGTGGGGAAGGTGTTTCAGTGTGAGGGGAAGGGGTTTCAGTGATTGGGGGAGGGTTTCCTGTGTGTGGGGAAGGTGCTACTGTGTGTGCAGAAGGGCTTTCAGTGTGTGGGGAAGGGGTTTCAGTGTGTGGGGAATGTGTTTCAGTGTGTTTGGAAGGGTTTCAGTGTGTGGGGAATGTGTTTCAGTGTGTGCTGAATGGCTATCAGTGTTTTGGGAAGGTTTACAGTGTGTGGGGAAGGGGTTTCAGCGTGTGGGGAATGTGTTGCAGTGAGTGGGGATGGCGTTTCAGTGTGTGGGGAAGGTGTTTCAGTGTGTGGGGAAGGGGTTTCAGTGTGTGGGGAAGGGTTTCAGTGTGTGGTGAAGGTGTTTCAGTGTGTACGGAAGGGGCTTCAGTGTGTGGGGGAGGTGTTTTGTTGCGTGGGGAAGGTGTTTCAGTGTGTGGGGAAGGTGTTTCAGTGTGTGGGGAAGGTGTTTCAGTGTGTGCAGAAGGGATTTCTGTGTGTGGGGAAGGGGTTTCAGTGTGTAGGGAATGTGTTTCAGTGTGTTTGGAAGGGTTTCAGTGTGTGGGCAATTTGTTTCAGTGTGTGGTGAATGGGTATCAGTGTTTGGGGAAAGGGTTGAGTGTGTGGGGAAGGGGTTTTGTTGCGTGGGGAAGGTGTTTCAGTGTGTGGGGAAGGTGTTTCAGTGTGTGGGGAAGGTGTTTCAGTGTGTGCAGAAGGGATTTCTGTGTGTGGGGAAGGGGTTTCAGTGTGTAGGGAATGTGTTTCAGTGTGTTTGGAAGGGTTTCAGTGTGTGGGCAATTTGTTTCAGTGTGTGGTGAATGGGTATCAGTGTTTGGGGAAAGGGTTCAGTGTGTGGGGAAGGGGTTTCAGTGTGCGGCGAAGGTTTTTCTGTGTGTGTGGATGGGGTTTCAGTGTGTGGGGAAGGTGTTTCAGTGTGTGGTGAAGGGGATTCAGTGTTTGGGGAAGGGTTTCCAGTGTGTGGGGAAGGTGTTTCAGTGTGTGGGGAAGTGTTTCAGTGTGTGGGGAAGCTGTTTCAGTGTGTGGTGAAGGGGATTCAGTGTTTGGGGAAGGGTTTCCAGTGTGTGGGGAAGGTGTTTCAGTGTGTGGGGAAGGTGTTTCAGTGTGTGGTGAAGGGGATTCAGTGTTTGGGGAAGGGTTTCCAGTGTGTGGGGAAGGGTTTCATTGTGTGGGGAATGTGTTTCAGTGTGTGGGGATGTGTTGTACTGTGTGTGGATGGGGTTTCAGTGTGTGGGGAAGGGGATTCAGTGTGTGGGGAAGGGTTTCCAGTGTGTGGGGAAGGTGTTTCAGTGTGTGGGGAAGGTGTTTCAGTGTGTGGGGAAGCGGTTTCAGTGTGTGGGGAAGGGTTTCAGTGTTTGGGGAAGGTGTTTCAGTGTGTGTGGAATGGGTTTCAGTGTGTGTGGAATGGGTTTCAGTGTGTGGGGGAGGTGTTTCAGAGTGTGGGATAGGGGTTTCAGTGTGTGGGGAATGGGTTTCAGTGTGTGGGGATATTGATTCTGTGTGTATGGAAGGGTTTCAGTGTGTGGGGAATGTGTTTCAGTGTGTGGTGAATGGGTCTCAGTGTTTGGGGAAGGGTTTCACTGTGTGGGGAGGGGTTTCAGTGTGTGGGGAAGGTGTTTCAGTGTGTGGGGATATGTTGCAGTTTGTGGGGAAGGGGTTTCAGTGTGTGGGGAAGTGTTTCAGTGTGTGGGGAAGGTGTTTCAGTGTGTGGGGAAGGGTTTCAGTGTGTGGGGAAGGTGTTTCAGTGTGTGTGGAAGGGGTTTCAGTGTGTGTGGAAGGTGTTTCAGTGTATGGGGAAGGTGTTTCAGTGTGTGGGGAAGGGGCTTCAGTGTGTGGGGATTGTGATTCTGTCTGTTTGGAAGGGTTCAGTGTGTGGGGAATGTGTTTCACTGTGTGCTACATGGGTTTCAGTGTTTGGGGAAGGGTTTCAGTGTGTGGGGAAGGGGTTTCAGTGTGTGGGGAAGGTGTTTCAGTGTGTGGGGTTGTGTTGCATTTTGTGGGGAAGGAGTTTCAGTGAGTGGGGAAGTGTTTCAGTGTGTGGGGAAGTGTTTCAGTGTGTGGGGAAGGTGTTTCAGTGTGTGCGGAAGGGGTTTCAGTGTGTGGGGAAGGTGTTTCAGTGCATGGGGAAGGTGTTTCAGTGTGTGGGGAAGGGGCTTCAGTGTGTGGAGATTTTGTTTCAGTTTGTGGGGAAGGTGTTTCAGTGTGTGGGGAAGGGGTTTAAGTGTGTGGGGAAGGTGTTTCAGTGTGTGGTGAAGGGGTTTCAGTGTGTGGGGATGTGTTTCAGTGTGTTGGGAAGGGGTTTCAGTGTGTGGGGAAGGGTTTCACTGTGTGCGGAAGGGGTTTCAGTGTATGGGGAAGGTGTTTCAGGATGTGCGGAAGGGGCTTCAGTGTGTGGGGAAGGGTTTTCAGTGTGTGGGGAAGGTGTTTCAGTGTGTGCAGAAGGGATTTCAGTGTGTGGGGAAGGGGTTTCAGTGTGTGGGGAATGTGTTTCAAGTGTGTTTGGAAGGGTTTCAGTGTGTGGGGAATGTGTTTCAGTGTGCGGTGAATGAGTATCAGTGTTTTGGGAAGGTTTACAGTGTGTGGGGAAGGGGTTTCAGCGTGTGGGGAACGTGTTTCAGTATGTGGCGATGTGTTGCAGTGTGTGGGGATGGCGTTTCAGTGTGTGGGGATGGCGTTTCAGTGTGTGGGGAAGGTGTTTCAGTGTGTGGGGAAGGGGTTTCATTGTGTGGGGGAGGGTTTCCAGTGTGTGGGGAAGGTGCTACTGTGTGTGGGAGGTGTTTCAGTGTGTGGGGAAGGTGTTTCAGTGTGTGGGGAAGGGTTTCAGTGTGTGGGGAAGGTGTTGCAGTGTGTGCGGAAGGGGTTTCAGTGTGTGGGGAAGGTGTTTTGTTGCGTGGGGAAGGTGTTTCAGTGTGTGGGGAAGGGGTTTCATTGTGTGGGGAAGGGGTTTCAGTGTGTGGGGAAGGTGTTTCAGTGTGTGGGGAAGGGTTTCACTGTGTGCGGAACGGGTTTCAGTGTGTGGGGAAGCGGTTTCAGTGCATGGGGAAGGTGTTTCAGTATGTGCGGAAGCAGCTTCAGTGTGTGGGGAAGGGGTTTCAGTGTGTGGGGAAGGTGTTTCAGTGTGTGCAGAAGGGATTTCAGTGTGTGGGGAAGGGCTTTCAGTGTGTGGGGAATGTGTTTCAGTGTGTTTGGAAGGGTTTCAGTGTGTGGGGAATGTGTTTCAATGTGTGGTGAATGTGTTTCAGTGTGTGGCGATGTGTTGCAGTGTGTGGGGATAGCGTTTCAGTGTATGGGGAATGTGTTTCAGTGTGTGGGGAAGGGGTTTCCGTGTTGGGGGAGTGTTTCCAGTGTGTGGGGAAGGTGCTACTGTGTGTGAGAGGTGTTTCAGTGTGTGGGGAAGGTGTTTCAGTGTGCGGGGAAGGGTTTCAGTGTGTGGGGAAGTTGTTTCAGTATGTGCGGAAGGGGTTTCAGTGTGTGGGGAAGGTGTTTTGTTGCGTGGGGAAGGTGTTTCAGTGTGTGGGGAAGGGGTTTCAGTGTGTGGGGAAGGTGTTTCAGTGTGTGGGGAAGGGGTTTCAGTGTGTGGGGAATGGGTTTCAGTGTGTGGGGATTGTGATTCTGTGTGTATGGAGGGTTTCAGTGTGTGGGGAATGTGTTTCAGTGTGTGGTGAATGGGTCTCAGTGTTTGGGGAAGGGTTTCAGTGTGTGGGGAGGGGTTTCAGTGTGTGGGGAAGGTGTTACAGTGTGTGGGGATGTGTTGCAGTTTGTGGGGAAGGGGTTTCAGTGTGTGGGAAGTGTTTCAGTGTGTGGGGAAGGTGTTTCAGTGAGTGGGGAAGTGTTTCAGTGTGTGGGGAAGGTGTTTCAGTGTGTGCGGAAGGGGTTTCAGTGTGTGGGGAAGGTGTTTCAGTGTATGGGGAAGGTGTTTCAGTGTGTGGGGAAGGGGTTTCAGTGTGTGCGGAAGGTGTTTCAGTGTGTGGGGAAGGTATTTCAGTGTGTGGGGTTGTGTTGCAGTTTGTGGGGAAGGAGTTTCAGTGTGTGGGGAAGTGTTTCAGTGTGTGGGGAAGGTGGATCAGTGTGTGGGGAAGTGTTTCAGTGTGTGGGGAAGGTGTTTCACTGTGTGCAGAAGGGGTTTCAGTGTGTGGGGAAGGGGCTTCAGTGTGTGGAGAAGTTGTTTCAGTTTGTGGGGAAGGTTTTTCAGTGTGTGGGGAAGGGGTTTCAGTGTGTGGGGAAGGTGTTTCACTGTGTGGGGAAGGTGTTTCAGTGTGTGGGGAAGGGGTTTCAGTGTTTTGGGGATGTGTTTCAGTGTGCTGGGAAGGGTTGTCAGTGTGTGTGGAAGGGTTTCACTGTGTGCGGAAGGGGTTTCAGTGTATGGGGAAGGTGTTTCAGGATGTGCGGAAGGGGCTTCAGTGTGTGGGGAAGGGTTTTCAGTGTGTGGGGAAGGTGTTTCAGTGTGTGCAGAAGGGATTTCAGTGTGTGGGGAAGGGGTTTCAGTGTGTGGGGAATGTGTTTCAAGTGTGTTTGGAAGGGTTTCAGTGTGTGGGGAATGTGTTTCAGTGTGCGGTGAATGAGTATCAGTGTTTTGGGAAGGTTTACAGTGTGTGGGGATGGGGTTTCAGCGTGTGGGGAATGTGTTTCAGTGTGTGGCGATGTGTTGCAGTGTGTGGGGATGGCGTTTCAGTGTGTGGGGAAGGTGTTTCAGTGTGTGGGGAAGGGGTTTCATTGTGTGTGGGAGGGTTTCCAGTGTGTGGGGAAGGTGCTACTGTGTGTGGGAGGTGTTTCAGTGTGTGAGGAAGGTGTTTCAGTGTGTGGGGAAGGGTTTCAGTGTGTGGGGAAGGTGTTGCAGTGTGTGCGGAAGGGGTTTCAGTGTGTGGGGAAGGTGTTTTGTTGCGTGGGGAAGGTGTTTCAGTGTGTGGGGAAGGGGTTTCATTGTGTGGGGAAGGTGTTTCTATGTGTGCAGAAGGGGTTTCAGTGTGTGGGGAAGGTGTTTCAGTGTGTGGGAAAGGGTTTCACTGTGTGCGGAACGGGTTTCAGTGTGTGGGGAAGCGGTTTCAGTGCATGAGGAAGGTGTTTCAGTATGTGCGGAAGCAGCTTCAGTGTGTGGGGAAGGGGTTTCAGTGTGTGCGGAAGGTGTTTCAGTGTGTGCAGAAGGGATTTCAGTGTGTGGGGAAGGGCTTTCAGTGTGTGGGGAATGTGTTTCAGTGTGTTTGGAAGGGTTTCAGTGTGTGGGGAATGTGTTTCAGTGTGTGGCGATGTGTTGCAGTTTGTGGGGATGGCGTTTCAGTGTATGGGGAATGTGTTTCAGTGTGTGGGGAAGGGGTTTCAGTGTTGGGGGAGAGTTTCCAGTGTGTGGGGAAGGTGCTACTGTGTTTGAGAGGTGTTTCAGTGTGTGGGGAAGGTGTTTCAGTGTGCGGGGAAGGGTTTCAGTGTGTGGGGAAGTTGTTTCAGTATGTGCGGAAGGGGTTTCAGTGTGTGGGGAAGGTGTTTTGTTGCGTGGGGAAGGTGTTTCAGTGTGTGGGGAAGGGGTTTCAGTGTGTGGGGAAGGTGTTTCAGTGTGTGGGGAAGGGGTTTCAGTGTGTGGGGAATGGGTTTCAGTGTGTGGGGATTGTGATTCTGTGTGTATGGAAGGGTTTCAGTCTGTGGGGAATGTGTTTCAGTGTGTGGTGAATGGGTCTCAGTGTTTGGGGAAGGGTTTCAGTGTGTGGGGAGGTTTTTCAGTGTGTGGGGAAGGTGTTTCAGTGTGTGGGGATGTGTTGCAGTTTGTGAGGAAGGGGTTTCAGTGTGTGGGGAAGTGTTTCAGTGTGTGGGGAAGGTGTTTCAGTGTGTGGGGAAGGGTTTCAGTGTGTGGGGAAGGTGTTTCAGTGTGTGTGGAAGGGGTTTCAGTGTGTGGGGAAGGTGTTTCAGTGTATGGGAAAGGTGTTTCAGTGTGTGGGGAAGGGGCTTCAGTGTGTGGGGATTGTGATTCTGTCTGTTTGGAAGGGTTTCAGTGTGTGGGGAATGTGTTTCACTGTCTGGTGAATGGGTTTCAGTGTTTGGGGAAGAGTTTCAGTGTGTGGGGAAGGGGTTTCAGTGTGTGGGGAAGGTGTTTCAGTGTGTGGGGTTGTGTTGCAGTTTGTGGGGAAGGAGTTTCAGTGTGTGGGGAAGTGTTTCAGTGTGTGGGGAAGGTGCTTCAGTGTGTGGGGAAGTGTTTCAGTGTGTGGGGAAGGTGTTTCAGTGTGTGCGGAAGGGGTTTCAGTGTGTGGGGAAGGTGTTTCAGTGTGTGGCGAAGGTATTTCTGTGTGTGTCGATGGGGTTTCAGTGTGTGGGGAAGGTGTTTCAGTGTGTGGTGAAGTGGATTCAGTGTGTGGGGAAGGGTTTCCAGTGTGTTTGGAAGGGTTTCAGTGTGTGGGGAATGTGTTTCAATGTGTGGTGAATGTGTTTCAGTGTGTGGCGATGTGTTGCAGTGTGTGGGGATGGCGTTTCAGTCTATGGGAAATGTGTTTCAGTGTGTGGGGAAGGGGTTTCAGTGTTGGGGGAGTGTTTCCAGTGTGTGGGGAAGGTGCTACTGTGTGTGAGAGGTGTTTCAGTGTGTGGGGAAGGTGTTTCAGTGTGCGGGGAAGGGTTTCAGTGTGTGGGGAAGTTGTTTCAGTATGTGCGGAAGGGGTTTCAGTGTGTGGGGAAGGTGTTTTGTTGCGTGGGGAAGGTGTTTCAGTGTGTGGGGAAGGGGTTTCAGTGTGTGGGGAAGGTGTTTCAGTGTGTGGGGAAGGGGTTTCAGTGTGTGGGGAATGGGTTTCAGTGTGTGGGGATGTGTTGCAGTTTGTGGGGAAGGGGTTTCAGTGTGTGGGGAAGTGTTTCAGTGTGTGGGGAAGGTGTTTCAGTGTGTGGGGAAGGGTTTCAGTGTGTGGGGAAGGTGTTTCAGTGTGTGTGGAAGGGGTTTCAGTGTGTGGGGAAGGTGTTTCAGTGTATGGGAAAGGTGTTTCAGTGTGTGGGGAAGGGGCTTCAGTGTGTGGGGATTGTGATTCTGTCTGTTTGGAAGGGTTTCAGTGTGTGGGGAATGTGTTTCACTGTCTGGTGAATGGGTTTCAGTGTTTGGGGAAGAGTTTCAGTTTGTGGGGAAGGGGTTTCAGTGTGTGGGGAAGGTGTTTCAGTGTGTGGGGTTGTGTTGCAGTTTGTGGGGAAGGAGTTTCAGTGTGTGGGGAAGTGTTTCAGTGTGTGGGGAAGGTGCTTCAGTGTGTGGGGAAGTGTTTCAGTGTGTGGGGAAGGTGTTTCAGTGTGTGCGGAAGGGGTTTCAGTGTGTGGGGAAGGTGTTTCAGTGTATGGGGAAGGTGTTTCAGTGTATGGGGAAGGTGTTTCAGTGTGTGGAGAAGTTGTTTCAGTTTGTGGGGAAGGTGTTTCAGTGTGTGGGGAAGGGGTTTCAGTGGGTGGGGAAGGTGTTTCAGTGTGTGGGGAAGGTGTTTCAGTGTGTGGGGAAGTGGTTTCAGTGTGTGGGGATGTGTTTCAGTGTGTTGGGAAGGGGTTTCAGTGTGTGGGGAAGGGGTTTCAGTATGTGCGGAAGGGGTTTCAGTGTGTGCGGAAGGTGTTTTGTTGCGTGGGGAAGGTGTTTCAGTGTGTGGGGAAGCGGTTTCAGTGTGTGGGGAAGGTGTTTCAGTTTGTGGGGAAGGGGTTTCAGTGTGTGGGGAATGGGTTTCAGTGTGTGGGGATTGTGATTCTGTGTGTTTGGAAGGGTTTCAGCGTGTGGGGAATGTGTTTCAGTGTGTGGTGAATGGGTCTCAGTGTTTGGGGAAGGGTTTCAGTGTGTGGGGAAGGGGTTTCAGTGTGTGGGGAAGGTGTTTCAGTGTGTGGGGATGTGTTGCAGTGTGTGGGGAAGGTGTTTCAGTGTGTGGGGAAGGGTTTCAGTGTGTGGGGAAGGTGTTTCAGTGTGTGCGGAAGGGTTTTCAGTGATTGGGGGAGGGTTTCCAGTGTGTGGGGAAGGTGCTACTGTGTGTGCAGAAGGGGTTTCAGTGTGTGGGGAAGGGGTTTCAGTGTGTGGGGAATGTGTTTCAGTGTGTTTGGAAGGGTTTCAGTGTGTGGGGAATGTGCTTCAGTGTGTGCTGAATGGCTATCAGTGTTTTGGGAAGGTTTACAGTGTGTGGGGAAGGGGTTTCAGCGTGTGGGGAATGTGTTGCAGTGAGTGGGGATGGCGTTTCAGTGTGTGGGGTAGGTGTTTCAGTGTGTGGGGAAGGGGTTTCAGTGTGTGGGGAAGGTTTTCCAGTGTGTGGGGAAGGTGCAACAGTGAGTGGGAGGTGTTTCAGTGTGTGGGGAAGGTGTTTCAGTGTGTGGGGAAGGGTTTCAGTGTGTGGGGAAGGTGTTTCAGTGTGTACGGAAGGGGTTTCAGTGTGTGGGGGAGGTGTTTTGTTGCGTGGGGAAGGTGTTTCAGTGTGTGGGGAAGGTGTTTCAGTGTGTGGGGAAGGTGTTTCAGTGTGTGCAGAAGGGGTTTCTGTGTGTGGGGAAGGGGTTTCAGTGTGTAGGGAATGTGTTTCAGTGTGTTTGGAAGGGTTTCAGTGTGTGGGGAAGGTGTTTCAGTGTGTGGTGAAGGGGATTCAGTGTGTGGGGAAGGGTTTCCAGTGTGTTTGGAAGGGTTTCAGTGTGTGGGGAATGTGTTTCAATGTGTGGTGAATGTGTTTCAGTGTGTGGCGATGTGTTGCAGTGTGTGGGGATGGCGTTTCAGTGTATGGGAAATGTGTTTCAGTGTGTGGGGAAGGGGTTTCAGTGTTGGGGGAGTGTTTCCAGTGTGTGGGGAAGGTGCTACTGTGTGTGAGAGGTGTTTCAGTGTGTGGGGAAGGTGTTTCAGTGTGCGGGGAAGGGTTTCAGTGTGTGGGGAAGTTGTTTCAGTATGTGCGGAAGGGGTTTCAGTGTGTGGGGAAGGTGTTTTGTTGCGTGGGGAAGGTGTTTCAGTGTGTGGGGAAGGGGTTTCAGTGTGTGGGGAAGGTGTTTCAGTGTGTGGGGAAGGGGTTTCAGTGTGTGGGGAATGGGTTTCAGTGTGTGGGGATTGTGATTCTGTGTGTATGGAAGGGTTTCAGTGTGTGGGGAATGTGTTTCAGTGTGTGG
The DNA here is from genome assembly GCF_036365525.1 of Heterodontus francisci. Taxonomy (NCBI): domain Eukaryota; kingdom Metazoa; phylum Chordata; class Chondrichthyes; order Heterodontiformes; family Heterodontidae; genus Heterodontus; species Heterodontus francisci. The sequence continues at coordinate 775,130 of NW_027142143.1, read as the reverse complement.
TGAATGGGTCTCAGTGTTTGGGGAAGGGTTTCAGTGTGTGGGGAGGGGTTTCAGTGTGTGGGGAAGGTGTTTCAGTGTGTGGGGATGTGTTGCAGTTTGTGGGGAAGGGGTTTCAGTGTGTGGGGAAGTGTTTCAGTGTGTGGGGAAGGTGTTTCAGTGTGTGGGGAAGGGTTTCAGTGTGTGGGGAAGGTGTTTCAGTGTGTGTGGAAGGGGTTTCAGTGTGTGGGGAAGGTGTTTCAGTGTATGGGGAAGCTGTTTCAGTGTGTGGGGAAGGTGTTTCAGTGTGTGGGGAAGGGGCTTCAGTGTGTGGGGATTGTGATTCTGTCTGTTTGGAAGGGTTTCAGTGTGTGGGGAATGTGTTTCACTGTGTGGTGAATGGGTTTCAGTGTTTGGGGAAGGGTTTCAGTGTGTGGGGAAGGGGTTTCAGTGTGTGGGGAAGGTGTTTCAGTGTGTGGGGTTGTGTTGCAGTTTGTGGGGAAGGAGTTTCAGTGTGTGGGGAAGTGTTTCAGTGTGTGGGGCAGGTGCATCAGTGTGTGGGGAAGTGGTTTCAGTGAGTGGAGATGGGGCTTCATTGTGTGGGGAAGTTGTTTCAGTGTGTGGGGAAGGTGGTTCAGTGTGTGGGGAAGGGTTTCAGTGAGTGGGGAATGTGTTTCAGTGTGTGCGGAAGGGGTTTCAGTGTGTGGGAAAGGTGTTTCAGTGTATGGGGAAGGTGTTTCAGTGTGTGGGGAAGGGCCTTCAGTGTGTGGGGAAGGTGTTTCAGTGTGTGGGGAAGGGCTTTCAGTGTGTGCGGAAGGGGTTTCAGTGTGTGCGGAAGGGGTTTCAGTGTGTGGGGAAGGTGTTTCAGTGTGTGGGGAAGGTGTTTCAGTGTGTGGGGAAGGGGTTTCAGTGTGTGGGGATGTGTTTCAGAGTGCTGGGAAGGGGTTTCAGTGTGTGCGGAAGGGTTTCACTGTGTGCAGAAGGCGTTTCAGTGTGTGGGGAAGGAGTTTCAGTGTGTGGGGAAGTTGTTTCAGTGTGTGTGGGGAAGGGGTTTCAGTGTGTGGGGATTTGTTTCATTGTGTAGGGAAGGGGTTTAAGTGTGTGGGGATGTGTCGCAATGTGTGGGGAAGGTGTTTCAGTGTGTGGGGAAGGTTTTCACTGTGTGCGGAAGGGGTTTCAGTGTGTGCGGAAGGATTTTCAGTGTATGGGGAAGGTGTTTCAGTATGTGCGGAAGGTGTTTCAGTGTGTGGGGAAGGGGTTTCAGTGTGTGGGGAAGGTGTTTCAGTGTGTGCAGAAGGGATTTCAGTGTGTGGGGAAGGGGTTTCAGTGTGTGGGGAATGTGTTTCAGTGTGCAGAAGGGGTTTCAGTGTGTGGGGAATGTGTTTCAGTGTGTGGGGAAGGGTTTCACTGTGTGCGGAACGGGTTTCAGTGTGTGGGGAAGGGGTTTCAGTGTGTGGGGAAGGTGTTTCAGTGTGAGGGGTTGTGTTGCAGTTTGTGGGGAAGGAGTTTCAGTGTGTGGGGAATGTGTTTCAAGTGTGTTTGGAAAGGTTTCAGTGTGTGGGGAATGTGTTTCAGTGTGTGGTGAATGAGTATCAGTGTTTTGGGAAGGTTTACAGTGTGTGGGGAAGGGGTTTCAGCGTGTGGGGAATGTGTTTCAGTGTGTGGCGATGTGTTGCAGTGTGTGGGGATGGCGTTTCAGTGTGTGGGGAAGGTGTTTCAGTGTGTGGGGAAGGGGTTTCATTGTGTGGGGGAGGGTTTCCAGTGTGTGGGGAAGGTGCTACTGTGTGTGGGAGGTGTTTCAGTGTGTGGGGAAGGTGTTTCAGTGTGTGGGGAAGGGTTTCAGTGTGTGGGGAAGGTGTTGCAGTGTGTGCGGAAGGTGTTTCAGTGTGTGGGGAAGGTGTTTTGTTGCGTGGGGAAGGTGTTCCAGTGTGTGGGGAAGGGGTTTCATTGTGTGGGGAATGTGTTTCTATGTGTGGGGAAGGTGTTTCAGTGTGTGGGGAAGGTGTTTCAGTGTGTGGGGAAGGGTTTCACTGTGAGCGGAACGTGTTTCAGTGTGTGGGGAAGGGGTTTCAGTGCATGGGGAAGGTGTTACAGTATGTGCGGAAGCAGCTTCAGTGTGTGGGGAAGTGGTTTCAGTGTGTGGGGAAGGTGTTTCAGTGTGTGCAGAAGGGATTTCAGTGTGTGGGGAAGGGCTTTCAGTGTGTGGGGAATGTGTTTCAGTGTGTTTGGAAGGGTTTCAGTGTTTGGGGAATGTGTTCCAATGTGTGGTGAATGTGTTTCAGTATGTGGCGATGTGTTGCAGTGTGTGGGGATGGCGTTTCAGTGTGTGGGGAAGGTGTTTCAGTGTGTGGGGAAGGGGTTTCAGTGTTGGGGGAGTGTTTCCAGTGTGTGGGGAAGGTGCTACTGTGTGTGAGAGGTGTTTCAGTGTGTGGGGAAGGTGTTTCAGTGTGCGGGGAAGGGTTTCAGTGTGTGGGGAAGTTGTTTCAGTATGTGCAGAAGGGGTTTCAGTGTGTGGGGAAGGTGTTTTGTTGCGTGGGGAAGGTGTTTCAGTGTGTGGGGAAGGGGTTTCAGTGTGTGGGTAATGGGTTTCAGTGTGTGGGGATTGTGATTCTGTGTGTATGGAAGGGTTTCAGTGTGTGGGGAATGTGTTTCAGTGTGTGGTGAATGGGTCTCAGTGTTTGGGGAAGGGTTTCAGTGTGTGCGGAAGGGTTTCAGTGTGTGGGGAAGGTGATTCAGTTTGTGGGGATGTGTTGCAGTTTGTGGTGAAGGGGTTTCAGTGTGTGGGGAAGAGTTTCAGTGTGGGGGGAAGGTGTTTCAGTGTGTGGGGAAGTGTTTCAGTGTGTGGGGAAGGTGTTTCAGTGTGTGTGGAGGGGGTTTCAGTGTGTGGGGAAGGTGTTTCAGTGTATGGGGAAGGTGTTTCAGTGTGTGGGGAAGGGGCTTCAGAGTGTGGGGATTGTGATTCTGTCTGTTTGGAAGGGTTTCAGTGTGTGGGGAAGGTGTTTCAGTGTGTGGGGAAGGGTTTCAGTGTGTGGGGAAGGTGTTTCAGTGTGTGCGGAAGCGTTTTCAGTGATTGGGGGAGGGTATCCAGTGTGTGGGGAAGGTGCTACTGTGTGTGCAGAAGGGGTTTCAGTGTGTGGGGAAGGGGTTTCAGTGTGTGGTGAATGTGTTTCAGTGTGTTTGGAAGGGTTTCAGTGTGTGGGGAATGTGTTTCAGTGTGTGCTGAATGGCTGTCAGTGTTTTGGGAAGGTTTACAGTGTGTGGGGAAGGGGTTTCAGCGTGTGGGGAATGTGTTGCAGTGAGTGGGGATGGCGTTTCAGTGTGTGGGGTAGGTGTTTCAGTGTGTGGGGAAGGGGTTTCAGTGTGTGGGGAAGGTTTTCCAGTGTGTGGGGAAGGTGCAACAGTGAGTGGGAGGTGTTTCAGTGTGTGGGGAAGGTGTTTCAGTGTGTGGGGAAGGGTTTCAGTGTGTGGGGAAGGTGTTTCAGTGTGTACGGAAGGGGCTTCAGTGTGTGGGGGAGGTGTTTTGTTGCGTGGGGAAGGTGTTTCAGTGTGTGGGGAAGGTGTTTCAGTGTGTGGGGAAGGTGTTTCAGTGTGTGCAGAAGGGGTTTCTGTGTGTGGGGAAGGGGTTTCAGTGTGTAGGGAATGTGTTTCAGTGTGTTTGGAAGGGTTTCAGTGTGTGGGCAATTTGTTTCAGTGTGTGGTGCATGGGTTTCAGTGTTTGGGGAACGGGTTCAGTGTGTGGGGAAGGGGTTTCAGTGTGTGGCGAAGGTATTTCTGTGTGTGTCGATGGGGTTTCAGTGTGTGGGGAAGGTGTTTCAGTGTGTGGTGAAGTGGATTCAGTGTGTGGGGAAGGGTTTCCAGTGTGTTTGGAAGGGTTTCAGTGTGTGGGGAATGTGTTTCAATGTGTGGTGAATGTGTTTCAGTGTGTGGCGATGTGTTGCAGTGTGTGGGGATGGCGTTTCAGTCTATGGGAAATGTGTTTCAGTGTGTGGGGAAGGGGTTTCAGTGTTGGGGGAGTGTTTCCAGTGTGTGGGGAAGGTGCTACTGTGTGTGAGAGGTGTTTCAGTGTGTGGGGAAGGTGTTTCAGTGTGCGGGGAAGGGTTTCAGTGTGTGGGGAAGTTGTTTCAGTATGTGCGGAAGGGGTTTCAGTGTGTGGGGAAGGTGTTTTGTTGCGTGGGGAAGGTGTTTCAGTGTGTGGGGAAGGGGTTTCAGTCTGTGGGGAAGGTGTTTCAGTGTGTGGGGAAGGGGTTTCAGTGTGTGGGGAATGGGTTTCAGTGTGTGGGGATAGTGATTCTGTGTGTATGGAAGGGTTTCAGTGTGTGGGGAATGTGTTTCAGTGTGTGGTGAATGGGTCTCAGTGTTTGGGGAAGGGTTTCAGTGTGTGGGGAGGGGTTTCAGTGTGTGGGGAAGGTGTTTCAGTGTGTGGGGATGTGTTGCAGTTTGTGGGGAAGGGGTTTCAGTGTGTGGGGGAGGGTTTCCAGTGTGTGGGGAAGGTGCTACTGTGTGTGGGAGGTGTTTCAGTGTGTGGGGAAGGTGTTTCAGTGTGTGGGGAAGGGTTTCAGTGTGTGGGGAAGGTGTTGCAGTGTGTGCGGAAGGTGTTTCAGTGTGTGGGGAAGGTGTTTTGTTGCGTGGGGAAGGTGTTCCAGTGTGTGGGGAAGGGGTTTCATTGTGTGGGGAATGTGTTTCTATGTGTGGGGAAGGTGTTTCAGTGTGTGGGGAAGGTGTTTCAGTGTGTGGGGAAGGGTTTCACTGTGAGCGGAACGTGTTTCAGTGTGTGGGGAAGGGGTTTCAGTGCATGGGGAAGGTGTTACAGTATGTGCGGAAGCAGCTTCAGTGTGTGGGGAAGTGGTTTCAGTGTGTGGGGAAGGTGTTTCAGTGTGTGCAGAAGGGATTTCAGTGTGTGGGGAAGGGCTTTCAGTGTGTGGGGAATGTGTTTCAGTGTGTTTGGAAGGGTTTCAGTGTTTGGGGAATGTGTTCCAATGTGTGGTGAATGTGTTTCAGTATGTGGCGATGTGTTGCAGTGTGTGGGGATGGCGTTTCAGTGTGTGGGGAAGGTGTTTCAGTGTGTGGGGAAGGGGTTTCAGTGTTGGGGGAGTGTTTCCAGTGTGTGGGGAAGGTGCTACTGTGTGTGAGAGGTGTTTCAGTGTGTGGGGAAGGTGTTTCAGTGTGCGGGGAAGGGTTTCAGTGTGTGGGGAAGTTGTTTCAGTATGTGCAGAAGGGGTTTCAGTGTGTGGGGAAGGTGTTTTGTTGCGTGGGGAAGGTGTTTCAGTGTGTGGGGAAGGGGTTTCAGTGTGTGGGTAATGGGTTTCAGTGTGTGGGGATTGTGATTCTGTGTGTATGGAAGGGTTTCAGTGTGTGGGGAATGTGTTTCAGTGTGTGGTGAATGGGTCTCAGTGTTTGGGGAAGGGTTTCAGTGTGTGCGGAAGGGTTTCAGTGTGTGGGGAAGGTGATTCAGTTTGTGGGGATGTGTTGCAGTTTGTGGTGAAGGGGTTTCAGTGTGTGGGGAAGAGTTTCAGTGTGGGGGGAAGGTGTTTCAGTGTGTGGGGAAGTGTTTCAGTGTGTGGGGAAGGTGTTTCAGTGTGTGTGGAGGGGGTTTCAGTGTGTGGGGAAGGTGTTTCAGTGTATGGGGAAGGTGTTTCAGTGTGTGGGGAAGGGGCTTCAGAGTGTGGGGATTGTGATTCTGTCTGTTTGGAAGGGTTTCAGTGTGTGGGGAAGGTGTTTCAGTGTGTGGGGAAGGGTTTCAGTGTGTGGGGAAGGTGTTTCAGTGTGTGCGGAAGCGTTTTCAGTGATTGGGGGAGGGTATCCAGTGTGTGGGGAAGGTGCTACTGTGTGTGCAGAAGGGGTTTCAGTGTGTGGGGAAGGGGTTTCAGTGTGTGGTGAATGTGTTTCAGTGTGTTTGGAAGGGTTTCAGTGTGTGGGGAATGTGTTTCAGTGTGTGCTGAATGGCTGTCAGTGTTTTGGGAAGGTTTACAGTGTGTGGGGAAGGGGTTTCAGCGTGTGGGGAATGTGTTGCAGTGAGTGGGGATGGCGTTTCAGTGTGTGGGGTAGGTGTTTCAGTGTGTGGGGAAGGGGTTTCAGTGTGTGGGGAAGGTTTTCCAGTGTGTGGGGAAGGTGCAACAGTGAGTGGGAGGTGTTTCAGTGTGTGGGGAAGGTGTTTCAGTGTGTGGGGAAGGGTTTCAGTGTGTGGGGAAGGTGTTTCAGTGTGTACGGAAGGGGCTTCAGTGTGTGGGGGAGGTGTTTTGTTGCGTGGGGAAGGTGTTTCAGTGTGTGGGGAAGGTGTTTCAGTGTGTGGGGAAGGTGTTTCAGTGTGTGCAGAAGGGGTTTCTGTGTGTGGGGAAGGGGTTTCAGTGTGTAGGGAATGTGTTTCAGTGTGTTTGGAAGGGTTTCAGTGTGTGGGCAATTTGTTTCAGTGTGTGGTGCATGGGTTTCAGTGTTTGGGGAACGGGTTCAGTGTGTGGGGAAGGGGTTTCAGTGTGTGGCGAAGGTATTTCTGTGTGTGTCGATGGGGTTTCAGTGTGTGGGGAAGGTGTTTCAGTGTGTGGTGAAGTGGATTCAGTGTGTGGGGAAGGGTTTCCAGTGTGTTTGGAAGGGTTTCAGTGTGTGGGGAATGTGTTTCAATGTGTGGTGAATGTGTTTCAGTGTGTGGCGATGTGTTGCAGTGTGTGGGGATGGCGTTTCAGTCTATGGGAAATGTGTTTCAGTGTGTGGGGAAGGGGTTTCAGTGTTGGGGGAGTGTTTCCAGTGTGTGGGGAAGGTGCTACTGTGTGTGAGAGGTGTTTCAGTGTGTGGGGAAGGTGTTTCAGTGTGCGGGGAAGGGTTTCAGTGTGTGGGGAAGTTGTTTCAGTATGTGCGGAAGGGGTTTCAGTGTGTGGGGAAGGTGTTTTGTTGCGTGGGGAAGGTGTTTCAGTGTGTGGGGAAGGGGTTTCAGTCTGTGGGGAAGGTGTTTCAGTGTGTGGGGAAGGGGTTTCAGTGTGTGGGGAATGGGTTTCAGTGTGTGGGGATAGTGATTCTGTGTGTATGGAAGGGTTTCAGTGTGTGGGGAATGTGTTTCAGTGTGTGGTGAATGGGTCTCAGTGTTTGGGGAAGGGTTTCAGTGTGTGGGGAGGGGTTTCAGTGTGTGGGGAAGGTGTTTCAGTGTGTGGGGATGTGTTGCAGTTTGTGGGGAAGGGGTTTCAGTGTGTGGGGAAGTGTTTCAGTGTGTGGGGAAGGTGTTTCAGTGTGTGGGGAAGGGTTTCAGTGTGTGGGGAAGGTGTTTCAGTGTGTGTGGAAGGGGTTTCAGTGAGTGGAGATGGGGCTTCATTGTGTGGGGAAGTTGTTTCAGTGTGTGGGGAAGGTGTTTCAGTTTGTGGGGAAGGGGTTTCAGTGTGTGTGGAAGGGGTTTCAGTGTGTGGGGAAGGGGTTTCAGTGTGTGGGGAAGGGGCTTCAGTGTGTGGGGATTGTGATTCTGTGTGTTTGGAGGGTTTCAGTGTGTGGGGAATGTGTTTCACTGTGTGGTGAATGGGTTTCAGTGTTTGGGGAAGGGTTTCAGTGCGTGGGGAAGTGGTTTCAGTGTGTGGGGAAGGTGTTTCAGTGTGTGGTGTTGTGTTGCAGTTTGTGGGGAAGGAGTTTCAGTGTGTGGGGAAGTGTTTCAGTGTGTGGGGAAGGTGGTTCAGTGTGTGGGGAAGGGTTTCAGTGAGTGGGGAATGTGTTTCAGTGTGTGCGGAAGGGGTTTCAGTGTGTGGGAAAGGTGTTTCAGTGTATGGGGAAGGTGTTTCAGTGTGTGGGGAAGGGGCTTCAGTGTGTGGGGAAGGTGTTTCAGTGTGTGGGGAAGGGGTTTCAGTGCGTGCGGAAGGGGTTTCAGTGTGTGCGGAAGGGGTTTCAGTGTGTGGGGAAGGTGTTTCAGTGTGTGGGGATGGTGTTTCAGTGTGTGGGGAAGGGGTTTCAGTGTGTGGGGATGTGTTTCAGAGTGTTGGGAAGGGGTTTCAGTGTGTGCGGAAGGGTTTCACTGTGTGCGGAAGGCGTTTCAGTGTGTGGGGAAGGAGTTTCAGTGTGTGGGTAAGTTGTTTCAGTGTGTGTGGGGAAGGGGTTTCAGTGTGTGGGGATTTGTTTCATTGTGTAGGGAAGGGGTTTAAGTGTGTGGGGATGTGTCGCAATGTGTGGGGAAGGTGTTTCAGTGTGTGGGGAAGGTTTTCACTGTGTGCGGAAGGGGTTTCAGTGTGTGCGGACGGATTTTCAGTGTATGGGGAAGGTGTTTCAGTATGTGCGGAAGGTGTTTCAGTGTGTGGGGAAGGGGTTTCAGTGTGTGGGGAAGGGGTTTCAGTGTGTGCAGAAGGGACTTCAGTGTGTGGGGAAGGGGTTTCAGTGTGTGGGGAATGTTTTTCAGTGTGCAGAAGTGGTTTCAGTGTGTGGGGAATGTGTTTCAGTGTGTGGGGAAGGCTTTCACTGTGTGCGGAACAGGTTTCAGTGTGTGGGGAAGGGCTTTCAGTGTGTGGGGAAGGTGTTTCAGTGTGTGGGGTTGTGTTGCAGTTTGTGGGGAAGGAGTTTCAGTGTGTGGGGAATGTGTTTCAAGTGTGTTTGGAAGGGTTTCAGTGTGTGGGGAATGTGTTTCAGTGTGTGGTGAATGAGTATCAGTGTTTTGGGAAGGTTTACAGTGTGTGGGGAAGGGGTTTCAGCGTGTGGGGAATGTGTTTCAGTGTGTGGCGATGTGTTGCAGTGTGTGGGGATGGCGTTTCAGTGTGTGGGGAAGGTGTTTCAGTGTGTGGGGAAGGTGTTTCAGTGTGTGGCGAAGGGGTTTCATTGTGTGGGGAAGGTGTTTCTATGTGTGCAGAAGGGGTTTCAGTGTGTGGGGAAGGTGTTTCAGTGTGTGGGGAAGGGTTTCACTGTGTGCGGAACGGGTTTCAGTGTGTGGGGAAGGCGTTTCAGTGCATGGGGAAGGTGTTACAGTATGTGCGGAAGCAGCTTCAGTGTGTGGGGAAGTGGTTTCAGTGTGTGGGGAAGGTGTTTCAGTGTGTGCAGAAGGGATTTCAGTGTGTGGGGAAGGGCTTTCAGTGTGTGGGGAATGTGTTTCAGTGTGTTTGGAAGGGTTTCAGTGTTTGGGGAATGTGTTCCAATGTGTGGTGAATGTGTTTCAGTGTGTGGCGATGTGTTGCAGTGTGTGGGGATGGCGTTTCAGTGTGTGGGGAAGGTGTTTCAGTGTGTGGGGAAGGGGTTTCAGTGTTGGGGGAGTGTTTCCAGTGTGTGGGGAAGGTGCTACTGTGTGTGAGAGGTGTTTCAGTGTGTGGGGAAGGTGTTTCAGTGTGCGGGGAAGGGTTTCAGTGTGTGGGGAAGTTGTTTCAGTATGTGCGGAAGGGGTTTCAGTGTGTGGGGAAGATGTTTTGTTGCGTGGGGAAGGTATTTCAGTTTGTGGCGAAGGGGTTTCATTGTGTGGGGAAGGTGTTTCAGTGTGTGGGGAAGGGGTTTCAGTGTGTGGGTAATGGGTTTCAGTGTGTGGGGATTGTGATTCTGTGTGTATGGAAGGGTTTCAGTGTGTGGGGAATGTGTTTCAGTGTGTGGTGAATGGGTCTCAGTGTTTGGGGAAGGGTTTCAGTGTGTGGGGAAGGGTTTCAGTGTGTGGGGAAGGTGTTTCAGTGTATGGGGAAGGTGTTTCAGTGTGTGTGGAGGGGGTTTCAGTGTGTGGGGAAGGTGTTTCAGTGTATGGGGAAGGTGTTTCAGTGTGTGGGGAAGGGGCTTCAGAGTGTGGGGATTGTGATTCTGTCTGTTTGGAAGGGTTTCAGTGTGTGGGGAATGTGTTTCACTGTGTGGTGAATGGGTTGCAGTGTTTGGGGAAGGGTTTCAGTGTGTGGCGAAGGGGTGTCAGTGTGTGGGGAAGGTGTTTCAGTGTGTGGGGTTGTGTTGCAGTTTGTGGGGAAGGAGTTTCAGTGTGTGGGGAAGTGTTTCAGTGTGTGGGGAAGGTGGTTCAGTGTGTGGGGAAGTGTTTCAGTGTGTGGGGAAGGTGTTTCAGTATGTGCGGAAGGGGTTTCAGTGTGTGGGGAAGGTGTTTCAGTGTATGGGGAAGGTGTTTCAGTGTGTGGGGAAGGGGCTTCAGTGTGTGGGGAAGGGGCTTCAGTGTGTGGGGAAGTTGTTTCAGTTTGTGGGGAAGGTGTTACAGTGTGTGGGGAAGGGGTTTCAGTGTGTGGGGAAGGTGTTTCAGTGTGTGGGGAAGGTGTTCCAGTGTGTGGGGAAGGGGTTTCAGTGTGTGGGGATGTGTTTCAGTGTATTGGGAAGGGGTTTCAGTGTGTGCGGAAGGGTTTCACTGTGTGCGGAAGGGGTTTCAGTGTGTGGGGAAGTTGTTTTGTTGCGTGGGGAAGGTGTTTCAGTGTGTGGGGAAGTGGTTTCAGTGTGTGGGGAAGGTGTTTCAGTGTGTGGGGAAGGGGTTTCGGTGTGTGGGGATTGTGATTCTGTGTGTTTGGAAGGGTATCAGTGTGTGGGGAATGTGTTTCAGTGTGTGGTGAATGGGTCTCCGTGTTTGGGGAAGGGTTTCCGTGTGTGGGGATGGGGTTTCAGTGTGTGGGGAAGTTGTTTCAGTATGTGCGGAAGGGGTTTCAGTGTGTGGGGAAGGTGTTTTGTTGCGTGGGGAAGGTGTTTCAGTGTGTGGGGAAGCGGTTTCAGTGTGTGGGGAAGGTGTTTCAGTGTGTGGGGAAGGGGTTTCAGTGTGTGGGGAATGGGTTTCAGTCTGTGGGGATTGTGATTCTGTGTGTTTGGAAGGGTTTCAGTGTGTGGGGAATGTGTTTCAGTGTGTGGTGAATGGGTCTCAGAGTTTGGGGAAGGGTTTCAGTGTGTGGGGAAGGGGTTTCAGTGTGTGGGGAAGGTGTTTCAGTGTGTGGGGATGTGTTGCAGTTTGTGGGGAAGGGGTTTCAGTGTGTGGGGAATTGTTTCAGTGTGTGGGGAAGGTGTTTCAGTGTGTGGGGAAGGGTTTCAGTGTGTGGGGAAGGTGTTTCAGTGTGTGCGGAAGGGGTTTCAGTGTGTGGGGAAGGTGTTTCAGTGTATGGCGAAGGTGTTTCAGTGAGTGGAGATGGGGCTTCATTGTGTGGGGAAGTTGTTTCAGTGTGTGGGGAAGGTGTTTCAGTGTGTGGGGAAGGTGTTTCAGTGTGTGTGGAAGGGGTTTCAGTGTGTGGGGAAGGGGTTTCAGTGTGTGGGGAAGGGGTTTCAGTGTGTGGGGATTGTGATTCTGTGTGTTTGGAGGGTTTCAGTGTGTGGGGAATGTGTTTCACTGTGTGGTGAATGGGTTTCAGTGTTTGGGGAAGGGTTTCAGTGCGTGGGGAAGGGGTTTCAGTGTGTGGGGAAGGTGTTTCAGTGTGTGGTGTTGTGTTGCAGTTTGTGGGGAAGGAGTTTCAGTGTGTGGGGAAGTGTTTCAGTGTGTGGGGAAGGTGGTTCAGTGTGTGGGGAAGGGTTTCAGTGAGTGGGGAATGTGTTTCAGTGTGTGCGGAAGGGATTTCAGTGTGTGGGAAAGGTGTTTCAGTGTATGGGGAAGGTGTTTCAGTGTGTGGGGAAGGGGCTTCAGTGTGTGGGGAAGTTGTTTCAGTGTGTGGGGAAGGTGTTTCAGTGTGTGGGGAAGGGGTTTCAGTGTGTGCGGATGGGGTTTCAGTGTGTGCGGAAGGGGTTTCAGTGTGTGGGGAAGGTGTTTCAGTGTTTGGGGAAGGTGTTTCATTGTGTGGGGAAGGGGTTCCAGTGTGTGGGGATGTGTTTCAGTGTTTGGGGAAGGTGTTTCATTGTGTTGGGAAGGGGTTTCAGTGTGTGCGGAAGGGTTTCACAGTGTGCGGAAGGTGTTTCAGAGTGTGGGGAAGGAGTTTCAGTGTGTGGGGAAGTTGTTTCAGTGTGTGTGGGGAAGGGGTTTCAGTGTGTGGGGATTTGTTTCATTGTGTAGGGAAGGGGTTTAAGTGTGCGGGGATGTGTCGCAATGTGTGGGGAAGGTGTTTCAGTGTGTGGGGAAGGTTCTCACTGTGTGCGGAAGGTGTTTCAGAGTGTGCGGAAGGATTTTCAGTGTATGGGGAAGGTGTTTCAGTATGTGCGGACGGTGTTTCAGTGTGTGGGGAAGGGGTTTCAGTGTGTGGGGAAGGTGTTTCAGTGTGTGCAGAAGGGATTTCAGTGTGTGGGGAAGGGGTTTCAGTGTGTGGGGAATGTGTTTCAGTGTGTTTGGAAGGGTTTCAGTGTGTGGGGAATGTGTTTCAGTGTGTGCTGAATGAGTATCAGTGTTTTGGGAAGGTTTACAGTGTGTGGGGATGGCATTTCAGTGTGTGGGGAAGGTGTTTCAGTGTAAGGGGAAGGGGTTTCAGTGATTGGGGGAGGGTTTCCTGTGTGTGGGGAAGGTGCTACTGTGTGTGCAGAAGGGCTTTCAGTGTGTGGGGAAGGGGTTTCAGTGTGTGGGGAATGTGTTTCAGTGTGTTTGGAAGGGTTTCAGTGTGTGGGGAATGTGTTTCAGTGTGTGCTGAATGGCTATCAGTGTTTTGGGAAGGTTTACAGTGTGTGGGGAAGGGGTTTCAGTGTGTGGGGAATGTGTTGCAGTGAGTGGGGATGGCGTTTCAGTGTGTGGGGAAGGTGTTTCAGTGTGTGGGGAAGGGGTTTCAGTGTGTGGGGAAGGGTTTCAGTGTGTGGTGAAGGTGTTTCAGTGTGTACGGAAGGGGCTTCAGTGTGTGGGGGAGGTGTTTTGTTGCGTGGGGAAGGTGTTTCAGTGTGTGGGGAAGGTGTTTCAGTGTGTGGGGAAGGTGTTTCAGTGTGTGCAGAAGGGATTTCTGTGTGTGGGGAAGGGGTTTCAGTGTGTAGGGAATGTGTTTCAGTGTGTTTGGAAGGGTTTCAGTGTGTGGGCAATTTGTTTCAGTGTGTGGTGAATGGGTATCAGTGTTTGGGGAAAGGGTTCAGTGTGTGGGGAAGGGGTTTCAGTGTGCGGCGAAGGTGTTTCTGTGTGTGTGGATGGGGTTTCAGTGTGTGGGGAAGGTGTTTCAGTGTGTGGTGAAGGGGATTCAGTGTGTGGGGAAGGGTTTCCAGTGTGTGGGGAAGGTGTTTCAGTGTGTGGGAAAGTGTTTCAGTGTGTGGGGAAGCTGTTTCAGTGTGTGGGGAAGGGTTTCATTGTGTGGGGAAGGTGTTTCAGTGTGTGGGGATATGTTGCACTGTGTGTGGATGGGGTTTCAGTGTGTGGGGAAGGGGATTCAGTGTGTGGGGAAGGGTTTCCAGTGTGTGGGGAAGGTGTTTCAGTGTGTGGGGAAGGTGTTTCAGTGTGTGGGGAAGCGGTTTCAGTGTGTGGGGAAGGGTTTCAGTGTTTGGGGAAGGTGTTTCAGTGTGTGTGGAATGGGTTTCAGTGTGTGGGGGAGGTGTTTCAGTGTGTGGGGAAGGTGTTTCAGTGTGCGGGGAAGGGGTTTCAGTGTGTGGGGAAACTGTTTCAGTGTGTGGGGAAGGTGTTTCAGTGATTGGGGAAGGTGTTTCAGTGTGTGGGGTAGGGTCCAGTGTGTGGGGAATGGGTTTCAGTGTGTGGGAAAGGTGTTTCAGTGTGTAGGGAAGGTTTTCACTGTGTGTGGAAGGGGTTTCAGTGTGTGGGGAAGGAGTTTCAGTGTATGGGGAAGGTGTTTCAGGATGTGCAGAAGGGGCTTCAGTGTGTGGGGAAGGGTTTTCAGTGTGTGGGGAAGGTGTTTCAGTGTGTGCAGAAGGGATTTCAGTGTGTGGGGAAGGGGTTTCAGTGTGTGGGGAATGTGTTTCAAGTGTGTTTGGAAGGGTTTCAGTGTGTGGGGAATGTGTTTCAGTGTGCAGTGAATGAGTATCAGTGTTTTGGGAAGGTTTACAGTGTGTGGGGAAGGGGTTTCAGCGTGTGGGGAATGCGTTTCAGTGTGTGGCGATGTGTTGCAGTGTGTGGGGATGGCGTTTCAGTGTGTGGGGAAGGTGTTTCAGTGTGTGGGGAAGGGGTTTCATTGTGTGGGGGGGGTTTCCAGTGTGTGGGGAAGGTGCTACTGTGTGTGGGAGGTGTTTCAGTGTGTGGGGAAGGTGTTTCAGTGTGTGAGGAAGGGTTTCAGTGTGTGGGGAAGGTGTTGCAGTGTGTGCGGAAGGGGTTTCAGTGTGTGGGGAAGGTGTTTTGTAGCGTGGGGAAGGTGTTTCAGTGTGTGGGGAAGGGGTTTCATTGTGTGGGGAAGGTGTATCTATGTGTGCAGAAGGGGTTTCAGTGTGTGGGGAAGGTGTTTCAGTGTGTGGGGAAGGGTTTGACTGTGTGCGGAACGGGTTTCAGTGTGTGGGGAAGCGGTTTCAGTGCATGGGGAAGGTGTTTCAGTATGTGCGGAAGCAGCTTCAGTGTGTGGGGAAGGGGTTTCAGTGTGTGGGGAAGGTGTTTCAGTGTGTGCAGAAGGGATTTCAGTGTGTGGGGAAGGGCTTTCAGTGTGTGGGGAATGTGTTTCAGTGTGTTTGGAAGGGTTTCAGTGTGTGGGGAATGTGTTTCAATGTGTGGTGAATGTGTTTCAGTGTGTGGCGATGTGTTGCAGTGTGTGGGGATGGCGTTTCAGTGTATGGGGAATGTGTTTCAGTGTGTGGGGAAGGGGTTTCAGTGTTGGGGGAGTGTTTCCAGTGTGTGGGGAAGGTGCTACTGTGTGTGAGAGGTGTTTCAGTGTGTGGGGAAGGTGTTCCAGTGTGCGGGGAAGGGTTTCAGTGTGTGGGGAAGTTGTTTCAGTATGTGCGGAAGGGGTTTCAGTGTGTGGGGAAGGTGTTTTGTTGCGTGGGGAAGGTGTTTCAGTGTGTGGGGAAGGGGTTTCAGTGTGTGGGGAAGGTGTTTCAGTGTGTGGGGAAGGGGTTTCAGTGTGTGGGGAATGGGTTTCAGTGTGTGGGGATTGTGATTCTGTGTGTATGGAAGGGTTTCAGTGTGTGGGGAATGTGTTTCAGTGTGTGGTGAATGGGTCTCAGTGTTTGGGGAAGGGTTTCAGTGTGTGGGGAAGGGGTTTCAGTGTGTGGGGAAGGTGTTTCAGTGTGTGGGGAAGGGGTTTCAGTGTGTGGGGAGGGGTTTCAGTGTGTGGGGAAGGTGTTTCAGTGTGTGGGGAAGTGTTTCAGTGTGTGGGGAAGGTGTTTCAGTGTGTGGGGAAGGGTTTCAGTGTGTGGGGAAGGTGTTTCAGTGTGTGTGGAAGGGGTTTCAGTGTGTGTGGAAGGTGTTTCAGTGTATGGGGAAGGTGTTTCAGTGTGTGGGGAAGGGTTTCAGTGTGTGGGGAATGTGTTTCACTGTGTGCTACATGGGTTTCAGTGTTTGGGGAAGGGTTTCAGTGTGTGGGGAAGGGGTTTCCGTGTGTGGGGAAGGTGTTTCAGTGTGTGGGGTTGTGTTGCATTTTGTGGGGAAGGAGTTTCAGTGTGTGGGGAAGTGTTTCAGTGTGTGGGGAAGGTGGTTCAGTGTGTGGGGAAGGTGTTTCAGTGTGTGGGGAAGGTGTTTCAGTGTGTGCGGAAGGGGTTTCAGTGTGTGGGGAAGGTGTTTCAGTGTATGGGGAAGGTGTTTCAGTGTGTGGGGAAGGGGCTTCAGTGTGTGGAGAAGTTGTTTCAGTGTGTGGGGAATTGGTTTCAGTGTGTGGGGAAGGGGTTTCAGTGTGTGGGGAAGGTGTTTCAGTGTGTGTGGAAGGGGTTTCAGTGTGTGTGGAAGGTGTTTCAGTGTATGGGGAAGGTGTTTCAGTGTGTGGGGAAGGGTTTCAGTGTGTGGGGAATGTGTTTCACTGTGTGCTACATGGGTTTCAGTGTTTGGGGAAGGGTTTCAGTGTGTGGGGAAGGGGTTTCCGTGTGTGGGGAAGGTGTTTCAGTGTGTGGGGTTGTGTTGCATTTTGTGGGGAAGGAGTTTCAGTGTGTGGGGAAGTGTTTCAGTGTGTGGGGAAGGTGGTTCAGTGTGTGGGGAAGGTGTTTCAGTGTGTGGGGAAGGTGTTTCAGTGTGTGCGGAAGGGGTTTCAGTGTGTGGGGAAGGTGTTTCAGTGTATGGGGAAGGTGTTTCAGTGTGTGGGGAAGGGGCTTCAGTGTGTGGAGAAGTTGTTTCAGTGTGTGGGGAATTGGTTTCAGTGTGTGGGGAAGGGGTTTCAGTGTGTGGGGAAGGTGTTTCAGTGTGTGGGGAAGGTGTTTCAGTGTGTGGGGAAGGGGTTTCAGTGTGTGGGGATGTGTTTCAGTGTGTTGGGAAGGGGTTTCAGTGTGTGCGGAAGGGTTTCACTGTGTGCGGAAGGGGTTTCAGTGTATGGTGAAGGTGTTTCAGGATGTGCGGAAGGGGCTTCAGTGTGTGGGGAAGCGTTTTCAGTGTGTGGGGAAGGTGTTTCAGTGTGTGCAGAAGGGATTTCAGTGTGTGGGGAAGGGGTTTCAGTGTGTGGGGAATGTGTTTCAAGTGTGTTTGGAAGGGTTTCAGTGTGTGGGGAATGTGTTTCAGTGTGCGGTGAATGAGTATCAGTGTTTTGGGAAGGTTTACAGTGTGTGGGGAAGGGGTTTCAGCGTGTGGGGAATGTGTTTCAGTGTGTGGCGATGTGTTGCAGTGTGTGGGGATGGCGTTTCAGTGTGTGGGGAAGGTGTTTCAGTGTGTGGGGAAGGGGTTTCATTGTGTGGGGTAGGGTTTCCAGTGTGTGGGGAAGGTGCTACTGTGTGTGGGAGGTGTTTCAGTGTGTGGGGAAGGTGTTTCAGTGTGTGGGGAAGGGTTTCAGTGTGTGGGGAAGGTGTTGCAGTGTGTGCGGAAGGGGTTTCAGTGTGTGGGGAAGGTGTTTTGTTGCGTGGGGAAGGTGTTTCAGTGTGTGGGGAAGGGGTTTCATTGTGTGGGGAAGGTGTTTCTATGTGTGCAGAAGGGGTTTCAGTGTGTGGGGAAGGTGTTTCAGTGTGTGGGGATGTGTTGCAGTTTGTGGGGAAGGGGTTTCAGTGTGTGGGGAAGTGTTTCAGTGTGTGGGGAAGGTGTTTCAGTGTGTGGGGAAGTGTTTCAGTGTGTGGGGAAGGTGTTTCAGTGTGTGTGGAAGGGGTTTCAGTGTGTGGGGAAGGTGTTTCAGTGTATGGGGAAGGTGTTTTAGTGTGTGGGGAAGGGGCTTCAGTGTGTGGGGATTGTGATTCTGTCTGTTTGGAAGGGTTTCAGTGTGTGGCGAATGTGTTTCACTGTGTGGTGAATGGGTTTCAGTGTTTGGGGAAGAGTTTCAGTTTGTGGGGAAGGGGTTTCAGTGTGTGGGGAAGGTGTTTCAGTGTTTGGGGTTGTGTTGCAGTTTGTGGGGAAGGAGTTTCAGTGTGTGGGGAAGTGTTTCAGTGTGTGGGGAAGGTGGTTCAGTGTGTGGGGAAGTGTTTCAGTGTGTGGGGAAGGTGTTTCAGTGTGTGCGGAAGGGGTTTCAGTGTGTGGGGAAGGTGTTTCAGTGTATGGGGAAGGTGTTTCAGTGTGTGGGGAAGGGGCTTCAGTGTGTGGAGAAGTTGTTTCAGTTTGTGGGGAAGGTGTTTCAGTGTGTGGGGAAGGGATTTCAGTGTGTGGGGAAGGTGTTTCAGTGTGTGGGGAAGGTGTTTCAGTGTGTGAGGACGGGGTTTCAGTGTGTGGGGATGTGTTTCAGTGTGTTGGGAAGGGGTTTCAGTGTGTGGGGAAGTTGTTTCAGTTTGTGCGGAAGGGGTTTCAGTGTGTGGGGAAAGTGTTTTGTTGCGTGGGGAAGGTGTTTCAGTGTGTGGGGAAGCGGTTTCAGTGTGTGGGGAAGGTGTTTCAGTGTGTGGGGAAGGGGTTTCAGTGTGTGGGGAATGGGTTTCAGTGTGTGGGGATTGTGATTCTGTGTGTTTGGAAGGGTTTCAGCGTGTGGGGAATGTGTTTCAGTGTGTGGTGAATGGGTCTCAGTGTTTGGAGAAGGGTTTAAGTGTGTGGGGAAGGGGTTTCAGTGTGTGGGGAAGGTGTTTCAGTGTGTGGGGATGTGTTGCAGTGTGTGGGGAAGGTGTTTCAGTGTGTGGGGAAGGGTTTCAGTGTGTGGGGAAGGTGTTTCAGTGTGTGCGGAAGGGTTTTCAGTGATTGGGGGAGGGTTTCCAGTGTGTGGGGAAGGTGCTACTGTGTGTGCAGAAGGGGTTTCAGTGTGTGGGGAAGGGGTTTCAGTGTGTGGGGAATGTGTTTCAGTGTGTTTGGAAGGGTTTCAGTGTGTGGGGAATGTGTTTCAGTGTGTGCTGAATGGCTCTCAGTGTTTTGGGAAGGTTTACAGTGTGTGGGGAAGGGGTTTCAGCATGTGGGGAATGTGTTGCAGAGAGTGGGGATGGCGTTTCAGTGTGTGGGGAAGGTGTTTCAGTGTGTGGGGAAGGGGTTTCAGTGTGTGGGGAAGGTTTTTCAGTGTGTGGGGAAGGTGCAACAGTGAGTGGGAGGTGTTTTAGTGTGTGAGGAAGGTGTTTCAGTGTGTGGGGAAGGGTTTCAGTGTGTGGGGAAGGTGTTTCAGTGTGTACGGAAGGGGTTTCAGTGTGTGGGGGAGGTGTTTTGTTGCGTGGGGAAGGTGTTTCAGTGTGTGGGGAAGGTGTTTCAGTGTGTGGGGAAGGTGTTTCAGTGTGTGCAGAAGGGGTTTCTGTGTGTGGGGAAGGGGTTTCAGTGTGTAGGGAATGTGTTTCAGTGTGTTTGGAAGGGTTTCAGTGTGTGGGCAATTTGTTTCAGTGTGTGGTGCATGGGTATCAGTGTTTGGGGAACGGGTTCAGTGTGTGGGGAAGGGGTTTCAGTGTGTGGCGAAGGTGTTTCTGTGTGTGTGGATGGGGTTTCAGTGTGTGGGGAAGGTGTTTCAGTGTGTGGTGAAGGGGATTCAGTGTGTGGGGAAGGGTTTCCAGTGTGTGGGGAAGGTGTTTCAGTGTGTGGGGAAGTGTTTCAGTGTGTTTGGAAGGGTTTCAGTGTGTGGGGAATGTGTTTCAATGTGTGGTGAATGTGTTTCAGTGTGTGGCGATGTGTTGCAGTGTGTGGGGATGGCGTTTCAGTGTATGGGGAATGTGTTTCAGTGTGTGAGGAAGGGGTTTCAGTGTTGGGGGAGTGTTTCCAGTGTGTGGGGAAGGTGCTACTGTGTGTGAGAGGTGTTTCAGTGTGTGGGGAAGGTGTTTCAGTGTGCGGGGAAGGGTTTCAGTGTGTGGGGAAGTTGTTTCAGTATGAGCGGAAGGGGTTTCAGTGTGTGGGGAAGGTGTTTTGTTGCGTGGGGAAGGTGTTTCAGTGTGTGGGGAAGGGGTTTCAGTGTGTGGGGAAGGTGTTTCAGTGTGTGGGGAAGGGGTTTCAGTGTGTGGGGAATGGGTTTCAGTGTGTGGGGATTGTGATTCTGTGTGTATGGAAGGGTTTCAGTGTGTGGGGAATGTGTTTCAGTGTGTGGTGAATGGGTCTCAGTGTTTGGGGAAGGGTTTCAGTGTGTGGGGAGGGGTTTCAGTGTGTGGGGAAGGTGTTTCAGTGTGTGGGGATGTGTTGCAGTTTGTGGGGAAGGGGTTTCAGTGTGTGGGGAAGTGTTTCAATGTGTGGGGAAGGTGTTTCAGTGTGTGGGGAAGGGTTTCAGTGTGTGGGGAAGGTGTTTCAGTGTGTGTGGAAGGGGTTTCAGTGTGTGGGGAAGGTGTTTCAGTGTACGGGGAAGGTGTTTCAGTGTGGGGGAAGGGGCTTCAGTGTGTGGGGATTGTGATTCTGTCTGTTTGGAAGGGTTTCAGTGTGTGGGGAATGTGTTTCAATGTGTGGTGAATGGGTTTCAGTGTTTGGGGAAGGGTTTCAGTGTGTGGGGAAGGGGTTTCAGTGTGTGGGGAAGGTGTTTCAGTGTGTGGGGTTGTGTTGCAGTTTGTGGGGAAGGAGTTTCAGTGTGTGGGGAAGTGTTTCAGTGTGTGGGGAAGGTGCTTCAGTGTGTGGGGAAGTGTTTCAGTGTGTGGGGAAGGTGTTTCAGTGTGTGGGGAAGGGTTTCAGTGTGTGGGGAAGGTGTTTCAGTGTGTGGGGAAGGTGTTTCAGTGTGTGGGGAAGGGGCTTCAGTGTGTGGAGAAGTTGTTTCAGTTTGTGGGGAAGGTGTTTCAGTGTGTGGGGAAGGTGTTTCAGTGTGTGGGGAAGGTGTTTCAGTGTGTGGGGAAGGTGTTTCAGTGTGTGGGGAAGGGGTTTCAGTGTGTGGGGATGTGTTTCAGTGTGTTGGGAAGGGGTTTCAGTGTGTGCGGAAGGGTTTCACTGTGTGCGGAAGGGGTTTCAGTGTATGGGGAAGGTGTTTCAGGATGTGCGGAAGGGGCTTCAGTGTGTGGGGAAGGGTTTTCAGTGTGTGGGGAAGGTGTTTCAGGGTGTGCAGAAGGGATTTAAGTGTGTGGGGAAGGGGATTCAGTGTGTGGGGAATGTGTTTCAAGTGTGTTTGGAAGGTTTTCAGTGTGTGGGGAATGTGTTTCAGTGTGCGGTGAATGAGTATCAGTGTTTTGGGAAGGTTTACAGTGTGTGGGGAAGGGGTTTCAGCGTGTGGGGAATGTGTTTCAGTGTGTGGCGATGTGTTGCAGTGTGTGGGGATGGCGTTTCAGTGTGTGGGGAAGGTGTTTCAGTGTGTGGGGAAGGGGTTTCATTGTGTGGGGAAGGTGTTTCAGTGTGTGCAGAAGGGATTTCAGTGTGTGGGAAAGGGCTTTCAGTGTGTGGGGAATTTGTTTCAGTGTGTTTGGAAGGGTTTCAGTGTGTGGGGAATGTGTTTCAATGTGTGGTGAATGTGTTTCAGTGTGTGGCGATGAGTTGCAGTGTGTGGGGATGGCGTTTCAGTGTATGGGGAATGTGTTTCAGTGTGTGGGGAAGGGGTTTCAGTGTTGGGGGAGTGTTTCCAGTGTGTGGGGAAGGTGCTACTGTGTGTGAGAGGTGTTTCAGTGTGTGGGGAAGGTGTTTCAGTGTGCGGGGAAGGGTTTCAGTGTGTGGGGAAGTTGTTTCAGTATGTGCGGAAGGGGTTTCAGTGTGTGGGGAAGGTGTTTTGTTGCGTGGGGAAGGTGTTTCAGTGTGTGGGGAAGGGGTTTCAGTGTGTGGGGAAGGTGTTTCAGTGTGTGGGGAAGGGGTTTCAGTGTGTGCGGAAGGGGTTTCAGTGTGTGGGGAAGGTGTTTTGTTGCGTGGGGAAGGTGTTTCAGTGTGTGGGGAAGGGGTTTCAGTGTGTGGGGAATGTGTTTCAGTGTGTGGTGAATGGGTCTCAGTGTTTGGGGAAGGGTTTCAGTGTGTGGGCAGGTGTTTCAGTGTGTGGGGAAGGTGTTTCAGTGTGTGGGGATGTGTTGCAGTTTGTGGGGAAGGGGTTTCAGTGTGTGGTGAAGTGTTTCAGTGTGTGGGGAAGGTGTTTCAGTGTGTGGGGAAGGGTTTCAGTGTGTGGGGAAGGTGTTTCAGTGTGTGTGGAAGGGGTTTCAGTGTGTGGGGAAGGTGTTTCAGTGTATGGGGAAGGTGTTTCAGTGTGTGGGGAAGGGGCTTCAGTGTGTGGGGATTGTGATTCTGTCTGTTTGGAAGGGTTTCAGTGTGTGGGGAATGTGTTTCACTCTGTGGTGAATGGGTTTCAGTGTTTGGGGAAGGGTTTCAGTGTGTGGGGAAGGGGTTTCAGTTTGTGGGGAAGGAGTTTCAGTGTGTGGGGAAGTGTTTCAGTGTGTGGGGAAGGTGGTTCAGTGTGTGGGCAAGTGTTTCAGTATGTGGGGAAGTGTTTCAGTATGTGGGGAAGGTGTTTCAGTGTGTGCGGAAGGGGTTTCAGTGTGTGGGGAAGGTGCTTCAGTGTATGGGGAAGGTGTTTCAGTGTGTGGGGAAGGGGCTTCAGTGTGTGGAGAAGTTGTTTCAGTTTGTGGGGAAGGTGTTTCAGTGTGTGGGGAAGGGGTTTCAGTGAGTGGGGAAGGTGTTTCAGTGTGTGAGGAACGTGTTTCAGTATGTGCGGAAGGGGTTTCAGTGTGTGGGGAAGGTGTTTTGTTGCGTGGGGGAGGTGTTTCAGTGTGTGGTGAAGCGGTTTCAGTGTGTGGGGAAGGTGTTTCAGTGTGTGGGGAAGGGGTTTCAGTGTGTGGGGAATGGGTTTCAGTGTGTGGGGATTGTGATTCTGTGTGTTTGGAAGGGTTTCAGTGTGTGGGGAATGTGTTTCAGTGTGTGGTGAATGGGTCTCAGTGTTTGGGGAGGGGTTTCAGTGTGTGGGGAAGGGGTTTCAGTGTGTGGGGAAGGTGTTTCAGTGTGTGGGGATGTGTTGCAGTGTGTGGGGAAGGTGTTTCAGTGTGTGGGGAAGGGTTTCAGTGTGTGGGGAAGGTGTTTCAGTGTGTGCGGAAGGGTTTTCAGTGATTGGGAGAGGGTTTCCAGTGTGTGGGGAAGGTGCTACTGTGTGTGCAGAAGGGGTTTCAGTGTGTGGGGAAGGGGTTTCAGTGTGTGGGGAATGTGTTTCTGTGTGTTTGGAAGGGTTTCAGTGTGTGGGGAATGTGTTTCAGTGTGTACTGAATGGCTATCAGTGTTTTGGGAAGGTTTACAGTGTGTGGGGAAGGGGTTTCAGCGTGTGGGGAATGTGTTGCAGTGAGTGGGGATGGCGTTTCAGTGTGTGGGGAAGGTGTTTCAGTGTGTGGGGAAGGGGTTTCAGTGTGTGGGGAAGGTTTTCCAGTGTGTGGGGAAGGTGCAACAGTTGGTGGGAGGTGTTTCAGTGTGTGGTGAAGGTGTTTCAGTGTGTGGGGAAGGGTTTCAGTGTGTGGGGAAGGTGTTTCAGTGTGTACGGAAGGGGTTTCAGTGTGTGGGGGAGGTGTTTTGTTGCGTGGGGAAGGTGTTTCAGTGTGTGGGGAAGGTGTTTCAGTGTGTGGGGAAGGTGTTTCAGTGTGTGCAGAAGGGGTTTCTGTGTGTGGGGAAGGGGTTTCAGTCTGTAGGGAATGTGTTTCAGTGTGTTTGGAAGGGTTTCAGTGTGTGGGCAATTTGTTTCAGTGTGTGGTGAATGGGTATCAGTGTTTGGGGAACGGGTTCAGTGTGTGGGGAAGGGGTTTCAGTGTGTGGCGAAGGTGTTTCTGTGTGTGTGGATGAGGTTTCAGTGTGTGGGGAAGGTGTTTCAGTGTGTGGTGAAGGAGATTCAGTGTGTGGGGAAGGGTTTCCAGTGTGTGGGGAAGGTGTTTCAGTGTGTGGGGAAGTGTTTCAGTGTGTGCGGAAGCTGTTTCAGTGTGTGGGGAAGGGTTTCATTGTGTGGGGAATGTGTTTCAGTGTGTGGGGATGTGTTGCACTGTGTGTGGATGGTGTTTCAGTGTGTGGGGAAGGTGTTTCAGTGTGTGGGGAAGGGGATTCAGTGTGTGGGGATGGGTTTCCAGTGTGTGGGGAAGGTGTTTCAGTGTGTGCGGAAGTGTTTCAGTGTGTGGGGAAGCTGTTTCAGTGTGTGCTGAAGGGGTTTCCGTGTGTGGGGAAGGTGTTTCGGTGTGTGGGGAAGGTGTTTCAGTGTGTGCGGAAGGTGTTTCAGTGTGTGGGGAAGGTGTTTCAGTGTGTAGGGAAGGGTTTCAGTGTGTGGGGAAGGGTTTCAGTGTGTGGGGAAGCGGTTTCAGTGTGTGGGGAAGGGTTTCAGTGTTTGGGGAAGGTGTTTCAGTGTGCGTGGAATGGGTTTCAGTGTTTTGGGGAGGTGTTTCAGTGTGTGGGGAATGGGTTCCAGTGTGTGGGAAAGGTGTTTCAGTGTGTGGGGAAGGTTTTCACTGTGTGTGGAAGGGGTTTCAGTGTGTGGGGAAGGAGTTTCAGTGTACGGGGAAGGTGTTTCAGGATGTGCGGAAGGGGCTTCAGTGTGTGGGGAAGGGTTTTCAGTGTGTGGGGAAGGTGTTTCAGTGTGTGCAGAAGGGATTTCAGTGTCTGGGGAAGGGGTTTCAGTGTGTGGGGAATGTGTTTCAAGTGTGTTTGGAAGGGTTTCAGTGTGTGGGGAATGTGTTTCAGTGTGTGGTGAATGAGTATCAGTGTTTTGGGAAGGTTTACAGTGTGTGGGGATGGCGTTTCAGTGTGTGGGGAAGGTGTTTCAGTGTGTGGGGAAGGGTTTCAGTGTGTGGGGAAGGTGTTGCAGTGTGTGCGGAAGGGGTTTCAGTGTGTGGGGAAGGTGTTTTGTTGCTTGGGGAAGGTGTTTCAGTGTGTGGGGAAGGGGTTTCATTGTGTGGGGAAGGTGTTTCTATGTGTGCAGAAGGGTTTTCAGTGTGTGGGGAAGGTGTTTCAGTTTGTGGGGAAGGGTTTCACTGTTTGCGGAACGTGTTTCAGTGAGTGGGGAAGGTGTTTCAGTGCATTGGGGAAGGTGTTTCAGTATGTGCGGAAGCAGCTTCAGTGTGTGGGGAAGGGGTTTCAGTGTGTGGGGAAGGTGTTTCAGTGTGTGCAGAAGGGATTTCAGTGTGTGGGGAAGGGCTTTCAGTGTGTGGGGAATGTGTTTCAGTGTGTTTGGAAGGGTTTCAGTGTGTGGGGAATGTGTTTCAATGTGTGGTGAATGTGTTTCAGTGTGTGGCGATGTGTTGCAGTGTGTGGGGATGGCGTTTCAGTGTATGGGGAATGTGTTTCAGTGTGTGGGGAAGGGGTTTCAGTGTTGGGGGAGTGTTTCCAGTGTGTGGGGAAGGTGCTACTGTGTGTGAGAGGTGTTTCAGTGTGTGGGGAAGGTGTTTCAGTGTGCGGGGAAGTGTTTCAGTGTGTGGGGAAGTTGTTTCAGTATGTGCGGAAGGGGTTTCAGTGTGTGGGGAAGGTGTTTTGTTGCGTGAGGAAGGTGTTTCAGTGTGTGGGGAAGGGGTTTCAGTGTGTGGGGAAGGTGTTTCAGTGTGTGGGGAAGGGGTTTCAGTGTGTGGGGAATGGGTTTCAGTGTGTGGGGATTGTGATTCTTTGTGTATGGAAGGGTTTCAGTGTGTGGGGAATGTGTTTCAGTGTGTGGTGAATGGGTCTCAGTGTTTGGGGAAGGGTTTCAGTGTGTGGGGAGGGGTTTCAGTGGTTGGGGAAGGTGTTTAAGTGTGTGGGGATGTGTTGCAGTTTGTGGGGAAGGGGTTTCAGTGTGTGGGGAAGTGTTTCAGTGAGTGGGGAAGGTGTTTCAGTGTGTGGGGAAGGGTTTCAGTGTGTGGGGAAGGTGTTTCAGTGTGTGTGGAAGGGGTTTCAGTGTGTGGGGAAGGTGTTTCAGTGTATGGGGAAGGTGTTTCAGTGTGTGGGGAAGGGGCTTCAGTGTGTGGGGATTGTGATTCTGTCTGTTTGGAAGGGTTTCAGTGTGTGGGGAATGTGTTTCACTTTGTGGTGAATGGGTTTCAGTGTTTGGGGAAGTGTTTCAGTGTGTGGGGAAGGGGTTTCAGTGTGTGGGGAAGGTGTTTCAGTGTGTGGGGTTGTGTTGCAGTTTGTGGGGAAGGAGTTTCAGTGTGTGGGGAAGTGTTTCAGTGTGTGGGGAAGGTGGTTCAGTGTGTGGGGAAGTGTTTCAGTGTGTGGGGAAGGTGTTTCAGTGTGTGCGGAAGGGGTTTCAGTGTGTGGGGAAGGTGTTTCAGTGTATGGGGAAGGTGTTTCAGTGTGTGGGGAAGGTGTTTTGTTGCGTGGGTTAGGTGTTTCAGTGTGTGGGGAAGGGGTTTCATTGTGTGGGGAAGGTGTTTCTATGTGTGCAGAAGGGGTTTCAGTGTGTGGGGAAGGTGTTTCAGTGTGTGGGGAAGGGTTTCACTGTGTGCGGAACGTGTTTCAGTGTGTGGGGAAGGGGTTTCAGTGCATGGGGAATGTGTTTCAATATGTGCGGAAGCAGCTTCAGTGTGTGGGGAAGGGGTTTCAGTGTGTGGGGAAGGTGATTCAGTGTGTGGGGAAGGTGTTTCAGTGTGTGCAGAAGGGATTTCAGTGTGTGGGGAAGGGCTTTCAGTGTGTGGGGAATGTGTTTCAGTGTGTTTGGAAGGGTTTCAGTGTGTGGGGAATGTGTTTCAATGTGTGGTGAATGTGTTTCAGTGTGTGGCGATGTGTTGCAGTGTGTGGGGATGGCGTTTCAGTGTATGGGGAATGTGTTTCAGTGTGTGGGGAAGGGGTTTCAGTGTTGGGGGAGTGTTTCCAGTGTGTGGGGAAGGTGCTACTGTGTGTGAGAGGTGTTTCAGTGTGTGGGGAAGGTGTTTCAGTGTGCGGGGAAGTGTTTCACTGTGTGGGGAAGTTGTTTCAGTATGTGCGGAAGGGGTTTCAGTGTGTGGGGAAGGTGTTTTGTTGCGTGAGGAAGGTGTTTCAGTGTGTGGGGAAGGGGTTTCAGTGTGTGGGGAAGGTGTTTCAGTGTGTGGGGAAGGGGTTTCAGTGTGTGGGGAATGGGTTTCAGTGTGTGGGGATTGTGATTCTGTGTGTATGGAAGGCTTTCAGTGTGTGGGGAATGTGTTTCAGTGTGTGGTGAATGGGTCTCAGTGTTTGGGGAAGAGTTTCAGTGTGTGGGGAGGGGTTTCAGTGGTTGGGGAAGGTGTTTCAGTGTGTGGGGATGAGTTGCAGTTTGTGGGGAAGGGGTTTCAGTGTGTGGGGAAGTGTTTTAGTGAGTGGGGAAGGTGTTTCAGTGTGTGGGGAAGGGTTTCAGTGTGTGGGGAAGGTGTTTCAGTGTGTGTGGAAGGGGTTTCAGTGTGTGGGGAAGGTGTTTCAGTGTATGGGGAAGGTGTTTCAGTGTGTGGGGAAGGGGCTTCAGTGTGTGGGGATTGTGATTCTGTCTGTTTGGAAGGGTTTCAGTGTGTGGGGAATGTGTTTCACTTTGTGGTGAATGGGTTTCAGTGTTTGGGGAAGTGTTTCAGTGTGTGGGGAAGTGGTTTCAGTGTGTGGGGAAGGTGTTTCAGTGTGTGGGGTTGTGTTGCAGTTTGTGGGGAAGGAGTTTCAGTGTGAGGGGAAGTGTTTCAGTGTGTGGGGAAGGTGGTTCAGTGTGTGGGGAAGTGTTTCAGTGTGTGGGGAAGGTGTTTCAGTGTGTGCGGAAGGGGTTTCAGTGTGTGGGGAAGGAGTTTCAGTGTATGGGGAAGGTGTTTCAGTGTGTGGGGAAGGGGCTTCAGTGTGTGGAGCAGTTGTTTCAGTTGGTGGGGAAGGTGTTTCAGTGTGTGGGGAAGGGGTTTCAGTGTGTGGGGAAGGTGTTTCAGTGTGTGGGGAAGGGGTTTCAGTGTGTGGGGAGATGTTTCAGTGTGTTGGGAAGGGGTTTCAGTGTGTGCGGAAGGGTTTCACTGTGTGCGGAAGGGGTTTCAGTGTGTGGGGAAGGTGTTTTGTTGCGTGGGGAAGGTGTTTCAGTGTGTGGGGAAGGGGTTTCAGTGTGTGGGGAAGGTGTTTCAGTGTGTGGGAAGCGGTTTCAGTGGGTGGGGATTGTGATTCTGTGTGTTTGGAAGGGTTTCAGTGTGTGGGGAATGTGTTTCAGTGTGTGGTGAATGTGTCTCCGTGTTTGGGGAAGGGTTTCCGTGTGTGGGGAAGGGGTTTCAGTGTGTGGGGAAGTTGTTTCAGTATTTGCGGAAGGGGTTTCAGTGTGTGGGGAAGGTGTTTTGTTGCGTGGGGAAGGTGCTTCAGTGTGTGGGGAAGCGGTTTCAGTGTGTGGGGAAGGTGTTTCAGTGTGTGGGGAAGGGGTTTCAGTGTGTGGGGAATGGGTTTCAGTGTGTGGGGATTGTGATTCTGTGTGTTTGGAAGGGTTTCAGTGTGTGGGGAATGTGTTTCAGTGTGTGGTGAATGGGTCTCAGTGTTTGGGGAAGGGTTTCAGTGTGTGGGGAAGGGGTTTCAGTGTGTGGGGAAGGTGTTTCAGTGTGTGGGGATGTGTTGCAGTTTGTGGGGAAGGGGCTTCAGTGTGTTTGGAAGGGTTTCTGTGTGTGGGGAAGGTGTTTCAGTGTGTGGGGAAGGGTGTCAGTGTGTGGGGAAGGTGTTTCAGTGTGTGCGGAAGGGGTTTCAGTGTGTGGGGAAGGTGTTTCAGTGTATGGCGAAGGTGTTTCAGTGAGTGGAGATGGGGCTTCAGTGTGTGGGGAAGTTGTTTCAGTGTGTGGGGAAGGTGTTTCAGTGTGTGGGGAAGGGGTTTCAGTGTGTGGGGAAGGGGTTTCAGTGTGTGCAGAAGGGATTTCAGTGTGTGGGGAAGGGGTTTCAGTGTGTGGGGAAGGGGTTTCAGTGTGTGGGGATTGTGATTCTGTGTGTTTGGAGGGTTTCAGTGTGTGGGGAATGTGTTTCACTGTGTGGTGAATGGGTTTCAGTGTTTGGGGAAGGGTTTCAGTGTGTGGGGAAGGGGTTTCTCTGTGTGGGGAAGGTGTTTCATTGTGTGGGGTAGTGTTGCAGTTTGTGGGGAAGGAGTTTCAGTGTGTGGGGAAGTGTTTCAGTGTGTGGGGAAGGTGGTTCAGTGTGTGGGGAAGTGTTTCAGTGAGTGAGGAAGGTGTTTCAGTGTGTGCGGAAGGGGTTTCAGTGTGTGGGGAAGGTGTTTCAGTGTATGGGGAAGGTGTTTCAGTGTGTGGGGAAGGGGTTTCAGTGTGTGCGGAAGGGGTTTCAGTGTGTGGGGAAGGTGTTTCAGTGTGTGGGGAAGGTGTTTCAGTGTGTGGGGAAGGTGTTTCAGTGTGTGGGGAAGGTGTTTCAGTGTGTGGGGAAGGGGTTTCAGTGTGTGGGGATGTGTTTCAGAGTGTTGGGAAGGGGTTTCAGTGTGTGCGGAAGGGTTTCACTGTGTGCGGAAGGCGTTTCAGTGTGTGGGGAAGGAGTTTCAGTGTGTGGGGAAGTTGTTTCAGTGTCTGTGTGGAAGGGGTTTCAGTGTGTGGGGATTTGTTTCATTGTGTAGGGAAGGGGTTTAAGTGTGTGGGGATGTGTCGCAATGTGTGGGGAAGGTGTTTCAGTGTGTGGGGAAGGTTTTCACTGTGTGCGGAAGGGGTTTCAGTGTGTGCGGAAGGATTTTCAGTGTATGGGGAAGGTGTTTCAGTAGTGCGGAAGGTGTTTCAGTGTGTGGGGAAGGGGTTTCAGTGTGTGGGGAAGGTGTTTCAGTGTGTGCTGAAGGGATTTCAGTGTGTGGGGAAGGGGTTCCAGTGTGTGGGGAATGTGTTTCAGTGTGTTTGGAAGGGTTTCAGTGTGTGGGGAATGTGCTTCAGTGTGTGGTGAATGAGTATCAGTGTTTTGGGAAGGTTTACAGTGTGTGTGGATGGCGTTTCAGTGTGTGGGGTAGGTGTTTCAGTGTGAGGGGAAGGGGTTTCAGTGATTGGGGGAGGGTTTCCAGTGTGTGGGAAAGGTGCTACTGTGTGTGCAGAAGGGGTTTCAGTGTGTGGGGAAGGGGTTTCAGTGTGTGGGCAATGTGTTTCAGTGTGTTTGGAAGGGTTTCAGTGTGTGGGGAATGTGTTTCAGTGTGTGCTGAATGGCTATCAGTGTTTTGGGAAGGTTTACAGTGTGTGGGGAAGGGGTTTCAGCGTGTGGGGAATGTGTTGCAGTGAGTGGGGATGGTGTTTCAGTGTGTGGGGAAGGTGTTTCAGTGTGTGGGGAAGGGGTTTCAGTGTGTGGGGAAGGGGTTTCAGTGTGTGGGGAAGGTTTTCCAGTGTGTGGGGAAGGTGCAACAGTGAGTGGGAGGTGTTTCAGTGTGTGGGGAAGGTGTTTCAGTGTGTGGGGAAGGGTTTCCGTGTGTGGGGAAGGTGTTTCAGTGTGTACGGAATGGGTTTCAGTGTGTGGGGGAGTTGTTTTGTTGCGTGGGGAAGGTGTTTCAGTGTGTGGGGAAGGTGTTTCAGTGTGTGGGGAAGGTGTTTCAGTGTGTGCAGAAGGGGTTTCAGTGTGTGGGGAAGGGGTTTCAGTGTGTGGGGAAGGTGTTTCAGTGTGTGCAGAAGGGATTTCAGTGTGTGGGGAAGGGGTTTCAGTGTGTGGGGAATGTGTTTTAGTGTGTTTGGAAGGGTTTCAGTGTGTGGGGAATGTGTTTCAGTGTGTGGTGAATGAGTATCAGTGTTTTGGGAAGGTTTACAGTGTGTGGGGATGGCGTTTCAGTGTGTGGGGTAGGTGTTTCAGTGTGAGGGGAAGGGGTTTCAGTGATTGGGGGAGGGTTTCCAGTGTGTGGGGAAGGTGCTACTGTGTGTGCAGAATGGGTTTCAGTGTGTGGGGAAGGGGTTTCAGTGTGTGGGGAAGGGGTTTCATTGTGTTTGGAAGGGTTTCAGTGTGTGGGGAATGTGTTTCAGTGTGTGCTGAATGGCTATCAGTGTTTTGGGAAGGTTTACAGTGTGTGGGGAAGGGGTTTCAGTGTGTGGGGAAGGTTTTCCAGTGTGTGGGGAAGGTGCAACAGTGAGTGGGAGGTGTTTCAGTGTGTGGGGAAGGTGTTTCAGTGTGTGGGGAAGGGTTTCCGTGTGTGGGGAAGGTGTTTCAGTGTGTACGGAAGGGGTTTCAGGGTGTGGGGGAGGTGTTTTGTTGCGTGGGGAAGGTGTTTCAGTGTGTGGGGAAGGTGTTTCAGTGTGTGCAGAAGGGGTTTCTGTGTGTGGGGAAGGGGTTTCAGTGAGTAGGGAATGTGTTTCTGTGTGTTTGGAAGGGTTTCAGTGTGTGGGCAATTTGTTTCAATGTGTGGTGAATGGGTATCAGTGTTTGGGGAACGGGTTCACTGTGTGGGGAAGGGGTTTCAGTGTGTGGCGAAGGTGTTTCTGTGTGTGTGGATTTGGTTTCAGTGTGTGGGGAAGGTGTTTCAGTGTGTGGTATAGGGGATTCAGTGTGTGGGGAAGGGTTTCCAGTGTGTGAGGAAGGTGTTTCAGTGTGTGGGGAAGTGTTTCAGTGTGTGGGGAAGCTTTTTCAGTGTGTGGGGAAGGGTTTCATTGTGTGGGGAATGTGTTTCAGTGTGTGGGGATGTGTTGCACTGTGTGTGGATGAGGTTTCAGTGTGTGGGGAAGGTGTTTCAATGTGTGGGGAATGGGATTCAGTGTGTGGGGAAGGGTTTCCAGTGTGTGGGGAAGGTGTTTCAGTGTGTGGGGAAGTGTTTCAGTGTGTGGGGAAGCTGTTTCAGTGTGTGCTGAAGGGGTTTCCGTGTGTGGGGAAGGTGTTTCGGTGTGTGGGGAAGGTGTTTCAGTGTGTGCGGAAGGTGTTTCAGTGTGTGGGGAAGGTGTTTCAGTGTGTGGGGCAGGTGTTTCAGTGTGTGGGAAGGGCTTTCAGTGTGTAGGGAAGGGTTTCAGTGTGTGGGGAAGCGGTTTCAGTGTGTGGGGAAGGGTTTCAGTGTTTGGGGAAAGTGTTTCAGTGTGTGTGGAATGGGTTTCAGTGTGTGGGGGAGGTGTTTCAGTGTGTGGGGAAGGTGTTTCAGTGTGTGGGGAAGGAGTTTCAGTGTGTGGGGAAGGGGATTCAGTGTGTGGGGAAGGGTTTCCAGTGTGTGGAGAAGGTGTTTCAGTGTGTGGGGAAGTTTTTCAGTGTGTGGGGAAGCTGTTTCAGTGTGTGCTGAAGGGGTTTCCGTGTGTGGGGAAGGTGTTTCGGTGTGTGGGGAAGGTGTTTCAGTGAGTGGGGAAGGTGTTTCAGTGTGTGCGGAAGGTGTTTCAGTGTGTGGGGAAGGTGTTTCAGTGTGTGGGGCAGGTGTTTCAGTGTGTGGGGCAGGTGTTTCAGTGTGTGGGAAGGGCTTTCAGTGTGTAGGGAAGGGTTTCAGTGTGTGGGGAAGCGGTTTCAGTGTGTGGGGAAGGGTTTCAGTGTTTTGGGAAGGTGTTTCAGTGTGTGTGGAATGGGTTTCAATGTGTGGGGGAGGTGTTTCAGTGTGTGGGGAAGGTGTTTCAGTGTGTGGGGAAGGGGTTTCAGTGTGTGGGAAAGCTGTTTCAGTGTGTGGGGAAGGGGTTTCAGTCTTTGGGGAAGGTGCTTCTGTGTGTGGGGTAGGGTCCAGTGTGTGGGGAAGGGGTTTCAGTGTGTGGGAAAGGTGTTTCAGTGTGTGGGGATGGTATTTCAGTGTGTGGGGAAGGTGTTTCAGTGTGCGGGGAGGTGTTTTAGTGTGTGGGGAAGGGTTTCAGTATGTGGGGAAGGTGTTTCAGTGTGTGGGGATGAGTTTCAGTGTGTGCAGATGTGTTTCAGTGTGTGGGGATGGGTTTCAGTGTGTGGCGATGGGTTTCAGTTTGTGGGGATGAGTTGCATTGTCTGTGGAAGGGGTTTTGGTGTGTGGGGAAGTGCTTCAGTGTGTGGGGAAGCTGTTTCAGTGTGTGCTGAAGGGGTTTCAGTGTGTGGGGAAGGTGTTTCGGTGTGTGGGGAAGGTGTTTCAGTGTGTGCGGAAGGGGTTTCAGTGTGTGGGGAAGGTGTTTCAGTGTGTGTGGAATGGGTTTCAGTGTGTGGGGGAGGTGTTTCAGTGTGTGGGGAAGGTGTTTCAGTGTGTGGGGACGCTGTTTCAGTGTGTGGGGAAGGGGTTTCAGTGTTTGGGGATGGTGTTTCAGTGTGTGGGGTAGGGTCCAGTGTGTTGGGAAGGGGTTTCAGTGTGTGGGAAAGGTGTTTCAGTGTGTGGGGATGGTATTTCAGTGTGTGGGGAAGGTGTTTCAGTGTGTGGGGAGGTGTTTTAGTGTGTGGGGAAGGGTTTCAGTATGTGGGGAAGGTGTTTCAGTGTGTGGGGATGAGTTTCAGTGTGTGGAGATGTGTTTCAGTGTGTGGGGATGGGTTTCAGTGTGTGGCGATGGGTTTCAGTTTGTGGGGATGAGTTGCATTGTCTGCGGAAGGGGTTTCGGTGTGTGGGGAAGGTGTTTCAGTGTGTGGGGAAGGAGTTTCAGAGTGTGGGGAAGGGATTTTAGTGTGTGGGGATTGTGATTCTGTGTGTTTGGAAGGGTTTAAGTGTGTGGGAAATGTGTTTCAGTGTGTGGTGAATGGGTTTCAGTGTTTGGGGAAGGGTTTCAGTGTTTGGGGAAGGGGTTTCAGTGTGTGGGGAAGGTGTGTCAGAGTGTGGGGATGTGTTGCAGTTTGTGGGGATGGGGTTTCAGTGTGTGGGGAAGGTGTTTCAGAGTGTGGGGAAGGGGTTTCAGTGTGTGGGGAACGGTTTCCAGTGTCTGGGGATGGGGTTTCAGTGTGTGGGGATGTGTTTCAGTGTGTGGGGATGGGTTGCAGTGTGTGGGGAATGGTTTCCCTGTGTTGGCAAGGTGTTTCAGAGTGTGCGGAAGGGGTTTCAGTGTGTGGGGAAGGTGTTTCAGTGCATGGGGAAGGTGTTTCAGTGTGTGGGGAAGGGGTTTCCGTGTGTGGGGAAGTTTTTTCACTGTGTGGGGATGGTGTTTCAGTGTGTGCGGAAGGGTTTTCAGTGTGTGGAGAAGGTGTTTCAGTGTGTGGGGAAGGGGTTTCAGTGTGTGGGGAAGGGTTTCCTGTGTGTGGGGAAGTTGTTTCAGTGTGTGGGGAAGTGTTTCAGTGTGTGGGGAAGCTGTTTCAGTGTGTTGGGAGTTTCATTGTGTGGGGAAGGTGTTTCAGTGTGTGCGGAAGGGGTTTCAGTGTGTGGGGAAGGTGTTTCGGTGTGTGGGGAAGGTGTTTCAGTGTGTGGGGAAGGGGTTTCAGTGTGTGGGGAAGGTGTTTCAGTGTGTGGGGCAGGTGTTTCAGTGTGTGGGAAGGGCTTTCAGTATGTGCGGAAGGGTCTCAATGTGTTGGGATGGGGTTTCAGTGTGTGGGGAAGGGTTTCAGTGATTGGGGAAGGTGTTTCAGTGAGTGTGGAAGGGCTTTCAGTGTGTGGGGAAGGTGTCTCAGTGTTTGGGGAAGTTGTTTCAGTGTGTGGGGAAGGGGTTTCAGTGTGTGGGGAAGCTGTTTCAGTGTGTGGGGAAGGGGGTTCAGTGTTTGGGGAAGGTGTTTCAGTATGTGGGGTAGGGTTCCAGTGTGTGGGGAAGGGGTTTCAGTGTGTGGGAAAGGTGTTTCAGTGTTTGGGGATGGTATTTCAGTGTGTGGGGAAGGTGTTTCAGTGTGTGGGGAAGGTGTTTTAGTGTGTGGGGACGGGTTTCAGTATGTGGGGAAGGTGTTTCAGTGTGTGGGGATGAGCGTCAGTGTGTGGGGAAGGTGTTTCAGTGTGTGGGGATGGGTTTCAGTGTGTGGCGATGGGTTTCAGTGGGTGGGGATGTGTTGCAGTTTGTGGGGATGGGGTTTCAGTGTGTGGGGAAGGTGTTTCAGAGTGTGGGGAAGGGGTTTCAGTGTGTGGGGAAGGGTTTCCAGTGTCTGGGTAAGGAGTTTCAGTGTGTGGGGAAGTGTTTCAGTGTGTGGGGAAGGTGTTTCAGTGTGTGGGGAAGGGTTTTGGTGTGTGGGTAAGGAGTTTCAGTGTGTGGGGATGAGTTTCAGTGTGTGCAGATGTGTTTCAGTGTGTGGGGATGGGTTTCAGTGTGTGGCGATGGGTTTCAGTTTGTGGGGATGAGTTGCATTGTCTGTGGAAGGGGTTTTGGTGTGTGGGGAAGTGCTTCAGTGTGTGGGGAAGCTGTTTCAGTGTGTGCTGAAGGGGTTTCAGTGTGTGGGGAAGGTGTTTCGGTGTGTGGGGAAGGTGTTTCAGTGTGTGCGGAAGGGGTTTCAGTGTGTGGGGAAGGTGTTTCAGTGTGTGTGGAATGGGTTTCAGTGTGTGGGGGAGGTGTTTCAGTGTGTGGGGAAGGTGTTTCAGTGTGTGGGGACGCTGTTTCAGTGTGTGGGGAAGGGGTTTCAGTGTTTGGGGATGGTGTTTCAGTGTGTGGGGTAGGGTCCAGTGTGTTGGGAAGGGGTTTCAGTGTGTGGGAAAGGTGTTTCAGTGTGTGGGGATGGTATTTCAGTGTGTGGGGAAGGTGTTTCAGTGTGTGGGGAGGTGTTTTAGTGTGTGGGGAAGGGTTTCAGTATGTGGGGAAGGTGTTTCAGTGTGTGGGGATGAGTTTCAGTGTGTGGAGATGTGTTTCAGTGTGTGGGGATGGGTTTCAGTGTGTGGCGATGGGTTTCAGTTTGTGGGGATGAGTTGCATTGTCTGCGGAAGGGGTTTCGGTGTGTGGGGAAGGTGTTTCAGTGTGTGGGGAAGGAGTTTCAGAGTGTGGGGAAGGGATTTCAGTGTGTGGGGATTGTGATTCTGTGTGTTTGGAAGGGTTTAAGTGTGTGGGAAATGTGTTTCAGTGTGTGGTGAATGGGTTTCAGTGTTTGGGGAAGGGTTTCAGTGTTTGGGGAAGGGGTTTCAGTGTGTGGGGAAGGTGTGTCAGAGTGTGGGGATGTGTTGCAGTTTGTGGGGAAGGGGTTTCAGTGTGTGGGGCACGGTTTCCAGTGTCTGGGGATGGGGTTTCAGTGTGTGGGGATGTGTTTCAGTGTGTGGGGATGGGTTGCAGTGTGTGGGGAATGGTTTCCCTGTGTTGGCAAGGTGTTTCAGAGTGTGCGGAAGGGGCTTCAGTGTGTGGGGAAGGTGTTTCAGTGCATGGGGAAGGTGTTTCAGTGTGTGGGGAAGGGGTTTCCGTGTGTGGGGAAGTTTTTTCACTGTGTGGGGATGGTGTTTCAGTGTGTGCGGAAGGGTTTTCAGTGTGTGGAGAAGGTGTTTCAGTGTGTGGGGAAGGGGTTTCAGTGTGTGGGGAAGGGTTTCCTGTGTGTGGGGAAGTTGTTTCAGTGCGTGGGGAAGTGTTTCAGTGTGTGGGGAAGCTGTTTCAGTGTGTTGGGAGTTTCATTGTGTGGGGAAGGTGTTTCAGTGTGTGCGGAAGGGGTTTCAGTGTGTGGGGAAGGTGTTTCGGTATGTGGGGAAGGTGTTTCAGTGTGTGGGGAAGGGGTTTCAGTGTGTGGGGAAGGTGTTTCAGTGTGTGGGGCAGGTGTTTCAGTGTGTGGGAAGGGCTTTCAGTATGTGCGGAAGGGTCTCAATGTGTTGGGATGGGGTTTCAGTGTGTGGGGAAGGGTTTCAGTGATTGGGGAAGGTGTTTCAGTGAGTGTGGAAGGGCTTTCAGTGTGTGGGGAAGGTGTCTCAGTGTTTGGGGAAGTTGTTTCAGTGTGTGGGGAAGGGGTTTCAGTGTGTGGGGAAGCTGTTTCAGTGTGTGGGGAAGGGGGTTCAGTGTTTGGGGAAGGTGTTTCAGTATGTGGGGTAGGGTTCCAGTGTGTGGGGAAGGGGTTTCAGTGTGTGGGAAAGGTGTTTCAGTGTTTGGGGATGGTATTTCAGTGTGTGGGGAAGGTGTTTCAGTGTGTGGGGAAGGTGTTTTAGTGTGTGGGGAAGGGTTTCAGTATGTGGGGAAGGTGTTTCAGTGTGTGGGGATGAGCGTCAGTGTGTGGGGAAGGTGTTTCAGTGTATGGGGATGGGTTTCAGTGTGTGGCGATGGGTTTCAGTGGGTGGGGATGTGTTGCAGTGTGTGGGGATGGGGTTTCAGTGTGTGGGGAAGGTGTTTCAGAGTGTGGGGAAGGGGTTTCAGTGTGTGGGGAAGGGTTTCCAGTGTCTGGGTAAGGAGTTTCAGTGTGTGGGGAAGTGTTTCAGTGTGTGGGGAAGGTGTTTCAGTGTGTGGGGAAGGGTTTTGGTGTGTGGGAAAGGTGTTTCAGAGTGTGCGGAAGGGGTTTCAGTGTGTGGGGAAGGGTTTCAGTGATTGGGGAAGGTGTTTCAGTGAGTGTGGAAGGGCTTTCAGTGTGTGGGGAAGGTGTCTCAGTGTTTGGGGAAGTTGTTTCAGTGTGTGGGGAAGGGGTTTCAGTGTGTGGGGAAGCTGTTTCAGTGTGTGGGGAAGGGGGTTCAGTGTTTGGGGAAGGTGTTTCAGTATGTGGGGTAGGGTTCCAGTGTGTGGGGAAGGGGTTTCAGTGTGTTGGAAAGGTGTTTCAGTGTTTGGGGATGGTATTTCAGTGTGTGGGGAAGGTGTTTCAGTGTGTGGGGAAGGTGTTTTAGTGTGTGGGGAAGGGTTTCAGTATGTGTGGAAGGTGTTTCAGTGTGTGGGGATGAGCTTCAGTGTGTGGGGAAGGTGTTTCAGTGTGTGGGGATGGGTTTCAGTGTGTGGCGATGGGTTTCCAGTGTCTGGGTAAGGAGTTTCAGTGTGTGGGGAAGTGTTTCAGTGTGTGGGGAAGGTGTTTCAGTGTGTGGGGAAGGGTTTTGGTGTGTGGGAAAGGTGTTTCAGAGTGTGCGGAAGGGGTTTCAGTGTGTGTGGAAGGGTTTCAGTGATTGGGGAAGGTGTTTCAGTGAGTGTGGAAGGGCTTTCAGTGTGTGGGGAAGGTGTCTCAGTGTTTGGGGAAGTTGTTTCAGTGTGTGGGGAAGGGGTTTCAGTGTGTGGGGAAGCTGTTTCAGTGTGTGGGGAAGGGGGTTCAGTGTTTGGGGAAGGTGTTTCAGTATGTGGGGTAGGGTTCCAGTGTGTGGGGAAGGGGTTTCAGTGTGTGGGAAAGGTGTTTCAGTGTTTGGGGATAGTATTTCAGTGTGTGGGGAAGGTGTTTCAGTGTGTGGGGAAGGTGGTTTAGTGTGTGGGGAAGGGTTTCAGTATGTGGGGAAGGTGTTTCAGTGTGTGGGGATGAGCTTCAGTGTGTGGGGAAGGTGTTTCAGTGGGTGGGGATGTGTTGCAGTTTGTGGGGATGGGGTTTCAGTGTGTGGGAAAGGTGTTTCAGAGTGTGCGGAAGGGGTTTCAGTGTGTGGGGAAGGGTTTCAGTGATTGGGGAAGGTGTTTCAGTGAGTGTGGAAGGGCTTTCAGTGTGTGGGGAAGGTGTCTCAGTGTTTGGGGAAGTTGTTTCAGTGTGTGGGGAAGGGGTTTCAGTGTGTGGGGAAGCTGTTTCAGTGTGTGGGGAAGGGGGTTCAGTGTTTGGGGAAGGTGTTTCAGTATGTGGGGTAGGGTTCCAGTGTGTGGGGAAGGGGTTTCAGTGTGTGGGAAAGGTGTTTCAGTGTTTGGGGATGGTATTTCAGTGTGTGGGGAAGGTGTTTCAGTGTGTGGGGAAGGTGTTTTAGTGTGTGGGGAAGGGTTTCAGTATGTGGGGAAGGTGTTTCAGTGTGTGGGGATGAGCTTCAGTGTGTGGGGAAGGTGTTTCAGTGTGTGGGGATGGGTTTCAGTGTGTGGCGATGGGTTTCCAGTGTCTGGGTAAGGAGTTTCAGTGTGTGGGGAAGTGTTTCAGTGTGTGGGGAAGGTGTTTCAGTGTGTGGGGAAGGGTTTTGGTGTGTGGGAAAGGTGTTTCAGAGTGTGCGGAAGGGGTTTCAGTGTGTGTGGAAGGGTTTCAGTGATTGGGGAAGGTGTTTCAGTGAGTGTGGAAGGGCTTTCAGTGTGTGGGGAAGGTGTCTCAGTGTTTGGGGAAGTTGTTTCAGTGTGTGGGGAAGGGGTTTCAGTGTGTGGGGAAGCTGTTTCAGTGTGTGGGGAAGGGGGTTCAGTGTTTGGGGAAGGTGTTTCAGTATGTGGGGTAGGGTTC
The DNA here is from genome assembly GCF_036365525.1 of Heterodontus francisci. Taxonomy (NCBI): domain Eukaryota; kingdom Metazoa; phylum Chordata; class Chondrichthyes; order Heterodontiformes; family Heterodontidae; genus Heterodontus; species Heterodontus francisci. The sequence continues at coordinate 737,200 of NW_027142143.1, read as the reverse complement.
CAGTGTGTGGGGAAGGGGTTTCAGTGTGTGGGAAAGGTGTTTCAGTGTTTGGGGATGGTATTTCAGTGTGTGGGGAAGGTGTTTCAGTGTGTGGGGAAGGTGTTTTAGTGTGTGGGGAAGGGTTTCAGTATGTGGGGAAGGTGTTTCAGTGTGTGGGGATGAGCTTCAGTGTGTGGGGAAGGTGTTTCAGTGTGTGGGGATGGGTTTCAGTGTGTGGCGATGGGTTTCCAGTGTCTGGGTAAGGAGTTTCAGTGTGTGGGGAAGTGTTTCAGTGTGTGGGGAAGGTGTTTCAGTGTGTGGGGAAGGGTTTTGGTGTGTGGGAAAGGTGTTTCAGAGTGTGCGGAAGGGGTTTCAGTGTGTGTGGAAGGGTTTCAGTGATTGGGGAAGGTGTTTCAGTGAGTGTGGAAGGGCTTTCAGTGTGTGGGAAAGGTGTCTCAGTGTTTGGGGAAGTTGTTTCAGTGTGTGGGGAAGGGGTTTCAGTGTGTGGGGAAGCTGTTTCAGTGTGTGGGGAAGGGGTTTCAGTGTTTGGGGAAGGTGTTTCAGTATGTGGGGTAGGGTTCCAGTGTGTGGGGAAGGGGTTTCAGTGTGTGGGAAAGGTGTTTCAGTGTTTGGGGATGGTATTTCAGTGTGTGGGGAAGGTGTTTCAGTGTGTGGGGAAGGTGTTTTAGTGTGTGGGGAAGGGTTTCAGTATGTGGGGAAGGTGTTTCAGTGTGTGGGGATGAGCTTCAGTGTGTGGGGAAGGTGTTTCAGTGTGTGGGGATGGGTTTCAGTGTGTGGCGATGGGTTTCCAGTGTCTGGGTAAGGAGTTTCAGTGTGTGGGGAAGTGTTTCAGTGTGTGGGGAAGGTGTTTCAGTGTGTGGGGAAGGGTTTTGGTGTGTGGGAAAGGTGTTTCAGAGTGTGCGGAAGGGGTTTCAGTGTGTGTGGAAGGGTTTCAGTGATTGGGGAAGGTGTTTCAGTGAGTGTGGAAGGGCTTTCAGTGTGTGGGGAAGGTGTCTCAGTGTTTGGGGAAGTTGTTTCAGTGTGTGGGGAAGGGGTTTCAGTGTGTGGGGAAGCTGTTTCAGTGTGTGGGGAAGGGGGTTCAGTGTTTGGGGAAGGTGTTTCAGTATGTGGGGTAGGGTTCCAGTGTGTGGGGAAGGGGTTTCAGTGTGTGGGAAAGGTGTTTCAGTGTTTGGGGATAGTATTTCAGTGTGTGGGGAAGGTGTTTCAGTGTGTGGGGAAGGTGGTTTAGTGTGTGGGGAAGGGTTTCAGTATGTGGGGAAGGTGTTTCAGTGTGTGGGGATGAGCTTCAGTGTGTGGGGAAGGTGTTTCAGTGGGTGGGGATGTGTTGCAGTTTGTGGGGATGGGGTTTCAGTGTGTGGGAAAGGTGTTTCAGAGTGTGCGGAAGGGGTTTCAGTGTGTGGGGAAGGTGTTTCAGTGTGTGGCTCATTTCCCGGCGGAGCAGCAGGAGAAGGTAGCGACTCTTCGGTGGGTGAGTGAAGGCATCAGGAGCTGTGTTTTAAAAGTAAGTACTTACTGTTTTACTTAGTGTTTTCCTTGTCTTTGAGTTTCTTTTGGCGCCGGAGGAACCGGAAGCTGGTCGGCAGCGAGGACTCCTGGGTAGGTATTTTCCTTAAAGGTGCGGAGCTGAGTAAACCCGAGCCACTACAAATGTAGTGTCTCCCAGCCATCCTCCTCCTCTAACCTAATAATAAGACCCTTTTTACCCTCCTCCTCTAACCAAAAAGGACTGAGCAGGTAAGCTATTTACTGTTTTTGTTAATATCTATAGTTGTACTTAACTAAGGGGTAATTGAATAAAAGAAATGGCAGCCAGTGTAGTGTATTGCTCCTCCTGCAGAATGTTCGAGGTGAGGGAAACCTCCGGTGGCCCTGCCGACTTCACCTGCTGGAAGTGCATCCGTCTCCAGCTCCTATCAGACCGTGTTAGGGAATTGGAGCTGGAGCTGGATGAACTGAGGATCATTCGGGAAGCTGAGGGGTTGATAGATAGAAGCTACACGGAGGTCGCTACTCCACAAATCAAAGGCAGCTGGGTAACAGTTAGAGGTGGGAAGAGGTCAGTGCAGGGATCTCCTGTGGTCGTTCCCCTCAACAACAAGTATACAGTTTTAGATACTGTTGGGGGGGACGGCCTATCGGGGGCAGGCTGCAGTGACCGGGCCTCTGGCACGGGGTCCTGCACTGTGGCTCAGAAGGGAAGGAGGGAGAATGGGAGAGCACTAGTCATCGGGGACTCGATGGTGAGGAGTACGGACAGGCGGTTCTGTGGGCGCAGGCGAGACGCACGGATGGTTTGTTGCCTCCCTGGTGCCAGGGTCCGTGATGTTTGTGATCGCGTCTTCAGGATCCTTAAAGGGGAGGGGGAGCAGCCAGAGGTCGTGGTGCACATTGGCACCAACGACGTAGGAAGGAAGGGTGGCACAGATGTTAGAAGTGAGTTTAGGGAGTTAGGCTGGAAGCTGAAAGCTCGGACGGACAGAGTTGTTATCTCTGGTTTGTTGCCGGCGCCACGTGATAGTGAGGCTAGGAATAGGGAGAGAGCACAGCTGAACACGTGGCTGCAGGAATGGTGTAGGAGGGAGGGCTTCCAGTTCTTGGATAATTGGACTGCATTCTGGGGAAGATGGGACCTGTTCAAACAGGACGGGCTGCATCTGAACCAGAGGGGCACCAATATCCTGGGAGGGAGGTTTGCTAGTACTGTTCGGGAGGGTTTAAACTAGTTTGGGAGGGGGATGGGAACCGGACTTGTAATCCAGGGACCAGTGGGTCCACTCAGAAAGACAAAGAGTGTAGTGAGGTATTGGGGAAGGTAGCACTGTCGAAGAGGACAGATGGGCACGGAGAAGGGTTAAAGTGCGTATACTTCAACGCAAGAAGCATCAGGAATAAGGTGAGTGAATTGAAGGCGTGGATGGGCACTTGGGACTACGATGTTGTGGCCATCACTGAAACGTGGATAGGTGAGGGGGAGGAATGGTTTTTGGAGGTACCTGGTTATAGATGTTTTCATAAGATTAGGAATGGTGGTAAAAGAGGTGGGGGGGTGGCATTGTTAGTTAGAAATAGTGTAACAACTGCTGAAAGAATTTTCGAGGAGGATCTGCCGACTGAGGCACTGTGGGTTGAGGTCAGGAACAGGAAAGGAGCAGTCACCTTGATGGGAGTTTTCTATAGGCCCCCCAATAGCAGCAGGGAGGTGGAAGAGCAGATTGGGAAACAGATTTTGGAAAGGAGCAGAAGTCACAGGGTAGTAATTATGGGGGATTTCAACTTTCCAAATATTGATTGGCAACTCTTTAGATCGAATAGTTTGGATGGGGTAGTGTTTGTGCAGTATGTCCAGGAAGCTTTTCTGACTCAGTATGTAGACTGCCCGACCAGAGGGGAGGCAATATTGGATTTGGTACTAGGTAATGAACCAGGGCAAGTGATAGAGCTGTTGGTGGGCGAGCACTTTGGAGATAGTGATCACAATTCTGTAGCATTCACTGTGGTAATGGAGAGGGATAGGTATGTGCAACAGGGCAAGGTTTACAATTGGGGGAAGGGTAGATATGATGCTGTCAGGCAGGAACTGAGGAGCATAAGTTGGGAGCATATGCTGGCAGGGAAGGGCACGGTCGAAATGTGGAACTTTTTCAAGGAGCAGATAGTAGGGGCCATTGATAAGCATGTCCCTGTCAGACAGGGAAGGGATGGTCATGTGAGGGAACCGTGGTTGACAAGAGAGGTTGAGAGTCTTGTTAGGAAGAAGAAGGATGCGTATATAAAGTTGAGGAAAAAGGGCACAGGCATAGCTCTGGAGGGATACAAGATGGCCAGGAAGGATCTGAAGAAAGGGATTAGGAGAGCTAAGAGAGGGCATGAAAAATGCTTGGCGGGTAGGATAAAAGAAAACCCCAAGGCCTTTTACGCGTATGTCAGAAATATGAGGATGACTAGGGGGACCGTAGGTCCGGTCAAGGACAATAGCGGGAGACTGTGTGTTGAGCCGGAAGAGATAAGTGAGGTTTTGAATGAGTACTTCTCTTCGGTATTTACGAATGAGAAGGGGTGTATTACTGAAGAGGACGGTGGGAAGCAGACTGGTAAGCTCGAGGAAGTGCTCGTTAGGAGGGAAGATGTGTTCGGGTTTTTGAATAACTTGAAGATAGACAAGTCTCCCGGGCCTGACGGGGTATATCCAAGGATGTTATGGGAAGCAAGGGATGAAATTGCAGAGCCGCTGGCAATGATCTTTTCATCTTCTCTGCTGACGGGGGTGGTACCAGGTGATTGGAGGGTGGCAAATGTTGTGCCCCTGTTCAAGAAAGGGAATAGGAACAACCCTGGGAATTACAGGCCAGTTAGTCTTACTTCGGTGGTAGGCAAGTTGATGGAAAAGGTGCTGAGGGATAGGATTTCTGAGCATCTGGAAAGACACTGCTTGATTCGGGACAGTCAGCACGGTTTTGTGAGGGGTAGGTCTTGCCTCACAAGCCTGATTGAATTCTTTGAGCAGGTGACCAAGCAAGTGGATGAGGGTAAACCAGTGGATGTGGTGTACATGGATTTTAGTAAGGCATTTGATAAGGTCCCCCATGGTAGACTTATGGAGAAAGTCAGGAGGCATGGGATAGTGGGGAATGTGGCCAGTTGGATTAAGAATTGGCTAACTGATAGAAGGCAGAGAGTGGTCTTAGATGGTAAATACTCAGCCTGGAGCCCAGTTACCAGTGGCGTGCCGCAGGGATCAGTTCTGGGTCCTCTCCTGTTTGTGATTTTTATTAACGACTTGGATGAGGAAGTCGAAGGGTGGGTCAGTAAATTTGCAGATGATACAAAGGTTGGTGGAGTTGTGGATACCGAGGAGGGCTATTGTCGTCTGCAAAGGGACTTGGATAGGTTGCAGTGCTGGGCTGAAAAGTGGCAGATGGAGTTTAACCCTGAAAAGTGTGAGGTCGTCCATTTTGGAAGGACAAACATGAATGCAAAATACTGGGTTAACGGTAGGGTTCTTGGGCATGTGGAGGAGCAGAGAGACCTTGGGGTCTATGTGCATAGATCATTGAAAGTTGCAACTCAAGTGGATAGGGCTGTGAAGAAGGCATATGGGGTGTTAGCGTTCATTAGCAGAGGGATTGAATTTAAGAGCCGTGAGGTGATGATGCAGCTGTACAGGACCTTGGTAAGGCCTCATTTGGAGTACTGTGTGCAGTTCTGGTCGCCTCATTTTAGGAAGGATGTGGAAGCCTTGGAGAGGGTGCAGAGGAGATTTACCAGGATGTTGCCTGGAATGGAGAATAAGTCTTACGAGGAAAGGCTGAACATTCTAGGCCTCTTCTCATTAGAACGGAGAAGGATGAGGGGTGACATGATAGAGGTTTATAAGATGATCAGGGGAATAGATAGGGTAGACAGTCAGAAACTTTTTCCCCGGGTGGAGCAAAGCGTTACAAGGGGTCATAAATTTAAGGTGAAGGGTGGGAGATATAAGGGGGATGTCAGGGGAAGGTTCTTTACCCAGAGAGTGGTCGAGGCATGGAATGCCTTGCCCGGGGAAGTTGTTGAGGCAGAAACTTTAGGGACTTTCAAAAGGCTTTTGGATAGGTATATGGATAAAGGAGAATGATGGGGTATAGATTAAATTGTCCTTGACAGAGGACAAAGGATCGGCACAACATTGTGGGCCGAAGGGCCTGTTCTGTGCTGTATGTTCTATGTTCTATGAAGGGGTTTCAGTGTGTGGGGAAGTTGTTTCAGTGTGTGGGGAAGGTGTTTCAGTGTGTGGGGAAGGTGTTTCAGTGTGTGGGGAAGGGGTTTCAGTATGTGGGCAAGGGTTTCCAGTGTGTGGGGAAGGTGTTTCAGCGTGTGGGGAAGCTGTTTCAGTGCGTGGGGAGGGTTTCATTGTGTGGGGAAGGTGTTTCAGTGTGTGCGGAAGGGGTTTCAGTGTGTGGGGAAGCTGTTTCAGTGCGTGGGGAGGGTTTCATTGTGTGGGGAAGGTGTTTCAGTGTGTGCGGAAGGGGTTTCAGTGTGTGGGGAAGGTGTTTCGGTGTGTGGGGAAGGTGTTTCAGTGTGTGGGGAAGGGGTTTCAGTGTGTGGGGAAGGTGTTTCAGTGTGTGGGGAAGGTGTTTCAGTGTGTGGGGCAGGTGTTTCAGTGTGTGGGAAGTGCTTTCAGTGTGTAGGGAAGGGTTTCAGTGTGTGGGGAAGGGGTTTCAGTGAGTGGGGTAGGGGTTTCAGTGTGTGGGCAAGTTTTTTCACTGTGTGGGGAAGGTGTTTCAGTGTGTGCGGAAGGGGTTTCAGTGTGTGGGGAAGGTGTTTCCGTGTGTGGGGAAGGTGTTTCCGTGTGTGGGGAAGGTGTTTCCGTGTGTGGGGAAGGGTTTCCTGTGTGTGGGGAAGTTGTTTCAGTGTGTGGGGAAGTGTTTCAGTGTGTGGGGAAGCTGTTCCAGTGTGTGGGGAGTTTCATTGTGTGGGGAAGGTGTTTCAGTGTGTGCGGAAGGGGTTTCAGTGTGTGGGGAAGGTGTTTCGGTGTGTGGGGAAGGTGTTTCAGTGTGTGGGGAAGGGGTTTCAGTGTGTGTGGAAGGTGTTTCAGTGTGTGGGGCAGGTGTTTCAGTGTGTGGGAAGGGCTTTCAGTATGTAGGGAAGGGTCTCAGTGTGTGGGGATGGGGTTTCAGTGTGTGGGGAAGGGTTTCAGTGATTGGGGAAGGTGTTTCAGTGAGTGTGGAAGGGCTTTCAGTGTGTGGGGAAGGTGTCTCAGTGTTTGGGGAAGGTGTTTCAGTGTGTGGGGAAGGGGTTTCAGTGTGTGGGGAAGCTGTTTCAGTGTGTGGGGAAGGGGGTTCAGTGTGTGGGGAAGGTGTTCCAGTGTGTGGGGTAGGGTTCCAGTGTGTGGGGAAGGGGTTTCAGTGTGTGGGAAAGGTGTTTCAGTGTTTGGGGATGGTATTTCAGTGTGTGGGGAAGGTGTTTCAGTGTGTGGGGAAGGTGTTTTAGTATGTGGGGATGGGCTTCAGTATGTGGGGAAGGTGTTTCAGTGTGTGGGGATGAGCTTCAGTGTGTGGGGAATGTGTTTCAGTGTGTGGGGATGGGTTTCAGTGTGTGGCGATGGGTTTCAGTGGGTGGGGATGTGTTTCAGTGTGTGGGGAAGGGGTTTCAGTGTGTGGGGATTATGATTCTGTGTGTTTGGAAGAGTTTCAGTGTGAGGGGAATGTGTTTCAGTGTGTGGTGAATGGGTTTCAGTGTTTGGGGAAGGTTTTCAGTGTGTGGCTAATGGGTTTCAGTGTGTGAGGAAGGTGTTTCAGAATGTGGGGATGTGTTGCAGTTTTTGGGGATGGGGTTTTCAGTGTGTGGGGAAGGGTTTCCATTGTGTGGGGAAGTAGTTTCAGTGTGTGGGGAAGTGTTTCAGTGAGTGGGGAAGGTGTTTCAGTGTGTGGGGAAGGGTTTCGGTGTGCGGGAAAGGTGTTTCAGTGTGTGCGGAAGGGGTTTCAGTGTGTGGGGAAGGTGCTTGAGTGTATGGGGAAGGTGTTTCAGTGTGTGGGGAAGGGGTTTCAGAGTGTGGGGAAGTTGTTTCAGTGTGTGGCGGAAGGTGTTTCAGTGTGTAGGGAAGGGCTTTCAGTGTGTGGGGAAGGGTTTCAGAGAGTGGGGAAGGTGTTTCAGTGTGTGGGGAAGGTTTTCAGTGAGTGAGGAAGATATTTCAGTGTGTGCAGAAGGGGTTTCAGTGTGTGGGGAAGGTGTTTCAGTGTGTGGGGAAGCTGTTTCAGTGGGTGAAGAAGGTGTTTCAGTATGTGGGGAAGGGTTCTCAGTGTGTGGGAATGTGTTTCAGGGTGTGGGGAAGGTGTTTCAGTGTGTGGGGAAGGGTTTCACTGTGTGCGGAAGGGGTTTCAGTGTTTGGGGAAGGAGTTTCAGTGTGTGAGGAAGGTGTTTCAGTGTGTGTGGGGAAGGGGTTTCAGTGTGTGGGGATTTGTTTCATTGTTTAGGGAAGGGGTTTCAGTGTGTTTGGAAGGGTTTCAGTGTGTGGGGAATGTGTTTCCGTGTGTGCTGAATGGCTATCAGTGCTTTGGGAAGGTTTACAGTGTGTGGGGAAGGGGTTTCAGCGTGTGGGGAATGTGTTGCTGTGAGTGGGGAAGGTGTTTCAGTGTGTGGGGAAGGGGTTTCAGCGTGTGGGGAAGGTGCAACAGTGAGTGGGAGGTGTTTCAGTGTGTGGGGAAGGTGTTTCAGTGTGTGGGGAAGGGTTTCCGTGTGTGGGGAAGGTGTTTCAGTGTGTACGGAAGATGTTTCAGTGTGTGGGGGAGGTGTTTTGTTGCGTGGGGAAGGTGTTTCAATGTGTGGGGAAGGTGTTTCAGTGTGTGGGGAAGGTGTTTCAGTGTGTGCAGAAGGGGTTTCAGTGTGTGGGGAAGGGGTTTCAGTGTGTGGGGAAGGTGTTTCAGTGTGTGCAGAAGGGATTTCAGTGTGTGGGGAAGGGGTTTGAGTGTGTGGGGAATGTGTTTCAGTGTGTTTGGAAGGGTTTCAGTGTGTGGGGAATGTGTTTCAGTGTGTGGTGAATGAGTATCAGTGTTTTGGGAATGTTTACAGTGTGTGGGGATGGCGTTTCAGTGTGTGGGGTACGTGTTTCAGTGTGAGGGGAAGGGGTTTCAGTGATTGGGGGAGGGTTTCCAGTGTGTGGGGAAGGTGCTACTGTGTGTGCAGAAGGGGTTTCAGTGTGTGGGGAAGGGGTTTCAGTGTGTGGGGAATGTGTTTCAGTGTGTTTGGAAGGGTTTCAGTGTGTGGGGAAGTGGTTTCAGTGTGTGGGGAATGTGTTTCAGTGTGTTTGGAAGGGTTTCAGTGTGTGGGGAATGTGTTTCAGTGTGTGCTGAATGGCTATCAGTGTTTTGGGAAGGTTTACAGTGTGTGGGGAAGGGGTTTCAGCGTGTGGGGAATGTGTTGCAGTGAGTGGGGATGGCGTTTCAGTGTGTGGGGAAGGTGTTTCAGTGTGTGGGGAAGGGGTTTCAGTGTGTGGGGAAGGTGCAACAGTGAGTGGGAGGTGTTTCAGTGTGTGGGGAAGGGTTTCCGTGTGTGGGGAAGGTGTTTCAGTGTGTACGGAAGGGGTTTCAGTGTGTGGGGGAGATGTTTTGTTGCGTGGGGAAGGTGTTTCAGTGTGTGGGGAAGGTGTTTCAGTGTGTGCAGAATGGGTTTCTGTGTGTGGGGAAGGGGTTTCAGTGTGTAGGGAATGTGTTTCAGTGTGTTTGGAAGGGTTTCAGTGTGTGGGCAATTTGTTTCAGTGTGTGGTGAATGGGTATCAGTGTTTGGGGAACGGGTTCAGTGTGTGGGGAAGGGGTTTCAGAATGTGGCGAAGGTGTTTCTGTGTGTGTGGATGGCGTTTCAGTGTGTGGGGAAGGTGTTTCAGTGTGTGGTATAGGGGATTCAGTCTGTGGGGAATGGTTTCCAGTGTGTGAGGAAGGTGTTTCAGTGTGTGGGGAAGTGTTTCAGTGTGTGGGGAAGCTGTTTCAGTGTGTGGGGAAGGGTTTCATTGTGTGGGGAATGTCTTTCAGTGTGTGGGGATGTGTTGCACTGTGTGTGGATGAGGTTTCAGTGTGTGGGGAAGGTGTTTCAGTGTGTGGGGAAGGGGATTCAGTATGTGGCGAAGGGTTTCCAGTGTGTGGGGAAGGTGTTTCAGTGTGTGGGGAAGTGTTTCAGTGTGTGGGGAAGCTGTTTCAGTGTGTGCTGAAGGGGTTTCCGTGTGTGGGGAAGGTGTTTCAATGTGTGCGGAAGGTGTTTCAGTGTGTGGGGAAGGTGTTTCAGTGTGTGGGGCAGGTGTTTCAGTGTGTGGGAAGGGCTTTCAGTGTGTAGGGAAGGGTTTCAGTGTGTGGGGAAGCGGTTTCAGTGTGTGGGGAAGGGTTTCAGTGTTTGGGGAAGGTGTTTCAGTGTGTGTGGAATGGCTTTCAGTGTGTGGGGGAGGTGTTTCAGTGTGTGGGGAAGGTGTTTCAGTGTGTGGGGAAGGGGTTTCAGTGTGTGGGGAAGCTGTTTCAGTGTGTGGGAAGGGGTTTCAGTGTTTGGGGAAGCTGTTTCAGTGTGTGGGGTAGGGTCCAGTGTGTGGGGAAGGGGTTTCAGTGTGTGGGAAAGGTGTTTCAGTGTGTGGGGATGGTATTTCAGTGTGTGGGGAAGGTGTTTCAGTGTGTTTGGAAGGGTTTCAGTGTGTGGGCAATTTGTTTCAGTGTGTGGTGAATGGGTATCAGTGTTTGGGGAACGGGTTCAGTGTGTGGGGAAGGGGTTTCAGTGTGTGGCGAAGGTGTTTCTGTGTGTGTGGACGGAGTTTCAGTGTGTGGGGAAGGTGTTTCAGTGTGTGGGGATGTGTTGCACTGTGTGTGGATGGGGTTTCAGTGTGTGGGGAAGGTGTTTCAGTGTGTGGGGAAGTGGATTCAGTGTGTGGGGAAGGGTTTCCAGTGTGTGGGGAAGGTGTTTCAGTGTGTGGGGAAGTGTTTCAGTGTGTGGGGAAGTGTTTCAGTGTGTGGGGAAGCTGTTTCAGTGTGTGCTCAGGGGGTTTCCGTGTGTGGGGAAGGTGTTTCGGTGTGTGGGGAAGGTATTTCAGTGTGTGCGGAAGGTGTTTCAGTGTGTGGGGAAGGTGTTTCAGTGTGTGGGGCAGGTGTTTCAGTGTGTGGGAAGGGCTTTCAGTGTGTAGGGAAGGGTTTCAGTGTGTGGGGAAGCGGTTTCAGTGTGTGGGGAAGGGTTTCAGTGTTTGGGGAAGGTGTTTCAGTGTGTGTGGAATGGGTTTCAGTGTGTGGGGGAGGTGTTTCAGTGTGTGGGGAAGGTGTTTCAGTGTGTGGGGAAGGGGTTTCAGTGTGTGGGGAAGCGGTTTCAGTGTGTGGGGAAGGGTTTCAGTGTTTGGGGAAGGTGTTTCAGTGTGTGTGGAATGGCTTTCAGTGTGTGGGGGAGGTGTTTCAGTGTGTGGGGAAGGTGTTTCAGTGTGTGGGGAAGGGGTTTCAGTGTGTGGGGAAGCTGTTTCAGTGTGTGGGGAAGGGGTTTCAGTGTTTGGGGAAGCTGTTTCAGTGTGTGGGGTAGGGTCCAGTGTGTGGGGAAGGGGTTTCAGTGTGTGGGAAAGGTGTTTCAGTGTGTGGGGATGGTATTTCAGTGTGTGGGGAAGGTGTTTCAGTGTGTTTGGAAGGGTTTCAGTGTGTGGGCAATTTGTTTCAGTGTGTGGTGAATGGGTATCAGTGTTTGGGGAACGGGTTCAGTGTGTGGGGAAGGGGTTTCAGTGTGTGGCGAAGGTGTTTCTGTGTGTGTGGACGGAGTTTCAGTGTGTGGGGAAGGTGTTTCAGTGTGTGGGGATGTGTTGCACTGTGTGTGGATGGGGTTTCAGTGTGTGGGGAAGGTGTTTCAGTGTGTGGGGAAGTGGATTCAGTGTGTGGGGAAGGGTTTCCAGTGTGTGGGGAAGGTGTTTCAGTGTGTGGGGAAGTGTTTCAGTGTGTGGGGAAGTGTTTCAGTGTGTGGGGAAGCTGTTTCAGTGTGTGCTGAGGGGGTTTCCGTGTGTGGGGAAGGTGTTTCGGTGTGTGGGGAAGGTGTTTCAGTGTGTGCGGAAGGTGTTTCAGTGTGTGGGGAAGGTGTTTCAGTGTGTGGGGCAGGTGTTTCAGTGTGTGGGAAGGGCTTTCAGTGTGTAGGGAAGGGTTTCAGTGTGTGGGGAAGCGGTTTCAGTGTGTGGGGAAGGGTTTCAGTGTTTGGGGAAGGTGTTTCAGTGTGTGTGGAATGGGTTTCAGTGTGTGTGGAATGGGTTTCAGTGTGTGGGGGATGTGTTTCAGTGTGTGGGGAAGGTGTTTCAGTGTGTGGGGAAGGTGTTTCAGTGTGTGGGGAAGGTGTTTCATTGTGTGGGGAAGGGGTTTCAGTGTGTGGGGAAGCTGTTTCAGTGTGTGGGGAAGCTGTTTCAGTGTGTGGGGAAGGGGTTTCAGTGTTTGGGGAAGATGTTTCATTGTGTGGGGTAGGGTCCAGTGTGTGGGGAAGGGGTTTCAGTGTGTGGGAAAGGTGTTTCAGTGTGTGGGGATGGTATTTCAGTTTGTGGGGAAGGTGTTGCAGTGTGTGGGGAGGTGTTTTAGTGTGTGGGGAAGGGTTTCAGTATGTGGGGAAGGTGTTTCAGTGTGTGGGGATGAGTTTCAGTGTGTGGAGATGTGTTTCAGTGTGTGGGGATGGGTTTCAGTGTCTGGCGATGGGTTTCAGTTTGTGGGGATGAGTTGCATTATCTGCGGAAGGGGTTTCGGTGTGTGGGGAAGGTGTTTCAGTGTGTGGGGAAGCAGTTTCAGTGTGTGGGGAAGTGTTTCAGTGTGTGGGGAAGCTGTTTCAGTGTGTGCTGAAGGGGTTTCCGTGTGTGGGGAAGGTGTTTCGGTGTGTGGGGAAGGTGTTTCAGTGTGTGCGGAAGGGGTTTCAGTGTGTGCGGAAGGGGTTTCAGTGTGTGGGGAAGGTGTTTCAGTGTGTGGGGCAGGTGTTTCAGTGTGTGGGAAGGGCTTTCAGTGTGTAGGGAAGGGTTTCAGTGTGTGGGGAAGCGGTTGCAGTGTGTGGGGATGGGTTTCAGTGTTTGGGGAAGGTGTTTCAGTGTGTGTGGAATGGGTTTCAGTTTGTAGGGGAGGTGTTTCAGTGTTTGGGGAAGGTGTTTCAGTGTGTGGGGAAGGGGTTTCAGTGTGTGGGGAAGCTGTTTCAGTGTGTGGGGAAGCTGTTTCAGTGTGTGGGGAAGGGGTTTCAGTGTTTGGGGAAGGTGTTTCAGTGTGTGGGGTAGGATCCAGTGTGTGGGGAAGGGGTTTCAGTGTGTGGGAAAGGTGTTTCAGTGTGTGGGGATGGTATTTCAGTGTGTGGGGAAGGTGTTTCAGTGTGTGGGGAGGTGTTTTAGTGTGTGGGGAAGGGTTTCAGTATGTGGGGAAGGTGTTTCAGTGTGTGGGGATGAGTTTCAGTGTGTGGAGATGTGTTTCAGTGTGTGGGGATGGGTTTCAGTGTGTGGCGATGGGTTTCAGTTTGTGGGGATGAGTTGCATTGTCTGCGGAAGGGGTTTCGGTGTGTGGGGAAGGTGTTTCAGTGTGTGGGGAAGGAGATTCAGTGTGTGGGGAAGGGGTTTCAGTGTGTGGGGATTGTGATTCTGTGTGTTTGGAAGGGTTGAAGTGTGTGGGAAATGTGTTTCAGTGTGTGGTGAATGGGTTTCAGTATTTGGGGAAGGGTTTCAGTGTTTGGGGAAGGGGTTTCAGTGTGTGGGGAAGGTGTGTCAGTGCGTGGGGATGTGTTGCAGTTTGTGGGGAAGGTGTTTCAGAGTGTGGGGAAGGGGTTTCAGTGTGTGGGGAAGGGGTTTCAGTGTGTGCGGAAGGGTTTCCTGTGTCTGGGGATGGGGTTTCAGTGTGTGGGGATGTGTTTCAGTGTGTGGGGATGGGTTTCAGTGTGTGGGGAATGGTTTCCGTGTGTTGGCAAGGTGTTTCAGAGTGTGCGGAAGGGGTTTCAGTGTGTGGGGAAGGTGTTTCAGTGCATGGGGAAGGTGTTTCAGTGTGTGGGGAAGGGGTTTCCGTGTGTGGGGAAGTTTTTTCACTGTGTGGGGATTGTGTTTCAGTGTGTGCAGAAGGGGTTTCAGTGTGTGGAAGGGGTTTCAGTGTGTGGAGAAGGTGTTTCAGTGTGTGGGGAAGGGGTTTCAGTGTGTGGGGAAGGGTTTCCTGTGTGTGGGGAAGTTGTTTCAGTGTGTGGGGAAGTGTTTCAGTGTGTGGGGAAGATGTTTCAGTGTGTTGGGAGTTTCATTGTGTGGGGAAGGTGTTTCAGTGTGTGCGGAAGGGGTTTCAGTGTGTGGGGAATGTGTTTCGGTGTGTGGGGAAGGTGTTTCAGTGAGTGGGGAAGGGGTTTCAGTGTGTGGGGAAGGTGTTTCATTGTGTGGGGCAGGTGTTTAAGTGTGTGGGAAGGGCTTTCAGTATGTAGGGAAGGGTCTCAGTGTGTGGGGATGGGGTTTCAGTGTGTGGGGAAGGGTTTCAGTGATTGGGGAAGGTGTTTCATTGAGTGTGGAAGGGCTTTCAGTGTGTGGGGAAGGTTTCTCAGTGTTTGGGGAAGGTGTTTCAGTGTGTGGGGAAGGGGTTTCAGTGTGTCGGGAAGCTGTTTCAGTGTGTGGGGAAGGGGGTTCAGTGTTTGGGGAAGGTGTTTCAGTGTGTGGGGTAGGGTTCCAGCGTGTGGGGAAGGGGTTTCAGTGTGTGGGAAAGGTGTTTCAGTGTTTGGGGATGGTATTTCAGTGTGTGGGGAAGGTGTTTCAGTGTGTGGGGAAGGTGTTTTAGTGTGTGGGGAAGGGTTTCAGTATGTGGGGAAGGTGTTTCAGTGTGTGGGGATGAGCTTCAGTGTGTGGGGAAGGTGTTTCAGTGTGTGGGGAAGGTGTTTCAGTGTGTGGGGATGGGTTTCAGTGTGTGGCGATGGGTTTCAGTGGGTGGGGATATGTTGCAGTTTGTGGGGATGGGGTTTCAGTGTGTGGGGAAGGTGCTTCAGAGTGTGGGGAAGGGGTTTCAATGTGTGGGGAAGGGTTTCCAGTGTCTGGGTAAGGAGTTTCAGTGTGTGGGGAAGTGTTTCAGTGTGTGGGGAAGGTATTTCAGTGTGTGGGGAAGGGTTTCGGTGTGTGGGAAAGGTGTTTCAGAGTGTGCGGAAGGGGTTTCAGTGTGTGGGGAAGGTGTTTCAGTGTGTGGGGAAGGTGTTTCAGTGTGTGGGGAAGGGGTTTCAGTGTGTGGGGAAGTTGTTTCAGTGTGTGGGGAAGGTGTTTCAGTGTGTGGGGAAGGTGTTTCAGTGTGTGGGGAAGGGGATTCAGTGTGTGGGGAAGGGTTTCCAGTGTGTGGGGAAGGTGTTTCAGTGCGTGGGGAGGGTTTCATTGTGTGGGGAAGGTGTTTCAGTGTGTTCGGAAGGGGTTTCAGTGTGTGGGGCAGGTGTTTCAGTGTGTGGGAAGTGCTTTCAGTGTGTCGGGAAGGGTTTCAGTGTGTGGGGAAAGGGTTTCAGTGTGTGGGGAAGGGGTTTCAGTGTGTGGGGAAGTTTTTTCACTGTGTGGGCAAGGTGTTTCAGTGTGTGCGGAAGGGGTTTCAGTGTGTGGGGAAGGTGTTTCAGTGTGTGGGGAAGGGGTTTCAGTGTGTGGGGAAGGGTTTCCTGTGTGTGGGGAAGTTGTTTCAGTGTGTGGGAAAGTGTTTCAGTGTGTGGGGAAGCTGTTCCAGTGTGTGGGGAGTTTCATTGTGTGGGGAAGGTGTTTCAGTGTGTGCGGACGGGGTTTCAGTGTGTGGGGAAGGTGTTTCAGTGTGTGGGGAAGGGGTTTCAGTGTGTGGGGAAGGGGTTTCAGTGTGTGGGGCAGGTGTTTCAGTGTGTGGGAAGGGCTTTCAGTATGTAGGGAAGGGTCTCAGTGTGTGGGGATGGGGTTTCAGTGTGTGGGGAAGGGTTTCAGTGATTGGGGAAGGTGTTTCAGTGAGTGTGGAAGGGCTTTCAGTGTGTGGGGAAGGCGTCTCAGTGTTTGGGGAAGGTGTTTCAGTGTGTGGGGAAGGGGTTTCAGTGTGTGGGGAAGCTGTTTCAGTGTGTGGGGAAGGGGGTTCAGTGTTTGGGGAAGGTGTTTCAGTGTGTGTGGTAGGGTTCCAGTGTGTGGGGAAGGGGTTTCAGTGTGTGGGAAAGGTGTTTCAGTGTTTGGGGATGGTATTTCAGTGTGTGGGGAAGGTGTTTCAGTGTGTGGGGAAGGTGTTTTAGTGTGTGGGGAAGGGTTTCAATATGTGGGGAAGGTGTTTCAGTGTGTGGGGATGAGCTTCACTGTGTGGGGAATGTGTTTCAGTGTGTGGGGATGGGTTTCAGTGTGTGGCGATGGGTTTCAGTGGGTGGGGATGTGTTGCAGTTTGTGGGGATGGGGTTTCAGTGTGTGGGAAAGGTGTTTCAGAGTGTGGGGAAGGGGTTTCAGTGTGTGGGGAAGGGGTTTCAGTGTGTGGGGAAGGGTTTCCATTGTCTGGGTAAGGAGTTTCAGTGTGTGGGGAAGTGTTTCAGTGTGTGGGGAAGGTGTTTCAGTGTGTGGGGAAGGGTTTTGGTGTGTGGGAAAGGTGTTTCAGAGTGTGCGGAAGGGGTTTCAGTGTGTGGGGAAGGTGTTTCAGTGTGTGGGGAAGGGGTTTCAGTGTGTGGGGAAGTTGTTTCAGTGTGTGGGGAAGGTGTTTCAGTGTGTGGGGAAGGGGTTTCAGTGTGTGGGGAAGGGGTTTCAGTGTGTGGGGAAGGGTTTCCAGTGTGTGGGGAAGGTGTTTCAGTGTGTGGGGAAGCTGTTTCAGTGCGTGGGGAGGGTTTCATTGTGTGGGGAAGGTGTTTCAGTGTGTGCGGAGGGGGTTTCAGTGTGTGGGGAAGGTGTTTCGGTGTGTGGGGAAGGTGTTTCAGTGTGTGGGGAAGGGGTTTCAGTGTGTGGGGAAGGTGTTTCAGTGTGTGGGGAAGGTGTTTCAGTGTGTGGGGCAGGTGTTTCAGTGTGTGGGAAGTGCTTTCAGTGTGTAGGGAAGGGTTTCAGTGTGTGGGGAAGGGGTTTCAGTGTGTGGGGAAGGGTTTCAGTGTTTGGGGAAGGTGTTTCAGTGAGTGTGGAAGGGCTTTCAGTGTGTGGGGAAGGGGTTTCAGTGTGTGGGGAAGGTGTCTCAGTGTTTGGGGAAGGTGTTTCAGTGTGTGGGGAATGGGTTTCAGTGTGTGGGGAAGCTGTTTCAGTATGTGGGGAAGGGGTTTCAGTGTTTGGGGAAGGTGTTTCAGTGTGTGGGGTAGGGTTCCAGTGTGTGGGGAAGGGGTTTCAGTGTGTGGGAAAGGTGTTTCAGTGTGTGGGGATGGTATTTCAGTGTGAGGGGAAGGTGTTTCAGTGTGTGCAGAAGGTGTTTTAGTGTGTGGGGAAGGGTTTCAGTATGTGGGGAAGGTGTTTCAGTGTGTGGGGATGTGTTTCAGTGTGTGGGGAAGGTGTTTCAGTGTGTGGGGATGGGTTTCAGTGTGTGGCGATGGGTTTCAGTGTGTGGGGATGAGTTGCATTGTATGCGGAAGGGGTTTTGGTGTGCGCGGAAGGTGTTTCAGTGTGTGAGGAAGGGGTTTCAGTGTGTGGGGAAGGGGTTTCAGTGTGTGGGGATTATGATTCTGTGTGTTTGGAAGAGTTTCAGTGTGAGGGGAATGTGTTTCAGTGTGTGGTGAATGGGTTTCAGTGTTTGGGGAAGGGTTTCAGTGTGTGGCGAATGGGTTTCAGTGTGTGAGGAAGGTGTTTCAGAATGTGGGGATGTGTTGCAGTTTTTGGGGATGGCGTTTTCAGTGTGTGGGGAAGGGTTTCCATTGTGTGGGGAAGGAGTTTCAGTGTGTGGGGAAGTGTTTCAGTGTGTGGGGAAGGTGTTTCAGTGTGTGGGGAAGGTGTTTCAGTGTGTGGGGAAGGGTTTCGGTGTGCGGGAAAGGTGTTTCAGTGTGTGCGGAAGGGGTTTCAGTGTGTGGGGAAGGTGTTTCAGTGTATGGGGAAGGTGTTTCAGTGTTTGGGGAAGGGGTTTCAGAGTGTGGGGAAGTTGTTTCAGTGTGTGGCGGAAGGTGTTTCAGTGTGTAGGGAAGGGGTTTCACTGTGTGGGGATGGGTTTCAGAGAGTGGGGAAGGTGTTTCAGTGTGTGGGGAAGGTATTCAGTGAGTGAGGAAGATATTTCAGTGTGTGAAGAAGGGGTTGCAGTGTGTGGGGAAGGTGTTTCAGTGTGTGGGGAAGCTGTTTCAGTGGGTGGAGAAGGTGTTTCAGTATGTGGGGAAGGGTTTTCAGTATGTGGGAATGTGTTTCAGGGTGTGGGGAAGGTTTTTCAGTGTGTGGGGAAGGGTTTCACTGTGTGCGGAAGGGGTTTCAGTGTGTGGGGAAGCTGTTTCAGTGTGTGGGGAAGCTGTTTCAGTGTGTGGGGAAGGGGTTTCAGTGTTTGGGGAAGATGTTTCAGTGTGTGGGGTAGGGTCCAGTGTGTGGGGAAGGGGTTTCAGTGTGTGGGAAAGGTGTTTCAGTGTGTGGGGATGGTATTTCAGTTTGTGGGGAAGGTGTTGCAGTGTGTGGGGAGGTGTTTTAGTGTGTGGGGAAGGGTTTCAGTATGTGGGGAATGTGTTTCAGTGTGTGGGGATGAGTTTCAGTGTGTGGAGATGTGTTTCAGTGTGTGGGGATGGGTTTCAGTGTCTGGCGATGGGTTTCAGTTTGTGGGGATGAGTTGCATTGTCTGCGGAAGGGGTTTCGGTGTGTGGGGAAGGTGTTTCAGTGTGTGGGGAAGCAGTTTCAGTGTGTGGGGAAGTGTTTCAGTGTGTGGGGAAGCTGTTTCAGTGTGTGCTGAAGGGGTTTCCGTGTGTGGGGAAGGTGTTTCGGTGTGTGGGGAAGGTGTTTCAGTGTGTGCGGAAGGGGTTTCAGTGTGTGGGGAAGGTGTTTCAGTGTGTGGGGCAGGTGTTTCAGTGTGTGGGAAGGGCTTTCAGTGTGTAGGGAAGGGTTGCAGTGTGTGGGGAAGCGGTTGCAGTGTGTGGGGATGGGTTTCAGTGTTTGGGGAAGGTGTTTCAGTGTGTGTGGAATGGGTTTCAGTTTGTAGGGGAGGTGTTTCAGTGTTTGGGGAAGGTGTTTCAGTGTGTGGGGAAGGGGTTTCAGTGTGTGGGGAAGCTGTTTCAGTGTGTGGGGAAGGGGTTTCAGTGTTTGGGGAAGGTGTTTCAGTGTGTGGGGTAGGATCCAGTGTGTGGGGAAGGGGTTTCAGTGTGTGGGAAAGGTGTTTCAGTGTGTGGGGATGGTATTTCAGTGTGTGGGGAAGGTGTTTCAGTGTGTGGGGAGGTGTTTTAGTGTGTGGGGAAGGGTTTCAGTATGTGGGGAAGGTGTTTCAGTGTGTGGGGATGAGTTTCAGTGTGTGGAGATGTGTTTCAGTGTGTGGGGATGGGTTTCAGTGTGTGGCGATGGGTTTCAGTTTGTGGGGATGAGTTGCATTGTCTGCGGAAGGGGTTTCGGTGTGTGGGGAAGGTGTTTCAGTGTGTGGGGAAGGAGATTCAGTGTGTGGGGAAGGGGTTTCAGTGTGTGGGGATTGTGATTCTGTGTGTTTGGAAGGGTTGAAGTGTGTGGGAAATGTGTTTCAGTGTGTGGTGAATGGGTTTCAGTATTTGGGGAAGGGTTTCAGTGTTTGGGGAAGGGGTTTCAGTGTGTGGGGAAGGTGTGTCAGTGCGTGGGGATGTGTTGCAGTTTGTGGGGAAGGTGTTTCAGAGTGTGGGGAAGGGGTTTCAGTGTGTGGGGAAGGGGTTTCAGTGTGTGGGGAAGGGTTTCCTGTGTCTGGGGATGGGGTTTCAGTGTGTGGGGATGTGTTTCAGTGTGTGGGGATGGGTTTCAGTGTGTGGGGAATGGTTTCCGTGTGTTGGCAAGGTGTTTCAGAGTGTGCGGAAGGGGTTTCAGTGTGTGGGGAAGGTGTTTCAGTGCATGGGGAAGGTGTTTCAGTGTGTGGGGAAGGGGTTTCCGTGTGTGGGGAAGTTTTTTCACTGTGTGGGGATTGTGTTTCAGTGTGTGCAGAAGGGGTTTCAGTGTGTGGAAGGGGTTTCAGTGTGTGGAGAAGGTGTTTCAGTGTGTGGGGAAGGGGTTTCAGTGTGTGGGGAAGGGTTTCCTGTGTGTGGGGAAGTTGTTTCAGTGTGTGGGGAAGTGTTTCAGTGTGTGGGGAAGATGTTTCAGTGTGTTGGGAGTTTCATTGTGTGGGGAAGGTGTTTCAGTGTGTGCGGAAGGGGTTTCAGTGTGTGAGGAATGTGTTTCGGTGTGTGGGGAAGGTGTTTCAGTGAGTGGGGAAGGGGTTTCAGTGTGTGGGGAAGGTGTTTCATTGTGTGGGGCAGGTGTTTCAGTGTGTGGGAAGGGCTTTCAGTATGTAGGGAAGGGTCTCAGTGTGTGGGGATGGGGTTTCAGTGTGTGGGGAAGGGTTTCAGTGATTGGGGAAGGTGTTTCATTGAGTGTGGAAGGGCTTTCAGTGTGTGGGGAAGGTTTCTCAGTGTTTGGGGAAGGTGTTTCAGTGTGTGGGGAAGGGGTTTCAGTGTGTCGGGAAGCTGTTTCAGTGTGTGGGGAAGGGGGTTCAGTGTTTGGGGAAGGTGTTTCAGTGTGTGGGGTAGGGTTCCAGCGTGTGGGGAAGGGGTTTCAGTGTGTGGGAAAGGTGTTTCAGTGTTTGGGGATGGTGTTTCAGTGTGTGGGGAAGGTGTTTCAGTGTGTGGGGAAGGTGTTTTAGTGTGTGGGGAAGGGTTTCAGTATGTGGGGAAGGGTTTCAGTATGTGGGGAAGGTGTTTCAGTGTGTGGGGATGAGCTTCAGTGTGTGGGGAAGGTGTTTCAGTGTGTGGGGAAGGTGTTTCAGTGTGTGGGGATGGGTTTCAGTGTGTGGCGATGGGTTTCAGTGGGTGGGGATATGTTGCAGTTTGTGGGGATGGGGTTTCAGTGTGTGGGGAAGGTGCTTCAGAGTGTGGGGAAGGGGTTTCAATGTGTGGGGAAGGGTTTCCAGTGTCTGGGTAAGGAGTTTCAGTGTGTGGGGAAGTGTTTCAGTGTGTGGGGAAGGTATTTCAGTGTGTGGGGAAGGGTTTCGGTGTGTGGGAAAGGTGTTTCAGAGTGTGCGGAAGGGGTTTCAGTGTGTGGGGAAGGTGTTTCAGTGTATGGGGAAGGTGTTTCAGTGTATGGGGAAGGTGTTTCAGTGTGTGGGGAAGTTGTTTCAGTGTGTGGGGAAGTTGTTTCAGTGTGTGGGGAAGGTGTTTCAGTGTGTGGGGAAGGTGTTTCAGTGTGTGGGGAAGGGGATTCAGTGTGTGGGGAAGGGTTTCCAGTGTGTGGGGAAGGTGTTTCATTGTGTGGGGAAGCTGTTTCAGTGCGTGGGGAGGGTTTCATTGTGTGGGGAAGGTGTTTCAGTGTGTTCGGAAGGGGTTTCAGTGTGTGGGGCAGGTGTTTCAGTGTGTGGGAAGTGCTTTCAGTGTGTCGGGAAGGGTTTCAGTGTGTGGGGAAAGGGTTTCAGTGTGTGGGGAAGGGGTTTCAGTGTGTGGGGAAGTTTTTTCACTGTGTGGGCAAGGTGTTTCAGTGTGTGCGGAAGGGGTTTCAGTGTGTGGGGAAGGTGTTTCAGTGTGTGGGGAAGGGGTTTCAGTGTGTGGGGAAGGGTTTCCTGTGTGTGGGGAAGTTGTTTCAGTGTGTGGGGAAGTGTTTCAGTGTGTGGGGAAGCTGTTCCAGTGTGTGGGGAGTTTCATTGTGTGGGGAAGGTGTTTCAGTGTGTGCGGACGGGGTTTCAGTGTGTGGGGAAGGTGTTTCAGTGTGTGGGGAAGGTGTTTCAGTGTGTGGGGAAGGGGTTTCAGTGTGTGGGGAAGGGGTTTCAGTGTGTGGGGCAGGTGTTTCAGTGTGTGGGAAGGGCTTTCAGTATGTAGGGAAGGGTCTCAGTGTGTGGGGATGGGGTTTCAGTGTGTGGGGAAGGGTTTCAGTGATTGGGGAAGGTGTTTCAGTGAGTGTGGAAGGGCTTTCAGTGTGTGGGGAAGGCGTCTCAGTGTTTGGGGAAGGTGTTTCAGTGTGTGGGGAAGGAGTTTCAGTGTGTGGGGAAGCTGTTTCAGTGTGTGGGGAAGGGGGTTCAGTGTTTGGGGAAGGTGTTTCAGTGTGTGGGGTAGGGTTCCAGTGTGTGGGGAAGGGGTTTCAGTGTGTGGGAAAGGTGTTTCAGTGTTTGGGGATGGTATTTCAGTGTGTGGGGAAGGTGTTTCAGTGTGTGGGGAAGGTGTTTTAGTGTGTGGGGAAGGGTTTCAATATGTGGGGAAGGTGTTTCAGTGTGTGGGGATGAGCTTCACTGTGTGGGGAATGTGTTTCAGTGTGTGGGGAATGTGTTTCAGTGTGTGGGGATGGGTTTCAGTGTGTGGCGATGGGTTTCAGTGGGTGGGGATGTGTTGCAGTTTGTGGGGATGGGGTTTCAGTGTGTGGGAAAGGTGTTTCAGAGTGTGGGGAAGGGGTTTCAGTGTGTGGGG
Organism: Heterodontus francisci; assembly: GCF_036365525.1. Lineage (NCBI taxonomy): Eukaryota > Metazoa > Chordata > Chondrichthyes > Heterodontiformes > Heterodontidae > Heterodontus > Heterodontus francisci. The sequence continues at coordinate 715,327 of NW_027142143.1, read as the reverse complement.
AAGGGGTTTCAGTGTGTGGGGAAGGGTTTCCATTGTCTGGGTAAGGAGTTTCAGTGTGTGGGGAAGTGTTTCAGTGTGTGGGGAAGGTGTTTCAGTGTGTGGGGAAGGGTTTTGGTGTGTGGGAAAGGTGTTTCAGAGTGTGCGGAAGGGGTTTCAGTGTGTGGGGAAGGTGTTTCAGTGTATGGGGAAGGTGTTTCAGTGTGTGGGGAAGGGGTTTCAGTGTGTGGGGAAGTTGTTTCAGTGTGTGGGGAAGGTGTTTCAGTGTGTGGGGAAGGGGTTTCAGTGTGTGGGGAAGGGGTTTCAGTGTGTGGGGAAGGGTTTCCAGTGTGTGGGGAAGGTGTTTCAGTGTGTGGGGAAGCTGTTTCAGTGCGTGGGGAGGGTTTCATTGTGTGGGGAAGGTGTTTCAGTGTGTGCGGAGGGGGTTTCAGTGTGTGGGGAAGGTGTTTCGGTGTGTGGGGAAGGTGTTTCAGTGTGTGGGGAAGGGGTTTCAGTGTGTGGGGAAGGTGTTTCAGTGTGTGGGGCAGGTGTTTCAGTGTGTGGGAAGTGCTTTCAGTGTGTAGGGAAGGGTTTCAGTGTGTGGGGAAGGGGTTTCAGTGTGTGGGGAAGGGTTTCAGTGTTTGGGGAAGGTGTTTCAGTGAGTGTGGAAGGGCTTTCAGTGTGTGGGGAAGGTGTCTCAGTGTTTGGGGAAGGTGTTTCAGTGTGTGGGGAATGGGTTTCAGTGTGTGGGGAAGCTGTTTCAGTATGTGGGGAAGGGGTTTCAGTGTTTGGGGAAGGTGTTTCAGTGTGTGGGGTAGGGTTCCAGTGTGTGGGGAAGGGGTTTCAGTGTGTGGGAAAGGTGTTTCAGTGTGTGGGGATGGTATTTCAGTGTGAGGGGAAGGTGTTTCAGTGTGTGCAGAAGGTGTTTTAGTGTGTGGGGAAGGGTTTCAGTATGTGGGGAAGGTGTTTCAGTGTGTGGGGATGTGTTTCAGTGTGTGGGGAAGGTGTTTCAGTGTGTGGGGATGGGTTTCAGTGTGTGGCGATGGGTTTCAGTGTGTGGGGATGAGTTGCATTGTATGCGGAAGGGGTTTTGGTGTGCGCGGAAGGTGTTTCAGTGTGTGAGGAAGGGGTTTCAGTGTGTGGGGAAGGGGTTTCAGTGTGTGGGGATTATGATTCTGTGTGTTTGGAAGAGTTTCAGTGTGAGGGGAATGTGTTTCAGTGTGTGGTGAATGGGTTTCAGTGTTTGGGGAAGGGTTTCAGTGTGTGGCGAATGGGTTTCAGTGTGTGAGGAAGGTGTTTCAGAATGTGGGGATGTGTTGCAGTTTTTGGGGATGGCGTTTTCAGTGTGTGGGGAAGGGTTTCCATTGTGTGGGGAAGGAGTTTCAGTGTGTGGGGAAGTGTTTCAGTGTGTGGGGAAGTGTTTCAGTGTGTGGGGAAGGTGTTTCAGTGTGTGGGGAAGGTGTTTCAGTGTGTGGGGAAGGGTTTCGGTGTGCGGGAAAGGTGTTTCAGTGTGTGCGGAAGGGGTTTCAGTGTGTGGGGAAGGTGTTTCAGTGTATGGGGAAGGTGTTTCAGTGTGTGGGGAAGGGGTTTCAGAGTGTGGGGAAGTTGTTTCAGTGTGTGGCGGAAGGTGTTTCAGTGTGTAGGGAAGGGGTTTCACTGTGTGGGGATGGGTTTCAGAGAGTGGGGAAGGTGTTTCAGTGTGTGGGGAAGGTATTCAGTGAGTGAGGAAGATATTTCAGTGTGTGAAGAAGGGGTTGCAGTGTGTGGGGAAGGTGTTTCAGTGTGTGGGGAAGCTGTTTCAGTGGGTGGAGAAGGTGTTTCAGTATGTGGGGAAGGGTTTTCAGTATGTGGGAATGTGTTTCAGGGTGTGGGGAAGGTTTATCAGTGTGTGGGGAAGGGTTTCACTGTGTGCGGAAGGGGTTTCAGTGTTTGGGGAAGGAGTTTCAGTGTGTGAGGAAGGTGTTTCAGTGTGTGTGGGGAAGGGGTTTCAGTGTGTGGGGATTTGTTTCATTGTTTAGGGAAGGGGTTTAAGTGTGTGGGGATGTGTTTCAGTGTGTGGGGAAGGTGTTTCAGTGTGTGGGGAAGGTTTTCACTGTGTGCGGAAGGGGTTTCAGTGTGTGGGGAAGGGGTTTCAGTGTGTGGGGAAGGTGCTTCAGTATGTGCGGAAGGGGTTTCAGTGTGTGGGGAAGGGTTATCAGTGTGTGGGGAAGGTGTTTCAGTGTGTGCAGAAGGTATTTCAGTGTGTGGGGAAGGGGTTTCAGTGTGTGGGGAATGTGTTTCAGTGTGTTTGGAAGGGTTTCAGTGTGTGGGGAATGTGTTTCAGTGTGTGGTGAATGGGTGTCAGTGTTTTGGGAAGTGTTACAGTGAGTGGGGATGGGGTTTCAGTGTGTGGGAATGTGTTGCAGTGTGTGGGGAAGTTGCTTCAGTGTGTGCGGAAGGGGTTTCAGTGTGTGGGGAAGGTGTTTTGTTGCGTGGGGAAGGTGTTTCAGTGTGTGGGGAAGGGGTTTCAATGTGTGGGAAGGGATTTCAGTGTGTGGGGAAGTGTTTCAGTGTGTGGGGAAGGGGTTTCAGTGTGTGGGGAAGGGTTTCGGTGTGTGGGGAAGGTGTTTCAGTGTGTGCGGAAGGGGTTTCAGTGTGTGGGGAAGGGGTTTCAGTGTGTGGGGAAGGTGTTTCAGTGTGTGGGGAAGGTGTTTCAGTGTGTGGGGTAGGTGTTTAAGTGTTTGGGGAAGCGGTTTCAGTGTGTGAGGAAGCTGTTTCAGTGTGTGGGGAAAGGGTTTCAGTGTTTGGGGAAGGTGTTTCAGTGCGTGGGGTAGGGTTCCAATGTGTGGGGAAGGGGTTTCAGTGTGTGGGAAAGGTGTTTCAGTGTGTGGGGATGGTATTTCAGTGTGTGGGGATGGTATTTCTGTGTGTGGGGAAGGTGTTTCAGTGTGTGGGTAACGTGTTTCAGTGTGTGGGGAAGGGGTTTTAGTGTGTGGGGAAGGTGTTTTAGTGTGTGGGGAAGGTGTTTTAGTGTGTGGGGAAGTGTTTCAGTGTGTGGGTAGTGTTTCAGTGTGTCGGGAAGGGTTTCAGTGTGTGGGGAAGGTGTTTCATTGTGTGGGGATGGTTTTCAGTGTGTGGGGATGGGTTTAATTGTGTGGGGATGGGTTTCATTGTATGCGGAAGGGGTTTCACTGTGTGGGGAAGGTGTTTCAGTGTGTGTGGAAGGGGTTTCAGTGTGTGGAGAAGGTGTTTCAGTGTGAGGGGAAGGGATTTCAGTGTGTGGGGACGGGTTTCCAGTGTCTGGGGAAGGAGTTTCAGTGAGTGGGGAAGTGTTTCAGAGTGTGGGGAAGGTGTTTCAGTGTGTGGGGAAGGGTTTTGGTGTGTGCGGAAGGTGTTTCAGTGCGTGCGGAAGGGGTTTCAGTGTGTGGGGAAGGTGTTTCAGTGTATGGGGAAGGTGTTTCAGTGTGTGGGGAAGGCGTTTCATTGTGTGGGGAATTTGTTTCAGTTTGTGGGGAAGGGGTTTCAGTGTGTGGGGAAGAGTTTCAGTGTGTGGGGAAGGTGTTTCAGTGTGTGGGGAAGAGTTTCAGTGTGTGGGGAAGGTGTTTCAGTGTGTGCGGAAGGGATTTCAGTGTGTGGGGAAGGTGTTTCAGTGTGTGGGGAAGGTGTTTCAGTGTGCGGGGAAGGGATTTCAGTGTGTGGGGAAGCTGTTTCAGTGTGGGGTGAAGGGGTTTCAGTGTTTGGGGAAGGTGTTTCAGTGGATGTGGTAGGGTTCCAGTGTGTGGGAAAGGGGTTTCAGTGTTTGGGATAGGTGTTCCAGTGTGTGGGAATGGTATTTCATGGTGTGGGGAAGGTGCTTCAGTATGTGTGGAAGGTGTTTAAGTGTCTGGGGATGGGGTTTCAGTGTGTGGGAAAGGTGGTTCAGTGTGTGGGAATGGGTTTCAGTGTGTGGCGATGGGTTTCAGTGTGTTTGCATGAGTTGCATGGTATGCGGAAGGTGTTTTAGTGTGTGACGAAGGGGTTTCAGTATGTGCGGAAGGTGTGTCAGTGTGTGAGGATGTATTTCAGTTTGTGGAGATGTGTTTCAGCTGTGGGGAAGGGTTTCAGTGTGTGGGGAAGGTGTTTCAGTGTGTGGGAATGTGTTTCAGTGTGTGGGGAAGTTGTTTCAGTTTGTGGGCATGAGTTGCATGGCATGCGGAAGGGGTTTCAGTGTGTGGGGAAGGTGTTTCAGTGTGTGGGGAAGGTGTTTCAGTGTGTGGGGAAGGCGTTTCAGTGTGTGGGGAAGGGGTTTCAGTGTGTGGGAATTGTGATTCTGTGTGTTTGGAAGGGTTTCAGTGTGTGGGGAATGTGTTTCAGTGTGTGGTGAATGGGTTTCAGTGTTTGGGGAAGGGTTGCAGTGTGTGGGGAAGGGGTTTCAGTGTGTGGGGAAGGTGTTTCAGTGTGTGGGGATGTGTTGCAGTTTATGGGGATGCGGTTTCAGTGTGTGGGGAAGGTGTTTCAGAGTGTGGGGAAGGGGTTTCAGTGTGTGGGGATGGGTTTTCCAGTGTCTGGGGAAGGTGTTTCAGTGTGTGGGGAAGGGGTTTCAGTGTGTGGGAAAGGTGTTTCAGTGTGTGGGGATGGTATTTCTGTGTGTGGGGAAGGTGTTTCAGTGTGTGGGTAACGTGTTTCAGTGTGTGGGGAAGGGGTTTTAGTGTGTGGGGAAGGTGTTTTAGTGTGTGGGGAAGTGTTTCAGTGTGTGGGTAGTGTTTCAGTGTGTCGGGAAGGGTTTCAGTGTGTGGGGAAGGTGTTTCATTGTGTGGGGATGGTTTTCAGTGTGTGGGGATGGGTTTAATTGTGTGGGGATGGGTTTCATTGTATGCGGAAGGGGTTCCACTGTGTGGGGAAGGAGTTTCAGTGTGTGAGGAAGGTGTTTCAGTGTGTGTGGGGAAGGGGTTTCAGTGTGTGGGGATTTGTTTCATTGTTTAGGGAAGGGGTTTAAGTGTGTGGGGAAGGTGTTTCAGTGTGTGGGGAAGGTGTTTCAGTGTGTGGGGAAGGTTTTCACTGTGTGCGGAAGGGGTTTCAGTGTGTGGGGAAGGGGTTTCAGTGTGTGGGGAAGGTGCTTCAGTATGTGCGGAAGGGGTTTCAGTGTGTGGGGAAGGGTTATCAGTGTGTGGGGAAGGTGTTTCAGTGTGTGCAGAAGGTATTTCAGTGTGTGGGGAAGGGGTTTCAGTGTGTGGGGAATGTGTTTCAGTGTGTTTGGAAGGGTTTCAGTGTGTGGGGAATGTGTTTCAGTGTGTGGTGAATGGGTGTCAGTGTTTTGGGAAGTGTTACAGTGAGTGGGGATGGGGTTTCAGTGTGTGGGAATGTGTTGCAGTGTGTGGGGAAGTTGTTTCAGTGTGTGCGGAAGGGGTTTCAGTGTGTGGGGAAGGTGTTTTGTTGCGTGGGGAAGGTGTTTTGTTGCGTGGGGAAGGGGTTTCAATGAGTGGGAAGGGATTTCAGTGTGTGGGGAAGTGTTTCAGTGTGTGGGGAAGGGGTTTCAGTGTGTGGGGAAGGGTTTCGGTGTGTGGGGAAGGTGTTTCAGTGTGTGCGGAAGGGGTTTCAGTGTGTGGGGAAGGGGTTTCAGTGTGTGGGGAAGGTGTTTCAGTGTGTGGGGTAGGTGTTTCAGTGTTTGGGGAAGCGGTTTCAGTGTGTGAGGAAGCTGTTTCAGTGTGTGGGGAAAGGGTTTCAGTGTTTGGGGAAGGTGTTTCAGTGCGTGGGGTAGGGTTCCAATGTGTGGGGAAGGGGTTTCAGTGTGTGGGAAAGGTGTTTCAGTGTGTGGGGATGGTATTTCTGTGTGTGGGGAAGGTGTTTCAGTGTGTGGGTAACGTGTTTCAGTGTGTGGGGAAGGGGTTTTAGTGTGTGGGGAAGGTGTTTTAGTGTGTGGGGAAGTGTTTCAGTGTGTGGGTAGTGTTTCAGTGTGTCGGGAAGGGTTTCAGTGTGTGGGGAAGGTGTTTCATTGTGTGGGGATGGTTTTCAGTGTGTGGGGATGGGTTTAATTGTGTGGGGATGGGTTTCATTGTATGCGGAAGGGGTTTCACTGTGTGGGGAAGGTGTTTCAGTGTGTGTGGAAGGGGTTTCAGTGTGTGGAGAAGGTGTTTCAGTGTGTGGGGAAGGGATTTCAGTGTGTGGGGACGGGTTTCCAGTGTCTGGGGAAGGAGTTTCAGTGAGTGGGGAAGTGTTTCAGAGTGTGGGGAAGGTGTTTCAGTGTGTGGGGAAGGGTTTCGGTGTGTGGGGAAGGTGTTTCAGTGCGTGCGGAAGGGATTTCAGTGTGTGGGGAAGGTGTTTCAGTGTATGGGGAAGGTGTATCAGTGTGTGGGGAAGGCGTTTCATTGTGTGGGGAATTTGTTTCAGTTTGTGGGGAAGGGGTTTCAGTGTGTGGGGAAGAGTTTCTGTGTGTGGGGAAGGTGTTTCAGTGTGTGGGGAAGAGTTTCAGTGTGTGGGGAAGGTGTTTCAGTGTGTGCGGCAGGGATTTCAGTGTGTGGGGAAGGTGTTTCAGTGTGTGGGGAAGGTGTTTCAGTGTGCGGGGAAGGGATTTCAGTGTGTGGGGAAGCTGTTTCAGTGTGGGGTGAAGGGGTTTCAGTGTGTGGGGAAGGTGTTTCAGTGGATGTGGTAGGGTTCCAGTGTGTGGGAAAGGGGTTTCAGTGTGTGGGATAGGTGTTCCAGTGTGTGGGAATGGTATTTCATGGTGTGGGGAAGGTGCTTCAGTATGTGTGGAAGGTGTTTAAGTGTCTGGGGATGGGGTTTCAGTGTGTGGGAAAGGTGGTTCAGTGTGTGGGAATGGGTTTCAGTGTGTGGCGATGGGTGTCAGTGTGTGGGCATGAGTTGCATGGTATGCGGAAGGTGTTTTAGCGTGTGACGAAGGGGTTTCAGTATGTGCGGAAGGTGTGTCAGTGTGTGAGGATGTATTTCAGTTTGTGGAGATGTGTTTCAGCTGTGGGGAAGGGTTTCAGTGTGTGGGGAAGGTGTTTCAGTGTGTGGGAATGTGTTTCAGTGTGTGGGGAAATTGTTTCAGTTTGTGGGCATGAGTTGCATGGCATGCGGAAGGGGTTTCAGTGTGTGGGGAAGGTGTTTCAGTGTGTGGGGAAGGCGTTTCAGTGTGTGGGGAATGTGTTTCAGTGTGTGGTGAATGGGTTTCAGTGTTTGGGGAAGGGTTGCAGTGTGTGGGGAAGGGGTTTCAGTGTGTGGGGAAGGTGTTTCAGTGTGTGGGGATGTGTTGCAGTTTATGGGGATGGGGTTTCAGTGTGTGGGGAAGGTGTTTCAGAGTGTGGGGAAGGGGTTTCAGTGTGTGGGGATGGGTTTTCCAGTGTCTGGGGAAGGTGTTTCAGTGTGTGGGGAAGGGGTTTCAGTGTGTGGGAAAGGTGTTTCAGTGTGTGGGGATGGTATTTCTGTGTGTGGGGAAGGTGTTTCAGTGTGTGGGTAACGTGTTTCAGTGTGTGGGGAAGGGGTTTTAGTGTGTGGGGAAGGTGTTTTAGTGTGTGGGGAAGTGTTTCAGTGTGTGGGTAGTGTTTCAGTGTGTCGGGAAGGGTTTCAGTGTGTGGGGAAGGTGTTTCATTGTGTGGGGATGGTATTCAGTGTGTGGGGATGGGTTTAATTGTGTGGGGATGGGTTTCATTGTATGCGGAAGGGGTTTCACTGTGTGGGGAAGGGGTTTCAGTGTGTGTGGAAGGGGTTTCAGTGTGTGGAGAAGGGGTTGCAGTGTGTGGGGAAGGGATTTCAGTGTGTGGGGACGGGTTTCCAGTGTCTGGGGAAGGAGTTTCAGTGAGTGGGGAAGTGTTTCAGAGTGTGGGGAAGGTGTTTCAGTGTGTGGGGAAGGTGTTTCAGTGTGTGGGGAAGGGTTTCGGTGTGTGGGGAAGGTGTTTCAGTGCGTGCGGAAGGGGTTTCAGTGTGTGGGGAAGATGTTTCAGTGTATGGGGAAGGTGTTTCAGTGTGTGGGGAAGGCGTTTCATTGTGTGGGGAATTTGTTTCAGTTTGTGGGGAAGGTGTTTCAGTGTGTGGGGAAGGGGTTTCAGTGTGTGGGGAAGAGTTTCAGTGTGTGGGGAAGGTGTTTCAGTGTGTGGGGAAGAGTTTCAGTGTGTGGGGAAGGTGTTTCAGTGTGTGCGGAAGGGATTTCAGTGTGTGGGGAAGGTGTTTCAGTGTGTGGGGAAGGTGTTTCAGTGTGCGGGGAAGGGATTTCAGTGTGTGGGGAAGCTGTTTCAGTGTGTGGTGAAGGGGTTTCAGTGTTTGGGGAAGGTGTTTCAGTGGATGTGGTAGGATTCCAGTGTGTGGGAAAGGGGATTCAGTGTGTGGGATAGGTGTTCCAGTGTGTGGGAATGGTATTTCATGGTGTGGGGAAGGTGCTTCAGTATGTGTGGAAGGTGTTTAAGTGTCTGGGGATGGGGTTTCAGTGTGTGGGAAAGGTGGTTCAGTGTGTGGGAATGGGTTTCAGTGTGTGGCGATGGGTTTCAGTGTGTGGGCATGAGTTGCATGGTATGCGGAAGGGGTTTCAGTGTGTGGGGAATGTGTTTAAGTGTCTGGGGATGGGGTTTCAGTGTGTGGGAAAGGTGGTTCAGTGTGTGGGAATGGGTTTCAGTGTGTGGCGATGGGTTTCAGTGTGTGGGCATGAGTTGCATGGTATGCGGAAGGTGTTTTAGTGTGTGACGAAGGGGTTTCAGTATGTGCGGAAGGTGTGTCAGTGTGTGAGGATGTAGTTCAGTTTGTGGAGATGTGTTTCAGCTGTGGGGAAGGGTTTCAGTGTGTGGGGAAGGTGTTTCAGTGTGTGGGAATGTGTTTCAGTGTGTGGGGAAGTTGTTTCAGTTTGTGGGCATGAGTTGCATGGCATGCGGAAGGGGTTTCAGTGTGTGGGGAAGGTGTTTCAGTGTGTGAGGAAGGCGTTTCAGTGTGTGGGGAAGGGGTTTCAGTGTGTGGGAATTGTGATTCTGTGTGTTTGGAAGGGTTTCAGTGTGTGGGGAATGTGTTTCAGTGTGTGGTGAATGGGTTTCAGTGTTTGGGGAAGGGTTGCAGTGTGTGGGGAAGGGGTTTCAGTGTGTGGGGAAGGTGTTTCAGTGTGTGGGGATGTGTTGCAGTTTATGGGGATGGGGTTTCAGTGTGTGGGGAAGGTGTTTCAGAGTGTGGGGAAGGGGTTTCAGTGTGTGGGGATGGGTTTTCCAGTGTCTGGGGAAGGTGTTTCAGTGTGTGCGGAAGGGGTTTCAGTGTGTGGGGAAGGTGTTTCAGTGAATGGGGAACGTGTTTCAGTTTGTGGGGAAGGGGTTTCAGTGTGTCGGGAAGTTGTTTCAGTGTGTGGGAAAGGTGTTTCAGTGTGTGGGGAAGGTTTTCAGTGTGTGGGGAAGATGTTTCAGTGTGTGCGGAAGGGGTTTCAGTGTGTGGGGAAGGTGTTTCAGTGTGTGGGGAAGGGGTTTCAGTGTATGGGGAAGGTGTTTCAGGGTGTGGGGAAGGGGTTTCAGTGTGTGGGGATGTGTTTCAGTGTGTGGGGAAGGGGTTTTAGTGTTTGGGGAAGGGTTTCACTGTGTGTGGAAGGGGTTTCAGTGTGTGGGGAAGGAGTTTCAGTGTGCGGGGGAGGTGTTTCAGTGTGTGTGGGGAATTGTTTCAGTGTGTGGGGAAGGGGTTTCAGTGTGTGGGGATGTGTTGCAGTGTGTTGGGAAGTTGTTTCAGTGTGTGGGGAAGGTTTTAACTGTGTGCTGAAGGGGTTTCAGTGTGTGGGGAATGTGTTTCAGTGGATGGGGTAGTGTTCCAGTGTGTGGGGAAGGGGTTTCAGTGTGTGGTGAAGGGTTTCAGTGTGTGGGGAAGGTGTTTCAGTGTGTGCGGAAGGGGTTTCAGTGTGTGGGGAAGGTGTTTCAGTCTGTGGGGAAGTTGTTTCAGTTTGTGCGGTTGGTGTTTCAGTGTGTGGGGAAGCGGTTTCAGTGTGTGGGGAAGCTGTTTCACTGTGTGGGGAAGGGGTTTCAGTTTTATTGGGAAGGTGTTTTAGTGTTTGGGGATGTGTTTCAGTGTGTGGGGATGTGTTTCAGTGTGTCGGGAAGGGTTTCAGTGTGTGGGGAAGGAGTTTCATTGTGTGTTTATGGTTTTCAGTGTGTGGGGATGGGTTTTATTGTGTGGGGATGGGTTTCATTGTAGGCGGAAGGGGTTTCAGTGTGTGGGGAATGTGTTTCAGTGTGTGTGGAAGGGGTTTCAGTGTGTGGGGACGTGTTTCCAGTTTCTGGGGAAGGAGTTTCAGTGAGTGGGGAAGTGTTTCAGTGTGTGGGGAAGGTGTTTCAGTATGTGAAGAAGGGTTTCGGTGTGTGGGGAAGGTGTTTCAGTGCGTGCGGAAGGGGTTTGAGTGTGTGGGGAAGGAGTTTCAGTGAATGGGGAACGTGTTTCAGTTTGTGGGGAAGGGGTTTCAGTGTGTCGGGAAGTTGTTTCAGTGTGTGGGAAAGGTGTTTCAGTGTGTGGGGAAGGTTTTCAGTGTGTGGGGAAGATGTTTCAGTGTGTGCGGAAGGGGTTTCAGTGTGTGGGGAAGGTGTTTCAGTGTGTGGGGAAGGGGTTTCAGTGTATGGGGAAGGTGTTTCAGTGTGTGGGGAAGGGGTTTCAGTGTGTGGGGATGTGTTTCAGTGTGTGGGGAAGGGGTTTTAGTGTTTGGGGAAGGGTTTCACTGTGTGTGGAAGGGGTTTCAGTGTGTGGGGAAGGAGTTTCAGTGTGCGGGGGAGGTGTTTCAGTGTGTGTGGGGAAGGCGTTTCAGTGTGTGGGGAATTGTTTCAGTGTGTGGGGAAGGGGTTTCAGTGTGTGGGGATGTGTTGCAGTGTGTTGGGAAGTTGTTTCAGTGTGTGGGGAAGGTTTTAACTGTGTGCTGAAGGGGTTTCAGTGTGTGGGGAAGGGGTTTCAGTGTGTGGGGAAGATTTTTCAGTATGAGCGGAAGGGGTTTCAGTGTGTGGGGAAGGGGTTTCAGCGTGTGGGGAATGTGTTTCAGTGTGCGGCGATGTGTTGCAGTGTGTGGGGATGGCGTTTCAGTGTGTGGGGAAGGTGTTTCAGTGTGTGGGGAAGGGGTTTCAGTGTGTGGGGAAGGGGTTTCAGTGTGTGGGGAAGGTGTTTCAGTGTGTGGGGAAGGTGTTGCAGTGTGTGGGGAAGGGATTTCAGTGTGTGGGGAAGGGGTTTCAGTGTTTGGGGAATGTGTTTCAGTGGATGGGGTAGTGTTCCAGTGTGTGGGGAAGGGGTTTCAGTGTGTGGTGAAGGGTTTCAGTGTGTGGGGAAGGTGTTTCAGTGTGTGCGGAAGGGGTTTCAGTGTGTGGGGAAGGTGTTTCAGTCTGTGGGGAAGTTGTTTCAGTTTGTGCGGTTGGTGTTTCAGTGTGTGGGGAAGCGGTTTCAGTGTGTGGGGAAGCTGTTTCACTGTGTGGGGAAGGGGTTTCAGTTTTATTGGGAAGGTGTTTTAGCGTTTGGGGATGTGTTTCAGTGTGTGGGGATGTGTTTCAGTGTGTCGGGAAGGGTTTCAGTGTGTGGGGAAGGAGTTTCATTGTGTGTTTATGGTTTTCAGTGTGTGGGGATGGGTTTTATTGTGTGGGGATGGGTTTCATTGTAGGCGGAAGGGGTTTCAGTGTGTGGGGAAGGTGTTTCAGTGTGTGTGGAAGGGGTTTCAGTGTGTGGGGACGTGTTTCCAGTTTCTGGGGAAGGAGTTTCAGTGAGTGGGGAAGTGTTTCAGTGTGTGGGGAAGGTGTTTCAGTATGTGAAGAAGGGTTTCGGTGTGTGGGGAAGGTGTTTCAGTGCGTGCGGAAGGGGTTTGAGTGTGTGGGGAAGGTGTTTCAGTGTATGGGGAACGTGTTTCAGTGTGTGGGGAAGGGGTTTCAGTGTGTGGGGAAGTTGTTTCAGTTTGTGGGGAAGGTGTTTCAGGGTGTGGGGAAGGGGTTTCAGTGTGTGGGGAAGAGTTTCAGTGTGTGGGGAAGGTGTTTCAGTGTGTGGGGAAGAGTTTCAGTGTGTGGGGAAGATGTTTCAGTGTGGGGGGAAGGTGTTTCAGTGTGTGGGGAAGGGGTTTCAGAGTGTGGGGAAGGTGTTTCAGTGTGTGGGGAAGGTGTTTCAGTGTGTGGGGAAGGGATTTCAGTGTGTGGGGAAGCTGTTTCAGTGTGTGGGGAAGGGGTTTCAGTGTTTGGGGAAGGTGTTTCAGTGTGTGGGGAAGGCGTTTCAGTGTGTGGGGAAGGGGTTTCAGTGTGTGGGAATTGTGATTCTGTGTGTTTGGAAGGGTTTCAGTGTGTGGGGAATGTGTTTCAGTGTGTGGTGAATGGGTTTCAGTGTTTGGGGAAGGGTTGCAGTGTGTGGGGAAGGGGTTTCAGTGTGTGGGGAAGGTGTTTCAGTGTGTGGGGATGTGTTGCAGTTTATGGGGATGGGGTTTCAGTGTGTGGGGAAGGTGTTTCAGAGTGTGGGGAAGGGGTTTCAGTGTGTGGGGATGGGTTTTCCAGTGTCTGGGGAAGGTGTTTCAGTGTGTGGAGAAGGGTTTCGGTGTGTGGGGAATGTGTTTCAGTGTGTGCGGAAGGGGTTTCAGTGTGTGGGGAAGGTGTTTCAGTGAATGGGGAACGTGTTTCAGTTTGTGGGGAAGGGGTTTCAGTGTGTCGGGAAGTTGTTTCAGTGTGTGGGGATGTGTTTCAGTGTATGGGGAAGGGGTTTTAGTGTTTGGGGAAGGGTTTCACTGTGTGTGGAAGGGGTTACAGTGTGTGGGGAAGGAGTTTCAGTGTGTGGGGGAGGTGTTTCAGTGTGTGTGGGGAAGGCGTTTCAGTGTGTGGGGAATTGTTTCAGTGTGTGGGGAAGGGGTTTCAGTGTGTGGGGAAGGGGTTTCAGTGTGTGGGGATGTGTTGCAGTGTGTTGGGAAGTTGTTTCAGTGTGTGGGGAAGGTTTTAACTGTGTGCTGAAGGGGTTTCAGTGTGTGGGGAAGGGGTTTCAGTGTGTGGGGAAGATTTTTCAGTATGTGCGGAAGGGGTTTCAGTGAGTGGGGAAGTGGTTTCAGTGTGTGGGGAAGATGTTTCAGTGTGTGGGGATGTGTTACAGTGTGTGGGGAAGGGGTTCAGTGTGTGGGGAAGGTGTTTCAGTGTGTGGGGTTGCGTTTCAGTGTGTGGGGATGGGTTTCAGTGTGTGGGGATGGGTTTCAGTGTGTGCGGAATGAGTTTCAGTGTGTGGGGAAGGTGTTTCTGTGTGTGGGGATGTGTTTCAGTGTGTGAGGAAGGGGTTTCAGTGTGTGGGGAAGGGGTTTCAGTGTGTGGGGATGGGTTTCAGTGTGTGCAGAAGGGGTTTCAGTGTGTGCGGAAGGTGTTTCAGTGTGTGGGGAAGGGGTTTCAGTGTGTGGGGAAGCTGTTTCATTGTGTGCTGAAGGGGTTTCAGTGTGTGGGAAGGGGATTCAGTGTGTGGGGAAGTTGTTTCAGTGTGTGGGGAAGGTGTTTCATTGTGTGCGGAAGGGTATTCAGTGTGTGGGGAAGGGGTTTCAGTTTGTGGGGAAGGGGTTGCAGTATGTGGGGAGGGGGTTTCATTGTGTGGGGAAGGGTTTCAGTGTGTGGTGAAGGGGTTCAGTGTGTGGGGAAGGGGTTTCAGTGTGTGGGAAGGATTACAGTGTCTGGGGACGGGTTTTCCGTGTTTGGGAAAGAGGTTTCAGTGTGTGGGACGTGTTTCAGTGTGTGCGGAAGGGGTTTCTGTGTGTAGGGAAGGTGTTTCAATGTGTGGGGAAGGAGTTTCTGTTTGTGGGGAAGGTGTTAAAGTGTGTGGGGAAGGGGATTCAGTGTGTGGGGAAGGGGTTTCAGTGTGTGGGGAAGGTGTTTCAGTGTGTGGGGAAGGGGTTGCAGAGTGTGCCGAAGGGTTTCAGTGTGTGGGGAAGGTGTTTCAGTGTGTGGGGAAGGGATTTCTGTGAGTGGGGAAGGTGTTTCCTTGTGTGCGGAAGGGGATTCAGTGTGTAGGGAAGTGGTTTCAGTGTGTAGGGAAGTGGTTTCAGTGTGTAGGGAAGGTGTTCATTGTGTGGGGATGGGTTTCATTGTGTGGGGAAGGGGTTTCAGTGTGAAGGGATGTGTTTCAGTGTTTGGGGAATGTGTTTCAGTGTGTGGGGAAGGGTTTCACTCTGAGCGGAAAGGGTTTCTGTGTGTGGGGAAGTGGTTTCAGTGTGTGGGGAAGGTGTTTCAGTGTGTGTGGAAGGGGTTTCAGTGTGTGGGGAAGGTGTTTCAGTGTGTGCGGAAGGGGTTTCAGTGTGTGCGGAAGGTGTTTCAGTGTGTGGGGAAGAGGTTTCAGTGTGTGGGGAAGCTGTTCCCTTGTGTGAGGAAGGGGTTTCAGTTGGTGGGGAAGGGGATTCAGTGTGTGGGGAAGTTGTTTCAGCGTGTGGGGAAGGTGTTTCATTGTGTGCGGAAGGGTATTCAGTGTGTGGGGAAGGGGTTACAGTTTGTGGGGAAGGGGTTGCAGTATGTGGGGAAGGGATTTCAGTGTGTGGGGAAGGGGTTCAGTGTGTGGGGAAGGGGTTTCACTGTGTGGGGAAGGGGTTTCAGTGTGTGGGGAAGTGTTTCAGTGTGTGGGGAAGGATTACAGTGTCTGGGGACGGGGTTTCAGTGTGTGGGAAAGGGGTTTCAGTGTGTGGAAGGGTTTCAGTGTGTGCGGAAGGGGTTTCTGTGTGTGGGGAAGGGGTTTCAGTGTGTGGGGAAGGAGTTTCAGTGTGTGGGGAAGGGGTTTCAGTGTGTGGGGAAGGATTTCACTGAGTGCAGAAGGGGTTTCAGTGTTTGGGGAAGGGGTTTCAGTGTGTGGGGAGGTTGTTTCAGTGTGTGGGAAACTGTTTCAGTGTGTGGGGAAGGCGTTTCAGTGTGTGGGGATGTGTTTCTGTGTGTTGCGAAGGCGTTTCAGTATGTGGGGATGTGTTTCAGTGTGTGGGGAAGGGGTTTCAGTGTGTGGGGAAGGTATTTCAGTGTGTGTGGAAGGCGTTTCAGTGTGTGGGAAGGTGTTTCAGTATTTGGGGAATGGGATTCAGTGTGTGGGGAAGGTGTTTCAGTGTGTGCGGAAGGGGTTTCAGTTTGTGCGGAAGGTGTTTCAGTGTGTGGGGAAGGTGTTTCAGTGTGTGCGGATGGGGTTTCAGTTTGTGCGGAAGGTGTTTCAGTGTGTGGGGAAGGGGTTTCAGTGTGTGGGAAGGTGTTTCATTGTGTGCAGATGGCGTTTAAGTGTGTGGGGAAGGGGATTCTGTGTGTGCGGAAGGTGTTTCAGTGTGTGCGGAAGGTGTTTCAGTGTGTGGTGAAGGGGTTTCAGTGTGTGGGGAAGCTGTTTCATTGTGTGCGGAAGGGGTTTCAGTTAGTGGGGAAGGGGATTCAGTGTTTGGGGAAGTTGTTTCAGCGTGTGGGGAAGTTGTTTCATTGTATGCGGACGGGTATTCAGTGTGTGGGGAAGTGGCATCAGCTTTGTGGGGAAGGGGTTGCAGTATGTGTGGAAGGGATCTCAGTGTGTGGGGAAGGATTGCAGCGTGTGGCGAAGGGGTTCAGTGTGTGGGGAAGGGGTTTCAGTGTGTGGGGAAGGGGTTTCAGTGTGTGGGGAAGTGTTTCAGTGTGTGGGGAGGATTACAGTGACGGGGACGGGGTTTCAGTGTGTGGGAAAGGAGCTTCAGTGTGTGGGGAAGGGTTTCAGTGTGTGCGGAAGGGGTTTCTGTGTGTGGGGAAGGTGTTTCAGTGTGTGGGGAAGGAGTTTCAGTGTGTGGGGAAGGGGTTTCAGTGTGTGGGGAAGGATTTCACTGAGTGCAGAAGGGGTTTCAGTGTTTGGGGAAGGGGTTTCAGTGTGTCGGGATGGTGTTTCAGTGTATGGGGTAGTGTTTCAGTGTGTGGGGAAGGCGTTTCAGTGTGTGGGGATGTGTGTCAGTGTGTGGGGAAGGGTTTCAGTGCTTGGGGATGTGTTTCAGTGTGTGGGGAAGGGGTTTCAGTGTGTGGGGAAGGTAGTTCAGTGTGTGTGGAAGGTGTTTCAGTGTGTGGGGAAGGTGTTTCAGTATGTGGGGAAGGGATTCAGTGTGTGGGAAAGGTGTTTCAGTGTGTGCAGATGGGGTTTCAGTTTGTGCGGAAGGTGTTTCAGTGTGTGGGGAAGGGGTTTCAGTGTGTGCGGAAGGTGTTTCATTGTGTGCAGATCGCGTTTAAGTGTGTGGGGAAGGGGATTCTGTGTGTGCGGAAGGTGTTTCATTGTGTGGGGAAGGTGTTTCATTATGTGTGGAAGGGTATTCAGTGTGTGGGGAAGGGGTTTCAATGTGTGGGGAGGGGATTTCAGTGTGTGGGGAAGGGTTTAACAGTGGGTGGAATGGGTTTCAGTGTGTGGGGAAGGTGTTTCAGTGTGTGGGGAAGGGGTTTCAGAATGTGGGGTAGGGGTTTCAGTGTGTGGGGAAGGGTGTCAGTGTGTGGGGCAGGGTTTCAGTGTGTGGGGAAGGTATTTCAGTGTGTGTGGAAGGTGTCTCAGTGTATGGGGAAGATGTTTCAGTGCGTGCGGATGGTGTTTCAGTGTGTGGGGAAGGTGTTTCAGTGTGTGGGGAAGGGGTTTCAGTGTGTGGGGAAGGTGTTTCATTGTGTGCGGAAGGCGTTTCAGTGTGTGGGGAAGGGGATTCTGTGTGTGCGGAAGGTGTTTCATTGTGTGGGGAAGGTGTTTCATTGTGTGTGGAAGGGAATTCAGTGTGTGGGGAATGGGTTTCAATGTGTGGGGAATGGGTTTCGGTGTGTGGGGAAGGTGCTTCAGTGTGTGTGGAAGCGGTTTCAGTATGTGGGGTAGGTTCAGTGTGTGGGGAAGGGTTTTAGTGTGTGGGGAAGGGTTTCAGTGTGTGCGGAAGGGGTATCTGTGTGTGAGGAAGGGTTTCAGTGTGTGGGGAATGTGTTACAGTGTTTGCGGAAGGGGTTTCGGTGTGTGGGGGAGGTGTCTCAGTGTGTGGGGAAGGTGTTTCAGTTTGAGTTGAAGGGGGTTCAGTGCGTGGGGAAGAGGTTTCAGTGTGTGGGGTAGGGTTTCACTGTGTGGTGAAGGGGTATCAGTGTGTGGGGAAGGTGTTTCAGTGTCTGGGGAAGGTATTTCAGTGTGTGGGGAAGGGATTTCAGTTTGTGGGGAAGGTGTTTCAGTGTGTGGGGGAGGTGTTTCAGTGAGTGGGGAAGTGGTTTCAGTGTGTGGGGAAGATGTTACAGTGTGTGGGGAAGGGGTTCAGTGTGTGGGGAAGGGGTTCAGTGTGTGGGGAAGGGGTTCAGTGTGTGGGGAAGGGGTTTCAGTGTGTGGGGATGGGTTTCTGTGTGTGCGGAAGGTGTTTCATTGTGTGGGGAAGATGTTTCATTGTGTGTGGAAGGGAATTCAGTGTGTGGGGAATGGGTTCAATGTGTGGGGAATGGGTTTCAGTGTGTGCGGAAGGTGTTTCAGTGTGTGTGGAAGGGGTTTCAGTGTGTGTGGAAGGGGTTTCAGTGTGTGGGGAAGGTTTTCAGTGTGTGCGGAAGGGGTATCTGCATGTGAGGAAGGGTTTCAGTGTGTGGGGAATGTGTTACAGTGTGTGCAGAAGTGGTTTCGGTGTGTGGCGGAGGTGTTTCAGTGTGTGGGGAAGGTGTTTCAGTTTGTGTGGAAGGGGTTTCAGTGCGTGGGGAAGAGGTTTCAGTGTGTGGGGTAGGGTTTCACTGTGTGATGAAGGGGTATCAGTGTGTGGGGAAGGTGTTTCAATGTCTGGGGAAGGTATTTCAGTGTGTGGGGAAGGGATTTCAGTGTGTGGGGGAGGTGTTTCAGTGAGTGGGGAAGTGGTTTCAGTGTGTGGGGAAGATGTTTCAGTGTGTGGGGATGTGTTACAGTGTGTGGGGAAGGGGTTCAGTGTTTGGGGAAGGTGTTTCAGTGTGTGGGGTTGCGTTTCAGTGTGTGGGGATGGGTTTCAGTGTGTGGGGATGGGTTTCAGTGTGTGTGGAAGGGGTTTCAGTGTGTGGGGAAGGTGTTTCTGTGTGTGGGGATGTGTTTCAGTGTGTGGGGAAGGGGGTTCAGTGTGTGGGGAAGGGGTTTCAGTGTGTGGGGATGGGTTTCAGTGTGTGGGGATGGGTTTCAGTGTGTGCGGAAGGGGTTTCAGTGTGTGAGGAAGGTGTTTCAGTGTGTGGGGAAGGGTTTCAGTGTGTGGGGAAGGGGTTTCAGTGTTTGGAGAAGGTGTTTCATTGTGTGGGGAAGGGGTTTCCGAGTGTGGGTAATGGTTTTAGTGTGTGGGAAAGGGTTTTCAGGGAGTGGGGAAGTGGTTTCAGAGTGTGGGGAAGGGTTTCAGAGTGTGGGGAAGGAGTTTCAGTGTGTGGGGAAGGGGTTTCAGTGTGTGGGGAAGGCGTTTCAGTGTGTGGGGAAGGGGATTCTGTGTGTGCGGAAGGTGTTTCATTGTGTGGGGAAGGTGTTTCATTGTGTGTGGAAGGGAATTCAGTGCGTGCGGAATGGGTTTCGGTGTGTGGGGAAGGTGCTTCAGTGTGTGTGGAAGGGGTTTCAGTATGAGGGGTAGGGATTTCAGTGTGTGGGGAAGGGTTTCAGTGTGTGGGGAAGGGTTTCAGTGTGTGCGGAAGGGGTATCTGTGTGTGAGGAATGGTTTCAGTGTGTGGTGAATGTGTTACAGTGTTTGCGGAAGGGGTTTTGGTGTGTGGGGGAGGTGTCTCAGTGTGTGGGGAAGGTGTTTCAGTTTGAGTTGAAGGGGGTTCAGTGCGTGGGGAAGAGGTTTCAGTGTGTGGGGTAGGGTTTCACTGTGTGGTGAAGGGGTATCAGTGTGGGGGGAAGGATTTCAGTGTGTGGGGAAGGTGTTTCAGTGTGTGGGGGAGGTGTTTCAGTGAGTGGGGAAGTGGTTTCAGTGTGTGGGGAAGATGTTTCAGTGTGTGGGGATGTGTTACAGTGTGTGGGGAAGGGGTTCAGTGTATGGGGAAGGTGTTTTAGTGTGTGGGGTTGCGTTTCAGTGTGTGGGGATGGGTTTCTGTGTGTGGGGAAGGTGTTTCATTGTGTGCAGAATGCGTTTCAGTGTGTGGGGAAGGGAATTATGTGTGTGCGGAAGGTGTTTCATTGTGTGGGGAAGGGGTTTCAGTGTGTGGGGATGGGTTTCAGTGTGTGGGGATGGGTTTCAGTGTGTGCGGAAGGGGTTTCAGTGTGTGAGGAAGGTGTTTCAGTGTGTGGGGAAGGGGTTTCAGTGTGTGGGGAAGGGGTTTCAGTGTGTGGGGAAGGGTTTCACTGTGTGCGGAAGGGGTTTCAGTGTGTGGGGAAGGGGTTTCAGTGTGTGGGGAAGGTCTTTCAGTGTGTGTGGAAGGGGTTTCAGCGTGTGGGGAAGGGGTTTCAATGTGTGGGGAAGGTGTTTCAGTGTGTGTGGAAGGGGTTTCAGTGTGTGCGGTAGAGGTTTCAGTGTTTGGGGAAGGGGTTTCAGTTTGTGGGGAAGGTGTTTCAGTGTGTGTGGAAGGGGTTTCAGTCTGTGGGGAGGGGTTTCACTGTGTGCGGAAGGAGTTTCAGTGTGTGGGGAAGGTGTTTCAGTGTGTGGGGAAGGTGTTTCAGTGTGTGGGAAGGGGTTTCAGTGTGTGGGTATGTGTTTTAGTGTGTGGGGAAGGGGTTTCAGTGTGTGGGGATGTGTTTCAGTGTGTGGGGAAGGTATTTCAGTGTGTGGGGAAGGGTTTCACTGTGTGGGGATGGTGTTTCAGTGTGTGCAGAAGGGGTTTCAGAGTGTGCAGAAGGCATTTCAGTGTGTGGGGAATGGGTTTCAGTATGTGGGGAAGGGGTTTCAGTGTGTGGGGAATGTGTTTCGGTGTGTGGTGAAGGGGTATCAGTGTGTGGGGAAGGTGTTTCAGTGTGTGGGGATGTGTTTCAGTGTTTGGGGAAGGGGTTTCAGTGCTTGGGGAAGGGTTTTACTGTGTGCGGAAGGGGTTTCAGTGTGTGGGGAGGGGGTTTCAGTGTGTGGGGAAGGTGTTTCAGTGTGTGTGGAAGGGGTTTCAGTGTTTGGGGAAGTGGTTTCAGTTTGTGGGGAAGGTGTTTCAGTGTGTGCGGAAGGGGTTTCAGTCTGTGGGGATGGGGTTTCAGTGTGTGGGGATGTGTTTCAGTGTGTGGGGAAGGGGTTTCAGTGTGTGGGGAGGTGTTTCACTGTGTGCAGAAGGAGTTTCAGTGTGTGGGGAAGGTGTTTCAGTGTGTGGGGAAGGTGTTTCAGTGTGTGGGAAGGGGTTTCAGTGTGTGGGTATGTGTTTTAGTGTGTGGGGAAGGGGTTTCAGTGTGTGGGGATGTGTTTCAGTGTGTGGGGAAGGTATTTCAGTGTGTGGGGAAGGGTTTCACTGTGTGGGGATGGTGTTTCAGTGTGTGCAGAAGGGGTTTCCGAGTGTGCAGAAGGCATTTCAGTGTGTGGGGAATGGGTTTCAGTATGTGGGGAAGGGGTTTCAGTGTGTGGGGAATGTGTTTCGGTGTGTGGTGAAGGGGTATCAGTGTGTGGGGAAGGTGTTTCAGTGTGTGGGGATGTGTTTCAGTGTTTGGGGAAGGGGTTTCAGTGCTTGGGGAAGGGTTTCACTGCGTGCGGAAGGGGTTTCAGTGTGTGGGGAGGGGGTTTCAGTGTGTGGGGAAGGTGTTTCAGTGTGTGTGGAAGGGGTTTCAGTGTTTGGGGAAGGGGTTTCAGTGTCTGCGGAAGGGGTTTCAGTGTGTGCGGAAGGGGTTTCAGTGTGTGGGTGAAGGTGTTTCATTGTGTGCGGAAGGAGTTTCAGTTTGTGGGGAAGGGGATTCAGTGTGTGGGGAAGGTGTTTCATTGTGTGGGCAAGGTGTTTCATTGTGTGCGGAAGGGTATTCAGTTTATGGGGAAGGTGTTTCAGTGTGTGGGGGAGGTGTTTCAGTGAGTGGGGATGTGGTTTCAGTGTGTGGGGAAGATGTTTCAGTGTGTGGGGATGTGTTACAGTGTGTGGGGAAGGGGTTCGGTGTGTGGGGAAGGTGTTTCAGTGTGTGGGGTTTCGTTTCAGTGTGTGGGGATGGGTTTCAGTGTGTGCGGAAGGGGTTTCAGTGTGTGGGGAAGGTGCTTCTGTGTGTGGGGATGTGTTTCAGTGTGTGGGGAAAGGGTTTCAGTGTGTGGGGATGCGTTTCAGTGTGTGGGGATGGGTTTCAGTGTGTGCCTAAGAGGTTTCAGTGTGTGGGGAAGGTGTTTCAGTGTGTGGGGAAGGGTTTCAGTGTGTGGGGAAGGGTTTCAGTGTGTGGGGAAGGGGTTTCAGTGTTTGGGGAAGGTGTTTCATTGTGTGGGGAAGGGGTTTCAGAGTGTGGGTAATGGTTTCAGTGTGTGGGAAAGGGGTTTCAGGGAGGGGGAAGGAGTTTCAGAGTGTGGGGAAGGGTTTCAGTGTGTGGGGAAGGGGTTTCAGTGTGTGGGGAAGGGGTTTCAGTGTGTGGGGATGTGATTCAGTGTGTGGAGAAGGGGTTTCAGTGTGTGGGGAAGGGGTTTCCGTGTGTGGGGAAGGGTTTCACTGTGTGCGGAAGGGGTTTCAGTGTGTGGGGAAGGGGTTTCAGTGTGTGGGGAAGGTGTTTCAGTGTGTGCGGAAGGGGTTTCAGTGTGTGGGGAAAGGGTTTCAGTGTGTGGGGAAGGTGTTTCAGTGTGTGTGGAAGGGGTTTCAGTGTGTGCGGTAGAGGTTTCAGTGTGTGGGGAAGGGGTTTCAGTTTGTGGGCAAGGTGTTTAAGTGTGTGCGGAAGGGGTTTCAGTGTGTGGGGATGCGGTTTCAGTGTGTGGGGAAGGGGTTTCAGTGTGTGGGGAAGGGGTTTCAGTGTGTGTGGATGGGTTCCACTGTGTGCGGAAGGGGTTTCAGTGTGTGGGGAAGGTGTTTCAGTGTGTGGGGAAGGCGTTTCAGTGTGTGGGAAGGGGTTTCAGTGTGTGGGTATGTGTTTTAGTTTGTGGGGAAGGGGTTTCAGTGTGTGGGGATGTTTGTCAGTGTGTGGGGAAGGTATTTCAGTGTGTGTGGGAAGGGTTTCACTGTGTGGGGATGGTGTTTCAGTGTGTGCAGAAGGGGTTTCAGTGTGTGCGGAAGGCATTTCACTGTGTGGGGAATGGTTTTCTGTATGTGGGGAAGGGGTTTCAGTGTGTGGGGAATGTGTTTCAGTGCGTGGTGAAGGGGTTTCAGTGTGTGGGGATGGGTTTCAGTGTGTGGGGATGGGTTTCAGTGTGTGCCTAAGGGGTTTCAGTGTGTGGGGAATGTGTTTCAGTGTGTGGGGAAGGGTTTCAGTGTGTGGGGAAGGTGTTTCATTGTGTGGGGAAGGGGTTTCAGAGTGTGGGTAATGGTTTCAGTTTGTGGGAAAGGGATTTCAGGGAGGGGGAAGGGGTTTCAGAGTGTGGGGAAGGGTTTCAGTGTGTGGGGAAGGGGTTTCAGTGTGTGGGGAAGGGGTTTCAGTTTGTGGGGATGTGATTCAGTGTGTGGAGAAGGGGTTTCAGTGTGTGGGGAAGGGGTTTCCGTGTGTGGGGAAGGGTTTCACTGTGTGCGGAAGGGGTTTCAGTGTGTGGGGAAGGGGTTTCAGTGTGTGGGGAAGGTGTTTCAGTGTTTCCGGAAGGGTTTCAGTGTGTGGGGAAGGGGTTTCAGTGTGTGGGGAAGGTGTTTTAATGTGTGTGGAAGGGGTTTCAGTGTGTGCGGTAGAGGTTTCAGTGTGTGGGGAAGGGGTTTCAGTTTGTGGGGAAGGTGTTTCACTGTGTGCGGAAGGGGTTTCAGTGTGTGGGGATGCGGTTTCAGTGTGTGGGGAAGGGGTTTCAGTGTGTGGGGAAGGGGTTTCAGTGTGTGGGGATGGGTTTCACTGTGTGCGGAAGGGGTTTCAGTGTGTGGGGAAGGTGTTTCAGTCTGTGGGCAAGGTGTTTAAGTGTGTGCGGAAGGGGTTTCAGTGTGTGGGGATGCGGTTTCAGTCTGTGGGGAAGGGGTTTCAGTGTGTGGGGAAGGGGTTTCAGTGTGTGTGGATGGGTTTCACTGTGTGCGGAAGGGGTTTCAGTGTGTGGGGAAGGCGTTTCAGTGTGTGGGAAGGGGTTTCAGTGTGTGGGTATGTGTTTTAGTTTGTGGGGAAGGGGTTTCAGTGTGTGGGGATGTTTGTCAGTGTGTGGGGAAGGTATTTCAGTGTGTGTGGGAAGGGTTTCACTGTGTGGGGATGGTGTTTCAGTGTGTGCAGAAGGGGTTTCAGTGTGTGCGGAAGGCATTTCACTGTGTGGGGAATGGGTTTCTGTATGTGGGGAAGGGGTTTCAGTGTGTGGGGAATGTGTTTCAGTGCGTGGTGAAGGGGTTTCAGTGTGTGGGGATGGGTTTCAGTGTGTGGGGATGGGTTTCAGTGTGTGCCTAAGGGGTTTCAGTGTGTGGGGAATGTGTTTCAGTGTGTGGGGAAGGGTTTCAGTGTGTGGGGAAGGGGTTTCAGTGTTTGGGGAAGGTGTTTCATTGTGTGGGGAAGGGGTTTCAGAGTGTGGGTAATGGTTTCAGTTTGTGGGAAAGGGATTTCAGGGAGGGGGAAGGGGTTTCAGAGTGTGGGGAAGGGTTTCAGTGTGTGGGGAAGGGGTTTCAGTGTGTGGGGAAGGGGTTTCAGTTTGTGGGGATGTGATTCAGTGTGTGGAGAAGGGGTTTCAGTGTGTGGGGAAGGGGTTTCCGTGTGTGGGGAAGGGTTTCACTGTGTGCGGAAGGGGTTTCAGTGTGTGGGGAAGGGGTTTCAGTGTGTGGGGAAGGTGTTTCAGTGTTTCCGGAAGGGTTTCAGTGTGTGGGGAAGGGGTTTCAGTGTGTGGGGAAGGTGTTTTAATGTGTGTGGAAGGGGTTTCAGTGTGTGCGGTAGAGGTTTCAGTGTGTGGGGAAGGGGTTTCAGTTTGTGGGGAAGGTGTTTCACTGTGTGCGGAAGGGGTTTCAGTGTGTGGGGATGCGGTTTCAGTGTGTGGGGAAGGGGTTTCAGTGTGTGGGGAAGGGGTTTCAGTGTGTGGGGATGGGTTTCACTGTGTGCGGAAGGGGTTTCAGTGTGTGGGGAAGGTGTTTCAGTCTGTGGGGAAGGTGTTTCAGTGTGTGGGAAGGGGTTTCAGTGTGTGGGTATGTGTTTTAGTGTGTGGGGAAGGGGTTTCAGTGTGTGGGGATGTGTTTCAGTGTGTGGGGAAGGTATTTCTGTGTTTGGGGAAGGGTTTCCCTGTGTGGGGATGGTGTTTCAGTGTGTGCAGAAGGGGTTTCAGTGTGTGCGGAAGGCATTTCAGTGTGTGGGGAATGGGTTTCAGTATGTGGGGAAGGGGTTTCAGTGTGTGGGGAATGTGTTTCAGTGTGTGGTGAAGGGGTATCAGTGTGTGGGGAAGGTGTTTCAGTGTGTGGGGAAGCGTTTCACTGTGTGAGGAAGGGGTTTCAATGTGTGGGGAGGGGGTTTCAGTGTGTGGGGAAGGTGTTTCAGTGTGTGTGGAAGGGGTTTCAGTGTGTGGGGAAGGGGTTTCAGTGTCTGCGGAAGGTGTTTCAGTGTGTGCCGAAGGTGTTTCATTGTGTGCGGAAGGGTATTCAGTGTGTGGGGAAGGGGTTTCAGTGTGTGGGGAGGGTGTTTCAGTGTGTGGGGATGGGTTTAACTGTGCGCGGAAGGGGTTTCAGTGTGTGGGGAAGTTGTTTCAGTGTGTGGGGAAGGGGTTTCAGTATGTGGGGAAGGGGTTTCAGTGTGTGGGGAAGGGTTTCAGTGAGTGGGAAAGGGGGTCAGTGTGTGGGGAAGTGGTTTCAGTGTGTGGGGAAGGGGTTTCAGTACGTGGGGAAGGGGTTTCAGTGTGTGGGGAAGGAGTTTCAGTGTGTGGGGAAGTGTTTCAGTGTGTGGGGAAGGATTACAGTGTCTGGGGACGGGGTTTCAGTGTGTGGGAAAGGGGTTTCCGTGTGTGGGGAAGGGTTTCAGTGTGTGCGGAAGGGGTTTCAGTGTGTGGGGAAGGGTTTCAGTGTGTGGGGAAGGTTTTCAGTGTGTGGGGAAGAGGTTTCATTATGTGGGGAAGGGTTTCACTGAGTGCACAAGGGGTTTCAGTGTTTGGGGAAGGGGTTTCAGTCTGTGGTGAAGGTGTTTCAGTGTGTGGGGATGTGTTTCAGTGTGTGGGGAAGGCGTTTCAGTGTGTGGGGACGTGTTTCAGTTTGTGGGGAAGGGGTTTCAGTGTGTGGGGATGTGTTTCAGTGTGTGGGGAAGGGGTTGCAGTGTGTGGGGAAGGTGTTTCAGTGTGTGTTGAAGGGGTTTCAGAGTGTGGGGTGGCGTTTCCGTGTGTGGGGAAGGTGTTTCAATGTGTGGGGAAGGGGTTTCAGTGTGTGGGGATGTGATTCAGTGTGTGGAGAAGGGGTTTCAGTGTGTGGGGAAGGGGTTTCCGTGTGTGGCGAAGGGTTTCACTGTGTGCGGAAGGGGTTTCAGTGTGTGGGGAAGGGGTTTCAGTGTGTGGGGACGGTGTTTCAGTGTGTGCGGAAGGGGTTTCAGTGTGTTGGGAAGGGGTTTCAGTGTGTGGGGAAGGGGTTTCAGTGTGTGGGGAAGGGGTTTCAGTGTGTGGGGAAGCGTTTCACTGTGTGCGGAAGGGGTTTCAGTGTGTGGGGAAGGGGTTTCAGTGCCTGCGGAAGGTGTTTCAGTGTGTGCCGAAGGTGTTTCATTGTGTGCGGACGGGTATTCAGTGTGTGCGGAAGGGGTTTCAGTGTGTGGGGAGGGGGTTTCAGTGTGTGGGGATGGGTTTAACTGTGCGCGGAAGGGGTTTCAGTGTGTGGGGAAGTTGTTTCAGTGTGTGGGGAAGGGGTTTCAGTATGTGGGGAAGGGGTTTCAGTGTGTGGGGAAAGGTTTCAGTGAGTGGGGAAGGGGGTCAGTGTGTGGGGAAGGGGTTTCAGTGTGTGGGGAAGGGGTTTCAGTGTGTGGGCAATGGGTTTCAGTGTGTGGGGAAGTGTTTCAGTGTGTGGGGAAGGATTACAGTGTCTGGGGACGGGGTTTCAGTGTGTGGGAAAGGGGTTTCCGTGTGTGGGGAAGGGTTTCAGTGTGTGCGGAAGGGGTTTCAGTGTGTGGGGAAGGGTTTCAGTGTGTGGGGAAGGTGTTTCAGTGTGTGGGGAAGGGGTTTCAGTATGTGGGGAAGGGTTTCACTGAGTGCACAAGGGGTTTCAGTGTTTGGGGAAGGGGTTTCAGTCTGTGGTGAAGGTGTTTCAGTGTGTGGGGATGTGTTTCAGTGTGTGGGGAAGGGGTTTCAGTGTGTGGGGATGTGTTTCAGTGTGTGGGGAAGGGGTTGCAGTGTGTGGGGAAGGTGTTTCAGTGTGTGTTGAAGGGGTTTCAGTGTGTGGGGAGGCGTTTCAGTGTGTGGGGAAGGGGTTTCAGTGTGTGGGGAAGGGGTTTCAGTGTGTGGGGATGTGATTCAGTGTGTGGAGAAGGGGTTTCAGTGTGTGGGGAAGGGTTTCCGTGTGTGGTGAAGGGGTTTCAGTGTCTGCAGAAGGGGTTTCAGTGTGTGTGGAATGTGTTTCAGTGTGTGGGGAAGGGGTTTCAGTGTGTGGGAAAGGTGTTTCATTGTGTGCGGAAGTGGTTTCAGTTTGTGGGGAAGGGGATTCAGTGTGTGGGGAAGGTGTTTCATTGTGTGGGGAAGGTGTGTCATTGTGTGCGGAAGGGTATTCAGTGTGTGGGGAAGGGGTTTCAGTGTGTGGGGAGGGGGTTTCAGTTTGTGTGGATGGGTTTAACTGTGCGCGGAAGGGGTTTCAGTGTGTGGGGAAGTTGTTTCAGTGTGTGGGGAAGGGGTTTCAGTATGTGGGGAAGGGGTTTCCGTGTGTGGGGAAGGGTTTCAGTGTGGGCAGAAGGGGTTTCAGTGTGTGGGGAAGGGTTTCAGTGTGTGGGGAAGGTGTTTCAGTGTGTGGGGAAGGGGTTTCAGTGTATGGGGAAGGGTTTCACTGAGTGCACAAGGGGTTTCAGTGTTTGGGGAAGGGGTTTCAGTTTGTGGTGAAGGTGTTTCAGTGTGTAGGAATGTGTTTCAGTGTGTGGGGAAGGCGTTTCAGTGTGTGGGGATGTGTTTCAGTTTGTGGGGAAGGGGTTTCAGTGTGTGGGGATGTGTTTCAGTGTGTGGGGAAGGGTTTGCAGTGTGTGGGGAAGGTGTTTCAGTGTGTGTTGAAGGGGTCTCAGTGTGTGGGGAGGCGTTTCAGTGTGTGGGGATGTGTTTCAGTGCGTGGGGAAAGTGTTTCAGTTTGTGCGGAAGAAGTTTCAGTTTCTGCGGAAGGTGTTTCAGTGTGTGGGGAAGGGGTTTCAGTGTGTGGGGAAGGGGATTCTGTGTGTGGGGAAGGTGTTTCATTGCGTGGGGAAGATTTTTCATTGTGTGTGGAAGGGTATTCAGTGTGTGTGGAAGGGGTTTCAGTGTGTGGGGAAGGGGATTCTGTGTGTGGGGAAGGTGTTTCATTGTGTGGGGAAGGTGTTACAGTGTGTGGGGAAGGGGGTTCAGTATGTGGGGTAGGGGTTTCAGTGTGTGGGGAAGGGTTTCAGTGTGTGGGGCAGGCTTTCAGTGTGTGGGGAAGGTGTTTCAGTGTGTGGGGAAGGGTTCTCAGTGTGTGGGGAAGTGTTTCAATGTGTGGGGAAGGGGTTTCAGTGTGTGGGGAAGGGTTACAGTGTGTGGAGACGGGGTTTCAGTGTGTGGGGATGGGGTTTCAGTATGTGGGGAAGGGTTTCAGTGTTTGCGGAAGGGGTTTCAGTGAGTGGGGAAGGGTTCCAGTGTGTGGGGAATGTGTTACAGTGTGTGCGGAAGTGGTTTCAGTGTGTGGGGAAGTTGTTTCAGTGTGTGGGGAAGGGGTTTCAGTATGTGGGGAAGGGGTTTCAGTGTGTGGGGAAGGGGTTTCAGTGTGTGGAGAAGGGGTTTCAGTGTGTGGGGAAGTGTTTCAGTGTGTGGGGAAGGATTACAGTGTCTGGGGAAGGGGTTTCAGTGTGTGGGAAAGGGGTTTCCGTGTGTGGGGAAGGGTTTCAGTGTGTGCGGAAGGGGTTTCAGTGTGTGGGGAAGGGTTTCAGTGTGTGGGGAAGTTGTTTCAGTGTGTGGGGAAGGGGTTTCAGTATGTGGGGAAGGGTTTCACTGAGTGCACAAGGGGTTTCAGTGTTTGGGGAAGGGGTTTCAGTCTGTGGTGAAGGTGTTTCAGTGTGTGGGGATGTGTTTCAGTGTGTGGGGAAGGGGTTTCAGTGTGTGGGGATGTGTTTCAGTGTGTGGGGAAGGGGTTGCAGTGTGTGGGGAAGGTGTTTCAGTGTGTGTTGAAGGGGTTTCAGTGTGTGGGAAGGGGTTTCAGTGTGTGGGTATGTGATAGCGAGTGATAGTGAGTGTCAGAGAGTGTCAGAGAGAGATAGAGAGTGCTAGAGAGTGTCAGAGAGTGTCAGAGAGTGTCAGAGAGTGTCAGAGAGTGTCAGAGAGTGATAGTGAGTGTCAGAGAGTGTCAGAGAGTGTCAGAGAGTGTCAGAGAGTGTCAGAGAGTGTCAGAGAGTGTCAGAGAGTGATAGTGAGTGTCAGAGAGTGTCAGAGAGTGTCAGAGAGTGTCAGAGAGTGATAGTGAGTGTCAGAGAGTGTCAGAGAGTGTCAGAGAGTGTCAGAGAGTGTCAGAGAGTGTCAGAGAGTGTCAGAGAGTGATAGTGAGTGTCAGAGAGTGTCTGAGAGTGTCAGAGAGTGTCAGAGAGTGTCAGAGAGTGTCAGAGAGTGATAGCGAGTGATAGCGAGTGATAGAGAGTGTCAGAGAGTGATAGAGAGTGATAGAGAGTGTCAGAGAGTGTAAGAGAGAGATAGAGAGTGATGGAGAGTGAGAGAGAGTGACAGAGAGTGTCAGAGAGTGTCAGAGTGTGTCAGAGAGAGATAGAGTGTGATAGAGAGTGATCGAGAGTGATCGTGAGTGTCAGAGAGTGACAGAGAGTGATAGTGAGTGCCAGAGTGTGTCTGAGAGTGTCAGAGAGTGTCAGAGAGTGTCAGAGAGTGTCAGAGAGTGTCAGAGAGTGTCAGAGAGTGATAGCGAGTGATAGATAGTGTCAGCGAGTGATAGTGAGAGTCTGAGAGTGTCAGAGTGTGTCAGAGAGGGATAGAGAGTGTCAGAGAGTGATAGAGTGTGTCAGAGATTGTCAGAGAGTGATAGTGAGTTTCGGAGAGTGTCTGAGAGTGTCAGAGAGTGATACAGTGTGTCAGAGAGTGTAAGAGAGTGACAGAGAGAGATAGAGAGTGTCAGAGAGTGTCAGAGAGTGTCAGAGAGTGATAGAGAGTGATAGAGAGTGTCAGAGGGTGATAGTGAGTGTCAGAGAGTGATAGAGAGTGTCTGAGATTGTCAGAGAATGTCAGAGAGTTCAAGAGTGTGTCAGAGAGTGTCAGAGAGTGTCAGAGAGTGATAGTGAATGTGTGAGAGTGTCTGAGAGTGTCTGAGATTTTCAGAGAATGTCAGAGAATGTCAGAGAGTGATAGAGAGTGTCAGAGAGTGTCAGAGAGTTC
This sequence comes from Heterodontus francisci, assembly GCF_036365525.1. Lineage (NCBI taxonomy): Eukaryota > Metazoa > Chordata > Chondrichthyes > Heterodontiformes > Heterodontidae > Heterodontus > Heterodontus francisci. The sequence goes on along the minus strand of NW_027142143.1, from coordinate 686,073 downwards.
AAGAGAGTGTCAGAGAGTGATAGTGAGTGTCTGAGAGTTTCAGAGTGTTTCAGAGATTGATAGAGAGTGAGAGAGAGTGATAGAGAGTGACAAAGAGTGACAGAGAGTGTCAGAGAGTGTCAGTGAGTGTCAGAGAATGATAGTGAGTGTCTGAGTGTGTCAGAGTGTGTCAGAGTGTGTCAGAGAATGTCAGAGAGAGTCTGAGAGTGTCTGAGAGTGTCAGAGAGTTTAAGAGAGAGTCAGAGAATGTCAGAAAGTGATAGAGAGTGGCAGAGAGTGTCAGAGAGTGATTTTGAATGTCAGAGTGTATCAGAGAGTGATAGTGAATATCTGAGAGTGTCAGAGAGTGTCTGAGAGTGTCAGAGAGTGTTAGAGAGTGTTAGAGAGTGTTAGAGAGTGTCAGAGAGTGTCAGAGAGTGTCAGAGAGTGATAGAGAGTGAAAGAGAGTGTCAGCGAGTGATAGTGAGTGTCTGAGAGTGATAGTGAGTGTCAGAGAGTGTCAGAGAGTGTCAGAGTGTGTCAGAGAATGTCAGAGAGTGATAGAGAGTGATAGAGAGCGATAGAGAGTGTCAGAGAGTGTCAGAGAGTCTCAGAGAGTGTCAGAGAGTGATAGAGAGTGATAGAGAGTGATAGAGAGTGTCAGCGAGTGATAGTGAGTGTCTGAGAGTGTCAGAGTGTGTCAGAGAGGGATAGAGAGTGTCAGAGAGTGTCAGAGAGTGATAGAGAGTGATAGAGAGTGATAGAGAGTGAGAGAGAGTGAGAGAGAGTGACAGAGAGTGTCAGAGTGTGTCAGAGAGAGATAGAGTGTGATAGAGAGTGATCGAGAGTGATCGAGAGTGATCGTGAGTGTCAGAGAGTGTCAGAGAGTGATAGTGAGTGTCAGAGAGTGTCAGAGAGTGTCTGAGAGTGTCAGAGAGTGTCAGAGAGTGATAGAGAGTGACAGAGAGTGTCAGCGAGTGATAGTGAGAGTCTGAGAGTGTCAGAGTGTGTCAGAGAGGGATAGAGAGTGGCAGAGAGTGGCAGAGAGTGTCAGAGAGTGATTTTGAATGTCAGAGTGTATCAGAGAGTGATAGTGAATATCTGAGAGTGTCAGAGAGTGTCTGAGAGTGTCAGAGAGTGTTCGAGAGTGTCAGAGAGTGTCAGAGAGTGTCAGAGAGTGATAGAGAGTGAAAGACAGTATCAGCGAGTGATAGTGAGTGTCTGAGAGTGTCAGAGAGTGTCAGAGAGTGTCAGAGAGTGTCAGAGAGTGTCAGCGAGTGTCAGCGAGTGTCAGCGAGTGTCAGCGAGTGTCAGAGAGTGTCAGAGAATGTCAGAGAGTGATAGAGAGTGATAGAGAGTGATAGAGAGTGATAGAGAGTGATAGAGAGTGATAGAGAGTGATAGAGAGTGATAGAGATTGTCAGAGAGTGTCAGAGAGTTTCAGAGAGTGTCAGAGAGTGATAGATAGTGTCAGCGAGTGATAGTGTGTGTCTGAGAGTGTCTGAGAGTGTCAGAGAGTGATAGAGAGTGATAGAGTGTGTCAGAGGGTGATAGTGAGTGTCAGAGAGTGATAGAGAGTGTCTGAGAGTGTCTGAGATTGTCAGAGAATGTCAGAGAGTTCAAGAGTGTGTCAGAGAGTGTCAGAGAGTGTCAGAGAATGTCAGAGAACGTCAGAGAGTGATAGAGAGTGTCAGAGAATGTCAGAGAGTGATAGTGAGTGTCAGAGAGTGTCAGAGAGTGTCAGAGAGTGTCAGAGAGTGTCAGAGAGTGTCAGAGAGTGTCAGAGAGTGATAGCGAGTGATAGAGAGTGTCAGCGAGTGATAGTGAGAGTCTGAGAGTGTCAGAGTGTGTCAGAGAGGGATAGAGAGTGTCAGAGAGAGTAAGAGAGAGATAGAGAGAGATAGAGAGTGATAGAGAGTGAGAGAGAGTGACAGAGAGTGTCAGAGTGTGTCAGAGAGAGATAGAGAGTGATAGAGAGTGATAGAGAGTGATAGAGAGTGATAGAGAGTGATCGAGAGTGATCGTGAGTGTCAGAGAGTGTCAGAGAGTGTCAGAGAGTGTCAGAGAGTGATAGCGAGTGATAGAGAGTGTCAGCGAGTGATAGTGAGAGTCTGAGAGTGTCAGAGTGTGTCAGAGAGGGATAGAGAGTGTCAGAGAGTGATAGAGTGTGTCAGAGATTGCCAGAGAGTGATAGTGAGAGTCTGAGAGTGTCAGAGTGTGTCAGAGAGTGATAGAGAGTGATAGAGTGTCTGAGAGTGTCTGAGAGTGTCTGAGAGTGTCTGAGAGTGTCTGAGAGTGTCTGAGAGTGATCGAGAGTGTCAGAGAGTGTAAGAGAGAGATAGAGAGTGATAGAGAGTGAGAGAGAGTGACAGAGAGTGTCAGAGTGTGTCAGAGAGAGATAGAGAGTGATAGAGAGTGATAGAGAGTGATAGAGAGTGATCGAGAGTGATCGAGAGTGATCGTGAGTGTCAGAGAGTGTCAGAGAGTGTCAGAGAGTGTCAGAGAGTGATAGCGAGTGATAGAGAGTGTCAGCGAGTGATAGTGAGAGTCTGAGAGTGTCAGAGTGTGTCAGAGAGGGATAGAGAGTGTCAGAGAGTGATAGAGTGTGTCAGAGATTGCCAGAGAGTGATAGTGAGAGTCTGAGAGTGTCAGAGTGTGTCAGAGAGTGATAGAGTGTGTCAGAGAGTGTAAGAGTGTGTCAGAGAGTGTCAGAGAGTGTCAGAGAGTGATAGAGAGTGATAGAGTGTCTGAGAGTGTCTGAGAGTGTCTGAGAGTGATCGAGAGTGTCAGAGAGTGTAAGAGAGAGATAGAGAGTGATAGAGAGTGATAGAGAGTGATAGAGAGTGAGAGAGAGTGAGAGAGAGTGAGAGAGAGTGAGAGAGAGTGACAGAGAGTGACAGAGAGTGACAGAGAGTGACAGAGAGTGACAGAGAGTGTCAGAGAGTGTCAGAGAGAGATAGAGTGTGATAGAGAGTGATAGAGAGTGATCGAGAGTGATCGTGAGTGTCAGAGAGTGTCAGAGAGTGATAGTGAGTGTCAGAGAGTGTCTGAGAATGTCAGAGAGTGTCAGAGAGTGTCAGAGAGTGTCAGAGAGTGTCAGAGAGTGATAGCGAGTGATAGAGAGTGTCAGAGAGTGATAGAGAGTGTAAGAGAGAGATAGAGAGTGATAGAGAGTGAGAGAGAGTGACAGAGAGTGTCAGAGTGTGTCAGAGAGAGATAGAGTGTGATAGAGTGTGATAGAGTGTGATAGAGAGTGATAGAGAGTGATAGAGAGTGATCGAGAGTGATCGTGAGTGTCAGAGAGTGATAGTGAGTGTCAGAGAGTGTCTGAGAGTGTCTGAGAGTGTCAGAGAGTGTCAGAGAGTGATAGAGTGTGTCAGAGAGTGTAAGAGTGTGTCAGAGAGTGTCAGAGAGTGATAGAGAGTGATAGTGTCTGAGAGTGTCTGAGAGTGATCGAGAGTGTCAGAGAGTGTAAGAGAGAGATAGAGAGTGAGAGAGAGTGAGAGAGAGTGAGAGAGAGTGACAGAGAGTGTCAGAGAGTGTCAGAGAGAGATAGAGTGTGATAGAGAGTGATAGAGAGTGATCGAGAGTGATCGTGAGTGTCAGAGAGTGATAGTGAGTGTCAGAGAGTGATAGTGAGTGTCAGAGAGTGTCTGAGAATGTCAGAGAGTGTCAGAGAGTGTCAGAGAGTGTCAGAGAGTGTCAGAGAGTGTCAGAGAGTGATAGCGAGTGATAGAGAGTGTCAGAGAGTGATAGAGAGTGTCAGAGAGTGTAACAGAGAGATAGAGAGTGATAGAGAGTGAGAGAGAGTGACAGAGAGTGTCAGAGTGTGTCAGAGAGAGATAGAGTGTGATAGAGAGTGATAGAGAGTGATCGAGAGTGATCGTGAGTGTCAGAGAGTGATAGTGAGTGTCTGAAAGTGCCTGAGAGTGTCGGAGTGTGGCAGAGAGTGATAGAGAGTGATAGTGAATGTCTGAGAGTGTCAGAGAGGGTCAGAGGGTGATAGTGAGTGTCAGAGGGTTATAGTGAGTGTCTGAGAGTGTCAGAGAGTGTCAGAGAGCGATAGTGAATGTCTGAGAGTGTCAGAGAATGTCAGAGTGTGATAGTGAATGTCAGAGAGTGTCAGTGAGATTCAGAGAGTGATAGTGAGCGTCCGACAGTTTCAGAGAGTGATAGTGAGTGTCAGAGAGTGTCAGAGAGTGATAGTGAGTGTCTGAGAGTGTCAGAGAGATTCAGACAGTGTCTGAGAGTGTCAGAGAGTGTCAGAGAGTGATAGAGAGTGAAAAAGATTGATAGAGAGTGATAGAGAGTAACAGAGAGTGTCAGAGAGTGTCAGAGAGTGTCAGCGAGTTATAGAGAGTGTCAGAGAGTGTCAGAGAGTGTCAGAGTGATAGTGAGTGTCTGAGAGTGTCTGAGAGTGTCTTAGATTGTCAGAGAGTTATAGAGAGCGTCAGAGAGTTATAGAGAGTGTCAGAGAGTGTCAGAGAGTGTCAAAGAGTGTCAGAGAGTGTTAGTGAGTGTCTGAGAGAGTCTGAGATATTCAGAGAGTGCCAGAGAGTTTCAGAGAGTGTCAGAGAGTGTCGGAGTGTGATAGAGAGTGTCAAAGAGTGATAGAGAGTGTCAGAGAGTGATAAAGAGTGTCAGAGAGTATCAGAGAGTGATAGTGAGTGTCTGAGAGTGTCAGAGAGTGTCAGAATGTGATAGAGAGTGTCAGAGAGTTATAGTGAATGTCAGAGAGTATCAGAGAGTGATAGTGAGCGTCTGAGTGTTTCTGAGAGTGACAGAGAGTGTCAGAGATTGTCAGAGAGTGATAGAGAGTGTCAGAGAGTGATGGTGAGTCTCTGAGAGTGTCAGAGAGAGTCAGAGAGATAGAGAGTTTCAGAGAGTGATAGAGAGTGATAGAGAGTGATAGAGAGTGATAGAGAGTGATAGAGAGTGATTGAGAGTGATAGTGAGTGTCAGATAGTGATAGTGAGTGTCAGAGAGTGGCAGAGAGTGATAGAGAGTGGCAGACAGTGTGAGAGAGTGTCAGAGAGAGATAGAGATTGTCAGAGAGTGATAGTGAGTGTCAGAGAGAGATAGAGAGTGTCAGAGAGTGATAGTGTGTGTCTGAGAGTGTCAGAGAGTGTCAGAGAGCAATAGAGAGTGTCAGAGAGTGTCAGAGAGTGTCAGAGAGTGTCAGAGAGTGTCAGAGAGTGTCAGAGAGTGTTAGAGATGGATAGAGATGGATAGAGAGTGGTAGAGAGTGTCAGAGAGTGTCAGAGCGTGATAGTGAGTGTCTGAGAGTGTCTGAGAGTGTCTTAGATTGTCAGAGAGTTATAGAGTGCGTCAGAGAGTTATAGAGTGTGTCAGAGAGTGTCAGAGAGTGTCAAAGAGTGTCAGAGAGTGTTAGTGAGTGTCTGAGAGAGTCTGAGATATTCAGAGAGTGCCAGAGAGTTTCAGAGAGTGTCAGAGAGTGTCGGAGTGTGATAGAGAGTGTCAAAGAGTGATAGAGAGTGTCAAAGAGTGATAGAGAGTGTCAGAGAGTGATAGAGAGTGTCAAAGAGTGATAGAGAGTGTCAGAGAGTGATAGAGAGTGTCAGAGAGTGATAGTGAGTGTCAATGAGTATCAGAGAGTGATAGTGAGTGTCTGAGAGTGTCAGAGAGTGATAGAGCGTGTCAGAGAGTGATAGTGAGTGTCAGAGAGTATCAGAGAGTGATAGAGAGTGTCAGAGAGTGTCAGAGAGTGAAAGAGACTGTCAGAGAGTGTCAGAGAGATATAGAGAGTGTCAGAGGGTGTTAGTGAGTGTCAGAGAGAGATAGAGAGTGTCAGAGAGTGATAGTGTGTGTCTGAGAGTGTCAGAGAGTGTCAGAGAGAGTCAGAGAGCGATAGAGAGTGATAGAGAGTGTCAGAGAGAGATAGAGAGTGTCAGAGAGTGATAGAGCGTGTCAGAGAGTGTCAGAGAGTGATAGTGAGTGTCAGAGAGTCTCAGAGAGAGATAGAGAGTGTCAGTGAGTGATAGTGAGTGTCAGAGAGTGTCAGAGAGTGATAGAGAGTGTCAGAGAGTGTCAGAGAGTTTCAGAGAGAGACAGAGATTGTCAGAGAGTGATAGAGAGTGTCAGAGAGTTTCAGAGAGAGATCGAAAGTGTCAGAGAGTGATAGTGAGTGTCTGAGAGGGTCAGAGAGTGTCAGAGAGCGATAGAGAGTGATAGAGTGTGTCAGAGAGTGTCAGAGAGAGATAGATAGTGTCAGAGAGTGATAGTGTGTGTCTGAGAGTGTCAGAGAGTGTCAGAGAGCGATAGAGAGTGATAGAGAGTGTCAGAGAGAGATAGAGAGTGTCTGAGAGTGTCTGAGAGTGTCAGAGAGTGTCAGAGAGCGATAGAGAGTGATAGAGAGTGTCAGAGAGAGATAGAGAGTGTCAGAGAGTGATAGAGAGCGATAGAGAGTGATAGAGAGTGTCAGAGAGAGATAGAGAGTGTCAGAGAGTGATAGAGAGTGTCAGAGAGTGATAGAGAGTGTCAGAGAATGTCAGAGAGTGATAATGAGTGTCAGAGAGTGTCAGAGAGAGATAGAGAGTGTCAGAGAGTGATCAAGAGTGTCAGAGAGTATCAGAGAGTAATAGTGAGTGTCAGAGAGTGTCAGAGAGCAATGGAGTGTGATAGAAAGTGTCAGAGAGAGATAGAGAGTGTCAGAGAGTGATAGAGAGTGTCAGAGAGTGTCAGAGAGTGATAATGCGTGTCAGAGAGTGTCAGAGAGAGATAGAGAGAGTCAGAGAGTGATAGAGAGTGTCAGAGAGTGTCAGAGAGTGATAATGTGTGTCAGAGAGTGTCAGAGAGTGTCAGAGAGTGATAGAGAGCGATAGAGAGTGATAGAGAGTGTCAGAGAGAGATAGATTATGTCAGAGAGTGATAGAGAGTGTCAGAGAGTTTCAGAGAGTGTCAGAGAGAGATCGAGAGTGTCAGAGAGTGATATTGAGTGTCTGAGAGTTTCAGAGAGTGTCAGAGAGTGATAATGAGTGTCAGAGAGTGTCAGAGAGAGATAGAGAGTGTCAGAGAGTGATCGAGAGTGTCAGAGAGTATCAGAGAGTGATAGTGAGTGTCAGAGAGTGTCAGAGAGTGATAGAGAGTGTCAGAGAGAGAGTGTCAGAGAGAGATAGAGAGTGTCAGAGAGTGATAGAGAGTGTCAGAGAGTTTCAGAGAGTGTCAGAGAGAGATAGAGAGTGTCAGATCGTGATATTGAGTGTCAGAGAGTGTCAGAGAGAGATAGAGAGTGTCAGAGAGTGATAGAGAGTGTCAGAGAGTGTCAGAGAGTGATAGTGATTGTCAGAGAGTGTCAGAGAGAGATAGAGAGTGTCAGTGAGTGATAGTGAGTGTCAGAGAGTGTCAGAGAGTGATAGAGAGTGTCAGAGAGTGTCAGAGAGTTTCAGAGAGAAACAGAGAGTGTCAGAGAGTTTCAGAGAGAGAGAGAGAAAGTGTCAGAGAGTGATAGTGAGTGTCTGAGAGGGTCAGAGAGTGTCAGAGAGCGATAGAGAGTGATGGAGTGTGTCAGAGTGTCAGAGAGAGATAGATAGTGTCAGAGAGTGATAGTGTGTGTCTGAGAGTGTCAGAGAGTGTCAGAGAGCGATAGAGAGTGTCAGAGAGTGTCAGAGAGTGATAATGAGTGTCAGAGAGTGTCAGAGAGAGATAGAGAATGTCAGAGAGTCATAGAGAGTGTCAGAGAGTATCAGAGAGTGATAGTGAGTGTCAGAGAGTTTCAGAGAGAGATAGAGAGTGTCAGATAGTGATATTGAGTGACTGAGAGTGTCAGAGAGTGTCAGAGAGCGATAGAGAGTGTCAGAGAGTGTCAGAGAGAGATAGAGTGTCAGAGAGTGATAGAGAGTGTCCGATAGTGTCAGAGAGTGATAATGAGTGTCAGAGAGTGTCAGAGAGAGTTAGAGAGTGTCAGAGAGTGATAGAGAGTGTCAGAGAATGTCAGAGATTGATAATGAGTGTCAGAGAGCGATGGAGATTGATAGAGAGTGTCAGAGAGAGATAGAGAGTGTCAGAGAGTGGTAGAGAGTGTCAGAGAGTGATATTGAGTGTCTGAGAGTGTCAGAGGGTGTCAGCGAGCGATACAGATTGATAGAGTGTGTCAGAGAGTGTCAGAGAGAGATAGAGAGTGTCAGAGAGTGCTAGAGAGTGTCAGAGAGTGTCAGAGAGAGATAGTGAGTGTCAGAGAGTGTCAGAGAGTGATAGAGAGTGTCAGTGAGTGATAGTGAGTGTCAGAGAGTGTCAGAGAGAGATAGAGAGTGTCAGAGAGTGATAGCGAGTGTCTGAGTGTGTCAGAGAGTGTCAGAGAGCGACAGAGAGTGATAGAGAGTTTCAGAGAGTGTCAGAGAGTGACAGAGATTGTCAGAGAGTGTCAGAGAGTGATAGTGAGTGTCAGAGAGTGTCAGAGAGTGTCAGAGAGAGATAGAGATTGTCAGAGAGTGATAGTGAGTGTCAGAGAGTGTGCAGGAGTGTCAGAGAGTGATAGACACTCACTATCACTCTCTGACACTGTCTATCACTCTCTGACACTCCTGCACACTCTCTGACACTCACTATCACTCTCTGACAATCTCTATCTCTCTCTGACACTCTCTGACACTCTCTGACACTCACTATCACTCTCTGACACTCTCTGACACTCACTGACACTCTATATCACTCTCTGACACTCTCTATCTCTCTCGGACGCTCACTGACACTCTCTATCACTCTCGATTGCTCTCAGACACTCTCTGACTCTCTCAGACACTCACTATCACTCTCTGACACTGTCTGAGAGAGTCAGAGAGTGTCTGAGAGCAATCGAGAGTGATAGAGAGTGTCAGTGAGCGTCCGAGAGAGATAGAGAGTGTCAGAGAGTGATATAGAGTGTCAGTGAGTGTCAGAGTGCGATAGAGAGTGATAGAGAGTGTCAGAGAGTATCAGAGAGAGATAGAGAGTGTCAGAGAGTGATAGTGAGTCTCTGAGAATGTCAGAGAGTGTCAGAGAGCGATAGAGAGTGATAGAGAGTGTCAGAGAGTGTCAGAGAGTGTCAGAGAATGTCAGAGAGTGATAGAGAGTGATAGAGAGTGTCAGCGAGTGATAGTGAGTGTCTGAGAGTGTCAGAGTGTGTCAGAGAGGGATAGAGAGTGTCAGAGAGTGATAGTGAGCGTCTGAGAGTGTCTGAGAGTGTCAGAGAGTGATAGAGAGTGATAGAGTGTGTCAGAGGGTGACAGTGAGTGTCAGAGAGTGATAGAGAGTGTCTGAGAGTGTCTGAGATTGTCAGAGAATGTCAGAGAGTTCAAGAGTGTGTCAGAGAGTGTCAGAGAGTGTCAGAGAATGTCAGAGAACGTCAGAGAGTGATAGAGAGTGTCAGAGAATGTCAGAGAGTGATAGTGAGTGTCAGAGAGTGTCAGAGAGTGTCAGAGAGTGTCAGAGAGTGTCAGAGAGTGTCAGAGAGTGATAGCGAGTGATAGAGAGTGTCAGCGAGTGATAGTGAGAGTCTGAGAGTGTCAGAGTGTGTCAGAGAGGGATAGAGAGTGTCAGAGAGAGTAAGAGAGAGATAGAGAGTGATAGAGAGTGAGAGAGAGTGACAGAGAGTGTCAGAGTGTGTCAGAGAGAGATAGAGAGTGATAGAGAGTGATAGAGAGTGATCGAGAGTGATAGAGAGTGTCAGAGAGTGTCAGAGAGTGTCAGAGAGTGTCAGAGAGTGATAGCGAGTGATAGAGAGTGTCAGCGAGTGATAGTGAGAGTCTGAGAGTGTCAGAGTGTGTCAGAGAGGGATAGAGAGTGTCAGAGAGTGATAGAGTGTGTCAGAGATTGCCAGAGAGTGATAGTGAGAGTCTGAGAGTGTCAGAGTGTGTCAGAGAGTGATAGAGAGTGATAGAGTGTCTGAGAGTGTCTGAGAGTGTCAGAGAGTGTCAGAGAGTGATAGAGAGTGATAGAGTGTCTGAGAGTGTCTGAGAGTGTCTGAGAGTGTCTGAGAGTGATCGAGAGTGTCAGAGAGTGTAAGAGAGAGATAGAGAGTGATAGAGAGTGAGAGAGAGTGAGAGAGAGTGAGAGAGAGTGAGAGAGAGTGACAGAGAGTGACAGAGAGTGAGAGAGAGTGACAGAGAGTGACAGAGAGTGACAGAGAGTGTCAGAGAGTGTCAGAGAGAGATAGAGTGTGATAGAGAGTGATAGAGAGTGATCGAGAGTGATCGTGAGTGTCAGAGAGTGTCAGAGAGTGATAGTGAGTGTCAGAGAGTGTCTGAGAATGTCAGAGAGTGTCAGAGAGTGTCAGAGAGTGATAGCGAGTGATAGCGAGTGATAGAGAGTGTCAGAGAGTGTCAGAGAGTGTAAGAGAGAGATAGAGAGTGATAGAGAGTGAGAGAGAGTGACAGAGAGTGTCAGAGTGTGTCAGAGAGAGATAGAGTGTGATAGAGAGTGATAGAGAGTGATAGAGAGTGATCGAGAGTGATCGTGAGTGTCAGAGAGTGATAGTGAGTGTCAGAGAGTGTCTGAGAGTGTCAGAGAGTGTCAGAGAGTGATAGAGTGTGTCAGAGAGTGTAAGAGTGTGTCAGAGAGTGTCAGAGAGTGATAGAGAGTGATAGTGTCTGAGAGTGTCTGAGAGTGATCGAGAGTGTCAGAGAGTGTCAGAGAGTGTAAGAGAGAGATAGAGAGTGAGAGAGAGTGAGAGAGAGTGAGAGAGAGTGACAGAGAGTGTCAGAGAGTGTCAGAGAGAGATAGAGTGTGATAGAGAGTGATAGAGAGTGATCGAGAGTGATCGTGAGTGTCAGAGAGTGATAGTGAGTGTCAGAGAGTGATAGTGAGTGTCAGAGAGTGTCTGAGAATGTCAGAGAGTGTCAGAGAGTGTCAGAGAGTGTCAGAGAGTGTCAGAGAGTGTCAGAGAGTGTCAGAGAGTGATAGCGAGTGATAGAGAGTGTCAGAGAGTGATAGAGAGTGTCAGAGAGTGTAACAGAGAGATAGAGAGTGATAGAGAGTGAGAGAGAGTGACAGAGAGTGTCAGAGTGTGTCAGAGAGAGATAGAGTGTGATAGAGAGTGATAGAGAGTGATCGAGAGTGATCGTGAGTGTCAGAGAGTGATAGTGAGTGTCTGAAAGTGCCTGAGAGTGTCGGAGTGTGGCAGAGAGTGATAGAGAGTGATAGTGAATGTCTGAGAGTGTCAGAGAGGGTCAGAGGGTGATAGTGAGTGTCAGAGGGTTATAGTGAGTGTCTGAGAGTGTCAGAGAGTGTCAGAGAGCGATAGTGAATGTCTGAGAGTGTCAGAGAATGTCAGAGTGTGATAGTGAATGTCAGAGAGTGTCAGTGAGATTCAGAGAGTGATAGTGAGCGTCCGACAGTTTCAGAGAGTGATAGTGAGTGTCAGAGAGTGTCAGAGAGTGATAGTGAGTGTCTGAGAGTGTCAGAGAGATTCAGACAGTGTCTGAGATTGTCAGAGAGTGTCAGAGAGTGATAGAGAGTGAAAAAGATTGATAGAGAGTGATAGAGAGTAACAGAGAGTGTCAGAGAGTGTCAGAGAGTGTCAGCGAGTTATAGAGAGTGTCAGAGAGTGTCAGAGAGTGTCAGAGTGATAGTGAGTGTCTGAGAGTGTCTGAGAGTGTCTTAGATTGTCAGAGAGTTATAGAGTGCGTCAGAGAGTTATAGAGAGTGTCAGAGAGTGTCAGAGAGTGTCAAAGAGTGTCAGAGAGTGTTAGTGAGTGTCTGAGAGAGTCTGAGATATTCAGAGAGTGCCAGAGAGTTTCAGAGAGTGTCGGAGTGTGATAGAGAGTGTCAAAGAGTGATAGAGAGTGTCAGAGAGTGATAAAGAGTGTCAGAGAGTATCAGAGAGTGATAGTGAGTGTCTGAGAGTGTCAGAGAGTGTCAGAATGTGATAGAGAGTGTCAGAGAGTTATAGTGAATGTCAGAGAGTATCAGAGAGTGATAGTGAGCGTCTGAGTGTTTCTGAGAGTGACAGAGAGTGTCAGAGATTGTCAGAGAGTGATAGAGAGTGTCAGAGAGTGATGGTGAGTCTCTGAGAGTGTCAGAGAGAGTCAGAGAGATAGAGAGTTTCAGAGAGTGATAGAGAGTGATAGAGAGTGATAGAGAGTGATAGAGAGTGATAGAGAGTGATTGAGAGTGATAGTGAGTGTCAGATAGTGATAGTGAGTGTCAGAGAGTGGCAGAGAGTGATAGAGAGTGGCAGACAGTGTGAGAGAGTGTCAGAGAGAGATAGAGATTGTCAGAGAGTGATAGTGAGTGTCAGAGAGAGATAGAGAGTGTCAGAGAGTGATAGTGTGTGTCTGAGAGTGTCAGAGAGCAATAGAGAGTGTCAGAGAGTGTCAGAGAGTGTCAGAGAGTGTCAGAGAGTGTCAGAGAGTGTCAGAGAGTGTTAGAGATGGATAGAGATGGATAGAGAGTGGTAGAGAGTGTCAGAGAGTGTCAGAGCGTGATAGTGAGTGTCTGAGAGTGTCTGAGAGTGTCTTAGATTGTCAGAGAGTTATAGAGTGCGTCAGAGAGTTATAGAGTGTGTCAGAGAGTGTCAGAGAGTGTCAAAGAGTGTCAGAGAGTGTTAGTGAGTGTCTGAGAGAGTCTGAGATATTCAGAGAGTGCCAGAGAGTTTCAGAGAGTGTCAGAGAGTGTCGGAGTGTGATAGAGAGTGTCAAAGAGTGATAGAGAGTGTCAAAGAGTGATAGAGAGTGTCAGAGAGTGATAGAGAGTGTCAAAGAGTGATAGAGAGTGTCAGAGAGTGATAGAGAGTGTCAGAGAGTGATAGTGAGTGTCAATGAGTATCAGAGAGTGATAGTGAGTGTCTGAGAGTGTCAGAGAGTGATAGAGCGTGTCAGAGAGTGATAGTGAGTGTCAGAGAGTATCAGAGAGTGATAGAGAGTGTCAGAGAGTGTCAGAGAGTGAAAGAGACTGTCAGAGAGTGTCAGAGAGATATAGAGAGTGTCAGAGGGTGTTAGTGAGTGTCAGAGAGAGATAGAGAGTGTCAGAGAGTGATAGTGTGTGTCTGAGAGTGTCAGAGAGTGTCAGAGAGAGTCAGAGAGCGATAGAGAGTGATAGAGAGTGTCAGAGAGAGATAGAGAGTGTCAGAGAGTGATAGAGCGTGTCAGAGAGTGTCAGAGAGTGATAGTGAGTGTCAGAGAGTCTCAGAGAGAGATAGAGAGTGTCAGTGAGTGATAGTGAGTGTCAGAGAGTGTCAGAGAGTGATAGAGAGTGTCAGAGATTGTCAGAGAGTTTCAGAGAGAGACAGAGATTGTCAGAGAGTGATAGAGAGTGTCAGAGAGTTTCAGAGAGAGATCGAAAGTGTCAGAGAGTGATAGTGAGTGTCTGAGAGGGTCAGAGAGTGTCAGAGAGCGATAGAGAGTGATAGAGTGTGTCAGAGAGTGTCAGAGAGAGATAGATAGTGTCAGAGAGTGATAGTGTGTGTCTGAGAGTGTCAGAGAGTGTCAGAGAGCGATAGAGAGTGATAGAGAGTGTCAGAGAGAGATAGAGAGTGTCTGAGAGTGTCAGAGAGCGATAGAGAGTGATAGAGAGTGTCAGAGAGAGATAGAGAGTGTCAGAGAGTGATAGAGAGTGTCAGAGAGTGATAGAGAGTGTCAGAGAATGTCAGAGAGTGATAATGAGTGTCAGAGAGTGTCAGAGAGAGATAGAGAGTGTCAGAGAGTGATCAAGAGTGTCAGAGAGTATCAGAGAGTAATAGTGAGTGTCAGAGAGTGTCAGAGAGCAATGGAGTGTGATAGAAAGTGTCAGAGAGAGATAGAGAGTGTCAGAGAGTGATAGAGAGTGTCAGAGAGTGTCAGAGAGTGATAATGCGTGTCAGAGAGTGTCAGAGAGAGATAGAGAGAGTCAGAGAGTGATAGAGAGTGTCAGAGAGTGTCAGAGAGTGATAATGTGTGTCAGAGAGTGTCAGAGAGTGTCAGAGAGCGATAGAGAGCGATAGAGAGTGATAGAGAGTGTCAGAGAGAGATAGATTATGTCAGAGAGTGATAGAGAGTGTCAGAGAGTTTCAGAGAGTGTCAGAGAGAGATCGAGAGTGTCAGAGAGTGATATTGAGTGTCTGAGAGTTTCAGAGAGTGTCAGAGAGTGATAATGAGTGTCAGAGAGTGTCAGAGAGAGATAGAGAGTGTCAGAGAGTGATCGAGAGTGTCAGAGAGTATCAGAGAGTGATAGTGAGTGTCAGAGAGTGTCAGAGAGTGATAGAGAGTGTCAGAGAGAGAGTGTCAGAGAGAGATAGAGAGTGTCAGAGAGTGATAGAGAGTGTCAGAGAGTTTCAGAGAGTGTCAGAGAGAGATAGAGAGTGTCAGATCGTGATATTGAGTGTCAGAGAGTGTCAGAGAGAGATAGAGAGTGTCAGAGAGTGATAGAGAGTGTCAGAGAGTGTCAGAGAGTGATAGTGATTGTCAGAGAGTGTCAGAGAGAGATAGAGAGTGTCAGTGAGTGATAGTGAGTGTCAGAGAGTGTCAGAGAGTGATAGAGAGTGTCAGAGAGTGTCAGAGAGTTTCAGAGAGAAACAGAGAGTGTCAGAGAGTTTCAGAGAGAGAGAGAGAAAGTGTCAGAGAGTGATAGTGAGTGTCTGAGAGGGTCAGAGAGTGTCAGAGAGCGATAGAGAGTGATGGAGTGTGTCAGAGTGTCAGAGAGAGATAGATAGTGTCAGAGAGTGATAGTGTGTGTCTGAGAGTGTCAGAGAGTGTCAGAGAGCGATAGAGAGTGTCAGAGAGTGTCAGAGAGTGATAATGAGTGTCAGAGAGTGTCAGAGAGAGATAGAGAATGTCAGAGAGTCATAGAGAGTGTCAGAGAGTATCAGAGAGTGATAGTGAGTGTCAGAGAGTTTCAGAGAGAGATAGAGAGTGTCAGATAGTGATATTGAGTGACTGAGAGTGTCAGAGAGTGTCAGAGAGCGATAGAGAGTGACAGAGAGTGTCAGAGAGAGATAGAGTGTCAGAGAGTGATAGAGAGTGTCCGATAGTGTCAGAGAGTGATAATGAGTGTCAGAGAGTGTCAGAGAGAGTTAGAGAGTGTCAGAGAGTGATAGAGAGTGTCAGAGAATGTCAGAGATTGATAATGAGTGTCAGAGAGCGATGGAGATTGATAGAGAGTGTCAGAGAGAGATAGAGAGTGTCAGAGAGTGGTAGAGAGTGTCAGAGAGTGATATTGAGTGTCTGAGAGTGTCAGAGGGTGTCAGCGAGCGATACAGATTGATAGAGTGTGTCAGAGAGTGTCAGAGAGAGATAGAGAGTGTCAGAGAGTGCTAGAGAGTGTCAGAGAGTGTCAGAGAGAGATAGTGAGTGTCAGAGAGTGTCAGAGAGTGATAGAGAGTGTCAGTGAGTGATAGTGAGTGTCAGAGAGTGTCAGAGAGAGATAGAGAGTGTCAGAGAGTGATAGCGAGTGTCTGAGTGTGTCAGAGAGTGTCAGAGAGCGACAGAGAGTGATAGAGAGTTTCAGAGAGTGTCAGAGAGTGACAGAGATTGTCAGAGAGTGTCAGAGAGTGATAGTGAGTGTCAGAGAGTGTCAGAGAGTGTCAGAGAGAGATAGAGATTGTCAGAGAGTGATAGTGAGTGTCAGAGAGTGTGCAGGAGTGTCAGAGAGTGATAGACACTCACTATCACTCTCTGACACTGTCTATCACTCTCTGACACTCCTGCACACTCTCTGACACTCACTATCACTCTCTGACAATCTCTATCTCTCTCTGACACTCTCTGACACTCTCTGACACTCACTATCACTCTCTGACACTCTCTGACACTCACTGACACTCTATATCACTCTCTGACACTCTCTATCTCTCTCGGACGCTCACTGACACTCTCTATCACTCTCGATTGCTCTCAGACACTCTCTGACTCTCTCAGACACTCACTATCACTCTCTGACACTGTCAGAGAGAGTCAGAGAGTGTCTGAGAGCAATCGAGAGTGATAGAGAGTGTCAGTGAGCGTCCGAGAGAGATAGAGAGTGTCAGAGAGTGATATAGAGTGTCAGTGAGTGTCAGAGTGCGATAGAGAGTGATAGAGAGTGTCAGAGAGTATCAGAGAGAGATAGAGAGTGTCAGAGAGTGATAGTGAGTCTCTGAGAATGTCAGAGAGTGTCAGAGAGCGATAGAGAGTGATAGAGAGTGTCAGAGAGTGTCAGAGAGTGTCAGAGAATGTCAGAGAGTGATAGAGAGTGTCAGCGAGTGATAGTGAGTGTCTGAGAGTGTCAGAGTGTGTCAGAGAGGGATAGAGAGTGTCAGAGAGTGATAGTGAGCGTCTGTGAGTGTCTGAGAGTGTCAGAGAGTGTCAGAGAGTGATAGAGAGAGTCAGAGAGTGATAGAGAGTGTCAGAGAGCGTCTGTGAGTGTCTGAGAGTGTCAGAGAGTGTCAGAGAGCGATAGAGAGTGATAGACAGTGATAGAGAGTGTCAGAGAATGTCAGAGAGTGAAAGAGAGTGATAGAGAGTGTCAGAGAGTGTCAGAGAGTGATAGAGAGTGTCAGAGAGTGTGAGAGAGTGTCAGAGAGTGTGAGAGAGTGATAGTGAGTGTCTGAGAGTGTCTGAGAGTGTCAGAGATTGTCAGAGAGTGTCAGAGAGTGAGAGTGTCAGAGAGTGTCAGAGTGTAATAGAGGGCGGTAGAGTGTGTCAGAGAGTGTCAGAGAGTGATAGAGAGTGTCAGAGAGTGTCAGAGAGTGATAGAGAGTGATAGAGAGTGATAGAGACTGTCAGAGAGTGATAATGAGTGTCATAGAGTGTCTGAGAGTGTCAGAGATTGTCAGAGAGTGTCAGAGACTGTCAGAGAGTGTCAGAGAGGGATAGAGAGTGAGAGAGAGTGTCAGAGAGTGTCAGAGACTGTCAGAGCGAGATAGAGTGTGATAGAGAGTGATAGAGAGTGATAGTGAGTGTCAGAGAGTGTCAGAGAGAGATAGAGTGTGATAGAGAGTGATAGAGATTGATATTGAGTGTCAGAGAGTTTCAGAGAGTGATAGTGAGTGTCAGAGTGTGTCTGAGAGTGACAGAGAGTGTCAGAGAGTGATAGAGAGTGAGAGAGAGTGATAGAGAGTGATAGAGAGTGATAGTGAGTGTCAGAGAGTTTCAGAGAGTGATAGTGAGTGTCAGAGTGTGTCTGAGAGTGTCAGAGAGTGTCAGAGAGTGATAGAGAGTGAGAGAGAGTGATAGAGAGTGTCAGAGAGTGATAGTGAATGTCTGAGAGTGTCTGAGAGTGTCTGAGAGTGTCTGAGATTTTCAGAGAGTGTCAGAGAGTGATATTGAGTGCCTGAGAGTGTCAGAGAGTGTCAGAGAATGTCAGAGAGCGATAGAGAGTGATAGACAGTGATAGAGAGTGTCAGAGAATGTCAGAGAGTGTCAGAGAGTGTGAGAGAGTGATAGTGAGTGTCTGAGAGTGTCCGAGAGTGTCAGAGATTGTCAGAGAGTGTCAGAGAGTGAGAGAGAGAGTGTCAGAGAGTGTCAGAGTGTGATAGAGGGTGGTAGAGTGTGTCAGAGAGTGTCAGAGAGTGATAGAGAGTGATAGAGACTGTCAGAGAGTGATAATGAGTGTCATAGAGTGTCTGAGAGTGTCAGAGATTGTCAGAGAGTGTCAGAGATTGTCAGAGAGTGTCAGAGACTGTTAGAGAGTGTCAGAGAGAGATAGAGAGTGAGAGAGAGTGTCAGCGAGTGTCAGAGAGTGTCAGAGCGAGATAGAGTGTGATAGAGAGTGCTAGAGAGTGATAGTGAGTGTCAGAGAGTGTCAGAGAGAGATAGAGTGTGATAGAGAGTGATAGAGAGTGATATTGAGTGTCAGAGAGTGACAGAGAGTGACAGAGAGTGTCAGAGTGTGTCAGAGAGAGATAGAGTGTGATAGAGAGTGATAGAGAGTGATCGAGAGTGATCGAGAGTGATAGAGAGTGATAGTGAGTGTCGGAGAGTGATAGTGAGTGTCAGAGAGTGTCTGAGAGTGTCAGAGAGTGTCAGAGAATGTCAGAGAGTGATAGAGAGTGTCAGAGAGTGATAGTGAGTGTCTGAGAGTTTCAGAGTGTTTCAGAGATTGATAGAGAGTGATAGAGAGTGATCGTGAGTGATCGAGAGTGATAGAGAGTGATAGTGAGTGTCAGAGAGTGATAGTGGGTGTCAGAGAGTGTCTGAGAGTGTCAGAGAGTGTCAGAGAGTGTCAGAGAATGTCAGAGAGTGATAGAGAGTGTCAGCGAGTGATAGTGAGTGTCTGAGAGTGTCAGAGAGTGATAGTGAGTGTATGAGAGTGTCAGAGAGTGTCAGAGAATGTCAGAGAGCAATAGAGAGTGATAGACAGTGATAGAGAGTGTCAGAGAATGTCAGAGAGTGTCAGAGAGTGTGAGAGAGTGATAGTGAGTGTCTGAGAGTGTCTGAGAGTGTCAGAGATTGTCAGAGAGTGTCAGAGAGTGAGAGAGAGTGTCAGAGAGTGTCAGAGTGTGATAGAGGGTGGTAGAGTGTGTCAGAGAGTGTCAGAGAGTGATAGAGAGTGATAGAGACTGTCAGAGAGTGATAATGAGTGTCTGAGAGTGTCAGAGATTGTCAGAGAGTGTCAGAGAGTGTCAGAGATTGTCAGAGAGTGTCAGAGACTGTCAGAGAGTGTCAGAGAGAGATAGAGAGTGAGAGAGAGTGTCAGAGAGTGTCAGAGAGTGTCAGAGCGACATAGAGTGTGATAGAGAGTGATAGAGAGTGATAGTGAGTGTCAGAGAGTGTCAGAGAGAGATAGAGTGTGATAGAGAGTGATAGAGAGTGATATTGAGTGTCAGAGAGTTTCAGAGAGTAATAGTGAGTGTCAGAGTGTGTCTGAGAGTGACAGAGAGTGTCAGAATGTGTCAGAGAGAGATAGAGTGTGATAGAGAGTGATAGAGAGTGATAGTGAGTGTCAGAGAGTTTCAGAGAGTGATAGTGAGTGTCAGAGAGTGTCAGAGAGTGTCAGAGAGTGTCAGAGAGTGATAGAGAGTGATAGAGAGTGATAGAGAGTGTCAGCGAGTGATAGTGAGTGTCTGAGAGTGTCAGAGTGTGTCAGAGAGGGATAGAGAGTGTCAGAGTGTGTCAGAGACTGTCAGAGAGTATCAGAGAGTGATAGAGAGTGATAGAGAGTGTCAGAGTGTGTAAGAGAGAGATAGAGAGTGATAGAGAGTGAGAGAGAGTGACAGAGAGTGGCAGTGTGTCAGAGATGGATAGAGTGTGATAGAGAGTGATAGAGAGTGATAGTGAGTGCCAGAGAGTGATAGTGAGTGTCAGAGAGTGTCAGAGATTGTCAGAGAGTGTCAGAGAGTGTCAGAGAGTGTCAGAGAGTGTCAGAGAGTGTCAGAGAGTGATAGAGAGTGATAGAGAGTGATAGAGAGTGTCAGCGAGTTCTAGTGAGTGTCTGAGAGTGTCAGAGTGTGTCAGAGAGTGTCAGAGAGGGATAGAGAGTGTCAGAGAGTGATAGAGTGTGTCAGAGATTGTCAGAGAGTGATAGTGAGTTTCGGAGAGTGTCTGAGATTGTCAGAGAGTGATAGAGTGTGTCAGAGAGTGTAAGAGAGTGACAGAGAGAGATAGAGAGTGTCAGAGAGTGTCAGAGAGTGTCAGAGAGTGTCAGAGAGTGATAGTGAATGTCTGAGAGTGTCTGAGAGTGTCTGAGATTTTCAGAGAGTGTCGGAGAATGTCAGAGAGTGTCAGAGAGTTCAAGAGAGTGTCAGAGAGTGATAGTGAGTGTCTGAGAGTTTCAGAGTGTTTCAGAGAGTGACAGAGAGTGGCAGAGTGTGTCAGAGAGAAGTAGAGTGTGATAGAGAGTGATAGAGAGTGATAGTGAGTGCCAGAGAGTGTCAGAGAGTGTCTGAGAGTGTCAGAGAGTGTCAGAGAGTGTCAGAGAGTGTCAGAGAGTGTCAGAGAGTGTCAGAGAGTGATAGAGAGTGTCAGAGATTGATAGAGATTGATAGAGAGTGTCTGAAAGTGTCTGAGATTTTCAGAGAGTGTCGGAGAATGTCAGAGAGTGATAGAGAGTGTCAGAGAGTGTCAGAGAGTTCAAGAGAGTGTCAGAGATTGATAGTGAGTGTCTGAGAGTTTCAGAGTGTTTCAGAGATTGATAGAGAGTGATAGAGAGTGACAAAGAGTGACAGAGAGTGTCAGAGGGTGTCAGTGAGTGTCAGAGAGTGAGAGAGAGTCAGAGAGTGATAGAGAGTGTCAGAGAGAGTCAGAGAGTGATAGAGAGTGTCAGAGAGTGTCAGAGAGTGATAGTGAGTGTCTGAGAGTGTCAGAGAGCGATAGAGAGTGTCAGAGTGTGTAAGAGAGAGATAGAGAGTGATAGAGAGTGAGAGAGAGTGACAGAGAGTGGCAGAGAGTGGCAGAGTGTGTCAGAGAGAGATAGAGTGCGATAGAGAGTGATAAAGAGTGATAGTGAGTGTCAGAGAGTGTCAGAGAGTGTCAGAGAGTGTCAGAGAGTGTCAGAGAGTGTCAGAGAGTGTCAGAGAGTGATAGAGAGTGTCAGCGAGTGATAGTGAGTGTCTGAGATTGTCAGAGTGTGTCAGAGAGGGATAGAGAGTGTCAGAGAGTGTCAAAGAGTGATCGAGAGTGATAGAGAGTGTCTGAGAGAGTCTGAGATTGTCAGAGTGTGTCAGAGACAGTCAGAGAGTGATAGAGAGTGATAGAGAGTGTCAGAGAGTCTAACAGAGAGATAGAGAGTGAGAGAGAGTGAGAGAGAGTGACAGAGAGTGTCAGAGAGTGTCAGAGAGTGTCAGAGAGTGTCAGAGAGAGATAGAGTGTGATAGAGAGTGATAGAGAGTGATAGAGAGTGATAGTGAGTGTCAGAGAGTGTCGGAGAGTGATAGTGAGTGTCTGAGAGTGATAGTGAAGTTCTGAGAGTGATAGTGAGTGTCTGAGAGTGTCAGAGAGTGATAGTGAGTGTATGAGAGTGTCAGAGTGTGTCAGAGAGTGTCAGAGAATGTCAGAGAGCGATAGAGAGTGATAGACAGTGATAGAGAGTGTCAGAGAATGTCAGAGAGTGAAAGAGAGTGATAGAGAGTGATAGTGAATGTCAGAGAGTGTCAGTGAGATTCAGAGAGTGATAGTGAGCGTCCGACAGTTTCAGAGAGTGATAGTGAGTGTCAGAGAGTGTCAGAGAGTGATAGTGAGTGTCTGAGAGTGTCAGAGAGATTCAGACAGTGTCTGAGAGTGTCAGAGAGTGTCAGAGAGTGATAGAGAGTGAAAAAGATTGATAGAGAGTGATAGAGAGTAACAGAGAGTGTCAGAGAGTGTCAGAGAGTGTCAGCGAGTTATAGAGAGTGTCAGAGAGTGTCAGAGAGTGTCAGAGTGATAGTGAGTGTCTGAGAGTGTCTGAGAGTGTCTTAGATTGTCAGAGAGTTATAGAGTGCGTCAGAGAGTTATAGAGAGTTTCAGAGAGTGTCAGAGAGTGTCGAAGTGTGATAGAGAGTGTCAAAGAGTGATAGAGAGTGTCAGAGAGTGATAAAGAGTGTCAGAGAGTGATAGTGAGTGTCAGAGAGTATCA
Source organism: Heterodontus francisci (assembly GCF_036365525.1). Lineage (NCBI taxonomy): Eukaryota > Metazoa > Chordata > Chondrichthyes > Heterodontiformes > Heterodontidae > Heterodontus > Heterodontus francisci. The sequence continues at coordinate 664,659 of NW_027142143.1, read as the reverse complement.
GAGAGTGATAGTGAGTGTCTGAGAGTGTCAGAGAGTGTCAGAATGTGATAGAGAGTGTCAGAGAGTTATAGTGAATGTCAGAGAGTATCAGAGAGTGATAGTGAGCGTCTGAGTGTTTCTGAGAGTGACAGAGAGTGTCAGAGATTGTCAGAGAGTGATAGAGAGTGTCAGAGAGTGATGGTGAGTCTCTGAGAGTGTCAGAGAGAGTCAGAGAGATAGAGAGTTTCAGAGAGTGATAGAGAGTGATAGAGAGTGATAGAGAGTGATTGAGAGTGATAGTGAGTGTCAGATAGTGATAGTGAGTGTCAGAGAGTGGCAGAGAGTGATAGAGAGTGGCAGACAGTGTGAGAGAGTGTCAGAGAGAGATAGAGATTGTCAGAGAGTGATAGTGAGTGTCAGAGAGAGATAGAGAGTGTCAGAGAGTGATAGTGTGTGTCTGAGAGTGTCAGAGAGTGTCAGAGAGCAATAGAGAGTGATAGAGAGTGTCAGAGAGAGATAGAGAGTGTCAGAGAGTGATAGAGAGTGTCAGAGAGTGTCAGAGAGTGTCAGAGAGTGTTAGAGATGGATAGAGATGGACAGAGAGTGGTAGAGAGTGTCAGAGAGTGTCAGAGCGTGATAGTGAGTGTCTGAGAGTGTCTGAGAGTGTCTTAGATTGTCAGAGAGTTATAGAGTGCGTCAGAGAGTTATAGAGAGTGTCAGAGAGTGTCAGAGAGTGTCAGAGAGTGTCAAAGAGTGTCAGAGAGTGTCGGAGTGTGATAGAGAGTGTCAAAGAGTGATAGAGAGTGTCAAAGAGTGATAGAGAGTGTCAGAGAGTGATAGAGAGTGTCAAAGAGTGATAGAGAGTGTCAGAGAGTGATAGAGAGTGTCAGAGAGTGATAGTGAGTGTCAATGAGTATCAGAGAGTGATAGTGAGTGTCTGAGAGTGTCAGAGAGTGTCAGAGAGTGATAGAGCGTGTCAGAGAGTGATAGTGAGTGTCAGAGAGTATCAGAGAGTGATAGAGAGTGTCAGAGAGTGTCAGAGAGTGTCAGAGAGTGAAAGAGACTGTCAGTGAGTGTCAGAGAGATATAGAGAGTGTCAGAGGGTGTTAGTGAGTGTCAGAGAGAGATAGAGAGTGTCAGAGAGTGATAGTGTGTGTCTGAGAGTGTCAGAGAGTGTCAGAGAGAGTCAGAGAGCGATAGAGAGTGATAGAGAGTGTCAGAGAGAGATAGAGAGTGTCAGAGAGTGATAGAGCGTGTCAGAGAGTGTCAGAGAGTGATAGTGAGTGTCAGAGAGTCTCAGAGAGAGATAGAGAGTGTCAGTGAGTGATAGTGAGTGTCAGAGAGTGTCAGAGAGTGATAGAGAGTGTCAGAGAGTGTCAGAGAGTTTCAGAGAGAGACAGAGATTGTCAGAGAGTGATAGAGAGTGTCAGAGAGTTTCAGAGAGAGATCGAAAGTGTCAGAGAGTGATAGTGAGTGTCTGAGAGGGTCAGAGAGTGTCAGAGAGCGATAGAGAGTGATAGAGAGTGTCAGAGAGTTTCAGAGAGAGATCGAAAGTGTCAGAGAGTGATAGTGAGTGTCTGAGAGGGTCAGAGAGTGTCAGAGAGCGATAGAGAGTGATAGAGTGTGTCAGAGAGTGTCAGAGAGAGATAGATAGTGTCAGAGAGTGATAGTGTGTGTCTGAGAGTGTCAGAGAGTGTCAGAGAGCGATAGAGAGTGATAGAGAGTGTCAGAGAGAGATAGAGAGTGTCTGAGAGTGTCAGAGAGTGTCAGAGAGCGATAGAGAGTGATAGAGAGTGTCAGAGAGAGATAGAGAGTGTCAGAGAGTGATAGAGAGTGTCAGAGAGTGATAGAGAGTGTCAGAGAATGTCAGAGAGTGATAATGAGTGTCAGAGAGTGTCAGAGAGAGATAGAGAGTGTCAGAGAGTGATCGAGAGTGTCAGAGAGTATCAGAGAGTAATAGTGAGTGTCAGAGAGTGTCAGAGAGCGATGGAGTGTGATAGAAAGTGTCAGAGAGAGATAGAGAGTGTCAGAGAGTGATAGAGAGTGTCAGAGAGTGTCAGAGAGTGATAATGCGTGTCAGAGAGTGATAGAGAGTGTCAGAGAGAGATAGATTATGTCAGAGAGTGATAGAGAGTGTCAGAGAGTTTCAGAGAGTGTCAGAGAGAGATCGAGAGTGTCAGAGAGTGATATTGAGTGTCTGAGAGTTTCAGAGAGTGTCAGAGAGTGATAATGAGTGTCAGAGAGTGTCAGAGAGAGATAGAGAGTGTCAGAGAGTGATCGAGAGTGTCAGAGAGTATCAGAGAGTGATAGTGAGTGTCAGAGAGTGTCAGAGAGTGATAGAGAGTGTCAGAGATTTTCAGAGAGTGTCAGAGAGAGATAGAGAGTGTCAGATCGTGATATTGAGTGTCAGAGAGTGTCAGAGAGAGATAGATAGTGTCAGAGAGTGATAGAGAGTGTCAGAGAGTGTCAGAGAGTGATAGTGATTGTCAGAGAGTGTCAGAGAGAGATAGAGAGTGTCAGTGAGTGATAGTGAGTGTCAGAGAGTGTCAGAGAGTGATAGAGAGTGTCAGAGAGTGTCAGAGAGTTTCAGAGAGAAACAGAGAGTGTCAGAGAGTTTCAGAGAGAGAGAGAAAGTGTCAGAGAGTGATAGTGAGTGTCTGAGAGGGTCAGAGAGTGTCAGAGAGCGATAGAGAGTGATGGAGTGTGTCAGAGAGTGTCAGAGAGAGATAGATAGTGTCAGAGAGTGATAGTGTGTGTCTGAGAGTGTCAGAGAGTGTCAGAGAGCGATAGAGAGTGTCAGAGAGTGTCAGAGAGTGATAATGAGTGTCAGAGAGTGTCAGAGAGAGATAGAGAATGTCAGAGAGTCATAGAGAGTGTCAGAGAGTATCAGAGAGTGATAGTGAGTGTCAGAGAGTTTCAGAGAGAGATAGAGAGTGTCAGATAGTGATATTGAGTGACAGAGAGTGTCGGAGAGTGATAGAGAGTGTCAGTGAGTGTGAGAGAGTTTCAGAGAGTGATCGAGAGTGTCAGAGAGTGATAGTGAGTGCCTGAGAGTGTCAGAGAGTGTCAGAGAGCGATAGAGAGTGACAGAGAGTGTCAGAGAGAGATAGAGTGTCAGAGAGTGATAGAGAGTGTCAGATAGTGTCAGAGAGTGATAATGAGTGTCAGAGAGTGTCAGAGAGAGTTAGAGAGTGTCAGAGAGTGATAGAGAGTGTCAGAGAATGTCAGAGATTGATAATGAGTGTCAGAGAGCGATGGAGATTGATAGAGAGTGTCAGAGAGAGATAGAGAGTGTCAGAGAGTGGTAGAGAGTGTCAGAGAGTGATATTGAGTGTCTGAGAGTGTCAGAGGGTGTCAGCGAGCGATACAGATTGATAGAGTGTGTCAGAGAGTGTCAGAGAGAGATAGAGAGTGCTAGAGAGTGTCAGAGAGTGTCAGAGAGTGTCAGAGAGTGATAGTGAGTGTCAGAGAGTGTCAGAGAGTGATAGAGAGTGTCAGTGAGTGATAGTGAGTGTCAGAGAGTGTCAGAGAGAGATAGAGAGTGTCAGAGAGTGATAGCGAGTGTCTGAGTGTGTCAGAGAGTGTCAGAGAGCGACAGAGAGTGATAGAGAGTTTCAGAGAGTGTCAGAGAGTGACAGAGATTGTCAGAGAGTGTCAGAGAGTGATAGTGAGTGTCAGAGAGTGTCAGAGAGTGTCAGAGAGAGATAGAGATTGTCAGAGAGTGATAGTGAGTGTCAGAGAGTGTGCAGGAGTGTCAGAGAGTGATAGACAGTGTCAGAGAGTGATAGTGAGTGTCTGAGAGAGTCAGAGAGTGTCTGAGAGCAATCGAGAGTGATAGAGAGTGTCAGTGAGCGTCCGAGAGAGATAGAGATTGTCAGAGAGTGTCAGAGAGTGATAGTGAGTGTCAGAGAGTGTCAGAGAGTGTCAGAGAGAGATAGAGATTGTCAGAGAGTGATAGTGAGTGTCAGAGAGTGTGCAGGAGTGTCAGAGAGTGATAGACAGTGTCAAAGAGTGATAGTGAGTGTCTGAGAGAGTCAGAGAGTGTCTGAGAGCAATCGAGAGTGATAGAGAGTGTCAGTGAGCGTCCGAGAGAGATAGAGAGTGTCAGAGAGTGATAGAGAGTGTCAGTGAGTGTCAGAGTGCGATAGAGAGTGATAGAGAGTGTCAGAGAGTATCAGAGAGAGATAGAGAGTGTCAGAGAGTGATAGTGAGTCTCTGAGAATGTCAGAGAGTGTCAGAGAGCGATAGAGAGTGATAGAGAGTGTCAGAGAGTGTCAGAGAGTGTCAGAGAATGTCAGAGAGTGATAGAGAGTGTCAGCGAGTGATAGTGAGCGTCTGTGAGTGTCTGAGAGTGTCAGAGAGTGTCAGAGAGTGATAGTGAGTGTCTGAGAGTGTCAGAGAGTGATAGTGAGTGTATGAGAGTGTCAGAGAGTGTCAGAGAATGTCAGAGAGCGATAGAGAGTGATAGACAGTGATAGAGAGTGTCAGAGAATGTCAGAGAGTGAAAGAGAGTGATAGAGAGTGTCAGAGAGTGTCAGAGAGTGATAGAGAGTGTCAGAGAGTGTGAGAGAGTGTCAGAGAGTGTGAGAGAGTGATAGTGAGTGTCTGAGAGTGTCTGAGAGTGTCAGAGATTGTCAGAGAGTGTCAGAGAGTGAGAGTGTCAGAGAGTGTCAGAGTGTGTTAGAGGGTGGTAGAGTGTGTCAGAGAGTGTCAGAGAGTGATAGAGAGTGATAGAGAGTGATAGAGACTGTCAGAGAGAGATAATGAGTGTCATAGACTGTCTGAGAGTGTCAGAGATTGTCAGAGAGTGTCAGAGACTTTCAGAGAGTGTCAGAGAGAGATAGAGAGTGTCAGAGAGTGTCAGAGAGTGTCAGAGAGTGTCAGAGACTGTCAGAGCGAGATAGAGTGTGATAGAGAGTGATAGAGAGTGATAGTGAGTGTCAGAGAGTGTCAGAGAGAGATAGAGTGTGATAGAGAGTGATAGAGATTGATATTGAGTGTCAGAGAGTTTCAGAGAGTGATAGTGAGTGTCAGAGGGTGTCTGAGAGTGTCAGAGAGTGATAGAGAGTGAGAGAGAGTGATAGAGAGTGTCAGAGAGTGATAGTGAATGTCTGAGAGTGTCTGAGAGTGTCTGAGAGTGTCTGAGATTTTCAGAGAGTGTCAGAGAGTGATAGTGAGTGCCTGAGAGTGTCAGAGAGTGTCAGAGAATGTCAGAGAGCGATAGAGAGTGATAGACAGTGATAGAGAGTGTCAGAGAATGTCAGAGAGTGTCAGAGAGTGTCAGAGAGTGTGAGAGAGTGATAGTGAGTGTCTGAGAGTGTCTGAGAGTGTCAGAGATTGTCAGAGAGTGTCAGAGAGTGAGAGAGAGTGTCAGAGAGTGTCAGAGTGTGATAGAGGGTGGTAGAGTGTGTCAGAGAGTGTCAGAGAGTGATAGAGAGTGATAGAGACTGTCAGAGAGTGATAATGAGTGTCATAGAGTGTCTGAGAGTGTCAGAGATTGTCAGAGAGTGTCAGAGATTGTCAGAGAGTGTCAGAGACTGTCAGAGAGTGTCAGAGCGAGATAGAGTGTGATAGAGAGTGCTAGAGAGTGATAGTGAGTGTCAGAGAGTGTCAGAGAGAGATAGAGTGTGATAGAGAGTGATAGAGAGTGATATTGAGTGTCAGAGAGTGACAGAGAGTGACAGAGAGTGTCAGAGTGTGTCAGAGAGAGATAGAGTGTGATAGAGAGTGATCGAGAGTGATCGAGAGTGATAGAGAGTGATAGTGAGTGTCAGAGAGTGATAGTGAGTGTCAGTGAGTGTCAGAGAATGTCAGAGAGTGATATCGAGTGTCAGAGAGTGATAGTGAGTGTCTGAGAGTTTCAGAGTGTTTCAGAGATTGATAGAGAGTGATAGAGAGTGATCGTGAGTGATCGAGAGTGATAGAGAGTGATAGTGAGTGTCAGAGAGTGATAGTGGGTGTCAGAGAGTGTCTGAGAGTGTCAGAGAGTGTCAGAGAGTGTCAGAGAGTGTCAGAGAATGTCAGAGAGTGATAGAGAGTGTCAGCTAGTGATAGAGAGTGTCAGCGAGTGATAGTGAGTGTCTGAGAGTGTCAGAGAGTGATAGAGAGAGATAGAGAGTGTAAGAGAGTGATAATGAGTGTCTGAGAGTGTCAGAGAGTGATAGTGAGTGTATGAGAGTGTCAGAGAGTGTCAGAGAATGTCAGAGAGCGATAGAGAGTGATAGACAGTGATAGAGAATGTCAGAGAGTGTCAGAGAATGTCAGAGAGTGTCAGAGAGTGTCAGAGAGTGTGAGAGAGTGATAGTGAGTGTCTGAGAGTGTCTGAGAGTGTCAGAGAGTGTCAGAGATTGTCAGAGAGTGTCAGAGAGTGTCAGAGAGTGTCAGAGAGTGAGAGAGAGTGTCAGAGAGTGTCAGAGTGTGATAGAGGGTGGTAGAGTGTGTCAGAGAGTGTCAGAGAGTGATAGAGAGTGATAGAGACTGTCAGAGAGTGATAATGAGTGTCATAGAGTGTCTGAGAGTGTCAGAGATTGTCACAGAGTGTCAGAGATTGTCAGAGAGTGTCAGAGAGTGTCAGAGAGTGTCAGAGCGAGATAGAGTGTGATAGAGAGTGATAGAGAGTGATAGTGAGCGTCAGAGAGTGTCAGAGAGAGATAGAGTGTGATAGAGAGTGATAGAGAGTGATATTGAGTGTCAGAGAGTTTCAGAGAGTGATAGTGAGTGTCAGAGTGTGTCTGAGAGTGACAGAGAGTGTCAGAGAGTGTCAGAGAGTGTCAGAGAGTGTCAGAGCGAGATAGAGTGTGATAGAGAGTGATAGAGAGTGATAGTGAGCGTCAGAGAGTGTCAGAGAGAGATAGAGTGTGATAGAGAGTGATAGAGAGTGATATTGAGTGTCAGAGAGTTTCAGAGAGTGATAGTGAGTGTCAGAGTGTGTCTGAGAGTGACAGAGAGTGTCAGAATGTGTCAGAGAGAGATAGAGTGTGATAGAGAGTGATAGAGAGTGATAGTGAGTGTCAGAGAGTTTCAGAGAGTGATAGTGAGTGTCAGAGAGTGTCAGAGAGTGTCAGAGAGTGTCAGAGAGTGTCAGAGAGTGATAGAGAGTGATAGAGAGTGTCAGCGAGTGATAGTGAGTGTCTGAGAGTGTCAGAGTGTGTCAGAGAGGGATAGAGAGTGTCAGAGAGTGTCAGAGAGTGTCAGAGAGTGTCAGAGAGTGTCAGAGAGTGTCAGAGAGTGTCAGAGAGTGTCAGAGAGTGTCAGAGAGGGATAGAGAGTGATAGAGAGTGATAGAGAGTGTCAGAGTGTGTAAGAGAGAGATAGAGAGTGATAGAGAGTGAGAGAGAGTGACAGAGAGTGGCAGTGTGTCAGAGAGAGATAGAGTGTGATAGAGAGTGATAGAGAGTGATAGTGAGTGCCAGAGAGTGATAGTGAGTGTCAGAGAGTGTCAGAGAGTGTCAGAGATTGTCAGAGAGTGTCAGAGAGTGTCAGAGAGTGTCAGAGAGTGTCAGAGAGTGTCAGAGAGTGATAGAGAGTGATAGAGAGTGTCAGCGAGTTCTAGTGAGTGTCTGAGAGTGTCAGAGTGTGTCAGAGAGTGTCAGAGAGGGATAGAGAGTGTCAGAGAGTGATAGAGTGTGTCAGAGATTGTCAGAGAGTGATAGTGAGTTTCGGAGAGTGTCTGAGATTGTCAGAGAGTGATAGAGTGTGTCAGAGAGTGTAAGAGAGTGACAGAGAGAGATAGAGAGTGTCAGAGAGTGTCAGAGAGTGTCAGAGAGTGTCAGAGAGTTCAAGAGAGTGTCAGAGAGTGATAGTGAGTGTCTGAGAGTTTCAGAGTGTTTCAGAGATTGATAGAGAGTGATAGAGAGTGACAAAGAGTGACAGAGAGTGTCAGAGGGTGTCAGTGAGTGTCAGAGAGTGAGAGAGAGTCAGAGAGTGTTAGAGAGCGTCAGAGAGTGTCAGAGAGTGATAGTGAGTGTCTGAGAGTGTCAGAGAGCGATAGAGAGTGTCAGAGAGTGTAAGAGAGAGATAGAGAGTGATAGAGAGTGAGAGAGAGTGACAGAGAGTGTCAGAGTGTGTCAGAGAGAGATAGAGTGTGATAGAGAGTGATAGCGAGTGATAGTGAGTGTCAGAGAGTGTCAGAGAGTGTCTGAGAGTGTCAGAGAGTGTCAGAGAGTGTCAGAGAGTGTCAGAGAGTGTCAGAGAGTGTCAGAGAGTGTCAGAGAGTGTCAGAGAGTGTCAGAGAGTTCAAGAGAGTGTCAGAGAGTGATAGTGAGTGTCTGAGAGTTTCAGAGTGTTTCAGAGATTGATAGAGAGTGATAGAGAGTGACAAAGAGTGACAGAGAGTGTCAGAGGGTGTCAGTGAGTGTCAGAGAGTGAGAGAGAGTCAGAGAGTGTTAGAGAGCGTCAGAGAGTGTCAGAGAGTGATAGTGAGTGTCTGAGAGTGTCAGAGAGCGATAGAGAGTGTCAGAGAGTGTAAGAGAGAGATAGAGAGTGATAGAGAGTGAGAGAGAGTGACAGAGAGTGTCAGAGTGTGTCAGAGAGAGATAGAGTGTGATAGAGTGTGATAGAGAGTGATAGCGAGTGATAGTGAGTGTCAGAGAGTGTCTGAGAGTGTCAGAGAGTGTCAGAGAGTGATAGAGAGTGATAGAGAGTGTCAGAGTGTGTAAGAGAGAGATAGAGAGTGATAGAGAGTGAGAGAGAGTGACAGAGAGTGGCAGTGTGTCAGAGAGAGATAGAGTGTGATAGAGAGTGATAGAGAGTGATAGTGAGTGCCAGAGAGTGATAGTGAGTGTCAGAGAGTGTCAGAGAGTGTCAGAGATTGTCAGAGAGTGTCAGAGAGTGTCAGAGAGTGTCAGAGAGTGTCAGAGAGTGTCAGAGAGTGTCAGAGAGTGTCAGAGAGTGTCAGAGAGTGTCAGAGAGTGTCAGAGAGTGATAGAGAGTGTCAGCGAGTTCTAGTGAGTGTCTGAGAGTGTCAGAGTGTGTCAGAGAGTGTCAGAGAGGGATAGAGAGTGTCAGAGAGTGATAGAGTGTGTCAGAGATTGTCAGAGAGTGATAGTGAGTTTCGGAGAGTGTCTGAGATTGTCAGAGAGTGATAGAGTGTGTCAGAGAGTGTAAGAGAGTGACAGAGAGAGATAGAGAGTGTCAGAGAGTGTCGGAGAATGTCAGAGAGTGTCAGAGAGTTCAAGAGAGTGTCAGAGAGTGATAGTGAGTGTCTGAGAGTTTCAGAGTGTTTCAGAGATTGATAGAGAGTGATAGAGAGAGACAAAGAGTGACAGAGAGTGTCAGAGGGTGTCAGTGAGTGTCAGAGAGTGAGAGAGAGTCAGAGAGTGTTAGAGAGCGTCAGAGAGTGTCAGAGAGTGATAGTGAGTGTCTGAGAGTGTCAGAGAGCGATAGAGAGTGTCAGAGAGTGTAAGAGAGAGATAGAGAGTGATAGAGAGTGAGAGAGAGTGACAGAGAGTGTCAGAGTGTGTCAGAGAGAGATAGAGTGTGATAGAGAGTGATAGCGAGTGATAGTGAGTGTCAGAGAGTGTCTGAGAGTGTCTGAGAGTGTCTGAGAGTGTCAGAGAGTGTCAGAGAGTGTCAGAGAGTGTCAGAGAGTGTCAGAGAGTGTCAGAGAATGTCAGAGAGTGATAGAGAGCGTCAGCGAGTGATAGTGAGTGTCTGAGAGTGTCAGAGTGTGTCAGAGAGGGATTGAGAGTGTCAGAGAGTGATAGAGAGTCATAGAGACTGTCTGAGAGTGTCTGAGATTGTCAGAGTGTGTCAGAGACAGTCAGAGAGTGATAGAGAGTGAGTGAGAGTGTCATGGAGTCTAAGAGAGAGATAGAGAGTGATAGAGAGTGAGAGAGAGTGTCAGAGTGTGTCAGAGAGAGATAGAGTGTGATAGAGAGTGATAGAGAGTGATAGTGAGTTTCTGAGAGTGATAGTGAAGTTCTGAGAGTGATAGTGAGTGTCTGAGAGTGTCAGAGAGTGATAGTGAGTGTATGAGAGTGTCAGAGTGTGTCAGAGTGTGTCAGAGAGTGTCAGAGAATGTCAGAGAATGTCAGAGAATGTCAGAGAATGTCAGAGAGCGATAGAGAGTGATAGACAGTGATAGAGAGTGTCAGAGAATGTCAGAGAGTGAAAGAGAGTGATAGAGAGTGTCAGAGAGTGTCAGAGAGAGATAGAGAGAGATAGAGAGGGATAGAGAGTGAGAGAGAGTGTCAGAGAGTGTCAGAGAGTCATAGAGAGTGGTAGAGTGTGTCAGAGAGTGTCAGAGAGTGTCAGAGAGTGTCAGAGAGTGTCAGAGAGTGTCAGAGAGTGTCAGAGAGTGTCAGAGAGTGTCAGAGAGTGATAGAGAGTGATAGAGAGTGTCAGTGAGTGATAGTGAGTGTCTGAGAGTGTCAGAGTGTGTCAGAGAGGGATAGAGAGTGTCAGAGAGTGATAGAGAGTGATAGAGAGTGTCTGAGAGTGTCTGAGATTGTCAGAGTGTGTCAGAGACTGTCAGAGAGTATCAGAGAGTGATAGAGAGTGATAGAGAGTGATAGAGAGTGTCAGAGTGTGTAAGAGAGAGATAGAGAGTGATAGAGAGTGAGAGAGAGTGACAGAGAGTGGCAGAGTGTGTCAGAGAGAAATAGAGTGTGATAGAGAGTGATAGAGAGTGATAGAGAGTGATAGTGAGTGCCAGAGAGTGCCAGAGAGTGTCTGAGAGTGTCTGAGAGTGTCAGAGAGTGTCAGAGAGTGTCAGAGAGTGTCAGAGAGTGTCAGAGAGTGTCAGAGAGTGTCAGAGAGTGTCAGAGAGTGATAGAGAGTGTCAGAGATTGATAGAGATTGATAGAGAGTGTCAGCGAGTTTTAGTGAGTGTCTGAGAGTGTCAGAGTGTGTCAGAGAGGGATAGAGAGTGTCAGAGAGTGATAGAGTGTGTCAGAGTGTGTAAGAGAGTGACAGAGAGTGATAGTGAATGTCTGAGAGTGTCTGAAAGTGTCTGAGATTTTCAGAGAGTGTCGGAGAATGTCAGAGAGTGATAGAGAGTGTCAGAGAGTGTCAGAGAGTTCAAGAGAGTGTCAGAGATTGATAGTGAGTGTCTGAGAGTTTCAGAGTGTTTCAGAGATTGATAGAGAGTGATAGAGAGTGACAAAGAGTGACAGAGAGTGTCAGAGGGTGTCAGTGAGTGTCAGAGAGTGAGAGAGAGTCAGAGAGTGTTAGAGAGTGTCAGAGAGTGTCAGAGAGTGATAGTGAGTGTCTGAGAGTGTCAGAGAGTGTCAGAGAGTGATAGAGAGTGTCAGAGAGTGTCTGAGAGTGTCAGAGAGTGTCTGAGAGTGTCAGAGAGAGATAGAGAGTGATAGAGAGTGAGAGAGAGTGACAGAGAGTGGCAGAGTGTGTCAGAGAGAAATAGAGTGTGATAGAGAGTGATAGAGAGTGATAGTGAGTGCCAGAGAGTGTCAGAGAGTGTCAGAGAGTGTCTGAGAGTGTCTGAGAGTGTCAGAGAGTGTCAGAGAGTGTCAGAGAGTGATAGAGAGTGTCAGAGATTGATAGAGATTGATAGAGAGTGTCAGCGAGTTTTAGTGAGTGTCTGAGAGTGTCAGAGTGTGTCAGAGAGGGATAGAGAGTGTCAGAGAGTGATAGAGTGTGTCAGAGATTGTCAGAGAGTGACAGTGAGTTTCGGAGAGTGTCTGAGAGTGTCAGAGAGTGATAGAGTGTGTCAGAGTGTGTAAGAGAGTGACAGAGAGTGATAGTGAATGTCTGAGAGTGTCTGAAAGTGTCTGAGATTTTCAGAGAGTGTCGGAGAATGTCAGAGAGTGATAGAGAGTGTCAGAGAGTGTCAGAGAGTTCAAGAGAGTGTCAGAGATTGATAGTGAGTGTCTGAGAGTATCAGAGTGTTTCAGAGATTGATAGAGAGTGATAGAGAGTGACAAAGAGTGACAGAGAGTGTCAGAGGGTGTCAGTGAGTGTCAGAGAGTGAGAGAGAGTCAGAGAGTGATAGAGAGTGTCAGAGAGTGTCAGAGAGTGATAGTGAGTGTATGAGAGTGTCAGAGTGTGTCAGAGAGTGTCAGAGAATGTCAGAGAGCGATAGAGAGTGATAGACAGTGATAGAGAGTGTCAGAAAATGTCAGAGAGTGAAAGAGAGTGAAAGAGAGTGATAGAGAGTGATAGAGAGTGTCAGAGAGTGTCAGAGAGTGTCAGAGAGTGTCAGAGTGTGTCAGAGAGTTCAAGAGAGTGTCAGAGAGTGATAGTGAGTGTCTGAGAGTTTCAGAGTGTTTCAGAGATTGATAGAGAGTGATAGAGAGTGACAAAGAGTGACAGAGAGTGTCAGAGGGTGTCAGTGAGTGTCAGAGAGTGAGAGAGAGTCAGAGAGTGTTAGAGAGCGTCAGAGAGTGTCAGAGAGTGATAGTGAGTGTCTGAGAGTTTCAGTGTGTTTCAGAGATTGATAGAGAGTGATAGAGAGTGACAAAGAGTGACAGAGAGTGTCAGAGGGTGTCAGTGAGTGTCAGAGAGTGAGAGAGAGTCAGAGAGTGTTAGAGAGCGTCAGAGAGTGTCAGAGAGTGATAGTGAGTGTCTGAGAGTGTCAGAGAGCGATAGAGAGTGTCAGAGAGTGTCAGAGAGTGTAAGAGAGAGATAGAGAGTGATAGCGAGTGATAGTGAGTGTCAGAGAGTGTCAGAGAGTGTCAGAGAGTGTCAGAGAGTGTCAGAGAGTGTCAGAGAATGTCAGAGAGTGTCAGAGAGTGTCAGCGAGTGATAGTGAGTGTCTGAGAGTGTCAGAGTGTGTCAGAGAGGGATTGAGAGTGTCAGAGAGTGATAGAGAGTCATAGAGACTGTCTGAGAGTGTCTGAGATTGTCAGAGTGTGTCAGAGACAGTCAGAGAGTGATAGAGAGTGAGTGAGAGTGTCATGGAGTCTAAGAGAGAGATAGAGAGTGATAGAGAGTGAGAGAGAGTGTCAGAGTGTGTCAGAGAGAGATAGAGTGTGATAGAGAGTGATAGAGAGTGATAGTGAGTTTCTGAGAGTGATAGTGAAGTTCTGAGAGTGATAGTGAGTGTCTGAGAGTGTCAGAGAGTGATAGTGAGTGTCAGAGTGTGTCAGAGTGTGTCAGAGAGTGTCAGAGAATGTCAGAGAATGTCAGAGAATGTCAGAGAATGTCAGAGAATGTCAGAGAGCGATAGAGAGTGATAGACAGTGATAGAGAGTGTCAGAGAATGTCAGAGAGTGAAAGAGAGTGATAGAGAGTGTCAGAGAGTGTCAGAGAGAGATAGAGAGGGATAGAGAGTGAGAGAGAGTGTCAGAGAGTGTCAGAGAGTCATAGAGAGTGGTAGAGTGTGTCAGAGAGTGATAGAGAGTGTCAGAGAGTGATAGAGAGTGTCAGAGAGTGATAGTGAGTGTCAGAGAGTGTCAGAGAGTGTCAGAGAGTGTCAGAGAGTGTCAGAGAGTGTCAGAGAGTGATAGAGAGTGATAGAGAGTGATAGAGAGTGTCAGAGAGTGATAGTGAGTGTCAGAGAGTGTCAGAGAGTGTCAGAGAGTGATAGAGAGTGATAGAGAGTGTCAGAGAGTGATAGTGAGTGTCAGAGAGTGTCAGAGAGTGTCTGAGAGTGTCAGAGAGTGATAGAGAGTGTCAGAGAGTGTCTGAGAGTGTCAGAGAGTGTCTGAGAGTGTCAGAGAGAGATAGAGAGTGATAGAGAGTGAGAGAGAGTGACAGAGAGTGGCAGAGTGTGTCAGAGAGAAATAGAGTGTGATAGAGAGTGATAGAGAGTGATAGTGAGTGCCAGAGAGTGTCAGAGAGTGTCAGAGAGTGTCAGAGAGTGTCTGAGAGTGTCTGAGAGTGTCAGAGAGTGTCAGAGAGTGTCAGAGAGTGATAGAGAGTGTCAGAGATTGATAGAGATTGATAGAGAGTGTCAGCGAGTTTTAGTGAGTGTCTGAGAGTGTCAGAGTGTGTCAGAGAGGGATAGAGAGTGTCAGAGAGTGATAGAGTGTGTCAGAGATTGTCAGAGAGTGACAGTGAGTTTCGGAGAGTGTCTGAGAGTGTCAGAGAGTGATAGAGTGTGTCAGAGTGTGTAAGAGAGTGACAGAGAGTGATAGTGAATGTCTGAGAGTGTCTGAAAGTGTCTGAGATTTTCAGAGAGTGTCGGAGAATGTCAGAGAGTGATAGAGAGTGTCAGAGAGTGTCAGAGAGTTCAAGAGAGTGTCAGAGATTGATAGTGAGTGTCTGAGAGTTTCAGAGTGTTTCAGAGATTGATAGAGAGTGATAGAGAGTGACAAAGAGTGACAGAGAGTGTCAGAGGGTGTCAGTGAGTGTCAGAGAGTGAGAGAGAGTCAGAGAGTGTTAGAGAGTGTCAGAGAGTGTCAGAGAGTGATAGTGAGTGTCTGAGAGTGTCAGAGAGTGATAGAGAGTGTCAGAGAGTGTCAGAGAGTGTCTGAGAGTGTCAGAGAGTGTCTGAGAGTGTCAGAGAGAGATAGAGAGTGAGAGAGAGTGAGAGAGAGTGACAGAGAGTGGCAGAGTGTGTCAGAGAGAAATAGAGTGTGATAGAGAGTGATAGAGAGTGATAGTGAGTGCCAGAGAGTGTCAGAGAGTGTCAGAGAGTGTCTGAGAGTGTCAGAGAGTGTCAGAGAGTGTCAGAGAGTGTCAGAGAGTGTCAGAGAGTGATAGAGAGTGTCAGAGATTGATAGAGATTGATAGAGAGTGTCAGCGAGTTTTAGTGAGTGTCTGAGAGTGTCAGAGTGTGTCAGAGAGGGATAGAGAGTGTCAGAGAGTGATAGAGTGTGTCAGAGATTGTCAGAGAGTGACAGTGAGTTTCGGAGAGTGTCTGAGAGTGTCAGAGAGTGATAGAGTGTGTCAGAGTGTGTAAGAGAGTGACAGAGAGTGATAGTGAATGTCTGAGAGTGTCTGAAAGTGTCTGAGATTTTCAGAGAGTGTCGGAGAATGTCAGAGAGTGATAGAGAGTGTCAGAGAGTGTCAGAGAGTTCAAGAGAGTGTCAGAGATTGATAGTGAGTGTCTGAGAGTATCAGAGTGTTTCAGAGATTGATAGAGATTGATAGAGAGTGATAGAGAGTGACAAAGAGTGACAGAGAGTGTCAGAGGGTGTCAGTGAGTGTCAGAGAGTGAGAGAGAGTCAGAGAGTGATAGAGAGTGTCAGAGAGTGTCAGAGAGTGATAGTGAGTGTCTGAGAGTGTCAGAGAGCGATAGAGAGTGTCAGAGTGTGTAAGAGAGAGATAGAGAGTGATAGAGAGTGAGAGAGAGTGACAGAGAGTGGCAGAGTGTGTCAGAGAGAGATAGAGTGTGATAGAGAGTGATAGAGAGTGATAGTGAGTGTCAGAGAGTGTCAGAGAGTGTCAGAGAGTGTCAGAGAGTGTCAGAGAGTGATAGAGAGTGTCAGCGAGTGATAGTGAGTGTCTGAGATTGTCAGAGTGTGTCAGAGAGGGATAGAGAGTGTCAGAGAGTGTCAAAGAGTGATCGAGAGTGATAGAGAGTGTCTGAGAGAGTCTGAGATTGTCAGAGTGTGTCAGAGACAGTCAGAGAGTGATAGAGAGTGATAGAGAGTGTCAGAGAGTCTAAGAGAGAGATAGAGAGTGAGAGAGAGTGACAGAGAGTGTCAGAGAGTGTCAGAGAGTGTCAGAGAGAGATAGAGTGTGATAGAGAGTGATAGAGAGTGATAGAGAGTGATAGTGAGTGTCAGAGAGTGTCAGAGAGTGATAGTGAGTGTCTGAGAGTGATAGTGAAGTTCTGAGAGTGATAGTGAGTGTCTGAGAGTGTCAGAGAGTGATAGTGAGTGTATGAGAGTGTCAGAGTGTGTCAGAGAGTGTCAGAGAATGTCAGAGAGCGATAGAGAGTGATAGACAGTGATAGAGAGTGTCAGAAAATGTCAGAGAGTGAAAGAGAGTGATAGAGAGTGATAGAGAGTGATAGAGAGTGTCAGAGAGTGTCAGAGAGTGTCAGAGAGTGTCAGAGAGTGTCAGAGTGTGTCAGAGAGTTCAAGAGAGTGTCAGAGAGTGATAGTGAGTGTCTGAGAGTTTCAGAGTGTTTCAGAGATTGATAGAGAGTGATAGAGAGTGACAAAGAGTGACAGAGAGTGTCAGAGGGTGTCAGTGAGTGTCAGAGAGTGAGAGAGAGTCAGAGAGTGTTAGAGAGCGTCAGAGAGTGTCAGAGAGTGATAGTGAGTGTCTGAGAGTGTCAGAGAGCGATAGAGAGTGTCAGAGAGTGTAAGAGAGAGATAGAGAGTGATAGCGAGTGATAGTGAGTGTCAGAGAGTGTCAGAGAGTGTCAGAGAGTGTCAGAGAGTGTCAGAGAGTGTCAGAGAGTGTCAGAGAATGTCAGAGAGTGATAGAGAGTGTCAGCGAGTGATAGTGAGTGTCTGAGAGTGTCAGAGTGTGTCAGAGAGGGATTGAGAGTGTCAGAGAGTGATAGAGAGTCATAGAGACTGTCTGAGAGTGTCTGAGATTGTCAGAGTGTGTCAGAGACAGTCAGAGAGTGATAGAGAGTGAGTGAGAGTGTCATGGAGTCTAAGAGAGAGATAGAGAGTGATAGAGAGTGAGAGAGAGTGTCAGAGTGTGTCAGAGAGAGATAGAGTGTGATAGAGAGTGATAGAGAGTGATAGTGAGTTTCTGAGAGTGATAGTGAAGTTCTGAGAGTGATAGTGAGTGTCTGAGAGTGTCAGAGAGTGTCAGAGTGTGTCAGAGAGTGTCAGAGAATGTCAGAGAATGTCAGAGAATGTCAGAGAATGTCAGAGAATGTCAGAGAGCGATAGAGAGTGATAGACAGTGATAGAGAGTGTCAGAGAATGTCAGAGAGTGAAAGAGAGTGTCAGAGAGTGTCAGAGAGTGTCAGAGAGAGATAGAGAGGGATAGAGAGTGAGAGAGAGTGTCAGAGAGTGTCAGAGAGTCATAGAGAGTGGTAGAGTGTGTCAGAGAGTGATAGAGAGTGTCAGAGAGTGATAGAGAGTGTCAGAGAGTGTCAGAGAGTGATAGTGAGTGTCAGAGAGTGTCAGAGAGTGTCAGAGAGTGTCAGAGAGTGTCAGAGAGTGTCAGAGAGTGATAGAGAGTGATAGAGAGTGTCAGTGAGTGATAGTGAGTGTCTGAGAGTGTCAGAGTGTGTCAGAGAGGGATAGAGAGTGTCAGAGAGTGATAGAGAGTGATAGAGAGTGATAGAGAGTGATAGAGAGTGATAGAGAGTGTCTGAGAGTGTCTGAGATTGTCAGAGTGTGTCAGAGACTGTCAGAGAGTATCAGAGAGTGATAGAGAGTGATAGAGAGTGTCAGAGTGTGTAAGAGAGAGATAGAGAGTGATAGAGAGTGAGAGAGAGTGACAGAGAGTGGCAGAGTGTGTCAGAGAGAAAGAGAGTGTGATAGAGTGTGATAGAGAGTGATAGTGAGTGCCAGAGAGTGTCAGAGAGTGTCAGAGTGTGTCAGAGAGTGTCAGAGAGTGTCAGAGAGTGTCAGAGAGTGATAGAGAGTGATAGAGAGTGTCAGTGAGTGATAGTGAGTGTCTGAGAGTGTCAGAGTGTGTCAGAGAGGGATAGAGAGTGTCAGAGAGTGATAGAGAGTGTCTGAGAGTGTCTGAGATTGTCAGAGTGTGTCAGAGACTGTCAGAGAGTATCAGAGAGTATCAGAGAGTGATAGAGAGTGATAGAGAGTGATAGAGAGTGTCAGAGTGTGTAAGAGAGAGATAGAGAGAGATAGAGAGTGATAGAGAGTGAGAGAGAGTGACAGAGAGTGGCAGAGTGTGGCAGAGTGTGTCAGAGAGAAATAGAGTGTGATAGAGAGTGATAGAGAGTGATAGTGAGTGCCAGAGAGTGTCAGAGAGTGTCTGAGAGTGTCTGAGAGTGTCTGAGAGTGTCAGAGAGTGTCAGAGAGTGTCAGAGGGTGTCAGTGAGTGTCAGAGAGTGAGAGAGAGTCAGAGAGTGATAGAGAGTGTCAGAGAGTGATAGTGAGTGTCTGAGAGTGTCAGAGAGCGATAGAGAGTGTCAGAGTGTGTAAGAGAGAGACAGAGAGTGATAGAGAGTGAGAGAGAGTGACAGAGAGTGGCAGAGTGTGTCAGAGAGAGATAGAGTGTGATAGAGAGTGATAGAGAGTGATAGTGAGTGTCAGAGAGTTTCAGAGAGTGTCAGAGAGTGTCAGAGAGTGTCAGAGAGTGATAGAGAGTGTCAGCGAGTGATAGTGAGTGTCTGAGATTGTCAGAGTGTGTCAGAGAGGGATAGAGAGTGTCAGAGAGTGTCAAAGAGTGATCGAGAGTGATAGAGAGTGTCTGAGAGAGTCTGAGATTGTCAGAGTGTGTCAGAGACAGTCAGAGAGTGATAGAGAGTGATAGAGAGTGTCAGAGAGTCTAAGAGAGAGATAGAGAGTGAGAGAGAGTGACAGAGAGTGACAGAGAGTGACAGAGAGTGTCAGAGAGTGTCAGAGAGTGTCAGAGAGTGTCAGAGAGAGATAGAGTGTGATAGAGAGTGATAGAGAGTGATAGAGAGTGATAGTGAGTGTCAGAGAATGTCAGAGAGCGATAGAGAGTGATAGACAGTGATAGAGAGTGTCAGAGAATGTCAGAGAGTGAAAGAGAGTGAAAGAGAGTGATAGAGAGTGATAGAGAGTGTCAGAGAGTGTCAGAGAGTGTCAGAGTGTGTCAGAGAGTGTCAGAGAGTGATAGAGAGTGTCAGAAAGTGATAGTGAGTGTCTGAGAGAGTCTGAGAGTGTCAGAGATTGTCAGAGACTGTCAGAGACTGTCAGAGAGTGTCAGAGAGTGATAGAGAGTGTCAGAGAGTGTCAGAGAGAGATAGAGAGGGATAGAGAGTGAGAGAGAGTGTCAGAGAGTGTCAGAGAGTGATAGAGAGTGTCAGAGAGTGGTAGAGAGTGGTAGAGTGTGTCAGAGAGTGATAGAGAGTGTCAGAGAGTGTCAGAGAGTGATAGTGAGTGTCTGAGAGTGTCAGAGATTGTCAGAGACTGTCAGAGACTGTCAGACAGTGTCAGACAGTGTCAGACAGTGTCAGACAGTGTCAGAGAGTGTCAGAGAGTGTCAGAGAGTGTCAGAGAGAGATAGAGAGGGATAGAGAGTGAGAGAGAGTGTCAGAGAGTGATAGAGAGTGTCAGAGAGTGATAGAGAGTGTCTGAGAGTGTCAGAGAGTGTCAGAAAATGTCAGAGAGTGATAGAGAGTGATAGTGAGTGTCAGAGAGTGATAGTGAGTGTCTGAGAGTGTCAGAGAGTGTCAGAAAATGTCAGAGAGTGATAGAGAGTGATAGAGAGTGATAGAGAGTGATAGAGAGTGATAGAGAGTGATAGAGAGTGTCAGAGAGTGATAGTGAGTGTCTGAGAGTGTCAGAGAGTGTCAGAAAATGTCAGAGAGTGATAGAGAGTGTCAGAAAATGTCAGAGATTGATAGAGAGTGATAGAGAGTGTCAGCGAGGGATAGTGAGTGTCTGAGAGTGTCAGAGAGTGTCAGAAAATGTCAGAGATTGATAGAGAGTGATAGAGAGTGTCAGCGAGGGATAGTGAGTGTCTGAGAGTGTCAGAGTTTGTCAGAGAGTGATAGAGAGTGATAGAGAGTGTCAGAGAGTGTCAGAGAGTGATAGAGAGTGATAGAGAGTGTCTGAGATTGTCTGAGATTGTCAGAGTGTGTCAGAGACTGTCAGAGAGTGTCAGAGAGTGTAAGAGAGAGACAGAGAGTGATAGAGAGTGATAGTGAGTGTCTGAGAGTGTCAGAGAGTGTCAGAAAATGTCAGAGATTGATAGAGAGTGATAGAGAGTGTCAGCGAGGGATAGTGAGTGTCTGAGAGTGTCAGAGAGTGTCAGAAAATGTCAGAGATTGATAGAGAGTGATAGAGAGTGTCAGCGAGGGATAGTGAGTGTCTGAGAGTGTCAGAGTTTGTCAGAGAGTGATAGAGAGTGTCAGAGAGTGTCAGAGAGTGATAGAGAGTGATAGAGAGTGTCTGAGATTGTCTGAGATTGTCAGAGTGTGTCAGAGACTGTCAGAGAGTGTCAGAGAGTGTAAGAGAGAGACAGAGAGTGATAGAGAGTGAGAGAGAGTGACAGAGAGTGTCAGAGTGTGTCAGAGTGTGTCAGAGAGAGATAGAGTGTGATAGAGAGTGATAGAGAGTGATAGAGTGTGATAGTGAGTGTCAGAGAGTGTCAGAGTGTGATAGTGAGTGTCAGAGAGTGTCAGAGAGTGTCAGAGAGTGATAGAGAGTGATAGAGAGTGTCAGAGTGTGATAGTGAGTGTCAGAGAGTGTCAGAGAGTGTCAGAGAGTGATAGAGAGTGATAGAGAGTGTCAGCGAGTTATAGTGAGTGTCTGAGAGTGTCAGAGTGTGTCAGAGAGGGATAGAGAGTGTCAGAGAGTGATCGAGAGTGATCGAGAGTGATAGAGTGTCTGAGAGTCTCTGAGATTGTCAGAGTGTGTCAGAGACTGTCAGAGAGTGTGAGAGAGTGATAGAGAGTGTCAGAGAGTGTAAGAGAGAGATAGAGAGTGATAGAGAGTGAGAGAGAGTGACAGAGAGTGTCAGAGAGAGATAGAGTGTGATAGAGAGTGATCGAGAGTGATCGTGAATGTCAGAGAGTGTCAGAGTGTCAGAGAGTGTCAGAGAGTGATAGAGAGTGTCAGCGAGTGATAGTGAGAGTCTGAGAGTGTCAGAGTGTGTCAGAGGGACAGAGATTGTCAGAGAGTGATAGTGAGTTTCGGAGAGTGTCTGAGAGTGTCAGAGAGTGATAGAGTGTGTCAGAGAGTGATAGAGTGTGTCAGAGGGTGATAGTGAGTGTCAGAGAGTGATAGAGAGTGTCTGAGAGTGTCTGAGATTGTCAGAGAATGTCAGAGAGTTCAAGAGTGTGTCAGAGAGTGTCAGAGAGTGTCTGAGAGTGATAGTGAGTGTCTGAGAGTGATAGTGAAGTTCTGAGAGTGATAGTGAGTGTCTGAGAGTGTCAGAGAGTGATAGTGAGTGTATGAGAGTGTCAGAGTGTGTCAGAGGGTGTCAGATAATGTCAGAGAGCGATAGAGAGCGATAGACAGTGATAGACAGTGATAGAGAGTGTCAGAGAATGTCAGAGTGATAAAGAGTGTCAGAGAGTGTCAGAGAGAGTCAGAGTGTGTCAGAGAGGGATAGAGAGTGATAGAGGGTCTGAGAGTGTCTGAGATTGTCAGAGTGTGTCAGAGACTGTCAGAGAGTGTCAGAGAGTGTAAGAGAGAGATAGAGAGTGATAGAGAGTGAGAGAGAGTGACAGAGAGTGACAGAGAGTGTCAGAGTGTGTCAGAGAGAGATAGAGTGTGATAGAGAGTGATAGAGAGTGATAGAGAGTGATCGAGAGTGATCGTGAGTGTCAGAGAGTGTCAGAGAGTGTCAGAGAGTGTCAGAGAGTGTCAGAGAGTGATAGTGAGTGTCAGAGAGTGTCAGAGAGTGTCAGAGAGTGTCAGAGAGTGTCAGAGAGTGATAGCGAGTGATAGAGAGTGTCAGCGAGTGATAGTGAGAGTCTGAGAGTGTCAGAGTGTGTCAGAGAGGGATAGAGAGTGTCAGAGAGTGATAGAGTGAGTCAGAGATTGTCAGAGAGTGATAGTGAGTTTCGGAGAGTGTCTGAGAGTGTCAGAGAGTGATAGAGTGTGTCAGAGAGTGTAAGAGAGTGACAGAGAGAGATAGAGAGTGTCAGAGAGTGTCAGAGAGTGATAGAGAGTGATAGAGAGTGTCAGAGGGTGATAGTGAGTGTCAGAGAGTGATAGAGAGTGTCTGAGATTGTCAGAGAATGTCAGAGAGTTCAAGAGTGTGTCAGAGAGTGTCAGAGAGTGTCAGAGAGTGTCAGAGAGTGATAGTGAATGTGTGAGATTGTCTGAGAGTGTCTGAGATTTTCAGAGAATGTCAGAGAATGTCAGAGAGTGATAGAGAGTGTCAGAGAGTGTCAGACAGTTCAAGAGAGTGTCAGAGAGTGATAGTGAGTGTCTGAGAGTTTCAGAGTGTTTCAGAGATTGATAGAGAGTGATAGAGAGTGATAGAGAGTGATAGAGAGTGACAAAGAGTGACAGAGAGTGTCAGAGAGTGTCAGTGTGTGTCAGAGAATGATAGTGAGTGTCTGAGAGTGTCAGAGAGTGTCAGAGAGTGTCAGAGAGTGTCAGAGAGTGTCTGAGAGTGTCAGAGAGTGTCAGAGAGTGTCAGAGAGTGATAGAGAGTGATAGAGTGCCTGAGAGTGTCTGAGATTGTCAGAGTGTGTCAGAGACTGTCAGAGAGTGTCAGAGAGTGATAGAGAGTGTCAGAGAGTGTCAGAGAGTGTAAGAGAGAGATAAAGAGTGATAGAGAGTGAGAGAGAGTGACAGAGACTGTCAGAGTGTGTCAGAGAGAGATAGAGTGTGATAGAGAGTGATAGAGAGTGATAGAGAGTGATCGAGAGTGATCGTGAGTGTCAGAGAGTGTCAGAGAGTGATAGTGAGTGTCAGAGAGTGTCAGAGAGTGATAGTGAGTGTCAGAGAGTGTCTGAGAGTGTCAGAGAGTGATCGTGAGTGTCAGAGAGTGTCAGAGAGTGATAGTGAGTGTCAGAGAGTGTCAGAGAGTGTCAGAGAGTGTCAGAGAGTGATAGTGAGTGTCAGAGAGTGTCAGAGAGTGTCAGAGAGTGTCAGAGAGTGTCAGAGAGTGTCAGAGAGGGATAGCGAGTGGCAGAGAGTGGCAGAGAGTGGCAGAGAGTGATTTTGAATGTCAGAGTGTATCAGAGAGTGATAGTGAATATCTGAGAGTGTCAGAGAGTGTCAGAGAGTGTCAGAGAGTGTCAGAGAGTGATAGAGAGTGATAGAGAGTGAAAGAGAGTGTCAGCGAGTGATAGTGAGTGTCTGAGAGTGTCTGAGAGTGTCAGAGAGTGTCAGAGAGTGTCAGAGAGTGATAGAGAGTGATAGAGAGTGATAGAGAGTGTCAGCGAGTGATAGTGAGTGTCTGAGAGTGTCAGAGTGTGTCAGAGAGGGATAGAGAGTGTCAGAGAGTGTCAGAGAGTGATCGTGTGTCTGAGAGTGTCTGAGATTGTCAGAGTATGTCAGAGACTGTCAGAGAGTGTCAGAGAGTGTCAGAGAGTGTCAGAGAGTGATAGAGAGTGATAGAGAGTGATAGAGAGTGTCAGCGAGTGATAGTGAGTGTCTGAGAGTGTCAGAGTGTGTCAGAGAGGGATAGAGAGTGTCAGAGAGTGTCAGAGAGTGTCAGAGAGTGTCAGAGAGTGATCGAGTGTCTGAGAGTGTCTGAGATTGTCAGAGTATGTCAGAGTATGTCAGAGACTGTCAGAGAGTGTCAGAGAGTGTCAGAGAGTGTCAGAGAGTGATAGAGAGTGATAGAGAGTGTCAGAGAGTGTAAGAGAGAGATAGAGAGTGATAGAGAGTGAGAGAGAGTGACAGAGAGTGACAGAGAGTGTCAGAGTGTGTCAGAGA
Organism: Heterodontus francisci; assembly: GCF_036365525.1. NCBI lineage: Eukaryota > Metazoa > Chordata > Chondrichthyes > Heterodontiformes > Heterodontidae > Heterodontus > Heterodontus francisci. Next base: position 641,365 of record NW_027142143.1, on the reverse strand, counting down.
GAGATAGAGTGTGATAGAGAGTGATAGAGAGTGATAGAGAGTGATCGAGAGTGATCGTGAGTGTCAGAGAGTGTCAGAGAGTGATAGTGAGTGTCAGAGAGTGTCAGAGAGTGTCAGAGAGTGTCAGAGAGTGTCAGAGAGTGTCAGAGAGTGGCAGAGAGTGATAGAGAGTCTCAGCGAGTGATCGTGAGAGTCTGAGAGTGTCAGAGTGTGTCAGAGAGGGATAGAGAGTGTCAGAGAGTGATAGAGTGTGTCAGAGAGTGATAGAGTGTGTCAGAGATTGTCAGAGTGTGATAGTGAGTTTCGGAGAGTGTCTGAGAGTGTCAGAGAGTGATAGAGTGTATCAGAGAGTGTAAGAGAGTGACAGAGAGAGATAGAGAGTGTCAGAGAGTGTCAGAGAGTGTCAGAGAGTGATAGAGAGTGATAGAGAGTGTCAGATGGTGATACTGAGTGTCAGAGAGTGATAGAGAGTGTCTGAGAGTGTCTGAGATTGTCAGAGAGTTCAAGAGTGTTTCAGAGAGTGTCAGAGAGTGATAGTGAATGTGTGAGAGTGTCTGAGAGTGTCTGAGATTTTCAGAGAATGTCAGAGAGTGATAGAGAGTGTCAGAGAGTGTCAGAGAGTGATAGTGAGTGTCAGAGAGTGTCTGAGATTGTCAGAGAATGTCAGAGAGTTCAAGAGTGTGTCGGAGAGTGTCAGAGAGTGATAGTGAATGTGTGAGAGTGTCTGAGAGTGTCTGAGATTTTCAGAGAATGTCAGAGAGTGTCAGAGAGTGATAGCGAGTGATAGAGAGTGTCAGCGAGTGATAGTGAGAGTCTGAGAGTGTCAGAGTGTGTCAGAGAGGGATAGAGAGTGTCAGAGAGTGTAAAAGAGAGATAGAGAGTGATAGAGAGTGATAGAGAGTGATAGAGAGTGAGAGAGAGTGAGACAGAGTGTCAGAGTGTGTCAGAGAGAGATAGAGTGTGATAGAGAGTGATAGAGAGTGTCAGCGAGTGATCGTGAGAGTCTGAGAGTGTCAGAGTGTGTCAGAGAGGGATAGAGAGTGTCAGAGAGTGATAGAGTGTGTCAGAGATTGTCAGAGTGTGATAGTGAGTTTCGGAGAGTGTCTGAGAGTGTCAGAGAGTGATAGAGCGTGTCAGAGAGTGTAAGAGAGTGAGAGAGAGAGATAGAGAGTGTCAGAGAGTGTCAGAGAGTGTCAGAGAGTGTCAGAGAGTGATAGAGAGTGATAGAGAGTGTCAGAGGGTGATAGTGAGTGTCAGAGAGTGATAGAGAGTGTCTGAGAGTGTCTGAGATTGTCAGAGAGTTCAAGAGTGTGTCAGAGAGTGTCAGAGAGTGATAGTGAATGTGTGAGAGTGTCTGAGAGTGTCTGAGATTTTCAGAGAATGTCAGAGAATGTCAGAGAGTGATAGAGAGTGATAGAGAGTGTCAGAGAGTGTCAGAGAGTGATAGTGAGTGTCAGAGAGTGTCTGAGATTGTCAGAGAATGTCAGAGAGTTCAAGAGTGTGTCAGAGAGTGTCAGAGAGTGATAGTGAATGTGTGAGAGTGTCTGAGAGTGTCTGAGATTTTCAGAGAATGTCAGAGAGTGTCAGAGAGTGATAGCGAGTGATAGAGAGTGTCAGCGAGTGATAGTGAGAGTCTGAGAGTGTCAGAGTGTGTCAGAGAGGGATAGAGAGTGTCAGAGAGTGATAGAGTGTGTCAGAGATTGTCAGAGAGTGATAGTGAGTTTCGGAGAGTGTCTGAGAGTGTCAGAGAGTGTCTGAGAGTGTCAGAGAGTGTCAGAGAGTGTCAGAGAGTGTCAGAGAGTGTCAGAGAGTGATAGAGTGTCTGAGAGTGTCTGAGAGTGATAGAGAGTGCCAGAGAGTGTAAGAGAGGGATAGAGAGTGATAGAGAGTGAGAGAGAGTGACAGAGAGTGTCAGAGAGTGTCAGAGAGAGATAGAGTGTGATAGAGAGTGATTGAGAGTGATCGAGAGTGATCGTGAGTGTCAGAGAGTGTCAGAGAGTGATAGTGAGTGTCAGAGAGTGTCTGAGAGTGTCAGAGAGTGTCAGAGAGTGTCAGAGAGTGTCAGAGAGTGTCAGAGAGTGATAGCGAGTGATAGCGAGTGATAGAGAGTGTCAGAGCGTGATAGAGAGTGTCAGAGAGTGTAAGAGAGAGATAGAGAGAGATAGAGAGTGAGAGAGAGTGACAGAGAGTGTCAGAGAGTGTCAGAGTGTGTCAGAGAGAGATAGAGTGTGATAGAGAGTGATCGAGAGTGATCGTGAGTGTCAGAGAGTGACAGAGAGTGATAGTGAGTGCCAGAGTGTGTCTGAGAGTGTCAGAGAGTGTCAGAGAGTGTCAGAGAGTGATAGCGAGTGATAGCGAGTGATAGATAGTGTCAGCGAGTGATAGTGAGAGTCTGAGAGTGTCAGAGTGTGTCAGAGAGGGATAGAGAGTGTCAGAGAGTGATAGAGTGTGTCAGAGATTGTCAGAGAGTGATAGTGAGTTTCGGAGAGTGTCAGAGAGTGTAAGAGAGTGACAGAGAGAGATAGAGAGTGTCAGAGAGTGTCAGAGAGTGTCAGAGAGTGTCAGAGAGTGATAGAGAGTGATAGTGAGTGTCAGAGGGTGATAGTGAGTGTCAGAGAGTGATAGAGAGTGTCTGAGATTGTCAGAGAATGTCAGAGAGTTCAAGAGTGTGTCAGAGAGTGTCAGAGAGTGTCAGAGAGTGATAGTGAATGTGTGAGAGTGTCTGAGAGTGTCTGAGATTTTCAGAGAATGTCAGAGAGTGATAGAGAGTGTCAGAGAGTGTCAGAGAGTTCAAGAGAGTGTCAGAGAGTGATAGTGAGTTTCTGAGAGTTTCAGAGTGTTTCAGAGATTGATAGAGAGTGAGAGAGAGTGATAGAGAGTGACAAAGAGTGTCAGAGAGTGTCAGAGAGTGTCAGAGAGTATCAGTGAGTGTCAGAGAATGATAGTGAGTGTCAGAGAGTGTCAGAGAGTGTCAGAGAGTGTCAGAGAGTGTCAGAGAGTGTCAGAGAGTGTCAGAGAGTGTCAGAGAGTGATAGAGAGTGATAGAGTGTCTGAGATTGTCTGAGATTGTCAGAGTGTGTCAGAGTGTGTCAGAGTGTGTCAGAGAATGTCAGAGAGTGATAGTGAGTGTCAGAGAGTGTCAGAGAGTGTCAGAGAGTGTCAGAGAGTGTCAGAGAGTGATAGAGAGTGTTAGAGAGTGTCAGAGAGTGTCAGAGAGTGTCAGAGAGTGATAGAGAGTGATAGAGAGTGATAGAGAGTGATAGAGAGTGAAAGACAGTATCAGCGAGTGATAGTGATTGTCTGAGAGTGTCAGAGTGTGTCAGAGAGGGATAGAGAGTGTCAGAGAGTGTCAGAGAGTGATAGAGAGTGATAGAGAGTGAGAGAGAGTGAGAGAGAGAGAGAGAGAGTGACAGAGAGTGTCAGAGTGTGTCAGAGAGAGATAGAGTGTGATAGAGAGTGATAGAGAGTGATCGAGAGTGATCGTGAGTGTCAGAGAGTGTCAGAGAGTGATAGTGAGTGTCAGAGAGTGTCTGAGAGTGTCAGAGAGTGTCAGAGAGTGATAGAGAGTGACAGAGAGTGTCAGCGAGTGATAGTGAGAGTCTGAGAGTGTCAGAGTGTGTCAGTGAGGGATAGAGAGTGGCAGAGAGTGGCAGAGAGTGTCAGAGAGTGATTTTGAATGTCAGAGTGTATCAGAGAGTGATAGTGAATATCTGAGAGTGTCAGAGAGTGTTTGAGAGTGTCAGAGAGTGTTAGAGAGTGTCAGAGAGTGTTAGAGAGTGTCAGAGAGTGTCAGAGAGTGTCAGAGAGTGTCAGAGAGTGATAGAGAGTGATAGAGAGTGATAGAGAGTGATAGAGAGTGAAAGACAGTATCAGCGAGTGATAGTGAGTGTCTGAGAGTGATAGTGAGTGTCAGAGAGTGTCTGAGATTGTCAGAGAATGTCAGAGAGTTCAAGAGTGTGTCAGAGAGTGTCAGAGAGTGATAGTGAATGTGTGAGAGTGTCTGAGAGTGTCTGAGATTTTCAGAGAATGTCAGAGAGTGTCAGAGAGTGTCAGAGAGTGATAGCGAGTGATAGAGAGTGTCAGCGAGTGATAGTGAGAGTCTGAGAGTGTCAGAGTGTTTCAGAGATTGATAGAGAGTGAGAGAGAGTGATAGTGAGTGACAAAGAGTGATAGAGAGTGTCAGAGAGTGTCAGTGAGTGTCAGAGAATGATAGTGAGTGTCTGAGAGTGTCAGAGAGTGTCAGAGAGTGTCAGAGAGTGATAGAGTGTCTGAGAGTGTCTGAGAGTGTCTGAGATTGTCTGAGATTGTCAGAGTGTGTCAGAGTGTGTCAGAGTGTGTCAGAGAATGTCAGAGAATGTCAGAGAGTGTCAGAGAGTGTCTGAGAGTGTCAGAGAGTGATAGAGAGTGACAGAGTGTGTCAGCTAGTGATAGTGAGAGTCTGAGAGTGTCAGAGTGTGTCAGAGAGGGATAGAGAGTGGCAGAGAGTGGCAGAGAGTGGCAGAGAGTGGCAGAGAGTGTCAGAGAGTGATTTTGAATGTCAGAGTGTATCAGAGAGTGATAGTGAATATCTGAGAGTGTCAGAGAGTGTCTGAGAGTGTCTGAGAGTGTCAGAGAGTGTTAGAGAGTGTCAGAGAGTGTCAGAGAGTGATAGAGAGTGAAAGAGAGTGTCAGCGAGTGATAGTGAGTGTCTGAGAGTGATAGTGAGTGTCAGAGAGTGTCAGAGAGTGTCAGAGAGTGTCAGAGAGTGTCAGAGAATGTCAGAGAGTGATAGAGAGTGATAGAGAGTGTCAGAGAGTGTCAGAGAGTGTCAGAGAGTGTCAGAGAGTGTCAGAGAGTGTCAGAGAGTGATAGAGAGTGATAGAGTGTGATAGAGAGTGAGAGAGAGTGAGAGAGAGTGAGAGAGAGTGAGAGAGAGTGACAGAGAGTGTCAGAGTGTGTCAGAGAGAGATAGAGTGTGATAGAGAGTGAGAGAGAGTGAGAGAGGGTGACAGAGAGTGTCAGAGAGTGTCAGAGAGAGATAGAGTGTGATAGAGAGTGATAGAGAGTGATCGAGAGTGATCGTGAGTGTCAGAGAGTGTCAGAGAGTGATAGTGAGTGTCAGAGAGTGTCTGAGAATGTCAGAGAGTGTCAGAGAGTGTCAGAGAGTGTCAGAGAGTGATAGCGAGTGATAGAGAGTGTCAGAGAGTGATAGAGAGTGTCAGAGAGTGTAAGAGAGAGATAGAGAGTGATAGAGAGTGAGAGAGAGTGACAGAGAGTGTCAGAGTGTGTCAGAGTGTGTCAGAGAGAGATAGAGAGTGATCGAGAGTGATCGTGAGTGTCAGAGAGTGATAGTGAGTGTCAGAGAGTGTCAGAGAGTGTCAGAGAGTGTCAGAGAGTGTCAGAGAGTGTCAGAGAGTGTCAGAGAGTGATAGCGAGTGATAGATAGTGTCAGCGAGTGATAGTGAGAGTCTGAGAGTGTCAGAGTGTGTCAGACAGGGATAGAGAGTGTCAGAGATTGAGAGAGTGTGTCAGAGATTGTCAGAGAGTGATAGTGAGTTTCGGAGAGTGTCTGAGAGTGTCAGAGAGTGATAGAGTGTGTCAGAGAGTGTAAGAGAGTGACAGAGAGAGATAGAGAGTGTCAGAGAGTGTCAGAGAGTGATAGAGAGTGATAGAGAGTGTCAGAGGGTGATAGTGAGTGTCAGAGAGTGATAGAGAGTGTCTGAGATTGTCAGAGAATGTCAGAGAGTTCAAGAGTGTGTCAGAGAGTGTCAGAGAGTGTCAGAGTGTGATAGTGAATGTGTGAGAGTGTCTGAGAGTGTCTGAGATTTTCAGAGAATGTCAGAGAGTGATAGAGAGTGTCAGAGAGTTCAAGAGAGTGTCAGAGTGTGATAGTGAGTGTCTGAGAGTTTCAGAGAATGTCAGAGAGTGATAGAGAGTGTCAGAGAGTGATAGAGAGTGTCAGAGAATGTCAGAGAATGTCAGAGAGTGATAGAGAGTGATAGAGAGTGATAAAGAGTGATAGAGAGTTTCAGAGAGTGTCAGAGAGTTTCTGAGAGTGTCAGAGAGTGTCAGGGAGTGATAGAGAGTGTCAGAGAGTGATAGAGAGTGTCAGAGAGTGTCAGAGAGTGATAGAGAGTGTCAGAGAGTGATAGAGAGTGTCAGAGAGTGATAGAGAGTGTCAGAGAGTGTCAGAGAGTGATAGAGAGTTTCAGAGAGTGTCAGAGAGTGTCAGAGAGTGTCAGAGAGTGATAGAGAGTGTCAGAGAGTGTCAGAGAGTGATAGAGAGTGTCAGAGAGTGATAGAGAGTGTCAGAGAGTGATAGAGAGTGTCAGAGAGTGTCAGAGAGTGATAGAGAGTTTCAGAGAGTGTCAGAGAGTGTCAGAGAGTGTCAGAGAGTGATAGAGAGTGTCAGAGAGTGTCAGAGAGTGATAGAGAGTTTCAGAGAGTGTCAGAGAGTGTCAGAGAGTGTCAGAGAGTGATAGAGAGTGTCAGAGAGTGTCAGAGAGTGTCAGAAAGTGATAGAGAGTGATAGAGAGTGTCAGACAGTGTCAGAGAGTGTCGGAGAGTGTCAGAGAGTGTCAGAGAGTGATAGAGATTGATAGAGAGTGTCAGAGAGTGTCAGACAGTGTCAGAGAGTGATAGAGAGTGTCAGAGAGTGTCAGAGAGTGTCAGAGAGTGTCAGAGAGTGATAGAGAGTGATAGAGAGTGTCAGAGAGTGTCAGAGAGTGTCAGAGAGTGATAGAGAGTGATAGAGAGTGTCAGAGAGTGATAGTGAGTGTCAGAGAGTGTCAGAGAGTGTCAGAGAGTGATAGAGAGTGTCAGAGAGTGATAGAGAGTGTCAGAGAGTGATAGAGAGTGTCAGAGAGTGTCAGAGAGTGATAGAGAGTGATAGAGAGTGATAGAGAGTGATAGAGAGTGTCAGAGAGTGTCAGAGAGTGATAGTGAGTGTCTGAAAGTGATAGAGAATGTCAGAGAGTTTCAGAGAGTGATAGAGAGTTTCAATGTGTGTCAGAGAGTGTCAGAGAGTGATAGAGTGTGATAGAGAGTGATAGAGAGTGTCAGAGAGTGATAGAGAGTGATGGAGAGTTTCAGAGAGTGTCAGAGAGTGTCTGAGAGTGTCAGAGAATGATAGAGAGTGTCAGAGAGTGCCAGAGAGTGTCAGAGAGTGTCAGAGAGTGATAGAGAGTGATAGAGAGTTGTAGAGAGTGATAGAGAGTGTCAGAGAGTGTCAGAGAGTGATAGTGAGTGTCTGAGAGTGATAGAGAATGTCAGAGAGTGATAGAGAGTTTCAGAGAGTTTCAGAGAGTTTCAGAGAGTGTCAGAGAGTGTCTGAGAGTGTCAGAGAGTGTCAGAGAGTGATAGAGAGTGTCAGAGAGTGTCAGAGAGTGTCTGAGAGTGTCAGAGAGTAATAGAGAGTGTCAGAGAGTGATAGAGAGTGATAGAGAGTTTCAGAGAGTGTCAGAGAGTGTCTGAGAGTGTCAGGGAGTGATAGAGAGTGTCAGAGAGTGTCAGAGAGTGTCAGAGAGTGTCAGAGAGTGTCAGAGAGTGATAGAGAGTGTCAGAGAGTGATAGAGAGTGTCAGAGTGTGTCAGAGAGTGATAGAGAGTGATAGCGAGTGATAGAGAGTGATAGAGAGTGATAGAGAGTGTCAGAGAGTGATAGAGAGAGATAGAGAGTTTCAGAGAGTGTCAGAGAGTGTCTGAGAGTGTCAGGGAGTGATAGAGAGTGTCAGAGAGTGTCAGAGAGTGATAGAGAGTGTCAGAGAGTGATAGAGAGTGTCAGAGTGTGTCAGAGAGTGATAGAGAGTGATAGCGAGTGATAGAGAGTGATAGAGAGTGATAGAGAGTGTCAGAGAGTGATAGAGAGAGATAGAGAGTTTCAGAGAGTGTCAGAGAGTGTCTGAGAGTGTCAGAGAGTGATAGAGAGTGTCAGAGAGTGTCAGAGAGTGTCAGAGAGTGATAGAGAGTGTCAGAGAGTGATAGAGAGTGTCAGAGAGTGATAGAGAGTGATAGAGAGTGATAGAGAGTGTCAGAGAGTGTCAGAGAGTGATAGTGAGTGTCTGAGAGTGATAGAGAATGTCAGAGAGTGATAGAGAGTTTCAGAGAGTGTCAGAGAGTGTCTGAGAGTGTCAGAGAGTGTCAGAGAGTGATAGAGAGTGTCAGAGAGTGTCTGAGAGTGTCAGAGAGTGATAGAGAGTGTCAGAGAGTGATAGAGAGTGATATTGAGTTTCAGAGAGTGTCAGAGAGTGTCTGAGAGTGTCAGAGAGTGTCAGAGAGTGTCAGAGAGTGTCAGAGAGTGATAGAGAGTGATAGAGAGTGTCAGAGAGTGATAGAGAGTGATAGATAGTTTCAGAGAGTGTCAGAGAGTGTCAGAGAGTGATAGAGAGTGTCAGAGAGTGATAGAGAGTGATAGAGAGTGTCAGAGAGTGATAGAGAGTGTCAGAGAGTAATAGAGAGTGATAGAGAGTGATAGAGAGTGTCAGAGAGTGTCAGAGAGTGTCAGAGAGTGATAGAGAGTGTCAGAGAGTGTCAGAGAGTGATAGAGAGTGTCAGAGAGTGATAGAGAGTGATAGAGAGTTTCAGAGAGTGTCAGAGAGAGTCTGAGAGTGTCAGAGAGTGATAGAGAGTGTCAGAGAGTGTCAGAGAGTGTCAGAGAGTGATAGAGAGTGTCAGAGAGTGATAGAGAGTGTCAGAGAGTGTCAGAGAGTGATAGAGAGTGATAGAGAGTGTCAGAGAGTGATAGAGAGTGATAGATAGTTTCAGAGAGTGTCAGAGAGTGTCAGAGAGTGATAGAGAGTGTCAGAGAGTGATAGAGAGTGTCAGAGAGTGATAGAGAGTGTCAGAGAGTAATAGAGAGTGATAGAGAGTGATAGAGAGTGTCAGAGAGTGTCAGAGAGTGTCAGAGAGTGATAGAGAGTGTCAGAGAGTGTCAGAGAGTGATAGAGAGTGTCAGAGAGTGATAGAGAGTGATAGAGAGTTTCAGAGAGTGTCAGAGAGAGTCTGAGAGTGTCAGAGAGTGATAGAGAGTGTCAGAGAGTGTCAGAGAGTGTCAGAGAGTGATAGAGAGTGTCAGAGAGTGATAGAGAGTGTCAGAGAGTGTCAGAGAGTGATAGAGAGTGATAGAGAGTTTCAGAGAGTGTCAGAGAGTGATAGAGAGTGATAGAGAGTGATAGAGAGTGATAGAGAGTGTCAGAGAGTGATAGAGAGTGATAGAGAGTTTCAGAGATTGTCAGAGAGTGTCAGAGAGTGATAGAGAGTGTCAGAGAGTGATAGAGAGTGTCAGAGAGTGTCAGAGAGTGATAGAGAGTGATAGAGAGTTTCAGAGAGTGATAGAGAGTGTCTGAGAGTGTCAAAGTTTGTCAGAGAGTGATAGAGAGTGATAGAGAGTGATAGAGAGTGATAGAGAGTGTCAGAGAGTGATAGAGAGTGATAGAGAGTTTCAGAGAGTGTCAGAGAGTGTCTGAGAGTGTCAGAGAGTGTCAGAGAGTGATAGAGAGTGATAGAGAGTTTCAGAGAGTGTCAAAGTGTGTCAGAGAGTGTCAGAGAGTGATAGAGAGTGACAGAGAGTGATAGAGAGTGACAGAGAGTGTCAGAGAGTGATAGAGTGTGATAGAGAGTTTCAGAGAGTGTCAGAGAGTGTCTGAGAGTGTCAGAGAGTGATAGAGAGTGTCAGAGAGTGTCAGAGAGTGTCAGAGAGTGATAGAGAGTGATAGAGATTGATAGAGAGTGATAGAGAGTGTCAGAGAGTGTCAGAGAGTGATAGAGAGTGTCAGAGAGTGTCAGAGAGTGTCAGAGAGTGTCAGAGAGTGATATAGAGTGTCAGAGAGTGTCAGAGAGTGTCAGAGAGTGTCAGAGAGTGATAGAGAGTGATAGAGAGTGATAGAGAGTGATAGAGAGTGATAGAGAGTGTCAGAGAGTGATAGTGAGTGTCTGAGAGTGATAGAGAATGTCAGAGAGTGATAGAGAGTTTCAGAGAGTGTCAGTGAGTGTCTGAGAGTGTCAGAGAGTGTCAGAGAGTGATAGAGAGTGATAGAGAGTTTCAGAGAGTGTCAGAGAGTGTCTGAGAGTGTCAGAGAGTGATAGAGAGTGTCAGAAAGTGATAGAGAGTGATAGAGAGTGTCAGACAGTGTCAGAGAGTGTCAGACAGTGTCAGAGAGTGATAGAGAGTGTCAGAGAGTGTCAGAGAGTGTCTGAGAGTGATAGAGAGTGTCAGAGAGTGTCAGAGAGTGTCAGAGAGTGATAGAGAGTGATAGAGAGTGTCTGAGAGTGGTACAGAGTGATAGAGAGTGTCAGACAGTGTCAGAGAGGGTCTGAGAGTGTTCAGAGAGTGTCTGAGAGTGTCAGAGAGTGTCAGAGAGTGTCAGAGAGTGTCAGAGAGTGATAGAGAGTGTCAGACAGTGTCAGAGAGTGTCTGAGAGAGTCAGGGAGTGATAGAGAGTGTCAGAGAGTGTCTGAGAGTGTCAAAGTGTGTCAGAGAGTGATAGAGAACTATAGAGAGTTTCAGAGAGTGTCAGAGAGTGATAGAGAGTGTCAGAGAGTGATAGAGAGTGTCAGAGAGTGTCAGAGAGTGATAGAGAGTGATAGAGAGTGATAGAGAGTGTCAGAGAGTGTCAGAGAGTGATAGTGAGTGTCTGAGATTGATAGAGAATGTCAGAGGGTGTCAGAGAGTGTCAGAGAGTAATAGAGAGTGTCAGACAGTGTCAGAGAGTGTCTGAGAGTGTCAGGGAGTGATAGAGAGTGTCAGAGAGTGTCAGAGAGTGTCAGAGAGTGATAGAGAGTGATAGAGAGTTTCAGGGAGTGATAGAGAGTGTCAGAGAGTGTCTGAGAGTGTCAGAGAGTGATAGAGAGTGTCAGAGAGTGATAGAGAGTGTCAGAGAGTGTCAGAGAGTGTCAGAGAGTGTCAGAGAGTGTCAGAGAGTGATAGAGAGTGATAGAGAGTGTCAGAGAGTGATAGAGAGTGTCAGAGAGTGATAGTGAGTGTCAGAGTGTGTCAGAGAGTGATAGTGAGTGTCAGAGAGTGTCTGAGAGTGATAGAGAGTGTCAGAGAGTGTCAGAGAGTGTCAGAGAGTGTCAGAGAGTGTCAGAGAGTGATAGAGAGTGATAGAGAGTGTCAGAGAGTGATAGAGAGTGATAGAGAGTGTCAGAGAGTGATAGTGAGTGTCAGAGAGTGTCAGAGAGAGATAGTGAGTGTCAGAGAGTGTCAGAGAGTGATAGTGAGTGTCTGAGAGTGTCAGAGAGTGATAGTGAGTGTCTGAGAGTGTCAGAGAGTGATAGAGAGTGTCAGACAGTGTCAGAGAGTGTCTGAGAGTGTCAGGGAGTGATAGAGAGTGTCAGAGAGTGTCTGAGAGTGTCAAAGTTTGTCAGAGAGTGATAGAGAGTGATAGAGAGTGATAGAGAGTGTCAGAGAGTGATAGAGAGTGATAGAGAGTGATAGAGAGTGATAGAGAGTGATAGAGAGTGTCAGAGAGTGATAGAGAGTGATAGAGAGTGTCAAAGTGTGTCAGAGAGTGTCAGAGAGTGATAGAGAGTGACAGAGAGTGATAGAGAGTGACAGAGAGTGTCAGAGAGTAATAGAGTGTGATAGAGAGTTTCAGAGAGTGTCAGAGAGTGTCTGAGAGTGTCTGAGAGTGTCAGAGAGTGATAGAGAGTGTCAGAGAGTGTCAGAGAGTGTCAGAGAGTGATAGAGAGTGATAGAGAGTGATAGAGATTGATAGAGATTGATAGAGAGTGATAGAGAGTGTCAGAGAGTGTCAGAGAGTGATAGAGAGTGTCAGAGAGTGTCAGAGAGTGTCAGAGAGTGTCAGAGAGTGATATAGAGTGTCAGAGAGTGAAAGAGAGTGTCAGAGAGTGTCAGAGAGTGATAGAGAGTGATAGAGAGTGATAGAGAGTGATAGAGAGTGTCAGAGAGTGATAGTGAGTGTCTGAGAGTGATAGAGAATGTCAGAGAGTGATAGAGAGTTTCAGAGAGTGTCAGTGAGTGTCTGAGAGTGTCAGAGAGTGTCAGAGAGTGATAGAGAGTTTCAGAGAGTGTCAGAGAGTGTCTGAGAGTGTCAGAGAGTGATAGAGAGTGTCAGAGAGTGATAGAGAGTGATATTGAGTTTCAGAGAGTGTCAGAGAGTGTCAGAGAGTGATAGAGAGTGTCAGAGAGCGTCAGAGAGTGATAGAGAGCGATAGAGAGTTTCAGAGAGTGTCAGAGAGTGATAGAGAGTGTCAGAGAGTGTCAGAGAGTGTCAGAAAGTGATAGAGAGTGATAGAGAGTGTCAGACAGTGTCAGAGAGTGTCAGACAGTGTCAGAGAGTGATAGAGAGTGTCAGAGAGTGTCAGAGAGTGTCTGAGAGTGATAGAGAGTGTCAGAGAGTGTCAGAGAGTGTCAGAGAGTGATAGAGAGTGATAGAGAGTGTCAGAGAGTGATAGTGAGTGTCTGAGAGTGTCAGAGAGTGTCAGAGAGTGGTAGAGAGTGATAGAGAGTGTCAGACAGTGTCAGAGAGGGTCTGAGAGTGTTCAGAGAGTGTTCAGAGAGTGTCTGAGAGTGTCAGACAGTGTCAGAGAGTGTCAGAGAGTGTCAGAGAGTGTCAGAGAGTGATAGAGAGTGTCAGACAGTGTCAGAGAGTGTCTGAGAGAGTCAGGGAGTGATAGAGAGTGTCAGAGAGTGTCTGAGAGTGTCAAAGTGTGTCAGAGAGTGATAGAGAGTGATAGAGAGTTTCAGAGAGTGTCAGAGAGTGATAGAGAGTGTCAGAGAGTGATAGAGAGTGTCAGAGAGTGTCAGAGAGTGTCAGAGAGTGATAGAGAGTGATAGAGAGTGATAGAGAGTGTCAGAGAGTGTCAGAGAGTGATAGTGAGTGTCTGAGATTGATAGAGAATGTCAGAGGGTGTCAGAGAGTGTCAGAGAGTAATAGAGAGTGTCAGAGAGTGATAGAGAGTGATAGAGAGTGATAGAGAGTGATAGAGAGTTTCAGAGAGTGTCTGAGAGTGTCAGAGAGTGTCAGGGAGTGATAGAGAGTGTCAGAGAGTGTCTGAGAGTGTCAGAGAGGGTCTGAGAGTGTCAGAGAGTGTCTGAGAGTGATAGAGAGTGTCAGAGAGTGTCAGAGAGTGTCTGAGAGTGATAGAGAGTGTCAGAGAGTGTCAGAGAGTGTCAGAGAGTGTCAGAGAGTGATAGAGAGTGATAGAGAGTTTCAGGGAGTGATAGAGAGTGTCAGAGAGTGTCAGAGAGTGTCTGAGAGTGTCAGAGAGGGTCTGAGAGTGTCAGAGAGTGTCAGAGAGTGTCTGAGAGTGTCTGAGAGTGTCAGAGAGTGTCAGAGAGTGTCAGAGAGTGTCAGAGAGTGATAGAGAGTGATAGAGAGTGTCAGAGAGTGATAGAGAGTGATAGAGAGTGTCAGAGAGTGATAGTGAGTGTCAGAGAGTGATAGTGAGTGTCAGAGAGTGATAGTGAGTGTCAGAGAGTGTCTGAGAGTGATAGAGAGTGTCAGAGAGTGTCAGAGAGTGTCAGAGAGTGTCAGAGAGTGATAGAGAGTGATAGAGAGTGTCAGAGAGTGATAGAGAGTGATAGAGAGTGTCAGAGAGTGATAGTGAGTGTCAGAGAGTGTCAGAGAGTGATAGTGAGTGTCAGAGAGTGTCAGAGAGTGATAGTGAGTGTCAGAGAGTGTCAGAGAGTGATAGTGAGTGTCAGAGAGTGTCAGAGAGTGTCAGAGAGTGTCTGAGAGTGATAGAGAGTGTCAGAGAGTGTCAGAGAGTGTCAGAGAGTGTCAGAGAGTGATAGAGAGTGATAGAGAGTGTCAGAGAGTGATAGAGAGTGATAGAGAGTGTCAGAGAGTGATAGTGAGTGTCAGAGAGTGTCAGAGAGTGATAGTGAGTGTCAGAGAGTGTCAGAGAGTGTCAGAGAGTGTCAGAGAGTGTCTGAGAGTGTCAGAGAGGGTCTGAGAGTGTCAGAGAGTGTCTGAGAGTGTCAGAGAGTGTCAGAGAGTGTCAGAGAGTGATAGAGAGTGATAGAGAGTGATAGAGAGTGTCAGAGAGTGTCAGAGAGTGTCAGAGAGTGATAGAGAGTGATAGAGAGTGTCAGAGAGTGATAGAGAGTGATAGAGAGTGTCAGAGAGTGATAGTGAGTGTCAGAGAGTGTCAGAGAGTGATAGTGAGTGTCAGAGAGTTTCAGGGAGTGATAGAGAGTGTCAGAGAGTGTCAGAGAGTGTCTGAGAGTGTCAGAGAGGGTCTGAGAGTGTCAGAGAGTGTCTGAGAGTGTCAGAGAGTGTCAGAGAGTGTCAGAGAGTGATAGAGAGTGATAGAGAGTGTCAGAGAGTGATAGAGAGTGATAGAGAGTGTCAGAGAGTGATAGTGAGTGTCAGAGAGTGTCAGAGAGTGATAGTGAGTGTCAGAGAGTGTCAGAGAGTGTCAGAGAGTGTCAGAGAGTGTCAGAGAGTGATAGTGAGTGTCAGAGAGTGTCAGAGAGTGTCAGAGAGTGTCAGAGAGTGTCAGAGAGTGTCAGAGAGTGATAGTGAGTGTCAGAGAGTGTCAGAGAGTGTCAGAGAGTGTCAGAGAGTGTCTGAGAGTGTCAGAGAGGGTCTGAGAGTGTCAGAGAGTGTCTGAGAGTGTCAGAGAGTGTCAGAGAGTGTCAGAGAGTGATAGAGAGTGATAGAGAGTGTCAGAGAGTGTCAGAGAGTGTCAGAGAGTGATAGAGAGTGATAGAGAGTGTCAGAGAGTGATAGAGAGTGATAGAGAGTGTCAGAGAGTGATAGTGAGTGTCAGAGAGTGTCAGAGAGTGATAGTGAGTGTCAGAGAGTTTCAGGGAGTGATAGAGAGTGTCAGAGAGTGTCAGAGAGTGTCTGAGAGTGTCAGAGAGGGTCTGAGAGTGTCAGAGAGTGTCTGAGAGTGTCAGAGAGTGTCAGAGAGTGTCAGAGAGTGATAGAGAGTGATAGAGAGTGTCAGAGAGTGATAGAGAGTGATAGAGAGTGTCAGAGAGTGATAGTGAGTGTCAGAGAGTGTCAGAGAGTGATAGTGAGTGTCAGAGAGTGTCAGAGAGTGTCAGAGAGTGTCAGAGAGTGTCAGAGAGTGTCAGAGAGTGATAGTGAGTGTCAGAGAGTGTCAGAGAGTGTCAGAGAGTGTCAGAGAGTGTCAGAGAGTGTCAGAGAGTGATAGTGAGTGTCTGAGAGTGTCAGAGAGTGATAGAGAGTGTCAGACAGTGTCAGAGAGTGTCTGAGAGTGTCAGGGAGTGATAGAGAGTGTCTGAGAGTGTCAGGGAGTGATAGAGAGTGTCTGAGAGTGTCAGAGAGTGTCTGAGAGTGTCAAAGTTTGTCAGAGAGTGATAGAGAGTGATAGAGAGTGATAGAGAGTGATAGAGAGTGTCAGAGAGTGATAGAGAGTTTCAGAGAGTGTCAGAGAGTGTCTGAGAGTGTCAGAGAGTGATAGAGAGTGATAGACAGTGATAGAGAGTTTCAGAGAGTGTCAAAGTGTGTCAGAGAGTGTCAGAGAGTGATAGAGAGTGACAGAGAGTGATAGAGAGTGATAGAGAGTGTCAGAGAGTGATAGAGAGTGATAGAGAGTGATAGAGAGTTTCAGAGAGTGTCAAAGTGTGTCAGAGAGTGTCAGAGAGTGATAGAGAGTGACAGAGAGTGATAGAGAGTGATAGAGAGTGACAGAGAGTGTCAGAGAGTGATAGAGTGTGATAGAGAGTTTCAGAGAGTGTCAGAGAGTGTCTGAGAGTGTCAGAGAGTGATAGAGAGTGTCAGAGAGTGTCAGAGAGTGTCAGAGAGTGTCAGAGAGTGATAGAGATTGATAGAGAGTGATAGAGAGTGTCAGAGAGTGTCAGAGAGTGATAGTGAGTGTCTGAGAGTGATAGAGAATGTCAGAGAGTGATAGAGAGTTTCAGAGAGTGTCAGAGATTGTCTTAGAGTGTCAGGGAGTGTCAGAGAGTGATAGAGAGTGTCAGAGAGTGTCAGAGAGTGTCTGAGAGTGTCAGAGAGTGATAGAGAGTGTCAGAGAGTGATAGAGAGTGATAGAGAGTTTCAGAGAGTGTCAGAGAGTGTCTGAGAGTGTCAGGGAGTGATAGAGAGTGTCAGAGAGTGTCAGAGAGTGTCAGAGAGTGATAGAGAGTGTCAGAGAGTGATAGAGAGTGTCAGAGTGTGTCAGAGAGTGATAGAGAGTGATAGCGAGTGATAGAGAGAGATAGAGAGTGTCAGAGAGTGATAGAGAGTGATAGAGAGTGATAGAGAGTGATAGAGAGTTTCAGAGAGTGTCAGAGAGTGTGTGAGAGTGTCAGAGAGTGTCAGAGAGTGTCAGAGAGTGATAGAGAGTGTCAGAGAGTGTCAGAGAGTGTCTGAGAGTGTCAGAGAGTGATAGAGAGTGTCAGAGAGTGATAGAGAGTGATAGAGAGTTTCAGAGAGTGTCAGAGAGTGTCTGAGAGTGTCAGGGAGTGATAGAGAGTGTCAGAGAGTGTCAGAGAGTGTCAGAGAGTGATAGAGAGTGTCAGAGAGTGATAGAGAGTGTCAGAGTGTGTCAGAGAGTGATAGCGAGTGATAGAGAGAGATAGAGAGTGTCAGAGAGTGATAGAGAGTGATAGAGAGTGATAGAGAGTTTCAGAGAGTGCCAGAGAGTGTCTGAGAGTGTCAGAGAGTGATAGAGAGTGTCAGAGAGTGATAGAGAGTGATATTGAGTTTCAGAGAGTTTCAGAGAGTGTCAGAGAGTGTCTGAGAGTGTCAGAGAGTGATAGAGAGTGTCAGAGAGCGTCAGAGAGTGATAGAGAGTGATAGAGAGTTTCAGAGAGTGTCAGAGAGTGATAGAGAGTGTCAGAGATTGATAGAGAGTGTCAGAGAGTGTCAGAGAGTGTCAGAGAGTGTCTGAGAGTGATAGAGAGTGTCAGAGAGTGTCAGAGAGTGTCAGAAAGTGATAGAGAGTGATAGAGAGTGTCAGACAGTGTCAGAGAGTGTCAGACAGTGTCAGAGAGTGATAGAGAGTGATAGAGAGTGTCAGAGAGTGTCAGAGAGTGTCTGAGAGTGATAGAGAGTGTCAGAGAGTGTCAGAGAGTGTCAGAGAGTGATAGAGAGTGATAGAGAGTGTCAGAGAGTGATAGTGAGTGTCTGAGAGTGTCAGAGAGTGGTAGAGAGTGATAGAGAGTGTCAGACAGTGTCAGAGAGTGTCTGAGAGTGTCAGGGAGTGATAGAGAGTGTCAGAGAGTGTCTGAGAGTGTCAAAGTGTGTCAGAGAGTGTCAGAGAGTGATAGAGAGTGATAGAGAGTTTCAGAGAGTGTCAGAGAGTGATAGAGAGTGTCAGAGAGTGATAGAGAGTGTCAGAGATTGTCAGAGAGTGTCAGAGAGTGATAGAGAGTGATAGAGAGTGATAGAGAGTGTCAGAGAGTGTCAGAGAGTGATAGTGAGTGTCTGAGATTGATAGAGAATGTCAGAGGGTGTCAGAGAGTGTCAGAGAGTAATAGAGAGTGCCAGAGAGTGTCAGAGAGTGATAGAGAGTGATAGAGAGTGATAGAGAGTGATAGAGAGTTTCAGAGAGTTTCAGAGAGTGTCAGAGAGTGTCTGAGAGTGTCTGAGAGTGTCAGAGAGGGTCTGAGAGTGTCAGAGAGTGTCAGAGAGTGTCAGAGAGTGATAGAGAGTGATAGAGAGTGATAGAGAGTGTCAGAGAGTGTCAGAGAGTGTCAGAGAGTGTCAGAGAGTGATAGAGAGTGATAGAGAGTTTCAGGGAGTGATAGAGAGTGTCAGAGAGTGTCTGAGAGTGTCAGAGAGGGTCTGAGAGTGTCAGAGAGTGTCTGAAGTGATAGAGAGTGTCAGAGAGTGTCAGAGAGTGTCTGAGAGTGATAGAGAGTGATAGAGAGTGTCAGAGAGTGTCAGAGAGTGTCAGAGAGTGTCAGAGAGTGATAGAGAGTGATAGAGAGTTTCAGGGAGTGATAGAGAGTGTCAGAGAGTGTCTGAGAGTGTCAGAGAGGGTCTGAGAGTGTCAGAGAGTGTCTGAGAGTGTCTGAGAGTGTCTGAGAGTGTCAGAGAGTGTCAAAGTGTGTCAGAGAGTGTCAGAGAGTGATAGAGAGTGACAGAGAGTGATAGAGAGTGACAGAGAGTGTCAGAGAGTGATAGAGTGTGATAGAGAGTTTCAGAGAGTGTCAGAGAGTGTCTGAGAGTGTCAGAGAGTGATAGAGAGTGTCAGAGAGTGTCAGAGAGTGTCAGAGAGTGTCAGAGAGTGATAGAGAGTGATAGAGATTGATAGAGAGTGATAGAGAGTGTCAGAGAGTGTCAGAGAGTGATAGTGAGTGTCTGAGAGTGATAGAGAATGTCAGAGAGTGATAGAGAGTTTCAGAGAGTGTCAGAGATTGTCTTAGAGTGTCAGAGAGTGTCAGAGAGGGATAGAGAGTGTCAGAGAGTGATAGAGAGTGTCAGAGAGTGATAGAGAGTGATAGAGAGTTTCAGAGAGTGTCAGAGAGTGTCTGAGAGTGTCAGGGAGTGATAGAGAGTGTCTGAGAGTGTCTGAGAGTGTCTGAGAGTGTCTGAGAGTGTCTGAGAGTGATAGAGAGTGTCAGAGAGTGTCAGAGAGTGTCAGAGAGTGTCAGAGAGTGATAGAGAGTGATAGAGAGTGTCAGAGAGTGATAGAGAGTGATAGGGAGTGTCAGAGAGTGATAGTGAGTGTCAGAGAGTGTCAGAGAGTGATAGTGAGTGTCAGAGAGTGTCTGAGAGTGATAGAGAGTGTCAGAGAGTGTCAGAGAGTGTCAGAGAGTGTCAGAGAGTGTCAGAGAGTGTCAGAGAGTGATAGAGAGTGATAGAGAGTGTCAGAGAGTGATAGAGAGTGATAGAGAGTGTCAGAGAGTGATAGTGAGTGTCAGAGAGTGTCAGAGAGTGATAGTGAGTGTCAGAGAGTGTCAGAGAGTGATAGTGAGTGTCAGAGAGTGATAGTGAGTGTCAGAGAGTGATAGTGAGTGTCAGAGAGTGTCAGAGAGTGATAGTGAGTGTCAGAGAGTGTCAGAGAGTGATAGTGAGTGTCTGAGAGTGTCAGAGAGTGATAGAGAGTGTCAGAGAGTGTCAGAGAGTGTCAGAGAGTGTCAGGGAGTGTCAGAGAGTGTCAGAGAGTGTCAGAGAGTGTCAGAGAGTGTCAGAGAGTGATAGAGAGTGTCAGAGAGTGATAGAGAGTGTCAGAGTGTGTCAGAGAGTGATAGCGAGTGATAGAGAGAGATAGAGAGTGTCAGAGAGTGATAGAGAGTGATAGAGAGTGATAGAAAGTGATAGAGAGTTTCAGAGAGTGTCAGAGAGTGTCTGAGAGTGTCAGAGAGTGTCAGAGAGTGATGTAGAGTGTCAGAGAGTGAAAGAGATTGCCAGAGAGTGTCAGAGAGTGTCAGAGAGTGTCAGAGAGTGATAGAGAGTGATAGCGAGTGATAGAGAGAGATAGAGAGTGTCAGAGAGTGATAGAGAGTGATAGAGAGTGATAGAAAGTGATAGAGAGTTTCAGAGAGTGTCAGAGAGTGTCTGAGAGTGTCAGAGAGTGTCAGAGAGTGATGTAGAGTGTCAGAGAGTGAAAGAGATTGCCAGAGAGTGTCAGAGAGTGTCAGAGAGTGATAGAGAGTGATAGAGAGTGTCAGAGAGTGATAGTGAGTGTCTGAGAGTGATAGAGAATGTCAGAGAGTGATAGAGAGTTTCAGAGAGTGTCAGTGAGTGTCTGAGAGTGTCAGAGAGTGTCAGAGAGTGATAGAGAGTTTCAGAGAGTTTCAGAGAGTGTCAGAGAGTGTCTGAGAGTGTCTGAGAGTGTCAGAGAGTGATAGAGAGTGTCAGAGAGTGATAGAGAGTGATATTGAGTTTCAGAGAGTGTCAGAGAGTGTCTGAGAGTGTCAGAGAGTGATAGAGAGTGTCAGAGAGCGTCAGAGAGTGATAGAGAGTGATAGAGAGTTTCAGAGAGTGTCAGAGAGTGTCAGAGAGTGTCAGAGAGTGTCAGAGAGTGATAGAGAGTGTCAGAGAGTGATAGAGAGTGATAGAGAGTGTCAGAGAGTGATAGAGAGTGTCAGAGAGTAATAGAGAGTGATAGAGAGTGATAGAGAGTGTCAGAGAGTGTCAGAGAGTGATAGAGAGTGTCAGAGAGTGATAGAGAGTGTCAGAGAGTGATAGAGAGTGATAGAGAGTTTCAGAGAGTGTCAGAGAGAGTCTGAGAGTGTCAGAGAGTGATAGAGAGTGTCAGAGAGTGTCAGAGAGTGTCAGAGAGTGATAGAGAGTGTCAGAAAGTGATAGAGAGTGATAGAGAGTTTCAGAGAGTGTCAGAGAGTGTCTGAGAGTGTCAGAGAGTGTCAGGGAGTGATAGAGAGTGTCAGAGAGTGTCTGAGAGTGTCAGAGAGGGTCTGAGAGTGTCAGAGAGTGTCTGAGAGTGATAGAGAGTGTCAGAGAGTGTCAGAGAGTGTCTGAGAGTGATAGAGAGTGTCAGAGAGTGTCAGAGAGTGTCAGAGAGTGTCAGAGAGTGTCAGAGAGTGTCTGAGAGTGATAGAGAGTGTCAGAGAGTGTCAGAGAGTGTCAGAGAGTGATAGAGAGTGTCAGAGAGTGATAGAGAGTGATAGAGAGTGTCAGAGAGTGATAGTGAGTGTCTGAGAGTGATAGAGAGTGTCAGAGAGTGTCAGAGAGTGTCAGAGAGTGATAGAGAGTGTCAGAGAGTGATAGAGAGTGATAGAGAGTGTCAGAGAGTGATAGTGAGTGTCTGAGAGTGATAGAGAGTGTCAGAGAGTGTCAGAGAGTGTCAGAGAGTGATAGAGAGTGTCAGAGAGTGATAGAGAGTGATAGAGAGTGTCAGAGAGTGTCAGAGAGTGTCAGAGAGTGTCAGAGAGTGTCAGAATGTGTGAGAGAGTGTCAGAGAGTGATAGTGAGTGTCAGAGAGTGATAGTGAGTGTCTGAGAGTGATAGAGAGTGTCAGAGAGTGTCAGAGAGTGTCAGAGAGTGATAGAGAGTGTCAGAGAGTGATAGAGAGTGATAGAGAGTGTCAGAGAGTGATAGTGAGTGTCTGAGAGTGATAGAGAGTGTCAGAGAGTGTCAGAGAGTGTCAGAGAGTGATAGAGAGTGTCAGAGAGTGTCAGAGAGTGATAGAGAGTGATAGAGAGTGTCAGAGAGTGATAGTGAGTGTCTGAGAGTGTCAGAGAGTGATAGAGAGTGTCAGAGTGTGTCAGAGAGTGTCTGAGAGTGTCAGGGAGTGATAGAGAGTGTCACAGAGTGTCTGAGAGTGTCAAAGTTTGTCAGAGTGTGGTAGAGAGTGATAGAGAGTGTCAGAGAGTGTCTGAGAGTGATAGAGAGTGTCAGAGAGTGTCAGAGAGTGTCAGAGAGTGATAGAGAGTGTCAGAGAGTGTCTGAGAGTGTCAGAGAGTGATAGAGAGTGACAGAGAGTGTCAGAGAGTGATAGAGTGTGATAGAGAGTTTCAGAGAGTGTCAGAGAGTGTCTGAGAGTGTCAGAGAGTGATAGAGAGTGTCAGAGAGTGTCAGAGAGTGTCAGAGAGTGATAGAGAGTGATAGAGATTGATAGAGAGTGATAGAGAGTGTCAGAGAGTGTCAGAGAGTGATAGTGAGTGTCTGAGAGTGATAGAGAATGTCAGAGAGTGATAGAGAGTTTCAGAGAGTGTCAGAGAGTGTCTTAGAGTGTCAGAGAGTGTCAGAGAGTGATAGAGAGTTATAGAGAGTGTCAGAGAGTGATAGAGAGTGTCAGAGAGTGTCAGAGAGTGTCTGAGAGTGTCAGAGAGTGATAGAGAGTGTCAGAGAGTGTCAGAGAGTGATAGAGAGTGATAGAGAGTTTCAGAGAGTGTCAGAGAGTGTCTGAGAGTGTCAGGGAGTGATAGAGAGTGTCAGAGAGTGTCAGAGAGTGTCAGAGAGTGATAGAGAGTGTCAAAGAGTGATAGAGAGTGTCAGAGTGTGTCAGAGAGTGATAGAGAGTGATAGCGAGTGATAGAGAGAGATAGAGAGTGTCAGAGAGTGTCAGAGAGTGTCAGAGAGTGTCAGAGAGTGATAGAGAGTGATAGAGAGTGATAGAGAGTTTCAGAGAGTGTCAGAGAGTGTCTGAGAGTGTCAGAGAGTGTCAGAGAGTGATAGAGAGTGTCAGAGAGTGTCAGAGAGTGTCTGAGAGTGTCAGAGCGTGATAGAGAGTGTCAGAGAGTGATAGAGAGTGATAGAGAGTTTCAGAGAGTGTCAGAGAGTGTCTGAGAGTGTCAGGGAGTGATAGAGAGTGTCAGAGAGTGTCAGAGAGTGTCAGAGAGTGTCAGAGAGTGATAGAGCGTGTCAGAGAGTGATAGAGAGTGTCAGAGTGTGTCAGAGAGTGATAGCGAGTGATAGAGAGAGATAGAGAGTGTCAGAGAGTGATAGAGAGTGATAGAGAGTTTCAGAGAGTTTCAAGAGTGTCAGAGAGTGTCTGAGAGTGTCAGAGAGTGATAGAGAGTGTCAGAGAGTGTCAGAGAGTGTCAGAGAGTGATATAGAGTGTCAGAGAGTGAAAGAGAGTGTCAGAGAGTGTCAGAGAGTGATAGAGAGTGATAGAGAGTGATAGAGAGTGATAGAGAGTGATAGAGAGTGTCAGAGAGTGATAGTGAGTGTCTGAGAGTGATAGAGAATGTCAGAGAGTGATAGAGAGTTTCAGAGAGTGTCAGTGAGTGTCTGAGAGTGTCAGAGAGTGTCAGAGAGTGATAGAGAGTGTCAGAGAGTGATAGAGAGTGATATTGAGTTTCAGAGAGTGTCAGAGAGTGTCTGAGTGTCAGAGAGTGATAGAGAGTGTCAGAGAGCGTCAGAGAGTGATAGAGAGTGTCAGAGAGTGATAGAGAGTGTCAGAGAGTGTCAGAGAGTGATAGAGAGTGATAGAGAGTGTCAGAGAGTGATAGAGAGTGATAGAGAGTTTCAGAGAGTGTCAGAGAGTGTCAGAGAGTGTCAGAGAGTGATAGAGAGTGTCAGAGAGTGTCAGAGAGTGATAGAGAGTGTCAGAGAGTAATAGAGAGTGATAGAGAGTGATAGAGAGTGTCAGAGAGTGTCAGAGAGTGATAGAGAGTGTCAGAGAGTGATAGAGAGTGTCAGAGAGTGATAGAGAGTGATAGAGAGTTTCAGAGAGTGTCAGAGAGAGTCTGAGAGTGTCAGAGAGTGTCAGAGAGTGATAGAGAGTGTCAGAGAGTGTCAGAGAGTGATAGAGAGTGTCAGAGAGTGATAGAGAGTGTCAGAGAGTGTCAGAGAGTGTCAGAGAGTGATAGAGAGTGATAGAGAGTGATAGAGAGTGATAGAGAGTGTCAGAGATTGATAGAGAGTGTCAGAGAGTGTCAGAGAGTGATAGAGAGTGTCAGAGAGTGATAGAGAGTGTCAGAGAGTGTCAGAGAGTCATAGAGAGTCATAGAGAGTGATAGAGAGTGATAGAGAGTGTCAGAGATTGATAGAGAGTGTCAGAGAGTGTCAGAGAGTGTCAGAGAGTTTCAGAGAGTGATAGAGAGTGTCAGAGAGTGTCAGAGAGTGTCAGAGAGTGATAGAGAGTGTCAGAGAGTGTCAGAGAGTGTCAGAGAGTGTCAGAGAGTGTCAGAGAGTGATAGAGAGTGATAGAGAGTGATAGAGAGTGATAGAGAGTGTCAGAGATTGATAGAGAGTGTCAGAGAGTGTCAGAGAGTGATAGAGAGTGTCAGAGAGTGATAGAGAGTGTCAGAGAGTGTCAGAGAGTCATAGAGAGTGATAGAGAGTGATAGAGAGTGATAGAGAGTGTCAGAGATTGATAGAGAGTGTCAGAGAGTGTCAGAGAGTGTCAGAGAGTGTCAGGGAGTGTCAGAGAGTGTCAGAGAGTGTCAGAGAGTGTCTGAGAGTGTCAGAGATGGTCTGAGAGTGTCAGAGAGTGATAGAGAGTGATAGAGAGTGATAGAGAGTGTCCGAGAGTGTCAGACAGTGTCAGAGAGTGATAGAGAGTGTCAGAGAGTGATAGAGAGTTTCAGAGAGTGTCAGAGAGTGTCTGAGAGTGTCAGAGAGTGATAGAGAGTGTCAGAGAGTGTCTGAGAGTGTCAGAGAGTGTCTGAGAGTGTCAGAGAGTGATAGAGAGTGATAGAGAGTGTCAGAGAGTGTCAGACAGTGTCAGAGAGTGATAGAGAGTGTCAGAGAGTGTCTGAGAGTGTCAGAGAGTGTCTGAGAGTGTCAGAGAGTGTCAGAGAGTGTCAGAGAGTGATAGAGAGTGTCAGAGAGTGTCAGAGAGTGTCTGAGAGTGTCAGAGAGTGTCAGAGAGTGATAGAGAGTGTCTGAGAGTGTCAGAGAGTGTCAGAGAGTGTCAGAGAGTGTCAGAGAGTGTCAGAGAGTGTCAGAGAGTGATAGAGAGTGTCAGAGAGTGTCAGAGAGTGTCAGAGAGTGTCAGAGAGTGTCAGAGAGTGTCAGAGAGTGTCAGACAGTGTCAGAGAGTGTCAGAGAGTGATAGAGAGTGATAGAGAGTGTCAGAGAGTGTCAGACAGTGTCAGAGAGTGATAGAGAGTGTCAGCGAGTGATAGAGAGTGATAGAGAGTTTCAGAGAGTGTCAGAGAGTGTCAGAGAGTGATAGAGAGTGTCAGAGAGTGTCAGAGAGTTTCAGAGAGTGATAGAGAGTGTCAGAGAGTGATAGAGAGTGTCAGAGAGTGTCAGAGAGTGATAGAGAGTGATAGAGAGTGATAGAGAGTGATAGAGAGTGATAGAGAGTGTCAGAGAGTGTCAGAGAGTGTCAGAGAGTGATAGAGAGTGATAGAGAGTGTCAGAGAGTGTCAGACAGTGTCAGAGAGTGATAGAGAGTGTCAGAGAGTGATAGAGAGTGTCAGAGAGTGTCTGAGAGTGTCAGAGAGTGTCAGAGAGTGTCTGAGAGTGTCAGAGAGTGATAGACAGTGATAGAGAGTGTCAGAGAGTGATAGACAGTGATAGAGAGTGTCAGAGAGTGTCAGACAGTGTCAGAGAGTGATAGAGAGTGTCAGAGAGTGTCAGACAGTGTCTGAGAGTGTCAGAGATTGATAGAGAGTGTCAGAGAGTGATAGAGAGTGTCAGAGAGTGTCAGAGAGTGATAGAGAGTGTCAGAGAGTGTCAGAGAGTGTCAGAGAGTGTCAGAGAGTGTCAGAGAGTGTCTGAGAGTGTCTGAGAGTGTCAGAGATTGATAGAGAGTGTCAGAGAGTGATAGAGAGTGATAGAGAGTGTCAGAGAGTGATAGTGAGTGTCTGAGAGTGATAGAGAGTGTCAGAGAGTGTCAGAGAGTGTCAGAGAGTGATAGAGAGTGATAGAGAGTGATAGAGAGTTTCAGAGAGTTTCAGAGAGTGTCAGAGAGTGTCTGAGAGTGTCTGAGAGTGTCAGAGAGTGTCAGAGGGTGATAGAGAGTGTCAGAGAGTGTCAGAGAGTGTCAGAGAGTGTCTGAGAGTGTCTGAGAGTGTCAGAGAGTGTCAGAGAGTGTCAGAGAGTGTCAGAGAGTGTCAGAGAGTGATAGAGAGTGATAGAGAGTGTCAGAGAGTGTCTGAGAGTGTCAGGGAGTGATAGAGAGTGTCAGAGAGTGTCAGAGAGTGTCAGAGAGTGATAGAGCGTGTCAGAGAGTGATAGAGAGTGTCAGAGTGTGTCAGAGAGTGATAGCGAGTGATAGAGAGAGATAGAGAGTGTCAGAGAGTGATAGAGAGTGATAGAGAGTTTCAGAGAGTTTCAAGAGTGTCAGAGAGTGTCTGAGAGTGTCAGAGAGTGATAGAGAGTGTCAGAGAGTGTCAGAGAGTGTCAGAGAGTGATATAGAGTGTCAGAGAGTGAAAGAGAGTGTCAGAGAGTGTCAGAGAGTGATAGAGAGTGATAGAGAGTGATAGAGAGTGTCAGAGAGTGATAGTGAGTGTCTGAGAGTGATAGAGAATGTCAGAGAGTGATAGAGAGTTTCAGAGAGTGTCAGTGAGTGTCTGAGAGTGTCAGAGAGTGTCAGAGAGTGATAGAGAGTTTCTGAGAATGTCAGAGAGTGTCTGAGAGTGTCAGAGAGTGATAGAGAGTGTCAGAGAGTGATAGAGAGTGATATTGAGTTTCAGAGAGTGTCAGAGAGTGTCTGAGTGTCAGAGAGTGATAGAGAGTGTCAGAGAGCGTCAGAGAGTGATAGAGAGTGTCAGAGAGTGATAGAGAGTGTCAGAGAGTGTCAGAGAGTGATAGAGAGTGATAGAGAGTGTCAGAGAGTGATAGAGAGTGATAGAGAGTTTCAGAGAGTGTCAGAGAGTGTCAGAGAGTGTCAGAGAGTGATAGAGAGTGTCAGAGAGTGTCAGAGAGTGATAGAGAGTGTCAGAGAGTAATAGAGAGTGATAGAGAGTGATAGAGAGTGTCAGAGAGTGTCAGAGAGTGATAGAGAGTGTCAGAGAGTGATAGAGAGTGTCAGAGAGTGATAGAGAGTGATAGAGAGTTTCAGAGAGTTTCAGAGAGTGTCAGAGAGAGTCTGAGAGTGTCAGAGAGTGTCAGAGAGTGATAGAGAGTGTCAGAGAGTGTCAGAGAGTGTCAGAGAGTGTCAGAGAGTGTCAGAGAGTGATAGAGAGTGTCAGAGAGTGATAGAGAGTGTCAGAGAGTGTCAGAGAGTGTCAGAGAGTGATAGAGAGTGATAGAGAGTGATAGAGAGTGATAGAGAGTGTCAGAGATTGATAGAGAGTGTCAGAGAGTGTCAGAGAGTGATAGAGAGTGTCAGAGAGTGATAGAGAGTGTCAGAGAGTGTCAGAGAGTCATAGAGAGTGATAGAGAGTGATAGAGAGTGATAGAGAGTGTCAGAGATTGATAGAGAGTGTCAGAGAGTGTCAGAGAGTGTCAGAGAGTGTCAGAGAGTGTCAGAGAGTGATAGAGAGTGTCAGAGAGTGTCAGAGAGTGATAGAGAGTGATAGAGAGTGTCAGAGAGTGTCAGACAGTGTCAGAGAGTGTCTGAGAGTGTCAGAGAGTGTCAGAGAGTGATAGAGAGTGATAGAGAGTGTCAGAGAGTGTCAGAGAGTGTCAGACAGTGTCAGAGAGTGTCAGAGAGTGATAGAGAGTGATAGAGAGTGTCAGAGAGTGTCAGACAGTGTCAGACAGTGTCAGAGAGTGTCTGAGAGTGTCAGAGAGTGTCAGAGAGTGATAGAGAGTGATAGAGAGTGTCAGAGAGTGTCAGAGAGTGTCAGACAGTGTCAGAGAGTGTCAGAGAGTGATAGAGAGTGATAGAGAGTTTCAGGGAGTGTCAGAGAGTGTCTGAGAGTGTCTGACAGTGTCAGAGAGTGATAGAGAGTGTCAGAGTGTGATAGTGAGTGTCTGAGAGTGTCAGATAGTGTCAGAGAGTGTCAGCGAGTGATAGAGAGTGATAGAGAGTTTCAGAGAGTGTCAGAGAGTGTCAGAGAGTGATAGAGAGTGTCAGAGAGTGTCAGAGAGTTTCAGAGAGTGATAGAGAGTGTCAGAGAGTGATAGAGAGTGTCAGAGAGTGTCAGAGAGTGATAGAGAGTGATAGAGAGTGATAGAGAGTGATAGAGAGTGATAGAGAGTGTCAGAGAGTGTCAGAGAGTGTCAGAGAGTGATAGAGAGTGATAGAGAGTGTCAGAGAGTGTCAGACAGTGTCAGAGAGTGATAGAGAGTGTCAGAGAGTGATAGAGAGTGTCAGAGAGTGTCTGAGAGTGTCAGAGAGTGTCAGAGAGTGTCTGAGAGTGTCAGAGAGTGATAGACAGTGATAGAGAGTGTCAGAGAGTGATAGACAGTGATAGAGAGTGTCAGAGAGTGTCAGACAGTGTCAGAGAGTGATAGAGAGTGTCAGAGAGTGTCAGACAGTGTCAGAGAGTGATAGAGAGTGTCTGAGAGTGTCAGAGAGTGTCTGAGAGTGTCAGAGAGTGTCAGAGAGTGATAGAGAGTGATAGAGAGTGTCAGAGAGTGTCAGACAGTGTCAGAGAGTGATAGAGAGTGTCAGAGAGTGTCAGACAGTCTCAGAGAGTGATAGAGAGTGTCAGAGAGTGATAGAGAGTGTCAGAGAGTGTCTGAGAGTGTCAGAGAGTGTCAGAGAGTGTCTGAGAGTGTCAGAGAGTGATAGACAGTGATAGAGAGTGTCAGAGAGTGTCAGACAGTGTCAGAGAGTGATAGAGAGTGTCTGAGAGTGTCAGAGAGTGTCTGAGAGTGTCAGAGAGTGTCAGAGAGTGATAGAGAGTGATAGAGAGTGTCAGAGAGTGTCAGACAGTGTCAGAGAGTGTCTGAGAGTGTCAGAGAGTGTCAGAGAGTGATAGAGAGTGATAGAGAGTGTCAGAGAGTGTCAGAGAGTGTCAGACAGTGTCAGAGAGTGATAGAGAGTGTCAGAGAGTGTCAGAGAGTGATAGAGAGTGATAGAGAGTGATAGAGAGTGTCAGAGAGTGTCAGAGAGTGTCAGACAGTGTCAGAGAGTGATAGAGAGTGTCAGAGAGTGTCAGAGAGTGTCAGAGAGTGATAGAGAGTGATAGAGAGTGATAGAGAGTGTCAGAGAGTGTCAGACAGTGTCAGAGAGTGATAGAGAGTGTCTGAGAGTGTCAGAGAGTGTCAGAGAGTGTCAGACAGTGTCAGAGAGTGATAGAGAGTGTCAGAGAGTGTCAGAGAGTGTCAGAGAGTGTCAGAGAGTGATAGAGAGTGATAGAGAGTGTCAGAGAGTGTCAGACAGTGTCAGAGAGTGTCTGAGAGTGTCAGAGAGTGTCAGAGAGTGATAGAGAGTGATAGAGAGTGTCAGAGAGTGTCAGAGAGTGTCAGACAGTGTCAGAGAGTGATAGAGAGTGTCAGAGAGTGTCAGAGAGTGTCAGAGAGTGATAGAGAGTGATAGAGAGTGATAGAGAGTGTCAGAGAGTGTCAGACAGTGTCAGAGAGTGATAGAGAGTGTCTGAGAGTGTCAGAGAGTGTCAGAGAGTGTCAGACAGTGTCAGAGAGTGATAGAGAGTGTCAGAGAGTGTCAGAGAGTGTCAGAGAGTGTCAGAGAGTGATAGAGAGTGATAGAGAGTGTCAGAGAGTGTCAGACAGTGTCAGAGAGTGTCTGAGAGTGTCAGAGAGTGTCAGAGAGTGATAGAGAGTGATAGAGAGTGTCAGAGAGTGTCAGAGAGTGTCAGACAGTGTCAGAGAGTGATAGAGAGTGTCAGAGAGTGTCAGACAGTGTCAGAGAGTGATAGAGAGTGTCAGAGAGTGTCAGACAGTGTCAGAGAGTGTCTGAGAGTGTCAGAGAGTGTCAGAGAGTGATAGAGAGTGATAGAGAGTGTCAGAGAGTGTCAGAGAGTGTCAGACAGTGTCAGAGAGTGATAGAGAGTGTCAGAGAGTGTCAGACAGTGTCAGAGAGTGTCAGAGAGTGTCAGAGAGTGATAGAGAGTGATAGAGAGTGTCAGAGAGTGTCAGACAGTGTCAGAGAGTGATAGAGAGTGTCAGAGTGTGATAGTGAGTGTCAGAGAGTGATAGTGAGTGTCTGAGAGTGTCAGACAGTGTCAGAGAGTGATAGAGAGTGTCAGAGAGTGATAGTGAGTGTCTGAGAGTGTCAGACAGTGTCAGAGAGTGATAGAGAGTGTCTGAGAGTGTCAGAGAGTGTCTGAGAGTGTCAGAGAGTGTCAGAGAGTGATAGAGAGTGATAGAGAGTGTCAGAGAGTGTCAGACAGTGTCAGAGAGTGATAGAGAGTGTCAGAGTGTGATAGTGAGTGTCTGAGAGTGTCAGATAGTGTCAGAGAGTGTCAGCGAGTGATAGAGAGTGATAGAGAGTTTCAGAGAGTGTCAGAGAGTGTCAGAGAGTGATAGAGAGTGTCAGAGAGTGTCAGAGAGTTTCAGAGAGTGATAGAGAGTCTCAGAGAGTGTCAGAGAGTGTCAGAGAGTGTCAGAGAGTGATAGAGAGTGATAGAGAGTGATAGAGAGTGATAGAGAGTGATAGAGAGTGTCAGAGAGTGTCAGAGAGTGATAGTGAGTGTCTGAAAGTGATAGAGAATGTCAGAGAGTTTCAGAGAGTGATAGAGAGTTTCAGAGAGTGTCAGAGAGTGTCTGAGAGTGTCTGAGAGTGTCAGAGAGTGTCAGAGAGTGATAGAGAGTGATAGAGAGTTTCAGAGAGTGTCAGAGAGTGTCTGAGAGTGTCATAGAGTGATAGAGAGTGTCAGAGAGTGTCAGAGAGTGTCAGAGAGTGATAGAGAGTGTCAGAGAGTGATAGAGAGTGATAGAGAGTGATAGAGAGTGTCAGAGAGTGTCAGAGAGTGTCAGAGAGTGATAGAGAGTGTCAGAGAGTGATAGAGAGTGTCAGAGAGAGTCAGAGAGTGATAGAGAGTGATAGAGAGTTGTAGAGATTGATAGAGAGTGTCAGAGAGTGATGGAGAGTGATACAGAGTGTCAGAGAGTGTCAGAGAGTGTCAGAGAGTGATAGAGAGTGTCAGAGAGTAATAGAGAGTGTCAGAGAGTGATAGAGAATGTCAGAGAGTGTCAGAGAGTGATAGAGAGTTTCAGAGAGTGTCAGAGAATGTCAGAGAGTGATAGAGAGTGTCAGAGAGTGTCAGAGAGTGTCAGAAAGTGATATAGAGTGATAGAGAGTGTCAAAAAGTGTCAGAGAGTGACAGAGAGTGTCAGACAGTGTCAGAGAGTGTCGGAGAGTGTCAGAAAGTGATAGAGAGTGATAGAGAGTGTCAGAGAGTGTCAGACAGTGTCAGAGAGTGATAGAGAGTGTCAGAGAGTGTCAGACAGTGTCTGAGAGTGATAGAGAGTGTCAGAGAGTGATAGAGAGTGATAGAGAGTGATAGAGAGTGTCAGAGAGTGTCAGAGAGTGTCAGACAGTGTCAGAGAGTGATAGAGAGTGTCAGAGAGTGTCAGACAGTGTCAGAGAGTGATAGAGAGTGTCAGAGAGTGTCAGACAGTGTCTGAGAGTGATAGAGAGTGTCAGAGAGTGATAGAGAGTGATAGAGAGTGTCAGAGAGTGTCAGAGAGTGTCAGACAGTGTCAGAGAGTGATAGAGAGTGTCAGAGAGTGTCAGACAGTGTCAGAGAGTGTCAGAGAGTGATAGAGAGTGTCAGAGAGTGTCAGACAGTGTCGGAGAGTGTCAGAGAGTGTCAGAGAGTGTCAGAGAGTGTCAGAGAGTGATAGAGAGTGATAGAGAGTGATAGAGAGTGATAGAGAGTGTCAGAGAGTGTCAGAGAGTGATAGAGAGTGATAGAGAGTGATAGAGAGTGATAGAGAGTGATAGTGAGTGTCTGAGAGTGTCAGAGAGTGATAGTGAGTGTCTGAGAGTGTCAGAGAGTGATAGTGATTGTCTGAGAGTGTCAGAGAGTGATAGTGAGTGTCTGAGAGTGTCAGAGAGTGATAGTGAGTGTCTGAGAGTGTCAGAGAGTGATAGTGAGTGTCTGAGAGTGTCAGAGAGTGTCAGAGAGTGATAGAGACTGTCAGAGAGTGTCAGAGAGTGATAGTGAGTGTCAGAGAGTGATAGTGAGTGTCAGAGAGTGTCAGAGAGTGATAGTGAGTGTCAGAGAGTGTCAGAGAGTGATAGAGAGTGATAGAGAGTTTCAGGGAGTGTCAGAGAGTGATAGTGAGTGTCAGAGTGTGTCAGAGAGTGTCAGAGAATGTCAGAGAGTGATAGAGAGTGTCAGAGAGTGTCAGAGAGTGATAGAGAGTGATATAGAGTTTCAGAGAGTGCCAGAGAGTGTCTGAGAGTGTCAGAGAGTGATTGTGAGTGTCTGAGAGTGTCAGAGAGTGATTGTGAGTGTCTGAGAGTGTCAGAGAGTGATTGTGAGTGTCTGAGAGTGTCAGAGAGTGATAGTGAGTGTCAGAGAGTGATAGAGAGTGATAGTGAGTGTCTGAGAGTGTCAGAGAGTGATAATGAGTGTCTGAGACTGTCAGAGAGTGTCAGAGAGTGATAGTGAGTGTCAGAGAGTGTCAGAGAGTGATAATGAGTGTCTGAGACTGTCAGAGAGTGTCAGAGAGTGATAGTGAGTGTCAGAGAGTGTCAGAGAGTGATAATGAGTGTCTGAGAGTGTCAGAGAGTGATAGTGAGTGATAGAGAGTGTCAAAGAGTGTCAGAGAGTGTCAGAGAGTGATAGAGAGTGATAGAGAGTGATAGAGAGTTTCAGGGAGAGTCAGAGCGTGTCTGAGAGTGTCTGAGAGTGTCAGAGAGTGATAGAGAGTGATAGAATGTGTCAGAGAGTGTCAGAGAGTGTCAGAGAGTGATAGTGAGTGTCAGAGAGTGTCAGAGAGTGATAGAGAGTGTCAGAGAGTGTCAGAGAGTGATAGAGAGTTTCAGAGAGTGCCAGAGAGTGTCTGAGAGTTTCAGAGAGTGATAGAGAGTGATAGAGACTGTCAGAGAGTGTCAGAGAGTGATAGTGAGTGTCTGAGAGTGTCAAAGAGTGATAGTGAGTGATAGAGAGTGTCAGAGAGTGTCAGAGAGTGTCAGAGAGTGATAGAGAGTGATAGAGAGTTTCAGGGAGTGTCAGAGAGTGTCTGAGAGTGTCTGAGAGTGTCAGAGAGTGATAGAGAGTGATAGAGAGTGTCAGAGAGTGTCAGAGAGTGTCAGAGAGTGATAGTGAATGTCAGAGAGTGTCAGAGAGTGTCAGAGAGTGATAGAGAGTGTCAGAGAGTGTCAGAGAGTGATAGAGACTGTCAGAGAGTGTCAGAGAGTGTCAGAGAGTGATAGTGAGTGTCTGAGAGTGTCAGAGAGTGATGGTGAGTGATAGAGTGTGTCAGAGAGTGTCAGAGAGTGTCAGAGAGTGTCAGAGAGTGATAGAGAGTGATAGAGAGTTTCAGGGAGTGTCAGAGAGTGATGGTGAGTGTCTGAGAGTGTCAGAGAGTGATGGTGAGTGTCTGAGAGTGTCAGAGAGTGATAGTGAGTGTCTGAGAGCGTCAGAGAGTGATAGTGAGTGTCTGAGAGTGTCAGAGAGTGATAGTGAGTGTCTGAGAGTGTCAGAGAGTGATAGTGAGTGTCTGAGAGTGTCAGAGAGTGATAGTGAGTGTCTGAGAGTGTCAGAGAGTGATAGTGAGTGTCTGAGAGTGTCAGAGAGTGTCAGAGAGTGATAGAGACTGTCAGAGAGTGTCAGAGAGTGATAGTGAGTGTCAGAGAGTGATAGTGAGTGTCAGAGAGTGTCAGAGGGTGATAGTGAGTGTCAGAGAGTGTCAGAGAGTGATAGAGAGTGATAGAGAGTTTCAGGGAGTGTCAGAGAGTGATAGTGAGTGTCAGAGTGTGTCAGAGAGTGTCAGAGAGTGTCAGAGAGTGATAGAGAGTGTCAGAGAGTGTCAGAGAGTGATAGTGAGTGTCTGAGAGCGTCAGAGAGTGATAGTGAGTGTCTGAGAGTGTCAGAGAGTGATAGTGAGTGTCTGAGAGTGTCAGAGAGTGATAGTGAGTGTCTGAGAGTGTCAGAGAGTGATAGTGAGTGTCTGAGAGTGTCAGAGAGTGATAGTGAGTGTCTGAGAGTGTCAGAGAGTGATAGTGAGTGTCTGAGAGTGTCAGAGAGTGATAGTGAGTGTCTGAGAGTGTCAGAGAGTGTCAGAGAGTGATAGAGACTGTCAGAGAGTGTCAGAGAGTGTCAGAGAGTGATAGTGAGTGTCAGAGAGTGATAGTGAGTGTCAGAGAGTGTCAGAGGGTGATAGTGAGTGTCAGAGAGTGTCAGAGAGTGATAGAGAGTGATAGAGAGTTTCAGGGAGTGTCAGAGAGTGATAGTGAGTGTCAGAGTGTGTCAGAGAGTGTCAGAGAGTGTCAGAGAGTGATAGAGAGTGTCAGAGAGTGTCAGAGAGTGTCAGAGAGTGATAGAGAGTGATAGAGAGTTTCAGAGAGTGCCAGAGAGTGTCTGAGAGTGTCAGAGAGTGATATTGAGTGTCTGAGAGTGTCAGAGAGTGATAGTGAGTGTCTGAGAGTGTCAGAGAGTGATAGTGAGTTTCTGAGAGTGTCAGAGAGTGTCAGAGAGTGATAGCGACTGTCAGAGAGTGTCAGAGAGTGTCAGAGAGTGATAGTGAGTGTCAGAGAGTGATCGAGACTGTCAGAGAGTGTCAGAGAGTGATAGTGAGTGTCAGAGAGTGATAGAGAGTGATAGTGAGTGTCTGAGAGTGTCAGAGAGTGATAGTGAGTGTCTGAGAGTGTCAGAGAGTGATAGTGAGTGATAGAGAGTGTCAGAGAGTGTCAGAGAGTGTCAGAGAGTGTCAGAGAGTGATAGAGAGTGATAGAGAGTGATAGAGAGTGATAGAGAGTTTCAGGGAGAGTCAGAGCGTGTCTGAGAGTGTCTGAGAGTGTCAGAGAGTGATAGAGAGTGATAGAATGTGTCAGAGAGTGTCAGAGAGTGTCAGAGAGTGATAGTGAGTGTCAGAGAGTGTCAGAGAGTGATAGAGAGTGTCAGAGAGTGTCAGAGAGTGATAGAGAGTTTCAGAGAGTGCCAGAGAGTGTCTGAGAGTTTCAGAGAGTGATAGAGACTGTCAGAGAGTGTCAGAGAGTGATAGTGAGTGTCTGAGAGTGTCAAAGAGTGATAGTGAGTGATAGAGAGTGTCAGAGAGTGTCAGAGAGTGTCAGAGAGTGTCAGAGAGTGATAGAGAGTGATAGAGAGTTTCAGGGAGTGTCAGAGTGTGTCTGAGAGTGTCTGAGAGTGTCAGAGAGTGATAGAGAGTGATAGAGAGTGTCAGAGAGTGTCAGAGAGTGTCAGAGAGTGATAGTGAATGTCAGAGAGTGTCAGAGAGTGTCAGAGAGTGATAGAGAGTGTCAGAGAGTGTCAGAGAGTGTTAGAGAGTTTCAGAGAGTGCCAGAGAGTGTCTGAGAGTGTCAGAGAGTGATGGAGAGTGATAGAGACTGTCAGAGAGTGTCAGAGAGTGTCAGAGAGTGATAGTGAGTGTCTGAGATTGTCAGAGAGTGATAGTGAGTGATAGAGTGTGTCAGAGAGTGTCAGAGAGTGTCAGAGAGTGTCAGAGAGTGATAGAGAGTGATAGAGAGTTTCAGGGAGTGTCAGAGAGTGATAGTGAGTGTCAGAGAGTGTCAGAGAGTGTCAGAGAGTGATAGAGAGTGTCAGAGAGTGTCAGAGAGTGATAGAGAGTGATAGAGAGTTTCAGAGAGTGCCAGAGAGTGTCTGAGAGTGTCTGAGAGTGATAGTGAGTGTCTGAGAGAGTCAGAGAGTGATAGTGAGTGTCTGAGAGCGTCAGAGAGTGATAGTGAGTGTCTGAGAGCGTCAGAGAGTGATAGTGAGTGTCTGAGAGTGTCAGAGAGTGATAGTGAGTGTCTGAGAGTGTCAGAGAGTGATAGTGAGTGTCTGAGAGTGTCAGAGAGTGATAGTGAGTGTCTGAGAGTGTCAGAGAGTGATAGTGAGTGTCTGAGAGTGTCAGAGAGTGTCAGAGAGTGATAGAGACTGTCAGAGAGTGTCAGAGAGTGATAGTGAGTGTCAGAGAGTGATAGTGAGTATCAGAGAGTGTCAGAGGGTGATAGTGAGTGTCAGAGAGTGTCAGAGAGTGTCAGAGAGTGATAGAGAGTGATAGAGAGTTTCAGGGAGTGTCAGAGAGTGATAGTGAGTGATAGAGAGTTTCAGAGAGTGCCAGAGAGTGTCTGAGAGTGTCAGAGAGTGATATTGAGTGTCTGAGAGTGTCAGAGAGTAATAGTGAGTGTCTGAGAGTGTCAGAGAGTGATATTGAGTGTCTGAGAGTGTCAGAGAGTAATAGTGAGTGTCTGAGAGTGTCAGAGAGTGATAGTGAGTGTCTGAGAGTGTCAGAGAGTGTCAGAGAGTGATAGAGACTGTCAGAGAGTGTCAGAGCGTGATAGTGAGTGTCAGAGAGTGATAGAGACTGTCAGAGAGTGTCAGAGAGTGATAGTGAGTGTCAGAGAGTGATAGTGAGTGTCTGAGAGTGTCAGAGAGTAATAGTGAGTGTCAGAGAGTGTCAGAAAGTGTCAGAGAGTGATAGAGAGTGATAG
The DNA here is from genome assembly GCF_036365525.1 of Heterodontus francisci. Lineage (NCBI taxonomy): Eukaryota > Metazoa > Chordata > Chondrichthyes > Heterodontiformes > Heterodontidae > Heterodontus > Heterodontus francisci. Next base: position 605,658 of record NW_027142143.1, on the reverse strand, counting down.
AGAGTTTCATGGAGTGTCCGTGAGTGTCTGAGAGTGTCAGAGAGTGATAGTGAGTGTCACAGAGTGTCAGAGAGTGTCAGAGAGTGTCAGAGAGTGATAGAGAGTGTCAGAGAGTGTCAGAGAGTGATAGAGAGTGATAGAGAGTATCAGAGAGTGCCAGAGAGTGATAGAGAGTGTCAGAGAGTGATAGAGAGTGATAGAGACTGTCAGAGAGTGTCAGAGAGTGATAGTGAGTGTCAGAGAGTGTCAGAGAGTGTAAGAGAGTGATAGAGAGTGATAGAGGGTGTCAGAGAGTGTCAGAGAGTGATAGAGAGTTTCAGAGAGTGCCAGAGAGAGTCTGAGAGTGTCAGAGAGTGATTGAGAGTGATCGAGACTGTCAGAGAGTGTCAGAGAGTGATAGTGAGCGTCAGAGAGTGTCAGAGAGTGATAGAGAGTGATAGAGAGTGTCAGAGAGTGTCAGAGAGTGATAGAGAGTGATAGAGAGTTTCAGAGAGTGCCAGAGAGTGTCTGAGAGTGTCAGAGAGTGATAGAGAGTGATAGAGACTGTCAGAGAGTTTCAGAGAGTGATAGTGAGTGATAGAGAGTGTCAGAGAGTGTCAGAGAGTGTCAGAGAGTGTCAGAGAGTGATAGAGAGGATAGAGAGTTTCAGGGAGTGTCAGAGAGTGTCTGAGAGTGTCTGAGAGTGTCTGAGAGTGTCAGAGAGTGATAGAGAGTGATAGAGAGTGTCAGAGAGTGATAGAGAGTTTCAGAGAGTGTCAGAGAGTGATAGAGAGTGTCAGAGAGTGATAGAGAGTGATAGAGAGTTATAGAGAGTTATAGAGAGTGATAGAGAGTGTCAGAGAGTGATAGAGAGTGATAGAGAGTTTCAGGGAGTGTCAGAGAGTGATAGTGAGTGTCAGAGAGTGTCAGAGAGTGTCAGAGAGTGTCAGAGAGTGATAGAGAGTGTCAGAGAGTGTCAGAGAGTGATAGAGAGTGATATAGAGTTTCAGAGAGTGTCAGAGAGTGATAGTGAGTGTCTGAGAGTGTCAGAGAGTGATAGTGAGTGTCTGAGAGCGTCAGAGAGTGATAGTGAGTGTCTGAGAGCGTCAGAGAGTGATAGTGAGTGTCTGAGAGTGTCAGAGAGTGATAGTGAGTGTCTGAGAGTGTCAGAGAGTGATAGTGAGTGTCTGAGAGCGTCAGAGAGTGATAGTGAGTGTCTGAGAGTGTCAGAGAGTGATAGTGAGTGTCTGAGAGTGTCAGAGAGTGATAGTGAGTGTCTGAGAGTGTCAGAGAGTGATAGTGAGTGTCTGAGAGTGTCAGAGAGTGTCAGAGAGTGATAGTGAGTGTCTGAGAGTGTCAGAGAGTGATAGTGAGTGTCTGAGAGTGTCAGAGAGTGATAGTGAGTGTCTGAGAGTGTCAGAGAGTGATAGTGAGTGTCTGAGAGCGTCAGAGAGTGATAGTGAGTGTCTGAGAGCGTCAGAGAGTGATAGTGAGTGTCTGAGAGTGTCAGAGAGTGATAGTGAGTGTCTGAGAGTGTCAGAGAGTGATAGTGAGTGTCTGAGAGTGTCAGAGAGTGATAGTGAGTGTCTGAGAGTGTCAGAGAGTGATAGTGAGTGTCTGAGAGTGTCAGAGAGTGTCAGAGAGTGATAGAGACTGTTAGAGTGTGTCAGAGAGTGTCAGAGAGTGATAGTGAGTGTCAGAGAGTGATAGTGAGTGTCAGAGAGTGTCAGAGGGTGATAGTGAGTGTCAGAGAGTGTCAGAGAGTGTCAGAGAGTGATAGAGAGTGATAGAGAGTTTCAGGGAGTGTCAGAGAGTGATAGTGAGTGTCAGAGTGTGTCAGAGAGTGTCAGAGAGTGTCAGAGAGTGATAGAGAGTGTCAGAGAGTGTCAGAGAGTGATAGAGAGTGATAGAGAGTGTCAGAGAGTGCCAGAGAGTGTCTGAGAGTGTCAGAGAGTGATAGTGAGTGTCTGAGAGTGTCAGAGAGTGATAGTGAGTGTCTGAGAGTGTCAGAGAGTGATAGAGACTGTCAGAGAGTGTCAGAGAGTGTCAGAGAGTGATAGTGAGTGTCAGAGAGTGATAGAGACTGTCAGAGAGTGTCAGAGAGTGATAGTGAGTGTCAGAGAGTGATAGTGAGTGTCTGAGAGTGTCAGAGAGTAATAGTGAGTGTCAGAGAGTGTCAGAAAGTGTCAGAGAGTGATAGAGAGTGATAGAGAGTTTCATGGAGTTCTGTGAGTGTCTGAGAGTGTCAGAGAGTGATAGTGAGTGTCAGAGAGTGTCATAGAGTGTCAGAGAGTGATAGAGAGTGTCAGAGAGTGTCAGAGAGTGATAGAGAGTGATAGAGAGTATCAGAGAGTGCCAGAGAGTGTCTGAGAGTGTCAGAGAGTGATTGAGAGTGATCGAGACTGTCAGAGAGTGTCAGAGAGTGATAGTGAGTGTCAGAGAGTGTCAGAGAGTGATAGAGAGTGATAGAGAGTGTCAGAGAGTGTCAGAGAGTGATAGAGAGTGATAGAGAGTGATAGAGAGTGTCAGAGAGTGTCAGAGAGTGATAGAGAGTGATAGAGAGTTTCAGAGAGTGCCAGAGAGTGTCTGAGAGTGTCAGAGAGTGATAGAGAGTGATAGAGACTGTCAGAGAGTGTCAGAGAGTGATAGTGAGTGATAGAGAGTGTCAGAGAGTGTCAGAGAGTGTCAGAGAGTGTCAGAGAGTGATAGAGAGGATAGAGAGTTTCAGGGAGTGTCAGAGAGTGTCTGAGAGTGTCAGAGAGTGATAGAGAGTGATAGAGAGTGTCAGAGAGTGTCAGAGAGTGTCAGAGAGTGATAGTGAGTGTCAGAGAGCGTCAGAGAGTGTCAGAGAGTGATAGAGAGTGTCAGAGAGTGTCAGAGAGTGATAGAGAGTGATAGAGAGTGATAGAGAGTTTCAGAGAGTGCCAGAGAGTGTCTGAGAGTGTGAGAGAGTGATAGAGAGTGATAGAGAGTGATAGAGACTGTCAGAGAGTGTCAGAGAGTGGTAGTGAGTGTCTGAGAGTGTCAGAGAGTGATAGAGAGTGATAGAGAGTTCAGAGAGTGCCAGAGAGTGTCTGAGAGTGTCAGAGAGTGATAGTGAGTGTCTGAGAGTGATAGAGAGTGATAGAGAGTGTCAGAGAGTGTCAGAGAGTGTCAGAGAGTGATAGAGAGTGTCAGAGAGTGTCAGAGAGTGTCAGAGAGTGATAGAGAGTGTCAGAGAGTGTCAGAGAGTGATAGAGACTGTCAGAGAGTGTCAGAGAGTGTCAGAGAGTAATAGTGAGTGTCAGAGAGTGATAGTGAGTGTCAGAGAGTGTCAGAGGGTGATAGTGAGTGTCAGAGAGTGTCAGAGAGTGTCAGAGAGTGATAGAGAGTGATAGAGAGTTTCAGGGAGTGTCAGAGAGTGATAGTGAGTGTCAGAGTGTGTCAGAGAGTGTCAGAGAGTGTCAGAGAGTGATAGAGAGTGTCAGAGAGTGTCAGAGAGTGATAGAGAGTGATAGAGAGTTTCAGAGAGTGCCAGAGAGTGTCTGAGAGTGTCAGAGAGTGATATTGAGTGTCTGAGAGTGTCAGAGAGTAATAGTGAGTGTCTGAGAGTGTCAGAGAGTGATATTGAGTGTCTGAGAGTGTCAGAGAGTAATAGTGAGTGTCTGAGAGTGTCAGAGAGTAATAGTGAGTGTCTGAGAGTGTCAGAGAGTGATATTGAGTGTCTGAGAGTGTCAGAGAGTAATAGTGAGTGTCTGAGAGTGTCAGAGAGTGATAGTGAGTGTCTGAGAGTGTCAGAGAGTGTCAGAGAGTGATAGCGACTGTCAGAGAGTGTCAGAGAGTGTCAGAGAGTGATAGTGAGTGTCAGAGAGTGATAGAGACTGTCAGAGAGTGTCAGAGAGTGATAGTGAGTGTCAGAGAGTGATAGTGAGTGTCTGAGAGTGTCAGAGAGTAATAGTGAGTGTCAGAGAGTGTCAGAAAGTGTCAGAGAGTGATAGAGTGTGATAGAGAGTTTCATGGATTGTCCGTGAGTGTCTGAGAGTGTCAGAGAGTGATAGTGAGTGTCAGAGAGTGTCAGAGAGTGTCAGAGAGTGATAGAGAGTGTCAGAGAGTGATAGAGAGTGATAGAGAGTATCAGAGAGTGCCAGAGAGTGTCTGAGAGTGTCAGAGAGTGATAGAGAGTGATAGAGACTGTCAGAGAGTGTCAGAGAGTGATAGTGAGTGTCAGAGAGTGTCAGAGAGTGTAAGAGAGTGATAGAGAGTGATAGAGGGTGTCAGAGAGTGTCAGAGAGTGTCTGAGAGTGTCAGAGAGTGATTGAGAGTGATCGAGACTGTCAGAGAGTGTCAGAGAGTGATAGTGAGTGTCAGAGAGTGTCAGAGAGTGATAGAGAGTGATAGAGAGTGTCAGAGAGTGTCAGAGAGTGATAGAGAGTGATAGAGAGTTTCAGAGAGTGCCAGAGAGTGTCTGAGAGTGTCAGAGAGTGATAGAGAGTGATAGAGACTGTCAGAGAGTGTCAGAGAGTGATAGTGAGTGATAGAGAGGATAGAGAGTTTCAGGGAGTGTCAGAGAGTGTCTGAGAGTGTCTGAGAGTGTCAGAGAGTGATAGAGAGTGATAGAGAGTGTCAGAGAGTGTCAGAGAGTGTCAGAGAGTGATAGTGAGTGTCAGAGAGCGTCAGAGAGTGTCAGAGAGTGATAGAGAGTGTCAGAGAGTGTCAGAGAGTGATAGAGAGTGATAGAGAGTGATAGAGAGTTTCAGAGAGTGCCAGAGAGTGTCTGAGAGTGTCAGAGAGTGATAGAGAGTGATAGAGAGTGATAGAGACTGTCAGAGAGTGTCAGAGAGTGATAGTGAGTGTCTGAGAGTGTCAGAGAGTGATAGAGAGTGATAGAGACTTTCAGAGAGTGCCAGAGAGTGTCTGAGAGTGTCAGAGAGTGATAGTGAGTGTCTGAGAGTGATAGAGAGTGATAGAGAGTGTCAGAGAGTGTCAGAGAGTGTCAGAGAGTGATAGTGAGTGTTAGAGACTGTCAGAGAGTGTCAGAGAGTGATAGTGAGTGTCTGAGAGTGTCAGAGAGTGATAGAGAGTGATAGTGAGTGTCTGAGAGTGTCAGAGAGTGATAGTGAGTGTCTGAGAGTGATAGAGAGTGATAGAGAGTGTCAGAGAGTGTCAGAGAGTGTCAGAGAGTGTCAGAGAGTGATAGTGAGTGTCAGAGAGTGTCAGAGAGTGTCAGAGAGTGATAGAGAGTGTCAGAGAGTGTCAGAGAGAGATAGAGAGTGATAGAGAGTTTCAGAGAGTGATAAGAGTGATAGAGAGTTTCAGAGAGTGCCAGAGAGTGTCTGAGAGTGTCAGAGAGTGATAGTGAGTGTCAGAGAGTGATAGTGAGTGTCTGAGAGTGTCAGAGAGTGATAGTGAGTGTCTGAGAGTGTCAGAGATTTTCAGAGAGTGTCTGAGAGTGTCAGAGAGTGATAGTGAGTGATAGAGAGTGTCAGAGAGTGTCAGAGGGTGTCAGAGAGTGATAGAGAGTGATAGAGAGTGATAGAGAGTTTCAGGGAGAGTCAGAGAGTGTCTGAGATTGTCTGAGAGTGTCAGAGAGTGATAGAGAGTGAGAGAGAGTGTCAGAGAGTGTCAGAGAGTGTCAGAGAGTGATAGTGAGTGTCAGAGAGTGTCAGAGAGTGATAGAGAGTGTCAGAGAGTTTCAGAGAGTGATAGAGAGTGATAGAGAGTTTCAGAGTTTGCCAGAGAGTGTGTGAGAGTTTCAGAGAGTGATAGAGAGTGATAGAGACTGTCAGAGAGTGTCAGAGAGTGATAGTGAGTGTCTGAGAGTGTCAGAGAGTGATAGTGAGTGATAGAGAGTGTCAGAGAGTGTCAGAGAGTGTCAGAGAGTGTCAGAGAGTGATAGAGAGTGATAGAGAGTTTCAGGGAGTGTCAGAGAGTGTCTGAGAGTGTCAGAGAGTGATAGAGAGTGATAGAGAGTGTCAGAGAGTGTCAGAGACTGTCAGAGAGTGATAGTGAGTGTCAGAGAGTGTCAGAGAGTGTCAGAGAGTGATAGAGAGTGTCAGAGAGTGTCAGAGAGTGTTAGAGAGTTTCAGAGAGTTCCAGAGAGTGTCTGAGAGTGTCAGAGAGTGATAGAGAGTGATAGAGACTGTCAGAGAGTGTCAGAGAGTGATAGTGAGTGATAGAGAGGATAGAGAGTTTCAGGGAGTGTCAGAGAGTGTCTGAGAGTGTCTGAGAGTGTCAGAGAGTGATAGAGAGTGATAGAGAGTGTCAGAGAGTGTCAGAGAGTGTCAGAGAGTGATAGTGAGTGTCAGAGAGCGTCAGAGAGTGTCAGAGAGTGATAGAGAGTGTCAGAGAGTGTCAGAGAGTCATAGAGAGTGATAGAGAGTGATAGAGAGTTTCAGAGAGTGCCAGAGACTGTCTGAGAGTGTCAGAGAGTGATAGAGAGTGATAGAGAGTGATAGAGACTGTCAGAGAGTGTCAGAGAGTGATAGTGAGTGTCTGAGAGTGTCAGAGAGTGATAGAGAGTGATAGAGACTTTCAGAGAGTGCCAGAGAGTGTCTGAGAGTGTCAGAGAGTGATAGTGAGTGTCTGAGAGTGATAGAGAGTGATAGAGAGTGTCAGAGAGTGTCAGAGAGTGTCAGAGAGTGATAGTGAGTGTTAGAGACTGTCAGAGAGTGTCAGAGAGTGATAGTGAGTGTCTGAGAGTGTCAGAGAGTGATAGAGAGTGATAGTGAGTGTCTGAGAGTGTCAGAGAGTGATAGTGAGTGTCTGAGAGTGATAGAGAGAGATAGAGAGTGTCAGAGAGTGTCAGAGAGTGTCAGAGAGTGTCAGAGAGTGTCAGAGAGTGATAGTGAGTGTCAGAGAGTGTCAGAGAGTGTCAGAGAGTGATAGAGAGTGTCAGAGAGTGTCAGAGAGAGATAGAGAGTGATAGAGAGTTTCAGAGAGTGACAGAGAGTTTCAGAGAGTGCCAGAGAGTGTCTGAGAGTGTCAGAGAGTGATAGAGAGTGTCACAGAGTGATAGTGAGTGTCTGAGAGTGTCAGAGAGTGATAGTGAGTGTCTGAGAGTGTCAGAGATTTTCAGAGAGTGTCTGAGAGTGTCAGAGAGTGATACTGAGTGATAGAGAGTGTCAGAGAGTGTCAGAGAGTGTCAGAGAGTGATAGAGAGTGATAGAGAGTGATAGAGAGTTTCAGGGAGAGTCAGAGAGTGTCTGAGATTGTCTGAGAGTCTCAGAGAGTGATAGAGAGTGAGAGAGAGTGTCAGAGAGTGTCAGAGAGTGTCAGAGAGTGATAGTGAGTGTCAGAGAGTGTCAGAGAGTGATAGAGAGTGTCAGAGAGTTTCAGAGAGTGATAGAGAGTGATAGAGAGTTTCAGAGAGTGCCAGAGAGTGTCTGAGAGTTTCAGAGAGTGATAGAGAGTGATAGAGACTGTCAGAGAGTGTCAGAGAGTGATAGTGAGTGTCTGAGAGTGTCAGAGAGTGATAGTGAGTGATAGAGAGTGTCAGAGAGTGTCAGAGAGTGTCAGAGAGTGTCAGAGAGTGATAGAGAGTGATAGAGAGTTTCAGGGAGTGTCAGAGAGTGTCTGAGAGTGTCAGAGAGTGATAGAGAGTGATAGAGAGTGTCAGAGAGTGTCAGAGACTGTCAGAGAGTGATAGTGAGTGTCAGAGAGTGTCAGAGAGTGTCAGAGAGTGATAGAGAGTGTCAGAGAGTGTCAGAGAGTGTCAGAGAGTGTCAGAGAGTGATAGAGAGTGATAGAGAGTGATAGAGAGTTTCAGAGAGTGCCAGAGAGTGTCTGAGAGTGTCAGAGAGTGATAGAGAGTGATAGAGAGTGATAGAGACTGTCAGAGAGTGTCAGAGAGTGATAGAGAGTGATAGAGAGTGATAGAGAGTTTCAGAGAGTGCCAGAGAGTGTCTGAGAGTGTCAGAGAGTGATAGAGAGTGATAGAGAGTGATAGAGACTGTCAGAGAGTGTCAGAGAGTGATAGTGAGTGTCTGAGAGTGTCAGAGAGTGATAGAGAGTGATAGAGACTTTCAGAGAGTGCCAGAGAGTGTCTGAGAGTGTCAGAGAGTGATAGTGAGTGTCTGAGAGTGATAGAGAGTGATAGAGAGTGTCAGAGAGTGTCAGAGAGTGTCAGAGAGTGTCAGAGAGTGATAGTGAGTGTTAGAGACTGTCAGAGAGTGTCAGAGAGTGATAGTGAGTGTCTGAGAGTGTCAGAGAGTGATAGTGAGTGTTAGAGACTGTCAGAGACTGTCAGAGAGTGTCAGAGAGTGATAGTGAGTGTCTGAGAGTGTCAGAGAGTGATAGAGAGTGATAGTGAGTGTCTGAGAGTGTCAGAGAGTGATAGTGAGTGTCTGAGAGTGATAGAGAGTGATAGAGAGTGTCAGAGAGTGTCAGAGAGTGTCAGAGAGTGTCAGAGAGTGTCAGAGAGTGATAGTGAGTGTCAGAGAGTGTCAGAGAGTGTCAGAGAGTGATAGAGAGTGTCAGAGAGTGTCAGAGAGAGATAGAGAGTGATAGAGAGTTTCAGAGAGTGATAAGAGTGATAGAGAGTTTCAGAGAGTGCCAGAGAGTGTCTGAGAGTGTCAGAGAGTGATAGTGAGTGATAGAGAGTGTCAGAGAGTGTCAGAGGGTGTCAGAGAGTGATAGAGAGTGATAGAGAGTGACAGAGAGTTTCAGGGAGAGTCAGAGAGTGTCTGAGATTGTCTGAGAGTGTCAGAGAGTGATAGAGAGTGAGAGAGAGTGTCAGAGAGTGTCAGAGAGTGTCAGAGAGTGATAGTGAGTGTCAGAGAGTGTCAGAGAGTGATAGAGAGTGTCAGAGAGTTTCAGAGAGTGATAGAGAGTGATAGAGAGTTTCAGAGAGTGCCAGAGAGTGTGTGAGAGTTTCAGAGAGTGATAGAGAGTGATAGAGACTGTCAGAGAGTGTCAGAGAGTGATAGAGAGTGTCAGAGACTGTCAGAGAGTGATAGTGAGTGTCAGAGAGTGTCAGAGAGTGTCAGAGAGTGATAGAGAGTGTCAGAGAGTGTCAGAGAGTGTTAGAGAGTTTCAGAGAGTTCCAGAGAGTGTCTGAGAGTGTCAGAGAGTGATAGAGAGTGATAGAGACTGTCAGAGAGTGTCAGAGAGTGATAGTGAGTGATAGAGAGGATAGAGAGTTTCAGGGAGTGTCAGAGAGTGTCTGAGAGTGTCTGAGAGTGTCAGAGAGTGATAGAGAGTGATAGAGAGTGTCAGAGAGTGTCAGAGAGTGTCAGAGAGTGATAGTGAGTGTCAGAGAGCGTCAGAGAGTGTCAGAGAGTGATAGAGAGTGTCAGAGAGTGTCAGAGAGTCATAGAGAGTGATAGAGAGTGATAGAGAGTTTCAGAGAGTGCCAGAGACTGTCTGAGAGTGTCAGAGAGTGATAGAGAGTGATAGAGAGTGATAGAGACTGTCAGAGAGTGTCAGAGAGTGATAGTGAGTGTCTGAGAGTGTCAGAGAGTGATAGAGAGTGATAGAGACTTTCAGAGAGTGCCAGAGAGTGTCTGAGAGTGTCAGAGAGTGATAGTGAGTGTCTGAGAGTGATAGAGAGTGATAGAGAGTGTCAGAGAGTGTCAGAGAGTGTCAGAGAGTGATAGTGAGTGTCAGAGAGCGTCAGAGAGTGTCAGAGAGTGATAGAGAGTGTCAGAGAGTGTCAGAGAGTCATAGAGAGTGATAGAGAGTGATAGAGAGTTTCAGAGAGTGCCAGAGACTGTCAGAGAGTGATAGAGAGTGATAGAGAGTGATAGAGACTGTCAGAGAGTGTCAGAGAGTGATAGTGAGTGTCTGAGAGTGTCTGAGAGTGATAGAGAGTGTCAGAGAGTGTCAGAGAGTGTCAGAGAGTGTCAGAGAGTGATAGTGAGTGTCAGAGAGTGTCAGAGTGAGATAGAGAGTGATAGAGAGTTTCAGAGAGTGATAGAGAGTGATAGAGAGTTTCAGAGAGTGCCAGAGAGTGTCTGAGAGTGTCAGAGAGTGATAGTGAGTGTCTGAGAGTGTCAGAGAGTTTCAGAGAGTGTCTGAGAGTGTCAGAGAGTGATAGTGAGTGATAGAGAGTGTCAGAGAGTGTCAGAGAGTGTCAGAGAGTGATAGAGAGTGATAGAGAGTGATAGAGAGTTTCAGGGAGAGTCAGAGAGTGTCTGAGATTGTCTGAGAGTGTCAGAGAGTGATAGAGAGTGAGAAAGAGTGTCAGAGAGTGTCAGAGAGTGTCAGAGAGTGATAGTGAGTGTCAGAGAGTGTCAGAGAGTGATAGAGAGTGTCAGAGAGTTTCAGAGAGCGATAGAGATAGATAGAGAGTTTCAGAGAGTACAGAGAGTGTCTGAGAGTTTCAGAGAGTGATAGAGAGTGATAGAGACTGTCAGAGAGTGTCAGAGAGTGATAGTGAGTGTCTGAGAGTGTCAGAGAGTGATAGTGAGTGATAGAGAGTGTCAGAGAGTGATAGAGAGTGTCAGAGAGTGTCAGAGAGTGTCAGAGAGTGATAGTGAGTGTCAGAGAGTGTCAGAGAGTGTCAGAGAGTGATAGAGAGTGTCAGAGAGTGTCAGAGAGTGTTAGAGAGTTTCAGAGAGATCCAGAGAGTGTCTGAGAGTGTCAGAGAGTGATAGAGAGTGATAGAGACTGTCAGAGAGTGTCAGAGAGTGTCAGAGAGTGATAGTGAGTGTCTGAGAGTGTCAGAGAGTGATAGTGAGTGATAGAGAGTGTCAGAGAGTGTCAGAGAGTGTCAGAGAGTGTCAGAGAGTGATAGAGAGTGATAGAGAGTTTCAGGGAGTGTCAGAGAGTGATAGTGAGTGTCAGAGAGTGTCAGAGAGTGTCAGAGTGTGTCAGAGAGTGATAGAGAGTGTCAGAGAGTGTCAGAGAGTGATAGAGAGTGATAGAGAGTTTCAGAGAGTGCCAGAGAGTGTCTGAGAGTGTCAGAGAGTGATAGTGAGTTCTTGAGAGTGTCAGAGAGTGATAGTGAGTGTCTGAGAGTGTCAGAGAGTGATAGTGAGTGTCTGAGAGTGTCAGAGAGTGTCAGAGAGTGATAGAGACTGTCAGAGAGTGTCAGAGAGTGTCAGAGAGTGATAGTGAGTGTCAGAGAGTGATAGTGAGTGTCAGAGAGTGTCAGAGAGTGATAGTGAGTGTCAGAGAGTGTCAGAGAGTGTCAGAGAGTGATAGAGAGTGATAGAGAGTTTCAGGGAGTGTCAGAGAGTGATAGTGAGTGTCAGAGTGTGTCAGAGAGTGTCAGAGAGTGATAGAGAGTGTCAGAGAGTGTCAGAGAGTGTCAGAGAGTGATAGAGAGTGATAGAGAGTTTCAGAGAGTGCCAGAGAGTGTCTGAGAGTGTCAGAGAGTGATATTGAGTGTCTGAGAGTGTCAGAGAGTGATATTGAGTGTCTGAGAGTGTCAGAGAGTGATATTGAGTGTCTGAGAGTGTCAGAGAGTGATATTGAGTGTCTGAGAGTGTCAGAGAGTGATATTGAGTGTCTGAAAGTGTCAGAGAGTGATAGTGAGTGTCTGAGAGTGTCAGAGAGTGTCAGAGAGTGATAGAGACTGTCAGAGAGTGTCAGAGAGTGTCAGAGAGTGATAATGAGTGTCAGAGAGTGATAGAGACTGTCAGAGAGTGTCAGAGAGTGATAGTGAGTGTCAGACAGTGTCAGTGAGTGTCTGAGAGTGTCAGAGAGTGATAGTGAGTGTGAGAGTGTGTCAGAGAGTGTCAGAGAGTGATAGAGAGTGTCAGAGAGTGTCAGAGAGTGATAGAGAGTGATAGAGAGTTTCAGAGAGTGCCAGAGAGTGTCTGAGAGTGTCAGAGAGTGATAGAGAGTGATAGAGACTGTCAGAGAGTGTCAGAGAGTGATAGTGAGTGTCAGAGAGTGTCAGAGAGTGTAAGAGAGTGATTGAGAGTGATCGAGACTGTCAGAGAGTGTCAGAGAGTGATAGTGAGTGTCAGAGAGTGTCAGAGAGTGTCAGAGAGTGATAGAGAGTGATATAGAGTGTCAGAGAGTGTCAGAGAGTGTCAGAGAGTGATAGAGAGTGATAGAGAGTTTCAGAGAGTGCCAGAGAGTGTCTGAGAGTGTCAGAGAGTGATAGAGAGTGATAGAGAGTGTCAGAGAGTGTCAGAGAGTGTCAGAGAGTGATAGAGAGGATAGAGAGTTTCAGGGAGTGTCAGAGAGTGTCTGAGATTGTCTGTGAGTGTCAGAGAGTGATAGAGAGTGATAGAGAGTGTCAGAGAGTGTCAGAGAGTGTCAGAGAGTGATAGTGAGTGTCAGAGAGCGTCAGAGAGTGTCAGAGAGTGATAGAGAGTGATAGAGAGTGTCAGAGAGTGATAGAGAGTGATAGAGAGTGATAGAGAGTTTCAGAGAGTGCCAGAGAGTGTCTGAGAGTGTCTGAGAGTGTCAGAGAGTGATAGAGAGTGATAGAGACTGTCAGAGAGTGTCAGAGAGTGATAGTGAGAGTCTGAGAGTGTCAGAGAGTGATAGTGAGTGATAGAGAGTGTCAGAGAGTGTCAGAGAGTGTCAGAGAGTGTCAGAGAGTGTCAGAGAGTGTCAGAGAGTGATAGAGAGTGATAGAGAGTTTCAGGGAGTGTCAGAGAGTGTCTGAGAGTGATCGAGAGTGATAGAGACTGTCAGAGAGTGTCAGAGAGTGATAGTGAGTGTCTGAGAGTGTCAGAGAGTGATAGTGATTGATAGAGAGTGTCGGAGATTGTCAGAGAGTGTCTGAGAGTGTCTGAGAGTGTCAGAGAGTGATAGAGAGTGATAGAGAGTGATAGAGAGTGTCAGAGAGTGTCAGAGAGTGTCAGAGAGTGATAGAGAGTGTCAGAGAGTGTCAGAGAGTGTCAGAGAGTGTCAGAGAGTGTCAGAGAGTGATAGAGAGTGTCAGAGAGTGTCAGAGAGTGTCAGAGAGTGTCAGAGAGTGATAGAGAGTGATAGAGAGTTTCAGAGAGTGCCAGAGAGTGTCTGAGAGTGTCAGAGAGTGATAGAGAGTGATAGAGACTGTCAGAGAGTGTCAGAGAGTGATAGTGAGTGTCTGAGAGTGTCAGAGAGTGATGGAGAGTGATAGAGAGTGATAGAGAGTGTCAGAGAGTGTCAGAGAGTGTCAGAGAGTGATGGAGAGTGGTAGAGAGTGTCAGAGAGTGTCAGAGAGTGATAGTGAGTGTCAGAGAGTGATAGAGAGTGTCAGAGAGTGTCAGAGAGTGTTAGAGAGTGATAGAGAGTTTCAGAGAGTGCCAGAGAGTGTCTGAGAGTGTCAGAGAGTGATAGAGAGTGATAGAGACTGTCAGAGAGTGTCAGAGAGTGATAGTGAGTGTGTGAGAGTGTCAGAGAGTGATGGAGAGTGATAGAGAGTGATAGAGAGTGATAGAGCGTGTCAGAGAGTGTCAGAGAGTGATGGAGAGCGGTAGAGAGTGTCAGAGAGTGATAGAGAGTGATAGAGACTGTCAGAGAGTGTCAGAGAGTGTCAGAGAGAGTCAGAGAGTTTCAGGGAGTGTCAGAGAGTGTCAGAGAGTGTCTGAGAGTGTCTGAGAGTGTCTGAGAGTGTCTGAGAGTGATGGAGAGTGATAGAGAGTGATAGAGAGTGTCAGAGAGTGTCAGAGAGTGTCAGAGAGTGATGGAGAGTGGTAGAGAGTGTCAGAGAGTGTCAGAGAGTGATAGTGAGTGTCAGAGAGTGATAGAGAGTGTCAGAGAGTGTCAGAGAGTGTTAGAGAGTGATAGAGAGTTTCAGAGAGTGCCAGAGAGTGTCTGAGAGTGTCAGAGAGTGATAGAGAGTGATAGAGACTGTCAGAGAGTGTCAGAGAGTGATAGTGAGTGTGTGAGAGTGTCAGAGAGTGATGGAGAGTGATAGAGAGTGATAGAGAGTGATAGAGCGTGTCAGAGAGTGTCAGAGAGTGATGGAGAGCGGTAGAGAGTGTCAGAGAGTGATAGAGAGTGATAGAGAGTGATAGAGACTGTCAGAGAGTGTCAGAGAGTGTCAGAGAGAGTCAGAGAGTTTCAGGGAGTGTCAGAGAGTGTCAGAGAGTGTCTGAGAGTGTCTGAGAGTGTCTGAGAGTGTCTGAGAGTGTCAGAGAGGGATAGAGAGGGATAGATAGTGTCAGAGAGTTATAGTGAGTGTCAGAGAGTGTCAGAGAGTGTCAGAGAGGGATAGAGAGTGATAGATAGTGTCAGAGAGTAATAGAGAGTGATAGAGAGTGTCAGAGAGTGTCAGAGAGTGTCAGAGAGTGATAGTGAGTGTCAGAGAGTGTCAGAGAGTGATAGAGAGTGTCAGAGAGTGTCAGAGAGTTTCAGAGAGTGCCAGAGAGTGTCAGAGAGTGTCAGAGAGTGTCAGAGAGTGATAGAGAGTGATAGAGAGTTTCAGGGAGTGTCAGAGAGTGTCTGAGAGTGTCTGAGAGTGATAGAGAGTGATAGAGACTGTCAGAGAGTGTCAGAGAGTGATAGTGAGTGTCTGAGAGTGTCAGAGAGTGATAGTGAGTGATAGAGAGTGTCGGAGAGTGTCAGAGAGTGTCAGAGAGTGTCAGAGAGTGTCAGAGAGTGTCTGAGAGTGTCTGAGAGTGTCAGAGAGTGATAGAGAGTGATAGAGAGTGTCAGAGAGTGTCAGAGAGTGTCAGAGAGTGATAGTGAGTGTCAGAGAGTGATAGAGAGTGTCAGAGAGTGTCAGAGAGTGATAGAGAGTGATAGAGAGTTTCAGAGAGTGCCAGAGAGTGTCTGAGAGTGTCACAGAGTGATAGAGAGTGATAGAGACTGTCAGAGAGTGTCAGAGAATGATAGTGAGTGTCTGAGAGTGTCAGAGAGTGATAGAGAGTGATAGAGAGTGTCAGAGAGTTTCAGAGAGTGCCAGAGAGTGTCTGAGAGTGTAAGAGAATGATATTGAGTGTCTGAGAGTGTCAGAGAGTGATATTGAGTGTCTGAGAGTGTCAGAGAGTGATATTGAGTGTCTGAGAGTGTCAGAGAGTGATATTGAGTGTCTGAGAGTGTCAGAGAGTGATATTGAGTGTCTGAGAGTGTCAGAGAGTGATATTGAGTGTCTGAGAGTGATATTGAGTGTCTGAGAGTGTCAGAGAGTGATATTGAGTGTCTGAGAGTGTCAGAGAGTGATAGTGAGTGTCTGAGAGTGTCAGAGAGTGTCAGAGAGTGATAGAGACTGTCAGAGAGTGTCAGAGAGTGTCAGAGAGTGTCAGAGAGTTTCAGAGAGTGCCAGAGAGTGTCTGAGAGTGTGAGAGAATGACAGTGAGTGTCTGAGAGTGTCAGAGAGTGATAGTGAGTGTGAGAGAGTGTCAGAGAGTGATAGAGAGTGTCTGAGAGTGTCAGAGAGTGATAGTGAGTGTCTGAGAGTGTCAGAGAGTGATAGTGAGTTCTTGAGAGTGTCAGAGAGTGATAGTGAGTGTCTGAGAGTGTCAGAGAGTGATAGTGAGTGTCACAGAGTGTCAGAGAGTGTCAGAGAGTGATAGAGACTGTCAGAGAGTGTCAGAGAGTGTCAGAGAGTGATAGTGAGTGTCAGAGAGTGATAGTGAGTGTCAGAGAGTGTCAGAGAGTGATAGTGAGTGTCAGAGAGTGTCAGAGAGTGTCAGAGAGTGATAGAGAGTGATAGAGAGTTTCAGGGAGTGTCAGAGAGTGATAGTGAGTGTCAGAGTGTGTCAGAGAGTGTCAGAGAGTGATAGAGAGTGTCAGAGAGTGTCAGAGAGTGTCAGAGAGTGATATTGAGTGTCTGAGAGTGTCAGAGAGTGATATTGAGTGTCTGAGAGTGTCAGAGAGTGATATTGAGTGTCTGAGAGTGTCAGAGAGTGATATTGAGTGTCTGAGAGTGTCAGAGAGTGATATTGAGTGTCTGAGAGTGTCAGAGAGTGATATTGAGTGTCTGAGAGTGTCAGAGAGTGATATTGAGTGTCTGAGAGTGTCAGAGAGTGATATTGAGTGTCTGAGAGTGTCAGAGAGTGATATTGAGTGTCTGAGAGTGTCAGAGAGTGATATTGAGTGTCTGAGAGTGTCAGAGAGTGATATTGAGTGTCTGAGAGTGTCAGAGAGTGATATTGAGTGTCTGAGAGTGTCAGAGAGTGATAGTGAGTGTCTGAGAGTGTCAGAGAGTGTCAGAGAGTGATAGAGACTGTCAGAGAGTGTCAGAGAGTGTCAGAGAGTGATACTGAGTGTCAGAGAGTGATAGAGACTGTCAGAGAGTGTCAGAGAGTGATAGTGAGTGTCAGAGAGTGTCAGTGAGTGTCTGAGAGTGTCAGAGAGTGATAGTGAGTGTGAGAGAGTGTCAGAGAGTGTCAGAGAGTGATAGAGAGTGTCAGAGAGTGTCAGAGAGTGATAGAGAGTGATAGAGAGTTTCAGAGAGTGCCAGAGAGTGTCTGAGAGTGTCAGAGAGTGATAGAGAGTGATAGAGACTGTCAGAGAGTGTCAGAGAGTGATAGTGAGTGTCAGAGAGTGTCAGAGAGTGTAAGAGATTGATAGAGAGTGATAGAGAGTGTCAGAGAGTGTCAGAGAGTGATAAAGAGTTTCAGAGAGTGCCAGAGAGTGTCTGAGAGTGTCAGAGAGTGATTGAGAGTGATCGAGACTGTCAGAGAGTGTCAGAGAGTGATAGTGAGTGTCAGAGAGTGTCAGAGAGTGTCAGAGAGTGATAGAGAGTGATATAGAGTGTCAGAGAGTGTCAGAGAGTGATAGAGAGTGATAGAGAGTTTCAGAGAGTGCCAGAGAGTGTCTGAGAGTGTCAGAGAGTGATAGAGAGTGATAGAGACTGTCAGAGAGTGTCAGAGAGTGATAGTGAGTGATAGAGAGTGTCAGAGAGTGTCAGAGAGTGATAGAGAGGATAGAGAGTTTCAGGGAGTGTCAGAGAGTGTCTGAGATTGTCTGAGAGTGTCAGAGAGTGATAGAGAGTGATAGAGAGTGTCAGAGAGTGTCAGAGCGTGTCAGAGAGTGATAGTGAGTGTCAGAGAGCGTCAGAGAGTGTCAGAGAGTGTCAGAGAGTGTCAGAGAGTGATAGAGAGTGATAGAGAGTGATAGAGAGTTTCAGAGAGTGCCAGAGAGTGTCTGAGAGTGTCAGAGAGTGATAGAGAGTGATAGAGAGTGTCAGAGAGTGTCAGAGAGTGATAGTGAGAGTCTGAGAGTGTCAGAGAGTGATAGTGAGTGATAGAGAGTGTCAGAGAGTGTCAGAGAGTGTCAGAGAGTGTCAGAGAGTGATAGACAGTGATAGACAGTTTCAGGGAGTGTCAGAGAGTGTCTGAGAGTGTCTGAGAGTGATAGTGAGTGTCTGAGAGTGTCAGAGAGTGATAGTGAGTGATAGAGAGTGTCGGAGATTGTCAGAGAGTGTCTGAGAGTGTCTGAGAGTGTCAGAGAGTGTCAGAGAGTGATAGTGAGTGTCAGAGAGTGATAGAGAGTGTCAGAGAGTGTCAGAGAGTGATAGAGAGTGATAGAGAGTGATAGAGAGTGTCAGAGAGTGTCAGAGAGTGTCAGAGAGTGATAGTGAGTGTCAGAGAGTGATAGAGAGTGTCAGAGAGTGTCAGAGAGTGATAGAGAGTGATAGAGAGTTTCAGAGAGTGCCAGAGAGTGTCTGAGAGTGTCAGAGAGTGATAGAGAGTGATAGAGACTGTCAGAGAGTGTCAGAGAGTGATAGTGAGTGTCTGAGAGTGTCAGAGAGTGATGGAGAGTGATAGAGAGTGATAGAGAGTGTCAGAGAGTGTCAGAGAGTGTCAGAGAGTGTTGGAGAGTGGTAGAGAGTGTCAGAGAGTGATAGTGAGTGTCAGAGAGTGATAGAGAGTGTCAGAGAGTGTCAGAGAGTGATAGAGAGTTTCAGAGAGTGCCAGAGAGTGTCTGAGAGTGTCAGAGAGTGATAGAGAGTGATAGTGTGTGTCTGAGAGTGTCAGAGAGAGATAGTGAGTGTGTGAGAGTGTCAGAGAGAGATGGAGAGTGATAGAGAGTGATAGAGAGTGATAGAGAGTGTCAGAGAGTGTCAGAGAGTGTCAGAGAGTGATGGAGAGCGGTAGAGAGTGTCAGAGAGTGATAGAGAGTGATAGAGACTGTCAGAGAGTGTCAGAGAGTGTCAGAGAGTTTCAGGGAGTGTCAGAGAGTGTCTGAGAGTGTCTGAGAGTGTCAGAGAGGGATAGAGAGGGATAGATAGTGTCAGAGAGTGTCAGAGAGTTATAGTGAGTGTCAGAGAGTGTCAGAGAGTGTCAGAGAGGGATAGAGAGTGATAGATAGTGTCAGAGAGTAATAGAGAGTGATAGAGAGTGTCAGAGAGTGTCAGAGAGTGTCAGAGAGTGATAGTGAGTGTCAGAGAGTGTCAGAGAGTGATAGAGAGTGTCAGAGAGTGTCAGAGAGTGATAGAGAGTGTCAGAGAGTGTCAGAGAGTGTCAGAGAGTGATAGAGAGTTTCAGAGAGTGCCAGAGAGTGTCAGAGAGTGTCAGAGAGTGTCAGAGAGTGATAGAGAGTGATAGAGAGTTTCAGGGAGTGTCAGAGAGTGTCTGAGAGTGTCTGAGAGTGATAGAGAGTGATAGAGACTGTCAGAGAGTGTCAGAGAGTGATAGTGAGTGTCTGAGAGTGTCAGAGAGTGATAGTGAGTGATAGAGAGTGTCGGAGAGTGTCAGAGAGTGTCTGAGAGTGTCTGAGAGTGTCAGAGAGTGATAGAGAGTGATAGAGAGTGTCAGAGAGTGTCAGAGAGTGTCAGAGAGTGATAGTGAGTGTCAGAGAGTGATAGAGAGTGTCAGAGAGTGTCAGAGAGTGATAGAGAGTGAGAGAGAGTTTCAGAGAGAGCCAGAGAGTGTCTGAGAGTGTCAGAGAGTGATAGAGAGTGATAGAGACTGTCAGAGAGTGTCAGAGAATGATATTGAGTGTCTGAGAGTGATAGAGAGTGATAGAGAGTGATAGAGAGTGTCAGAGAGTAATAGAGAGTGATAGAGAGTGTCAGAGAGTGTCAGAGAGTGTCAGAGAGTGATAGTGAGTGTCAGAGAGTGTCAGAGAGTGATAGAGAGTGTCAGAGAGTGTCAGAGAGTGATAGAGAGTGTCAGAGAGTGTCAGAGAGTGTCATAGATTGTCAGAGAGTGATAGTGAGTGTCAGAGAGTGATAGTGAGTGTCAGAGAGTGATAGAGAGTGTCAGAGAGTGTCAGAGAGTGTCAGAGAGTGTCAGAGAGTGTCTGAGAGTGTCTGAGAGTGTCAGAGAGTGATAGTGAGTGTCAGAGAGTGATAGTGAGTGTCAGAGAGTGTCAGAGAGTGTCAGAGAGTGTCAGAGAGTGTCAGAGAGTGTCTGAGAGTGTCTGAGAGTGTCAGAGAGTGATAGTGAGTGTCAGAGAGTGATAGTGAGTGTCAGAGAGTGATAGTGAGTGTCAGAGAGTGTCAGAGAGTGTCAGAGAGTGTCAGAGAGTGTCAGAGAGTGTCAGAGAGTGTCTGAGAGTGTCTGAGAGTGTCAGAGAGTGATAGTGAGTGTCAGAGAGTGATAGTGAGTGTCAGAGAGTGTCAGAGAGTGTCAGAGAGTGATGGAGAGTGGTGGAGAGTGTCAGAGAGTGATAGAGAGTGATAGAGACTGTCAGAGAGTGTCAGAGAGTGTCAGAGAGTGATAGAGAGTGATAGAGAGTGTCAGAGAGTGATAGAGAGTGATAGAGACTGTCAGAGAGTGTCAGAGAGTGATAGAGAGTGATAGAGAGTTTCAGAGAGTGTCAGAGAGTGTCTGAGAGTGTCAGAGAGTGATGGAGAGTGTCAGAGAGTGTCAGAGAGTGATAGAGAGTGATAGAGAGTTTCAGGGAGTGTCAGAGAGTGTCTGAGAGTGTCTGAGAGTGTCAGAGAGGGATAGAGAGTGATAGATAGTGTCAGAGAGTGTCAGAGAGTGTCAGAGAGTGATAGTGAGTGTCAGAGAGAGTCAGAGAGTGTCAGAGAGGGATAGAGAGTGATAGATAGTGTCAGAGAGTGATGGAGAGTGATGGAGAGTGTCAGAGAGTGTCAGAGAGTGATAGAGAGTGATAGAGAGTTTCAGGGAGTGTCAGAGAGTGTCTGAGAGTGTCTGAGAGTGTCAGAGAGGGATAGAGAGTGATAGATAGTGTCAGAGAGTGTCAGAGAGTGTCAGAGAGTGATAGTGAGTGTCAGAGAGTGTCAGAGAGTGTCAGAGAGTGATGGAGAGTGGTAGAGAGTGTCAGAGAGTGATAGAGAGTGATAGAGACTGTCAGAGATTGTCAGAGAGTGTCAGAGAGTGTCAGAGAGTGATAGAGAGTGATAGAGAGTGTCAGAGAGTGATAGAGAGTGATAGAGACTGTCAGAGAGTGTCAGAGAGTGTCAGAGAGTGTCAGAGAGTGATAGAGAGTTTCAGAGAGTGTCAGAGAGTGTCAGAGATTGTCTGAGAGTGTCAGAGAGTGATGGAGAGTGATGGAGAGTGTCAGAGAGTGTCAGAGAGTGATAGAGAGTGATAGAGAGTTTCAGGGAGTGTCAGAGAGTGTGTGAGAGTGTCTGAGAGTGTCAGAGAGGGATAGACAGTGATAGATAGTGTCAGAGAGTGTCAGAGAGTGTCAGAGAGTGATAGTGAGTGTCAGAGAGTGTCAGAGAGTGTCAGAGAGGGATAGAGAGTGATAGATAGTGTCAGAGTGTGTCAGAGAGTGATAGTGAGTGTCTGAGAGTGTCAGAGAGTGATAGTGAGTGTCAGAGAGTGTCTGAGAGTGTCTGAGAGTGTCAGAGAGTGATAGTGAGTGTCAGAGAGTGATAGTGAGTGTCTGAGAGTGTCAGAGAGTGTCAGAGAGTGATGGAGAGTGGTGGAGAGTGTCAGAGAGTGATAGAGAGTGATAGAGACTGTCAGAGAGTGTCAGAGAGTGTCAGAGAGTGATAGAGAGTGATAGAGAGTGTCAGAGAGTGATAGAGAGTGATAGAGACTGTCAGAGAGTGTCAGAGAGTGATAGAGAGTGATAGAGAGTTTCAGAGAGTGTCAGAGAGTGTCTGAGAGTGTCAGAGAGTGATGGAGAGTGTCAGAGAGTGTCAGAGAGTGATAGAGAGTGATAGAGAGTTTCAGGGAGTGTCAGAGAGTGTCTGAGAGTGTCTGAGAGTGTCAGAGAGGGATAGAGAGTGATAGATAGTGTCAGAGAGTGTCAGAGAGTGTCAGAGAGTGATAGTGAGTGTCAGAGAGAGTCAGAGAGTGTCAGAGAGGGATAGAGAGTGATAGATAGTGTCAGAGAGTGATGGAGAGTGATGGAGAGTGTCAGAGAGTGTCAGAGAGTGATAGAGAGTGATAGAGAGTTTCAGGGAGTGTCAGAGAGTGTCTGAGAGTGTCTGAGAGTGTCAGAGAGGGATAGAGAGTGATAGATAGTGTCAGAGAGTGTCAGAGAGTGTCAGAGAGTGATAGTGAGTGTCAGAGAGTGTCAGAGAGTGTCAGAGAGTGATGGAGAGTGGTAGAGAGTGTCAGAGAGTGATAGAGAGTGATAGAGACTGTCAGAGATTGTCAGAGAGTGTCAGAGAGTGTCAGAGAGTGATAGAGAGTGATAGAGAGTGTCAGAGAGTGATAGAGAGTGATAGAGACTGTCAGAGAGTGTCAGAGAGTGTCAGAGAGTGTCAGAGAGTGATAGAGAGTTTCAGAGAGTGTCAGAGAGTGTCAGAGATTGTCTGAGAGTGTCAGAGAGTGATGGAGAGTGATGGAGAGTGTCAGAGAGTGTCAGAGAGTGATAGAGAGTGATAGAGAGTTTCAGGGAGTGTCAGAGAGTGTCTGAGAGTGTCTGAGAGTGTCAGAGAGGGATAGACAGTGATAGATAGTGTCAGAGAGTGTCAGAGAGTGTCAGAGAGTGATAGTGAGTGTCAGAGAGTGTCAGAGAGTGTCAGAGAGGGATAGAGAGTGATAGATAGTGTCAGAGAGTGTCAGAGAGTGATAGTGAGTGTCTGAGAGTGTCAGAGAGTGATAGTGAGTGCCTGAGAGTGTCAGAGAGTGTCAGAGAGTGTCAGAGAGTGATGGAGAGTGATAGAGAGTGTCAGAGAGTGATAGAGAGTGATAGAGACTGTCAGAGAGTGTCAGAGAGTGTCAGAGAGTGTCAGAGAGTGATAGAGAGTGATAGAGAGTGTCAGAGAGTGATGGAGAGTGATGGAGACTGTCAGAGAGTGTCAGAGAGTGTCAGAGAGTGATAGAGAGTTTCAGAGAGTGTCAGAGAGTGTCTGAGAGTGTCAGAGAGTGTCAGAGAGTGATGGAGAGTGATGGAGAGTGTCAGAGAGTGTCAGAGAGTGATAGAGAGTGATAGAGAGTTTCAGCGAGTGTCAGAGAGTGTCTGAGAGTGTCTGAGAGTGTCAGAGAGGGATAGAGAGTGATAGATAGTGTCAGAGAGTGTCAGAGAGTGTCAGAGAGTGATAGTGAGTGTCAGAGAGTGTCAGAGAGTGTCAGAGAGGGATAGAGAGTGATAGATAGTGTCAGAGAGTGTCAGAGAGTGTCAGAGAGTGATAGTGAGTGTCAGAGAGTGTCAGAGAGTGTCAGAGAGGGATAGAGAGTGATAGATAGTGTCAGAGAGTGTCAGAGAGTGATAGTGAGTGTCTGAGAGTGTCAGAGAGTGTCAGAGAGTGATAGAGAGTGTCAGAGAGTGTCAGAGAGTGATAGAGAGTGTCAGAGAGTGACAGAGAGTGTCAGAGAGTGACAGAGAGTTTCAGAGAGTGCCAGAGAGTGATGGAGAGTGATAGAGACTGTCAGAGAGTGTCAGAGAGTGATAGTGAGTGTCTGAGAGTGTCAGAGAGTGATAGTGAGTGATAGAGAGTGTCGGAGAGTGTCAGAGAGTGTCTGAGAGTGTCTGAGAGTTTCAGAGAGTGATAGAGAGTGATAGAGAGTGTCAGAGAGTGTCAGAGAGTGATAGTGAGTGTCAGAGAGTGTCAGAGAGTGATAGAGAGTGTCAGAGAGTGTCAGAGAGTGATAGAGAGTGATAGAGAGTTTCAGAGAGTGCCAGAGAGTGTCTGAAAGTGTCAGAGAGTGTCAGAGAGTGTCAGAGAGTGATAGTGAGTGTCTGAGAGTGTCAGAGAGTGATAGTGAGTGATAGAGAGTGTCAGAGAGTGATAGTGAGTGATAGAGAGTGTCGGAGAGTGTCAGAGAGTGATAGTGAGTGTCTGAGAGTGTCAGAGAGTGATAGTGAGTGATAGAGAGTGTCAGAGAGTGTCAGAGAGTGTCAGAGAGTGATAGAGATTGATAGAGAGTTTCAGGGAGTGTCGGAGAGTGTCTGAGAGTGTCAGAGAGTGATAGTGAGTGTCAGAGAGTGATAGTGAGTGTCAGAGAGTGATAGTGAGTGTCTGAGAGTGTCAGAGAGTGATAGTGAGTGATAGAGAGTGTCAGAGAGTGTCAGAGAGTGTCAGAGAGTGATAGAGATTGATAGAGAGTTTCAGGGAGTGTCGGAGAGTGTCGGAGAGTGTCTGAGAGTGTCAGAGAGTGATAGTGAGTGTCTGAGAGTGTCAGAGAGTGATGGAGAGTGATAGAGAGTGATAGTGAGTGTCTGAGAGTGTCAGAGAGTGTCAGAGAGTGATAGAGAGTGTCAGAGAGTGATAGAGAGTGTCAGAGAGTGATAGAGAGTGTCAGAGAGTGTCAGAGAGTGTCGAGAGTGATAGAGAGTTTCAGAGAGTGATAGATAGTGTCAGAGAGTGTCAGAGAGTGTCAGAGAGTGATAGTGAGTGTCAGAGAGTGTCAGAGAGTGTCAGAGAGGGATAGAGAGTGATAGATAGTGTCAGAGAGTGTCAGAGAGTGATAGTGAGTGTCAGAGAGTGATGGAGAGTGATGGAGAGTGTCAGAGAGTGTCAGAGAGTGATAGAGAGTGATAGAGAGTTTCAGGGAGTGTCAGAGAGTGTCTGAGAGTGTCAGAGAGGGATAGAGAGTGATAGATAGTGTCAGAGAGTGTCAGAGAGTGTCAGAGAGTGATAGTGAGTGTCAGAGAGTGTCAGAGAGTGTCAGAGAGGGATAGAGAGTGATAGATAGTGTCAGAGAGTGTCAGAGAGTGTCAGAGAGTGATAGTGAGTGTCTGAGAGTGTCTGAGAGTGTCAGAGAGTGTCAGAGAGTGATGGAGAGTGATGGAGAGTGATAGAGAGTGTCAGAGAGGGTCAGAGAGTAATAGAGAGTGATAGAGAGTGTCAGAGAGTGTCAGAGAGTGTCAGAGAGTGATAGTGAGTTTCTGAGAGTGTCAGAGAGTGTCAGAGGGTGTCAGAGGTTGTCAGAGGTTGTCAGAGAGTGATAGTGAATGTTTGAGAATGTCTGAGAGTGTCAGAGAGTGTTAGAGAGGGACAGAGAGTGTCAGAGAGAGATAGAGAGTGTCAGAGAGTGATAGTGAGTGTCAGAGAGTGTCAGAGATTGATAGAGAGTGTCAGAGAGTGATAGTGAGTTTCAGAGAGTATCAGAGAGTGATAGTGAGTGTCCGTGAGTGTCAGAGAGTGTCAGAGAGTGTCAGGGAGAGTCAGAGAGTGTCAGAGAGTGATAGAGAGTTTCCGAGAGTGATATAGAGTGTCAGAGAGTTATCGAGACTGTCAGAGAGTGATAATGAGTGACAGAGAGTGTCAGCGAGTGACAGAGACTGTCAGAGAGTGATAGTGACAGTCAGAGAGTATCAGAGAGTGATAGTGTCAGAGAGTGTCAGAGAGTGTCAGAGAGTGACAGTGAGTGACAGTGAGTGTCAGAGAGTGACAGAGTGTGTCAGAGAGTGATAGTGAGTGTCTGTCAGTGTCTGAGAGTATGAGAGAGTGTCAGAGAGTGATAGAGAGTAATAGAGAGTGTCAGAGAGTGTCAGAGAGTGATAGTGATTGTCTCAGAGTGTCAGAGAGTGCTCGAGAGTCTCAGAGAGTGATAGAGAAAGTCAGAGAGTAATAGAGAGTGTCAGAGAGTGTCAGAGAGTGATAGTGATTGTCTCAGAGTGTCAGAGAGTGCTCGAGAGTCTCAGAGAGTGATAGAGAAAGTCAGAGAGTGATATTGAGTGTCAGAGAGTATCAGAGAGTGATAGTGAGCGTCAGAGAGTATCAGAGAGTGATAGTGAGTGTCTGAGAGTGTCTGAGAGTGATAGAGAGTTTCAGAGAGTGTCAGAGAGTATTAGAGAGTGTCAGAGAGTGTCAGAGAGTGTCAGAGAGTGTCAGAGAGTGATAGTGAGTGTCTGAGAGTGTCAGAGAGTGATAGTGAGTGTCAGAGAGTGTCAGAGAGTGACAGTGAGTGTCTGAGTTTCAGAGAGTGTCAGAGTGTGATAGAGAGTGATAGAGTGTGTCAGAGTGTGTCAGAGAGTGATAGAGAGTGATAGAGAGTGTCAGAGAGAGTCAGAGAGTGACACTGAGTGTCTGAGAGTGTCAGAGTGTGTCAGAGAGTGATTGTGAGTGTCAGAGAGTGTCAGAGAGTGATAGTGCGTGTCAGAGAGTGATAGAGAGTGTCAGAGAGTATCAGAGAGTGATAATGAGTGTCGGGCAGTATCAGAGAGTGATAGTGAGTGTCTGAGAGTGTCTGAGAGTGTCAGAGAGTGCCAGAGATTGTCAGAGAGTGATAGAGAGTGTCAGAGAGAGATAGAGAGTTTCAGAGAGTGTCAGAGAGTGTGAGAGAGTGTCAGAGAGTGATAGTGAGTGTCAGAGAGTGATAGTGAGTGTCTGAGAGTGTCTGAGAGTGATAGAGAGTGATAGAGAGTGTCTGTGAGTGATAGAGAGTGTCAGAGATTGATAGTGAGTGTCAGAGAGTGTCAGAGATTGATAGAGAGTATCAGAGAGAGATAGAGTGTATCAGAGAGTATCAGAGAGTGATAGTGAGTGTCTGAGAGTGTCAGAGAGTGTCAGAGGTTGTCAGAGGTTGTCAGAGAATGATAGTGAGTGTTTGAGAATGTCTGAGAGTGTCAGAGAGTGTCAGAGAGTGTTAGAGAGTGTTAGAGAGGGACAGAGAGTGTCAGAGAGAGATAGAGAGTGTCAGAGAGTGATAGTGAGTGTCAGAGAGTGTCTGAGAGTGATAGAGAGTGATAGAGAGTGTCTGAGAGTGATAGAGATTGATAGAGAGTATCAGAGAGAGATAGTGTGTATCAGAGAGTATCAGAGAGTGATAGTGAGTGTCTGAGAGTGTCTGAGAGTGTCAGAGGGTGTCAGATGTTGTCAGAGGTTGTCAGAGAGTGATAGTGAGTGTTTGAGAATGTCTGAGAGTTTCAGAGAGTGTTAGAGAGGGACAGAGAGTGTCAGAGAGAGATAGAGAGTGTCAGAGAGTGATAGTGAGTGTCAGAGAGTGTCAGAGATTGATAGAGAGTGTCAGAGAGTGATAGTGAGTGTCAGAGAGTATCAGAGAGTGATAGTGAGTGTCCGTGAGTGTCAGAGAGTGTCAGAGAGTGTCAGGGAGAGTCAGAGAGTGTCCGAGAGTGATAGAGAGTTTCAGAGAGTGATATAGAGTGTCAGAGAGTTATCAAGACTGTCAGAGAGTGATAATGAGTGACAGAGAGTGTCAGCGAGTGACATAGACTGTCAGAGAGTGATAGTGAGAGTCAGAGAGTATCAGAGAGTGATAGTTTCAGAGAGTGTCAGAGAGTGTCAGAGAGTGACAGTGAGTGTCAGAGAGTGACAGAGTGTGTCAGAGAGTGATAGTGAGTGTCTGACAGTGTCTGAGAGTATGAGAGAGTGTCAGAGAGTGATAGAGAGTAATAGAGAAAGTCAGAGAGTGTCAGAGAGTGATAGCGATTGTCTCAGAGTGTCAGAGAGTGTTCGAGAGTCTCAGAGAGTGATAGAGAAAGTCAGAGAGTGATATTGAGTGTCAGAGAGTATCAGAGAGTGATAGTGAGCGTCAGAGAGTATCAGAGAGTGATAGTGAGTGTCTGAGAGTGTCTGAGAGTGATAGAGAGTTTCAGAGAGTGTCAGAGAGTATTAGAGAGTGTCAGAGAGTGTCAGAGAGTGTGAGAGAGTGTCAGAGAGTATTAAAGAGTGTCAGAGAGTGTCAGAGAGTGTGAGAAAGTGTCAGAGAGTGATAGTGAGTGTCTGAGAGTGTCAGAGAGTGATAGTGAGTGTCAGAGAGTGTCAGAGAGTGACAGTGAGTGTCTGAGTGTCAGAGAGTGTCAGAGTGTGATAGAGAGTGATAGAGTGTGTCAGAGTGTGTCAGAGAGTGATAGAGAGTGATAGAGAGTGTCAGAGAGAGTCAGAGAGTGACACTGAGTGTCTGAGAGTGTCAGAGTGTGTCAGAGAGTGATTGTGAGTGTCAGAGAGTGTCAGAGAGTGATAGTGCGTGTCAGAGAGTGATAGAGAGTGTCAGAGAGTATCAGAGAGTGATAGTGAGTGTCGGACAGTATCAGAGAGTGATAGTGAGTGTCTGAGAGTGTCTGAGAGTGTCAGAGAGTGTCAGAGAGTGATAGAGAGTGTCAGAGATTGTCAGAGAGTGATAGAGAGTGTCAGAGAGAGATAGAGAGTTTCAGAGAGTGTCAGAGAGTGTGAGAGAGTGATAGAGAGTGATAGAGAGTGTCAGAGAGTGTCAGAGTGTGTCAGAGAGTGACAGTGAGTGTTAGAGAGTGACAGAGTGTGTCAGAGAGTGATAGTGAGTGTCTGTCAGTGTCTGAGAGTATGAGAGAGTGTCAGAGAGTGAATGAGAGTAATAGAGAGTGTCAGAGAGTGTCAGAGAGTGATAGTGATTGTCTCAGAGTGTCAGAGAGTGCTCGAGAGTCTCAGAGAGTGATAGAGAAAGTCAGAGAGTGATATTGAGTGTCAGAGAGTATCAGAGAGTGATAGTGAGCGTCTGAGAGTGTCTGAGAGTGATAGAGAGTTTCAGAGAGTGTCAGAGAGTATTAGAGAGTGTCAGAGAGTGTCAGAGAGTGTCAGAGAGTGTGAGAGAGTGTCAGAGAGTATTAAAGAGTGTCAGAGAGTGTCAGAGAGTGTGAGAGAGTGTCAGAGAGTGATAGTGAGTGTCTGAGAGTGTCAGAGAGTGATAGTGAGTGTCAGAGAGTGTCAGAGAGTGACAGTGAGTGTCTGAGTGTCAGAGATTGTCAGAGTGTGATAGAGAGTGATAGAGTGTGTCAGAGTGTGTCAGAGAGTGATAGAGAGTGATAGAGAGTGTCAGAGAGAGTCAGAGAGTGACACTGAGTGTCTGAGAGTGTCAGAGTGTGTCAGAGAGTGATTGTGAGTGTCAGAGAGTGTCAGAGAGTGATAGTGCGTGTCAGAGAGTGATAGAGAGTGTCAGAGAGTATCAGAGAGTGATAGTGAGGGACGGACAGTATCAGAGAGTGATAGTGAGTGTCTGAGAGTGTCTGAGAGTGTCAGAGAGTGTCAGAGAGTGATAGAGAGTGTCAGAGATTGTCAGAGAGTGATAGAGAGTGTCAGAGAGAGATAGAGAGTTTCAGAGAGTGTCAGAGAGTGTGAGAGAGTGATAGAGAGTGATAGAGAGTGATAGAGAGTGTCAGAGAGTGTCAGAGAGTGATAGTGAGTGTCTGTCAGTGTCTGAGAGTATGAGAGAGTGTCAGAGAGTGATAGAGTGTAATAGAGAGTGTCAGAGAGTGTCAGAGAGTGATAGTGATTGTCTCAGAGTGTCAGAGAGTGCTCGAGAGTCTCAGAGAGTGATAGAGAAAGTCAGAGAGTGATATTGAGTGTCAGAGAGTATCAGAGAGTGATAGTGAGCGTCTGAGAGTGTCTGAGAGTGATAGAGAGTTTCAGAGAGTGTCAGAGAGTATTAGAGAGTGTCAGAGAGTGTCAGAGAGTGTGAGAGAGTGTCAGAGAGTATTAAAGAGTGTCAGAGAGTGTCAGAGAGTGTGAGAGAGTGTCAGAGAGTGATAGTGAGTGTCTGAGAGTGTCAGAGAGTGATAGTGAGTGTCAGAGAGTGTCAGAGAGTGACAGTGAGTGTCTGAGTGTCAGAGATTGTCAGAGTGTGATAGAGAGTGATAGAGTGTGTCAGAGTGTGTCAGAGAGTGATAGAGAGTGATAGAGAGTGGCAGAGAGAGTCATAGAGTGACACTGAGTGTCTGAGAGTGTCAGAGTGTGTCAGAGAGTGATTGTGAGTGTCAGAGAGTGTCAGAGAGTGATAGTGCGTGTCAGAGAGTGATAGAGAGTGTCAGAGAGTATCAGAGAGTGATAGTGAGTGTCGGACAGTATCAGAGAGTGATAGTGAGTGTCTGAGAGTGTCTGAGAGTGTCAGAGAGTGTCAGAGAGTGATAGAGAGTGTCAGAGATTGTCAGAGAGTGATAGAGAGTGTCAGAGAGAGATAGAGAGTTTCAGAGAGTGTCAGAGAGTGTGAGAGAGTGATAGAGAGTGATAGAGAGTGATAGAGAGTGTCAGAGAGTGTCAGAGTGTGTCAGAGAGTGACAGTGAGTGTCAGATAGTGACAGAGTGTGTCAGAGAGTGACAGTGAGTGTCTGTCAGTGTCTGAGAGTATGAGAGAGTGTCAGAGAGTGATAGAGAGTAATAGAGAGTGTCAGAGAGTGTCAGAGAGTGATAGTGATTGTCTCAGAGCGTCAGAGTGTGCGAGAGACTCAGAGAGAGATAGAGAATGTCAGAGAGTGATATTGAGTGTCAGAGAGTATCAGAGAGTGATAGTGAGCGTCAGAGAGTATCAGAGAGTGATAGTGAGTGTCTGAGAGTGTCTGAGAGTGATAGAGAGTGTCAGAGAGTGTCAGAGAGTATTAGAGAGTGTCAGAGAGTGTCAGAGAGTGTCAGAGAGTGTGAGAGAGTGTCAGAGAGTATTAAAGAGTGTCAGAGAGTGTGAGAGAGTGTCAGAGAGTGTCAGAGAGTGTCAGAGAGTGACAGTGAGTGTTAGAGAGTGACAGAGTGTGTCAGAGAGTGATAGTGAGTGTCTGTCAGTGTCTGAGAGTATGAGAGAGTGTCAGAGAGTGATAGAGAGTAATAGAGAGTGTCAGAGAGTGTCAGAGAGTGATAGTGATTGTCTCAGAGTGTCAGAGAGTGCTCGAGAGTCTCAGAGAGTGATAGAGAAAGTCAGAGAGTGATATTGAGTGTCAGAGAGTATCAGAGAGTGATAGTGAGCGTCGGAGAGTATCAGAGAGTGATAGTGAGTGTCTGAGAGTGTCTGAGAGTGATAGAGAGTTTCAGAGAGTGTCAGAGAGTATTAGAGAGTGTCAGAGAGTGTCAGAGAGTGTGAGAGAGTGTCAGAGAGTATTAAAGAGTGTGAGAGAGTGTCAGAGAGTGTGAGAGAGTGTCAGAGAGTGATAGTGAGTGTCTGAGAGTGTCAGAGAGTGATAGTGAGTGTCAGAGAGTATTAAAGAGTGTGAGAGAGTGTCAGAGAGTGTGAGAGAGTGTCAGAGAGTGATAGTGAGTGTCTGAGAGTGTCAGAGAGTGATAGTGAGTGTCAGAGAGTTTCAGAGAGTGACAGTGAGTGTCTGAGTGTCAGAGAGTGTCAGAGTGTGATAGAGAGTGATAGAGTGTGTCAGAGTGTGTCAGAGAGTGATAGAGAGTGATAGAGAGTGTCAGAGATTGTCAGAGAGTGATAGAGAGTGTCAGAGAGAGATAGAGAGTTTCAGAGAGTGTCAGAGAGTGTGAGAGATGATAGAGAGTGATAGAGAGTGTCAGAGAGTGTCAGAGTGTGTCAGAGAGTGACAGTGAGTGTCAGAGAGTGACAGAGTGTGTCAGAGAGTGATAGCGAGTGTCTGTCAGTGTCTGACAGTATGAGAGAGTGTCAGAGAGTGATAGAGAGTAATAGAGAGTGTCAGAGAGTGTCAGAGAGTGATAGTGATTGTTTCAGAGTGTCAGAGTGTGCTAGAGAGTCTCAGAGAGTGATAGAGAATGTCAGAGAGTGATATTGAGTGTCAGAGAGTATCAGAGAGTGATAGTGAGCGTCAGAGATTATCAGAGAGTGATAGTGAGTGTCTGAGAGTGTCTGAGAGTGATAGAGAGTGTCAGAGAGTGTCAGAGAGTATTAGAGAGTGTCAGAGAGTGTCAGAGAGTGTGAGAGAGTGTCAGAGAGTATTAAAGAGTGTCAGAGAGTGTGAGAGAGTGTCAGAGAGTGTCAGAGAGTGATAGTGAGTGTCTGAGAGTGTGAGAGAGTGATTGAGAGTGTCAGAGAGTGATAGTGAGTGCCAGCGAGTGCCAGCGAGTGTCAGAGAGTGTCTGAGAGTGATAGAGAGTGTCAGAGAGTGTCAGAGAGTGTCAGAGAGTATTAGAGAGTGTCAGAGAGTGTCAGAGAGTGTCAGAGAGTGTCAGAGAGTGTCAGAGAGTGTCAGAGAGTATTAGAGAGTGTCAGAGAGTGTCAGAGAGTGATAGTGAGTGTCTGAGAGTGTCAGAGAGTGATAGAGAGTGTCAGAGAGTGATAGTGAGTGCCAGCGAGTGTCAGAGAGTGATAGAGAGTGTCAGAGAGAGATAGAGAGTGTCAGAGAGTGTCAGAGAGTGATAGTGAGAGTGTCAGAGAGTGTCAGAGAGTGATAGTGAGAGTGTCAGAGAGTGTCAGAGAGTGTGAAAGAGTGTTAGTGTGTGTTAGAGTGTGTCAGAGAGTGTCAGAGAGTGATAGAGAGTGTCAGAGAGTGATAGTGAGTGTCAGAGAGTGTCAGAGAGTGTCAGAGAGTGTCAGAGAGTGATAGAGAGTGTCAGAGAGTGTCAGAGAGTGTCAGAGAGTGATAGTGAGAGTGTCAGAGAGTGTTTGTGTGTGTTAGAGAGCATCAGAGAGTGTCAGAGAGTGATAGGGAGTGTCAGAGAGTGATAATGAGTGTCAGAGAGTGTCAGAGAGAGTCAGAGAGTGTGAGAGAGTGATAGAGAGTGATAGAGAGTGTCAGAGAGTGTCAGAGTGTGTCAGAGAGTGACAGTGAGTGTCAGAGAGTGACAGTGAGTGTCAGAGAGTGGCAGAGTGTGTCAGAGAGTGATAGTGAGTGTCTGTCAGTGTCTGAGAGTATGAGAGAGTGTCAGAGAGTGATAGAGAGTAATAGAGAGTGTCAGAGAGTGTCAGAGAGTGATAGTGATTGTCTCAGAGTGTCAGAGTGTGCTAGAGAGTCTCAGAGAGTGATAGAGAATGTCAGAGAGTGATATTGAGTGTCAGAGAGTATCAGAGAGTGATAGTGAGCGTCAGAGAGTATCAGAGAGTGATAGTGAGTGTCTGAGAGTGTCTGAGAGTGATAGAGAGTGTCAGAGAGTGTCAGAGAGTATTAGAGAGTGTCAGAGAGTGTCAGAGAGTGTGAGAGAGTGTCAGAGAGTATTAAAGAGTGTCAGAGAGTGTGAGAGAGTGTCAGAGAGTGTCAGAGAGTGATAGTGAGTGTCTGAGAGTGTGAGAGTGTGATTGAGAGTGTCTGAGAGTGATAGAGAGTGTCAGAGAGTGTCAGAGAGTATTAGAGAGTGTCAGAGAGTGTCAGAGAGTGATAGTGAGTGTCTGAGAGTGTCAGAGAGTGATAGAGAGTGTCAGAGAGTGATAGTGAGTGCCAGCGAGTGTCAGAGAGTGATAGAGAGTGTCAGAGAGAGATAGAGAGTGTCAGAGAGTGTCAGAGAGTGATAGTGAGAGTGTCAGAGAGGGTCAGAGAGTGATAGTGAGAGTGTCAGAGTGTGTCAGAGAGTGTGAGAGAGTGTTAGTGTGTGTTAGAGTGTGTCAGAGAGTGTCAGAGGGTGATAGAGAGTGTCAGAGAGTGATAGTGAGTGTCAGAGAGTGTCAGAGAGTGTCAGAGAGTGATAGAGAGTGTCAGAGAGTGTCAGAGAGTGTCAGAGAGTGATAGTGAGAGTGTCAGAGAGTGTCAGAGAGTATTTGTGTGTGTTCGAGAGCATCAGAGAGTGTCAGAGAGTGATAGGGAGTGTCAGAGAGTGATAGTGAGTGTCAGAGAGTGTCAGAGAGAGTCAGAGAGTGACAGAGTGTCTCTGAGTGTCAGAGTGTGTCAGAGTGTGATAGAGAGTGATAGTGAGTGTCTGAGAGTGTCAGAGAGTGATAGAGAGTGTCAGAGAGTGATAGTGAATGCCAGCGAGTGTCAGAGAGTCTCAGAGAGTGTCTGAGAGTGATAGAGAGTGTCAGAGAGTGTCAGAGAGTATTAGAGAGTGTCAGAGAGTGTCAGAGAGTGTGAGAGAGTGTCAGAGAGTGATAGAGAGTGTCAGAGAGTGTCCGAGAGTATTAGAGAGTGTCAGAGAGTGTCAGAGAGTGTGAGAGAGTGTCAGAGAGTGATAGTGAGTGTCTGAGAGTGTCAGAGAGTGATAGTGAGTGTCAGAGAGTGATAGTGAGTGCCAGCGAGTGTCAGAGAGTGTCAGAGAGTGTCAGAGAGTGATAGAGAGTGTCAGAGAGAGATAGAGAGTGTCAGAGAGTGTCAGAGAGTGATAGTGAGAGTGTCAGAGAGTGTCAGAGAGTGTCAGAGAGTGAAAGTGAGTGTCTGAGAGTGTCAGAGAGTGACAGTGAGTGTCAGAGAGTGTCAGAGAGTGATAGTGAGTGTCGGAGAGTGTCAGAGAGTGACAGTGAGTGTCAGAGAGTGTCAGAGAGTGTCAGAGAGTGATAGTGAGTGTCAGAGAGCATCAGAGAGTGATAGTGAGTGTCTGAGAGTATCAGAGAGTGTCACAGAGTGTCACAGAGTGTCAGAGTGATAGTGAGTGTCTGAGAGTGTCAGACAGTGTCAGAGAGTGTCAGAGAGTGATAGAGAGTGATAGAGAGTATCAGAGAGTGTCAGAGTGTGATAGAGAGTGATAGAGTGTGTCAGAGAGTGACAGTGAGTGTCAGAGAGTGATAGTGAGTGTCTGTCAGTGTCTGAGAGTATGAGAGAGTGTCAGAGAGTGATAGCGAGTAATAGAGAATGTCAGAGAGTGTCAGAGAGTGATAGAGAATGTCAGAGAGTGTTATTGAGTGTCAGAGAGTATCAGAGAGTGATAGTGAGCGTCAGAGAGTATCAGAGAGTGATAGTGAGTGTCTGAGAGTGTCAGAGAGTGATAGAGAGTGTCAGAGAGTGATAGAGAGTGTCAGAGAGTGTCAGAGAGTGTCAGAGAGTGATAGTGAGTGTCAGAGAGTGTCAGAGAGTGTCAGAGAGTGATAGTGAGAGTGTCAGAGAGTGTCAGAGTGTGTCAGAGAGTGATAGAGACTGTCAGAGAGTGTCAGAGAGTGATAGTGAGTGTCAGAGAGTGTCAGAGAGTGATAGTGAGTGTCAGAGAGTGTCAGAGAGTGTGAGAGAGTGTTAGTGTGTGTTAGAGTGTGTCAGAGAGTGTCAGAGGGTGATAGAGAGTGTCAGAGAGTGATAGTGAGTGTCAGCGAGTGTCAGAGAGTGTCAGAGAGTGATAGAAAGTGTCAGAGAGTGTCAGAGAGTGTCAGAGAGTGATAGTGAGAGTGTCAGAGAGTGTCAGAGAGTGTTTGTGTGTGTTCGAGAGCATCAGAGAGTGTCAGAGAGTGATAGGGAGTGTCAGAGAGTGATAGTGAGTGTCAGAGAGTGTCAGAGAGTGTCAGAGGTTGTCAGAGAGTGATAGTGAGTGTTTGAGAATGTCTGAGAGTGTCAGAGAGTGTCAGAGAGTGTTAGAGAGGGACAGAGAGTGTCAGAGAGAGACAGAGTGTGTCAGAGAGTGATAGTGAGTGTCAGAAAATGTCAGAGATTGATAGAGAGTGTCAGAGAGTGATAGTGAGTGTCAGAGAGTATCAGAGAGTGATAGTGAGTGTCCGTGAGTGTCAGAGAGTGTCAGGGAGAGTCAGAGAGTGTCAGAGAGTGATAGAGAGTTTCAGAGAGTGATATAGAGTGTCAGAGAGTTATCTAGACTGTCAGAGGGTGATAATGAGTGACAGAGAGTGTCAGTGAGTGACAGAGACTGTCAGAGAGTGATAGTGAGAGTCAGAGAGTATCAGAGAGTGAAGGTGTCAGAGAGTGTCAGAGAGTGTCAGAGAGTGATAGTGAGTGTATGAGAGCGTCAGAGAGTGTCAGAGAGTGATAGAGAGTGTCAGAGAGTTTTATTGAGTGTCCGAGAGTGTCAGAGAGTAATAGTGAGTGTCCGTGAGTGTCTGAGAATGTCAGAGAGTGTCAGAGAGTGATAGAGAGTGTCAGAGAGTGATAGTGAGTGTCAGAGAGTTTCAGAGAGTGTCAGAGAGTGTCAGAGAGTGTCAGAGAGTGTCAGAGAGTGTCAGAGAGTGAAAGTGAGTGTCTGAGAGTGTCAGAGAGTGACAGAGACTGATAGAGAGTTTCAGAGAGTGTCAGAGTGTGTCAGAGAGTGATAGTGAGTGTCGGAGAGTGTCAGAGAGTGACCGTGAGTGTCAGAGCGTGACAGTGAGTGTCAGAGAGTGTCAGAGAGTGATAGTGAGTGTCAGAGAGTGTCAGAGAGTGATAGTGAGTGTCAGAGAGTGTCAGAGAGTGATTGAGAGTGTCAGAGAGTGATAGTAAGTGTCTGAGAGTGTCAGAGAGTGATAGTGAGTGTCTGAGAGTGTCAGAGAGTGATAGAGAGTGTCAGAGAGTGATAGAGAGTGTCAGAGAGTGTCAGAGAGTGTCAGAGAGTGATAGAGAGTGTCAGAGAGTGTCAGAGAGTGTCAGAGAGTGATAGTGAGAGTGTCAGAGAGTGTCAGAGTGTGTCAGAGAGTGATAGAGAGTGTCAGAGAGTGTCAGAGAGTGATAGTGAGTGTCAGAGAGTGTCAGAGAGTGATAGTGAGTGTCAGAGAGTATCAGAGAGTGTCAGAGAGTGTCACAGAGTGTCAGAGTGATAGTGAGTGTCTGAGAGTGTCAGACAGTGTCAGAGAGTGTCAGAGAGTGTGAGAGATTGTCAGAGAGTGATAGTGAGTGTCTGAGAGTGTCTGAGAGTGATAGAGAGTGTCAGAGAGTGTCAGAGAGTATTAGAGAGTGTCAGAGAGTGTCAGAGAGTGTGAGAGAGTGTCAGAGAGTATTAGAGAGTGTCAGAGAGTGTCAGAGAGTATTAGAGAGTGTCAGAGAGTGTCAGAGTGTGATAGAGAGTGATAGAGAGTGTCAGAGAGTGTCAGGGTGTGTCAGAGAGTGACAGTGAGTGTCAGAGAGTGACAGAGTGTGTCAGAGAGTGATAGTGAGTGTCTGTCAGTGTCTGAGAGTATGAGAGAGTGTCAGAGAGTGATAGAGAGTAATAGAGAGTGTCAGAGAGTGTCAGAGAGTGATAGTGATTGTCTCAGAGTGTCAGAGAGTGCTAGAAAGTCTCAGAGAGAGATAGAGAATGTCAGAGAGTGATATTGAGTGTCAGAGAGTATCAGAGAGTGATAGTGAGCGTCAGAGAGTATCAGAGAGTGATAGTGAGTGTCTGAGAGTGTTTGAGAGTGACAGAGAGTGTCAGAGAGTGTCAGAGAGTATTAGAGAGTGTCAGAGAGTGTCAGAGAGTGTGAGAGAGTGTCAGAGAGTATTAAAGAGTGTCAGAGAGTGTGAGAGAGTGTCAGAGAGTGATAGTGAGTGTCTGAGAGTGTCAGAGAGTGATAGAGAGTGTCAGAGAGTGTCAGAGAGTGACAGTGAGTGTCTGAGTTTCAGAGAGTGTCAGAGTGTGATAGAGAGTGATAGAGTGTGTCAGAGTGTGTCAGAGAGTGATAGAGAGTGTCAGAGAGTGATAGTGAGTGCCAGCGAGTGTCAGAGAGTGTCAGAGAGTGTCTGAGAGTGATAGAGAGTGTCAGAGAGTGTCAGAGAGTGTCAGAGAGTATTAGAGAGTATCAGAGAGTATCAGAGAGTGTCAGAGAGTGTGAGAGAGTGTCAGAGAGTGATAGTGAGTGTCTGAGAGTGTCAGAGAGTGATAGAGAGTGTCAGAGAGTGATAGTGAGTGCCAGCGAGTGTCAGAGATTGACAGAGAGTGTCAGAGAGTGATAGAGAGTGTCAGAGAGAGATAGAGAGTGTCAGAGAGTGTCAGAGAGTGATAGTGAGAGTGTCAGAGAGTGTCAGAGAGTGATAGTGAGAGTGTCAGAGAGTGTCAGAGTGTGAGAGTGTGTTAGTGTGTGTTAGAGTGTGTCAGAGAGTGTCAGAGAGTGATCGAGAGTGTCAGAGAGTGATATTGAGTGTCAGAGAGTGTCAGAGAGTGTCAGAGAGTGATAGAGAGTGTCAGAGAGTGTCAGAGAGTGTCAGAGAGTGATAGTGAGAGTGTCAGAGAGTGTCAGAGAGTGTTTCTGTGTGTTAGAGAGTATCAGAGAGTGTCAGAGAGTGATAGGGAGTGTCAGAGAGTGATAGTGAGTGTCAGAGAGTGTCAGAGAGTGTCAGAAAGTGACAGAGTGTCTCTGAGTGTCAGAGTGTGTCAGAGTGTGATAGAGAGTGATAGTGAGTGTCTGAGAATGTCAGAGAGTGATAGAGAGTGTCAGAGAGTGATAGTGAATGCCAGCGAGTGTCAGAGAGTGTCAGAGAGAGTCAGAGAGTGACACTGAGTGTCTGAGAGTGCCAGAGTGTGTCAGAGAGTGACAGAGAGTGTCAGACAGTATCAGAGAGTGATAGTGAGTGTCTGAGAGTGTCTGAGAGTGTCAGAGAGTGTCAGAGAGTGATAGAGAGTGTCAGCGAGTGTCAGAGAGTGATAGAGAGTGTCAGAGAGAGATAGAGAGTTTCAGAGAGTGTGAGAGAGTGTCAGACAGTGTGAGAGAGTGTCAGAGAGTGATAGTGAGTGTCAGAGAGTGGCAGTGAGTGTCTGAGCGTGACTGAGAGTGATAGAGAGTGATAGGGAGTGTCAGAGATTAATAGAGAGTAGCAGAGAGTGATAGTGTGTGTCAGAGAGTATCAGAGAGTGATAGTGAGTGTCTGAGAGTGTCTGAGAGTGTCAGAGAGGGTCAGAGGTTGTCAGAGGTTGTCAGAGAGTGATAGTGAGTGTCAGAGAGTGTCTGAGAGTGACAGTGAGTGTCTCTGAGTGTCAGAGTGTGTCAGAGAGTGATAGGGAGTGATAGAGTGTGTCAGAGAGTGTCTGAGAGTGTCTGAGAGTGTCAGAGAGTGTCAGAGAGTGTGAGAGAGTGTCAGAGAGTGATAGTGAGTGTCAGAGAGTGTCAGACATAGATCGAGAGTGTCAGAGAGTGACAGTGAGTGTCAGAGAGTATCAGGGAGTGATAGTGAGTGTCTGAGAGTGATAGTGAGTGTCAGTGAGTGTCAGAGAGTGTCAGAGAGTGATAGTGAGAGTGTCAGAGAGTGTCAGAGAGTGTTAGAGAGTGTTGGAGAGTATCAGAGTATGTCAGAGAGTGATAGGGAGTGTCAGAGAGTGATTGTGAGTGTCCGAGAGTGTCAGAGAGTGTCAGAGTATGTCAGAGATGGATAGAGAGAGTCAGAGAGTGATAGAGAGTGTCAGAGAGTGATAGTGAGTGTCAGAGAGTGTCTGAGAGTGACAGTGCGTGTCTCTGAGTGTCAGAGTGTGTCAGAGAGTGATAGAGAGTGATAGAGAGTGATAGAGTGTGTCAGAGAGTGTCAGAGAGTGACACTGAGTGTCTGAGAGTGTCAGAGTGTGTCAGAGAGTGATAGAGAGTAATAGAGAGTGTCAGAGAGAATCACAGAGTGACACTGTGTGTCAGAGAGTGTTAGGGAGTGTTGGAGAGTGTCAGAGAATGTCAGAGAGTGATAGGGATTGTCAGAGAGTGATAGTGAGTGTCCGAGAGCGTCAGAGAGTGTCAGAGTTTGTCAGAGATTGATAGAGAGCGTTAGAGAGTGATAGAGAGTGTCAGAGAGTGATAGTGAGTGTCAGAGAGTGTCTGAGAGTGTCTGAGAGTGACAGTGAGTGTCTCTGAGTGTCAGAGTGTGTCAGAGAGTGATAGAGAGTGACAGAGTGTGTCAGAGAGTGTCAGAGAGTGACACTGATTATCTGAGAGTGTCAGAGTGTGTCAGAGAGTGATAGAGAGTGATATAGAGTGTCAGAGAGAGTCAGAGAGTGACACTGAGTGTCTGAGAGTGCCAGAGTGTGTCAGAGAGTGACAGAGAGTGTCAGACAGTATCAGAGAGTGATAGTGAGTGTCTGAGAGTGTCTGAGAGTGTCAGAGAGTGTCAGAGAGTGATAGAGAGTGTCAGCGAGTGTCAGAGAGTGATAGAGAGTGTCAGAGAGAGATAGAGAGTTTCAGAGAGTGTGAGAGAGTGTCAGACAGTGTGAGAGAGTGTCAGAGAGTGATAGTGAGTGTCAGAGAGTGACAGTGAGTGTCTGAGCGTGACTGAGAGTGATAGAGAGTGATAGGGAGTGTCAGAGATTAATAGAGAGTAGCAGAGAGTGATAGTGTGTGTCAGAGAGTATCAGAGAGTGATAGTGAGTGTCTGAGAGTGTCTGAGAGTGTTAGAGAGGGTCAGAGGTTGTCAGAGGTTGTCAGAGAGTGATAGTGAGTGTCAGAGAGTGTCTGAGAGTGACAGTGAGTGTCTCTGAGTGTCAGAGTGTGTCAGAGAGTGATAGGGAGTGATAGAGTGTGTCAGAGAGAGTCAGAGAGTGATAGTGATTGTCTGAGAGTGTCAGAGAGTGACACTGAGTGTCTGAGAGTGTCAGAGTGTGTCAGAGAGTGATAGAGAGTGATCGAGAGTGTCAGAGAGAGTCAGAGAGTGACACTGAGTGTCTGAGAGTGTCAGAGTGTGTCAGAGAGTGACAGAGAGTGTCGGAGAGTATTAGAGAGTGATAGTGAGTGTCAGAGAGTATCAGAGACTGATAGTGAGTGTCTGAGAGTGTCTGAGAGTGTCAGAGAGTGTCAGAGAGTGTCAGAGAGTGTGAGAGAGTGTCAGAGAGTGATAGTGAGTGTCTGAGAGTGACAGAGAGTATCAGAGAGTGATAGTGAGGGTCAGAGAGTATCAGAGAGTGATAGTGAGTGTCCGAGAGTGTCAGAGAGTGTCAGGGATAGTCAGAGAGTGTCAGAGATTGATAGAGAGTATCAGAGAGTGATAGTGAGTGTCAGAGAGTATCAGAGAGTGATAGTGAGTGTCCGAGAGTGTCAGAGAGTGTCAGGGAGAGTCAGAGAGTGTCAGAGAGTGTCAGAGAGTGATAGAGAGTTTCAGAGACAGACAGAGAGTTTCAGAGAATCTCAGAGAGTGATAGCGAGTGTCAGAGAGTGTCAGAGAGTGTCAGAGATTGATAGAGAGTATCAGAGAGTGATAGTGAGTGTCAGAGAGTATCAGAGAGTGATAGTGAGTGTCCGAGAGTGTCAGAGTGTGTCAGGGAGAGTCAGAGAGTGTCAGAGAGTGTCAGAGAGTGATAGAGAGGTTCAGAGACAGACAGAGAGTTTCAGAGAAACTCAGAGAGTGTGAGAGAGTGTCAGAGAGTGATAGTGAGTGTCAGAGAGTGATAGTGAGTGTCTGAGAGTGATAGAGAGTGTGAGAGAGTGTCAGGGAGAGATAGAGAGTGTCAGAGAGTGATAGTGAGTGTCTGAGAGTGTCTGAGAGTGATAGAGAGTGTCACAGAGTGATAGAGAGTGTCAGACAGTGGGAGAGAGTGTCAGAGACTGATAGTGAGTGTCAGAGAGTGACAGTGAGTGTCTGAGAGTGATAGAGAGTGAGAGGGAGTGTCAGAGATTAATAGAGAGTAGCAGAGAGTGATAGTGTGTGTCAGAGAGTATCAGAGAGTGATAGTGAGTGTCTGAGAGTGTCTGAGAGTGTCAGAGAGGGTCAGAGGTTGTCAGAGGTTGTCAGAGAGTGATAGTGAGTGTCAGAGTGTGTCAGAGAGTGATAGGGAGTGATAGAGTGTGTCAGAGAGAGTCAGAGAGTGATAGTGATTGTCTGAGAGTGTCAGAGAGTGACACTGAGTGTCTGAGAGAGTCAGAGTGTGTCAGAGAGTGATAGAGAGTGATCGAGAGTGTCAGAGAGAGTCAGAGAGTGACACTGAGTGTCTGAGAGTGTCAGAGTGTGTCAGAGAGTGACAGAGAGTGTCGGAGAGTATT
Organism: Heterodontus francisci; assembly: GCF_036365525.1. NCBI lineage: Eukaryota > Metazoa > Chordata > Chondrichthyes > Heterodontiformes > Heterodontidae > Heterodontus > Heterodontus francisci. Next base: position 565,192 of record NW_027142143.1, on the reverse strand, counting down.
AGAGAGTGATAGTGAGTGTCAGAGAGTATCAGAGACTGATAGTGAGTGTCTGAGAGTGTCAGAGTGTGTCAGAGAGTGTCAGAGAGTGATAGAGAGTGTCAGAGAGTGTCAGAGAGTGATAGAGAGTGTCAGAGAGAGATAGAGAGTTTCAGAGATGTCAGAGAGTGTGAGAGAGTGCCAGACAGTTTGAGAGAGTGTCAGAGAGTGATAGTGAGTGTCAGAGTGTGTCAGAGAGTGATAGGGAGTGATAGAGTGTGTCAGAGAGAGTCAGAGAGTGATAGTGATTGTCTGAGAGTGTCAGAGAGTGACACTGAGTGTCTGAGAGAGTCAGAGTGTGTCAGAGAGTGATAGAGAGTGATCGAGAGTGTCAGAGAGAGTCAGAGAGTGACACTGAGTGTCTGTGAGTGTCAGAGTGTGTCAGAGAGTGACAGAGAGTGTCGGAGAGTATTAGAGAGTGATAGTGAGTGTCAGAGAGTATCAGAGACTGATAGTGAGTGTCTGAGAGTGTCTGAGAGTGTCAGAGTGTGTCAGAGAGTGTCAGAGAGTGATAGAGAGTGTCAGAGAGTGTCAGAGAGTGATAGAGAGTGTCAGAGAGAGATAGAGAGTTTCAGAGATGTCAGAGAGTGTGAGAGAGTGCCAGACAGTGTGAGAGAGTGTCAGAGAGTGATAGTGAGTGTCAGAGAGTGGCAGTGAGTGTCTGAGAGTGTCTGAGAGTGACAGAGAGTATCAGAGAGTGATAGTGAGTGTCAGAGAGTATCAGAGAGTGATAGTGAGTGTCCGAGAGTGTCAGAGAGTGTCAGGGATAGTCAGAGAGTGTCAGAGATTGATAGAGAGTATCAGAGAGTGATAGTGAGTGTCATAGAGTATCAGAGAGTGATAGTGAGTGTCCGAGAGTGTCAGAGAGTGTCAGGGAGAGTCAGAGAGTGTCAGAGAGTGTCAGAGAGTGATAGAGAGTTTCAGAGACAGACAGAGAGTTTCAGAGAATCTCAGAGAGTGATAGCGAGTGTCAGAGAGTGTCAGAGAGTGTCAGAGATTGATAGAGAGTATCAGAGAGTGATAGTGAGTGTCAGAGAGTATCAGAGAGTGATAGTGAGTGTCCGAGAGTGTCAGAGTGTGTCAGGGAGAGTCAGCGAGTGTCAGAGAGTGTCAGAGAGTGATAGAGAGTTTCAGAGACAGAGAGTTTCAGAGAAACTCAGAGAGTGTGAGAGAGTGTCAGAGAGTGATGGTGAGTGTCAGAGAGTGATAGTGAGTGTCTGAGAGTGATAGAGAGTGTGAGAGAGTGTCAGGGAGAGATAGATAGTGTCAGAGAGTGATAGTGAGTGTCTGAGAGTGTCTGAGAGTGATAGAGAGTGTCACAGAGTGATAGAGAGTGTCAGACAGTGTGAGAGAGTGTCAGAGACTGACAGTGAGTGTCAGAGAGTTACAGTGAGTGTCTGAGCGTGTCTGAGAGTGATAGAGAGTGAGAGGGAGTGTCAGAGATTAATAGAGAGTAGCAGAGAGTGATAGTGTGTGTCAGAGAGTATCAGAGAGTGATAGTGAGTGTCTGAGAGTATCTGAGAGTGTCAGAGAGGGTCAGAGGTTGTCAGAGGTTGTCAGAGAGTGATAGTGAGTGTCAGAGAGTGTCTGAGAGTGACAGTGAGTGTCTCTGAGTGTCAGAGTGTGTCAGAGAGTGATAGAGAGTGATAGAGTGTGTCAGAGAGTGTCTGAGAGTGATAGTGATTGTCTCTGAGTGTCAGAGTGTGTCAGAGAGTGATAGAGAGTGTCAGAGTGTGTCAGAGAGTGACAGAGAGTGTTGGAGAGTATCAGAGAGTGATAGTGAGTGTCAGAGAGTATCAGAGACTGATAGTGAGTGTCTGAGAGTGTCTGAGAGTGTCAGAGAGTGTCAGAGAGTGATAGAGAGTGTCAGAGAGTGATAGAGAGTGTCAGAGAGAGATAGAGAGTTTCAGAGAGTGTCAGAGAGTGTGAGAGAGTGTCAGACAGTGTGAGAGAGTGTCAGAGAGTGATAGTGAGTGTCAGAGAGTGACAGTGAGTGTCTGAGAGTGTCTGAGAGTGATAGAGAGTGATAGAGAGTGATAGAGAGTGTCAGAGATTGATAGAGAGTATCAGAGAGTGATAGTGTGTGTCAGAGAGTATCAGAGATTGATAGTGAGTGTCTGAAAGTGTCTGAGAGTGTCAGAGAGAGTCAGAGGTTGTCAGAGGCTGTCAGAGAGTGATTGTGAGTGTATGAGAATGTCTGAGAGTGTCAAAGAGTGTCAGAGAGAGTTAGAGAGGGACAGAGAGTGTTAGAGAGAGATCGAGAGTGTCAGAGAGTGATAGCGAGTGTCAGAGAGTGTCAGAGAGTGTCAGAGATTGATAGAGAGTATCAGAGAGTGATAGTGAGTGTCAGAGAGTATCAGAGAGTGATAGTGAGTATCCGAGAGTGTCAGAGAGTGTCAGGGAGAGTCAGAGAGTGTCAGAGAGTGTCAGAGATTGATAGAGAGTATCAGAGAGTGATAGTGAGTGTCAGAGAGTATCAGAGAGTGATAGTGAGTGTCCGAGAGTGTCAGAGAGTGTCAGGGAGAGTCAGAGAGTGTCAGAGAGTGTCAGAGAGTGATAGAGAGTTTCAGAGACAGACAGAGACTTTCAGAGAATCTCAGAGAGTGATAGCGAGTGTCAGAGAGTGTCAGAGATTGATAGAGAGTATCAGAGAGTGATAGTGAGTGTCAGAGAGTATCAGAGAGTGATAGTGAGCGTCCGAGAGTGTCAGAGTGTGTCAGGGAGAGTCAGAGAGTGTCAGAGAGTGTCAGAGAGTGTTAGAGAGTTTCAGAGACAGACAGAGAGTTTCAGAGAATCTCAGAGAGTGATAGTGAGTGTCAGAGAGTGATAGTGAGTGTCTGAGAGTGATAGAGAGTGTGAGAGAGTGTCAGAGAGAGAGAGTGTCAGAGAGTGATAGTGAGTGCCTGAGAGTGTCTGAGAGTGATAGAGAGTGTCACAGAGTAATAGAGAGTGTCAGAGAGTGTGAGAGATTGTCAGAGAGTGATAGTGAGTGTCTGAGAGTGTCAGAGAGTGATAGAGAGTGTCAGAGAGTGATAGTGAGTGCCGGCGAGTGTCAGAGAGTGTCAGAGGGTGTCAGAGAGTGATAGAGAGTGCCAGAGAGTGATATTGAGTGTCAGAGAGCATCAGAGAGAGATAGTGAGCGTCCGAGAGTGTCAGAGAGTGATAGTGAGTGTCTGAGAGTGTCAGAGAGTGATAGAGAGTGTCAGAGAGTGATAGAGTGTGTCAGAGAGTGATAGTGAGTGCCAGCGAGTGTCAGAGAGTGTTAGAGAGTGTCAGAGAGTGTTATAGAGTGTCAGAGAGTGATATTGAGTGTCAGAGAGTATCAGAGAGTGATAGTGAGCGTCAGAGAGTATCAGAGAGTGATAGTGACTGTCTGAGAGTGTCTGAGAGTGTCTGAGAGTGATAGAGAGTGTCACAGAGTGATAAAGAGTGTCAGAGAGTGTGATAGAGTGTCAGAGAGTGATAGTGAGTGTCTGAGAGTGTCAGAGAGTGATAGAGAGTGTCAGAGCGTGATAGAGAGTGTCAGAGAGTGATAAAGAGTCTCAGAGAGTGTGAGAGAGTGTGAGAGAGTGTCAGAGAGTGATAGTGAGTGTCTGAGAGTGTCAGAGAGTGATAGAGAGTGTCAGAGAGTGATAGAGAGTGTCAGAGAGCGATAGTGAGTGCCAGAGAGAGCCAGAGAGTGTCAGAGAGTGTCAGAGAGTGATAGAGAGTGTCAGAGAGTGATATTGAGTGTCAGAAAGTATCAGAGAGTGATAGTGAGCGTCAGAGTGTATCAGAGAGTGTTAATGAGTGTCTGAGAGTGTCTGAGAGTGATAGAGAGTGTCAGAGAGTGTCAGAGAGTGTCAGAGAGTGTCAGAGAGTGTCAGAGAGTATTAGAGGGTGTCAGAGAGTGTGAGAGAGTGTGAGTGAGAGTCAGAGAGTGATAGTGAGTGTCTGAGAGTGTCAGAGTGTGTGAGAGAGTGTCAGAGAGTGATAGTGAGTGTCTGAGAGTGTCAGAGAGTGATAGAGAGTGTCAGAGAGTGATAGTGAGTGCCAGCGACTGTCAGAGAGTGTCAGAGAGTGATAGTGAGTGTCTGAGAGTGTCTGAGAGTGATAGAGAGTGACTGAGAGAGATAGAGACTGTCAGAGAGTGATAGTGATTGTCAGAGAGTGCCAGACATAGATCGAGAGTGTCAGAGAGTGACAGTGAGTGTCAGAGAGTATCAGGGAGTGATAGTGAGTGTCTGAGAGTGATAGTGAGTGTCAGAGAGTGTCAGAGAGTGATAGTGAGAGTGTCAGAGAGTGTCAGAGTGTGTCAGAGAGTGATAGAGAGTGATAGAGAGTGATAGAGAGTGTCTGAGAGAGTCACAGAGTGACACTGAGTGTCAGAGAGTGTTAGAGAGTGTTGGAGAGTGTCAGAGAATGTCAGAAAGTGATAGGGAGTGTCAGAGAGTGATAGTGAGTGTCCGAGAGTGTCAGAGAGTGTCAGAGTTTGTCAGAGATTGATAGAGAGTGTCAGAGAGTGATAGAGAGTGTCAGAGAGTGATAGTGAGTGTCAGAGAGTGTCTGAGAGTGACAGTGAGTGTCTCTGAGTGTCAGAGTGTGTCAGAGTGTGATAGAGAGTGACAGAGTGTGTCAGAGAGTGTCAGAGAGTGACACTGAGTATCTGAGAGTGTCAGAGTGTGTCAGAGAGTGATAGAGAGTGATAGAGAGTGTCAGAGAGAGTCAGAGATTGACACTGAGTGTCTGAGAGTGTCAGAGTGTGTCAGAGAGTGACAGAGAGTGTCAGACAGTATCAGAGAGTGATAGTGAGTGTCTGAGAGTGTCTGAGAGTGTCAGAGAGTGTCAGAGAGTGATAGAGAGTGTCAGCGAGTGTCAGCGAGTGTCAGAGAGTGATAGAGAGTGTCAGAGAGAGATAGAGAGTTTCAGAGAGTGTGAGAGAGTGTCAGACAGTGTGAGAGAGTGTCAGAGAGTGATAGTGAGTGTCAGAGAGTGACAGTGAGTGTCTGAGCGTGTCTGAGAGTGATAGAGAGTGATAGGGAGTGTCAGAGATTAATAGACAGTGGTTAGCACCGCAGCCTCACAGCTCCAGCGACCCGGGTTCAATTCTGGGTACTGCCTGTGTGGAGTTTGCAAGTTCTCCCTGTGTCTGCGTGGGTTTCCTCCGGGTGCTCCGGTTTCCTCCCACATGCTAAAGACTTGCAGGTTGATAGGTAAATTGGCCATTATAAATTGCCCCTAGTATAGGTAGGTGGTAGGGAAATATAGGGACAGGTGGGGATGTGGTAGGAATATGGAATTGGTGTAGGATTAGAATAAATGGGTGGTTGATGGTCGGCACAGACTCGGTGGGCCGAAGGGCCTGTTTCAGTGCTGTATTTCTAAAAAAAAAAAAGAGAGTAGCAGAGAGTGATAGTGTGTGTCAGAGAGTATCAGAGAGTGATAGTGAGTGTCTGAGAGTGTCAGAGAGGGTCAGAGGTTGTCAGAGGTTGTCAGATAGTGATAGTGAGTGTCAGAGAGTGTCTGAGAGTGACAGTGGGTGTCTCTGAGTGTCAGAGTGTGTCAGAGAGTGATAGAGTGTGTCAGAGAGAGTCAGAGAGTGATAGTGATTGTCTGAGAGTGTCAGAGAGTGTCTCTGAGTGTCAGAGTGTGTCAGAGAGTGATAGGGAGTGATAGAGTGTGTCAGAGAGAGTCAGAGAGTGATAGTGATTGTCTGAGAGTGTCAGAGAGTGACACTGAGTGTCTGAGAGTGTCAGAGTGTGTCAGAGTGTGTCAGAGAGTGATAGAGAGTGATCAAGAGTGTCAGAGACAGTCAGAGAGTGACACTGAGTGTCTGAGAGTGTCAGAGTGTGTCAGAGAGTGACAGAGAGTGTCGGAGAGCATTAGAGAGTGATAGTGAGTGTCAGAGAGTATCAGAGACTGATAGTGAGTGTCTGAGAGTGTCTGAGAGTGTCAGAGTGTGTCAGAGAGTGATAGAGAGTGCCAGAGAGTGTCAGAGAGTGATAGAGAATGTCAGAGAGAGATAGAGAGTTTCAGAGAGTGTCAGAGAGTGTGAGAGAGTGCCAGACAGTGTGAGAGAGTGTCAGAGAGTGATAGTGAGTGTCAGAGAGTGACAGTGAGTGTCTGAGAGTGTCTGAGAGTGATAGAGAGTATCAGAGAGTGATAGTGAATGTCCGAGAGTGTCAGAGAGTGTCAGGGATAGTCAGAGAGTGTCAGAGAGTGTCAGAGATTGATAGAGAGTATCAGAGAGTGATAGTGAGTGTCAGAGAGTATCAGAGAGTGATAGTGAGTGTCCGAGAGTGTCAGAGAGTGTCAGGGAGTGTCAGAGAGTGTCAGGGAGTGTCAGAGAGTGATAGAGAGTTTCAGAGACAGACAGAGAGTTTCAGAGAATCTCAGAGAGTGATAGCGAGTGTCAGAGAGTGTCAGAGAGTGTCAGAGATTGATAGAGAGTATCAGAGAGTGATAGTGAGTGTCAGAGAGTATCAGAGAGTGATAGTGAGTGTCCGAGAGTGTCAGAGTGTGTCAGGGAGAGTCAGAGAGTGTCAGAGAGTGTCAGAGAGTGATAGAGAGGTTCAGAGACAGACAGAGAGTTTCAGAGAAACTCAGAGAGTGTGAGAGAGTGTCAGAGAGTGATAGTGAGTGTCAGAGAGTGATAGTGAGTGTCTGAGAGTGATAGAGAGTGTGAGAGAGTGTCAGGGAGAGATAGAGAGTGTCAGAGAGTGATAGTGAGTGTCTGAGAGTGTCTGAGAGTGATAGAGAGTGTATCAGCGTGATAGAGAGTGTCAGACAGTGTGAGAGAGTGTCAGAGACTGATAGTGAGTGTCAGAGAGTGATATTGAGTGTCAGAGAGTATCAGAGAGTGATAGTGAGCGTCAGAGAGTGTCAGAGAGTGATAGTGAGTGTCTGAGAGTGTCAGAGAGTGATAGAGAGTGTCAGAGAGAGATAGTGAGTGCCAGCGAGTGTCAGAGAGTGTCAGAGAGTGATAGAGAGTGTCAGAGAGTGATATTGAGTGTCAGAGAGTATCAGAGAGTGATAGTGAGCGTCAGAGAGAATCAGAGAGTGATAGTGAGTGTCTGAGAGTGTCAGAGAGTGTCAGAGAGTGATAGAGAGTATCAGAGAGAGATAGAGAGTTTCAGAGAGTGTGAGAGAGTGTCAGAGAGTGATAGTGAGTGTCAGAGAGTGATAGTGAGTGTCTGAGAGTGTCTGAGAGTGATAGAGAGTGTCTGAGAGGGATAGAGACTGTCAGCGAGTGATAGTGAGTGTCAGAGAGTGCCAGAGATAGATAGAGAGTGTCAGAGAGTGATAGTGAGTGTCAGAGAGTATCCGAGAGTTGTAGTGAGTGTCTGAGAGTGTCTGAGAGTGTCAGAGAGTGTCAGAGAGTGATAGAGAGTGTCAGAGAGTGTCAGAGAGTGTCAGAAAGTGTCAGAGAGAGATAGAGAGTTTCAGAGAGTGTCAGAGAGTGTGAGAGAGTGTCAGACAGTGTGAGAGAGTGTCAGAGAGTGATAGTGAGTGTCAGAGAGTGACAGTGAGTGTCTGAGAGTGTCTGAGAGTGATAGAGAGTGATAGAGAGTGGCAGAGATTGATAGAGAGTATCAGAGAGTGATAGTGTGTGTCAGAGAGTATCAGAGAGTGATAGTGAGTGTCTGAGAGTGTCAGAGAGTGTCAGAGGTTGTCAGAGAGTGATAGTGAGTGTCAGAGAGTGTCTGTGAGTGACAGTGAGTGTCTCTGAGTGTCAGAGTGTGTCAGAGTGTGATAGAGAGTGACAGAGTGTGTCAGAGAGTGTCAGAGAGTGACACTGAGTATCTGAGAGTGTCAGAGTGTGTCAGAGAGTGATAGAGAGTGATAGAGAGTGATAGAGAGTGTCAGAGAGAGTCAGAGAGTGACACTGAGTGTCTGAGAGTGTCAGAGTGTGTCAGAGAGTGACAGAGAGTGTCAGACAGTATCAGAGAGTGATAGTGAGTGTCTGAGAGTGTCTGAGAGTGTCAGAGAGTGTCAGAGAGTGAAAGAGAGTGTCAGCGAGTGTCAGAGAGTGATAGAGAGTGTCAGAGAGAGATAGAGAGTTTCAGAGAGTGTGAGAGAGTGTCAGACAGTGTGAGAGAGTGTCAGAGAGTGACAGTGAGTGTCAGAGAGTGACAGTGAGTGTCTGAGCGTGTCTGAGAGTGATAGAGAGTGATAGGGAGTGTCAGAGATTAATAGAGAGTCGCAGAGAGTGATAGTGTGTGTCAGAGAGTATCAGAGAGTGATAGTGAGTGTCTGAGAGTGTCAGAGAGGGTCAGAGGTTGTCAGAGGTTGTCAGATAGTGATAGTGAGTGTCAGAGAGTGTCTGAGAGTGACAGTGAGTGTCTCTGAGTGTCAGAGTGTGTCAGAGAGTGATAGGGAGTGATAGAGTGTGTCAGAGAGAGTCAGAGAGTGATAGTGATTGTCTGAGAGTGTCAGAGAGTGTCTCTGAGTGTCAGAGTGTGTCAGAGAGTGATAGGGAGTGATAGAGTGTGTCAGAGAGAGTCAGAGAGTGATAGTGATTGTCTGAGAGTGTCAGAGAGTGACACTGAGTGTCTGAGAGTGTCAGAGTGTGTCAGAGAGTGATAGAGAGTGATCAAGAGTGTCAGAGAGTATCAGAGAGTGACACTGAGTGTCTGAGAGTGTCAGAGTGTGTCAGAGAGTGACAGAGAGTGTCAGAGAGTATTAGAGAGTGATAGTGAGTGTCAGAGAGTATCAGAGACTGATAGTGAGTGTCTGAGAGTGTCTGAGAGTGTCAGAGAGTGTCAGAGAGTGATAGAGAGTGTCAGAGAGTGTCAGAGAGTGATAGAGAGTGTCAGAGAGAGATAGAGAGTTTCAGAGAGTGTCAGAGAGTGTGAGAGAGTGTCAGAGAGTGATAGTGAGTGTCAGAGAGTGACAGTGAGTGTCTGAGAGTGTCTGAGAGTGATAGAGAGTATCAGAGAGTGATAGTGAGTGTCAGAGAGTATCAGAGAGTGATAGTGAGTGTCCGAGAGTGTCAGAGAGTGTCAGGGATAGTCAGAGAGTGTCAGAGAGTGTCAGAGATTGATAGAGAGTATCAGAGAGTGATAGTGAGTGTCAGAGAGTATCAGAGCGTGATAGTGAGTGTCCGAGAGTGTCAGAGAGTGTCAGGGAGAGTCAGAGAGTGTCAGAGAGTGTCAGAGAGTGATAGAGAGTTTCAGAGACAGACAGAGAGTTTCAGAGAATCTCAGAGAGTGATAGCGAGTGTCAGAGAGTGTCAGAGAGTGTCAGAGATTGATGGAGAGTATCAGAGAGTGATAGTGAGTGTCAGAGAGTATCAGAGAGTGATAGTGAGTGTCCGAGAGTGTCAGAGTGTGTCAGGGAGAGTCAGAGAGTGTCAGAGAGTGTCAGAGAGTGATAGAGAGGTTCAGAGACAGACAGAGAGTTTCAGAGAAACTCAGAGAGTGTGAGAGAGTGTCAGAGAGTGATAGTGAGTGTCAGAGAGTGATAGTGAGTGTCTGAGAGTGATAGAGAGTGTGAGAGAGTGTCAGGGAGAGATAGAGAGTGATAGAGAGTTTCAGAGAGTGTCAGAGAGTGTCTGAGAGTGTCAGAGAGTGATAGAGAGTGATAGAGATTGATAGAGAGTATCAGAGAGTGATAGTGAGTGTCAGAGAGTATCAGAGAGTGATAGTGAGTGTCCGAGAGTGTCAGAGAGTGTCAGGGAGAGTCAGAGAGTGTCAGAGAGTGATAGAGAGTTTCAGAGACAGACAGAGAGTTTCAGAGAATCTCAGATAGTGATAGCGAGTGTCAGAGAGTGTCAGAGAGTGTCAGAGATTGATAGAGAGTATCAGAGAGTGATAGTGAGTGTCAGAGAGTATCAGAGAGTGATAGTGAGTGTCCGAGAGTGTCAGAGAGTGTCAGAGAGTGTCAGAGAGTGATAGAGAGGTTCAGAGACAGACAGAGAGTTTCAGAGAAACTCAGAGAGTGTGAGAGAGTGTCAGAGATTGATAGTGAGTGTCAGAGTGTGATAGTGAGTGTCTGAGAGTGATAGAGAGTGTGAGAGAGTGTCAGGGAGAGATAGAGAGTGTCAGAGAATGATAGTGAGTGTCTGAGAGTGTCTGAGAGTGATAGAGAGTGTCACAGAGTGATAGAGAGTGTCAGACAGTGTGAGAGAGTGTCAGAAACTGATAGTGAGTGTCAGAGAGTGATATTGAGTGTCAGAGAGTATCAGAGAGTGATAGTGAGCGTCAGAGAGTGTCAGAGAGTGATAGTGAGTGTCTGAGAGTGTCAGAGAGTGATAGAGAGTGTCAGAGAGTGATAGTGAGTGCCAGCGAGTGTCAGAGAGTGCCAGAGAGTGATAGAGAGTGTCAGAGAGTGATATTGAGTTTCAGAGAGTATCAGAGAGTGATAGTGAGCGTCAGAGAGTATCAGAGAGTGATAGTGAGTGTCTGAGAGTGTCAGAGAGTGATAGAGAGTGTCAGACAGTGTCAGAGATTGATAGAGAGTATCAGAGAGAGATAGAGAGTTTCAGAGAGTGTGAGAGAGTGTCAGAGAGTGATAGTGAGTGTCAGAGAGTGATAGTGAGTGTCTGAGAGTGTCAGAGATAGATAGAGAGTGTCAGTGAGTGATAGTGAGTGTCAGAGAGTATCCGAGAGTTGTAGTGAGTGTCTGAGAGTGTCTGAGAGTGTCAGAGAGTGTCTGAGAGTGATAGAGAGTGTGAGAGAGTGTCAGGGAGAGATAGAGAGTGTCAGAGAATGATAGTGAGTGTCTGAGAGTGTCTGAGAGTGATAGAGAGTGTCACAGAGTGATAGAGAGTGTCAGACAGTGTGAGAGAGTGTCAGAAACTGATAGTGAGTGTCAGAGAGTGATATTGAGTGTCAGAGAGTATCAGAGAGTGATAGTGAGCGTCAGAGAGTGTCAGAGAGTGATAGTGAGTGTCTGAGAGTGTCAGAGAGTGATAGAGAGTGTCAGAGAGTGATAGTGAGTGCCAGCGAGTGTCAGAGAGTGTCAGAGAGTGATAGAGAGTGTCAGAGAGTGATATTGAGTTTCAGAGAGTATCAGAGAGTGATAGTGAGCGTCAGAGAGTATCAGAGAGTGATAGTGAGTGTCTGAGAGTGTCAGAGAGTGATAGAGAGTGTCAGACAGTGTCAGAGAGTGATAGAGAGTATCAGAGAGAGATAGAGAGTTTCAGAGAGTGTGAGAGAGTGTCAGAGAGTGATAGTGAGTGTCAGAGAGTGATAGTGAGTGTCTGAGAGTGTCAGAGATAGATAGAGAGTGTCAGTGAGTGATAGTGAGTGTCAGAGAGTATCCGAGAGTTGTAGTGAGTGTCTGAGAGTGTCTGAGAGTGTCAGAGAGTGTCAGAGAGTGATAGAGAGTGTCAGAGAGTGTCAGAGAGTGTCAGAGTGTGTCAGAGAGTGATAGAGTGTTTCAGAGAGTGTCAGAGAGTGTGAGAGAGTGTCAGAGAGTGTGAGAGAGTGTCAGACAGTGTGAGAGAGTGTCAGAGAGTGATAGTGAGTGTCAGAGAGTGACAGTGAGTGTCTGAGAGTGTCTGAGAGTGATAGAGAGTGATAGAGAGTGTCAGAGATTGATAGAGAGTATCAGAGAGTGATAGTGTGTGTCAGAGAGTATCAGAGAGTGATAGTGAGTGTCTGAGAGTGTCTGAGAGTGTCAGAGAGTGTCAGAGGTTGTCAGAGGTTGTCAGAGAGTGATAGTGAGTGTATCAGAATGTCTGAGATTGTCAGAGAGTGTCAGAGAGAGTTAGAGAGGGACAGAGAGTGTTAGAGAGAGATAGAGAAAGTCAGAGTGCGATAGCGAGTGTCAGAGAGTGTCAGAGATTGATAGAGAGTATCAGAGAGTGATAGTGAATGTCAGAGAGTATCAGAGAGTGATAGTGAGTGTCCGAGAGTGTCAGAGAGTGTCAGGGAGAGTCAGAGAGTGTCAGAGAGTGTCAGAGATTGATAGAGAGTATCAGAGAGTGATAGTGAGTGTCAGAGAGTATCAGAGAGTGAAAGTGAGTGTCCGAGAGTGTCCGAGAGTGTCAGAGAGTGTCAGGGAGAGTCAGAGAGTGTCAGAGAGTGTCAGAGAGTGATAGAGAGTTTCAGAGACAGACAGAGAGTTTCAGAGAATCTCAGAGAGTGATAGCGAGTGTCAGAGAGTGTCAGAGAGTGTCAGAGATTGATAGAGAGTATCAGAGAGTTATAGCGAGTGTCAGAGAGTATCAGAGAGTGATAGTGAGTGTCCGAGAGTGTCAGAGAGTGAGAGAGAGTGTCAGAGAGTGATAGAGAGTGTCAGAGAGTGATAGTGAGTGCCAGCGAGTGTCAGAGAGTGTCAGAGAGTGATAGAGAGTGTCAGAGAGTGATATTGAGTGTCAGAGAGTATCAGAGAGTGATAGTGAGCGTCAGAGAGTATCAGAGAGTGATAGTGAGTGTCTGAGATTGTCAGAGAGTGATAGAGAGTGTCAGACAGTGTCAGAGAGTGATAGAGAGTATCAGAGAGAGATAGAGAGTTTCAGAGAGTGAGAGAGAGTGTCAGAGAGTGATAGTGAGTGTCAGAGAGTGACAGTGAGTGTCTGAGAGTGTCTGAGTGTGATAGAGAGTGTCTGAGAGGGATAGAGACTGTCAGAGAGTGATAGTGTGTGTCAGAGAGTGTCAGAGATAGATAGAGAGTGTCAGAGAGTGATAGTGAGTGTCAGAGAGTATCCGAGAGTTGTAGTGAGTGTCTGAGAGTGTCAGAGAGTGTCAGAGTGTGATCGAGAGTGTCAGAGAGTGTCAGAGAGTGTCAGAGAGTGTCAGAGAGAGATAGAGAGTTTCAGAGAGTGTCAGACAGTGTGAGAGAGTGTCAGACAGTGTGAGAGAGTGTCAGAGAGTGATAGTGAGTGTCAGAGAGTGACAGAGAGTGTCTGAGAGTGATAGAGAGTGATAGAGAGTGTCAGAGATTGATAGAGAGCATCAGAGAGTGATAGTGTGTGTCAGAGAGTATCAGAGAGTGATAGTGAGTGTCTGAGAGTGTCTGAGAGTGTCAGAGAGTGTCAGAGGTTGTCAGAGGTTGTCAGAGAGTCATAGTGAGTGTATGAGAATGTCTGAGATTGTCAGAGAGTGTCAGAGAGAGTTAGAGAGGGACAGAGAGTGTTAGAGAGAGATAGAGAGTGTCAGAGAGTGATAGTGAGTGTCAGAGAGTGTCAGAGAGTGTCAGAGATTGATAGAGAGTATCAGAGAGTGATAGTGAGTGTCAGAGAGTATCAGAGAGTGATAGTGAGTGTCCGAGAGTGTCAGAGAGTGTCAGGGAGAGCCAGAGAGTGTCAGAGAGTGATAGTGAGTGTCTGAGAGTGTCTGAGAGTGATAGAGAGTGTCACAGAGTGATAGAGAGTGTCAGACAGTGTGAGAGAGTGTCAGAGAGTGATAGTGAGTGTCTGAGAGTGTCAGAGAGTGATAGAGATTTTCAGAGAGTGATAGAGAGAGTCAGAGAGTGATAGTGAGTGCCAGCGAGTGTCAGAGTGTGTCAGAGAGTGTGAGAGAGTGTCAGAGAGTGATAGTGAGTGTCTGAGAGTGTCAGAGAGTGATAGAGAGTGTCAGAGAGTTATAGAGAGTGTCAGAGAGTGATAGTGAGTGCCAGCGAGTGTCAGAGAGTGTCAGAGAGTGTCAGAGAGTGATAGAGAGTGTCAGAGAGTGATATTGAGTGTCAGAGAGTATCAGAGATTGATAGTGAGCGTCAGAGAGTATCAGAGAGTGATAGTGAGTGTCTGAGAGTGTCAGAGATTGTCAGAGAGTGATAGTGAGTGTCTGAGAGTGATAGTGAGTGTCAGAGAGTGTCAGAGAGTGATAGTGAGAGTGTCAGAGAGTGTCAGAGAGTGTTAGAGAGTGTTAGAGTGTGTCATAGAGTGTCAGAGAGTGATAGGGAGTGTCAGAGTATGTCAGAGATAGATAGAGAGTGTCAGAGAGTGATAGAGTGTGTCAGAGAGTGTCAGAGAGTGATAGTGATTGTCTGAGAGTGTCAGAGAGTGTCAGAGGGTGACACTGAGTGTCTGAGAGTGTCAGAGTGTGTCAGAGAGTGATTGAGAGTGATAGTGAGTGATAGTGAGTGTCTGAGAGTGTCTGAGAGTGATAGAGAGTGTCTGAGAGTGATAGAGACTGTCAGAGAGTGATAGTGAGTGTCAGAGAGTGTCAGACATAGATCGAGAGTGTCAGAGAGTGATAGTGAGTGTCAGAGAGTATCAGGGAGTGATAGTGAGTGTCTGAGAGTGGTAGTGAGTGTCAGAGAGTGTCAGAGAGTGATAGTGAGAGTGTCAGAGAGTGTCAGAGAGTGTCTGAGAGTGTCGGAGAGTGTCAGAGAGTGTCAGCGAGTGATAGAGAGTGTCAGAGTGTGTCAGAGAGTGATAGAGAGTGTCAGAGAGAGATGGAGAGTTTCAGAGAGTGTCAGAGAGTGTGAGAGAGTGCCAGACAGTGTGAGAGAGTGTCAAAGAGTGATAATGAGTGTCAGAGAGTGACAATGAGTGTCTGAGAGTGTCTGAGAGTGAGAGAGAGTGATAGAGAGTGATAGAGATTGTCAGAGAGTGATAGAGAGAGTCAGAGAGTGATAGTGAGTGCCAGCGAGTGTCAGAGAGTGTCAGAGAGTGTGAGAGAGTGTCAGAGAGTGATAGTGAGTGTCTGAGAGTGTCAGAGAGTGATAGAGCGTGTCAGAGAGTGATAGAGAGTGTCAGCGAGTGATAGTGAGTGCCAGCGAGTGTCAGAGAGTGTCAGAGAGTGTCAGAGAGTGATAGAGAGTGTCAGAGAGTGATAGTGAGCGTCAGAGAGTATCAGAGAGTGATAGTGAGTGTCTGAGAGTGTCAGAGAGTGTCAGAGAGTGATAGAGAGTGTCAGAGAGTGATAGTGAGTGTCAGAAAGTGATAGTGAGTGTCTGAGAGTGATAGAGAGTGTGAGAGAGTGTCAGGGAGAGATAGAGAGTGTCAGAGAGTGATAGTGAGTGTCTGAGAGTGTCTGAGAGTGATAGAGAGTGTCACAGAGTGACAGAGAGTGTCAGACAGTGTGAGAGAGTGTCAGAGACTGATAGTGAGTGTCTGAGAGTGTCAGAGAGTGATAGAGATTGTCAGAGAGTGATAGAGAGAGTCAGAGAGTGATAGTGAGTGCCAGCGAGTGTCAGAGAGTGTCAGAGAGTGTGAGAGAGTGTCAGAGAGTGTCAGAGAGTGACAGTGAGTGTCTGAGAATGTCAGAGAGTGATCGAGAGTGTCAGAGAGTGATAGAGAGTGTCAGAGAGTGATATTGAGTGTCAGAGAGTATCAGAGAGTGATAGTGAGCGTCAGAGAGTGTCAGAGAGTGATAGTGAGTGTCTGAGAGTGTCAGAGAGTGATAGAGAGTGACAAAGAGTGATAGAGAGTGTCAGTGAGTGATAGTGAGTGCCAGCGAGTGTCAGAGAGTGTCAGAGAGAGATAGAGAGTGTCAGAGAGTGATATTGAGTGTCAGAGAGTATCAGAGAGTGATAGTGAGCGTCAGAGAGTATCAGAGAGTGATAGTGAGTGTATATGAATGTCTGAGAGTGTCAGAGAGTGTCAGAGAGAGTCAGAGAGTGTCAGAGAGTGAATGAGAGTGATAGAGAGTGTCAGACAGTGTCAGAGAGTGATAGAGAGTATCAGAGAGAGATAGAGAGTTTCAGAGAGTGTGAGAGAGTGTCAGAGAGTGATAGTGAGTGTCAGAGAGTGATAGTGAGTGTCTGAGAGTGTCTGAGAGTGATAGAGTGTGTCTGAGAGGGATAGAGACTGTCAGAGAGTGATATTGAGTGTCAGAGAGTATCCGAGAGTTGTAGTGAGGGTCTGAGAGTGTCTGAGAGTGTCAGAGAGTGTCAGAGAGTGATAGAGAGTGTCAGAGAGTGTCAGAGAGAGATAGAGAGTTTCAGAGAGTGTCAGAGAGTGTGAGAGAGTGTCAGACAGTGTGAGAGAGTGTCAGAGAGTGATAGTGAGTGTCAGAGAGTGACAGTGAGTGTCTGAGAGTGATAGAGAGTGATAGAGAGTGTCAGAGATTGATAGAGAGTATCAGAGAGTGATAGTGTGTGTCAGAGAGTATCAGAGAGTGATAGTGAGTGTCTGAGAGTGTCTGAGAGTGTCAGAGAGTGTCAGAGGTTGTCAGAGGTTGTCAGAGAGTGATAGTGAGTGCATGAGAATGTCTGAGAGTGTCAGAGAGTGTCAGAGAGAGTTAGAGAGGGACAGAGAGTGTTAGAGAGAGATAGAGAGAGGCAGAGAGTGATAACGAGTGTCAGAGAGTGTCAGAGAGTGTCAGAGATTGATAGAGAGTATCAGAGAGTGATAGTGAGTGTCAGAGTGTATCAGAGAGTGATAGTGAGTGTCCGAGAGTGTCAGGGAGA
Organism: Heterodontus francisci; assembly: GCF_036365525.1. Lineage (NCBI taxonomy): Eukaryota > Metazoa > Chordata > Chondrichthyes > Heterodontiformes > Heterodontidae > Heterodontus > Heterodontus francisci. Next base: position 548,872 of record NW_027142143.1, on the reverse strand, counting down.
GTCAGAGAGTGTCAGAGAGTGTCAGGGATTGATCGAGAGTATCAGAGAGTGATAGTGAGTGTCAGAGAGTATCAGAGAGTGATAGTGAGTGTCAGAGAGTATCAGAGAGTGATAGTGAGTGTCCGAGAGTGTCAGAGAGTGTCAGGGAGAGTCAGAGAGTGTCAGAGAGTGTCAGAAAGCGATAGAGAGTTTCAGAGACAGACAGAGAGTTTCAGAGAATCTCAGAGAGTGATAGTGAGTGTCAGAGAGTATCAGAGAGTGATAGTGAGTGTCCGAGAGTGTCAGAGAGTGTCAGGGAGAGTCAGAGAGTGTCAGTGAGTGATAGTGAGTTTCTGAGAGTGTCTGAGAGTGATAGAGAGTGTCACAGAGTGATAGAGAGTGTCAGACAGTGTGAGAGAGTGTCAGAGAGTGATAGTGAGTGTCTGAGAGTGTCAGAGAGTGATAGAGATTGTCAGAGAGTGATAGAGAGAGTCAGAGAGTGATAGTGAGTGCCAGCGAGTGTCAGAGATTGTCAGAGAGTGTGAGAGAGTGTCAGAGAGTGATAGTGAGTGTCTGAGAGTGTCAGAGAGTGATAGAGCGTGTCAGAGAGTGATAGAGAGTGTCAGCGAGTGATAGTGAGTGCCAGCGAGTGTCAGAGAGTGTCAGAGAGTGTCAGAGAGTGATAGAGAGTGTCAGAGAGTGATAGTGAGCGTCAGAGAGTATCAGAGAGTGATAGTGAGTGTCTGAGAGTGTCAGAGAGTGTCAGAGAGTGATAGAGAGTGTCAGAGAGTGATAGTGAGTGTGTCAGAGAGTGTCAGAGAGTGATAGTGAGTGTCGGAGAGTGATAGTGAGGGTCAGAGAGTGTCAGAGAGTGATAGTGAGAGTGTCAGAGAGTGTCACAGAGTGTCAGAGAGTGTTAGAGAGTGTCATAGAGTGTCAGAGAGTGATAGGGAGTGTCAGAGTATGTCAGAGATTGATAGAGAGTGTCAGAGAGTGATAGAGTGTGTCAGAGAGTGTCAGAGAGTGATAGTGATTGTCTGAGAGTGTCAGAGAGTGTCAGAGGGTGACACTGAGTGTCTGAGAGTGTCAGAGTGTGTCAGAGAGTGATTGAGAGTTTCAGTGAGTGTCAGAGAGTGTGAGAGAGTGTCAGAGAGTATCAGAGAGTGATAGTGAGCGTCAGAGAGTGTCAGAGAGTGATAGTGAGTGTCTGAGAGTGTCAGAGAGTGATAGAGAGTGACAGAGAGTGATAGAGAGTATCAGAGAGTGATAGTGAGTGCCAGCGAGTGTCAGAGAGTGTCAGAGAGTGATAGAGAGTGTCAGAGAGTGATATTGAGTGTCAGAGAGATCAGAGAGTGAAAGTGAGCGTCAGAGAGTATCAGAGAGTGATAGTGAGTGTCTGAGAGTGTCAGAGAGTGTCAGAGAGTGATAGAGAGTGTCAGACAGTGTCAGAGAGTGATAGAGAGTATCAGAGAGAGATAGAGAGTTTCAGAGAGTGTGAGAGAGTGTCAGAGAGTGATAGTGAGTGTCAGAGAGTGATAGTGAGTGTCTGAGAGTGTCAGAGAGTGTCCGAGGTTTTCAGAGAGCGATAGTGAGTGTATGAGAATGTCTGAGAGTGTCAGAGAGTGTCAGAGAGAGTTAGAGAGGGACAGAGAGTGTTAGAGAGAGATAGAGAGAGTCAGAGAGTGATAACGAGTGTCAGAGAGTGTCAGAGAGTGTCAGAGATTGATAGAGAGTATCAGAGAGTGATAGTGAGTGTCAGAGAGTATCAGAGAGTGATAGTGAGTGTCCGAGAGTGTCAGAGAGTGTCAGGGAGAGTCAGAGCGTGTCAGAGAGTGTCAGAGAGTGATAGAGAGTTTCAGAGACAGACAGAGAGTTTCAGAGAATCTCAGAGAGTGATAGCGAGTGTCAGAGAGTGTCAGAGAGTGTCAGAGATTGATAGAGAGTATCAGAGAGTGATAGTGAGTGTCAGAGAGTATCAGAGAGTGATAGTGAGTGTCCGAGAGTGTCAGAGAGTGTCAGGGAGAGTCAGAGAGTGACAGAGAGTTGTAGTGAGTGTCTGAGAGTGTCTGAGAGTGATAGAGAGTGTCACAGAGTGATAGAGAGTGTCAGACAGTGTGAGAGAGTGTCAGAGAGTGATAGTGAGTGTCTGAGAGTGTCAGAGAGTGATAGAGATTGTCAGAGAGTGATAGAGAGAGTCAGAGAGTGATAGTGAGTGCCAGCGAGTGTCAGAGAGTGTGAGAGAGTGTCAGAGAGTGATAGTGAGTGTCTGAGAGTGTCAGAGAGTGATAGAGAGTGTCAGAGAGTGATAGTGAGTGCCAGCGAGTGTCAGAGAGTGTCAGAGAGTGATAGAGAGTGTCGGAGAGTGATATTGAGTGTCAGAGAGTATCAGAGAGTGATAGTGAGCGTCAGAGAGTATCAGAGAGTGATAGTGAGTGTCTGAGAGTGTCAGAGAGTGTCAGAGAGTGATAGAGAGTGTCAGAGAGTGATAGCGATTGTGTCAGAGAGTGTCAGAGAGTGATAGTGAGTGTCTGAGAGTGATAGTGAGAGTCAGAGTGTGTCAGAGTGTGTCAGAGAGTGATAGTGAGAGTGTCAGAGTGTGTCAGAGAGTGTTAGAGAGTGTTAGAGAGTGTCATAGAGTGTCAGAGACTGATAGGGAGTGTCAGAGTATGTCAGAGATTGATAGAGAGTTTCAGAGAGTGATAGAGTGTGTCAGAGAGTGTCAGAGAGTGATAGTGATTGTCTGAGAGTGTCAGAGAGTGTCAGAGGGTGACACTGAGTGTCTGAGAGTGTCAGAGTGTGTCAGAGAGTGATTGAGAGTGATAGTGAGTGATAGTGTGTGTCAGAGAGTGTCAGAGTGTGATAGTGCGTGTCAGAGAGTGACAGAGAGTGTCAGAGAGTATCAGAGAGTGATAGTGAGTGTCTGAGAGTGTCTGAGAGTGTCAGAGAGTGTCAGAGAGTGATAGAGAGTGATAGAGAGTGTCAGAGAGTGTCAGAGAGTGATAGAGAGTGTCAGAGAGGGATAGAGAGTTTCAGTGAGTGTGAGAGAGTGTGAGAGAGTGTCAGAGAGTGTCAGTGAGTATCTGAGTGTGATAGAGAGTGTCTGAGAGTGTCAGAGAGTGTGAGAGAGTGTCAGAGAGAGATAGCGAGTGTCAGAGAGTGATAGTGAGTGTCTGAGAGTGTCTGAGAGTGATAGAGAGTGTCAGAGAGTGTCAGAGAGTGATAGTGAGTGTCTGAGAGTGTCAGAGAGTGATGGAGAGTGATAGTGAGTGCCAGCGAGTGTCAGAGAGTGTCAGAGAGTGTCAGAGAGTGTCAGAGAGTGATAGAGAGTGTCAGAGAGTGAAAGTGAGTGTCTGAGAGTGTCTGAGAGTGATAGAGAGTGTCTGAGAGTGATAGAGACTGTCAGAGAGTGATAGTGAGTGTCAGAGAGTGTCAGACATAGATCGAGAGTGTCAGAGAGTGATAGTGAGTGTCAGAGAGTATCAGGGAGTGATAGTGAGTGTCTGAGAGTGGTAGTGAGTGTCAGAGAGTGTCAGAGAGTGTCAGAGAGTGATACTGAGAGTGTCAGAGAGTGTCTGAGAGTGTCTGAAGGTGTCAGAGAGTGTCAGAGAGTGATAGAGAATGTCAGAGAGTGTCAGAGAGTGATAGAGAGTGTCAGAGAGAGATGGCGAGTTTCAGAGAGTGTCAGAGAGTGTGAGAGAGTGTCAGACAGTGTGAGAGAGTGTCAGAGAGTGATAGTGAGTGTCAGAGAGTGACAGTGAGTGTCTGAGAGTGTCTGAGAGTGATAGAGAGTGATAGAGAGTGTCAGAGATTGATAGTGTGTGTCAGAGTGTATCAGAGAGTGATAGTGAGTGTCTGAGAGTGTCTGAGAGTGTCAGAGAGTGTCAGAGGTTGTCAGAGGTTGTCAGAGAGTGATAGTGAGTGTATGAGAATGTCTGAGAGTGTCAGAGAGTGTCAGAGAGTGTTAGAGAGTGTCAGAGAGTGTCAGAGATTGATAGAGAGTATCAGAGAGTGATAGTGAGTGTCAGAGAGTATCAGAGAGTGATAGTGAGTGTCTGAGAGTGTCAGAGAGTGTCAGGGAGAGTCAGAGAGTGTCAGAGAGTGTCAGAGATTGATAGAGAGTATCAGAGAGTGATAGTGAGTGTCAGAGAGTATCAGAGAGTGATAGTAAGTGTCCGAGAGTGTCAGAGAGTGTCAGGGAGAGTCAGAGAGTGTCAGAGAGTGATAGAGAGTTTCATAGACAGACAGAGAGTTTCAGAGAATCTCAGAGAGTGATAGCGAGTGTCAGAGAGTGTCAGAGAGTGTCAGAGATTGATAGAGAGTATCAGAGAGTGATAGTGAGTGTCAGAGAGTGATAGTGAGTGTCCGAGAGGGTCAGAGAGTGTCAGGGAGAGTCAGAGAGTGTCAGAGAGTGATAGTGAGTGTCTGAGAGTGTCTGAGAGTGATAGAGAGTGTCACAGAGTGATAGAGAGTGTCAGACAGTGTGAGAGAGTGTCAGAGAGTGATAGTGAGTGTCTGAGAGTGTCAGAGAGTGATAGAGATTGTCAGAGAGTGATAGAGAGAGTCAGAGAGTGATAGTGAGTGCCAGCGAATGTCAGAGAGTGTCAGAGAGTGTGAGAGAGTGTCAGAGAGTGAAAGTGAGTGTCTGAGAGTGTCAGAGAGTTATAGAGAGTGTCAGAGAGTGATAGAGAGTGTCAGAGAGTGATAGTGAGTGCCAGCGAGTGTCAGAGAGTGTCAGAGAGTGATAGAGAGTGTCAGAGAGTGATATTGAGTGTCAGAGAGTATCAGAGAGTGATAGTGAGTGTCAGAGAGTATCAGAGAGTGATAGTGAGTGTCTGAGAGTGTCAGAGAGTGTCATAGAGTGATAGAGAGTGTCAGAGAGTGATAGTGAGTGTGTCAGAGAGTGTCAGAGAGTGATAGTGAGTGTCTGAGAGTGATAGTGAGTGTCAGAGAGTGTCAGAGAGTGTCAGAGAGTGATAGTGAGAGTGTCAGAGAGTGTCCGAGAGTGTCAGAGAGTGTCAGAGTATGTCAGAGATTGATAGAGAGTGTCAGAGAGTGATAGAGTGTGTCAGAGAGTTTCAGTGAGTGATAGTGATTGTCTGAGAGTGTCAGAGAGTGTCAGAGGGTGACACTGAATGTCTGAGAGTGTCAGAGTGTGTCAGAGAGTGATTGAGAGTGATAGTGAGTGATAGTGAGTGTCAGAGAGTGTCAGAGTGTCATAGTGCGTGTCAGAGAGTGACAGAGAGTGTCAGAGAGTATCAGAGAGTGAGAGTGAGTGTCTGAGAGTGTCTGAGAGTGTCAGACAGTGTCAGAGAGTGATAGAGAGTGTCAGAGAGTGTCAGAGAGTGATCGAGAGTGTCAGAGAGAGATAGAGAGTTTCAGTGAGTGTCAGAGAGTGTGAGAGAGTGTCAGAGAGTGATAGTGAGTGTCAGAGAGTGATAGTGAGTATCTGAGAGTGATAGAGAGTGTCAGAGAGTGTCAGAGAGTTTGAGAGAGTGTCAGAGAGAGATAGAGAGTGTCAGAGAGAGATAGAGAGTGTCAGAGAGTGATTGTGAGTGTCAGAGAGTGTCAGAGAGTGATAGAGAGTGTCAGAGAGTGATAGTGAGTGTCAAAGAGTGATAGTGAGTATCTGAGAGTGATAGAGAGTGTCAGACTGTGTCAGAGAGTGTCAGAGAGTGTGAGAGAGTGTCAGAGAGAGATAGAGAGAGTCAGAGAGTGATAGTGAGTGTCAGAGAGTGTCAGAGAGTGATAGAGAGTGTCAGAGAGTGATAGTGAGTGCCAGCGAGTGTCAGAGAGTGTCAGAGAGTGTCAGAGAGTGATAGAGAGTGTCAGAGAGTGATAGTGAGTGTCTGAGAGTGTCTGAGAGTGATAGAGAGTGTCTGAGAGTGATAGAGACTGTCAGAGAGTGTTAGTGAGTGTCAGAGAGTGTCAGACATAGATCGAGAGTGTCAGAGAGTGATAGTGAGTGTCAGAGAGTATCAGGGAGTGAAGTGAGTGTCTGAGAGTGATAGTGAGTGTCAGACAGTGGCAGAGAGTGTCAGAGAGTGATAGTGAGAGTGTCAGAGAGTGTCAGAGAGTGTCTGAGAGTGTCTGAGAGTGTCAGAGAGTGATAGAGAGTGTCAGAGAGTGTCAGAGAGTGATAGAGAGTGTCAGAGAGAGAAAGAGAGTTTCAGAGAGTGTCAGAGAGTGTGAGAGAGTGTCAGACATTGTGAGAGAGTGTCAGAGAGTGATAGTGAGTGTCAGAGAGTGACAGTGAGTGTCTGAGAGTGTCTGAGAGTGTCTGAGAGTGATAGAAAGTGATAGAGAGTGTCAGAGATTGATAGAGAGTATCAGAGAGTGATAGTGTGTGTCAGAGAGTATCAGAGAGTGATAGTGAGTGTCTGAGAGTGTCTGAGAGTGTCAGAGAGTGTCAGAGGTTGTCAGAGGTTGTCAGAGAGTGATAGTGAGTGCATGAGAATGTCTGAGAGTGTCAGAGAGTGTCAGAGAGAGTTAGAGAGTGTCAGAGAGTGTCAGAGATTGATAGAGGGTGATAGTGAGTGTCAGAGAGTATCAGAGAGTGATAGTGAGTGTCCGAGAGTGTCAGAGAGTGTCAGGGAGAGTCAGAGAGTGTCAGAGAGTGTCAGAGATTGATAGAGAGTATCAGAGAGTGATAGTGAGTGTCAGAGAGTATCAGAGAGTAATAGTGAGTGTCCGAGAGTGTCAGAGAGTGTCAGGGAGAGTCAGAGAGTGTCAGAGAGTGTCAGAGAGTGATAGAGAGTTTCAGAGACAGACAGAGAGTTTCAGAGAATCTCAGAGAGTGATAGCGAGTGTCAGAGAGTGTCAGAGAGTGTCAGAGGTTGATAGAGAGTATCAGAGAGTGATAGTGAGTGTCAGAGAGTATCAGAGAGTGATAGTGAGTGTCTGAGAGTGTCAGAGAGTGTCAGGGAGAGTCAGAGAGTGTCAGAGAGTGTCAGAGAGTGATAGAGAGTTTCAGAGACAGACAGAGAGTTTCAGAGAATCTCAGAGAGTGTGAGAGAGTGTTAGAGAGTGATAGTGAGTGTCAGAGAGTGATAGTGAGTGTCTGAGAGTGATAGAGAGTGTCAGAGAGTGTCAGAGAGAGATAGAGAGTGTCAGAGAGTGATAGTGAGTGTCTGAGAGTGTCTGAGAGTGATAGAGAGTGTCACAGAGTGATTGAGAGTGTCAGACAGTGTGAGAGAGTGTCAGAGAGTGATAGTGAGTGTCTGAGAGTGTCAGAGAGTGATAGAGAGAGTCAGAGAGTGATAGTGAGTGCCAGCGAGTGTCAGAGAGTGTCAGAGTGTGTGAGAGAGTGTCAGAGAGTGATAGTGAGTGTCTGAGAGTGTCAGAGAGTGATAGAGAGTGTCAGAGAGTGATAGAGAGTGTCAGAGAGTGATAGTGAGTGCCAGCGAGTGTCAGAGAGTGTCAGAGAGTGTCAGAGAGTGATAGTGAGCGTCAGAGAGTATCAGAGAGTGATAGTGAGTGTCTGAGAGTGTCAGAGAGTGTCAGAGAGTGATAGAGAGTGTCAGAGAGTGATAGTGAGTGTGTCAGAGAGTGTCAGACAGTGATAGTGAGTGTCTGAGAGTGATAGTGAGTGTCAGAGAGTGTCAGAGAGTGATAGTGAGAGTGTCAGAGTGTGTCAGAGAGTGTCAGAGTGTGTTAGAGAGTGTCAGAGAGTGTCAGAGAGTGATAGGGAGTGTCAGAGAGTGATAGTGAGTGTCCGAGAGTGTCAGAGAGTGTCAGAGTATGTCAGAGATTGATAGAGAGTGTCAGAGAGTGATAGAGTGTGTCAGAGAGTGTCAGAGAGTGATAGTGATTGTCTGAGAGTGTCAGAGAGTGTCAGAGGGTGACACTGAGTGTCTGAGAGTGTCAGAGTGTGTCAGAGAGTGATAGAGAGTAATAGAGAGTGTCAGAGAGAGTCAGAGAGTGACACTTAGTGTCTGAGAGTATCAGAGTGTGTCAGAGAGTGATCGAGAGTGATAGTGAGTGATAGTGAGTATCAGAGTGTGATAGTGCGTGTCAGAGAGTGACAGAGAGTGTCAGAGAGTATCAGAGAGTGATAGTGAGTGTCTGAGAGTGTCTGAGAGTGTCAGAGAGTGTCAGAGAGTGATAGAGAGTGTCGGAGAGAGATAGAGAGTTTCAGTGAGTGTCAGAGAGTGTGAGAGAGTGTCAGAGAGTGATAGAGAGTGTCAGAGAGTGATAGTGAGTGTCTGAGAGAGAAAGAGAGTGTCAGAGAGTGTCAGAGAGTGTGAGAGAGTGTCAGAGAGTGATAGAGAGTGTCAGAGAGTGATAGTGAGTGCCAGCGAGTGTCAGAGAGTGTCAGAGAGTGATAGAGAGTGTCAGAGAGTGATAGTGAGTGTCTGAGAGTGATAGAGAGTGTCTGAGAGTGATTTGAGACTGTCAGAGAGTATCAGAGAGTGATAGTGAGTGTCTGAGAGTGTCTGAGAGTGTCAGAGAGTGTCAGAGAGTGTCAGAGAGTGATAGAGAGTGTCAGAGAGTGTCAGAGAGTGATAGAGAGTGTCAGAGAGAGATAGAGAGTTTCAGTGAGTGTCAGAGAGTGTGTGAGAGTGTCAGAGTGTGATAGTGAGTGTCAGAGAGTGATAGTGAGTATCTGAGAGTGATAGAGAGTGTCAGAGAGTGTGAGAGAGTGTCAGAGAGAGATAGAGAGTGTCAGAGAATGATAGTGAGTGTCTGAGAGTGTCAGAGAGTGTCAGAGATTATTAGAGAGTATTAGAGAGTGTCAGAGAGTGTGAGAGAGTGTGAGAGAGTGTCAGAGAGTGATAGTGAGTGTCAGAGAGTGTCAGAGAGTGATAGAGAGTGTCAGAGAGTGATAGTGAGTGCCAGCGAGTGTCAGAGAGTGTCAGAGAGTGTCAGAGAGTGATAGAGAGTGTCAGAGAGTGATAGAGAGTGTCAGAGAGAGATAGAGAGTTTCAGTGAGTGTCAGAGAGTGTGTGAGAGTGTCAGAGAGTGATAGTGAGTGTCAGAGAGTGATAGTGAGTATCTGAGAGTGATAGAGAGTGTCAGAGAGTGTGAGAGAGTGTCAGAGAGAGATAGAGAGTGTCAGAGAATGATAGTGAGTGTCTGAGAGTGTCAGAGAGTGTCAGAGAGTATTAGAGAGTGTCAGAGAGTGTGAGAGAGTGTGAGAGAGTGTCAGAGAGTGATAGTGAGTGTCAGAGAGTGTCAGAGAGTGATAGAGAGTGTCAGAGAGTGATAGTGAGTGCCAGCGAGTGTCAGAGAGTGTCAGAGAGTGTCAGAGAGTGATAGAGAGTGTCAGAGAGTGATAGTGTGTGCCTGAGAGTGTCTGAGAGTGATAGAGAGTGTCAGAGAGTGATAGAGACTGTCAGAGAGTGACAGTGAGTGTCAGAGAGTGTCAGACATAGATCGAGAGTGTCAGAGAGTGATAGTGAGTGTCAGAGAGTATCAGGGAGTGATAGTGAGTGTCTGAGAGTGATAGTGAGTGTCAGAGAGTGTCAGAGAGTGTCAGAGAGTGATAGTGAGAGTGTCAGAGAGTGTCAGAGAGTGTCTGAGAGTGTCTGAGAGTGTCAGAGAGTGATAGAGAGTGTCAGAGAGTGTCAGAGAGTGATAGAGAGTGTCAGAGAGAGATAGAGAGTTTCAGAGAGTGTCAGAGAGTGTGAGAGAGTGTCAGACAGTGTGAGAGATGTCAGAGAGTGATAGTGAGTGTCAGAGAGTGATAGTGAGTGTCAGAGAGTATCTGGGAGTGATAGTGAGTGTCTGAGAGTGATAGTGAGTGTCAGAGAGTGTCAGAGAGTGTCAGAGAGTGATAGTGAGAGTGACAGAGAGTGTCAGAGAGTGTCTGAGAGTGTCAGAGAGTGTCAGAGAGTGTCAGACAGTGATAGAGAGTGTCAGAGAGTGTCAGAGAGTGATAGAGAGTGTCAGAGAGAGATAGAGAGTTTCAGAGAGTGTCAGACAGTGTAAGAGAGTGTCAGAGAGTGATAGTGAGTGTCAGAGAGTGACAGTGAGTGTCTGAGAGTGTCTGAGAGTGATAGAGAGTGAGATAGAGTGTCAGAGATTGATAGAGAGTATCAGAGAGTGATAGTGTGTGTCAGAGAGTATCAGAGAGTGTAAGAGAGTGTCAGAGAGTGATAATGAGTGTATGAGAATGTCTGAGAGTGTCAGAGAGTGTCAGAGAGAGTTAGAGAGTGTCAGAGAGTGTCAGAGATTGATAGAGAGTATCAGAGAGTGATAGTGAGTGTATGAGAATGTCCGAGAGTGTCAGAGAGTGTCAGGGAGAGTCAGAGAGTGTCAGAGAGTGTCAGAGATTGATGGAGAGTTTCAGACAGTGATAGTGAGTGTCAGAGAGTATCAGAGAGTAATAGTGAGTGTCCGAGAGTGTCAGAGAGTGTCAGAGAGAGTCAGAGAGTGTCAGAGAGTGTCAGAGAGTGTCAGAGAGTGATAGAGAGTTTCAGAGACAGACAGAGAGTTTCAGAGAATCTCAGAGAGTGATAGCGAGTGTCAGAGAGTGTCAGAGAGTGTCAGAGATTGATAGAGAGTATCAGAGAGTGATAGTGAGTGTCAGAGAGTATCAGAGAGTGATAGTGAGTGTCCGAGAGTGTCAGAGAGTGTCAGGGAGAGTCAGAGAGTGTCAGAGAGTGTCAGAGAGTGATAGAGAGTTTCAGAGACAGACAGAGAGTTTCAGAGAATCTCAGAGAGTGTGAGAGAGTGTCAGAGAGTGATAGTGAGTGTCAGAGAGTGATAGTGAGTTTCTGAGAGTGATAGAGAGTGTCAGAGAGTGTGAGAGAGTGTCAGAGAGAGATAGAGAGTGTCAGAGAGTGATAGTGAGTGTCTGAGAGTGTCTGAGAGTGATAGAGAGTGTCACAGAGTGATAGAGAGTGTCAGACAGTGTGAGAGAGTGTCAGAGAGTGATAGTGAGTGTCTGAGAGTGTCAGAGAGTGATAGAGATTGTCAGAGAGTGATAGAGAGAGTCAGAGAGTGATTGTGAGTGCCAGCGAGTGTCAGAGAGTGTCAGAGTGTGTGAGAGAGTGTCAGAGAGTGTCAGAGAGTGATAGTGAGTGTCTGAGAGTGTCAGAGAGTGTCAGAGAGTGATAGAGAGTATCAGAGAGTGATATTGAGTGTCAGAGAGTATCAGAGAGTGATAGTGAGCGTCAGAGAGTATCAGAGAGTGATAGTGAGTGTCTGAGAGTGTCAGAGAGTGTCAGAGAGTGATAGAGAGTGTCAGAGAGTGACAGTGAGTGTGTCAGAGAGTGTCAGACAGTGATAGTGAGTGTCTGAGAGTGATAGTGAGTGTCAGAGAGTGTCAGAGAGTGATAGTGAGAGTGTCAGAGAGTGTCAGAGAGTATCACAGAGTGTCAGAGAGTGTTAGAGAGTGTTAGAGAGAGTCAGAGAGTGTCAGAGAGTGATAGGGAGTGTCAGAGAGTGATAGTGAGTGTCCGAGAGTGTCAGAGAGTGTCAGAGTATGTCAGAGATTGATAGAGAGTGTCAGAGAGTGATAGAGTGTGTCAGAGAGTGTCAGAGAGTGATAGTGAATGTCTGAGAGTGTCAGAGAGTGTCAGAGGGTGACACTGAGTGTCTGAGAGTTTCAGAGTGTGTCAGAGAGTGATAGAGAGTAATAGAGAGTGTCAGAGAGAGTCAGAGAGTGACACTCAGTGTCTGAGAGTATCAGAGTGTGTCAGAGAGTGATCGAGAGTGATAGTGAGTGATAGTGAGTGTCAGAGTGTGATAGTGCGTGTCAGAGAGTGACAGAGAGTGTCAGAGAGTATCAGAGAGTGATAGTGAGTGTCTGAGAGTGTCTGAGAGTGTCTGAGAGTGTCTGAGAGTGTCAGAGAGTGATAGAGAGTGTCAGAGAGAGATAGAGATTTTCAGTGAGTGTCAGAGAGTGTGAGAGAGTGTCAGAGAGTGATAGAGAGTGTCAGAGTGTGATAGTGAGTGTCTGAGAGAGAAAGAGAGTGTCAGAGAGTGTCAGAGAGTGTGAGAGAGTGTCAGAGAGAGATAGAGAGTGTCTGAGAGTGATAGAGAGTGTCTGAGAGTGTCAGAGAGTGTCAGAGAGTGATAGTGAGTGTCTGAGCGTGTCAGAGAGCGTCAGAGAGTGATAGAGAGTGTCAGAGAGTGATAGTGAGTGCCAGCGAGTGTCTGAGAGTGTCAGAGAGTGTCAGAGAGTGATAGAGAGTGTCAGAGAGTGATAGTGAGTGTCTGAGAGTGTCTGAGAGTGATAGAGAGTGTCTGAGAGTGATTTGAGACTGTCAGAGAGTGTCAGAGAGTATCAGAGAGTGATAGTGAGTGTCAGAGAGTGTCAGAGAGTGCTAGAGAGTGATAGAGAGTGTCAGAGAGTGTCAGAGAGTGATAGAGAGTGTCAGAGAGAGATAGAGAGTTTCAGTGAGTGTCAGAGAGTGTGTGAGAGTGTCAGAGAGTGATAGTGAGTGTCAGAGAGTGATAGTGAGTATCTGAGAGTGATAGAGAGTGTCAGAGAGTGTCAGAGAGTGTGAGGGAGTGTCAGAGAGAGATAGAGAGTGTCAGAGAGTGATAGTGAGTGTCTGAGAGTGTCTGAGAGTGATAGAGAGTGTCAGAGAGCGTCAGAGAGTATTAGAGAGTATTAGAGAGTGTCAGAGAGTGTGAGAGAGTGTGAGAGAGTGTCAGAGAGTGATAGGGAGTGTCAGAGAGTGTCAGAGAGTGATAGAGAGTGTCAGAGAGTGATAGTGAGTGCCAGCGAGTGTCAGAGAGTGTCAGAGAGTGTCAGAGAGTGATAGAGAGTGTCAGAGAGTGATAGTGAGTGTCTGAGAGTGTCTGAGAGTGATAGAGAGTGTCAGAGAGTGATAGAGACTGTCAGAGAGTGATAGTGAGTGTCAGAGAGTGTCAGACATAGATCGAGAGTGTCAGAGAGTGATAGTGAGTGTCAGAGAGTTTCAGGGAGTGATAGTGAGTGTCTGAGAGTGATAGTGAGTGTCAGAGAGTGTCAGAGAGTGTCAGAGAGTGATAGTGAGAGTGTCAGAGAGTGTCAGAGAGTGTCTGAGAGTGTCTGAGAGTGTCAGAGAGTGATAGAGAGTGTCAGAGAGTGTCAGAGAGTGATAGAGAGTGTCAGAGAGAGATAGAGAGTTTCAGAGAGTGTCAGAGAGTCTGAGAGAGTGTCAGACAGTGTGAGAGAGTGTCAGAGAGTGATAGTGAGTGTCAGAGATTGATAGTGAGTGTCAGAGAGTATCTGGGAGTGATAGTGAGTGTCTGAGAGTGATAGTGAGTGTCAGAGAGTGTCAGAGAGTGTCAGAGAGTGATAGTGAGAGTATCAGAGAGTGTCAGAGAGTGTCTGAGAGTGTCTGAGAGTGTCAGAGAGTGTCAGACAGTGATAGAGAGTGTCAGAGAGTGTCAGAGAGTGATAGAGAGTGTCAGAGAGATATAGAGAGTTTCAGAGAGTGTCAGACAGTGTAAGAGAGTGTCAGAGAGTGATAGTGAGTGTCAGAGAGTGATAGTGAGTGTCTGAGAGTGTCTGAGAGTGTCAGAGAGTGTCAGAGGTTGTCAGAGGATGTCAGAGAGTGATAGTGAGTGTATGAGAATGTCTGAGAGTGTCAGAGATTGTCAGAGAGAGTTTGAGAGTGTCAGAGAGTGTCAGAGATTGATAGAGAGTATCAGAGAGTGATAGTGAGTGTCAGAGAGTATCAGAGAGTGATAGTGAGTGTCCGAGAGTGTCAGAGAGTGTCAGAGTATGTCAGAGATTGATAGAGAGTGTCAGAGAGTGATAGAGTGTGTCAGAGAGTGTCAGAGAGTGATAGTGATTGTCTGAGAGTGTCAGAGAGTGTCAGAGGGTGACACTGAGTGTCTGAGAGTGTCAGAGTGTGTCAGAGAGTGATAGAGAGTAATAGAGAGTGTCAGAGAGAGTCAAAGAGTGACACTCAGTGTCTGAGATTATCAGAGTGTGTCAGAGAGTGATCGAGAGTGATAGTGAGTGATAGTGAGTGTCAGAGAGTGTCAGAGTGTGATAGTGCATGTCAGAGAGTGACAGAGAGTGTCAGAGTGTATCAGAGAGTGATAGTGAGTGTCTGAGAGAGTCTGAGAGTGTCAGAGAGTGTCAGAGAGTGTCAGAGAGTGATAGAGAGTGTCAGAGAGAGATAGAGAGTTTCAGTGAGTGTCAGAGAGTGTGTGAGAGTGTCAGAGAGTGATAGAGAGTGTCAGAGAGTGATAGTGAGTGTCTGAGAGAGAAAGAGAGTGTCAGAGAGAGTCAGAGAGTGTGAGAGAGTGTCAGAGAGAGATAGAGAGTGTCAGAGAGTGATAGTGAGTGTCTGAGAGTGTCTGAGAGTGATAGAGAGTGTCTGAGAGTGTCAGAGAGTGTCAGAGAGTGATAGTGAGTGTCTGAGCGTGTCAGAGAGTGTCAGAGAGTGATAGAGAGTGTCAGAGAGTGATAGTGAGTGCCAGCGAGTGTCAGAGAGTGTAAGAGAGTGTCAGAGAGTGATAGAGAGTGTCAGAGAGTGATAGTGAGTGTCTGAGAGTGTCTGAGAGTGATAGAGAGTGTCTGAGAGTGATTTGAGACTGTCAGAGAGTGTCAGAGAGTATCAGAGAGTGATAGTGAGTGTCTGAGATTGTCTGAGAGTGTCAGAGAGTGTCAGAGAGTGATAGAGAGTGTCAGAGAGTGTCAGAGAGTGATAGAGAGTGTCAGAGAGAGATAGAGAGTGTCAGTGAGTGTCAGAGAGTGTGTGAGAGTGTCAGAGAGTGATAGTGAGTGTAAGAGAGTGACAGTGAGTATCTGAGAGTGATAGAGAGTGTCAGAGAGTGTCAGAGAGTGTGAGCGAGTGTCAGAGAGAGATAGATAGTGTCAGAGAGTGATAGTGAGTGTCTGAGAGTGTCTGAGAGTGATAGAGAGTGTCAGAGAGTGTCAGAGAGAATTAGAGAGTATTAGAGAGTGTCAGAGAGTGTGAGAGAGTGTGAGAGAGTGTCAGAGAGTGATAGTGAGTGTCAGAGAGTGTCAGAGAGTGATAGAGAGTGTCAGAGAGTGATAGTGAGTGCCAGCGAGTGTCAGAGAGTGTCAGAGAGTGTCAGAGAGTGATAGAGAGTGTCAGAGAGTGATAGTGAGTGTCTGAGAGTGTCTGAGAGTGATAGAGAGTGTCAGAGAGTGATAGAGACTGTCAGAGAGTGATAGTGAGTGTCAGAGAGTGTCAGACATAGATCGAGAGTGTCAGAGAGTGATAGTGAGTGTCAGAGAGTATCAGGGAGTGATAGTGAGTGTCTGAGAGTGATAGTGAGTGTCAGAGAGTGTCAGAGAGTGATAGTGAGAGTGTCAGAGAGTGTCAGAGAGTGTCTGAGAGTGTCTGAGAGTGTCAGAGAGTGATAGAGAGTGTCAGAGAGTGTCAGAGAGTGATAGAGAGTGTCAGAGAGAGATAGAGAGTTTCAGAGAGTGTCAGAGAGTGTGAGAGAGTGTCAGACAGTGTGAGAGAGTGTCAGAGAGTGATAGTGAGTGTCAGAGAGTGATAGTGAGTGTCAGAGAGTATCTGGGAGTGATAGTGAGTGTCTGAGAGTGATATTGAGTGTCAGAGAGTGTCAGAGAGTGGCAGAGAGTGATAGTGAGAGTGTCAGAGAGTGTCAGAGAGTGTCTGAGAGTGTCTGAGAGTGTCTGAGAGTGTCTGAGAGTGTCAGAGAGTGTCAGACAGTGATAGAGAGTGTCAGAGAGTGTCAGAGAGTGATAGAGAGTGTCAGAGAGAGATAGAGAGTTTCAGTGAGTGTCAGAGAGTGTGTGAGAGTGTCAGAGAGTGATAGTGAGTGTAAGAGAGTGACAGTGAGTATCTGAGAGTGATAGCGAGTGTCAGAGAGTGTCAGAGAGTGTGAGCGAGTGTCAGAGAGAGATAGATAGTGTCAGAGAGTGATAGTGAGTGTCTGAGAGTGTCTGAGAGTGACAGAGAGTGTCAGAGAGTGTCAGAGAGAATTAGAGAGTATTAGAGAGTGTCAGAGAGTGTGAGAGAGTGTGAGAGAGTGTCAGAGAGTGATAGTGAGTGTCAGAGAGTGTCAGAGAGTGATAGAGAGTGTCAGAGAGTGATAGTGAGTGCCAGCGAGTGTCAGAGAGTGTCAGAGAGTGTCAGAGAGTGATAGAGAGTGTCAGAGAGTGATAGTGAGTGTCTGAGAGTGTCTGAGAGTGATAGAGAGTGTCAGAGAGTGATAGAGACTGTCAGAGAGTGATAGTGAGTGTCAGAGAGTGTCAGACATAGATCGAGAGTGTCAGAGAGTGATAGTGAGTGTCAGAGAGTATCAGGGAGTGATAGTGAGTGTCTGAGAGTGATAGTGAGTGTCAGAGAGTGTCAGAGAGTGATAGTGAGAGTGTCAGAGAGTGTCAGAGAGTGTCTGAGAGTGTCTGAGAGTGTCAGAGAGTGATAGAGAGTGTCAGAGAGTGTCAGAGAGTGATAGAGAGTGTCAGAGAGAGATAGAGAGTTTCAGAGAGTGTCAGAGAGTGTGAGAGAGTGTCAGACAGTGTGAGAGAGTGTCAGAGAGTGATAGTGAGTGTCAGAGAGTGATAGTGAGTGTCAGAGAGTATCTGGGAGTGATAGTGAGTGTCTGAGAGTGATATTGAGTGTCAGAGAGTGTCAGAGAGTGTCAGAGAGTGTCAGAGAGTGATAGTGAGAGTGTCAGAGAGTGTCAGAGAGTGTCTGAGAGTGTCTGAGAGTGTCAGAGAGTGTCAGACAGTGATAGAGAGTGTCAGAGAGTGTCAGAGAGTGATAGAGAGTGTCAGAGAGAGATAGAGACTTTCAGAGAGTGTCAGACAGTGTAAGAGAGTGTCAGAGAGTGATAGTGAGTGTCAGAGAGTGACAGTGAGTGTCTGAGAGTGTCTGAGAGTGATAGAGAGTGATAGTGAGTGTCAGAGATTGACAGAGAGTATCAGAGAGTGATAGTGTGTGTCAGAGAGTATCAGAGAGTGATAGTGAGTGTCTGAGAGTGTCTGAGAGTGTCAGAGAGTGTCAGAGGTTGTCAGAGGTTGTCAGAGGTTGTCAGAGAGTGATAGTGAGTGTATGAGAATGTCTGAGAGTGTCAGAGAGTGTCAGAGAGAGTTAGAGAGTGTCAGAGAGTGTCAGAGATTGATAGAGAGTATCAGAGAGTGATAGTGAGTGTCAGAGAGTATCAGAGAGTGATAGTGAGTGTCCGAGAGTGTCAGACAGTGTCAGGGAGAGTCAGAGAGTGTCAGAGAGTGTCAGAGATTGATAGAGAGTATCAGAGAGTGATAGTGAGTGTCAGAGAGTATCAGAGAGTAATAGTGAGTGTCCGAGAGTGTCTGAGAGTGATAGAGAGTGTCACAGAGTGGTAGAGAGTGTCAGACAGTGTGAGAGAGTGTCAGAGAGTGATAGTGAGTGTCTGAGAGTGTCAGAGAGTGATAGAGATTGTCAGAGAGTGATAGAGAGAGTCAGAGAGTGATAGTGAGTGCCAGCGAGTGTCAGAGAGTGTCAGAGTGTGTGAGAGAGTGTCAGAGAGTGATAGTGAGTGTCTGAGAGTGTCAGAGAGTGATAGAGAGTGTCAGAGAGTGATAGTGAGTGCCAGCGAGTGTCAGAGAGTGTCAGAGAGTGTCAGAGAGTGTCAGAGAGTGATAGAGTGTGTCAGAGAGTGATATTGAGTGTCAGAGAGTATCAGAGAGTGATAGTGAGCGTCAGAGAGTATCAGAGAGTGATAGTGAGTGTCTGAGAGTGTCAGAGAGTGATAGAGAGTGTCAGAGTGTGATAGTGAGTGTGTCAGAGAGTGTCAGACAGTGATAGTGAGTGTCTGAGAGTGATAGTGAGTGTCAGAGAGTGTCAGAGAGTGATAGTGAGAGTGTCAGAGAGTGTCAGAGAGTGTCAGTGAGTGTTTGAGAGTGTCAGAGAGTGTCAGAGAGTGATAGGGAGTGTCAGAGAGTGATAGTGAGTGTCCGAGAGTGTCAGAGAGTGTCAGAGTATGTCAGAGATTGATAGAGAGTGTCAGAGAGTGATAGAGTGTGTCAGAGAGTGTCAGAGAGTGATAGTGATTGTCTGAGAGTGTCAGAGAGTGTCAGAGGGTGACACTGAGTGTCTGAGAGCGTCAGAGTGTGTCAGAGAGTGATAGAGAGTAATAGAGAGTGTCAGGGAGTGTAAGAGTGTGATAGTGCGTGTCAGAGAGTGACAGAGAGTGTCAGAGAGTATCAGAGAGTGATAGTGAGTGTCTGAGAGTGTCTGAGAGTGTCAGAGATTGTCAGAGAGTGATAGAGAGTGTCAGAGAGTGATAGAGAGTGTCAGAGAGAGATCGAGAGTTCCAGTGAGTGTCAGAGAGTGTGAGAGAGTGTCAGAGAGTGATAGTGAGTGTCAGAGAGTGATAGTGAGTGCCTGAGAGTGATAGAGAGTGTCAGAGAGTGTCAGAGAGTGTGAGAGGGTGTCAGAGAGAGATAGAGAGTGTCAGAGAGTGATAGTGAGTGTCTGAGAGTGTCTGAGAGTGATAGAGAGTATCAGAGAGTGATAGTGAGTGTCTGAGAGTGTCAGAGAGTGTCAGAGAGTGATAGTGAGTGTGTCAGAGGGTGTCAGACAGTGATAGTGAGTGTCTGAGAGAGATAGTGAGTGTCAGAGAGTGTCAGAGAGTGATAGTGAGAGTGTCAGAGAGTGTCAGAGAGTGTCAGAGAGTGTTAGAGAGTGTTAGAGAGTGTCAGAGAGTGTCAGAGAGTGATAGGGAGTGTCAGAGAGTGATAGTGAGTGTCCGAGAGTGTCAGAGAGTGTCAGAGAGTGTCAGAGAGAGATAGAGAGTATCAGAGAGTGATAGTGAGTGTCTGAGAGTGTCAGAGAGTGTCAGAGAGTGATAGTGAGTGTGTCAGAGAGTGTCAGACAGTGATAGTGAGTGTCTGAGAGAGATAGTGAGTGTCAGAGAGTGTCAGAGAGTGATAGTGAGAGTGTCAGAGAGTGTCAGAGAGTGTCAGAGAGTGTTAGAGAGTGTTAGAGAGTGTCAGAGAGTGTCAGAGAGTGATAGGGAGTGTCAGAGAGTGATAGTGAGTGTCCGAGAGTGTCAGAGAGTGTCAGAGTATGTCAGAGAGTGATAGAGTGTGTCAGAGAGTCTCAGAGAGTGATAGTGATTGTCTGAGAGTGTCAGACAGTGTCAGAGGGTGACACTGAGTGTCTGAGAGTGTCAGAGTGTGTCAGAGAGTGCTAGAGAGTAATAGTGAGTGTCAGCGAGAGTCAGAGAGTGACACTCAGTGTCTGAGAGTATCAGAGTGTGTCAGAGAGTGATCGAGAGTGATAGTGAGTGATAGTGAGTGTCAGAGAGTGTCAGAGTGTGATAGTGCGTGTCAGAGAGTGACAGAGAGTGTCAGAGTGTATCAGAGAGTGATAGTGAGTGTCTGAGAGTGTCAGAGAGTGTCAGAGAGTGTCAGAGAGTGTCAGAGAGTGTCAGAGTGTGATAGAGAGTGTCAGAGAGAGATAGAGAGTTTCAGTGAGTGTCAGAGAGTGTGAGAGAGTGTCAGAGAGTGATAGAGAGTGTCAGAGAGTGATAGTGAGTGTCTGAGAGAGAAAGAGAGTGTCAGAGAGTGTCAGAGAGTGTGAGAGAGTGTCAGAGAGAGATAGAGAGTGTCAGAGAGTGTCAGACATAGATCGAGAGTGTCAGAGAGTGATAGTGAGTGTCAGAGAGTATCAGGGAGTGATAGTGAGTGTCTGAGAGTGATAGTGAGTGTCAGAGAGTGTCAGAGAGTGATAGTGAGAGTGTCAGAGAGTGTCAGAGAGTGTCTGAGAGTGTCTGAGAGTGTCAGAGAGTGATAGAGAGTGTCAGAGAGTGTCAGAGAGTGATAGAGAGTGTCAGAGAGAGATAGAGAGTTTCAGAGAGTGTCAGAGAGTGTGAGAGAGTGTCAGACAGTGTGAGAGAGTGTCAGAGAGTGATAGTGAGTGTCAGAGAGTGATAGTGAGTGTCAGAGAGTATCTGGGAGTGATAGTGAGTGTCTGAGAGTGATATTGAGTGTCAGAGAGTGTCAGAGAGTGTCAGAGAGTGATAGTGAGAGTGTCAGAGAGTGTCTGAGAGTGTCTGAGAGTGTCTGAGAGTGTCAGAGAGTGTCAGAGAGTGATAGAGAGTGTCAGAGAGAGATAGAGACTTTCAGAGAGTGTCAGACAGTGTAAGAGAGTGTCAGAGAGTGATAGTGAGTGTCAGAGAGTGACAGTGAGTGTCTGAGAGTGTCTGAGAGTGATAGAGAGTGATAGTGAGTGTCAGAGATTGACAGAGAGTATCAGAGAGTGATAGTGTGTGTCAGAGAGTATCAGAGAGTGATAGTGAGTGTCTGAGAGTGTCTGAGAGTGTCAGAGAGTGTCAGAGGTTGTCAGAGGTTGTCAGAGGTTGTCAGAGAGTGATAGTGAGTGTATGAGAATGTCTGAGAGTGTCAGAGAGTGTCAGAGAGAGTTAGAGAGTGTCAGAGAGTGTCAGAGATTGATAGAGAGTATCAGAGAGTGATAGTGAGTGTCAGAGAGTATCAGAGAGTGATAGTGAGTGTCCGAGAGTGTCAGACAGTGTCAGGGAGAGTCAGAGAGTGTCAGAGAGTGTCAGAGATTGATAGAGAGTATCAGAGAGTGATAGTGAGTGTCAGAGAGTATCAGAGAGTGATAGTGAGTGTCCGAGAGTGTCAGACAGTGTCAGGGAGAGTCAGAGAGTGTCAGAGAGTGTCAGAGATTGATAGAGAGTATCAGAGAGTGATAGTGAGTGTCAGAGAGTATCAGAGAGTAATAGTGAGTGTCCGAGAGTGTCTGAGAGTGATAGAGAGTGTCACAGAGTGGTAGAGAGTGTCAGACAGTGTGAGAGAGTGTCAGAGAGTGATAGTGAGTGTCTGAGAGTGTCAGAGAGTGATAGAGATTGTCAGAGAGTGATAGAGAGAGTCAGAGAGTGATAGTGAGTGCCAGCGAGTGTCAGAGAGTGTCAGAGTGTGTGAGAGAGTGTCAGAGAGTGATAGTGAGTGTCTGAGAGTGTCAGAGAGTGATAGAGAGTGTCAGAGAGTGATAGAGAGTGTCAGAGAGTGATAGTGAGTGCCAGCGAGTGTCAGAGAGTGTCAGAGAGTGTCAGAGAGTGATAGAGAGTGTCAGAGAGTGATATTGAGTGTCAGAGAGTATCAGAGAGTGATAGTGAGCGTCAGAGAGTATCAGAGAGTGATAGTGAGTGTCTGAGAGTGTCAGAGAGTGATAGAGAGTGTCAGAGTGTGATAGTGAGTGTGTCAGAGAGTGTCAGACAGTGATAGTGAGTGTCTGAGAGTGATAGTGAGTGTCAGAGAGTGTCAGAGAGTGATAGTGAGAGTGTCAGAGAGTGTCAGAGAGTGTCAGTGAGTGTTTGAGTGTGTCAGAGAGTGTCAGAGAGTGATAGGGAGTGTCAGAGAGTGATAGTGAGTGTCCGAGAGTGTCAGAGAGTGTCAGAGTATGTCAGAGATTGATAGAGAGTGTCAGAGAGTGATAGAGTGTGTCAGAGAGTGTCAGAGAGTGATAGTGATTGTCTGAGAGTGTCAGAGAGTGTCAGAGGGTGACACTGAGTGTCTGAGAGTGTCAGAGTGTGTCAGAGAGTGATAGAGAGTAATAGAGAGTGTCAGGGAGTGTAAGAGTGTGATAGTGCATGTCAGAGAGTGACAGAGAGTGTCAGAGAGTATCAGAGAGTGATAGTGAGTGTCTGAGAGTGTCTGAGAGTGTCAGAGATTGTCAGAGAGTGATAGAGAGTGTCAGAGAGTGATAGAGAGTGTCAGAGAGAGATCGAGAGTTCCAGTGAGTGTCAGAGAGTGTGAGAGAGTGTCAGAGAGTGATAGTGAGTGTCAGAGAGTGATAGTGAGTGCCTGAGAGTGATAGAGAGTGTCCGAGAGTGTCAGAGAGTGTCAGGGAGAGTCAGAGAGTGTCAGAGAGTGTCAGAGAGTGTCAGAGAGTGTCAGAGAGTGATAGTGAGTGTCAGAGATTATCAGAGAGTAATAGTGAGTGTCCGAGAGTGTCAGAGAGTGTCAGGGAGAGTCAGAGAGTGTCAGAGAGTTTCAGAGAATCTCAGAGAGTGTGAGAGAGTGTCAGAGAGTGATAGTGAGTGTCAGAGAGTGATAGTGAGTGTCTGAGAGTGATAGAGACTGTCAGAGAGTGTGAGAGAGTGTCAGAGAGAGATAGAGAGTGTCAGAGTGTGATAGTGAGTGTCTGAGAGTGTCTGAGAGTGATAGAGAGTGTCACAGAGTGATAGAGAGTGTCAGACAGTGTGAGAGAGTGTCAGAGAGTGATAGTGAGTGTCTGAGAGTGTCAGAGAGTGATAGAGATTGTCAGAGAGTGATAGAGAGAGTCAGAGAGTGATAGTGAGTGCCAGCGAGTGTCAGAGAGTGTCAGAGTGTGTGAGAGAGTGTCAGAGAGTGATAGTGAGTGTCTGAGAGTGTCAGAGAGTGATAGAGAGTGTCAGAGAGTGATAGTGAGTGCCAGCGAGTGTCAGAGAGTGTCAGAGAGTGTCAGAGAGTGATAGAGAGTGTCAGAGAGTGATATTGAGTGTCAGAGAGTGATAGTGAGCGTCAGAGAGTATCAGAGAGTGATAGTGAGCGTCAGAGAGTATCAGAGAGTGATAGTGAGTGTCTGAGAGTGTCAGAGAGAGTCAGAGAGTGATAGAGAGTGTCAGAGAGTGATAGTGAGTGTGTCAGAGAGTGTCAGACAGTGATAGTGAGTGTCTGAGAGTGATAGTGAGTGTCAGAGAGTGTCAGAGAGTGATAGTGAGAGTGTCAGAGTGTGTCAGAGAGTGTCAGAGAGTGTTAGAGAGTGTTTGAGAGTGTCAGAGTGTGTCAGAGAGTGATAGGGAGTGTCAGAGAGTGATAGTGAGTGTCCGAGAGTGGCAGAGAGTGTCAGAGTATGTCAGAGATTGATAGAGAGTGTCAGAGAGTGTCAGAGAGTGATAGAGTGTGTCAGAGAGTGTCAGAGAGTGATAGTGATTGTCTGAGAGTGTCAGAGAGTGTCAGAGGGTGACACTGAGTGTCTGAGAGTGTCAGAGTGTGTCAGAGAGTGATAGAGAGTAATAGAGAGTGTCAGAGAGAGTCAGAGAGTGACACTCAGTGTCTGAGAGTATCAGAGTGTGTCAGAGAGTGATTGAGAGTGATAGTGAGTGTCTGAGAGTGTCTGAGAGTGTCAGAGATTGTCAGAGAGTGATAGAGAGTGTCAGAGAGTGTCAGAGAGTGATAGAGAGTGTCAGAGAGAGATAGAGAGTTCCAGTGAGTGTCAGAGAGTGTGAGAGAGTGTCAGAGAGTGATAGTGAGTGTCAGAGAGTGATAGTGAGTGTCAGAGAGTGATAGAGAGTGTCAGAGAGTGTCAGAGAGTGTGAGAGGGTGTCAGAGAGAGATAGAGAGTGTCAGAGAGTGATAGTGAGTGTCTGAGAGTGTCTGAGAGTGATAGAGAGTGTCAGAGAGAGTCAGAGAGTATTAGAGAGTGTCAGAGAGTGTGAGAGAGAGTCAGAGAGTGATAGTGAGTGTCTGAGAGTGTCAGAGAGTGTCAGAGAGTGATAGAGAGTGTCAGAGAGTGATAGTGAGTGCCAGCGAGTGTCAGAGAGTGTCAGAGAGTGTCAGAGAGTGATAGAGAGTGTCAGACAGTGATAGTGAGTATCTGAGAGTGATAGAGAGTGATAGAGAGTGTCAGAGAGTGTCAGAGAGTGTCAGAGAGAGATAGAGAGTGTCAGAGAGTGATAGTGTGTGTCTGAGAGTGTCTGAGAGTGATAGAGAGTGTCAGAGTGTGTCAGAGAGTATTAGATAGAGTCAGAGAGTGTGAGAGAGTGTGAGAGAGTGTCAGAGAGTGATAGTGAGTGTCAGAGAGTGTCAGAGAGTGATAGAGAGTGTCAGAGAGTGATAGTGAGTATCTGAGAGTGATAGAGAGTGTCAGAGAGTGTCAGAGAGTGTGAGAGAGTGTCAGAGAGAGATAGAGAGTGTCAGAGAGTGATAGTGAGTGTCTGAGAGTGTCTGAGAGTGATAGAGAGTGTCAGAGAGTGTCAGAGAGTATTAGAGAGTGTCAGAGAGTGTCAGAGAGTGTCAGAGAGTGTCAGAGAGTGATAGTGAGGGTCGGAGAGTGTCAGAGGGTGATAGAGAGTGTCAGAGAGTGATAGTGAGTGCCAGCGAGTGTCAGAGAGTGTCAGAGAGTGTCAGAGAGTGATAGAGAGTGTCAGAGAGTGATAGTGAGTGTCTGAGAGTGTCAGAGAGTGATAGAGAGTGTCTGAGAGTGATAGAGACTGTCAGAGAGTGATAGTGAGTGTCAGAGAGTGTCAAACATAGATCGAGAGTGTAAGAGAGTGATAGTGAGTGTCAGAGAGTATCAGGGAGTGATAGTGAGTGTCTGAGAGTGATAGTGAGTGTCAGAGAGTGTCAGAGAGTGTCAGAGAGTGATAGTGAGAGTGTCAGAGCGTGTCAGAGAGTGTCTGAGAGTGTCTGAGAGTGTCAGAGAGTGTCAGAGAGTGATAGAGAGTGTCAGAGAGTGATAGAGAGTGTCAGAGAGTGTCAGAGAGTGTGAGAGAGTGTCAGACAGTATGAGAGAGTGTCAGAGAGTGACAGTGAGTGTCTGAGAGTGTCTGAGAGTGATAGAGAGTGATAGAGAGTGTCAGAGATTGATAGAGAGTATCAGAGAGTGATAGTGTGTGTCAGAGAGTATCAGAGAGTGATAGTGAGTGTCTGAGAGTGTCTGAGAGTGTCAGAGAGTGTCAGAGGTTGTCAGAGGTTGTCAGAGAGTGATAGTGAGTGTATGAGAATGTCTGAGAGTGTCAGAGAGTGTCAGAGAGAGTTAGAGAGTGTCAGAGAGTGTCAGAGATTGATAGAGAGTATCAGAGAGTGATAGTGAGTGTCAGAGAGTATCAGAGAGTGATAGTGAGTGTCCGAGAGTGTCAGAGAGTGTCAGGGAGAGTCAGAGAGTGTCAGAGATTGATAGAGAGTATCAGAGAGTGATAATGAGTGTCAGAGAGTATCAGAGAGTGATAGTGAGTGTCCGAGAGTGTCAGAGAGTGTCAGGGAGAGTCAGAGAGTGTCAGAGAGTGCCAGAGAGTGATAGAGAGTTTCAGAGACAGACAGAGAGTTTCAGAGAATCTCAGAGAGTGATAGCGAGTGTCAGAGAGTGTCAGAGAGTGTCAGAGATTGATAGAGAGTATCAGAGAGTGATAGTGAGTGTCAGAGAGTATCAGAGAGTGATAGTGAGTGTCCGAGAGTGTCAGAGAGTGTCAGGGAGAGTCAGAGAGTGTCAGAGAGTGATAGAGAGTTTCAGAGACAGACAGAGAGTTTCAGAGACAGACAGAGAGTTTCAGAGAATCTCAGAGAGTGATAGCGAGTGTCAGAGAGTGTCAGAGTGTGTCAGAGATTGATAGAGAGTATCAGAGAGTGATAGTGAGTGTCCGAGAGTGTGAGAGAGTGTCAGAGAGTGATAGTGAGTGTCAGAGAGTTATAGTGAGTGTCTGAGAGTGATAGAGAGTGTCAGAGAGTGTGAGAGAGTGTCAGAGAGAGATAGAGAGTGTCAGAGAGTGATAGTGAGTGTCAGAGAGTGATGGTGAGTGTCTGAGAGTGTCAGAGAGTGATAGAGATTGTCAGAGAGTGATAGAGAGAGTCAGAGAGTGATAGTGAGTGCCAGCGAGTGTCAGAGAGTGTCAGAGTGTGTGAGAGAGTGTCCGAGAGTGATAGTGAGTGTCTGAGAGTGTCAGAGAGTGATAGAGAGTGTCAGAGAGTGATAGAGAGTGTCAGAGAGTGATAGTGAGTGCCAGCGAGTGTCAGAGAGAGTCAGAGAGTGCCAGAGAGTGATAGAGAGTGTCAGAGAGTGATATTGAGTGTCAGAGAGTGTCTGAGAGTGATAGTGAGCGTCAGAGAGTATCAGAGAGTGATAGTGAGCGTGTCAGAGAGTGTCAGAGAGTGTCAGAGAGTGTTAGAGAGTGTTAGAGAGTGTCAGAGAGTGTCAGAGAGTGATAGGGAGTGTCAGAGAGTGATAGTGATTGTCCGAGAGTGTCAGAGAGTGTCAGAGTATGTCAGAGATTGATAGAGAATGTCAGAGAGTGATAGAGTGTGTCAGAGAGTGTCAGAGAGTGATAGTGATTGTCTGAGAGAGTCAGAGAGTGTCAGAGGGTGACACTGAGTGTCTGAGAGTGTCAGAGTGTGTCAGAGAGTGATAGAGAGTAATAGAGAGTATTAGAGAGTGTCAGAGATTGATAGTGAGAGTGTCAGAGAGTGTCAGAGAGTGTCTGAGAGTGTCAGAGAGTGTCAGAGAGTGTCAGAGAGTGTCAGAGAGTGATAGAGCGTGTCAGAGAGTGTCAGAGAGTAATAGCGAGTGTCAGAGAGAGATAGAGAGTTTCAGAGAGTGTCAGAGAGTGTGAGAGAGTGTCAGAGAGTGATCGTGGGTGTCAGAGAGTGACAGTGATTGTCTGAGAGTGTCTGAGAGTGATAGAGAGTGATAGAGAGTGTCAGAGATTGATTGAGAATATCGGAGAGTGATAGTGTGTGTCAGAGAGTATCAGAGAGTGATAGTGAGTGTCTGAGAGTGTCTGAGAGTGTCAGAGAGTGTCAGAGGTTGTCAGAGGTTGGCAGAGAGTGACAGTGAGTGTATGAGAATGTCTGAGATTGTCAGAGAGTGTCAGAGAGAGTTAGAGAGTGTCAGAGAGTGTCAAAGATTGATAGAGAGTATCAGAGAGTGATAGTGAGTGTCAGAGAGTATCAGAGAGTGATAGTGAGTGTCCGAGAGTGTCAGAGAGTGTCAGGGAGAGTCAGAGAGTGTCAGAGCGTGTCAGAGATTGATAGAGAGTATCAGAGAGTGATAGTGAGTGTCAGAGAGCATCAGAGAGTGATAGTGAGTGTCTGAGAGTGTCAGAGAGTGTCAGGGAGAGTCAGAGAGTGTCAGAGAGTGTCAGAGAGTGATAGAGAGTTTCAGAGACAGACAGAGAGTTTCAGAGAATCTCAGAGAGTGATAGCGAGTGTCAGAGGGTGTCAGAGATTGATAGAGAGTATCAGAGAGTGATAGTGAGTGTCAGAGAGTATCAGAGAGTGATAGTGAGTGTCCGAGAGTGTGAGAGTGTGTCAGGGAGAGTCAGAGAGTGTCAGAGAGTGTCAGAGAGTGATAGAGAGTTTCAGAGACAGACAGAGAGTTTCAGAGAATCTCAGAGAGTGTGAGAGAGTGTCAGAGAGTGATAGTGAGTGTCAGAGAGTGATAGTGAGTGTCTGAGAGTGATAGAGAGTGTCAGAGAGTGTGAGAGAGTGTCAGAGATAGAGAGTGTCAGAGAGTGATAGTGAGTGTCTGAGAGTGTCTGAGAGTGATAGAGAGTGTCACAGAGTGATAGAGAGTGTCAGACAGTGTGAGAGAGTGTCAGAGAGTGATAGTGAGTGTCTGAGAGTGTCAGAGAGTGATAGAGATTGTCGGAGAGTGATAGAGAGAGTCAGAGAGTGATAGTGAGTGCCAGCGAGTGTCAGAGAGTGTCAGAGTGTGTGAGAGAGTGTCAGAGAGTGATAGTGAGCGTCTGAGAGTGTCAGAGAATGATAGAGAGTGTCAGAGAGTGATAGAGAGTGTCAGAGAGTGATAGTGAGAGTCAGAGAGTGATAGTGAGTGCCAGCGAGTGTCAGAGTGTGTGAGAGAGTGTCAGAGAGTGATAGTGAGGGTCTGAGAGTGTCAGAGAGTGATAGAGAGTGTCAGAGAGAGATAGAGAGTGTCAGAGAGTGACAGTGAGTGCCAGCGAGTGTCAGAGAGTGTCAGAGAGTGTCATGAGTGATAGAGAGTGTCAGAGAGTGATATTGAGTGTCAGAGAGTATCAGAGAGTGATAGTGAGCGTCAGAGAGTATCAGAGAGTGATAGTGAGTGTCTGAGAGTGTCAGAGAGTGTCAGAGAGTGATAGAGAGTGTCAGAGAGTGATAGTGAGTGTGTCAGAGAATGTCAGACAGTGATAGTGAGTGTCTGAGAGTGATAGTGAGTGTCAGAGAGTGTCAGAGAGTGTCAGAGAGTGTTAGAGAGTGTTAGAGAGTGTCAGAGAGTGTCAGAGAGTGATAGTGAGTGTCCGAGAGTGTCAGAGAGTGTCAGAGTATGTCAGAGATTGATAGAGAGTGTCAGAGAGTGATAGAGTGTGTCAGAGAGTGTCAGAGAGTGATAGTGATTGTCTGGGAGTGTCAGAGAGTGTCAGAGGGTGACACTGAGTGTCTGAGAGTGTCAGAGTGTGTCAGAGAGTGATAGAGAGTAATAGAGAGTGTCAGAGAGAGTCAGAGAGTGACACTCAGTGTCTGAGAGTATCAGAGTGTGTCAGAGTGTGATTGAGAGTGATAGTGAGTGATAGTGAGTGTCAGAGAGTGTCAGAGTGTGATAGTGCGTGTCAGAGCGTGACAGAGAGTGTCAGAGAGTATCAGAGAGTGATAGTGAGTGTCTGAGAGTGTCTGAGAGTGTCAGAGAGTGTCAGAGAGTGTCAGAGAGTGATAGAGAGTGTCAGAGAGTGTCAGAGAGTGATAGAGAGTGTCAGAGAGAGATAGAGCGTTTCAGTGACTGTCAGAGAGTGTCAGAGAGTGATAGTGAGTGGCAGAGAGTGATAGTGAGTGTCTGAGAGTGATAGAGACTGTCAGAGAGTGTCAGAGAGTGTGAGAGAGTGTCAGAGAGAGATAGAGAGTGTCAGAGAGTGATAGTGAGTGTCTGAGAGTTTCTGAGAGTGATAGAGAGTGTCAGAGAGTGTCAGAGAGTATTAGAGAGTGTCAGAGAGTGTGAGAGAGTGTCAGAGAGTGTCAGAGAGTGATAGAGAGTGATAGAGAGTGTCAGAGAGTGATAGTGAGTGCCAGCGAGTGTCAGAGAGTGTCAGAGAGTGTCAGAGAGTGATAGAGAGTGTCAGAGAGTGATAGTGAGTGTCTGAGGGTGTCTGAGAGTGATAGAGAGTGTCTGAGAGTGATGGAGACTGTCAGAGAGTGATAGTGAGTGTCAGAGAGTGTCAGACATAGATCGAGAGTGTCAGAGTGATAGTGAGTGTCAGAGAGTATCAGGGAGTGATAGTGAGTGTCTGAGAGTGATAGTGAGTGTCAGAGAGTGTCAGAGGTGTCAGAGAGTGATAGTGAGTGTCTGAGAGTGTCTGAGAGTGATAGAGTGTGTCAGAGAGTGTCAGAGAGTATTAGAGAGTGTCAGAGAGTGTGAGAGAGTGTGAGAGAGTGATAGAGAGTGTCAGAGAGTGATAGAGAGTGTCAGAGACAGATAGAGAGTTTCAGTGAGTGTCAGAGAGTGTGAGAGAGTGTCAGAGAGTGATAGTGAGTGTCAGAGAGTGATAGTGAGTGTCTGAGAGTGATAGAGAGTGTCAGAGAGTGTCAGAGAGTGTCAGAGAGAGTGAGAGAGTATCAGAGAGAGATAGAGAGTGTCAGAGAGTGATAGTGAGTGTCTGAGAGTGTCTGAGAGTGTCAGAGAGTGATAGAGTGTGTCAGAGAGTGATAGAGAGTGTCAGAGAGAGATAGAGAGTTTCAGTGAGTGTCAGAGAGTGTGAGAGAGTGTCAGAGAGTGATAGTGAGTGTCAGAGACTGATAGTGAGTGTCTGAGAGTGATAGAGAGTGTCAGAGAGTGTCAGAGAGAGTGAGAGAGTGTCAGAGAGAGATAGAGAGTGTCAGAGAGTGATAGTGAGTGTCTGAGAGTGTCTGAGAGTGATAGAGAGTGTCAGAGAGTGTCAGAGAGTATTAGAGAGTGTGAGAGAGTGTGAGAGAGTGTGAGAGAGTGTGAGAGAGTGTGAGAGAGAGTCAGAGAGTGATAGTGAGTGTCTGAGAGTGTCAGAGAGTGTCAGAGAGTGATAGAGAGTGTCAGAGAGTGATAGTGAGTACCAGCGAGTGTCAGAGAGTGTCAGAGAGTATCAGAGAGTGATTGAGAGTGTCAGAGAGTGATAGTGAGTGTCTGAGAGTGTCAGAAAGTGTCAGAGTATGTCAGAGATTGATAGAGAGTGTCAGAGAGTGATAGTGAGTGTCAGAGATTGACAGTGAGTGTCTCTGAGTGTCAGAGTGTGTCAGAGAGTGATAGAGAGTGATAGAGAGTGTCAGAGAGTGATAGAGAGTGTCAGAGAGTGATAGAGAGCTACAGAGAGTTTCAGAGAGTGATAGAGAGTTACAGAGAGTGACACTGAGTGTCTCTGAGTGTCAGAGTGTGTCAGAGAGTGATAGAGAGTGATAGAGTGTGTCAGAGAGTGTCAGAGAGTGATAGTGATTGTCTGAGAGTGTCAGAGAGTGTCAGAGAGTGACACTGAGTGTCTGAGAGTGTCAGAGTGTGTCAGAGAGCGATACATTGATAGAGATTGTCAGAGAGAGTCAGAGAGTGACACTGAGTGTCTGCGAGTGTCAGAGTGTGTCAGAGAGTGACAGAGAGTGATTGAGAGTGTCAGAGAGTGATAGTGAGTGTCTGAGAGTGTCAGAAAATGTCAGAGTATGTCAGAGATTGATAGACAGTGTCAGAGAGTGATAGTGAGTGTCAGAGATTGACAGTGAGTGTCTCTGAGTGTCAGAGTGTGTCAGAGAGTGATAGAGAGTGATAGAGAGTGTCAGAGAGTGATAGAGAGTGTCAGAGAGAGATAGAGAGTTTCAGTGAGTGTCAGAGAGTGTGAGAGAGTGTCAGAGAGTGATAGTGAGTGTCAGAGAGTGATAGTGAGTGTCTGAGAGTGATAGAGAGTGTCAGAGAGTGTCAGAGAGAGTGAGAGAGTGTCAGAGAGAGATAGAGAGTGTCAGAGAGTGATAGTGAGTGTCTGAGAGTGTCTGAGAGTGATAGAGAGTGTCAGAGAGTGTCAGAGAGTATTAGAGAGTGTGAGAGAGTGTGAGAGAGTGTGAGAGAGTGTGAGAGAGAGTCAGAGTGTGATAGTGAGTGTCTGAGAGTGTCAGAGAGTGTCAGAGAGTGATAGAGAGTGTCAGAGAGTGATAGTGAGTACCAGCGAGTGTCAGAGAGTGTCAGAGAGTATCAGAGAGTGATTGAGAGTGTCAGAGAGTGATAGTGAGTGTCTGAGAGTGTCTGAGAGTGTCAGAAAGTGTCAGAGTATGTCAGAGATTGATAGAGAGTGTCAGAGAGTGATAGTGAGTGTCAGAGATTGACAGTGAGTGTCTCTGAGTGTCAGAGTGTGTCAGAGAGTGATAGAGAGTGATAGAGAGTGATAGAGAGTGTCAGAGAGTGATAGAGATTGTCAGAGAGTGATAGAGAGTTACAGAGAGTGTCAGAGACTGATAGAGAGTTACAGAGAGTGGCACTGAGTGTCTCTGAGTGTCAGAGTGTGTCAGAGAGTGATAGAGAGTGATAGAGTGTGTCAGAGAGTGTCAGAGAGTGATAGTGATTGTCTGAGAGTGTCAGAGTGTGTCAGAGTGCGATAGACATTGATAGAGAGTGTCAGAGAGAGTCAGAGAGTGACACTGAGTGTCTGCGAGTGTCAGAGTGTGTCAGAGAGTGACAGAGAGTGTCAGAGAGTATCAGAGAGTGATAGTGAGTGTCAGAGCGTATCAGAGAGTGATAGTGAGTGGCTGAGAGTGTCTGAGAGTGTCAGAGAGTGTCAGAGAGTGATAGAGAGTTTCAGAGAGTGTCAGAGAGTGTGAGAGAGTGTCAGAGAGTGATAGTGAGAGTGTCAGAGTGTGTCAGAGAGTGATAGAGAGTGTCAGAGAGAGATAGAGAGTTTCAGTGAGTGTCAGAGAGTGTGAGAGAGTGTCAGAGAGTGATAGAGAGTGTGAGAGAGTGATAGTGAGTGTCTGAGAGTGTCTGAGAGTGATAGAGAGTGTCAGAGAGTGTCAGAGAGTGATAGTGAGTATCTGAGAGTGATAGAGAGTGTCAGAGAGTGTGAGAGAGTGTCAGAGAGTGATAGAGAGTGTCAGAGAGTGATAGTGAGTGTCTAAGAGTGTCTGAGAGTGATAGAGAGTGTCAGAGAGTGTCAGAGAGTATTAGAGAGTGTCAGAGAGTGTGAGAGAGTGTGAGAGAGTGTGAGAGAGTGTCAGAGAGTGATAGTGAGTGTCAGAGAGTGATAGTGAGTGTCAGAGAGTGTCAGAGAGTGATAGAGAGTGTCAGAGAGTGATAGTGAGTGCCAGCGAGTGTCAGAGAGTGATAGTGAGTGTCTGAGAGTGTCAGAGCGTGATAGAGAGTGTCTGAGAGTGATAGAGACTGTCAGAGAGTGTTAGTGAGTGTCAGAGAGTGTCAGACATAGATCGAGAGTGTAAGAGAGTGATAGTGAGTGTCCGAGAGTATCAGGGAGTGATAGTGAGTGTCTGAGAGTGATAGTGAGTGTCAGAGAGTGTCAGAGAGTGTCAGAGAGTGATAGTGAGAGTGTCAGAGCGTGTCAGAGAGTGTCTGAGACTGTCTGAGAGTGTCAGAGAGTGTCAGAGAGTGATAGAGAGTGTGAGAGAGTGTCAGAGAGTGATAGAGAGTGTCAGAGAGAGATAGTGAGTTTCAGAGAGTGACAGTGAGTGTCTGAGAGTGTCTGAGAGTGATAGAGAGTGATAGAGAGTGTCAGAGATTGATAGAGAGTATCAGAGAGTGATAGTGTGTGTCAGAGAGTATCAGAGAGTGATAGTGAGTGTCTGAGAGTGTCTGAGAGTGTCAGAGACTGTCAGAGGTTGTCAGAGGTTGTCAGAGAGTGATAGTGAGTGTATGAGAATGTCTGAGAGTGTCAGAGAGTGTCAGAGAGAGTTAGAGAGTGTCAGAGAGTGACAGTGAGTGTCTGAGAGTGTCTGAGAGTGATAGAGAGTGATAGAGAGTGTCAGAGATTGATAGAGAGTATCAGAGAGTGATAGTGTGTGTCAGAGAGTATCAGAGAGTGATAGTGAGTGTCTGAGAGTGTCTGAGAGTGTCAGAGACTGTCAGAGGTTGTCAGAGGTTGTCAGAGAGTGATAGTGAGTGTATGAGAATGTCTGAGAGTGTCAGAGAGTGTCAGAGAGAGTTAGAGAGTGTCAGAGAGTGTCAGAGATTGATAGAGAGTATCAGAGAGTGATAGTGAGTGTCAGAGAGTATCAGAGAGTGATAGTGAGTGTCCGAGAGTGTCAGAGAGTGTCAGGGAGAGTCAGAGAGTATCAGAGAGTGATAGTGAGTGTCCGAGAGTGTCAGAGAGTGTCAGAGAGTGATAGAGAGTGTCAGAGAGTGATAGTGAGTGTGTCATAGAATGTCAGACAGTGATAGTGAGTGTCTGAGAGTGATAGTGATTGTCAGAGAGTGTCAGAGAGTGTCAGAGAGTGTAAGAGAGTGTTAGAGAGTCTCAGAGAGTGTCAGAGAGTGTCAGAGATTGATAGGGAGTGTCAGAGAGTGATAGTGAGTGCCCGAGAGTGTCAGAGAGAGTCAGAGTATGTCAGAGATTGATAGAGAGTGTCAGAGAGTGATAGAGTGTGTCAGAGAGTGTCAGAGAGTGATAGTGATTGTCTGAGAGTGTCAGAGAGTGTCAGAGGGTGACACTGAGTGTCTGAGAGTGTCAGAGTGTGTCAGAGAGTGATAGAGAGTAATAGAGAGTGTCAGAGACAGTCAGAGAGTGACACTCAGTGTCTGAGAGTATCAGAGTGTGTCAGAGAGTGATTGAGATTGATAGTGAGTGATAGTGAGTGTCAGAGAGTGTCAGAGTGTGATAGTGCGTGTCAGAGCGTGACAGAGAGTGATAGAGAGTGTCAGAGAGAGATAGAGAGTTTCAGTGAGTGTCAGAGAGTGTCAGAGAGTGATAGTGAGTGTCAGAGAGTGATAGTGAGTGTCTGAGAGTGATAGAGACTGTCAGAGAGTGTCAGAGAGTGTGAGAGAGTGTGAGAGAGAGATAGAGAGTGTCAGAGAGTGATAGTGACTGTCTGAGAGTTTCTGAGAGTGATAGAGAGTGTCAGAGAGTGTCAGAGAGTATTAGAGAGTGTCAGAGAGTGTGAGAGTGTGTCAGAGATTGTCAGAGAGTGATAGTGAGTGTCTGAGAGTGTCAGAGAGTGTCAGAGAGTGATAGAGAGTGTCAGAGAGTGATAGTGAGTGTCTGAGGGTGTCTGAGAGTGATAGAGAGTGTCTGAGAGTGATAGAGACTGTCAGAGAGTGATAGTGAGTGTCAGAGAGTGTCAGACATAGATCGAGAGTGTCAGAGAGTGATAGTGAGTGTCAGAGAGTATCAGGGAGTGATAGTGAGTGTCTGAGAGTGATAGTGAGTGTCAGAGAGTGTCAGAGGTATCAGAGAGTGATAGTGAGTGTCTGAGAGTGTCTGAGAGTGATAGAGAGTGTCAGAGAGTGTCAGAGAGTATTAGAGAGTGTCAGAGAGTGTGAGAGAGTGTGAGAGAGTGTCAGAGAGTGATAGAGAGTGTCAGCGGGTGTCAGAGAGTGATAGAGAGTGTCAGAGAGAGATAGAGAGTTTCAGTGAGTGTCAGAGAGTGTGAGAGAGTGTCAGAGAGTGATAGTGAGTGTCAGAGAGTGATAGTGAGTGTCTGAGAGTGATAGAGAGTGTCAGAGAGTGTAAGAGAGTGTCAGAGAGAGATAGAGAGTGTCAGAGAGTGATAGTGAGATTCTGAGAGTGTCTGAGAGTGATAGAGAGTGTCACAGAGTGATAGAGAGTGTCAGACAGTGTGAGAGAGTGTCAGAGAGTGATAGTGAGTGTCTGAGAGTGTCAGAGAGTGTCTGAGATTGTCAGAGAGTGATCGAGAGAGTCAGAGAGTGATAGTGAGTGCCATCGAGTGTCAGAGAGTGTCAGAGTGTGTGAGAGAGTGATAGTGAGGGTCTGAGAGTGTCAGAGAGTGATAGAGAGTGTCAGAGAGTGATAGAGAGTGTCAGAGAGTGATAGTGAGTGCCAGCGAGTGTCAGAGAGTGTCAAAGAGTGTCATGAGTGATAGAGAGTGTCAGAGAGTGATATTGAGTGTCAGAGAGTATCAGAGAGTGATAGTGAGCGTCAGAGAGTATCAGAGAGTGATAGTGAGTGTCTGAGAGTGTCAGAGAGTGTCAGAGAGTGATAGAGAGTGTCAGAGAGTGATAGTGAGTGTGTCATAGAATGTCAGACAGTGATAGTGAGTGTCTGAGAGTGATAGTGAGTGTCAGAGAGTGTCAAAGAGTGTTAGAGAGTGTTAGAGAGTGTCAGAGAGTGTCAGAGAGTGTCAGAGATTGATAGGGAGTGTCAGAGAGTGTCAGAGAGTGATAGAGAGTGTCAGAGAGTGTCAGAGAGTGATAGAGAGTGTCAGAGAGAGATAGAGAGTTTCAGTGAGTGTCAGAGAGTGTCAGAGAGTGATAGTGAGTGTCAGAGAGTGATAGAGACTGTCAGAGAGTGTCAGAGAGTGTTAGAGAGTGTTAGAGAGTGTCAGAGAGTGTCAGAGAGTGTCAGAGATTGATAGGGAGTGTCTGAGAGTTTCTGAGAGTGATAGAGAGTGTCAGAGAGTGTCAGAGAGTATAAGAGAGTGTCAGAGAGTGTGAGAGTGTGTCAGAGAGTGTCAGAGAGTTGTAGTGAGTGTCTGAGAGTGATAGTGAGTGTCTGAGAGTTTCTGAGAGTGATAGAGAGTGTCAGAGAGTATTAGAGAGTGTCAGAGAGTGTGAGAGTGTGTCAGAGAGTGTCAGAGAGTGTCATAACGTGATAGAGAGTGTCAGAGAGTGATATTGAGTGTCAGAGAGTATCAGAGAGTGATAGTGAGCGTCAGAGAGTATCAGAGAGTGATAGTGAGTGTCTGAGAGTGTCAGAGAGTGTCAGAGAGTGATAGAGAGTGTCAGAGAGTGATAGTGAGTGTGTCAGAGAATGTCAGACAGTGATAGTGAGTGTCTGAGAGTGATAGTGAGTGTCAGAGAGTGTCAGAGAGGGTCAGAGAGTGTTAGAGAGTGTTAGAGAGTGTCAGAGAGTGTCAGAGAGTGTCAGAGAGTGATAGGGAGTGTCAGAGAGTGATAGTGAGTGTCCGAGAGTGTCAGAGAGAGTCAGAGTATGTCAGAGATTGATAGAGAGTGTCAGAGAGTGATAGAGTGTGTCAGAGAGTGTCAGAGAGTGATAGAGAGTGTCAGAGAGTGATAGTGAGTGTGTCAGAGAATGTCAGACAGTGATAGTGAGTGTCTGAGAGTGATAGTGAGTGTCAGAGAGTGTCAGAGAGTGTCAGAGAGTGTTAGAGAGTGTTAGAGAGTCAGAGAGTGTCAGAGAGTGTCAGAGAGTGATAGGGAGTGTCAGAGAGTGATAGTGAGTGTCCGAGAGTGTCAGAGAGAGTCAGAGTATGTCAGAGATTGATAGAGAGTGTCAGAGAGTGATAGAGTGTGTCAGAGAGTGTCAGAGAGTGATAGTGATTGTCTGAGAGTGTCAGAGAGTGTCAGAGGGTGACACTGAGTGTCTGAGATTGTCAGAGTTTGTCA
Organism: Heterodontus francisci; assembly: GCF_036365525.1. NCBI lineage: Eukaryota > Metazoa > Chordata > Chondrichthyes > Heterodontiformes > Heterodontidae > Heterodontus > Heterodontus francisci. The sequence goes on along the minus strand of NW_027142143.1, from coordinate 512,798 downwards.
GAGAGTGATAGAGAGTATTAGAGAGTGTCAGAGAGAGTCAGAGAGTGACACTCAGTGTCTGAGAGTATCAGAGTGTGTCAGAGAGTGATTGAGAGTGATAGTGAGTGTCAGAGAGTGTCAGAGAGTATTAGAGAGTGTCAGAGAGTGTGAGAGAGTGTGAGAGAGTGTCAGAGAGTGATAGAGAGTGTCAGCGGGTGTCAGAGAGTGATAGAGAGTGTCAGAGAGTGATAGTGAGTGTCAGAGAGTGATAGTGAGTGACTGAGAGTGATAGAGAGTGTCAGAGAGTGTCAGAGAGAGTGAGAGAGTGTCAGAGAGAGATAGAGAGTGTCAGAGAGTGATAGTGAGTGTCTGAGAGTGTCTGAGAGTGTCAGAGAGTGATAGAGAGTGTCAGAGAGAGATAGAGAGTTTCAGTGAGTGTCAGAGAGTGTGAGAGAGTGTCAGAGAGTGATAGTGAGTGTCAGAGAGTGATAGTGAGTGTCTGAGAGTGATGTAGAGTGTCAGAGAGTGTCAGAGAGAGTGAGAGAGTGTCAGAGAGAGATAGAGAGTGTCAGAGAGTGATAGTGAGTGTCTACGAGTGTCTGAGAGTGATAGAGAGTGTCAGAGAGTGTCAGAGAGTATTAGAGAGTGTCAGAGAGTGTGAGAGAGTGTGAGAGAGTGTCAGAGAGTGATAGTGAGTGTCTGAGAGTGTGAGAGAGTGTCAGAGAGTGATAGAGAGTGTCAGAGAGTGATAGTGAGTACCAGCGAGTGTCAGAGAGTGTCAGAGAGTATCAGAGAGTGATAGAGAGTGTCAGAGAGTGATAGTGAGTGTCTGAGAGTGTCAGAAAGTGTCAGAGTATGTCAGAGATTGATAGAGAGTGTCAGAGAGTGTTAGTGAGTGTCAGAGAGTGATAGTGAATGTCAGAGAGTGTCTGAGAGTGACAGTGAGTGTCTCTGAGTGTCAGAGTGTGTCAGAGAGTGATCGAGAGTGATAGAGTGTGTCAGAGCGTGTCAGAGAGTGATAGTGATTGTCTGAGAGTGTCAGTGAGTGTCAGAGAGTGACACTGAGTGCCTGAGAGTGTCAGAGTGTGTCAGAGAGCGATAGACATTGATAGAGAGTGTCAGAGAGAGTCAGAGAGTGACACTGAGTGTCTGCGAGTGTCAGAGTGTGTCAGAGAGTGACAGAGAGTGTCAGAGCGTATCAGAGAGTGATAGTGAGTGTCAGAGAGTATCAGAGAGTGATAGTGAGTGGCTGAGAGTGTCTGAGAGTGTCAGAGAGTGTCAGAGAGTGATAGAGAGTTTCAGAGAGTGTCAGAGAGTGTAAGAGAGTGTCAGAGAGTTATAGTGAGAGTGTCAGAGAGTGTCAGAGAGTGTCAGAGAGTGTTAGAGAGTGCTGGAGAGTGTCAGAGAAAGTCAGAGAGTGATAGGGAGTGTCAGAGAGTGATAGTGACTGTCCGAGAGTGTCAGAGAGTGTCAAGGTATGTCAGAGATTGATAGAGAGTGTCAGAGAGTGATAGTGAGTGTCCGAGAGTGTCAGAGAGTGTCAGAGAGTGTCAGATATTGATAGAGAGTGTCAGAGAGTGATAGAGAGTGTCAGGGAGTGATAGTGAGTGTCAGAGAGTGTCAGAGAGTGATAGTGATTGTCTGAGAGTGTCAGAGAGTGTCAGAGGGTGACACTGAATGTCTGAGAGTGTCAGAGTGTGTCAGAGAGTGATAGAGAGTAATAGAGAGTGTCAGAGAGAGTCAGAGAGTGACACTCAGTGTCTGAGAGTATCAGAGTGTGTCAGAGAGTGATTGAGATTGATAGTGAGTGATAGTGAGTGTCAGAGAGTGTCAGAGTGTGATAGTGCGTGTCAGAGCGTGACAGAGAGTGTCAGAGAGTATCAGAGAGTGTCAGAGAGTGATAGAGAGTGTCAGAGAGTGTCAGAGAGTGATAGAGAGTGTCAGAGAGAGATAGAGAGTTTCAGTGAGTGTCAGAGAGTGTCAGAGAGTGATAGTGAGTGTCAGAGAGTGATAGTGAGTGTCAGAGAGTGATAGAGACTGTCAGAGAGTGTCAGAGAGTGTGAGAGAGTGTGAGAGAGAGATAGAGAGTGTCAGAGAGTGATAGTGAGTGTCTGAGAGTTTCTGAGAGTGATAGTGTCAGAGAGTGTCAGAGAGTATTAGAGAGTGTCAGAGAGTGTGAGAGTGTGTCAGAGAGTGTCAGAGAGTGATAGTGAGTGTCTGAGAGTGTCAGAGAGTGTCAGAGAGTGATAGAGAGTGTCAGAGAGTGATAGTGAGTGTCTGAGGCTGTCTGAGAGTGATAGAGAGTGTCTGAGAGTGATAGAGACTGTCAGAGAGTGATAGTGAGTGTCAGAGAGTGTCAGACATAGATCGAGAGTGTCAGAGAGTGATAGTGAGTGTCAGAGAGTATCAGGGAGTGATAGTGAGTGTCTGAGAGTGATAGTGAGTGTCAGAGAGTGTCAGAGGTGTCAGAGAGTGATAGTGAGTGTCTGAGAGTGTCTGAGAGTGATAGAGAGTGTCAGAGAGTGTCAGAGAGTATTAGAGAGTGTCAGAGAGTGTGAGAGAGTGTGAGAGAGTGTCAGAGAGTGATAGAGAGTGTCAGCGGGTGTCAGAGAGTGATAGAGAGTGTCAGAGAGAGATAGAGAGTTTCAGTGAGTGTCAGAGAGTGTGAGAGAGTGTCAGAGAGTGATAGTGAGTGTCAGAGAGTGATAGTGAGTGTCTGAGAGTGATAGAGAGTGTCAGAGAGTGTCAGAGAGTGTCAGAGAGAGATAGAGAGTGTCAGAGAGTGATAGTGAGTGTCTGAGAGTGTCTGAGAGTGATAGAGAGTGTCACAGAGTGATAGAGAGTGTCAGACAGTGTGAGAGAGTGTCAGAGAGTGATAGTGAGTGTCTGAGAGTGTCAGAGAGTGATAGAGATTGTCAGAGAGTGATAGAGAGAGTCAGAGAGTGATAGTGAGTGCCATCGAGTGTCTGAGAGAGTCAGAGTGTGTGAGAGAGTGTCAGAGAGTGTTAGTGAGGGTCTGAGAGTGTCAGAGAGTGATAGAGAGTGTCAGAGAGTGATAGAGAGTGTCAGAGAGTGATAGTGAGTGCCAGCGAGTGTCAGAGAGTGTCAAAGAGTGTCATGAGTGATAGAGAGTGTCAGAGAGTGATATTGAGTGTCAGAGAGTATCAGAGAGTGATAGTGAGCGTCAGAGAGTATCAGAGAGTGATAGTGAGTGTCTGAGAGTGATAGTGAGTGTGTCATAGAATGTCAGACAGTGATAGTGAGTGTCTGAGAGTGATAGTGAGTGTCAGAGAGTGTCAGAGAGTGTCAGAGAGTGTTAGAGAGTGTCAGAGAGTGTCAGAGAGTGTCAGAGATTGATAGGGAGTGTCAGAGAGTGATAGTGAGTGCCCGAGAGTGTCAGAGAGAGTCAGAGTATGTCAGAGATTGATAGAGAGTGTCAGAGAGTGATAGAGTGTGTCAGAGAGTGTCAGAGAGTGATAGTGATTGTCTGAGAGTGTCAGAGAGTGTCAGAGGGTGACACTGAGTGTCTGAGAGTGTCAGAGTGTGTCAGAGAGTGATAGAGAGTAATAGAGAGTGTCAGAGAGAGTCAGAGAGTGACACTCAGTGTCTGAGAGTATCAGAGTGTGTCAGAGAGTGATTGAGATTGATAGTGAGTGATAGTGAGTGTCAGAGAGTGTCAGAGTGTGATAGTGCGTGTCAGAGCGTGACAGAGAGTGTCAGAGAGTATCAGAGAGTGTCAGAGAGTGATAGAGAGTGTCAGAGAGTGTCAGAGAGTGATAGAGAGTGTCAGAGAGAGATAGAGAGTTTCAGTGAGTGTCAGAGAGTGTCAGAGAGTGATAGTGAGTGTCAGAGAGTGATAGTGAGTGTCAGAGAGTGATAGAGACTGTCAGAGAGTGTCAGAGAGTGTGAGAGAGTGTGAGAGAGAGATAGAGAGTGTCAGAGAGTGATAGTGAGTGTCTGAGAGTTTCTGAGAGTGATAGAGAGTGTCAGAGAGTGTCAGAGAGTATTAGAGAGTGTCAGAGAGTGTGAGAGTGTGTCAGAGAGTGTCAGAGAGTGATAGTGAGTGTCTGAGAGTGTCAGAGAGTGTCAGAGAGTGATAGAGAGTGTCAGAGAGTGATAGTGAGTGTCTGAGGCTGTCTGAGAGTGATAGAGAGTGTCTGAGAGTGATAGAGACTGTCAGAGAGTGATAGTGAGTGTCAGAGAGTGTCAGACATAGATCGAGAGTGTCAGAGAGTGATAGTGAGTGTCAGAGAGTATCAGGGAGTGATAGTGAGTGTCTGAGAGTGATAGTGTGTGTCAGAGAGTGTCAGAGGTGTCAGAGAGTGATAGTGAGTGTCTGAGAGTGTCTGAGAGTGATAGAGAGTGTCAGAGAGTGTCAGAGAGTATTAGAGAGTGTCAGACAGTGTGAGAGAGTGCGAGAGAGTGTCAGATAGTGATAGAGAGTGTCAGCGGGTGTCAGAGAGTGATAGAGAGTGTCAGAGAGAGACAGAGAGTTTCAGTGAGTGTCAGAGAGTGTGAGAGAGTGTCAGAGAGTGATAGTGAGTGTCAGAGAGTGATAGTGAGTGTCTGAGAGTGATAGAGAGTGTCAGAGAGTGTGAGAGAGTGTCAGAGAGAGATAGAGAGTGTCAGAGAGTGATAGTGAGTGTCTGAGAGTGTCTGAGAGTGATAGAGAGTGTCACAGAGTGATAGAGAGTGTCAGACAGTGTGAGAGAGTGTCAGAGAGTGATAGTGAGTGGCTGAGAGTGTCTGAGAGTGTCAGAGAGTGTCAGAGAGTGATAGAGAGTGTCAGAGAGTGTCAGAGAGTGATAGCGAGTGTCAGAGAGAGATATAGAGTTTCAGAGAGTGTCAGAGAGTGTCAGAGAGTGATAGAGAGTGTCTGAGAGTTCCTGAGAGTGATAGAGAGTGTCAGAGAGTGTCAGAGAGTATTAGAGAGTGTCAGAGAGTGTGAGAGTGATAGAGAGTGTCAGAGAGTGATAGTGAGTGTCTGAGGGTGTCTGAGAGTGATAGAGAGTGTCTGAGAGTGATAGAGACTGTCAGAGAGTGATAGTGAGTGTCAGAGAGTGTCAGACATAGATCGAGAGTGTCAGAGAGTGATAGTGAGTGTCAGAGAGTATCAGGGAGTGATAGTGAGTGTCTGAGAGTGATAGTGAGTGTCAGAGAGTGTCAGAGGTGTCAGAGAGTGATAGTGAGTGTCTGAGAGTTTCTGAGAGTGATAGAGAGTGTCAGAGAGTGTCAGAGAGTATTAGAGAGTGTCAGAGAGTGTGAGAGTGTGCCAGAGAGTGTCAGAGAGTGATAGTGAGTGTCTGAGAGTGTCAGAGAGTGTCAGAGAGTGATAGAGAGTGTCAGAGAGTGATAGTGAGTGTCTGAGGCTGTCTGAGAGTGATAGAGAGTGTCTGAGAGTGATAGAGACTGTCAGAGAGTGATAGTGAGTGTCAGAGAGTGTCAGACATAGATCGAGAGTGTCAGAGAGTGATAGTGAGTGTCAGAGAGTATCAGGGAGTGATAGTGAGTGTCTGAGAGTGATAGTGAGTGTCAGAGAGTGTCAGAGGTGTCAGAGAGTGATAGTGAGTGTCTGAGAGTGTCTGAGAGTGATAGAGAGTGTCAGAGAGTGTCAGAGAGTATTAGAGAGTGTCAGAGAGTGTGAGAGAGTGTGAGAGAGTGTCAGAGAGTGATAGAGAGTGTCAGCGGGTGTCAGAGAGTGATAGAGAGTGTCAGAGAGAGATAGAGAGTTTCAGTGAGTGTCAGAGAGTGTGAGAGAGTGTCAGAGAGTGATAGTGAGTGTCAGAGAGTGATAGTGAGTGTCTGAGAGTGATAGAGAGTGTCACAGAGTGATAGAGAGTGTCATACAGTGTGAGAGAGTGTCAGAGAGTGATAGTGAGTGTCTGAGAGTGTCAGAGAGTGATAGAGATTGTCAGAGAGTGATAGAGAGAGTCAGAGAGTGATAGTGAGTGCCATCGAGTGTCTGAGAGTGTCAGAGTGTGTGAGAGAGTGTCAGAGAGTGTTAGTGAGGGTCTGAGAGTGTCAGAGAGTGATAGAGAGTGTCAGAGAGTGACAGAGAGTGTCAGAGAGTGATAGTGAGTGCCAGCGAGTGTCAGAGATTGTCAAAGAGTGTCATGAGTGATAGAGAGTGTCAGAGAGTGATATTGAGTGTCAGAGAGTATCAGAGAGTGATAGTGAGCGTCAGAGAGTATCAGAGAGTGATAGTGAGTGTCTGAGAGTGTCAGAGAGTGTCAGAGAGTGATAGAGAGTGTCAGAGAGTGATAGTGAGTGTGTCAGAGAATGTCAGACAGTGATAGTGAGTGTCAGAGAGTGTCAGAGAGTGTCAGAGAGTGTCAGAGAGTGTCAGAGAGTGATAGGGAGTGTCAGAGAGTGATAGTGAGTGTCCGAGAGTGTCAGAGAGAGTCAGAGTATGTCAGAGATTGATAGAGAGTGTCAGAGAGTGATAGCGTGTGTCAGAGAGTGTCAGAGAGTGATAGTGATTGTCTGAGAGTGTCAGAGAGTGTCAGAGGGTGACACTGAGTGTCTGAGAGTGTCAGAGTTTGTCAGAGAGTGATAGAGAGTAATAGAGAGTGTCAGAGAGAGTCAGAGAGTGACACTCAGTGTCTGAGAGTATCAGAGTGTGTCAGAGAGTGATTGAGAGTGATAGTGAGTGTCATAGAGTGTCAGAATGTGATAGTGCGTGTCAGAGCGTGACAGAGAGTGTCAGAGAGTATCAGAGAGTGTCAGAGAGTGATAGAGAGTGTCAGAGAGTGTCAGAGAGTATAGAGAGTGTCAGAGAGAGATAGAGAGTTTCAGTGAGTGTCAGAGAGTGTCAGAGAGTGATAGTGAGTGTCAGAGAGTGATAGTGAGTGTCTGAGAGTGATAGAGACTGTCAGAGAGTGTCAGAGAGTGTGAGAGAGTGTCAGAGAGAGATAGAGAGTGTCAGAGAGTGATAGTGAGTGTCTGAGAGTTTCTGAGAGTGTCAGAGAGTATTAGAGAGTGTCAGAGAGTGTGAGAGAGTGTCAGAGAGTGTCAGAGAGTGATAGTGAGTGTGTCAGAGAATGTCAGACAGTGATAGTGAGTGTCTGAGAGTGTCAGAGAGTGTCAGAGAGTGTCAGAGAGTGTCAGAGAGTGTTAGAGAGTGTTAGAGAGTGTCAGAGAGTGTCAGAGAGTGTCAGAGAGTGATAGGGAGTGTCAGAGAGTGATAGTGAGTGTCCGAGAGTGTCAGAGAGAGTCAGAGTATGTCAGAGATTGATAGAGAGTGTCAGAGAGTGATAGAGTGTGTCAGAGAGTGTCAGAGAGTGATAGTGATTGTCTGAGAGTGTCAGAGAGTGTCAGAGGGTGACACTGAGTGTCTGAGAGTGTCAGAGTTTGTCAGAGAGTGATAGAGAGTAATAGAGAGTGTCAGAGAGAGTCAGAGAGTGACACTCAGTGTCTGAGAGTATCAGAGTGTGTCAGAGAGTGATTGAGAGTGATAGTGAGTGTCAGAGAGTGTCAGAATGTGATAGTGCGTGTCAGAGCGTGACAGAGAGTGTCAGAGAGTATCAGAGAGTGTCAGAGAGTGATAGAGAGTGTCAGAGAGTGTCAGAGAGTATAGAGAGTGTCAGAGAGAGATAGAGAGTTTCAGTGAGTGTCAGAGAGTGTCAGAGAGTGATAGTGAGTGTCAGAGAGTGATAGTGAGTGTCTGAGAGTGATAGAGACTGTCAGAGAGTGTCAGAGAGTGTGAGAGAGTGTCAGAGAGAGATAGAGAGTGTCAGAGAGTGATAGTGAGTGTCTGAGAGTTTCTGAGAGTGTCAGAGAGTATTAGAGAGTTTCAGAGAGTGTGAGAGAGTGTCAGAGAGTGTCAGAGAGTGATAGTGAGTGTCTGAGAGTGTCAGAGAGTGTCAGAGAGTGATAGAGAGTGTCAGAGAGTGATAGTGAGTGCCAGCGTGTGTCAGAGAGTGTCAGAGAGTGTCAGAGAGTGTCAGAGAGTGTCAGAGAGTGATAGTGAGTGTCTGAGGGTGTCTGAGAGTGATAGAGAGTGTCTGAGAGTGATAGAGACTGTCAGAGAGTGATAGTGAGTGTCAGAGAGTGTCAGACATAGATCGAGAGTGTCAGAGAGTGATAGTGAGTGTCAGAGAGTATCAGGGAGTGATAGTGAGTGTCTGAGAGTGATAGTGAGTGTCAGAGAGTGTCAGAGGTGTCAGAGAGTGATAGTGAGTGTCTGAGAGTGATAGAGAGTGTCAGAGAGTGTCAGAGAGTATTAGAGAGTGTCAGAGAGTGTGGGAGAGTGTGAGAGAGTGTCAGAGAGTGATAGAGAGTGTCAGCGGGTGTCAGAGAGTGATAGAGAGTGTCAGAGAGAGATAGAGAGTTTCAGTGAGTGTCAGAGAGTGTGAGAGAGTGTCAGAGAGTGATAGTGAGTGTCAGAGAGTGATAGTGAGTGACTGAGAGTGATAGAGAGTGTCAGAGAGTGTCAGAGAGAGTGAGAGAGTGTCAGAGAGAGATAGAGAGTGTCAGAGAGTGATAGTGAGTGTCTGAGAGTGTCTGAGAGTGTCAGAGAGTGATAGAGAGTGTCAGAGAGTGATAGAGAGTGTCAGAGAGAGATAGAGAGTTTCAGTGAGTGTCAGAGAGTGTGAGAGAGTGTCAGAGAGTGATAGTGAGTGTCAGAGAGTGATAGTGAGTGTCTGAGAGTGATGTAGAGTGTCAGAGAGTGTCAGAGAGAGTGAGAGAGTGTCAGAGAGAGATAGAGAGTGTCAGAGAGTGATAGTGAGTGTCTACGAGTGTCTGAGAGTGATAGAGAGTGTCAGAGAGTGTCAGAGAGTATTAGAGAGTGTCAGAGAGTGTGAGAGAGTGTCAGAGAGTGTCAGAGAGTGATAGTGAGTGTCTGAGAGTGTCAGAGAGTGTCAGAGAGTGATAGAGAGTGTCAGAGAGTGATAGTGAGTACCAGCGAGTGTCAGAGAGTGTCAGAGTGTATCAGAGAGTGATAGAGAGTGTCAGAGAGTGATAGTGAGTGTCTGAGAGTGTCAGAGAGTGTCAGAGAGTGATAGAGAGTGTCAGAGAGTGATAGTGAGTACCAGCGAGTGTCAGAGAGTGTCAGAGAGTATCAGAGAGTGATAGAGAGTGTCAGAGAGTGATAGTGAGTACCAGCGAGTGTCAGAGAGTGTCAGAGAGTATCAGAGAGTGATAGAGAGTGTCAGAGAGTGATAGTGAGTGTCTGAGAGTGTCAGAAAGTGTCAGAGTATGTCAGAGATTGATAGAGTGTGTCAGAGAGTGATAGTGAGTGTCAGAGAGTGATAGTGAGTGTCAGAGAGTGTCTGAGAGTGACAGTGAGTGTCTCTGAGTGTCAGAGTGTGTCAGAGAGTGATAGAGAGTGTCAGAGAGTGATAGAGAGTTACAGAGAGTGTCAGAGAGTGATAGAGAGTTACAGAGAGTGACACTGAGTGTCTCTGAGTGTCAGAGTGTGTCAGAGAGTGATCGAGAGTGATAGAGTGTGTCAGAGCGTGTCAGAGAGTGATAGTGATTGTCTGAGAGTGTCAGAGAATGTCAGAGAGTGACACTGAGTGTCTGAGAGTGTCAGAGTGTGTCAGAGAGCGATATACATTGATAGAGAGTGTCAGAGAGAGTCAGAGAGTGACACTGAGTGTCTGCGAGTGTCAGAGTGTGTCAGAGAGTGACAGAGAGTGTCAGAGCGTATCAGAGAGTGATAGTGAGTGTCAGAGAGTATCAGAGAGTGATAGTGAGTGGCTGAGAGTGTCTGAGAGTGTGAGAGAGTGTCAGAGAGTGATAGTGAGAGTGTCAGAGAGTGTCAGAGAGTGTCAGAGAGTGTCAGAGAGTGATAGTGATTGTCTGAGAGTGTCAGAGAGTGTCAGAGGGTGACACTGAGTGTCTGAGAGTGTCAGAGTTTGTCAGAGAGTGATAGAGAGTAATAGAGAGTGTCAGAGAGAGTCAGAGAGTGACACTCAGTGTCTGAGAGTATCAGAGTGTGTCAGAGAGTGATTGAGAGTGATAGTGAGTGTCAGAGAGTGTCAGAATGTGATAGTGCGTGTCAGAGCGTGACAGAGAGTGTCAGAGAGTATCAGAGAGTGTCAGAGAGTGATAGAGAGTGTCAGAGAGTGTCAGAGAGTATAGAGTGTGTCAGAGAGAGATAGAGAGTTTCAGTGAGTGTCAGAGAGTGTCAGAGAGTGATAGTGAGTGTCAGAGAGTGATAGTGAGTGTCTGAGAGTGATAGAGACTGTCAGAGAGTGTCAGAGAGTGTGAGAGAGTGTCAGAGAGAGATAGAGAGTGTCAGAGAGTGATAGTGAGTGTCTGAGAGTTTCTGAGAGTGTCAGAGAGTATTAGAGAGTGTCAGTGAGAGTGAGAGAGTGTCAGAGAGTGTCAGAGAGTGATAGTGAGTGTGTCAGAGAATGTCAGACAGTGATAGTGAGTGTCTGAGAGTGATAGTGAGTGTCAGAGAGTGTCAGAGAGTGTCAGAGAGTGTTAGAGAGTGTTAGAGAGTGTCAGAGAGTGTCAGAGAGTGTCAGAGAGTGATAGGGAGTGTCAGAGAGTGATAGTGAGTGTCCGAGAGTGTCAGAGAGAGTCAGAGTATGTCAGAGATTGATAGAGAGTGTCAGAGAGTGATAGAGTGTGTCAGAGAGTGTCAGAGAGTGATAGTGATTGTCTGAGAGTGTCAGAGAGTGTCAGAGGGTGAGACTGAGTGTCTGAGAGTGTCAGAGTTTGTCAGAGAGTGATAGAGAGTAATAGAGAGTGTCAGAGAGAGTCAGAGAGTGACACTCAGTGTCTGAGAGTATCAGAGTGTGTCAGAGAGTGATTGAGAGTGATAGTGAGTGTCAGAGTGTCAGAATGTGATAGTGCGTGTCAGAGCGTGACAGAGAGTGTCAGAGAGTATCATAGAGTGTCAGAGAGTGATAGAGAGTGTCAGAGAGTGTCAGAGAGTATAGAGAGTGTCAGAGAGAGATAGAGAGTTTCAGTGAGTGTCAGAGAGTGTCAGAGAGTGATAGTGAGTGTCAGAGAGTGATAGTGAGTGTCTGAGAGTGATAGAGACTGTCAGAGAGTGTCAGAGAGTGTGAAAGAGTGTCAGAGAGAGATAGAGAGTGTCAGAGAGTGATAGTGAGTGTCTGAGAGTTTCTGAGAGTGTCAGAGAGTATTAGAGAGTGTCAGAGAGTGTGAGAGAGTGTCAGAGAGTGTCAGAGAGTGATAGTGAGTGTCTGAGAGTGTCAGAGAGTGTCAGAGAGTGATAGAGAGTGTCAGAGAGTGATAGTGAGTGCCAGCGAGTGTCAGAGAGTGTCAGAGAGTGTCAGAGAGTGTCAGAGAGTGATAGAGAGTGTCAGAGAGTGATAGTGAGTGTCTGAGGGTGTCTGAGAGTGATAGAGAGTGTCTGAGAGTGATAGAGACTGTCAGAGAGTGATAGTGAGTGTCAGAGAGTGTCAGACATAGATCGAGAGTGTCAGAGAGTGATAGTGAGTGTCAGAGAGTATCAGGGAGTGATAGTGAGTGTCTGAGAGTGATAGTGAGTGTCAGAGAGTGTCAGAGGTGTCAGAGAGTGATAGTGAGTGTCTGAGAGTGTCTGAGAGTGATAGAGAGTGTCAGAGAGTGTCAGAGAGTATTAGAGAGTGTCAGAGAGTGTGGGAGAGTGTGAGAGAGTGTCAGAGAGTGATAGAGAGTGTCAGCGGGTGTCAGAGAGTGATAGAGAGTGTCAGAGAGAGATAGAGAGTTTCAGTGAGTGTCAGAGAGTGTGAGAGAGTGTCAGAGAGTGATAGTGAGTGTCAGAGAGTGATAGTGAGTGACTGAGAGTGATAGAGAGTGTCAGAGAGTGTCAGAGAGAGTGAGAGAGTGTCAGAGAGAGATAGAGAGTGTCAGAGAGTGATAGTGAGTGTCTGAGAGTGTCTGAGAGTGTCAGAGAGTGATAGAGAGTGTCAGAGAGTGATAGAGAGTGTCAGAGAGAGATAGAGAGTTTCAGTGAGTGTCAGAGAGTGTGAGAGAGTGTCAGAGAGTGATAGTGAGTGTCAGAGAGTGATAGTGAGTGTCTGAGAGTGATGTAGAGTGTCAGAGAGTGTCAGAGAGAGTGAGAGAGTGTCAGAGAGAGATAGAGAGTGTCAGAGAGTGATAGTGAGTGTCTACGAGTGTCTGAGAGTGATAGAGAGTGTCAGAGAGTGTCAGAGAGTATTAGAGAGTGTCAGAGAGTGTGAGAGAGTGTCAGAGAGTGTCAGAGAGTGATAGTGAGTGTCTGAGAGTGTCAGAGAGTGTCAGAGAGTGATAGAGAGTGTCAGAGAGTGATAGTGAGTACCAGCGAGTGTCAGAGAGTGTCAGAGAGTATCAGAGAGTGATAGAGAGTGTCAGAGAGTGATAGTGAGTGTCTGAGAGTGTCAGAGAGTGTCAGAGAGTGATAGAGATTGTCAGAGAGTGATAGTGAGTACCAGCGAGTGTCAGAGAGTGTCAGAGAGTATCAGAGAGTGATAGAGAGTGTCAGAGAGTGATAGTGAGTGTCTGAGAGTGTCAGAGAGTGTCAGAGGGTGACACTGAGTGTCTGAGAGTGTCAGAGTTTGTCAGAGAGTGATAGAGAGTAATAGAGAGTGTCAGAGAGAGTCAGAGAGTGACACTCAGTGTCTGAGAGTATCAGAGTGTGTCAGAGAGTGATTGAGAGTGATAGTGAGTGTCAGAGAGTGTCAGAATGTGATAGTGCGTGTCAGAGCGTGACAGAGAGTGTCAGAGAGTATCAGAGAGTGTCAGAGAGTGATAGAGAGTGTCAGAGAGTGTCAGAGAGTATAGAGTGTGTCAGAGAGAGATAGAGAGTTTCAGTGAGTGTCAGAGAGTGTCAGAGAGTGATAGTGAGTGTCAGAGAGTGATAGTGAGTGTCTGAGAGTGATAGAGACTGTCAGAGAGTGTCAGAGAGTGTGAGAGAGTGTCAGAGAGAGATAGAGAGTGTCAGAGAGTGATAGTGAGTGTCTGAGAGTGTCAGAAAGTGTCAGAGTATGTCAGAGATTGATAGAGAGTGTCAGTGAGTGATAGTGAGTGTCAGAGAGTGATAGTGAGTGTCAGAGAGTGTCTGAGAGTGACAGTGAGTGTCTCTGAGTGTCAGAGTGTGTCAGAGAGTGATAGAGAGTGTCAGAGAGTGATAGAGAGTTACAGAGAGTGTCAGAGAGTGATAGAGAGTTACAGAGAGTGACACTGAGTGTCTCTGAGTGTCAGAGTGTGTCAGAGAGTGATCGAGATTGATAGAGTGTGTCAGAGAGAGTCAGAGAGTGACACTGAGTGTCTGCGAGTGTCAGAGTGTGTCAGAGAGTGACAGAGAGTGTCAGAGCGTATCAGAGAGTGATAGTGAGTGTCAGAGAGTATCAGAGAGTGATAGTGAGTGGCTGAGAGTGTCTGAGAGTGTCAGAGAGTGTCAGAGAGTGATAGAGAGTTTCAGAGAGTGTCAGAGAGTGTGAGAGAGTGTCAGAGAGTGATAGTGAGAGTGTCAGAGAGTGTCAGAGAGTGTCAGAGAGTGTCAGAGAGTGTCAGAGAGTGTTAGAGAGTGTTGGAGAGTGTCAGAGAAAGTCAGAGAGTGATAGGGAGTGTCAGAGAGTGATAGTGACTGTCCGAGAGTGTCAGAGAGTGTCAAGGTATGTCAGAGATTGATAGAGAGTGTCAGAGAGTGATAGTGAGTGTCCGAGAGTGTCAGAGAGTGTCAGAGTATGTCAGATATTGATAGAGAGTGTCAGAGAGTGATAGAGAGCGTCAGAGAGTGATAGTGAGTGTCAGAGAGTGTCTGAGAGTGACAGTGAGTGTCTCTGAGTGTCAGAGTGTGTCAGAGAGTGATAGAGAGTGATAGAGTGTGTCAGAGAGTGTCAGAGAGTGATAGTGATTGTCTGAGAGTGTCAGAGAGTGACACTGAGTGTCTGAGAGTGTCAGAGTGTGTCAGAGAGTGATAGAGAGTAATAGAGAGTGTCAGAGAGAGTCAGAGAGTGACACTCAGTGTCTGAGAGTATCAGAGTGTGTCAGAGAGTGATTGAGAGTGATAGTGAGTGTCAGAGAGTGTCAGAATGTGATAGTGCGTGTCAGAGCGTGACAGAGAGTGTCAGAGAGTATCAGAGAGTGTCAGAGAGTGATAGAGAGTGTCAGAGAGTGTCAGAGAGTATAGAGAGTGTCTGAGAGTGATAGAGACTGTCAGAGAGTGATAGTGAGTGTCAGAGAGTGATAGTGAGTGTCTGAGAGTGATAGAGACTGTCAGAGAGTGTCAGAGAGTGTGAGAGAGTGTCAGAGAGAGATAGAGAGTGTCAGAGAGTGATAGTGAGTGTCTGAGAGTTTCTGAGAGTGATAGAGAGTGTCAGAGAGTGTCAGAGAGTATTAGAGAGTGTCAGAGAGTGTGTGAGAGTGATAGTGAGTGCCAGCGAGTGTCAGAGGGTGTCAGAGAGTGTCAGAGAGTGTCAGAGAGTGATAGAGAGTGTCAGAGAGTGATAGTGAGTGTCTGAGGGTGTCTGAGAGTGATAGAGAGTGTCTGAGAGTGATAGAGACTGTCAGAGAGTGATAGTGAGTGTCAGAGTGTGTCAGACATAGATCGAGAGTGTCAGAGAGTGATAGTGAGTGTCAGAGAGTATCAGGGAGTGATAGTGAGTGTCTGAGAGTGATAGTGAGTGTCAGAGAGTGTCAGAGGTGTCAGAGTGTGATAGTGAGTGTCTGAGAGTGTCTGAGAGTGATAGAGAGTGTCAGAGAGTGTCAGAGAGTATTAGAGAGTGTCAGAGAGTGTGAGAGAGTGTGAGAGATTGTCAGAGAGTGATAGAGAGTGTCAGCGGGTGTCAGAGAGTGATAGTGAGTGTCAGAGAGTGATAGTGAGTGTCTGAGAGTGATAGAGAGTGTCAGAGAGTGTGAGAGAGTGTCAGAGAGAGATAGAGAGTGTCAGAGAGTGATAGTGAGTGTCTGAGAGTGTCTGAGAGTGATAGAGAGTGTCACAGAGTGATAGAGAGTGTCAGACAGTGTGAGAGAGTGTCAGAGAGTGATAGTGAGTGTCTGAGAGTGTCAGAGAGTGATAGAGATTGTCAGAGAGTGATAGAGAGAGTCAGAGAGTGATAGTGAGTGCCATCGAGTGTCTGAGAGTGTCAGAGTGTGTGAGAGAGTGTCAGAGAGTGTTAGTGAGGGTCTGAGAGTGTCAGAGAGTGATAGAGAGTGTCAGAGAGTGATAGTGAGTGCCAGCGAGTGTCAGAGAGTGTCAAAGAGTGTCATGAGTGATAGAGAGTGTCAGAGAGTGATATTGAGTGTCAGAGAGTATCAGAGAGTGATAGTGAGCGTCAGAGAGTATCAGAGAGTGATAGTGAGTGTCTGAGAGTGTCAGAGAGTGTCAGAGAGTGTCAGAGAGTGTCAGAGAGTGATAGAGAGTGTCAGAGAGTGATAGTGAGTGTGTCAGAGAATGTCAGACAGTGATAGTGAGTGTCTGAGAGTGATAGTGAGTGTCAGAGAGTGTCAGAGAGTGTCAGAGAGTGTCAGAGAGTGTTAGAGAGTGTCAGAGAGTGTCAGAGAGTGATAGGGAGTGTCAGAGAGTGATAGTGAGTGTCCGAGAGTGTCAGAGAGAGTCAGAGTATGTCAGAGATTGATAGAGAGTGTCAGAGAGTGATAGAGTGTGTCAGAGAGTGTCAGAGAGTGATAGTGATTGTCTGAGAGTGTCAGAGAGTGTCAGAGGGTGACACTGAGTGTCTGAGAGTGTCAGAGTGTGTCAGAGAGTGATAGAGAGTAATAGAGAGTGTCAGAGAGAGTCAGAGAGTGACACTCAGTGTCTGAGAGTATCAGAGTGTGTCAGAGAGTGATTGAGAGTGATAGTGAGTGTCAGAGAGTGTCAGAATGTGATAGTGCGTGTCAGAGCGTGACAGAGAGTGTCAGAGAGTATCAGAGAGTGTCAGAGAGTGATAGAGAGTGTCAGAGAGTGTCAGAGAGTATAGAGAGTGTCAGAGAGAGATAGAGAGTTTCAGTGAGTGTCAGAGAGTGTCAGAGAGTGATAGTGAGTGTCAGAGAGTGATAGTGAGTGTCTGAGAGTGATAGAGACTGTCAGAGAGTGTCAGAGAGTGTGAGAGAGTGTGAGAGAGAGATAGAGAGTGTCAGAGAGTGATAGTGAGTGTCTGAGTGTTTCTGAGAGTGATAGAGAGTGTCAGAGAGTGTCAGAGAGTATTAGAGAGTGTCAGAGAGTGTGAGAGAGTGTCAGAGAGTGTCAGAGAGTGATAGTGAGTGTCTGAGAGTGTCAGAGAGTGTCAGAGAGTGATAGAGAGTGTCAGAGAGTGATAGTGAGTGCCAGCGAGTGTCAGAGGGTGTCAGAGAGTGTCAGAGAGTGTCAGAGAGTGATAGAGAGTGTCAGAGAGTGATAGTGAGTGTCTGAGGGTGTCTGAGAGTGATAGAGAGTGTCTGAGAGTGATAGAGACTGTCAGAGAGTGATAGTGAGTGTCAGAGAGTGTCAGACATAGATCGAGAGTGTCAGAGAGTGATAGTGAGTGTCAGAGAGTATCAGGGAGTGATAGTGAGTGTCTGAGAGTGATAGTGAGTGTCAGAGAGTGTCAGAGGTGTCAGAGAGTGATAGTGAGTGTCTGAGAGTGTCTGAGAGTGATAGAGAGTGTCAGAGAGTGTCAGAGAGTATTAGAGAGTGTCAGAGAGTGTGAGAGAGTGTGAGAGAGTGTCAGAGAGTGATAGAGAGTGTCAGCGGGTGTCAGAGAGTGATAGAGAGTGTCAGAGAGAGATAGAGAGTTTCAGTGAGTGTCAGAGAGTGTGAGAGAGTGTCAGAGAGTGATAGTGAGTGTCAGAGAGTGATAGTGAGTGACTGAGAGTGATAGAGAGTGTCAGAGAGTGTCAGAGAGTTTGAGAGAGTGTCAGAGAGAGATAGAGAGTGTCAGAGAGTGATAGTGAGTGTCTGAGAGTGTCTGAGAGTGTCAGAGAGTGATAGAGAGTGTCAGAGAGTGATAGAGAGTGTCAGAGAGAGATAGAGAGTTTCAGTGAGTGTCAGAGAGTGTGAGAGAGTGTCAGAGAGTGATAGTGAGTGTCAGAGAGTGATAGTGAGTGTCTGAGAGTGATGTAGAGTGTCAGAGAGTGTCAGAGAGAGTGAGAGAGTGTCAGAGAGAGATAGAGAGTGTCAGAGAGTGATAGTGAGTGTCTACGAGTGTCTGAGAGTGATAGAGAGTGTCAGAGAGTGTCAGAGAGTATTAGAGAGTGTCAGAGAGTGTGAGAGAGTGTGAGAGAGTGTCAGAGAGTGATAGTGAGTGTCTGAGAGTGTCAGAGAGTGATAGTGAGTGTCTGAGAGTGTCAGAGAGTGATAGTGAGTGTCTGAGAGTGTCAGAGAGTGTCAGAGAGTGATAGAGAGTGTCAGAGAGTGATAGTGAGTACCAGCGAGTGTCAGAGAGTGTCAGAGAGTATCAGAGAGTGATAGAGAGTGTCAGAGAGTGATAGTGAGTGTCTGAGAGTGTCAGAAAGTGTCAGAGTATGTCAGAGATTGATAGAGAGTGTCAGAGAGTGATAGTGAGTGTCAGAGAGTGATAGTGAGTGTCAGAGAGTGTCTGAGAGTGACAGTGAGTGTCTCTGAGTGTCAGAGTGTGTCAGAGAGTGATAGAGAGTGTCAGAGAGTGATAGAGAGTTACAGAGAGTGTCAGAGAGTGATAGAGAGTTACAGAGAGTGACACTGAGTGTCTCTGAGTGTCAGAGTGTGTCAGAGCGTGTCAGAGAGTGATAGTGATTGTCTGAGAGTGTCAGAGAGTGTCAGAGAGTGACACTGAGTGTCTGAGAGTGTCAGAGTGTGTCAGAGAGCGATAGACATTGATAGAGAGTGTCAGAGAGAGTCAGAGAGTGACACTGAATGTCTGCGAGTGTCAGAGTGTGTCAGAGAGTGACAGAGAGTATCAGAGCGTATCAGAGAGTGATAGTGAGTGTCAGAGAGTATCAGAGAGTGATAGTGAATGGCTGAGAGTGTCTGAGAGTGTCAGAGAGTGTCAGAGAGTGATAGAGAGTTTCAGAGAGTGTCAGAGAGTGTGAGAGAGTGTCAGAGAGTGATAGTGAGAGTGTCAGAGAGTGTCAGAGAGTGTCAGAGAGTGTCAGAGAGTGTCAGAGAGTGTTAGAGAGTGTTGGAGAGTGTCAGAGAAAGTCAGAGAGTGATAGGGAGTGTCAGAGAGTGATAGTGACTGTCCGAGAGTGTCAGAGAGTGTCAAGGTATGTCAGAGATTGATAGAGAGTGTCAGAGAGTGATAGTGAGTGTCCGAGAGTGTCAGAGAGTGTCAGAGTATGTCAGATATTGATAGAGAGTGTCAGAGAGTGATAGAGAGTGTCAGAGAGTGATAGTGAGTGTCAGAGAGTGTCTGAGAGTGACAGTGAGTGTCTCTGAGTGTCAGAGTGTGTCAGAGAGTGATAGAGAGTGATAGAGTGTTTCAGAGAGTGTCAGAGAGTGATAGTGATTGTCTGAGAGTGTCAGAGAGTGACACTGAGTGTCTGAGAGTGTCAGAGTGTGTCAGAGAGTGATAGTGAGTGTCTGAGAGTGATGTAGAGTGTCAGAGAGTGTCAGAGAGAGTGAGAGAGTGTCAGAGAGAGATAGAGAGTGTCAGAGAGTGATAGTGAGTGTCTACGAGTGTCTGAGAGTGATAGAGAGTGTCAGAGAGTGTCAGAGAGTATTAGAGAGTGTCAGAGAGTGTGAGAGAGTGTGAGAGAGTGTCAGAGAGTGATAGTGAGTGTCTGAGAGTGTCAGAGAGTGATAGAGAGTGTCAGAGAGTGATAGAGAGTGTCAGAGAGAGATAGAGAGTTTCAGTGAGTGTCAGAGAGTGTGAGAGAGTGTCAGAGAGTGATAGTGAGTGTCAGAGAGTGATAGTGAGTGTCTGAGAGTGATGTAGAGTGTCAGAGAGTGTCAGAGAGAGTGAGAGAGTGTCAGAGAGAGATAGAGAGTGTCAGAGAGTGATAGTGAGTGTCTACGAGTGTCTGAGAGTGATAGAGAGTGTCAGAGAGTGTCAGAGAGTATTAGAGAGTGTCAGAGAGTGTGAGAGAGTGTGAGAGAGTGTCAGAGAGTGATAGTGAGTGTCTGAGAGTGTCAGAGAGTGATAGTGAGTGTCTGAGAGTGTCAGAGAGTGATAGTGAGTGTCTGAGAGTGTCAGAGAGTGTCAGAGAGAGATAGAGAGTGTCAGAGAGTGATAGTGACTACCAGCGAGTGTCAGAGAGTGTCAGAGAGTATCAGAGAGTGATAGAGAGTGTCAGAGAGTGATAGTGAGTGTCTGAGAGTGTCAGAAAGTGTCAGAGTATGTCAGAGATTGATAGAGAGTGTCAGAGAGTGATAGTGAGTGTCAGAGAGTGATAGTGAGTGTCAGAGAGTGTCTGAGAGTGACAGTGAGTGTCTCTGAGTGTCAGAGTGTGTCAGAGAGTGATAGAGAGTGTCAGAGAGTGATAGAGAGTTACAGAGAGTGTCAGAGAGTGATAGAGAGTTACAGAGAGTGACACTGAGTGTCTCTGAGTGTCAGAGTGTGTCAGAGCGTGTCAGAGAGTGATAGTGATTGTCTGAGAGTGTCAGAGAGTGTCAGAGAGTGACACTGAGTGTCTGAGAGTGTCAGAGTGTGTCAGAGAGCGATAGACATTGATAGAGAGTGTCAGAGAGAGTCAGAGAGTGACACTGAATGTCTGCGAGTGTCAGAGTGTGTCAGAGAGTGACAGAGTGTATCAGAGCGTATCAGAGAGTGATAGTGAGTGTCAGAGAGTATCAGAGAGTGATAGTGAATGGCTGAGAGTGTCTGAGAGTGTCAGAGAGTGTCAGAGAGTGATAGAGAGTTTCAGAGAGTGTCAGAGAGTGTGAGAGAGTGTCAGAGAGTGATAGTGAGAGTGTCAGAGAGTGTCAGAGAGTGTCAGAGAGTGTTAGAGAGTGTTGGAGAGTGTCAGAGAAAGTCAGAGAGTGATAGGGAGTGTCAGAGAGTGATAGTGACTGTCCGAGAGTGTCAGAGAGAGTCAAGGTATGTCAGAGATTGATAGAGAGTGTCAGAGAGTGATAGTGAGTGTCCGAGAGTGTCAGAGAGTGTCAGAGTATGTCAGATATTGATAGAGAGTGTCAGAGAGTGATAGAGAGTGTCAGAGAGTGATAGTGAGTGTCAGAGAGTGTCTGAGAGTGACAGTGAGTGTCTCTGAGTGTCAGAGTGTGTCAGAGAGTGATAGAGAGTGATAGAGTGTTTCAGAGAGTGTCAGAGAGTGATAGTGATTGTCTGAGAGTGTCAGAGAGTGACACTGAGTGTCTGAGAGTGTCAGAGTGTGTCAGAGAGTGATAGTGAGTGTCTGAGAGTGATGTAGAGTGTCAGAGAGTGTCAGAGAGAGTGAGAGAGTGTCAGAGAGAGATAGAGAGTGTCAGAGAGTGATAGTGAGTGTCTACGAGTGTCTGAGAGTGATAGAGAGTGTCAGAGAGTGTCAGAGAGTATTAGAGAGTGTCAGAGAGTGTGAGAGAGTGTGAGAGAGTGTCAGAGAGTGATAGTGAGTGTCTGAGAGTGTCAGAGAGTGATAGTGAGTGTCTGAGAGTGTCAGAGAGTGATAGTGAGTGTCTGAGAGTGTCAGAGAGTGTCAGAGAGTGATAGAGAGTGTCAGAGAGTGATAGTGAGTACCAGCGAGTGTCAGAGAGTGTCAGAGAGTATCAGAGAGTGATAGAGAGTGTCAGAGAGTGATAGTGAGTGTCTGAGAGTGTCAGAGAGTGTCAGAGAGTGACAGAGAGTGTCAGAGAGTATCAGAGAGTGATAGTGAGTGTCAGAGAGTATCAGAGAGTGATAGTGAGTGGCTGAGAGTGTCTGAGAGTGTCAGAGAGTGTCAGAGAGTGTCAGAGAGTGTGAGAGTGTGTCAGAGAGTGTCAGAGAGTGATAGTGAGTGTCTGAGAGTGTCAGAGAGTGTCAGAGAGTGATAGAGAGTGTCAGAGAGTGATAGTGAGTGTCTGAGGGTGTCTGAGAGTGATAGAGAGTGTCTGAGAGTGATAGAGACTGTCAGAGAGTGATAGTGAGTGTCAGAGAGAGTCAGACATAGATCGAGAGTGTCAGAGAGTGATAGTGAGTGTCAGAGAGTATCAGGGAGTGATAGTGAGTGTCTGAGAGTGATAGTGAGTGTCAGAGAGTGTCAGAGGTGTCAGAGAGTGATAGTGAGTGTCTGAGAGTGTCTGAGAGTGATAGAGAGTGTCAGAGAGTGTCAGAGAATATTAGAGAGTGTCAGAGAGTGTGAGAGAGTGTGAGAGAGTGTCAGAGAGTGATGGAGAGTGTCAGCGGGTGTCAGAGAGTGATAGAGAGTGTCAGAGAGAGATAGAGAGTTTCAGTGAGTGTCAGAGAGTGTGAGAGAGTGTCAGAGAGTGATAGTGAGTGTCAGAGAGTGATAGTGAGTGTCTGAGAGTGTTAGAGAGTGTCAGAGAGTGTGAGAGAGTGTCAGAGAGAGATAGAGAGTGTCAGAGTGTGATAGTGAGTGTCTGAGAGTGTCTGAGAGTGATAGAGAGTGTCACAGAGTGATAGAGAGTGTCAGACAGTGTGAGAGAGTGTCAGAGAGTGATAGTGAGTGTCTGAGAGTGTCAGAGAGTGATAGAGATTGTCAGAGAGTGATAGAGAGAGTCAGAGAGTGATAGTGAGTGCCATCGAGTGTCTGAGAGTGTCAGAGTGTGTGAGAGAGTGTCAGAGAGTGTTAGTGAGGGTCTGAGAGTGTCAGAGAGTGATAGAGAGTGTCAGAGAGTGATAGAGAGTGTCAGAGAGTGATAGTGAGTGCCAGCGAGTGTCAGAGAGTGTCAAAGAGTGTCATGAGTGATAGAGAGTGTCAGAGAGTGATATTGAGTGTCAGAGAGTATCAGAGAGTGATAGTGAGCGTCAGAGAGTATCAGAGAGTGATAGTGAGTGTCTGAGAGTGTCAGAGAGTGTCAGAGAGTGATAGAGAGTGTCAGAGAGTGATAGTGAGTGTGTCAGAGAATGTCAGACAGTGATAGTGAGTGTCTGAGAGTGATAGTGAGTGTCAGAGAGTGTCAGAGAGTGTCAGAGAGTGTTAGAGAGTGTTAGAGTGTGTCAGAGAGTGTCAGAGAGTGTCAGAGAGTGTTAGGGAGTGTCAGAGAGTGATAGTGAGTGTCCGAGAGTGTCAGAGAGAGTCAGAGTATGTCAGAGATTGATAGAGAGTGTCAGAGAGTGATAGAGTGTGTCAGAGAGTGTCAGAGAGTGATAGTGATTGTCTGAGAGTGTCAGAGAGTGTCAGAGGGTGTCAGAGAGTGATAGAGAGTAATAGAGAGTGTCAGAGAGAGTCAGAGAGTGACACTCAGTGTCTGAGAGTATCAGAGTGTGTCAGAGAGTGATTGAGAGTGATAGTGAGTGTCAGAGAGTGTCAGAATGTGATAGTGCGTGTCAGAGCGTGACAGAGAGTGTCAGAGAGTATCAGAGAGTGTCAGAGAGTGATAGAGAGTGTCAGAGAGTGTCAGAGAGTATAGAGAGTGTCTGAGAGTGATAGAGACTTTCAGAGAGTGATAGTGAGTGTCAGAGTGTGATAGTGAGTGTCTGAGAGTGATAGAGACTGTCAGAGAGTGTCAGAGAGTGTGAGAGAGTGTCAGAGAGAGATAGAGAGTGTCAGAGAGTGATAGTGAGTGTCTGAGAGTTTCTGAGAGTGATAGAGAGTGTCAGAGAGTGTCAGAGAGTATTAGAGAGTGTCAGAGAGTGTGAGAGAGTGTCAGAGAGTGTCAGAGTGTGATAGTGAGTGTCTGAGAGTGTCAGAGAGTGTCAGAGAGTGATAGAGAGTGTCAGAGAGTGATAGTGAGTGCCAGCGAGTGTCAGAGGGTGTCAGAGAGTGTCAGAGAGTGTCAGAGAGTGATAGAGAGTGTCAGAGAGTGATAGTGAGTGCCAGCGAGTGTCAGAGGGTGTCAGAGAGTGTCAGAGAGTGTCAGAGAGTGATAGAGAGTGTCAGAGAGTGATAGTGAGTGTCTGAGGGTGTCTGAGAGTGATAGAGAGTGTCTGAGAGTGATAGAGACTGTCAGAGAGTGATAGTGAGTGTCAGAGAGTGTCAGACATAGATCGAGAGTGTCAGAGAGTGATAGTGAGTGTCAGAGAGTATCAGGGAGTGATAGTGAGTGTCTGAGAGTGATAGTGAGTGTCAGAGAGTGTCAGAGGTGTCAGAGTGTGATAGTGAGTGTCTGAGAGTGTCTGAGAGTGATAGAGAGTGTCAGAGAGTGTCAGAGAGTATTAGAGAGTGTCAGAGAGTGTGAGAGAGTGTGAGAGAGTGTCAGAGAGTGATAGAGAGTGTCAGCGGGTGTCAGAGAGTGATAGAGAGTGTCAGAGAGAGATAGAGAGTTTCAGTGAGTGTCAGAGAGTGTGAGAGAGTGACACTGAGTGTCTGCGAGTGTCAGAGTGTGTCAGAGAGTGACAGAGAGTGTCAGAGCGTATCAGAGAGTGATAGTGAGTGTCAGAGAGTATCAGAGAGAGATAGAGAGTGTCAGAGAGTGATAGTGAGTGTCTGAGAGTGTCTGAGAGTGTCAGAGAGTGATAGAGAGTGTCAGAGAGTGATAGAGAGTGTCAGAGAGAGATAGAGAGTTTCAGTGAGTGTCAGAGAGTGTGAGAGAGTGTCAGAGAGTGTCAGAGAGAGTGAGAGAGTGTCAGAGAGAGATAGAGAGTGTCAGAGAGTGATAGTGAGTGTCTACGAGTGTCTGAGAGTGATAGAGAGTGTCAGAGAGTGTCAGAGAGTATTAGAGAGTGTCAGAGAGTGTGAGAGAGTGTGAGAGAGTGTCAGAGAGTGATAGTGAGTGTCAGAGAGTGATAGTGAGTACCAGCGAGTGTCAGAGAGTGTCAGAGAGTATCAGAGAGTGATAGAGAGTGTCAGAGAGTGATAGTGAGTGTCTGAGAGTGTCAGAAAGTGTCAGAGTATGTCAGAGATTGATAGAGAGTGTCAGAGAGTGATAGTGAGTATCAGAGAGTGATAGTGAGTGTCAGAGAGTGTCTGAGAGTGACAGTGAGTGTCTCTGAGTGTGAGAGTGTGTCAGAGAGTGATAGAGAGTGTCAGAGAGTGATAGAGAGTTACAGAGAGTGTCAGAGAGTGATAGAGAGTTACAGAGAGTGACACTGAGTGTCTCTGAGTGTCAGAGTGTGTCAGAGAGTGATCGAGAGTGATAGAGTGTGTCAGAGCGTGTCAGAGAGTGATAGTGATTGTCTGAGAGTGTCAGAGAGTGTCAGAGAGTGACACTGAGTGGCTGAGAGTGTCTGAGAGTGTCAGAGAGTGTCAGAGAGTGATAGAGAGTTTCAGAGAGTGTCAGAGAGTGTGAGAGAGTGTCAGAGAGTGATAGTGAGAGTGTCAGAGAGTGTCAGAGAGTGTCAGAAAGTGTCAGAGAGTGTTAGAGAGTGTTGCAGAGTGTCAGAGAAAGTCTGAGAGTGATAGGGAGTGTCAGAGAGTGATAGTGACTGTCCGAGAGTGTCAGAGAGTGTCAAGGTATGTCAGAGATTGATAGAGAGTGTCAGAGAGTGATAGTCAGTGTCCGAGAGTGTCAGAGAGTGTCACAGTATGTCAGATATTGATAGAGAGTGTCAGAGAGTGATAGAGAGTGTCAGAGAGTGATAGTGAGTGTCAGAGAGTGTCTGAGAGTGACAGTGAGTGTCTCTGAGTGTCAGAGTGTGTCAGAGAGTGATAGAGAGTGATAGAGTGTGTCAGAGAGTGTCAGAGAGTGATAGTGATTGTCTGAGAGTGTCAGAGAGTGACACTGAGTGTCTGAGAGTGTCAGAGTGTGTCAGAGAGTGATAGAGAGTGATAGAGAGTGTCAGAGAGAGTCAGAGAGTGACACTGAGTGTCTGAGAGTGTCAGAGTGTGTCAGAGAGTGACAGAGAGTGTCAGAGAGTATCAGAGAGTGATAGTGAGTGTCAGAGAGTATCAGAGAGTGATAGTGAGTGGCTGAGAGTGTCTGAGAGTGTCAGAGAGTGTCAGAGAGTGATAGAGAGTGTCAGAGAGTGTCGGAGAGTGATAGAGAGTGTCAGAGAGAGATAGAGAGTTTCAGAGAGTGTCAGAGAGTGTGAGAGAGTGTCAGACAGTGTGAGAGAGTGTCGGAGAGTGATAGTGAGAGTCAGAGAGTGACAGTGAGTGTCTGAGAGTGTCTGAGAGTGATAGAGAGTGATAGAGAGTGATAGAGAGTGTCAGAGATTGATAGAGAGTATCAGAGAGTGATAGTGTGTGTCAGAGAGTATCAGAGAGTGATAGTGAGTGTCTGAGAGTGTCAGAGAGTGTCAGAGGTTGTCAGCGGTTGTCAGAGAGTGATAGTGAGTGTATGAGAATGTCTGAGAGTGTCAGAGAGTGTCAGAGAGAGTTAGAGAGGGACAGAGAGTGTTAGAGAGAGATAGAGAGTGTCAGAGAGTGATAGCGAGTGTCAGAGAGTTTCTGAGAGTGATAGAGAGTGTCAGAGAGGGTCAGAGAGTATTAGAGAGTGTCAGAGAGTGTGAGAGAGTGTGAAAGAGTGTCAGAGAGTGATAGTGAGTGTCAGAGAGTGATAGTGAGTGTCTGAGAGTGTCAGAGAGTGTCAGAGAGTGATAGAGAGTGTCAGAGAGTGATAGTGAGTGCCAGCGAGTGTCAGAGAGTGTCAGAGAGTGTCAGAAAGTGATAGAGAGTGTCAGAGAGTGATAGAGAGTGTCAGAGAGTGATAGAGAGTGTCTGAGAGTGATAGAGACTGTCAGAGAGTGATAGTGAGTGTCAGAGAGTGTCAGACATAGATCGAGAGTGTCAGAGAGTGATAGTGAGTGTCAGAGAGTGTCAGAGCGTGTCAGAGATTGATAGAGAGTATCAGAGAGTGATAGTGAGTGTCAGAGAGTATCAGAGAGTGATAGTGAGTTTCCGAGAGTGTCAGAGAGTGTTAGAGAGAGATAGAGAGTTTCAGAGAGTGATAGCGAGTGTCAGAGAGTGTCAGAGAGTGTCAGAGATTGATAGAGAGTATCAGAGAGTGATAGTGAGTGTCAGAGAGTATCAGAGAGTGATAGTGAGTGTCCGAGAGTGTCAGAGAGTGTCAGGGAGAGTCAGAGAGTGTCAGAGAGTGTCAGAGATTGATAGAGAGTATCAGAGAGTGATAGTGTGTGTCAGAGAGTATCAGAGAGTGATAGTGAGTGTCCGAGAGTGTCAGAGAGTGTCAGGGAGAGTCAGAGAGTGTCAGAGAGTGTCAGAGAGTGTCAGACAGTGATAGAGAGTTTCAGAGACAGACAGAGAGTGTCAGAGAGTATCAGAGAGTGATAGTGAGTGTCAGAGAGTATCAGAGAGTGATAGTGAGTGGCTGAGAGTGTCTGAGAGTGTCAGAGAGTGTCAGAGAGTGATAGAGAGTGTCAGAGAGTGTCGGAGAGTGATAGAGAGTGTCAGAGAGAGATAGAGAGTTTCAGAGAGTGTCAGAGAGTGTGAGAGAGTGTCAGACAGTGTGAGAGAGTGTCGGAGAGTGATAGTGAGTGTCAGAGAGTGACAGTGAGTGTCTGAGAGTGTCTGAGAGTGATAGAGAGTGATAGAGAGTGATAGAGAGTGTCAGAGATTGATAGAGAGTATCAGAGAGTGATAGTGTGTGTCAGAGAGTATCAGAGAGTGATAGTGAGTGTCTGAGAGTGTCAGAGAGTGTCAGAGGTTGTCAGCGGTTGTCAGAGAGTGATAGTGAGTGTATGAGAATGTCTGAGAGTGTCAGAGAGTGTCAGAGAGAGTTAGAGAGGGACAGAGAGTGTTAGAGAGAGATAGAGAGTGTCAGAGAGTGATAGCGAGTGTCAGAGAGTTACTGAGAGTGATAGAGAGTGTCAGAGAGGGTCAGAGAGTATTAGAGAGTGTCAGAGAGTGTGAGAGAGTGTGAAAGAGTGTCAGAGAGTGATAGTGAGTGTCAGAGAGTGATAGTGAGTGTCTGAGAGTGTCAGAGAGTGTCAGAGAGTGATAGAGAGTGTCAGAGAGTGATAGTGAGTGCCAGCGAGTGTCAGAGAGTGTCAGAGAGTGTCAGAAAGTGATAGAGAGTGTCAGAGAGTGATAGAGAGTGTCAGAGAGTGATAGAGAGTGTCTGAGAATGATAGAGACTGTCAGAGAGTGATAGTGAGTGTCAGAGAGTGTCAGACATAGATCGAGAGTGTCAGAGAGTGATAGTGAGTGTCAGAGAGTGTCAGAGAGTGTCAGAGATTGATAGAGAGTATCAGAGAGTGATAGTGAGTGTCAGAGAGTATCAGAGAGTGATAGTGAGTTTCCGAGAGTGTCAGAGAGTGTTAGAGAGAGATAGAGAGTTTCAGAGAGTGATAGCGAGTGTCAGAGAGTGTCAGAGAGTGTCAGAGATTGATAGAGAGTATCAGAGAGTGATAGTGAGTGTCAGAGAGTATCAGAGAGTGATAGTGAGTGTCCGAGAGTGTCAGAGAGTGTCAGGGAGAGTCAGAGAGTGTCAGAGAGTGTCAGAGATTGATAGAGAGTATCAGAGAGTGATAGTGTGTGTCAGAGAGTATCAGAGAGTGATAGTGAGTGTCCGAGAGTGTCAGAGAGTGTCAGGGAGAGTCAGAGAGTGTCAGAGAGTGTCAGAGAGTGTCAGACAGTGATAGAGAGTTTCAGAGACAGACAGAGAGTTTCAGAGAATCTCAGAGAGTGATAGCGAGTGTCAGAGAGTGTCAGAGAGTGTCAGAGATTGATAGAGAGTATCAGAGAGTGATAGTGAGTGTCAGAGAGTATCAGAGAGTGATAGTGAGTGTCCAAGAGTGTCAGAGAGTGTCAGGGAGAGTCAGAGAGTGTCAGAGAGTGTCAGAGAGTGATAGAGAGTTTCAGAGACTGACAGAGAGTTTCAGAGAATCTCAGAGAGTGTGAGAGAGTGTCAGAGAGTGATAGTGAGTGTCAGAGAGTGATAGTGAGTGTCTGAGAGTGATAGAGATTGTCAGAGAGTGTGAGAGATTGTCAGAGAGTGATAGAGAGAGTCAGAGAGTGATAGTGAGTGCCAGCGAGTGTCAGAGAGTGTCAGAGAGTGTGAGAGAGTGTCAGAGAGTGATAGTGAATGTCTGAGAGTGTCAGAGAGTGATAGAGAGTGTCAGAGAGTGATAGTGAGTGTCTGAGATTGTCTGAGAGTGATAGAGATTGTCAGAGAGTGATAGAGAGAGTCAGAGAGTGATAGTGAGTGCCAGCGAGTGTCAGAGAGTGTCAGAGAGTGTGAGAGAGTGTCAGAGAGTGATAGTGAATGTCTGAGAGTGTCAGAGAGTGATAGAGAGTGTCAGAGAGTGATAGTGAGTGCCAGCGAGTGTCAGAGAGTGTCAGAGAGTATCAGAGAGTGATAGTGAGCGTCAGAGAGTATCAGAGAGTGATAGTGAGTGTCCGAGAGTGTCAGAGAGTTTCAGAGAGTGATAGACAGTGTCAGACAGTGTCAGAGAGTGATAGAGAGTGTCAGAGAAGATAGAGAGTTTCAGAGAGTGTGAGAGAGTGTCAGAGAGTGATAGTGAGTGTCAGAGAGTGATAGTGAGTGTCTGAGAGTGTCTGAGAGTGATAGAGAGTGTCTGAGAGTGATAGAGACTGTCAGAGAGTGATAGTGAGTGTCAGAGAGTGTCAGAGATAGATAGAGAGTGTCAGAAGGTGATAGTGATTGTCAGAGAGTATCAGAGAGTTGTAGTGATTGTCTGAGAGTGATAGTGAGTGTCAGAGAGTGTCAGAGAGTTACAGAGAGTGACACTGAGTGTCTCTGAGTGTCAGAGTGTGTCAGATAGTGATAGAGAGTTACAGAGAGTGTCAGAGAGTGATAGAGAGTTACAGAGAGTGACACTGAGTGTCTCTGAGTGTCAGAGTGTGTCAGAGAGTGATAGAGAGTGATAGAGTGTGTCAGAGAGTGTCAGAGAGTGATAGTGATTGTCAGAGAGTGTCAGAGAGTGACACTGAATGTCTGAGAGTGTCAGAGTGTGTCAGAGAGCGATAGACATTGATAGAGAGTGTCAGAGAGAGTCAGAGAGTGACACTGAGAGTCTGCGAGTGTCAGAGTGTGTCAGAGAGTGACAGAGAGTGTCAGAGAGTATCAGAGAGTGATAGTGAGTGGCTGAGAGTGTCTGAGAGTGTCAGAGAGTGTCAGAGAGTGATAGAGAGTTTAAGAGAGTGTCAGAGAGTGTGAGAGAGTGTCAGAGAGTGATAGTGAGAGTGTCAGAGAGTGTCAGAGAGTGTCAGAGAGTGTTAGAGAGTGTTGGAGAGTGTGAGAGAAAGTCAGAGAGTGATAGGGAGTGTCAGAGAGTGATAGTGAGTGTCCGAGAGTGTCAGAGAGTGTCAAGGTATGTCAGAGATTGATAGAGAGTGTCAGAGAGTGATAGTGAGTGTCCGAGAGTGTCAGAGAGTGTCAGAGTATGTCAGATATTGATAGAGAGTGTCAGAGAGTGATAGAGAGTGTCAGAGAGTGATAGTGAGTGTCAGAGAGTGTCTGAGAGTGACAGTGAGTGTCTCGGAGTGTCAGAGTGTGTCAGAGAGTGATAGAGAGTGATAGAGTGTGTCAGAGAGTGTCAGAGAGTGATAGTGATTGTCTGAGAGTGTCAGAGTGTGTCAGCGAGTGACAGAGAGTGTCAGAGAGTATCAGAGAGTGATAGTGAGTGTCAGAGAGTATCAGAGAGTGATAGTGAGTGTCAGAGAGTGTCTGAGAGTGTCAGAGAGTGTCAGAGAGTGATAGAGAGTGTCAGAGAGTGTCAGAGAGTGATAGAGAGTGTCAGAGAGAGATAGAGAGTTTCAGAGAGTGTCAGAGAGTGTGAGAGAGTGTCAGACAGTGTGAGAGAGTGTCGGAGAGTGATAGTGAGTGTCAGAGAGTGACAGTGAGTGTCTGAGAGTGTCTGAGAGTGATAGAGAGTGATAGAGAGTGATAGAGAGTGTCAGAGATTGATAGAGAGTATCAGAGAGTGATAGTGTGTGTCAGAGAGTATCAGAGAGTGATAGTGAGTGTCTGAGAGTGTCAGAGAGTGTCAGAGGTTGTCAGCGGTTGTCAGAGAGTGATAGTGAGTGTATGAGAATGTCTGAGAGTGTCAGAGAGTGTCAGAGAGAGTTGGAGAGGGACAGAGAGTGTTAGAGAGAGATAGAGAGTGTCAGAGAGTGATAGCGAGTGTCAGAGAGTTTCTGAGAGTGATAGAGAGTGTCAGAGAGGGTCAGAGAGTATTAGAGAGTGTCAGAGAGTGTGAGAGAGTGTCAGAGAGTGTCAGAGAGTGATAGTGAGTGTCTGAGAGTGTCAGAGAGTGTCAGAGAGTGATAGAGATTGTCAGAGAGTGATAGTGAGTGCCAGCGAGTGTCAGAGATTGTCAGAGAGTGTCAGAGAGTGATAGAGAGTGTCAGAGAGTGATAGTGAGTGTCTGAGAGTGTCTGAGAGAGATAGAGAGTGTCTGCGAGTGATAGAGACTGTCAGAGAGTGATAGTGAGTGTCAGAGAGTGTCAGACATAGATCGAGAGTGTCAGAGAGTGATAGTGAGTGTCAGAGAGTGTCAGAGAGTGTCAGAGATTGATAGAGAGTATCAGAGAGTGATAGTGAGTGTCAGAGAGTATCAGAGAGTGATAGTGAGTGTCCGAGAGTGTCAGAGAGTGTTACAGAGAGATAGAGAGATTCAGAGAGTGATAGCGAGTGTCAGAGAGTGTCAGAGAGTGTCAGAGATTGATAGAGAGTATCAGAGAGTGATAGTGAGTGTCAGAGAGTATCAGAGAGTGATAGTGAGTGTCCAAGAGTGTCAGAGAGTGTCAGGGAGAGTCAGAGAGTGTCAGAGAGTGTCAGAGAGTGATAGAGAGTTTCAGAGACTGACAGAGAGTTTCAGAGAATCTCAGAGAGTGTGAGAGAGTGTCAGAGAGTGATAGTGAGTGTCAGAGAGTGATAGTGAGTGTCTGAGAGTGATAGAGATTGTCAGAGAGTGTGAGAGATTGTCAGAGAGTGATAGAGAGAGTCAGAGAGTGATAGTGAGTGCCAGCGAGTGTCAGAGAGTGTCAGAGAGTGTGAGAGAGTGTCAGAGAGTGATAGTGAATGTCTGAGAGTGTCAGAGAGTGATAGAGAGTGTCAGAGAGTGATAGTGAGTGTCTGAGATTGTCTGAGAGTGATAGAGATTGTCAGAGAGTGATAGAGAGAGTCAGAGAGTGATAGTGAGTGCCAGCGAGTGTCAGAGAGTGTCAGAGAGTGTGAGAGAGTGTCAGAGAGTGATAGTGAATGTCTGAGAGTGTCAGAGAGTGATAGAGAGTGTCAGAGAGTGATAGTGAGTGCCAGCGAGTGTCAGAGAGTGTCAGAGAGTATCAGAGAGTGATAGTGAGCGTCAGAGAGTATCAGAGAGTGATAGTGAGTGTCCGAGAGTGTCAGAGAGTTTCAGAGAGTGATAGACAGTGTCAGACAGTGTCAGAGAGTGATAGAGAGTGTCAGAGAAGATAGAGAGTTTCAGAGAGTGTGAGAGAGTGTCAGAGAGTGATAGTGAGTGTCAGAGAGTGATAGTGAGTGTCTGAGAGTGTCTGAGAGTGATAGAGAGTGTCTGAGAGTGATAGAGACTGTCAGAGAGTGATAGTGAGTGTCAGAGAGTGTCAGAGATAGATAGAGAGTGTCAGAAGGTGATAGTGATTGTCAGAGAGTATCAGAGAGTTGTAGTGATTGTCTGAGAGTGATAGTGAGTGTCAGAGAGTGTCAGAGAGTTACAGAGAGTGACACTGAGTGTCTCTGAGTGTCAGAGTGTGTCAGATAGTGATAGAGAGTTACAGAGAGTGTCAGAGAGTGATAGAGAGTTACAGAGAGTGACACTGAGTGTCTCTGAGTGTCAGAGTGTGTCAGAGAGTGATAGAGAGTGATAGAGTGTGTCAGAGAGTGTCAGAGAGTGATAGTGATTGTCAGAGAGTGTCAGAGAGTGACACTGAATGTCTGAGAGTGTCAGAGTGTGTCAGAGAGCGATAGACATTGATAGAGAGTGTCAGAGAGAGTCAGAGAGTGACACTGAGAGTCTGCGAGTGTCAGAGTGTGTCAGAGAGTGACAGAGAGTGTCAGAGAGTATCAGAGAGTGATAGTGAGTGGCTGAGAGTGTCTGAGAGTGTCAGAGAGTGTCAGAGAGTGATAGAGAGTTTAAGAGAGTGTCAGAGAGTGTGAGAGAGTGTCAGAGAGTGATAGTGAGAGTGTCAGAGAGTGTCAGAGAGTGTCAGAGAGTGTTAGAGAGTGTTGGAGAGTGTGAGAGAAAGTCAGAGAGTGATAGGGAGTGTCAGAGAGTGATAGTGAGTGTCCGAGAGTGTCAGAGAGTGTCAAGGTATGTCAGAGATTGATAGAGAGTGTCAGAGAGTGATAGTGAGTGTCCGAGAGTGTCAGAGAGTGTCAGAGTATGTCAGATATTGATAGAGAGTGTCAGAGAGTGATAGAGAGTGTCAGAGAGTGATAGTGAGTGTCAGAGAGTGTCTGAGAGTGACAGTGAGTGTCTCGGAGTGTCAGAGTGTGTCAGAGAGTGATAGAGAGTGATAGAGTGTGTCAGAGAGTGTCAGAGAGTGATAGTGATTGTCTGAGAGTGTCAGAGTGTGTCAGCGAGTGACAGAGAGTGTCAGAGAGTATCAGAGAGTGATAGTGAGTGTCAGAGAGTATCAGAGAGTGATAGTGAGTGTCAGAGAGTGTCTGAGAGTGTCAGAGAGTGTCAGAGAGTGATAGAGAGTGTCAGAGAGTGTCAGAGAGTGATAGAGAGTGTCAGAGAGAGATAGAGAGTTTCAGAGAGTGTCAGAGAGTGTGAGAGAGTGTCAGACAGTGTGAGAGAGTGTCGGAGAGTGATAGTGAGTGTCAGAGAGTGACAGTGAGTGTCTGAGAGTGTCTGAGAGTGATAGAGAGTGATAGAGAGTGATAGAGAGTGTCAGAGATTGATAGAGAGTATCAGAGAGTGATAGTGTGTGTCAGAGAGTATCAGAGAGTGATAGTGAGTGTCTGAGAGTGTCAGAGAGTGTCAGAGGTTGTCAGCGGTTGTCAGAGAGTGATAGTGAGTGTATGAGAATGTCTGAGAGTGTCAGAGAGTGTCAGAGAGAGTTGGAGAGGGACAGAGAGTGTTAGAGAGAGATAGAGAGTGTCAGAGAGTGATAGCGAGTGTCAGAGAGTTTCTGAGAGTGATAGAGAGTGTCAGAGAGGGTCAGAGAGTATTAGAGAGTGTCAGAGAGTGTGAGAGAGTGTCAGAGAGTGTCAGAGAGTGATAGTGAGTGTCTGAGAGTGTCAGAGAGTGTCAGAGAGTGATAGAGATTGTCAGAGAGTGATAGTGAGTGCCAGCGAGTGTCAGAGATTGTCAGAGAGTGTCAGAGAGTGATAGAGAGTGTCAGAGAGTGATAGTGAGTGTCTGAGAGTGTCTGAGAGAGATAGAGAGTGTCTGCGAGTGATAGAGACTGTCAGAGAGTGATAGTGAGTGTCAGAGAGTGTCAGACATAGATCGAGAGTGTCAGAGAGTGATAGTGAGTGTCAGAGAGTGTCAGAGAGTGTCAGAGATTGATAGAGAGTATCAGAGAGTGATAGTGAGTGTCAGAGAGTATCAGAGAGTGATAGTGAGTGTCCGAGAGTGTCAGAGAGTGTTACAGAGAGATAGAGAGATTCAGAGAGTGATAGCGAGTGTCAGAGAGTGTCAGAGAGTGTCAGAGATTGATAGAGAGTATCAGAGAGTGATAGTGAGTGTCAGAGAGTATCAGAGAGTGATAGTGAGTGTCCGAGAGTGTCAGAGAGTGTCAGGGAGAGTCAGAGAGTGTCAGAGAGTGTCAGAGATTGATAGAGAGTATCAGAGAGTGATAGTGTGTGTCAGAGAGTATCAGAGAGTGATAGTGAGTGTCCGAGAGTGTCAGAGAGTGTCAGGGAGAGTCAGAGAGTGTCAGAGAGTGTCAGACAGTGATAGAGAGTTTCAGAGACAGACAGAGAGTTTCAGAGAATCTCAGAGAGTGATAGCGAGTGTCAGAGAGTGTCAGAGAGTGTCAGAGATTGATAGAGAGTATCAGAGAGTGATAGTGAGTGTCAGAGAGTATCAGAGAGTGATAGTGAGTGTCCGAGAGTGTCAGAGAGTGTCAGGGAGAGTCAGAGAGTGTCAGAGAGTGATAGAGAGTTTCAGAGACAGACAGAGAGTTTCAGAGAATCTCAGAGAGTGTGAGAGAGTGTCAGAGAGTGATAGTGAGTGTCAGAGAGTGATAGTGAGTGTCTGAGAGTTATAGAGAGTGTCAGAGAGTGTGAGAGATTGTCAGAGAGAGATAGAGAGTGTCAGAGAGTGATAGTGAGTGTCTGAGAGTGTCTGAGAGTGATAGAGAGTGTCACAGAGTGATAGAGAGTGTCAGACAGTGTGAGAGAGTGTCAGAGAGTGATAGTGAGTGTCTGAGAGTGTCAGAGAGTGATATAGATTGTCAGAGAGTGATAGAGAGAGTCAGAGAGTGATAGTGAGTGCCAGCGAGTGTCAGAGAGTGTCAGAGAGTGTGAGAGAGTGTCAGAGAGAGATAGTGAGTGTCTGAGAGTGTCAGAGAGTGATAGAGAGTGTCAGAGAGTGATAGTGAGTGCCAGCGAGTGTCAGAGAGTGTCAGAGAGTATCAGAGAGTGATAGTGAGCGTCAGAGAGTATCAGAGAGTGATAGTGAGTGTCCGAGAGTGTCAGAGAGTGTCAGAGAGTGTCAGAGAGTGATAGACAGTGTCAGAGAGTGATAGAGAGTGTCAGAGAAGATAGAGAGTTTCAGAGAGTGTGAGAGAGTGTCAGAGAGTGATAGTGAGTGTCAGAGAGTGATAGTGAGTGTCTGAGAGTGTCTGAGAGTGATAGAGAGTGTCTGAGAGTGATAGAGACTGTCAGAGAGTGATAGTGAGTGTCAGAGAGTGTCAGAGATAGATAGAGAGTGTCAGAGAGTGATAGTGAGTTTCAGAGCGTATCAGAGAGTTGTAGTGATTGTCTGAGAGTGATAGTGAGTGTCAGAGAGTGTCAGAGAGTGTCAGAGAGTGATAGTGAGAGTGTCAGAGAGTGTCAGAGAGTGTTATAGAATGTTAGAGTGTGTCAGTGAGTGTCAGAGAGTGATAGGGTGTGTCAGAGAGTGATAGTGAGTGTCCGAGAGTGTCAGAGAGTGTCAGAGATTGTCAGAAAGTGTCAGAGAGTGATAGAGAGTGTCAGAGAGAGATAGAGAGTTTCAGAGAGTGTCAGAATGTGTGAGAGAGTGTCAGAGAGTGATAGTGAGTGTCAGAGAGTGATAGTGAGTGTCTGAGAGTGATAGAGAGTGTCAGAGAGTGTGAGAGAGTGTCAGAGAGAGATAGAGAGTGTCAGAGAGTGATAGTGAGTGTCTGAGAGTGTCTGAGAGTGATAGAGAGTGTCACAGAGTGATAGAGAGTGTCAGAGAGTGAGAGAGAGTGTCAGAGAGTGATAGTGAGTGCCTGAGAGTGTCAGAGAGTGATAGAGATTGTCAGAGAGTGATAGAGAGAGTCAGAGAGTGATAGTGATTGCCAGCGAATGTCAGAGAGTGTCAGAGACTGTGAGAGAGTGTCAGAGAGTGATAGTGAGCGTCTGAGAGTGTCAGAGAGTGATAGTGAGTGTCAGAGAGTGATAGTGAGTGCCAGCGAGTGTCAGAGAGTGTCAGAGAGTGTCAGAGAGTGTCAGAGAGTGATAGAGAGTGTCAGAGAGTGATATTGAGTGTCAGAGAGTATCAGAGAGTGATAGTGAGCGTCAGAGAGTATCAGAGAGTGATAGTGAGTGTCTGAGAGTGTCAGAGAGTGTCAGAGAGTGATAGAGAGTGTCAGACAGTGTCAGAGAGTGATAGAGAATGTCAGAGAGATAGAGAGTTTCAGAGAGTGTGAGAGAGTGTCAGAGAGTGATAGTGAGTGTCAGAGAGTGATAGTGAGTGTCTGAGAGTGTCTGAGAGTGATAGAGAGTGTCTGAGAGTGATAGAGACTGTCAGAGAGTGATAGTGAGTGTCAGAGAGTGTCGGAGATAGATAGAGAGTGTCAGAGAGTGATAGTGAGTGTCAGAGAGTATCAGAGAGTTGTAGTGAGTGTCTGAGAGTGATAGTGAGTGTCAGAGAGTGTCAGAGAGTGTCAGAGAGTGTCAGAGAGTGATAGAGAGTGTGAGAGAGAGATAGAGAGTTTCAGAGTGTGTGAGAGAGTGTCAGAGAATGATAGTGAGTGTCAGAGAGTGATAGTGAGTGTCTGAGAGTGTCTGAGAGTGATAGAGAGTGTCTGAGAGTGATAGAGAGTGTCAGAGAGTGATAGTGAGTGTCAGAGAGTGTCAGAGATAGATAGAGAGTGTCAGAGAGTGATAGTGAGTGTCAGAGAGTATCAGAGAGTTGTAGTGAGTGTCTGAGAGTGATAGTGAGTGTCAGAGAGTGTCAGAGAGTGTCAGAGAGTGATAGTGAGAGTGTCAGAGAGTGTCAGAGAGTGTCAGAGAGTGTTAGAGTGTGTTAGAGTGTGTCTGAGAGTGTCAGAGAGAGTCAGAGAGTGATAGGGAGTGTCAGAGTGTTATAGTGAGTGTCCGAGAGTGTCAGAGAGTGTCAGAGTATGTCAGAGATTGATAGAGAGTGTCAGAGAGTGATAGAGTGTGTCAGAGAGTGTCAGAGAGTGATAGTGATTGTCTGAGAGTGTCAGAGAGTGTCAGAGGGTGACACTGAGTGTCTGAGAGTGTCAGAGTGTGTCACAGAGTGATAGAGAGTGATAGAGAGTGTCAGAGAGAGTCAGAGAGTGTTAGAGAGGGACAGAGAGTGTCAGAGAGAGATAGAGAGTGTCAGAGAGTGATAGTGAGTGTCAGAGAGTGTCAGAGAGTGTCAGAGATTGATAGAGAGTGTCAGAGAGTGATAGTGAGTGTCAGAGAGTATCAGAGAGTGATGGTGAGTGTCCGAGAGTGTCAGAGAGTGTCAGGGAGAGTCAGAGAGTGTCAGAGAGTGTCAGAGAGTGTCAGAAAGTGGTAGAGAGTTTCAGAGAGTGATATAGAGTGTCAGAGAGTTATCGAGACTGTCAGAGAGTGATAGTGAGAGTCAGAGAGTATCAGAGAGTGATAGTGTCAGAGAGTGTCAGAGAGTGTCAGAGAGTGATAGTGAGTGTATGAGAGTGTCAGAGAGTGTCAGAGAGTGATAGTGAGTGTCCGAGAGTGTCTGAGAATGTCAGAGAGTGTCAGAGCGTGATTGAGAGTGTCAGAGAGTGTCAGAGAGTGATAGTGAGTGACAGAGAGTGTCAGAGAGTGTCAGAGAGTGTCCGAGAGTGTCAGAGAGTGTCAGAGTGTGAAAGTGAGTGTCGGAGAGTGTCGGAGAGTGATAGAGAGTGTCAGAGAGTGATAGAGAGTGTCAGAAATTTTTAGTGAGTGTCAGAGAGTGTCAGAGAGTGATAGTGAGTGTCCGAGAGTGTCTGAGAATGTCAGAGAGAGTCAGAGAGTGAAGAGAGTGTCAGAGAGTGTCAGAGAGTGATAGTGAGTGTCAGAGAGTGTCCGAGAGTGTCAGAGAGTGTCAGAGAGTGTCAGAGAGTGATAGTGAGTGTCAGAGAGTGTCAGAGAGTGATAGTGATTGTCTGAGAGTTTCAGAGAGTGTCAGAGAGAGTCAGAGAGTGATAGAGATTGTCAGAGAGTGTCAGAGAGTGATAGTGATTGTCTGAGAGTGTCTGAGAGTGATAGTAAGTGTCTGAGAGTGTCAGAGAGTGATAGAGAGTGTCAGAGAGTGATAGTGAGTGTCAGAGAGTGTCATAGAGTGATAGAGAGTGCCAGAGAGTGTCAGAGAGTGTCAGAGAGTGTCAGAGAGTGATGGTGAGTGTCAGAGTGTTATACTGAGTGTCAGAGAGAATCAGAGAGTGATAGTGAGTGTCAGAGAGTGATAGTGAGTGTCTGAGAGTTTCAGAGAGTGTCAGAGAGTGTCAGAGAGTGATAGAGATTGTCAGAGAGTGTCAGAGAGTGATAGTGATTGTCTGAGAGTGTCAGAGAGTGATAGTAAGTGTCTGAGAGTGTCAGAGTGTGTCAGAGAGTGTCAGAGAGTGATAGAGATTGTCAGAGAGTGTCAGAGAGTGATAGTGATTGTCTGAGAGTGTCAGAGAGTGATAGTAAGTGTCTGAGAGTGTCAGAGAGTGATAGAGAGTGTCAGAGAGTGATAGTGAGTGTCAGAGAGTGTCATAGAGTGATAGAGAGTGCCAGAGAGTGTCAGAGAGTGTCAGAGAGTGTCAGAGAGTGATGGTGAGTGTCAGAGTGTTATACTGAGTGTCAGAGAGAATCAGAGAGTGATAGTGAGTGTCAGAGAGTGATAGTGAGTGTCTGAGAGTGATAGAGAGTGTCAGAGAGTGTGAGAGATTGTCAGAGAGTGATAGAGAGTGTCAGAGAGTGATAGTGAGTGTCTGAGAGTGTCTGAGAGTGATACAGAGTGTCTGAGAGTGATCGAGACTGTCAGAGAGTGATAGTGAGTGTCAGAGAGTGTCAGAGATAGATAGAGATTGTCAGAGAGTGATAGTGCGTGTCAGAGAGTATCAGAGAGTTGTAGTGAGTGTCTGAGAGTGATAGTGAGTGTCAGAGAGTGTCAGAGAGTGTCAGAGAGTGATAGAGAGTGTCAGAGAGAGATAGTGAGTGCCAGCGAGAGTCAGAGAGTGTCAGAGAGTGTCAGAGAGTGATAGAGAGTGTCAGAGAGTGATATTGACTGTCAGAGAGTATCAGAGAGTGATAGTGAGCGTCAGAGAGTATCAGAGAGTGATAGTGAGTGTCTGAGAGTGTCAGAGAGTGTCAGAGAGTGATAGAGGGTGTCAGACAGTGTCAGAGAGTGATAGAGAGTGTCAGAGAGAGATAGAGAGTTTCAGAGAGTGTGAGAGAGTGTCAGAGAGTGATAGTGAGTGTCAGAGAGTGATAGTGAGTGTCTGAGAGTGTCTGAGAGTGATAGAGAGTGTCTGAGAGTGATAGAGACTGTCAGAGAGTGATAGTGAGTGTCAGAGAGTGTCGGAGATAGATAGAGAGTGTCAGAGAGTGATAGTGAGTGTCAGAGAGTATCAGAGAGTTGTAGTGAGTGTCTGAGAGTGATAGTGAGTGTCAGAGAGTATCAGAGAGTGTCAGAGAGTGATAGAGTGTGTCAGAGAGAGATAGAGAGTTTCAGAGAGTGTCAGAGAGTGTCAGAGAGTGATAGTGAGTGTCAGAGATTGATAGTGAGTGTCTGAGAGTGTCTGAGAGTGATAGAGAGTGTCAGAGAGTGATAGAGACTGTCAGAGAGTGATAGTGAGTGTCAGAGAGTGTCAGAGATAGATAGAGAGTGTCAGAGAGTGATAGTGAGTGTCAGAGAGTATCAGAGAGTTGTAGTGAGTGTCTGAGAGTGATAGTGAGTGTCAGAGAGTGTCAGAGGTTGTCAGAGAGTGATAGTGAGAGTGTCAGAGAGTGTCAGAGAGTGTCAGAGAGTGTTAGAGTGTGTTAGAGTGTGTCAGAGAGTGTAAGAGAGTGTCAGAGAGTGATAGGGAGTGTCAGAGAGTTATAGTGAGTGTCCGAGAGTGTCAGAGAGTGTCAGAGTATGTCAGAGATTGATAGAGAGAGTCAGAGAGTGATAGAGTGTGTAAGAGAGTGTCAGAGAGTGATAGTGATTGTCTGAGAGTGTCAGAGAGTGTCAGAGGGTGACACTGAGTGTCTGAGAGTGTCAGAGTGTGTCACAGAGTGATAGAGAGTGATAGAGAGTGTCAGAGAGAGTCAGAGAGTGTTAGAGAGGGACAGAGAGTGTCAGAGAGAGATAGAGAGTGTCAGAGAGTGATAGTGAGTGTCAGAGAGTGTCAGAGAGTGTCAGAGATTGATAGAGAGTGTCAGAGAGTGATAGTGAGTGTCAGAGAGTATCAGAGAGTGATGGTGAGTGTCCGAGAGTGTCAGAGAGTGTCAGGGAGAGTCAGAGAGTGTCAGAGAGTGTCAGAGAGTGTCAGAAAGTGGTAGAGAGTTTCAGAGAGTGATATAGAGTGTCAGAGAGTTATCGAGACTGTCAGAGAGTGATAGTGAGAGTCAGAGAGTATCAGAGAGTGATAGTGTCAGAGAGTGTCAGAGAGTGTCAGAGAGTGATAGTGAGTGTATGAGAGTGTCAGAGAGTGTCAGAGAGTGATAGTGAGTGTCCGAGAGTGTCTGAGAATGTCAGAGAGTGTCAGAGCGTGATTGAGAGTGTCAGAGAGTGATAGTGAGTGACAGAGAGTGTCAGAGAGTGTCAGAGAGCGATATACATTGATAGAGAGTGTCAGAGAGAGTCAGAGAGTGACACTGAGTGTCTGCGAGTGTCAGAGTGTGTCAGAGAGTGACAGAGAGTGTCAGAGCGTATCAGAGAGTGATAGTGAGTGTCAGAGAGTATCAGAGAGTGATAGTGAGTGGCTGAGAGTGTCTGAGAGTGTCAGAGAGTGTCAGAGAGTGATAGAGAGTTTCAGAGAGTGTCAGAGAGTGTGAGAGAGTGTCAGAGAGTGATAGTGAGAGTGTCAGAGAGTGTCAGAGAGTGTCAGAGAGTGTCAGAGAGTGTTAGAGAGTGTTGGAGAGTGTCAGAGAAAGTCAGAGAGTGATAGGGAGTGTCAGAGAGTGATAGTGACTGTCCGAGAGTGTCAGAGAGTGTCAAGGTATGTCAGATATTGATAGAGAGTGTCAGAGAGTGATAGAGAGTGTCAGAGAGTGATAGTGAGTGTCAGAGAGTGTCTGAGAGTGACAGTGAGTGTCTCTGAGTGTCAGAGTGTGTCAGAGAGTGATAGAGAGTGATAGAGTGTGTCAGAGAGTGTCAGAGAGTGATAGTGATTGTCTGAGAGTGTCAGAGAGTGACACTGAGTGTCTGAGAGTGTCAGAGTGTGTCAGAGAGTGATAGAGAGTAATAGAGAGTGTCAGAGAGAGTCAGAGAGTGACACTCAGTGTCTGAGAGTATCAGAGTGTGTCAGAGAGTGATTGAGAGTGATAGTGAGTGTCAGAGAGTGTCAGAATGTGATAGTGCGTGTCAGAGCGTGACAGAGAGTGTCAGAGAGTATCAGAGAGTGACAGAGAGTGATAGAGAGTGTCAGAGAGTGTCAGAGAGTATAGAGAGTGTCAGAGAGAGATAGAGAGTTTCAGTGAGTGTCAGAGAGTGTCAGAGAGTGATAGTGAGTGTCAGAGAGTGATAGTGAGTGTCTGAGAGTGATAGAGACTGTCAGAGAGTGTCAGAGAGTGTGAGAGAGTGTGAGAGAGAGATAGAGAGTGTCAGAGAGTGATAGTGAGTGTCTGAGAGTTTCTGAGAGTGATAGAGAGTGTCAGAGAGTGTCAGAGAGTATTAGAGAGTGTCAGAGAGTGTGAGAGAGTGTCAGAGAGTGTCAGAGAGTGATAGTGAGTGTCTGAGAGTGTCAGAGAGTGTCAGAGAGTGATAGAGAGTGTCAGAGAGTGATAGTGAGTGTCTGAGGGTGTCTGAGAGTGATAGAGAGTGTCTGAGAGTGATAGAGACTGTCAGAGAGTGATAGTGAGTGTCAGAGAGTGTCAGAGAGTGTCAGAGAGTGTCAGAGAGTGTCTGAGAGTGTCAGAGAGTGATAGAGAGTGTCAGAGAGTTTGAGAGAGTGTCAGAGAGAGATAGAGAGTGTCAGAGAGTGATAGTGAGTGTCTGAGAGTGTCTGAGAGTGTCAGAGAGTGATAGAGAGTGTCAGAGAGTGATAGAGAGTGTCAGAGAGAGATAGAGAGTTTCAGTGAGTGTCAGAGAGTGTGAGAGAGTGTCAGAGAGTGATAGTGAGTGTCAGAGAGTGATAGTGAGTGTCTGAGAGTGATGTAGAGTGTCAGAGAGTGTCAGAGAGAGTGAGAGAGTGTCAGAGAGAGATAGAGAGTGTCAGAGAGTGATAGTGAGTGTCTACGAGTGTCTGAGAGTGATAGAGAGTGTCAGAGAGTGTCAGAGAGTATTAGAGAGTGTCAGAGAGTGTGAGAGAGTGTGAGAGAGTGTGAGAGAGTGATAGTGAGTGTCTGAGAGTGTCAGAGAGTGTCAGAGAGTGATAGTGAGTGTCTGAGAGTGTCAGAGAGTGATAGTGAGTGTCTGAGAGTGTCAGAGAGTGATAGTGAGTGTCTGAGAGTGTCAGAGAGTGTCAGAGAGTGATAGAGAGTGTCAGAGAGTGATAGTGAGTACCAGCGAGTGTCAGAGAGTGTCAGAGAGTATCAGAGAGTGATAGAGAGTGTCAGAGAGTGATAGTGAGTACCAGCGAGTGTCAGAGAGTGTCAGAGAGTATCAGAGAGTGATAGAGAGTGTCAGAGAGTGATAGTGAGTGTCTGAGAGTGTCAGAAAGTGTCAGAGTATGTCAGAGATTGATAGAGAGTGTCAGAGAGTGATAGTGAGTGTCAGAGAGTGATAGTGAGTGTCAGAGAGTGTCTGAGAGTGACAGTGAGTGTCTCTGAGTGTCAGAGTGTGTCAGAGAGTGATAGAGAGTGTCAGAGAGTGATAGAGAGTTACAGAGAGTGTCAGAGAGTGATAGAGAGTTACAGAGAGTGACACTGAGTGTCTCTGAGTGTCAGAGTGTGTCAGAGAGTGATCGAGAGTGATAGAGTGTGTCAGAGCGTGTCAGAGAGTGATAGTGATTGTCTGAGAGTGTCAGAGAGTGTCAGAGAGTGACACTGAGTGTCTGAGAGTGTCAGAGTGTGTCAGAGAGCGATAGACATTGATAGAGAGTGTCAGAGAGAGTCAGAGAGTGACACTGAATGTCTGCGAGTGTCAGAGTGTGTCAGAGAGTGACAGAGAGTGTCAGAGCGTATCAGAGAGTGATAGTGAGTGTCAGAGAGTATCAGAGAGTGATAGTGAATGGCTGAGAGTGTCTGAGAGTGTCAGAGAGTGTCAGAGAGTGATAGAGAGTTTCAGAGAGTGTCAGAGAGTGTGAGAGAGTGTCAGAGAGTGATAGTGAGAGTGTCAGAGAGTGTCAGAGAGTGTCAGAGAGTGATAGAGAGTGTCAGAGAGTGATAGTGAGTGTCTGAGGGTGTCTGAGAGTGATAGAGAGTGTCTGAGAGTGATAGAGACTGTCAGAGAGTGATAGTGAGTGTCAGAGAGTGTCAGACATAGATCGAGAGTGTCAGAGAGTGATAGTGAGTGTCAGAGAGTATCAGGGAGTGATAGTGAGTGTCTGAGAGTGATAGTGAGTGTCAGAGAGTGTCAGAGGTGTCAGAGAGTGATAGTGAGTGTCTGAGAGTGTCTGAGAGTGATAGAGAGTGTCAGAGAGTGTCAGAGAGTATTAGAGAGTGTCAGAGAATGTGAGAGAGTGTGAGAGAGTGTCAGAGAGTGATAGAGAGTGTCAGCGGGTGTCAGAGAGTGATAGAGAGTGTCAGAGAGAGATAGAGAGTTTCAGTGAGTGTCAGAGAGTGTGAGAGAGTGTCAGAGAGTGATAGTGAGTGTCAGAGAGTGATAGTGAGTGACTGAGAGTGATAGAGAGTGTCAGAGAGTGTCAGAGAGTTTGAGAGAGTGTCAGAGAGAGATAGAGAGTGTCAGAGAGTGATAGTGAGTGTCTGAGAGTGTCTGAGAGTGTCAGAGAGTGATAGAGAGTGTCAGAGAGTGATAGAGAGTGTCAGAGAGAGATAGAGAGTTTCAGTGAGTGTCAGAGAGTGTGAGAGAGTGTCAGAGAGTGATAGTGAGTGTCAGAGAGTGATAGTGAGTGTCTGAGAGTGATGTAGAGTGTCAGAGAGTGTCAGAGAGAGTGAGAGAGTGTCAGAGAGAGATGGAGAGTGTCAGAGAGTGATAGTGAGTGTCTACGAGTGTCTGAGAGTGATAGAGAGTGTCAGAGAGTGTCAGAGAGTATTAGAGAGTGTCAGAGAGTGTGAGAGAGTGTGAGAGAGTGTCAGAGAGTGATAGTGAGTGTCTGAGAGTGTCAGAGAGTGATAGTGAGTGTCTGAGAGTGTCAGAGAGTGATAGTGAGTGTCTGAGAGTGTCAGAGAGTGTCAGAGAGTGATAGAGAGTGTCAGAGAGTGATAGTGAGTACCAGCGAGTGTCAGAGAGTGTCAGAGAGTATCAGAGAGTGATAGAGAGTGTCAGAGAGTGATAGTGAGTGTCTGAGAGTGTCAGAAAGTGTCAGAGTATGTCAGAGATTGATAGAGAGTGTCAGAGAGTGATAGTGAGTGTCAGAGAGTGATAGTGAGTGTCAGAGAGTGTCTGAGAGTGACAGTGAGTGTCTCTGAGTGTCAGAGTGTGTCAGAGAGTGATAGAGAGTGTCAGAGAGTGATAGAGAGTTACAGAGAGTGTCAGAGAATGATAGAGAGTTACAGAGAGTGACACTGAGTGTCTCTGAGTGTCAGAGTGTGTCAGAGCGTGTCAAAGAGTGATAGTGATTGTCTGACAGTGTCAGAGAGTGTCAGAGAGTGACACTGAGTGTCTGAGAGTGTCAGAGTGTGTCAGAGAGCGATAGACATTGATAGAGAGTGTCAGAGAGAGTCAGAGAGTGACACTGAATGTCTGCGAGTGTCAGAGTGTGTCAGAGAGTGACAGAGAGTGTCAGAGCGTATCAGAGAGTGATAGTGAGTGTCAGAGAGTATCAGAGAGTGATAGTGAATGGCTGAGAGTGTCTGAGAGTGTCAGAGAGTGTCAGAGAGTGATAGAGAGTTTCAGAGAGTGTCAGAGAGTGTGAGAGAGTGTCAGAGAGTGATAGTGAGAGTGTCAGAGAGTGTCAGAGAGTGTCAGAGAGTGTCAGAGAGTGTTAGAGAGTGTTGGAGAGTGTCAGAGAAAGTCAGAGAGTGATAGGGAGTGTCAGAGAGTGATAGTGACTGTCCGAGAGTGTCAGAGAGTGTCAAGGTATGTCAGAGATTGATAGAGAGTGTCA
Source organism: Heterodontus francisci (assembly GCF_036365525.1). NCBI lineage: Eukaryota > Metazoa > Chordata > Chondrichthyes > Heterodontiformes > Heterodontidae > Heterodontus > Heterodontus francisci. The sequence goes on along the minus strand of NW_027142143.1, from coordinate 468,344 downwards.
GAGAGTGATAGTGAGTGTCCGAGAGTGTCAGAGAGTGTCAGAGTATGTCAGATATTGATAGAGAGTGTCAGAGAGTGATAGAGAGTGTCAGAGAGTGATAGTGAGTGTCAGAGAGTGTCTGAGAGTGACAGTGAGTGTCTCTGAGTGTCAGAGTGTGTCAGATAGTGATAGAGAGTGATAGAGTGTTTCAGAGAGTGTCAGAGAGTGATAGTGATTGTCTGAGAGTGTCAGAGAGTGACACTGAGTGTCTGAGAGTGTCAGAGTGTGTCAGAGAGTGATAGAGTGTGATAGAGAGTGTCAGAGAGAGTCAGAGAGTGACACTGAGTGTCTGAGAGTGTCAGAGAGTGTCAGAGAGTGACAGAGAGTGTCAGAGAGTATCAGAGAGTGATAGTGAGTGTCAGAGAGTATCAGAGAGTGATAGTGAGTGGCTGAGAGTGTCTGAGAGTGTCAGAGAGTGTCAGAGAGTGATAGTGAGTGTCTGAGGGTGTCTGAGAGTGATAGAGAGTGTCTGAGAGTGATAGAGACTGTCAGAGAGTGATAGTGAGTGTCAGAGAGAGTCAGACATAGATCGAGAGTGTCAGAGAGTGATAGTGAGTGTCAGAGAGTATCAGGGAGTGATAGTGAGTGTCTGAGAGTGATAGTGAGTGTCAGAGAGTGTCAGAGGTGTCAGAGAGTGATAGTGAGTGTCTGAGAGTGTCTGAGAGTGATAGAGAGTGTCAGAGAGTGTCAGAGAATATTAGAGAGTGTCAGAGAGTGTGAGAGAGTGTGAGAGAGTGTCAGAGAGTGATAGAGAGTGTCAGCGGGTGTCAGAGAGTGATAGAGAGTGTCAGAGAGAGATAGAGAGTTTCAGTGAGTGTCAGAGAGTGTGAGAGAGTGTCAGAGAGTGATAGTGAGTGTCAGAGAGTGATAGTGAGTGTCTGAGAGTGTTAGAGAGTGTCAGAGAGTGTGAGAGAGTGTCAGAGAGAGATAGAGAGTGTCAGAGAGTGATAGTGAGTGTCTGAGAGTGTCTGAGAGTGATAGAGAGAGTCACAGAGTGATAGAGAGTGTCAGACAGTGTGAGAGAGTGTCAGAGAGTGATAGTGAGTGTCTGAGAGTGTCAGAGAGTGATAGAGATTGTCAGAGAGTGATAGAGAGAGTCAGAGAGTGATAGTGAGTGCCATCGAGTGTCTGAGAGTGTCAGAGTGTGTGAGAGAGTGTCAGAGAGTGTTAGTGAGGGTCTGAGAGTGTCAGAGAGTGATAGAGAGTGTCAGAGAGTGATAGAGAGTGTCAGAGAGTGATAGTGAGTGCCAGCGAGTGTCAGAGAGTGTCAAAGAGTGTCATGAGTGATAGAGAGTGTCAGAGAGTGATATTGAGTGTCAGAGAGTATCAGAGAGTGATAGTGAGCGTCAGAGAGTATCAGAGAGTGATAGTGAGTGTCTGAGAGTGTCAGAGAGTGTCAGAGAGTGATAGAGAGTGTCAGAGAGTGATAGTGAGTGTGTCAGAGAATGTCAGACAGTGATAGTGAGTGTCTGAGAGTGATAGTGAGTGTCAGAGAGTGTCAGAGAGTGTCAGAGAGTGTTAGAGAGTGTTAGAGAGTGTCAGAGAGTGTCAGAGAGTGTCAGAGAGTGATAGGGAGTGTCAGAGAGTGATAGTGAGTGTCCGAGAGTGTCAGAGAGAGTCAGAGTATGTCAGAGATTGATAGAGAGTGTCAGAGAGTGATAGAGTGTGTCAGAGAGTGTCAGAGAGTGATAGTGATTGTCTGAGAGTGTCAGAGAGTGTCAGAGAGTGATAGAGAGTGATAGAGTGTGTCAGTGAGTGTCAGAGAGTGATAGTGATTGTCTGAGAGTGTCAGAGAGTGACACTGAGTGTCTGAGAGTGTCAGAGTGTGTCAGAGAGTGATAGAGAGTAATAGAGAGTGTCAGAGAGAGTCAGAGAGTGACACTCAGTGTCTGAGAGTATCAGAGTGTGTCAGAGAGTGATTGAGAGTGATAGTGAGTGTCAGAGAGTGTCAGAATGTGATAGTGCGTGTCAGAGCGTGACAGAGAGTGTCAGAGAGTATCATAGAGTGTCAGAGAGTGATAGAGAGTGTCAGAGAGTGTCAGAGAGTATAGAGAGTGTCTGAGAGTGATAGAGACTTTCAGAGAGTGATAGTGAGTGTCAGAGAGTGATAGTGAGTGTCTGAGAGTGATAGAGACTGTCAGAGAGTGTCAGAGAGTGTGAGAGAGTGTCAGAGAGAGATAGAGAGTGTCAGAGAGTGATAGTGAGTGTCTGAGAGTTTCTGAGAGTGATAGAGAGTGTCAGAGAGTGTCAGAGAGTATTAGAGAGTGTCAGAGAGTGTGAGAGAGTGTCAGAGAGTGTCAGAGAGTGATAGTGAGTGTCTGAGAGTGTCAGAGAGTGTCAGAGAGTGATAGAGAGTGTCAGAGAGTGATAGTGAGTGCCAGCGAGTGTCAGAGGGTGTCAGAGAGTGTCAGAGAGTGTCAGAGAGTGATAGAGAGTGTCAGAGAGTGATAGTGAGTGTCTGAGGGTGTCTGAGAGTGATAGAGAGTGTCTGAGAGTGATAGAGACTGTCAGAGAGTGATAGTGAGTGTCAGAGAGTGTCAGACATAGATCGAGAGTGTCAGAGATTGATAGTGAGTGTCAGAGAGTATCAGGGAGTGATAGTGAGTGTCTGAGAGTGATAGTGAGTGTCAGAGAGTGTCAGAGGTGTCAGAGTGTGATAGTGAGTGTCTGAGAGTGTCTGAGAGTGATAGAGAGTGTCAGAGAGTGTCAGAGAGTATTAGAGAGTGTCAGAGAGTGTGAGAGAGTGTGAGAGAGTGTCAGAGAGTGATAGAGAGTGTCAGCGGGTGTCAGAGAGTGATAGAGAGTGTCAGAGAGAGATAGAGAGTTTCAGTGAGTGTCAGAGAGTGTGAGAGAGTGACACTGAGTGTCTGCGAGTGTCAGAGTGTGTCAGAGAGTGACAGAGAGTGTCAGAGCGTATCAGAGAGTGATAGTGAGTGTCAGAGAGTATCAGAGAGAGATAGAGAGTGTCAGAGAGTGATAGTGAGTGTCTGAGAGTGTCTGAGAGTGTCAGAGAGTGATAGAGAGTGTCAGAGAGTGATAGAGAGTGTCAGAGAGAGATAGAGAGTTTCAGTGAGTGTCAGAGAGTGTGAGAGAGTGTCAGAGAGTGTCAGAGAGAGTGAGAGAGTGTCAGAGAGAGATAGAGAGTGTCAGAGAGTGATAGTGAGTGTCTACGAGTGTCTGAGAGTGATAGAGAGTGTCAGAGAGTGTCAGAGAGTATTAGAGAGTGTCAGAGAGTGTGAGAGAGTGTGAGAGAGTGTCAGAGAGTGATAGTGAGTGTCAGAGAGTGATAGTGAGTACCAGCGAGTGTCAGAGAGTGTCAGAGAGTATCAGAGAGTGATAGAGAGTGTCAGAGAGTGATAGTGAGTGTCTGAGAGTGTCAGAAAGTGTCAGAGTATGTCAGAGATTGATAGTGAGTGTCAGAGAGTGATAGTGAGTATCAGAGAGTGATAGTGAGTGTCAGAGAGTGTCTGAGAGTGACAGTGAGTGTCTCTGAGTGTGAGAGTGTGTCAGAGAGTGATAGAGAGTGTCAGAGAGTGATAGAGAGTTACAGAGAGTGTCAGAGAGTGATAGAGAGTTACAGAGAGTGACACTGAGTGTCTCTGAGTGTCAGAGTGTGTCAGAGAGTGATCGAGAGTGATAGAGTGTGTCAGAGCGTGTCAGAGAGTGATAGTGATTGTCTGAGAGTGTCAGAGAGTGTCAGAGAGTGACACTGAGTGGCTGAGAGTGTCTGAGAGTGTCAGAGAGTGTCAGAGAGTGATAGAGAGTTTCAGAGAGTGTCAGAGAGTGTGAGAGAGTGTCAGAGAGTGATAGTGAGAGTGTCAGAGAGTGTCAGAGAGTGTCAGAAAGTGTTGCAGAGTGTTAGAGAGTGTTGCAGAGTGTCAGAGAAAGTCTGAGAGTGATAGGGAGTGTCAGAGAGTGATAGTGACTGTCCGAGAGTGTCAGAGAGTGTCAAGGTATGTCAGAGATTGATAGAGAGTGTCAGAGAGTGATAGTGAGTGTCCGAGAGTGTCAGAGAGTGTCAGAGTATGTCAGATATTGATAGAGAGTGTCAGAGAGTGATAGAGAGTGTCAGAGAGTGATAGTGAGTGTCAGAGAGTGTCTGAGAGTGACAGTGAGTGTATCTGAGTGTCAGAGTGTGTCAGAGAGTGATAGAGAGTGATAGAGTGTGTCAGAGAGTGTCAGAGAGTGATAGTGATTGTCTGAGAGTGTCAGAGAGTGACACTGAGTGTCTGAGAGTGTCAGAGTGTGTCAGAGAGTGACAGAGAGTGTCAGAGAGTATCAGAGAGTGATAGTGAGTGTCAGAGAGTATCAGAGAGTGATAGTGAGTGGCTGAGAGTGTCTGAGAGTGTCAGAGAGTGTCAGAGAGTGATAGAGAGTGTCAGAGAGTGTCGGAGAGTGATAGAGAGTGTCAGAGAGAGATAGAGAGTTTCAGAGAGTGTCAGAGAGTGTCAGAGAGTGTCAGACAGTGTGAGAGAGTGTCGGAGAGTGATAGTGAGTGTCAGAGAGTGACAGTGAGTGTCTGAGAGTGTCTGAGAGTGATAGAGAGTGATAGAGAGTGATAGAGAGTGTCAGAGATTGATAGAGAGTATCAGAGAGTGATAGTGTGTGTCAGAGAGTATCAGAGAGTGATAGTGAGTGTCTGAGAGTGTCAGAGAGTGTCAGAGGTTGTCAGCGGTTGTCAGAGAGTGATAGTGAGTGTATGAGAATGTCTGAGAGTGTCAGAGAGTGTCAGAGAGAGTTAGAGAGGGACAGAGAGTGTTAGAGAGAGATAGAGAGTGTCAGAGAGTGATAGCGAGTGTCAGAGAGTTTCTGAGAGTGATAGAGAGTGTCAGAGAGGGTCAGAGAGTATTAGAGAGTGTCAGAGAGTGTGAGAGAGTGTGAAAGAGTGTCAGAGAGTGATAGTGAGTGTCAGAGAGTGATAGTGAGTGTCTGAGAGTGTCAGAGAGTGTCAGAGAGTGATAGAGAGTGTCAGAGAGTGATAGTGAGTGCCAGCGAGTGTCAGAGAGTGTCAGAGAGTGTCAGAAAGTGATAGAGAGTGTCAGAGAGTGATAGAGAGTGTCAGAGAGTGATAGAGAGTGTCTGAGAGTGATAGAGACTGTCAGAGAGTGATAGTGAGTGTCAGAGAGTGTCAGACATAGATCGAGAGTGTCAGAGAGTGATAGTGAGTGTCAGAGAGTGTCAGAGAGTGTCAGAGATTGATAGAGAGTATCAGAGAGTGATAGTGAGTGTCAGAGAGTATCAGAGAGTGATAGTGAGTTTCCGAGAGTGTCAGAGAGTGTTAGAGAGAGATAGAGAGTTTCAGAGAGTGATAGCGAGTGTCAGAGAGTGTCAGAGAGTGTCAGAGATTGATAGAGAGTATCAGAGAGTGATAGTGAGTGTCAGAGAGTATCAGAGAGTGATAGTGAGTGTCCGAGAGTGTCAGAGAGTGTCAGGGAGAGTCAGAGAGTGTCAGAGAGTGTCAGAGATTGATAGAGAGTATCAGAGAGTGATAGTGTGTGTCAGAGAGTATCAGAGAGTGATAGTGAGTGTCCGAGAGTGTCAGAGAGTGTCAGGGAGAGTCAGAGAGTGTCAGAGAGTGTCAGAGAGTGTCAGACAGTGATAGAGAGTTTCAGAGACAGACAGAGAGTTTCAGAGAATCTCAGAGAGTGATAGCGAGTGTCAGAGAGTGTCAGAGAGTGTCAGAGATTGATAGAGAGTATCAGAGAGTGATAGTGAGTGTCAGAGAGTATCAGAGAGTGATAGTGAGTGTCCGAGAGTGTCAGAGAGTGTCAGGGAGAGTCAGAGAGTGTCAGAGAGTGTCAGAGAGTGATAGAGAGTTTCAGAGACTGACAGAGAGTTTCAGAGAATCTCAGAGAGTGTGAGAGAGTGTCAGAGAGTGATAGTGAGTGTCAGAGAGTGATAGTGAGTGTCTGAGAGTGATAGAGATTGTCAGAGAGTGTGAGAGATTGTCAGAGAGTGATAGAGAGAGTCAGAGAGTGATAGTGAGTGCCAGCGAGTGTCAGAGAGTGTCAGAGAGTGTGAGAGAGTGTCAGAGAGTGATAGTGAATGTCTGAGAGTGTCAGAGAGTGATAGAGAGTGTCAGAGAGTGATAGTGAGTGTCTGAGATTGTCTGAGAGTGATAGAGATTGTCAGAGAGTGATAGAGAGAGTCAGAGAGTGATAGTGAGTGCCAGCGAGTGTCAGAGAGTGTCAGAGAGTGTGAGAGAGTGTCAGAGAGTGATAGTGAATGTCTGAGAGTGTCAGAGAGTGATAGAGAGTGTCAGAGAGTGATAGTGAGTGCCAGCGAGTGTCAGAGAGTGTCAGAGAGTATCAGAGAGTGATAGTGAGCGTCAGAGAGTATCAGAGAGTGATAGTGAGTGTCCGAGAGTGTCAGAGAGTTTCAGAGAGTGATAGACAGTGTCAGACAGTGTCAGAGAGTGATAGAGAGTGTCAGAGAAGATAGAGAGTTTCAGAGAGTGTGAGAGAGTGTCAGAGAGTGATAGTGAGTGTCAGAGAGTGATAGTGAGTGTCTGAGAGTGTCTGAGAGTGATAGAGAGTGTCTGAGAGTGATAGAGACTGTCAGAGAGTGATAGTGAGTGTCAGAGAGTGTCAGAGATAGATAGAGAGTGTCAGAAGGTGATAGTGATTGTCAGAGAGTATCAGAGAGTTGTAGTGATTGTCTGAGAGTGATAGTGAGTGTCAGAGAGTGTCAGAGAGTTACAGAGAGTGACACTGAGTGTCTCTGAGTGTCAGAGTGTGTCAGATAGTGATAGAGAGTTACAGAGAGTGTCAGAGAGTGATAGAGAGTTACAGAGAGTGACACTGAGTGTCTCTGAGTGTCAGAGTGTGTCAGAGAGTGATAGAGAGTGATAGAGTGTGTCAGAGAGTGTCAGAGAGTGATAGTGATTGTCTGAGAGTGTCAGAGAGTGTCAGAGAGTGACACTGAATGTCTGAGAGTGTCAGAGTGTGTCAGAGAGCGATAGACATTGATAGAGAGTGTCAGAGAGAGTCAGAGAGTGACACTGAGTGTCTGCGAGTGTCAGAGTGTGTCAGAGAGTGACAGAGAGTGTCAGAGCGTATCAGAGAGTGATAGTGAGTGTCAGAGAGTATCAGAGAGTGATAGTGAGTGGCTGAGAGTGTCTGAGAGTGTCAGAGAGTGTCAGAGAGTGATAGAGAGTTTCAGAGAGTGTCAGAGAGTGTGAGAGAGTGTCAGAGAGTGATAGTGAGAGTGTCAGAGAGTGTCAGAGAGTGTCAGAGAGTGTTAGAGAGTGTTGGAGAGTGTGAGAGAAAGTCAGAGAGTGATAGGGAGTGTCAGAGAGTGATAGTGAGTGTCCGAGAGTGTCAGAGAGTGTCAAGGTATGTCAGAGATTGATAGAGAGTGTCAGAGAGTGATAGTGAGTGTCCGAGAGTGTCAGAGAGTGTCAGAGTATGTCAGATATTGATAGAGAGTGTCAGAGAGTGATAGAGAGTGTCAGAGAGTGATAGTGAGTGTCAGAGAGTGTCTGAGAGTGACAGTGAGTGTCTCGGAGTGTCAGAGTGTGTCAGAGAGTGATAGAGAGTGATAGAGTGTGTCAGAGAGTGTCAGAGAGTGATAGTGATTGTCTGAGAGTGTCAGAGTGTGTCAGCGAGTGACAGAGAGTGTCAGAGAGTATCAGAGAGTGATAGTGAGTGTCAGAGAGTATCAGAGAGTGATAGTGAGTGGCTGAGAGTGTCTGAGAGTGTCAGAGAGTGTCAGAGAGTGATAGAGAGTGTCAGAGAGTGTCAGAGAGTGATAGAGAGTGTCAGAGAGAGATAGAGAGTTTCAGAGAGTGTCAGAGAGTGTGAGAGAGTGTCAGACAGTGTGAGAGAGTGTCGGAGAGTGATAGTGAGTGTCAGAGAGTGACAGTGAGTGTCTGAGAGTGTCTGAGAGTGATAGAGAGTGATAGAGAGTGATAGAGAGTGTCAGAGAGTGTCAGAGAGTATTAGAGAGTGTCAGAGAGTGTGAGAGAGTGTGAGAGAGTGTCAGAGAGTGATAGTGAGTGTCAGAGAGTGATAGTGAGTACCAGCGAGTGTCAGAGAGTGTCAGAGAGTATCAGAGAGTGATAGAGAGTGTCAGAGAGTGATAGTGAGTGTCTGAGAGTGTCAGAAAGTGTCAGAGTATGTCAGAGATAGATAGAGAGTGTCAGAGAGTGATAGTGAGTATCAGAGAGTGATAGTGAGTGTCAGAGAGTGTCTGAGAGTGACAGTGAGTGTCTCTGAGTGTGAGAGTGTGTCAGAGAGTGATAGAGAGTGTCAGAGAGTGATAGAGAGTTACAGAGAGTGTCAGAGAGTGATAGAGAGTTACAGAGAGTGACACTGAGTGTCTCTGAGTGTCAGAGTGTGTCAGAGAGTGATCGAGAGTGATAGAGTGTGTCAGAGCGTGTCAGAGAGTGATAGTGATTGTCTGAGAGTGTCAGAGAGTGTCAGAGAGTGACACTGAGTGGCTGAGAGTGTCTGAGAGTGTCAGAGAGTGTCAGAGAGTGATAGAGAGTTTCAGAGAGTGTCAGAGAGTGTGAGAGAGTGTCAGAGAGTGATAGTGAGAGTGTCAGAGAGTGTCAGAGAGTGTCAGAAAGTGTCAGAGAGTGTTAGAGAGTGTTGCAGAGTGTCAGAGAAAGTCTGAGAGTGATAGGGAGTGTCAGAGAGTGATAGTGACTGTCCGAGAGTGTCAGAGAGTGTCAGAGTATGTCAGATATTGATAGAGAGTGTCAGAGAGTGATAGAGAGTGTCAGAGAGTGATAGTGAGTGTCCGAGAGTGTCAGAGAGTGTCAGAGTATGTCAGATATTGATAGAGAGTGTCAGAGAGTGATAGAGAGTGTCAGAGAGTGATAGTGAGTGTCAGAGAGTGTCTGAGAGTGACAGTGAGTGTCTCTGAGTGTCAGAGTGTGTCAGAGAGTGATAGAGTGTGTCAGAGAGTGTCAGAGAGTGATAGTGATTGTCTGAGAGTGTCAGAGAGTGACACTGAGTGTCTGAGAGTGTCAGAGTGTGTCAGAGAGTGATAGAGAGTGATAGAGAGTGTCAGAGAGAGTCAGAGAGTGACATTGAGTGTCTGAGAGTGTCAGAGTGTGTCAGAGAGTGACAGAGAGTGTCAGAGAGTATCAGAGAGTGATAGTGAGTGTCAGAGAGTATCAGAGAGTGATAGTGAGTGGCTGAGAGTGTCTGAGAGTGTCAGAGAGTGTCAGAGAGTGATAGAGAGTGTCAGAGAGTGTCGGAGAGTGATAGAGAGTGTCAGAGAGAGATAGAGAGTTTCAGAGAGTGTCAGAGAGTGTGAGAGAGTGTCAGACAGTGTGAGAGAGTGTCGGAGAGTGATAGTGAGTGTCAGAGAGTGACAGTGAGTGTCTGAGAGTGTCTGAGAGTGATAGAGAGTGATAGAGAGTGATAGAGAGTGTCAGAGATTGATAGAGAGTATCAGAGAGTGATAGTGTGTGTCAGAGAGTATCAGAGAGTGATAGTGAGTGTCTGAGAGTGTCAGAGAGTGTCAGAGGTTGTCAGCGGTTGTCAGAGAGTGATAGTGAGTGTATGAGAATGTCTGAGAGTGTCAGAGAGTGTCAGAGAGAGTTAGAGAGGGACAGAGAGTGTTAGAGAGAGATAGAGAGTGTCAGAGAGTGATAGCGAGTGTCAGAGAGTTTCTGAGAGTGATAGAGAGTGTCAGAGAGGGTCAGAGAGTATTAGAGAGTGTCAGAGAGTGTGAGAGAGTGTGAAAGAGTGTCAGAGAGTGATAGTGAGTGTCAGAGAGTGATAGTGAGTGTCTGAGAGTGTCAGAGAGTGTCAGAGAGTGATAGAGAGTGTCAGAGAGTGATAGTGAGTGCCAGCGAGTGTCAGAGAGTGTCAGAGAGTGTCAGAAAGTGATAGAGAGTGTCAGAGAGTGATAGAGAGTGTCAGAGAGTGATAGAGAGTGTCTGAGAGTGATAGAGACTGTCAGAGAGTGATAGTGAGTGTCAGAGAGTGTCAGACATAGATCGAGAGTGTCAGAGAGTGATAGTGAGTGTCAGAGAGTGTCAGAGAGTGTCAGAGATTGATAGAGAGTATCAGAGAGTGATAGTGAGTGTCAGAGAGTATCAGAGAGTGATAGTGAGTTTCCGAGAGTGTCAGAGAGTGTTAGAGAGAGATAGAGAGTTTCAGAGAGTGATAGCGAGTGTCAGAGAGTGTCAGAGAGTGTCAGAGATTGATAGAGAGTATCAGAGAGTGATAGTGAGTGTCAGAGAGTATCAGAGAGTGATAGTGAGTGTCCGAGAGTGTCAGAGAGTGTCAGGGAGAGTCAGAGAGTGTCAGAGAGTGTCAGAGATTGATAGAGAGTATCAGAGAGTGATAGTGTGTGTCAGAGAGTATCAGAGAGTGATAGTGAGTGTCCGAGAGTGTCAGAGAGTGTCAGGGAGAGTCAGAGAGTGTCAGAGAGTGTCAGAGAGTGTCAGACAGTGATAGAGAGTTTCAGAGACAGACAGAGAGTTTCAGAGAATCTCAGAGAGTGATAGCGAGTGTCAGAGAGTGTCAGAGAGTGTCAGAGATTGATAGAGAGTATCAGAGAGTGATAGTGAGTGTCAGAGAGTATCAGAGAGTGATAGTGAGTGTCCGAGAGTGTCAGAGAGTGTCAGGGAGAGTCAGAGAGTGTCAGAGAGTGTCAGAGAGTGATAGAGAGTTTCAGAGACTGACAGAGAGTTTCAGAGAATCTCAGAGAGTGTGAGAGAGTGTCAGAGAGTGATAGTGAGTGTCAGAGAGTGATAGTGAGTGTCTGAGAGTGATAGAGATTGTCAGAGAGTGTGAGAGATTGTCAGAGAGTGATAGAGAGAGTCAGAGAGTGATAGTGAGTGCCAGCGAGTGTCAGAGAGTGTCAGAGAGTGTGAGAGAGTGTCAGAGAGTGATAGTGAATGTCTGAGAGTGTCAGAGAGTGATAGAGAGTGTCAGAGAGTGATAGTGAGTGTCTGAGATTGTCTGAGAGTGATAGAGATTGTCAGAGAGTGATAGAGAGAGTCAGAGAGTGATAGTGAGTGCCAGCGAGTGTCAGAGAGTGTCAGAGAGTGTGAGAGAGTGTCAGAGAGTGATAGTGAATGTCTGAGAGTGTCAGAGAGTGATAGAGAGTGTCAGAGAGTGATAGTGAGTGCCAGCGAGTGTCAGAGAGTGTCAGAGAGTATCAGAGAGTGATAGTGAGCGTCAGAGAGTATCAGAGAGTGATAGTGAGTGTCCGAGAGTGTCAGAGAGTTTCAGAGAGTGATAGACAGTGTCAGACAGTGTCAGAGAGTGATAGAGAGTGTCAGAGAAGATAGAGAGTTTCAGAGAGTGTGAGAGAGTGTCAGAGAGTGATAGTGAGTGTCAGAGAGTGATAGTGAGTGTCAGAGAGTGATAGTGAGTGTCTGAGAGTGTCTGAGAGTGATAGAGAGTGTCTGAGAGTGATAGAGACTGTCAGAGAGTGATAGTGAGTGTCAGAGAGTGTCAGAGATAGATAGAGAGTGTCAGAAGGTGATAGTGATTGTCAGAGAGTATCAGAGAGTTGTAGTGATTGTCTGAGAGTGATAGTGAGTGTCAGAGAGTGTCAGAGAGTTACAGAGAGTGACACTGAGTGTCTCTGAGTGTCAGAGTGTGTCAGATAGTGATAGAGAGTTACAGAGAGTGTCAGAGAGTGATAGAGAGTTACAGAGAGTGACACTGAGTGTCTCTGAGTGTCAGAGTGTGTCAGAGAGTGATAGAGAGTGATAGAGTGTGTCAGAGAGTGTCAGAGAGTGATAGTGATTGTCTGAGAGTGTCAGAGAGTGTCAGAGAGTGACACTGAATGTCTGAGAGTGTCAGAGTGTGTCAGAGAGCGATAGACATTGATAGAGAGTGTCAGAGAGAGTCAGAGAGTGACACTGAGTGTCTGCGAGTGTCAGAGTGTGTCAGAGAGTGACAGAGAGTGTCAGAGCGTATCAGAGAGTGATAGTGAGTGTCAGAGAGTATCAGAGAGTGATAGTGAGTGGCTGAGAGTGTCTGAGAGTGTCAGAGAGTGTCAGAGAGTGATAGAGAGTTTCAGAGAGTGTCAGAGAGTGTGAGAGAGTGTCAGAGAGTGATAGTGAGAGTGTCAGAGAGTGTCAGAGAGTGTCAGAGAGTGTTAGAGAGTGTTGGAGAGTGTGAGAGAAAGTCAGAGAGTGATAGGGAGTGTCAGAGAGTGATAGTGAGTGTCCGAGAGTGTCAGAGAGTGTCAAGGTATGTCAGAGATTGATAGAGAGTGTCAGAGAGTGATAGTGAGTGTCCGAGAGTGTCAGAGAGTGTCAGAGTATGTCAGATATTGATAGAGAGTGTCAGAGAGTGATAGAGAGTGTCACAGAGTGATAGTGAGTGTCAGAGAGTGTCTGAGAGTGACAGTGAGTGTCTCGGAGTGTCAGAGTGTGTCAGAGAGTGATAGAGAGTGATAGAGTGTGTCAGAGAGTGTCAGAGAGTGATAGTGATTGTCTGAGAGTGTCAGAGTGTGTCAGCGAGTGACAGAGAGTGTCAGAGAGTATCAGAGAGTGATAGTGAGTGTCAGAGAGTATCAGAGAGTGATAGTGAGTGGCTGAGAGTGTCTGAGAGTGTCAGAGAGTGTCAGAGAGTGATAGAGAGTGTCAGAGAGTGTCAGAGAGTGATAGAGAGTGTCAGAGAGAGATAGAGAGTTTCAGAGAGTGTCAGAGAGTGTGAGAGAGTGTCAGACAGTGTGAGAGAGTGTCGGAGAGTGATAGTGAGTGTCAGAGAGTGACAGTGAGTGTCTGAGAGTGTCTGAGAGTGATAGAGAGTGATAGAGAGTGATAGAGAGTGTCAGAGATTGATAGAGAGTATCAGAGAGTGATAGTGTGTGTCAGAGAGTATCAGAGAGTGATAGTGAGTGTCTGAGAGTGTCAGAGAGTGTCAGAGGTTGTCAGCGGTTGTTAGAGAGTGATAGTGAGTGTATGAGAATGTCTGAGAGTGTCAGAGAGTGTCAGAGAGAGTTGGAGAGGGACAGAGAGTGTTAGAGAGAGATAGAGAGTGTCAGAGAGTGATAGCGAGTGTCAGAGAGTTTCTGAGAGTGATAGAGAGTGTCAGAGAGGGTCAGAGAGTATTAGAGAGTGTCAGAGAGTGTGAGAGAGTGTCAGAGAGTGTCAGAGAGTGATAGTGAGTGTCTGAGAGTGTCAGAGAGTGTCAGAGAGTGATAGAGATTGTCAGAGAGTGATAGTGAGTGCCAGCGTGTGTCAGAGATTGTCAGAGAGTGTCAGAGAGTGATAGAGAGTGTCAGAGGGTGATAGTGAGTGTCTGAGAGTGTCTGAGAGAGATAGAGAGTGTCTGCGAGTGATAGAGACTGTCAGAGAGTGATAGTGAGTGTCAGAGAGTGTCAGACATAGATCGAGAGTGTCAGAGAGTGATAGTGAGTGTCAGAGAGTGTCAGAGAGTGTCAGAGATTGATAGAGAGTATCAGAGAGTGATAGTGAGTGTCAGAGAGTATCAGAGAGTGATAGTGAGTGTCCGAGAGTGTCAGAGAGTGTTACAGAGAGATAGAGAGATTCAGAGAGTGATAGCGAGTGTCAGAGAGTGTCAGAGAGTGTCAGAGATTGATAGAGAGTATCAGAGAGTGATAGTGAGTGTCAGAGAGTATCAGAGAGTGATAGCGAGTGTCAGAGAGTGTCAGAGAGTGTCAGAGATTGATAGAGAGTATCAGAGAGTGATAGTGAGTGTCAGAGAGTATCAGAGAGTGATAGTGAGTGTCCGAGAGTGTCAGAGAGTGTCAGGGAGAGTCAGAGAGTGTCAGAGAGTGTCAGACAGTGATAGAGAGTTTCAGAGACACACAGAGAGTTTCAGAGAATCTCAGAGAGTGATAGCGAGTGTCAGAGAGTGTCAGAGAGTGTCAGAGATTGATAGAGAGTATCAGAGAGTGATAGTGAGTGTCAGAGAGTATCAGAGAGTGATAGTGAGTGTCCGAGAGTGTCAGAGAGTGTCAGGGAGAGTCAGAGAGTGTCAGAGAGTGATAGAGAGTTTCAGAGACAGACAGAGAGTTTCAGAGAATCTCAGAGAGTGTGAGAGAGTGTCAGAGAGTGATAGTGAGTGTCAGAGAGTGATAGTGAGTGTCTGAGAGTTATAGAGAGTGTCAGAGAGTGTGAGAGATTGTCAGAGAGAGATAGAGAGTGTCAGAGAGTGACAGTGGGTGTCTGAGAGTGTCTGAGAGTGATAGAGAGTGTCACAGAGTGATAGAGAGTGTCAGACAGTGTGAGAGAGTGTCAGAGAGTGATAGTGAGTGTCTGAGAGTGTCAGAGAGTGATATAGATTGTCAGAGAGTGATAGAGAGAGTCAGAGAGTGATAGTGAGTGCCAGCGAGTGTCAGAGAGTGTCAGAGAGTGTGAGAGAGTGTCAGAGAGAGATAGTGAGTGTCTGAGAGTGTCAGAGAGTGATAGAGAGTGTCAGAGAGTGATAGTGAGTGCCAGCGTGTGTCAGAGAGTGTCAGAGAGTATCAGAGAGTGATAGTGAGCGTCAGAGAGTATCAGAGAGTGATAGTGAGTGTCCGAGAGTGTCAGAGAGTGTCAGAGAGTGTCAGAGAGTGATAGACAGTGTCAGAGAGTGATAGAGAGTGTCAGAGAGTGATAGTGAGTGTCAGAGAGTGTCAGAGATAGATAGAGAGTGTCAGAGAGTGATAGTGAGTTTCAGAGCGTATCAGAGAGTTGTAGTGATTGTCTGAGAGTGATAGTGAGTGTCAGAGAGTGTCAGAGAGTGTCAGAGAGTGATAGTGAGAGTGTCAGAGAGTGTCAGAGAGTGTTATAGTGTGTTAGAGTGTGTCAGAGAGTGTCAGAGAGTGATAGGGTGTGTCAGAGAGTGATAGTGAGTGTCCGAGAGTGTCAGAGAGTGTCAGAGATTGTCAGAAAGTGTCAGAGAGTGATAGAGAGTGTCAGAGAGAGATAGAGAGTTTCAGAGAGTTTCAGAATGTGTGAGAGAGTGTCAGAGAGTGATAGTGAGTGTCAGAGAGTGATAGTGAGTGTCTGAGAGTGATAGAGAGTGTCAGAGAGTGTGAGAGAGTGTCAGAGAGAGATAGAGAGTGTCAGAGAGTGATAGTGAGTGTCTGAGAGTGTCTGAGAGTGATAGAGAGTGTCACAGAGTGATAGAGAGTGTCAGAGAGTGAGAGAGAGTGTCAGAGAGTGATAGTGAGTGCCTGAGAGTGTCAGAGAGTGATAGAGATTGTCAGAGAGTGATAGAGACAGTCAGAGAGTGATAGTGATTGCCAGCGAATGTCAGAGAGTGTCAGAGACTGTGAGAGAGTGTCAGAGAGTGATAGTGAGCGTCTGAGAGTGTCAGAGAGTGATAGAGAGTGTCAGAGAGTGATAGTGAGTGTCAGAGAGTGATAGTGAGTGCCAGCGAGTGTCAGAGAGTGTCAGAGAGTGTCAGAGAGTGTCAGAGAGTGATAGAGAGTGTCAGAGAGTGATATTGAGTGTCAGAGAGTATCAGAGAGTGATATTGAGTGTCAGAGAGTATCAGAGAGTGATAGTGAGCGTCAGAGAGTATCAGAGAGTGATAGTGAGTGTCTGAGAGTGTCAGAGAGTGTCAGAGAGTGATAGAGAGTGTCAGACAGTGTCAGAGAGTGATAGAGAATGTCAGAGAGATAGAGAGTTTCAGAGAGTGTGAGAGAGTGTCAGAGAGTGATAGTGAGTGTCAGAGAGTGATAGTGAGTGTCTGAGAGTGTCTGAGAGTGATAGAGAGTGTCTGAGAGTGATAGAGACTGTCAGAGAGTGATAGTGAGTGTCAGAGAGTGTCGGAGATAGATAGAGAGTGTCAGAGAGTGATAGTGAGTGTCAGAGAGTATCAGAGAGTTGTAGTGAGTGTCTGAGAGTGATAGTGAGTGTCAGAGAGTGTCAGAGAGTGTCAGAGAGTGTCAGAGAGTGATAGAGAGTGTCAGAGAGAGATAGAGAGTTTCAGAGAGTGTGAGAGAGTGTCAGAGAGTGATAGTGAGTGTCAGAGAGTGATAGTGAGTGTCTGAGAGTGTCTGAGAGTGATAGAGAGTGTCTGAGAGTGATAGAGAGTGTCAGAGAGTGATAGTGAGTGTCAGAGAGTGTCAGAGATAGATAGAGAGTGTCAGAGAGTGATAGTGAGTGTCAGAGAGTATCAGAGAGTTGTAGTGAGTGTCTGAGAGTGATAGTGAGTGTCAGAGAGTGTCAGAGAGTGTCAGAGAGTGATAGTGAGAGTGTCAGAGAGTGTCAGAGAGTGTCAGAGAGTGTTAGAGTGTGTTAGAGTGTGTCTGAGAGTGTCAGAGAGAGTCAGAGAGTGATAGGGAGTGTCAGAGTGTTATAGTGAGTGTCCGAGAGTGTCAGAGAGTGTCAGAGTATGTCAGAGATTGATAGAGAGTGTCAGAGAGTGATAGAGTGTGTCAGAGAGTGTCAGAGAGTGATAGTGATTGTCTGAGAGTGTCAGAGAGTGTCAGAGGGTGACACTGAGTGTCTGAGAGTGTCAGAGTGTGTCACAGAGTGATAGAGAGTGATAGAGAGTGTCAGAGAGAGTCAGAGAGTGTTAGAGAGGGACAGAGAGTGTCAGAGAGAGATAGAGAGTGTCAGAGAGTGATAGTGAGTGTCAGAGAGTGTCAGAGAGTGTCAGAGATTGATAGAGAGTGTCAGAGAGTGATAGTGAGTGTCAGAGAGTATCAGAGAGTGATGGTGAGTGTCCGAGAGTGTCAGAGAGTGTCAGGGAGAGTCAGAGAGTGTCAGAGAGTGTCAGAGAGTGTCAGAAAGTGGTAGAGAGTTTCAGAGAGTGATATAGAGTGTCAGAGAGTTATCGAGACTGTCAGAGAGTGATAGTGAGAGTCAGAGAGTATCAGAGAGTGATAGTGTCAGAGAGTGTCAGAGAGTGTCAGAGAGTGATAGTGAGTGTATGAGAGTGTCAGAGAGTGTCAGAGAGTGATAGTGAGTGTCCGAGAGTGTCTGAGAATGTCAGAGAGTGTCAGAGCGTGATTGAGAGTGTCAGAGAGTGTCAGAGAGTGATAGTGAGTGACAGAGAGTGTCAGAGAGTGTCAGAGAGTGTCCGAGAGTGTCAGAGAGTGTCAGAGTGTGAAAGTGAGTGTCGGAGAGTGTCGGAGAGTGATAGAGAGTGTCAGAGAGTGATAGAGAGTGTCAGAAATTTTTAGTGAGTGTCAGAGAGTGTCAGAGAGTGATAGTGAGTGTCCGAGAGTGTCTGAGAATGTCAGAGAGAGTCAGAGAGTGAAGAGAGTGTCAGAGAGTGTCAGAGAGTGATAGTGAGTGTCAGAGAGTGTCCGAGAGTGTCAGAGAGTGTCAGAGAGTGTCAGAGAGTGATAGTGAGTGTCAGAGAGTGTCAGAGAGTGATAGTGATTGTCTGAGAGTTTCAGAGAGTGTCAGAGAGAGTCAGAGAGTGATAGAGATTGTCAGAGAGTGTCAGAGAGTGATAGTGATTGTCTGAGAGTGTCTGAGAGTGATAGTAAGTGTCTGAGAGTGTCAGAGAGTGATAGAGAGTGTCATAGAGTGATAGAGAGTGCCAGAGAGTGTCAGAGAGTGTCAGAGAGTGTCAGAGAGTGATGGTGAGTGTCAGAGTGTTATACTGAGTGTCAGAGAGAATCAGAGAGTGATAGTGAGTGTCAGAGAGTGATAGTGAGTGTCTGAGAGTTTCAGAGAGTGTCAGAGAGTGTCAGAGAGTGATAGAGATTGTCAGAGAGTGTCAGAGAGTGATAGTGATTGTCTGAGAGTGTCAGAGAGTGATAGTAAGTGTCTGAGAGTGTCAGAGTGTGTCAGAGAGTGTCAGAGAGTGATAGAGATTGTCAGAGAGTGTCAGAGAGTGATAGTGATTGTCTGAGAGTGTCAGAGAGTGATAGTAAGTGTCTGAGAGTGTCAGAGAGTGATAGAGAGTGTCAGAGAGTGATAGTGAGTGTCAGAGAGTGTCATAGAGTGATAGAGAGTGCCAGAGAGTGTCAGAGAGTGTCAGAGAGTGTCAGAGAGTGATGGTGAGTGTCAGAGTGTTATACTGAGTGTCAGAGAGAATCAGAGAGTGATAGTGAGTGTCAGAGAGTGATAGTGAGTGTCTGAGAGTGATAGAGAGTGTCAGAGAGTGTCAGAGATTGTCAGAGAGTGATAGAGAGTGTCAGAGAGTGATAGTGAGTGTCTGAGAGTGTCTGAGAGTGATACAGAGTGTCTGAGAGTGATCGAGACTGTCAGAGAGTGATAGTGAGTGTCAGAGAGTGTCAGAGATAGATAGAGATTGTCAGAGAGTGATAGTGAGTGTCAGAGAGTATCAGAGAGTTGTAGTGAGTGTCTGAGAGTGATAGTGAGTGTCAGAGAGTGTCAGAGAGTGTCAGAGAGTGATAGAGAGTGTCAGAGAGAGATAGTGAGTGCCAGCGAGAGTCAGAGAGTGTCAGAGAGTGTCAGAGAGTGATAGAGAGTGTCAGAGAGTGATATTGACTGTCAGAGAGTATCAGAGAGTGATAGTGAGCGTCAGAGAGTATCAGAGAGTGATAGTGAGTGTCTGAGAGTGTCAGAGAGTGTCAGAGAGTGATAGAGGGTGTCAGACAGTGTCAGAGAGTGATAGAGAGTGTCAGAGAGAGATAGAGAGTTTCAGAGAGTGTGAGAGAGTGTCAGAGAGTGATAGTGAGTGTCAGAGAGTGATAGTGAGTGTCTGAGAGTGTCTGAGAGTGATAGAGAGTGTCTGAGAGTGATAGAGACTGTCAGAGAGTGATAGTGAGTGTCAGAGAGTGTCGGAGATAGATAGAGAGTGTCAGAGAGTGATAGTGAGTGTCAGAGAGTATCAGAGAGTTGTAGTGAGTGTCTGAGAGTGATAGTGAGTGTCAGAGAGTGTCAGAGAGTGTCAGAGAGTGATAGAGTGTGTCAGAGAGAGATAGAGAGTTTCAGAGAGTGTCAGAGAGTGTCAGAGAGTGATAGTGAGTGTCAGAGATTGATAGTGAGTGTCTGAGAGTGTCTGAGAGTGATAGAGAGTGTCTGAGAGTGATAGAGACTGTCAGAGAGTGATAGTGAGTGTCAGAGAGTGTCAGAGATAGATAGAGAGTGTCAGAGAGTGATAGTGAGTGTCAGAGAGTATCAGAGAGTTGTAGTGAGTGTCTGAGAGTGATAGTGAGTGTCAGAGAGTGTCAGAGGTTGTCAGAGAGTGATAGTGAGAGTGTCAGAGAGTGTCAGAGAGTGTCAGAGAGTGTTAGAGTGTGTTAGAGTGTGTCAGAGAGTGTAAGAGAGTGTCAGAGAGTGATAGGGAGTGTCAGAGAGTTATAGTGAGTGTCCGAGAGTGTCAGAGAGTGTCAGAGTATGTCAGAGATTGATAGAGAGAGTCAGAGAGTGATAGTAAGTGTCTGAGAGTGTCAGAGAGTGATACAGAGTGTCTGAGAGTGATCGAGACTGTCAGAGAGTGATAGTGAGTGTCAGAGAGTGTCAGAGATAGATAGAGATTGTCAGAGAGTGATAGTGAGTGTCAGAGAGTATCAGAGAGTTGTAGTGAGTGTCTGAGAGTGATAGTGAGTGTCAGAGAGTGTCAGAGAGTGTCAGAGAGTGATAGAGAGTGTCAGAGAGAGATAGTGAGTGCCAGCGAGAGTCAGAGAGTGTCAGAGAGTGTCAGAGAGTGATAGAGAGTGTCAGAGAGTGATATTGACTGTCAGAGAGTATCAGAGAGTGATAGTGAGCGTCAGAGAGTATCAGAGAGTGATAGTGAGTGTCTGAGAGTGTCAGAGAGTGTCAGAGAGTGATAGAGGGTGTCAGACAGTGTCAGAGAGTGATAGAGAGTGTCAGAGAGAGATAGAGAGTTTCAGAGAGTGTGAGAGAGTGTCAGAGAGTGATAGTGAGTGTCAGAGAGTGATAGTGAGTGTCTGAGAGTGTCTGAGAGTGATAGAGAGTGTCTGAGAGTGATAGAGACTGTCAGAGAGTGATAGTGAGTGTCAGAGAGTGTCGGAGATAGATAGAGAGTGTCAGAGAGTGATAGTGAGTGTCAGAGAGTATCAGAGAGTTGTAGTGAGTGTCTGAGAGTGATAGTGAGTGTCAGAGAGTGTCAGAGAGTGTCAGAGAGTGATAGAGTGTGTCAGAGAGAGATAGAGAGTTTCAGAGAGTGTCAGAGAGTGTCAGAGAGTGATAGTGAGTGTCAGAGATTGATAGTGAGTGTCTGAGAGTGTCTGAGAGTGATAGAGAGTGTCTGAGAGTGATAGAGACTGTCAGAGAGTGATAGTGAGTGTCAGAGAGTGTCAGAGATAGATAGAGAGTGTCAGAGAGTGATAGTGAGTGTCAGAGAGTATCAGAGAGTTGTAGTGAGTGTCTGAGAGTGATAGTGAGTGTCAGAGAGTGTCAGAGGTTGTCAGAGAGTGATAGTGAGAGTGTCAGAGAGTGTCAGAGAGTGTCAGAGAGTGTCAGAGAGTGTTAGAGTGTGTTAGAGTGTGTCAGAGAGTGTAAGAGAGTGTCAGAGAGTGATAGGGAGTGTCAGAGAGTTATAGTGAGTGTCCGAGAGTGTCAGAGAGTGTCAGAGTATGTCAGAGATTGATAGAGAGAGTCAGAGAGTGATAGTAAGTGTCTGAGAGTGTCAGAGAGTGATAGTGATTGTCTGAGAGTGTCAGAGAGTGTCAGAGGGTGACACTGAGTGTCTGAGAGTGTCAGAGTGTGTCACAGAGTGATAGAGAGTGATAGAGAGTGTCAGAGAGAGTCAGAGAGTGTTAGAGAGGGACAGAGAGTGTCAGAGAGAGATAGAGAGTGTCAGAGAGTGATAGTGAGTGTCAGAGAGTGTCAGAGAGTGTCAGAGATTGATAGAGAGTGTCAGAGAGTGATAGTGAGTGTCAGAGAGTATCAGAGAGTGATGGTGAGTGTCCGAGAGTGTCAGAGAGTGTCAGGGAGAGTCAGAGAGTGTCAGAGAGTGTCAGAGAGTGTCAGAAAGTGGTAGAGAGTTTCAGAGAGTGATATAGAGTGTCAGAGAGTTATCGAGACTGTCAGAGAGTGATAGTGAGAGTCAGAGAGTATCAGAGAGTGATAGTGTCAGAGAGTGTCAGAGAGTGTCAGAGAGTGATAGTGAGTGTATGAGAGTGTCAGAGAGTGATAGTGAGTGTCCGAGAGTGTCTGAGAATGTCAGAGAGTGTCAGAGCGTGATTGAGAGTGTCAGAGAGTGATAGTGAGTGACAGAGAGTGTCAGAGAGTGTCAGAGAGTGTCCGAGAGTGTCAGAGAGTGTCAGAGTGTGAAATTGAGTGTCGGAGAGTGTCGGAGAGTGATAGAGAGTGTCAGAGAGTGATAGAGAGTGTCAGAAATTTTTAGTGAGTGTCTGAGAATGTCAGAGAGAGTCAGAGAGTGAAGAGAGTGTCAGAGAGTGTCAGAGAGTGATAGTGAGTGTCAGAGAGTGTCCGAGAGTGTCAGAGAGTGTCAGAGAGTGTCAGAGAGTGTCAGAGAGTGTCAGAGAGTGATAGTGAGTGTCTGAGAGTTTCAGAGAGTGTCAGAGAGTGTCAGAGAGTGATAGAGATTGTCAGAGAGTGTCAGAGAGTGATAGTGATTGTCTGAGAGTGTCAGAGAGTGATAGTAAGTGTCTGAGAGTGTCAGAGAGTGATAGAGAGTGTCAGAGAGTGATAGTGAGTGTCAGAGAGTGTCATAGAGTGATAGAGAGTGCCAGAGAGTGTCAGAGAGTGTCAGAGAGTGTCAAAGAGTGATGGTGAGTGTCAGAGTGTTATACTGAGTGTCAGAGAGAATCAGAGAGTGATAGTGAGTGTCAGAGATTGATAGTGAGTGTCTGAGAGTGATAGAGAGTGTCAGAGAGTGTGAGAGATTGTCAGAGAGAGATAGAGAGTGTCAGAGAGTGATAGTGAATGTCTGAGAGTGTCTGAGAGTGATAGAGAGTGCCTGAGAGTGATAGAGACTGTCAGAGAGTGATAGTGAGTGTCAGAGAGTGTCAGAGATAGATAGAGAGTGTCAGAGAGTGATAGTGAGTGTCAGAGAGTATCAGAGAGTGATAGTGAGTGTCTGAGAGTGATAGTGAGTGTCAGAGAGTGTCAGAGAGTGTCAGAGAGTGATAGAGAGTTTCAGAGAGTGTGAGAGAGTTTCAGAGAGTGTGAGAGAGTGTCAGAGATTGATAGTGAGTGTCAGCCAGTGATAGTGAGTGTCTGAGAGTGTCTGAGAGTGATAGAGAGTGTCAGAGAGTGAAAGAGACTGTCAGAGAGTGATAGTGAGTGTCAGAGAGTGTCAGAGATAGATAGAGAGTGTCAGAGGGTGATAGTGAGTGTCAGAGAGTATCAGAGAGTTGTAGTGAGTGTCTGAGAGTGATAGTGAGTGTCAGAGAGTGTCAGAGAGTGTCAGAGAGTGATAGTGAGAGTGTCAGAGAGTGTCAGAGAGTGTTAGAGTGTGTCAGAGAGTGTCAGAGAGTGTCAGAGAGTGATAGGGAGTGTCAGAGAGTGATAGTGAGTGTCCGAGAGTGTCAGAGAGTGTCAGAGTATGTCAGAGATTGATAGAGAGTGTCAGAGAGTGATAGAGTGTGTCAGAGAGTGTCAGAGAGTGATAATGATTGTCTGAGAGTGTCAGAGAGTGTTAGAGGGTGACACTGAGTGTCTGAGAGTGTCAGAGTGTGTCACAGAGTGATAGAGAGTGATAGAGAGTGTCAGAGAGAGTCAGAGAGTGACACTCAGTGTCTGAGAGTATCAGAGTGTGTCAGAGAGTGATTGAGAGTGATAGTGAGTGATAGTGAGTGTCAGAGAGTGTCAGACTGTGATAGTGCGTGTCAGAGAGTGTCAGAGAGTATCAGAGAGTGATAAGAGTGTCTGAGAGTGTCAGAGAGTGTCAGAGAGTGTCAGAGAGTGTCAGAGAGTGTGAGAGAGTGTCAGAGAGTGATAGTGAGTGTCAGAGAGTGATAGTGAGTGTCTGAGAGTGTCTGAGAGTGATGGAGAGTTTCTGAGAGTGATAGCGAGTGTCAGAGAGTGTCAGAGATTGATAGAGAGTATCAGAGAGTGATAGTGAGTGTCAGAGAGTATCAGAGAGTGATAGTGAGTGTCCGAGAGTGTCAGAGAGTGTCAGGGAGAGTCAGAGAGTGTCAGAGATTGATAGAGAGCATCAGAGAGTGATAGTGAGTGTCAGAGAGTATCAGAGAGTGATAGTGAGTGTCCGAGAGTGTCAGGGAGAGTCAGAGAGTGTCAGAGAGTGTCAGAGAGTGATAGAGAGTTTCAGAGACAGACAGAGAGTTTCAGAGAATCTCAGAGAGTGATAGCGAGTGTCAGAGAGTGTCAGAGAGTGTCAGAGATTGATAGAGAGTATCAGAGAGTGATAGTGAGTGTCAGAGAGTATCAGAGAGTGATAGTGAGTGTCCGAGAGTGTCAGAGAGTGTCAGGGAGAGTCAGAGAGTGTCAGAGAGTGTCAGAGAGTGATAGAGAGTTTCAGAGACAGACAGAGAGTTTCAGAGAATCTCAGAGAGTGTGAGAGAGTGTCAGAGAGTGATAGTGAGTGTCAGAGAGTGATAGTGAGTGTCTGAGAGTGATAGAGAGTGTCAGAGAGTGTGAGAGATTGTCAGAGAGAGATAGAGAGTGTCAGAGAGTGATAGTGAGTGTCTGAGAGTGTCTGAGAGTGATAGAGAGTGTCACAGAGTGATAGAGAGTGTCAGACAGTGTGAGAGAGTGTCAGAGAGTGATAGTGAGTGTCTGAGAGTGTCAGAGGGTGATAGAGATTGTCAGAGAGTGATAGAGAGAGTCAGAGAGTGATAGTGAGTGCCAGCGAGTGTCAGAGAGTGTCAGAGAGTGTGAGAGAGTGTCAGAGAGTGATAGTGAGTGTCTGAGAGTGTCAGAGAGTGATAGTGAGTGTCTGAGAGTGTCAGAGAGTGATAGAGAGTGTCAGAGAGTGATAGTGTGTGCCAGCGAGTGTCAGAGAGTGTCAGAGAGTATCAGAGAGTGATAGTGAGCGTCAGAGAGTATCAGAGAGTGATAGTGAGTGTCCGAGAGTGTCAAAGAGTGTCAGGGAGAGTCAGAGAGTGTCAGAGAGTGTCTGAGATTGATAGAGAGTATCAGAGAGTGATAGTGAGTGTCAGAGAGTATCAGAGAGTGATAGTGAGTGTCCGAGAGTGTCAGAGAGTGTCAGGGAGAGTCAGAGAGTGTCAGAGAGTGTCAGAGAGTGATAGAGAGTTTCAGAGACAGACAGAGAGTTTCAGAGAATCTCAGAGAGTGATAGCAAGTGTCAGAGAGTGTCAGAGAGTGTCAGAGATTGATAGAGAGTATCAGAGAGTGAAAGTGAGTGTCAGAGAGTATCAGAGAGTGATAGTGAGTGTCCGAGAGTGTCAGAGAGTGTCAGGGAGAGTCAGAGAGTGACAGAGAGTGTCAGAGAGTGATAGAGAGTGTCAGAGAGTGTGAGAGATTGTCAGAGAGAGATAGAGAGTGTCAGAGAGTGATAGTGAGTGTCTGAGAGTGTCTGAGAGTGATAGAGAGTGTCACAGAGTGATAGAGAGTGTCAGAAAGTGTGAGAGAGTGTCAGAGAGTCATAGTGAGTGTCTGAGAGTGTCAGAGAGTGATAGAGATTGTCAGAGAGTGATAGAGAGAGTCAGAGAGTGATAGTGAGTGCCAGCGAGTGTCAGAGAGTGTCAGAGATTGTGAGAGAGTGTCAGAGAGTGATAGTGAGTGTCTGAGAGTGTCAGAGAGTGATAGAGAGTGTCAGAGAGTGATACTGTGTGCCAGCGAGTGTCAGAGAGTGTCAGAGAGTATCAGAGAGTGATAGTGAGCGTCAGAGAGTATCAGAGAGTGATAGTGAGTGTCCGAGAGTGTCAGAGAGTGTCAGAGAGTGATAGACAGTGTCAGACAGTGTCAGAGAAGATAGAGAGTTTCAGAGAGTGTGAGAGAGTGTCAGAGAGTGATAGTGAGTGTCAGAGAGTGATAGTGAGTGTCTGAGAGTGTCAGAGATAGATAGAGAGTGTCAGAGAGTGATAGTGAGTGTCAGAGAGTATCAGAGAGTTGTAGTGATTGTCTGAGAGTGATAGTGAGTGTCAGAGAGTGTCAGAGAGTGTCAGAGAGTGATAGTGAGAGTGTCAGAGAGTGTCAGAGAGTGTCAGAGAGTGTCAGAGAGTGTTAGAGAGTGTCAGAGAGTGTCAGAGAGTGATAGGGAGTGTCAGAGAGTGATAGTGAGTGTCCAAGAGTGTCAGAGAGTGTCAGAGTATGTCAGAGATTGATAGAGAGTGTCAGAGAGTGATAGAGTGTGTCAGAGGGTGTCAGAGAGTGATAGTGATTGTCTGAGAGTGTCAGAGAGTGTCAGAGGGTGACACTGATTGTCTGAGAGCGTCAGAGTGTGTCAGAGAGTGATAGAGAGTAATAGAGAGTGTCAGAGAGAGTCAGAGAGTGACACTCAGTGTCTGAGAGTGTCAGAGTGTGTCAGAGTGATTGCGAGTGATAGTGAGTGATAGTGAGTGTCAGAGAGTGTCAGAGTGTGATAGTGCGTGTCAGAGAGTGACAGAGAGTGTCAGAGAGTGACAGAAAGTGTCAGAGAGTGATAGAGAGTGACAGAGAGAGATAGAGAGTTTCAGAGAGTGTCAGAATGTGTGAGAGAGTGTCAGAGAGTGATAGTGAGTGTCAGAGAGTGATAGTGAGTGTCTGAGAGTGATAGAGAGTGTCAGAGAGTGTGAGAGAGTGTCAGAGAGAGATAGAGAGTGTCAGAGAGTGATAGTGAGTGTCTGAGAGTGTCTGAGAGTGATAGAGAGTGTCACAGAGTGATAGAGAGTGTCATAGAGTGTGAGAGAGTGTCAGAGAGTGATAGTGAGTGCCTGAGAGTGTCAGAGAGTGATAGAGATTGTCAGAGAGTGATAGAGAGAGTCAGAGAGTGATAGTGATTGCCAGCGAGTGTCAGAGAGTGTCAGAGACTGTGAGAGAGTGTCAGAGAGTGATAGTGAGTGTCTGAGTGTGTCAGAGAGTGATAGAGAGTGTCAGAGAGTGATAGTGAGTGCCAGTGAGTGTCAGAGAGTGTCAGAGAGTGTCATAGAGTGATAGAGAGTGTCAGAGAGTGATATTGAGTGTCAGAGAGTATCAGAGAGTGATAGTGAGCGTCAGAGAGTGATAGTGAGTGTCTGAGAGTGTCAGAGAGTGATAGAGAGTGTCAGACAGTGTCAGAGAGTGATAGAGAGTGTCAGAGAAAGATAGAGAGTTTCAGAGAGTGTGAGAGAGTCTCAGAGAGTGATAGTAAGTGTCAGAGAGTGATAGTGAGTGTCAGAGAGTGTCGGAGATAGATAGAGAGTGTCAGAGAGTGATAGTGAGTGTCAGAGAGTATCAGAGAGTTGTAGTGAGGGTCTGAGAGTGATAGTGAGTGTCAGAGAGTGTCAGAGAGTGATAGAGAGTGTCAGAGAGTGATAGTGAGAGTGTCAGAGAGTGTTAGAGTGTGTTAGAGTCTGTCAGAGAGTGTCAGAGAGTGTCAGAGAGTGATAGGGAGTGTCAGAGAGTTATAGTGAGTGTCCGAGAGTGTCAGAGAGTGTCAGAGTATGTCAGAGATTGATAGAGAGTGTCAGAGAGTGATAGAGTGTGTCAGAGAGTGTCAGAGAGTGATAGTGATTGTCTGAGAGTGTCAGAGAGTGTTAGAGAGGGACAGAGAGTGTCAGAGAGAGATAGAGAGTGTCAGAGAGTGATAGTGAGTGTCAGAGAGTGTCAGAGAGTGTCAGAGATTGATAGAGAGTGTCAGAGAGTGATAGTGAGTGTCAGAGAGTATCAGAGAGTGATGGTGAGTGTCCGAGAGTGTCAGAGAGTGTCAGGGAGAGTCAGAGAGTGTCAGAGAGTGTCAGAGAGTGTCAGAGAGTGGTAGAGAGTTTCAGAGAGTGATATAGAGTGTCAGAGAGTTATCGAGACTGTCAGAGAGTGATAGTGAGAGTCAGAGAGTATCAGAGAGTGATAGCGTCAGAGAGTGTCAGAGAGTGTCAGAGAGTGATAGTGAGTGTATGAGAGTGTCAGAGAGTGTCAGAGAGTTCTAGTGAGTGTCCGAGAGTGTCTGAGAATGTCAGAGAGTGTCAGAGAGTGATTGAGAGTGTCAGAGAGTGTCAGAGAGTGATAGTGAGTGACAGAGAGTGTCCGAGAGTGTCAGAGAGTGTCAGAGTGTGAAAGTGAGTGTCGGAGAGTGTCGGAGAGTGATAGAGAGTGTCAGAGAGTGATAGAGAGTGTCAGAAAGTTTTAGTGAGTGTCAGAGAGTGTCAGAGAGTGATAGTGAGTGTCCGAGAGTGTCTGAGAATGTCAGAGAGAGTCAGAGAGTGAAGAGAGTGTCAGAGAGTGTCAGAGAGTGATAGTGAGTGAAAGAGAGTGTCAGAGAGTGTCCGAGAGTGTCTGAGAGTGTCAGAGAGTGAAGGTGAGTGTCTGAGTGTGTCAGAGAGTGACAGTGAGTGTCAGAGAGTGACAGTGAGTTTCAGAGAGTGTCAGAGAGTGATAGTGAGTGTCAGAGAGTGTCAGAGAGTGATAGTGATTGTCTGAGAGTTTCAGAGAGTGTCAGAGAGTGTCTGAGAGTGATAGAGAGTGTCAGAGAGTGTCAGAGAGTGTGAGAGAGTGTCAGAGAGTGATAGTGAGTGCCAGAGAGTGTCAGAGAGTATCAGAGAGTGATAGTGAGTGTCTGAGAGTGTCAGAGAGTGTCAGAGAGTGTTAGAGAGTGATTGAGAGTGATAGAGAGTGATAGAGAGTATCAGAAAGTGTCAGAGAGTGATAGTGATTGTCTGAGAGTTTCAGAGTGCATCAGAGAGTGTCAGAGAGTGATAGAGAGTGTCAGACAATGTCAGAGAGTGATGCAGAGTGTCAGAGAGTGTCAGAGTGTATCAGAGAGGTTCAGAGAGTGTCGGACAGTGATAGAGAGTGTCAGAGAGTGTCTGAGAGTTTCAGAGTGTATCAGAGAGTGTCAGAGAGTGATAGAGAGTATCAGAGAGTGATAGAGAGTTGTACAGATGTCTGAGGTGTCAGAGAGTGTCTGAGAGTGTCAGGGAGTCAGAGAGTCATGGAGAGTGAAAGAGATTGTCAGACAGAATCTGAGAGTGTCAGGGAGTGATATGGAGTGTCACAGAGTGATAGACAGCGAAAGAGAGTGTCTGAGAGTGTCAGAGAGTGTCACAGTGTGTCAGAGAGTGTCTGAGAGTGTCTGAGAGTGTCTGAGAATGTCAGAGAGAGTCAGAGAGAGTCAGAGAGTGTCAGAAAGTGATAGAGAGTGTCAGAGAGTGTCAGAGATAGATAGAGAGTGTCAGAGAGTGATAGTGAGTGTCAGAGAGTATCAGAGAGTTGTAGTGAGTGTCTGAGAGTGATAGTGAGTGTCAGAGAGTGTCAGAGAGTGTCAGAGAGTGATAGTGAGAGTGTCAGAGAGTGTCAGAGAGTGTCAGAGAGTGTTAGAGTGTGTCAGAGAGTGTCA
This sequence comes from Heterodontus francisci, assembly GCF_036365525.1. Lineage (NCBI taxonomy): Eukaryota > Metazoa > Chordata > Chondrichthyes > Heterodontiformes > Heterodontidae > Heterodontus > Heterodontus francisci. The sequence continues at coordinate 440,079 of NW_027142143.1, read as the reverse complement.
GAGAGTGTCAGAGAGTGATAGGGAGTGTCAGAGAGTGATAGTGAGTGTCCGAGAGTGTCAGAGAGTGTCAGAGTATGTCAGAGATTGATAGAGAGTGTCAGAGAGTGATAGAGTGTATCAGAGAGTGTCAGAGAGTGATAGTGATTGTCTGAGAGTGTCAGAGAGTGTCAGAGGGTGACACTGAGTGTCTGAGAGTGTCAGAGTGTGTCACAGAGTGATAGAGAGTGATAGAGAGTGTCAGAGAGAGTCAGAGAGTGTTAGAGAGGGACAGAGAGTGTCAGAGAGAGATAGAGAGTGTCAGAGAGTGATAGTGAGTGTCAGAGAGTGTCAGAGTGTGTCAGAATTTGATAGAGAGTGTCAGAGAGTGATAGTGAGTGTCAGAGAGTATCAGAGAGTGATGGTGAGTGTCCGAGAGTGTCAGAGAGTGTCAGGGAGAGTCAGAGAGTGTCAGAGAGTGTCAGAGAGTGTCAGAGAGTGTCAGAGAGTGATAGAGAGTTTCAGAGAGTGATATAGAGTGTCAGAGAGTTATCGAGACTGTCAGAGAGTGATAGTGAGAGTCAGAGAGTATCAGAGAGTGATAGTGTCAGAGAGTGTCAGAGAGTGTCAGAGAGTGATAGTGAGTGTATGAGAGTGTCAGAGAGTGTCAGAGAGTGATAGTGAGTGTCCGAGAGTGTCTGAGAAAGTCAGAGAGTGTCAGAGAGTGATTGAGTGTGTCAGAGAGTGTCAGAAAGTGATAGTGAGTGACAGAGAGTGTCAGAGAGTGTCAGAGAGTGTCCGAGAGTGTCAGAGAGTGTCAGAGTGTGAAAGTGAGTGTCGGAGAGTGTCGGAGAGTGATAGAGAGTGTCAGAGAGTGATAGAGAGTGTCAGAAATATTTAGTGAGTGTCAGAGAGTGCCAGAGAGTGATAGTGAGTGTCCGAGAGTGTCTGAGAATGTCAGAGAGAGTCAGAGAGTGAAGAGAGTGTCAGAGAGTGTCAGAGAGTGATAGTGAGTGACAGAGAGTGTCAGAGAGTGTCCGAGAGTGTCAGAGAGTGTCAGAGAGTGAAAGTGAGTGTCTGAGTGTGTCAGAGAGTGACAGTGAGTGTCAGAGAGTGACAGTGAGTTTCAGAGAGTGTCAGAGAGTGATAGTGAGTGTCAGAGAGTGTCAGAGAGTGATAGTGATTGTCTGAGAGTTTCAGAGAGTGTCAGAGATGTCAGAGAGTGATAGAGATTGTCAGAGAGTGTCAGAGAGTGATAGTGATTGTCTGAGAGTGTCAGAGAGTGATAGTAAGTGTCTGAGATTGTCAGAGAGTGATAGAGAGTGTCAGAGAGTGATAGTGAGTGTCAGAGAGTGTCATAGAGTGATAGAGAGTGATAGAGAGTGCCAGAGAGTGCCAGAGAGTGTCAGAGAGTGTCAGAGAGTGTCAGAGAGTGATGGTGAGTGTCAGAGTGTTATACTGAGTGTCAGAGAGAATCAGAGAGTGATAGTGAGTGTCAGAGAGTATCAGAGAGTGATAGTAAGTGTCTGAGAGTGTCAGAGAGTGATAGTGATTGTCTGAGAGTGTCAGAGAGTGTCAGAGGGTGACACTGAGTGTCTGAGAGTGTCAGAGTGTGTCACAGAGTGATAGAGAGTGATAGAGAGTGTCAGAGAGAGTCAGAGAGTGTTAGAGAGGGACAGAGAGTGTCAGAGAGAGATAGAGAGTGTCAGAGAGTGATAGTGAGTGTCAGAGAGTGTCAGAGAGTGTCAGAGATTGATAGAGAGTGTCAGAGAGTGATAGTGAGTGTCAGAGAGTATCAGAGAGTGATGGTGAGTGTCCGAGAGTGTCAGAGAGTGTCAGGGAGAGTCAGAGAGTGTCAGAGAGTGTCAGAGAGTGTCAGAGAGTGATAGAGAGTTTCAGAGAGTGATATAGAGTGTCAGAGAGTTATCGAGACTGTCAGAGAGTGATAGTGAGAGTCAGAGAGTATCAGAGAGTGAAGGTGTCAGAGAGTGTCAGAGAGTGTCAGAGAGTGATAGTGAGTGTATGAGAGTGTCAGAGAGTGTCAGAGAGTGATAGTGAGTGTCCGAGAGTGTCTGAGAATGTCAGAGAGTGTCAGAGAGTGATTGAGAGTGTCAGAGAGTGTCAGAGAGTGACAGTGAGTGACAGAGTGTGTCAGAGAGTGTCAGAGCGTGTCCGAGAGTGTCAGAGAGTGTCAGAGTGTGAAAGTAAGTGTCGGAGAGTGTCGGAGAGTGATAGAGAGTGCCAGAGAGTGATAGAGAGTGTCAGAAATTTTTAGTGAGTGTCAGAGAGTGCCAGAGAGTGATCGTGAGTGTCCGAGAGTGCCTGAGAATGTCAGAGAGTGAAGAGAGTGTCAGAGAGTGTCAGAGAGTGATAGTGAGTGACAGAGAGTGTCAGAGAGTGTCCGAGAGTGTCAGAGAGTGTCAGAGAGTGATAGTGAGTGTCTGAGTGTGTCAGAGAGTGACAGTGAGTGTCAGAGAGTGACAGTGAGTTTCAGAGAGTGTCAGAGAGTGATAGTGAGTGTCAGAGAGTGTCAGAGAGTGATAGTGATTGTCTGAGAGTTTCAGAGAGTGTCAGAGAGTGTCAGAGAGTGATAGAGATTGTCAGAGAGTGTCAGAGAGTGATAGTGATTGTCTGAGAGTGTCAGAGAGTGATAGTAAGTGTCTGAGAGTGTCAGAGAGTGATAGAGAGTGCCAGAGAGTGATAGTGAGTGTCAGAGTGTGTCATAGAGTGATAGAGAGTGCCAGAGAGTGTCAGAGAGTGTCAGAGAGTGTCAGAGAGTGATGGTGAGTGTCAGAGTGTTATACTGAGTGTCAGAGAGAATCAGAGAGTGATAGTGAGTGTCAGAGAGTATCAGAGAGTGATAGTAAGTGTCTGAGAGTGTCAGAGAGTGATAGTGAGTGTCAGGGAGTGTCAGAGAGTGATAGTGAGTGTCAGAGAGTGTCAGAGTGTGTCAGAGAGTGATGGTGAGTGTCAGAGAGTGATCGTGAGTGTCAGAGAGAATCAGAGAGTGATAGTGAGTGTCAGAGAGTATCAGAGAGTGATAATGAGTCTCTGAGAGTGTCAGAGAGTGTCAGAGAGTGATAGTGAGTGTCAGAGAGTGTCAGAGTGCGTCAGAGAGTGATGGTGAGTGTCAGAGAGTGATCGTGAGTGTCAGAGAGAATCAGAGAGTGATAGTGAGTGGAAGAGAGTATCAGAGAGTGATAATGAGTGTCTGAGAGTGTCAGAGAGTGTCAGAGAGTGTCCGAGGGTGATAGAGAGTGTCAGAGAGCGTCAGAGAGTGTCTGAGAGTGATAGAGAGTGTCAGAAAGTGTCAGAGAGTGTGAGAGAGTGTCAGAGAGTGATAGTGAGTGCCAGAGAGTGTCAGAGAGTATCAGAGAGTGATAGTGAGTGTCTGAGAGTGTCAGAGAGTGTTAGAGAGTGATTGAGAGTGATAGAGAGTGATAGAGAGTATCAGAAAGTGTCAGAGAGTGATAGTGATTGTCTGAGAGTTTCAGAGTGTATCAGAGAGTGTCAGAGAGTGATAGAGAGTGTCAGAGAATGTCAGAGAGTGATGCAGAGTGTCAGAGAGTGTCAGAGTGTATCAGAGAGGTTCAGAGAGTGTCGGAGAGTGATAGAGAGTGTCAGAGAGTGTCTGAGAGTTTCAGAGTGTATCAGAGAGTGTCAGAGAGTGATAGAGAGTATCAGAGAGTGATAGAGAGTTGTACAGATGTCTGAGGTGTCAGAGAGTGTCTGAGAGTGTCAGGGAGTGTCAGAGAGTCATGGAGAGTGAAAGAGATTGTCAGACAGAATCTGAGAGTGTCAGGGAGTGATATGGGGTGTCACAGAGTGATAGACAGCGAAAGAGAGTGTCTGAGAGTGTCAGAGAGTGTCAGAGTGTGTCTGAGAGTGTCTGAGAGTGTCTGAGAGTGTCTGAGAGTGATAGAGAGTGTCAGAGAGTGTCAGAGAGTGTGAGAGTGTGTCAGAGAGTGACAGTGAGTGCCAGAGAGTGTCAGAGAGTATCAGAGAGTGATAGTGAGTGTCTGAGAGTGTCAGAGAGTGTCAGAGAGTGTTAGAGAGTGATTGAGAGTGATAGAGAGTGATAGAGAGTATCAGAAAGTGTCAGAGAGTGATAGTGATTGTCTGAGAGTTTCAGAGTGCATCAGAGAGTGTCATAGAGTGATAGAGAGTGCCAGAGAGTGTCAGAGAGTGTCAGAGAGTGTCAGAGAGTGATGGTGAGTGTCAGAGTGTTATACTGAGTGTCAGAGAGAATCAGAGAGTGATAGTGAGTGTCAGAGAGTATCAGAGAGTGATAGTAAGTGTCTGAAAGTGTCAGAGAGTGATAGTGAGTGTCAGGGAGTGTCAGAGAGTGATAGTGAGTGTCAGAGAGTGTCAGAGTGTGTCAGAGAGTGATGGTGAGTGTCAGAGAGTGATCGTGAGTGTCAGAGAGAATCAGAGAGTGATAGTGAGTGGAAGAGAGTATCAGAGAGTGATAATGAGTGTCTGAGAGTGTCAGAGAGTGTCAGAGAGTGTCCGAGAGTGATAGAGAGTGTCAGAGAGCGTCAGAGAGTGTCTGAGAGTGATAGAGAGTGTCAGAGAGAGTCAGAGAGTGTGAGAGAGTGTCAGAGAGTGATAGTGAGTGCCAGAGAGTGTCAGAGAGTATCAGAGAGTGATAGTGAGTGTCTGAGAGTTTCAGAGAGTGTTAGAGAGTGATTGAGAGTGATAGAGAGTGATAGAGAGTATCAGAAAGTGTCAGAGAGTGATAGTGATTGTCTGAGAGTTTCAGAGTGTATCAGAGAGTGTCAGAGAGTGATAGAGAGTGTCAGAGAATGTCAGAGAGTGGTGCAGAGTGTCAGAGAGTGTCAGAGTGTATCAGAGAGGTTCAGAGAGTGTCGGAGAGTGATAGAGAGTGTCAGAGAGTGTCTGAGAGTTTCAGAGTGTATCAGAGAGTGTCAGAGAGTGATAGAGAGTATCAGAGAGTGATAGAGAGTTGTACAGATGTCTGAGGTGTCAGAGAGTGTCTGAGAGTGTCAGGGAGTGTCAGAGAGTCATGGAGAGTGAAAGAGATAGTCAGACAGAATCTGAGAGTGTCAGGGAGTGATATGGAGTGTCACAGAGTGATAGACAGCGAAAGAGAGTGTCTGAGAGTGTCAGAGAGTGTCAGAGTGTGTCTGAGAGTGTCTGAGAGTGTCTGAGAGTGTCTGAGAATGTCAGAGAGAGTCAGAGAGAGTCAGAGAGTGTCAGAAAGTGATAGAGAGTGTCAGAGAGTCCCAGAGAGTGTCTGAGAGTGTCAGAGAGTGATAGAGATTATGAGAGAGTGTCGGAGAGTGATGGAGAGTGATAGAGAGTGTCTGATAGTGCCTGAGAGTGTCAGAGTCTGTCAGAGAGGGTGTGAGAGTGTCAGAGAGTGTCAGAGAGTGTCAGACAGTGTCAGAGAGTGTTAGAAAGTGTCTGAGAGAGTCAGGGAGTGTCTGAGAGTGTCTGAGAGTGTCAGAGAGTGTCAAACAGTGGCAGAGAGTGATAGAGACCGTCTGAGACTGCCTGAGAGTCTCTGAGAGTGTCAGAGAGTGGCAAAGAGAGATAGAATGTGTCTGAGAGTGTCAGAGAGTGAAAGAAAGGGACAGAGAGTGTCAGAGTGTGTCGGAGAGTGTCAAACAGTGTCAGAGAGTGATAGAGAGTGTGAGAGAGCGTCTGAGAGTGTGAGAGAGCGATAAAAAGTGTCTGAGAGTTTCAGAGAGTGTTAGAAAGTGTCAGAGAGTGCCTGAGCGTGTCAGAGAGTGTCAGAGAGTTATAGAGAGTGATAGAGAGTGTCAGAGAGTGTCAGAGAGTGTCAGAGAGTGTCAGAGACTGTCATAGAGGGATAGAGAGTGAAAGAGAGTGTCTGAGAGTGTCAGAGAGTGTCAGGCAGTGTCAGAGAGTGATATAAATTGTCTGAGACTGTCAGAGAGTGTCTGAGAGTGTCAGAGAATGTCAGAGAGTGTCAAACAGTGTCAGAGAGTGAGAGAAAGTGACAGAGAGTGTCTGAGAGTGTCATACAGTGATAGAAAGTATCAAGAGTGTCTGAGGGGGTCTGAGCGTGTCAGAGAGTGTCTGAGAGTGTCAGAGAGTGTTAAAGAGTGATAGAGAGTGATAGAGAGTGTCAGAGAGTGTCAGAGAGTGACATAGAGTTGTAGAGCGTGGTATAGAGTGGTAGAGAATGTCAGAGAGTGACAGAGAGTGACAGAGAGTGTCAGAGAGTTTCCGTGAGATTCAGAGAGTGATAGAGTGTGTCAGAGAGTGATAGAGATTGTCTGAGAGTGTCTGAGAGTGTCAGGGAGTGTCTGAGAGAGACTGAGAGTGATAGAGAGTGTCTGATAGTGATAGAGAGTGACAGAGTGTATCAGAGAGTGACAGAGAGTGTCAGAGAGTTTCAGTGAGTTTCAGAGAGTGATAGAGTGTGTCCGAGAGTGATAGAGTGTGTCTGAGAGTGTCAGGGAGTGTCTGAGAGAGAATGAGAGTGATAGGGAGTGTCAGAGAGTGATAGAGAGTGCCAGAGAGTGTCTGAAAATGTCTGAGAGTGTCTGAGAGTGTCAGAAAGTGATAGAAAGTGTCACAGAGTGTCTGCCAGTGTCAGAGAGATTCAGAGAGTGTTAGAGACTTTCAGAGAGTGCCTGAGAGTGTCAGTGTGTGTCAGGCAGTGTCAGAAAGTCATACAGAGTGTCAGAGAGTGATAGAGTGTGATAGTGATAGAGAGCATCTGCGAGCCTCAGAGAGTGTCAGAGAGTGTCTGAGAGTGTCCTAGAAGGTCAGAGAGTGTCAGAGAGTGATAGAGACAGTCAGAGAGAGTCTGAGAGTGTCAAGGAGACTCAGAAAGTGTCAGGGAGTGTCAGACAGTGATAGAGTCTGTCAGAGAGTGATATAAACATTCAGAGAGTGTCAGAGAGTGTCAGAGAGTGAGACAGAGTGATAGACAGTGCCAGAGAGTGTTAGAGAGTGCCAGAGAGTGCCAGAGAGTGTCTGAGTGTGTCTGAGAATGTCTGAAAGTGTCTGAAAGTGTCAGAGAGTGCCAGAGAGTGACATAGAGGTTCTGAGAGTTTCTGATTGTGTCTGAGATTGTCAGAGAGTGTCTGAGAGTGATAGAAAGTGTCAGAGAGTGTCAGGGTGTGTCAGAGTGTATAAGAGAGTGTCAGAGTGTGTCAGAGAGTGGTAGAGAGTGGTAGAGAGAGGTAGAGAGTGTCTGAGAGTGTCTGAAAGTGTCAGAGAATGTCAGAGAGTGATAGAGAGTGCCAAAGAGTGTCTGATTGTGTCTGAGATTGTCAGAGAGTGTCAGAAAGTGAAACAGAGTGTCAGAGAATGTCAGGGAGTGTCAGAGTGTATCTGAGAGTGTCAGAGAGTGCCAGAGAGAGATAGAGATAGATAGAGAGAGTCAAAGCGTGGTAGAGAGTTTCAGAGAGTGCTAGAGAGTGTCTGAGACTGTCTGAGAGTGTCTGAGAGTTTCAGAGTGTGCCAGTGAGTGTCAGAGAGTGATAGAGAGTGTCAGAGTGTATCTCAGAGTGTCAGAGAGTGATAGAGAGTGTCAGAGAGTGTCAGAGAGTAACAAAGTTTGTCAGAGAGTGTCTGAAAAAGTCTGAGAGTGTCTGAGAGTGTCAGTAATTGATAGAATGTGTCAGTGTGTGTCAGGCAGTGTCAGAAAGTGATGGAGAGTGTCAGAGAGTTATAGAGAGCGATAGAGAGTGAGAGAGAGTGTCTGAGAGCGTCAGAGAGTGTCAGAGAGTGTCTGAGAGTGTCTGAGAGTGTCAGAGAGTGTCAGAGAGTGATAGAGAGAGTCAGAGAGGGTCTGAGAGTGTCAGGGAGAGTCTGAGAGTGTCAGGGAGTGTCAGGCAGTGATAGAGTGTGTCAGAGAGTGATATAAAAATTCAGAGAGTGTCAGAGAGTGCCAGAGAGTGATAGAGACCGCCAGAGAGTGCCAGAAAGTGTCTGATTGTGTCTGAGATTGTCAGAGAGTGTCAGAGAGTGATAGAGAGTGCCAGAGAGTGCCAGAGTGTGTCTGAGTGTGTATGAGAGTGTCTGAAAGTGTCAGAGAGTGTCAGAGGGTGACAGAGAGTGTCTGAGAGTTTCTGATTGTGTCTGAGATTGTCAGAGATTGTCAGAGAGTGACAGAAAATGTCAGAGAGCGTCAGGCTGTGTCAGAGTGTATCAGAGAGTGTCAGAGAGTGGTAGAGAGTGGCAGTGAGTGTCTGAGAGTGTCTGAATGTGTCAGAGAGTGTCAGAGAGTGATAGAGAGTGTCTGAGTGTGTCTGAGTGTGTCTGAGATTGTCAGAGAGTGTCAGAGAGTGATAAAGTTTGTCATAGAGTGTCTGAAAAAGTCTGAGAGTGTCTGAGAGTTTCAGTAATTGATAGAATGTGTTAGTGTGTGTCAGGCAGTGTCAGAAAGTGATGGAGAGTGTCAGAGAGTTATAGAGAGCGATAGAGAGTGAGAGAGAGTGTCTGAGAGCGTCAGAGAGTGTCAGAGAGTGTCTGAGAGTGTCAGAGAGTGTCAGAGAGTGATAGAGAGAGTCAGAGAGAGTCTGAGAGTGTCAGGGAGAGTCTGAGAGTGTCAGGGAGTGTCAGGCAGTGATAGAGTGTGTCAGAGAGTGATATAAACATTCAGAGAGTGTCAGAGAGTGTCAGAGTGTGATCGAGAGTGCCAGAGAGTGATCGAGACCGCCAGAGAGTTCCAGAGATTGTCGGATTGTGTCTGAGATTGTCAGAGAGTGTCAGAGAGTGATAGAGAGTGCCAGAGAGTGCCAGAGTGTGTCTGAGTGTGTCTGAGTGTGTCTGAGAGTGTCTGAAAGTGTCAGAGAGTGTCAGAGGGTGACAGAGAGTGTCTGAGAGTTTCTGATTGTGTCTGAGATTGTCAGAGATTGTCCGAGAGTGACAGAATGTGTCAGAGAGCGTCAGGGTGTGTCAGAGTGTATCAGAGAGTGTCAGAGAGTGGTAGAGAGTGGCAGTGAGTGTCTGAGAGTGTCTGAATGTGTCAGAGAGTGTCAGAGAGTGGCAGAGAGTGTCAGAGAGTGTCAGAGAGTGTCTGAGTGTGTCTGAGATTGTCAGAGAGTGTCAGAGAGTGTCAGAGAGTGAAAGAGAGTGTCAGAGAGTGTCAGGGAGTGTCAGCGTGTATCCGAGAGTGTCAGAGAGTGCCAGAGAGTGATAGAGGGAGATAGAGAGAGTCACAGCGTGGTAGAGAGTTTCAGAGAGTGATCGAGAGTGTCTGAGACTGTCTGAGAGTGTCAAAGTGTGTCAGAGAGTGAGAGAGTGTCAGAGATTGTAAGAGAGTGAAAGAGAGTTTCAGAGAGAATCTGAGAGTGTCAGAGAGTGATGGAAAGTGTCTGAGAGTGTCCGAGAGTGTCAGAGGGTGACAGAGAGTGTCTGAGAGTTTCTGATTGTGTCTGAGATTGTCAGAGATTGTCAGAGAGTGACAGAAAATGTCAGAGAGCGTCAGGCTGTGTCAGAGTGTATCAGAGAGTGTCAGAGAGTGGTAGAGAGTGGCAGTGAGTGTCTGAGAGTGTCTGAATGTGTCAGAGAGTGTCAGAGAGTGATAGAGAGTGTCTGAGTGTGTCTGAGTGTGTCTGAGATTGTCAGAGAGTGTCAGAGAGTGATAAAGTTTGTCAGAGAGTGTCTGAAAAAGTCTGAGAGTGTCTGAGAGTGTCAGTGATTGATAGAATGTGTTAGTGTGTGTCAGGCAGTGTCAGAAAGTGATGGAGAGTGTCAGAGAGTTATAGAGAGCGATAGAGAGTGAGAGAGAGTGTCTGAGAGCGTCAGAGAGTGTCAGAGAGTGTCTGAGAGTGTCAGAGAGTGTCAGAGAGTGATAGAGAGAGTCAGAGAGAGTCTGCGAGTGTCAGGGAGAGTCTGAGAGTGTCAGGGAGTGTCAGGCAGTGATAGAGTGTGTCAGAGAGTGATATAAACATTCAGAGAGTGTCAGAGAGTGTCAGAGTGTGATCGAGAGTGCCAGAGAGTGATAGAGACCGCCAGAGAGTTCCAGAGATTGTCGGATTGTGTCTGAGATTGTCAGAGAGTGTCAGAGAGTGATAGAGAGTGCCAGAGAGTGCCAGAGTGTGTCTGAGTGTGTCTGAGTGTGTCTGAGTGTGTATGAGAGTGTCTGAAAGTGTCTGAAAGTGTCAGAGAGTGTCAGAGGGTGACAGAGAGTGTCTGAGAGTTTCTGATTGTGTCTGAGATTGTCAGAGATTGTCCGAGAGTGACAGAATGTGTCAGAGAGCGTCAAGGTGTGTCAGAGTGTATCAGAGAGTGTCAGAGAGTGGTAGAGAGTGGCATTGAGTGTCTGAGAGTGTCTGAATGTGTCAGAGAGTGTCAGAGAGTGGCAGAGAGTGTCAGAGAGTGTCAGAGAGTGTCAGAGAGTGTCTGAGTGTGTCTGAGATTGTCAGAGAGTGTCAGAGAGTGTCAGAGAGTGAAAGAGAGTGTCAGGGAGTGTCAGGGAGTGTCAGCGTGTATCCGAGAGTGTCAGAGAGTGCCAGAGAGTGATAGAGGGAGATAGAGAGAGTCACAGCGTGGTAGAGAGTTTCAGAGAGTGATAGAGAGTGTCTGAGACTGTCTGAGAGTGTCAAAGTGTGTCAGAGAGTGAGAGAGTGTCAGAGATTGTAAGAGAGTGAAAGAGAGTTTCGGAGAGAATCTGAGAGTGTCAGAGAGTGATGGAAAGTGTCTGAGAGTGTCCGAGAGCGACAGATAGTGTCAGGGAGTGTCCGTGAGTGTCAGAGAGTGATAGAGAGTGTCATAGAGTGATGGAGAGTGTCTGAGAGTGTCAGAGAGTGTCAGAGAGGGTCAGAGAGGGTCAGAGTGTGTCAGAGAGTGATAGAGAGTGATCGAGAGTGTCAGAGAGTGTCAGAGAGTGATATAGAGTGCCGGAGAGTTGCAGAGACTGCCAGAGAGTGTCAGAGAGTGCCAGAGTGTGAAAGTGAGTGTCGGAGAGTGTCGGAGAGTGATAGAGAGTGTCAGAGAGTGATAGAGAGTGTCAGAAAGTTTTAGTGAGTGTCAGAGAGTGTCAGAGAGTGATAGTGAGTGTCCGAGAGTGTCTGAGAATGTCAGAGAGAGTCAGAGAGTGAAGAGAGTGTCAGAGGTTGTCAGAGATTGATAGTGAGTGTATGAGAATGTCTGAGGGTGTCAGAGATTGATCGAGAGTGTCAGAGAGTGATAGTGAGTGTCAGAAGGTGTCAGAGAGTGTCAGAGATTGATAGAGAGTGTCAGAGAGTGATAGTGAGTGTCAGAGAGTATCAGAGAGTGATGGTGAGTGTCCGAGAGTGTCAGAGAGTGTCAGGGAGTGTCAGAGAGTGTCAGAGAGTGTCAGAGAGTGATAGAGAGTTTCAGAGATTGATATAAAGTGTCAGAGAGTTATCGAGACTGTCAGAGTGTGATAGTGAGAGTCAGAGAGTATCAGAGAGTGATAGTGTCAGAGAGTGTCAGAGAGTGTCAGAGAGTGATAGTGAGTGCATGAGAGTGTCTGAGAGTGTCAGAGAGTGATAGTGAGTGTCAGAGAGTGTCAGAGTGTGTCAGAGAGTGATGGTGAGTGTCAGAGAGAATCAGAGAGTGATAGTGAGTGTCTGAGAGTATCAGAGAGTGAGAGAGAGTGTCTGAGAGCGTCAGAGAGTGTCAGAGAGTGTCTGAGAGTGTCAGAGAGTGTCAGAGAGTGATAGAGAGAGTCAGAGAGAGTCTGAGAGTGTCAGGGAGAGTCTGAGAGTGTCAGGGAGTGTCAGGCAGTGATAGAGTGTGTCAGAGAGTGATATAAACATTCAGAGAGTGTCAGAGAGTGTCAGAGTGTGATCGAGAGTGCCAGAGAGTGATAGAGACCGCCAGAGAGTTCCAGAGATTGTCGGATTGTGTCTGAGATTGTCAGAGAGTGTCAGAGAGTGATAGAGAGTGCCAGAGAGTGCCAGAGTGTGTCTGAGTGTGTCTGAGTGTGTATGAGAGTGTCTGAAAGTGTCAGAGAGTGTCAGAGAGTGTCAGAGGGTGACAGAGAGTGTCTGAGAGTTTCTGATTGTGTCTGAGATTGTCAGAGATTGTCCGAGAGTGACAGAATGTGTCAGAGAGCGTCAGGGTGTGTCAGAGTGTATCAGAGAGTGTCAGAGAGTGGTAGAGAGTGGCATTGAGTGTCTGAGAGTGTCTGAAAGTGTCAGAGAGTGTCAGAGAGTGGCAGAGAGTGTCAGAGAGTGTCAGAGAGTGTCAGAGAGTGTCTGAGTGTGTCTGAGATTGTCAGAGAGTGTCAGAGAGTGTCAGAGAGTGAAAGAGAGTGTCAGAGAGTGTCAGGGAGTGTCAGCGTGTATCCGAGAGTGTCAGAGAGTGCCAGAGAGTGATAGAGGGAGATAGAGAGAGTCACAGCGTGGTAGAGAGTTTCAGAGAGTGATAGAGAGTGTCTGAGACTGTCTGAGAGAGTCAAAGTGTGTCAGAGAGTGAGAGAGTGTCAGAGATTGTAAGAGAGTGAAAGAGAGTTTCAGAGAGAATCTGAGAGTGTCAGAGAGTGATGGAAAGTGTCTGAGAGTGTCCGAGAGCGACAGATAGTGTCAGGGAGTGTCCGTGAGTGTCAGAGAGTGATAGAGAGTGTCAGAGAGTGATAGAGAGTGTCATAGAGTGATGGAGAGTGTCTGAGAGTGTCAGAGAGTGTCAGAGAGGGTCAGAGTGTGTCAGAGAGTGATAGAGAGTGATCGAGAGTGTCAGAGAGTGTCAGAGAGTGATAGAGAGTGTCAGAGAGTGTCAGAGAGTGATATAGAGTGCCGGAGAGTTGCAGAGACTGCCAGAGAGTGTCAGAGTGTGCCAGAGTGTGAAAGTGAGTGTCGGAGAGTGTCGGAGAGTGATAGAGAGTGTCAGAGAGTGATAGAGAGTGTCAGAAAGTTTTAGTGAGTGTCAGAGAGTGTCAGAGAGTGATAGTGAGTGTCCGAGAGTGTCTGAGAATGTCAGAGAGAGTCAGAGAGTGAAGAGAGTGTCAGAGGTTGTCAGAGATTGATAGTGAGTGTATGAGAATGTCTGAGGGTGTCAGAGATTGATCGAGAGTGTCAGAGAGTGATAGTGAGTGTCAGAAGGTGTCAGAGAGTGTCAGAGATTGATAGAGAGTGTCAGAGAGTGATAGTGAGTGTCAGAGAGTATCAGAGAGTGATGGTGAGTGTCCGAGAGTGTCAGAGAGTGTCAGGGAGTGTCAGAGAGTGTCAGAGAGTGTCAGAGAGTGATAGAGAGTTTCAGAGAGTGATATAAAGTGTCAGAGAGTTATCGAGACTGTCAGAGTGTGATAGTGAGAGTCAGAGAGTATCAGAGAGTGATAGTGTCAGAGAGTGTCAGAGAGTGTCAGAGAGTGATAGTGAGTGCATGAGAGTGTCAGAGAGTGTCAGAGAGTGATAGTGAGTGTCCGAGTGTGCCTGAGAATGTCAGAGAGTGTCAGAGAGTGATAGAGAGTGTCAGAGAGTGTCAGAGAGTGATAGTGAGTGACAGAGAGTGACAGAGAGTGTCAGAGAGTGTCAGAGAGTGTCCGAGAGTGTCAGAGAGTGTCAGAGTGTGAAAGTGAGTGTCGGAGAGTGTCAGAGAGTGATAGAGAGTGTCAGAGAGTGATAGAGAGTGTCAGAAAGTTTTAGTGAGTGTCAGAGAGTGTCAGAGAGTGATAGTGAGTGTCCGAGAGTGTCTGAGAATGTCAGAGAGAGTCAGAGAGTGAAAGTGAGTGTCTGAGTGTGTCAGAGAGTGACAGTGAGTGTCAGAGAGTGACAGTGAGTTTCAGAGAGTGTCAGAGAGTGATAGTGAGTGTCAGAGAGTGTCAGAGAGTGATAGAGATTGTCTGAGAATTTCAGAGAGTGTCAGAGAGTGTCAGAGAGTGATAGAGATTGTCAGAGAGTGTCAGAGAGTGATAGTGAGTGTCTGAGAGTGCCAGAGAGTGATAGTAAGTGTCTGAGAGTGTCAGAGAGTGATAGAGAGTGTCAGAGAGTGATAGTGAGTGTCAGAGAGTGTCATAGAGTGATAGAGAGTGTCAGAGAGTGTCAGAGAGTGATGGTGAGTGTCAGTGTGTTATACTGAGTGTCAGAGAGAATCAGAGAGTGATAGTGAGTGTCAGAGAGTATCAGAGAGTGATAGTAAGTGTCTGAGAGTGTCAGAGAGTGATAGTAAGTGTCTGAGAGTGTCAGAGAGTGATAGTGAGTGTCAGGGAGTGCCAGAGAGTGATAGTGAGTGTCAGAGAGTGTCAGAGTGTGTCAGAGAGTGATGGTGAGTGTCAGAGAGAATCAGAGAGTGATAGTGAGTGTCAGAGAGTAGCAGAGAGTGATAATGAGTGTCTGAGAGTGTCAGAGAGTGTCAGAGAGTGTCAGAGAGTGATAGAGAGTTTCAGAGAGTGTCAGAGAGTGTCTGAGAGTGTCTGAGAGTGATAGAGAGTGTCAGAGAGTGTCAGAGAGTGTGAGAGAGTGTCAGAGAGTTTTATTGAGTGCCAGAGAGTGTCAGAGAGTATCAGAGAGTGATAGTGAGTGTCTGAGAGTGATAGTGAGTGTCAGAGAGTGTCAGAGAGTGTGAGAGAGTGTCAGCGAGTGATAGTGAGTGCCAGAGAGTGTCAGAGAGTATCAGAGAGTGATAGTGAGTGTCTGAGAGTGTCAGAGAGTGTCAGAGAGTGTTAGAGAGTGATTGAGAGTGATAGAGAGTGATAGAGAGTATCAGAAAGTGTCAGAGAGTGATAGTGATTGTCTGAGAGTTTCAGAGTGTATCAGAGAGTGTCAGAGAGTGATAGAGAGTGTCAGAGAATGTCAGAGAGTGATGCAGAGTGTTAGAGAGTGTCAGAGTGTATCAGAGAGTGATAATGAGTGTCTGAGAGTGTCAGAGAGTGTCAGAGAGTGTCTGAGAGTTTCAGAGTGTATCCGAGAGTGTCAGAGAGTGATAGAGAGTATCAGAGAGTGATAGAGAGTTGTACAGATGTCTGAGGTGTCAGAGAGTGTCTGAGAGTGTCAGGGAGTGTCAGAGAGTCATGGAGAGTGAAAGAGATTGTCAGACAGAATCTGAGAGTGTCAGGGAGTGATATGGAGTGTCACAGAGTGATAGACAGCGAAAGAGAGTGTCTGAGAGTGTCAGAGAGTGTCAGAGTGTGTCTGAGAGTGTCTGAGAGTGTCTGAAAGTGATAGAGAGTGTCAGAGAGTCCCAGAGACTGTCTGAGAGTGTCAGAGAGTGATAGAGATAATGAGAGAGTGTCGGAGAGTGATGGAGAGTGATAGAGAGTGTCTGATAGTGCCTGAGAGTGTCAGAGTCTGTCAGAGAGGGTGTGAGAGTGTCAGAGAGTCTCAGAGAGTGTCAGGGAGTGTCTGAGAGTGTCTGAGAGTGTCAGAGAGTGTCAGACAGTGTCAGAGAGTGTTAGAAAGTGTCTGAGAGAGTCAGGGAGTGTCTGAGAGTGTCTGAGAGTGTCAGAGAGTGTCAAACAGTGGCAGAGAGTGATAGAGAGCGTCTGAGACTGCCTGAGAGTCTCTGAGAGTGTCAGAGAGTGTCAAAGAGAGATAGAATGTGTCTGAGAGTGTCAGAGAGTGAAAGAAAGGGACAGAGAGTGTCAGAGAGTGATAGAGAGTTTCAGAGAGTGATATAAAGTGTCAGAGAGTTATCGAGACTGTCAGAGTGTGATAGTGAGAGTCAGAGAGTATCAGAGAGTGATAGTGTCAGAGAGTGTCAGAGAGTGTCAGAGAGTGATAGTGAGTGCATGAGAGTGTCAGAGAGTGTCAGAGAGTGATAGTGAGTGTCCGAGTGTGCCTGAGAATGTCAGAGAGTGTCAGAGAGTGATAGAGAGTGTCAGAGAGTGTCAGAGAGTGATAGTGAGTGACAGAGAGTGTCAGAGAGTGTCAGAGAGTGTCAGAGAGTGTCCGAGAGTGTCAGAGAGTGTCAGAGTGTGAAAGTGAGTGTCGGAGAGTGTCAGAGAGTGATAGAGAGTGTCAGAGAGTGATAGAGAGTGTCAGAAAGTTTTAGTGAGTGTCAGAGAGTGTCAGAGAGTGATAGTGAGTGTCCGAGAGTGTCTGAGAATGTCAGAGAGAGTCAGAGAGTGAAAGTGAGTGTCTGAGTGTGTCAGAGAGTGACAGTGAGTGTCAGAGAGTGACAGTGAGTTTCAGAGAGTGTCAGAGAGTGATAGTGAGTGTCAGAGAGTGTCAGAGAGTGATAGAGATTGTCTGAGAATTTCAGAGAGTGTCAGAGAGTGTCAGAGAGTGTCAGAGAGTGATAGAGATTGTCAGAGAGTGTCAGAGAGTGATAGTGAGTGTCTGAGAGTGCCAGAGAGTGATAGTAAGTGTCTGAGAGTGTCAGAGAGTGATAGAGAGTGTCAGAGAGTGATAGTGAGTGTCAGAGAGTGTCATAGAGTGATAGAGAGTGTCAGAGAGTGTCAGAGAGTGATGGTGAGTGTCAGTGTGTTATACTGAGTGTCAGAGAGAATCAGAGAGTGATAGTGAGTGTCAGAGAGTATCAGAGAGTGATAGTAAGTGTCTGAGAGTGTCAGAGAGTGATAGTAAGTGTCTGAGAGTGTCAGAGAGTGATAGTGAGTGTCAGGGAGTGCCAGAGCGTGATAGTGAGTGTCAGAGAGTGTCAGAGTGTGTCAGAGAGTGATGGTGAGTGTCAGAGAGAATCAGAGAGTGATAGTGAGTGTCAGAGAGTAGCAGAGAGTGATAATGAGTGTCTGAGAGTGTCAGAGAGTGTCAGAGAGTGTCAGAGAGTGATAGAGAGTTTCAGAGAGTGTCAGAGAGTGTCTGAGAGTGTCTGAGAGTGATAGAGAGTGTCAGAGAGTGTCAGAGAGTGTGAGAGAGTGTCAGAGAGTTTTATTGAGTGCCAGAGAGTGTCAGAGAGTATCAGAGAGTGATAGTGAGTGTCTGAGAGTGATAGTGAGTGTCAGAGAGTGTCAGAGAGTTTGAGAGAGTGTCAGTGAGTGATAGTGAGTGCCAGAGAGTGTCAGAGAGTATCAGAGAGTGATAGTGAGTGTCTGAGAGTGTCAGAGAGTGTCAGAGAGTGTTAGAGAGTGATTGAGAGTGATAGAGAGTGATAGAGAGTATCAGAAAGTGTCAGAGAGTGATAGTGATTGTCTGAGAGTTTCAGAGTGTATCAGAGAGTGTCAGAGAGTGATAGAGAGTGTCAGAGAATGTCAGAGAGTGATGCAGAGTGTTAGAGAGTGTCAGAGTGTATCAGAGAGTGATAATGAGTGTCTGAGAGTGTCAGAGAGTGTCAGAGAGTGTCTGAGAGTTTCAGAGTGTATCAGAGAGTGTCAGAGAGTGATAGAGAGTATCAGAGAGTGATAGAGAGTTGTACAGATGTCTGAGGTGTCAGAGAGTGTCTGAGAGTGTCAGGGAGTGTCAGAGAGTCATGGAGAGTGAAAGAGATTGTCAGACAGAATCTGAGAGTGTCAGGGAGTGATATGGAGTGTCACAGAGTGATAGACAGCGAAAGAGAGTGTCTGAGAGTGTCAGAGAGTGTCAGAGTGTGTCAGAGAGTGTCTGAGAGTGTCTGAGAGTGTCTGAAAGTGATAGAGAGTGTCAGAGAGTCCCAGAGACTGTCTGAGAGTGTCAGAGAGTGATAGAGATAATGAGAGAGTGTCGGAGAGTGATGGAGAGTGATAGAGAGTGTCTGATAGTGCCTGAGAGTGTCAGAGTCTGTCAGAGAGGGTGTGAGAGTGTCAGAGAGTCTCAGAGAGTGTCAGGGAGTGTCTGAGAGTGTCTGAGAGTGTCAGAGAGTGTCAGACAGTGTCAGAGAGTGTTAGAAAGTGTCTGAGAGAGTCAGGGAGTGTCTTAGAGTGTCAGAGAGTGTCAAACAGTGGCAGAGAGTGATAGAGAGCGTCTGAGACTGCCTGAGAGTCTCTGAGAGTGTCAGAGAGTGTCAAAGAGAGATAGAATGTGTCTGAGAGTGTCAGAGAGTGAAAGAAAGGGACAGAGAGTGTCAGAGTGTGTCGGAGAGTGTCAAACAGTGTCAGAGAGTGATAGAGAGAGTGAGAGAGCGTCTGAGAGTGTGAGAGAGTGATAAAAAGTGTCTGAGAGTTTCAGAGAGTGTTAGAAAGTGTCAGAGAGTGCCTGAGAGTGTCAGAGAGTGTCAGAGAGTGTCAGAGAGTTATAGAGAGTGATAGAGAGTGTCAGAGAGTGTCAGAGAGTGTCAGAGACTGTCAGAGACTGTCATAGAGGAATAGAGAGTGAAAGAGATTGTCTGAGAGTGTCAGAGAGTGTCAGGCAGTGTCAGAGAGTGATATAAATTGTCTGAGACTGTCTGAGAGTTTCTGAGAGTGTCAGAGAGTGATAGACAGTGTCAGAGAGTGTCTGAGAGTGTCAGAGAATGTCAGAGAGTGTCAAACAGCGTCAGAGAGTGAGAGAAAGTGACAGAGAGTGTCTGAGAGTGTCATACAGTGATAGAAAGTATCAAGAGTGTCTGAGGGGGTCTGAGCGTGTCAGAGAGTGTCTGAGAGTGTCAGAGAGTGTCAGAGAGTGATAGAGAGTGATAGAGAGTGTCAGAGAGTGTCAGAGAGTGACAGAGAGTTGTAGAGCGTGGTATAGAGTGGTAGAGAATGTCAGAGAGTGACAGAGAGTGACAGAGAGTGTCAGAGAGTTTCCGTGAGATTCAGAGAGTGTTAGAGTGTGTCAGAGAGGGATAGAGATTGTCTGAGAGTGTCTGAGAGTGTCAGGGAGTGTCTGAGAGAGACTGAGAGTGATAGAGAGTGTCTGATAGTGATACAGAGTGACAGAGTGTATCAGAGAGTGACAGAGAGTGTCAGAGAGTGATAGAGAGTGATAGAGAGTGTCAGAGAGTGTCAGAGAGTGACAGAGAGTTGTAGAGCGTGGTATAGAGTGGTAGAGAATGTCAGAGAGTGACAGAGAGTGACAGAGAGTGTCAGAGAGTTTCCGTGAGATTCAGAGAGTGATAGAGTGTGTCAGAGAGTGATAGAGATTGTCTGAGAGTGTCTGAGAGTGTCAGGGAGTGTCTGAGAGAGACTGAGAGTGATAGAGAGTGTCTGATAGTGATACAGAGTGACAGAGTGTATCAGAGAGTGACAGAGAGTGTCAGAGAGTGATAGAGAGTGATAGAGAGTGTCAGAGAGTGACAGAGAGTTGTAGAGCGTGGTATAGAGTGGTAGAGAATGTCAGAGAGTGACAGAGAGTGACAGAGAGTGTCAGAGAGTTTCCGTGAGATTCAGAGAGTGATAGAGTGTGTCAGAGAGTGTTAGAGATTGTCTGAGAGTGTCTGAGAGTGTCAGGGAGTGTCTGAGAGAGACTGAGAGTGATAGAGAGTGTCTGATAGTGATAGAGAGTGACAGAGTGTATCAGAGAGTGACAGAGAGTGTCAGAGAGTTTCAGTGAGTTTCAGTGAGTTTCAGAGAGTGATAGAGTGTGTCAGAGAGTGATAGAGTGTGTCAGAGAGTGATAGAGTGTGTCTGAGAGTGTCTGAGAGTGTCAGGGAGTGTCTGAGAGAGAATGAGAGTGATAGGGAGTGTCAGAGAGTGATAGAGAGTGCCAGAGAGTGTCTGAAAATGTCTGAGAGTGTCTGAGAGTGTCAGAAAGTGATAGAAAGTGTCAGAGAGTGTCTGCCAGTGTCAGAGAGTTTCAGAGAGTGTTAGAGACCTTCAGAGAGTGCCTGAGAGTGTCAGTGTGTGTCAGGCAGTGTCAGAAAGTCATACAGAGTGTCAGAGAGTGATAGAGAGTGATAGAGAGTGATAGAGAGCGTCTGCGAGCCTCAGAGAGTGTCAGAGAGTGTCTGAGAGTGTCCTAGAGGGTCAGAGAGTGTCAGAGAGTGATAGAGACAGTCAGAGAGAGTCTGAGAGTGTCAAGGAGACTCAGAAAGTGTCAGGGAGTGTCAGACAGTGATAGAGTGTGTCAGAGAGTGATATAAACATTCAGAGAGTGTCAGAGAGTGTCAGAGAGTGAGACAGAGTGATAGAGAGTGCCAGAGAGTGTTAGAGTGTGCCAGAGAGTGCCAGAGAGTGTCTGAGTGTGTCTGAGAATGTCTGAAAGTGTCTGAAAGTGTCAGAGAGTGTCAGAGAGTGACATAGAGGGTCTGAGAGTTTCTGATTGTGTCTGAGATTGTCAGAGAGTGTCTGAGAGTTATAGAAAGTGTCAGAGAGTGTCAGGGTGTGTCAGAGTGTATAAGAGAGTGTCAGAGTGTGTCAGAGAGTGGTAGAGAGTGGTAGAGAGAGGTAGAGAGTGTCTGAGAGTGTCTGAAAGTGTCAGAGAATGTCAGAGAGTGATAGAGAGTGCCAAAGAGTGTCTGATTGTGTCTGAGATTGTCAGAGAGTGTCAGAAAGAGAAACAGAGTGTCAGAGAATGTCAGGGAGTGTCAGAGTGTATCTGAGAGTGTCAGAGAGTGCCAGAGAGAGATAGAGATAGATAGAGAGAGTCAAAGCGTGGTAGAGAGTTTCAGAGAGTGCTAGAGAGTGTCTGAGACTGTCTGAGAGTGTCTGAGAGTTTCTGAGTGTGTCAGTGAGTGTCAGAGAGTGATGGAGAGTGTCTGAGATTGATAGAGAGCGTCTGAGAGTGTCAGAGTGTATCAGAGAGTGTCAGAGAGTGATAGAGAGTGTCAGAGAGTGTCAGAGAGTGACAAAGTTTGTCAGAGAGTGTCTGAAAAAGTCTGAGAGTGTCTGAGAGTGTCAGTAATTGATAGAATGTGTCAGTGTGTGTCAGGCAGTGTCAGAAAGTGATGGAGAGTGTCAGAGAGTTATAGAGAGCGATAGAGAGTGAGAGAGAGTGTCTGAGAGCGTCAGAGGGTGTCAGAGAGTGTCTGAGAGTGTCTGAGAGTGTCTGAGAGTGTCTGAGAGTGATAGAGAGAGTCAGAGAGAGTCTGAGAGTGTCAGGGAGAGTCTGAGAGTGTCAGGGAGTGTCAGGCAGTGATAGAGTATGTCAGAGAGTGATATAAACATTCAGAGAATGTCAGAGAGTGTCAGAGAGTGTCAGAGTGTGATCGAGAGTGCCAGAGAGTGATAGAGACCGCCAGAGAGTGCCAGAAAGTGTCTGATTGTGTCTGAGATTGTCAGAGAGTGTCAGAGAGTGATAGAGGGAGATAGAGAGAGTCACAGCGTGGTAGAGAGTTTCAGAGAGTGATAGAGAGTGTCTGAGACTGTCTGAGAGTGTCAAAGTGTGTCAGAGAGTGAGAGAGTGTCAGAGATTGTAAGAGAGTGAAAGAGAGTTTCAGAGAGAATCTGAGAGTGTCAGAGAGTGATGGAAAGTGTCTGAGAGTGTCCGAGAGTGTCAGAGGGTGACAGAGAGTGTCTGAGAGTTTCTGATTGTGTCTGAGATTGTCAGAGATTGTCAGAGAGTGACAGAAAATGTCAGAGAGCGTCAGGCTGTGTCAGAGTGTATCAGAGAGTGTCAGAGAGTGGTAGAGAGTGGCAGTGAGTGTCTGAGAGTGTCTGAATGTGTCAGAGAGTGTCAGAGAGTGATAGAGAGTGTCTGAGTGTGTCTGAGTGTGTCTGAGATTGTCAGAGAGTGTCAGAGAGTGATAAAGTTTGTCAGAGAGTGTCTGAAAAAGTCTGAGAGTGTCTGAGAGTGTCAGTAATTGATAGAATGTGTTAGTGTGTGTCAGGCAGTGTCAGAAAGTGATGGAGAGTGTCAGAAAGTTATAGAGAGCGATAGAGAGTGAGAGAGAGTGTCTGAGAGCGTCAGAGAGTGTCAGAGAGTGTCTGAGAGTGTCAGAGAGTGTCAGAGAGTGATAGAGAGAGTCAGAGAGAGTCTGAGAGTGTCAGGGAGAGTCTGAGAGTGTCAGGGAGTGTCAGGCAGTGATAGAGTGTGTCAGAGAGTGATATAAACATTCAGAGAGTGTCAGAGAGTGTCAGAGTGTGATCGAGAGTGCCAGAGAGTGATAGAGACCGCCAGAGAGTTCCAGAGATTGTCGGATTGTGTCTGAGATTGTCAGAGAGTGTCAGAGAGTGATAGAGAGTGCCAGAGAGTGCCAGAGTGTGTCTGAGTGTGTCTGAGTGTGTATGAGAGTGTCTGAAAGTGTCAGAGAGTGTCAGAGAGTGTCAGAGGGTGACAGAGAGTGTCTGAGAGTTTCTGATTGTGTCTGAGATTGTCAGAGATTGTCCGAGAGTGACAGAATGTGTCAGAGAGCGTCAGGGTGTGTCAGAGTGTATCAGAGAGTGTCAGAGAGTGGTAGAGAGTGGCATTGAGTGTCTGAGAGTGTCTGAATGTGTCAGAGAGTGTCAGAGAGTGGCAGAGAGTGTCAGAGAGTGTCAGAGAGTGTCAGAGAGTGTCTGAGTGTGTCTGAGATTGTCAGAGAGTGTCAGAGAGTGTCAGAGAGTGAAAGAGAGTGTCAGAGAGTGTCAGGGAGTGTCAGCGTGTATCCGAGAGTGTCAGAGAGTGCCAGAGAGTGATAGAGGGAGATAGAGAGAGTCACAGCGTGGTAGAGAGTTTCAGAGAGTGATAGAGAGTGTCTGAGACTGTCTGAGAGAGTCAAAGTGTGTCAGAGAGTGAGAGAGTGTCAGAGATTGTAAGAGAGTGAAAGAGAGTTTCAGAGAGAATCTGAGAGTGTCAGAGAGTGATGGAAAGTGTCTGAGAGTGTCCGAGAGCGACAGATAGTGTCAGGGAGTGTCCGTGAGTGTCAGAGAGTGATAGAGAGTGTCAGAGAGTGATAGAGAGTGTCATAGAGTGATGGAGAGTGTCTGAGAGTGTCAGAGAGTGTCAGAGAGGGTCAGAGTGTGTCAGAGAGTGATAGAGAGTGATCGAGAGTGTCAGAGAGTGTCAGAGAGTGATAGAGAGTGTCAGAGAGTGTCAGAGAGTGATATAGAGTGCCGGAGAGTTGCAGAGACTGCCAGAGAGTGTCAGAGTGTGCCAGAGTGTGAAAGTGATTGTCGGAGAGTGTCGGAGAGTGATAGAGAGTGTCAGAGAGTGATAGAGAGTGTCAGAAAGTTTTAGTGAGTGTCAGAGAGTGTCAGAGAGTGATAGTGAGTGTCCGAGAGTGTCTGAGAATGTCAGAGAGAGTCAGAGAGTGAAGAGAGTGTCAGAGGTTGTCAGAGATTGATAGTGAGTGTATGAGAATGTCTGAGGGTGTCAGAGATTGATCGAGAGTGTCAGAGAGTGATAGTGAGTGTCAGAAGGTGTCAGAGAGTGTCAGAGATTGATAGAGAGTGTCAGAGAGTGATAGTGAGTGTCAGAGAGTATCAGAGAGTGATGGTGAGTGTCCGAGAGTGTCAGAGAGTGTCAGGGAGTGTCAGAGAGTGTCAGAGAGTGTCAGAGAGTGATAGAGAGTTTCAGAGAGTGATATAAAGTGTCAGAGAGTTATCGAGACTGTCAGAGTGTGATAGTGAGAGTCAGAGAGTATCAGAGAGTGATAGTGTCAGAGAGTGTCAGAGAGTGTCAGAGAGTGATAGTGAGTGCATGAGAGTGTCAGAGAGTGTCAGAGAGTGATAGTGAGTGTCCGAGTGTGCCTGAGAATGTCAGAGAGTGTCAGAGAGTGATAGAGAGTGTCAGAGAGTGTCAGAGAGTGATAGTGAGTGACAGAGAGTGTCAGAGAGTGTCAGAGAGTGTCAGAGAGTGTCCGAGAGTGTCAGAGAGTGTCAGAGTGTGAAAGTGAGTGTCGGAGAGTGTCAGAGAGTGATAGAGAGTGTCAGAGAGTGATAGAGAGTGTCAGAAAGTTTTAGTGAGTGTCAGAGAGTGTCAGAGAGTGATAGTGAGTGTCCGAGAGTGTCTGAGAATGTCAGAGAGAGTCAGAGAGTGAAAGTGAGTGTCTGAGTGTGTCAGAGAGTGACAGTGAGTGTCAGAGAGTGACAGTGAGTTTCAGAGAGTGTCAGAGAGTGATAGTGAGTGTCAGAGAGTGTCAGAGAGTGATAGAGATTGTCTGAGAATTTCAGAGAGTGTCAGAGAGTGTCAGAGAGTGATAGAGATTGTCAGAGAGTGTCAGAGAGTGATAGTGAGTGTCTGAGAGAGCCAGAGAGTGATAGTAAGTGTCTGAGAGTGTCAGAGAGTGATAGAGAGTGTCAGAGAGTGATAGTGAGTGTCAGAGAGTGTCATAGAGTGATAGAGAGTGTCAGAGAGTGTCAGAGAGTGATGGTGAGTGTCAGTGTGTTATACTGAGTGTCAGAGAGAATCAGAGAGTGATAGTGAGTGTCAGAGAGTATCAGAGAGTGATAGTAAGTGTCTGAGAGTGTCAGAGAGTGATAGTAAGTGTCTGAGAGTGTCAGAGAGTGATAGTGAGTGTCAGGGAGTGCCAGAGAGTGATAGTGAGTGTCAGAGAGTGTCAGAGTGTGTCAGAGAGTGATGGTGAGTGTCAGAGAGAATCAGAGAGTGATAGTGAGTGTCAGAGAGTAGCAGAGAGTGATAATGAGTGTCTGAGAGTGTCAGAGAGTGTCAGAGAGTGTCAGAGAGTGATAGAGAGTTTCAGAGAGTGTCAGAGACTGTCTGAGAGTGTCTGAGAGTGATAGAGAGTGTCAGAGAGTGTCAGAGAGTGTGAGAGAGTGTCAGAGAGTTTTATTGAGTGCCAGAGAGTGTCAGAGAGTATCAGAGAGTGATAGTGAGTGTCTGAGAGTGATAGTGAGTGTCAGAGAGTGTCAGAGAGTGTGAGAGAGTGTCAGCGAGTGATAGTGAGTGCCAGAGAGTGTCAGAGAGTATCAGAGAGTGATAGTGAGTGTCTGAGAGTGTCAGAGAGTGTCAGAGAGTGTTAGAGAGTGATTGAGAGTGATAGAGAGTGATAGAGAGTATCAGAAAGTGTCAGAGAGTGATAGTGATTGTCTGAGAGTTTCAGAGTGTATCAGAGAGTGTCAGAGAGTGATAGAGAGTGTCAGAGAATGTCAGAGAGTGATGCAGAGTGTTAGAGAGTGTCAGAGTGTATCAGAGAGTGATAATGAGTGTCTGAGAGTGTCAGAGAGTGTCAGAGAGTGTCTGAGAGTTTCAGAGTGTATCAGAGAGTGTCAGAGAGTGATAGAGAGTATCAGAGAGTGATAGAGAGTTGTACAGATGTCTGAGGTGTCAGAGAGTGTCTGAGAGTGTCAGGGAGTGTCAGAGAGTCATGGAGAGTGAAAGAGATTGTCAGACAGAATCTGAGAGTGTCAGGGAGTGATATGGAGTGTCACAGAGTGATAGACAGCGAAAGAGAGTGTCTGAGAGTGTCAGAGAGTGTCAGAGTGTGTCTGAGAGTGTCTGAGAGTGTCTGAAAGTGATAGAGAGTGTCAGAGAGTCCCAGAGACTGTCTGAGAGTGTCAGAGAGTGATAGAGATAATGAGAGAGTGTCGGAGAGTGATGGAGAGTGATAGAGAGTGTCTGATAGTGCCTGAGAGTGTCAGAGTCTGTCAGAGAGGGTGTGAGAGTGTCAGAGAGTCTCAGAGAGTGTCAGGGAGTGTCTGAGAGTGTCTGAGAGTGTCAGAGAGTGTCAGACAGTGTCAGAGAGTGTTAGAAAGTGTCTGAGAGAGTCAGGGAGTGTCTGAGAGTGTCTGAGAGTGTCAGAGAGTGTCAAACAGTGGCAGAGAGTGATAGAGAGCGTCTGAGACTGCCTGAGAGTCTCTGAGAGTGTCAGAGAGTGTCAAAGAGAGATAGAATGTGTCTGAGAGTGTCAGAGAGTGAAAGAAAGGGACAGAGAGTGTCAGAGAGTGATAGAGAGTTTCAGAGAGTGATATAAAGTGTCAGAGAGTTATCGAGACTGTCAGAGTGTGATAGTGAGAGTCAGAGAGTATCAGAGAGTGATAGTGTCAGAGAGTGTCAGAGAGTGTCAGAGAGTGATAGTGAGTGCATGAGAGTGTCAGAGAGTGTCAGAGAGTGATAGTGAGTGTCCGAGTGTGCCTGAGAATGTCAGAGAGTGTCAGAGAGTGATAGAGAGTGTCAGAGAGTGTCAGAGAGTGATAGTGAGTGACAGAGAGTGTCAGAGAGTGTCAGAGAGTGTCAGAGAGTGTCAGAGAGTGTCCGAGAGTGTCAGAGAGTGTCAGAGTGTGAAAGTGAGTGTCGGAGAGTGTCAGAGAGTGATAGAGAGTGTCAGAGAGTGATAGAGAGTGTCAGAAAGTTTTAGTGAGTGTCAGAGAGTGTCAGAGAGTGATAGTGAGTGTCCGAGAGTGTCTGAGAATGTCAGAGAGAGTCAGAGAGTGAAAGTGAGTGTCTGAGTGTGTCAGAGAGTGACAGTGAGTGTCAGAGAGTGACAGTGAGTTTCAGAGAGTGTCAGAGAGTGATAGTGAGTGTCAGAGAGTGTCAGAGAGTGATAGAGATTGTCTGAGAATTTCAGAGAGTGTCAGAGAGTGTCAGAGAGTGATAGAGATTGTCAGAGAGTGTCAGAGAGTGATAGTGAGTGTCTGAGAGTGCCAGAGAGTGATAGTAAGTGTCTGAGAGTGTCAGAGAGTGATAGAGAGTGTCAGAGAGTGATAGTGAGTGTCAGAGAGTGTCATAGAGTGATAGAGAGTGTCAGAGAGTGTCAGAGAGTGATGGTGAGTGTCAGTGTGTTATACTGAGTGTCAGAGAGAATCAGAGAGTGATAGTGAGTGTCAGAGAGTATCAGAGAGTGATAGTAAGTGTCTGAGAGTGTCAGAGAGTGATAGTAAGTGTCTGAGAGTGTCAGAGAGTGATAGTGAGTGTCAGGGAGTGCCAGAGAGTGATAGTGAGTGTCAGAGAGTGTCAGAGTGTGTCAGAGAGTGATGGTGAGTGTCAGAGAGAATCAGAGAGTGATAGTGAGTGTCAGAGAGTAGCAGAGAGTGATAATGAGTGTCTGAGAGTGTCAGAGAGTGTCAGAGAGTGTCAGAGAGTGATAGAGAGTTTCAGAGAGTGTCAGAGAGTGTCTGAGAGTGTCTGAGAGTGATAGAGAGTGTCAGAGAGTGTCAGAGAGTGTGAGAGAGTGTCAGAGAGTTTTATTGAGTGCCAGAGAGTGTCAGAGAGTATCAGAGAGTGATAGTGAGTGTCTGAGAGTGATAGTGAGTGTCAGAGAGTGTCAGAGAGTGTGAGAGAGTGTCAGCGAGTGATAGTGAGTGCCAGAGAGTGTCAGAGAGTATCAGAGAGTGATAGTGAGTGTCTGAGAGTGTCAGAGAGTGTCAGAGAGTGTTAGAGAGTGATTGAGAGTGATAGAGAGTGATAGAGAGTATCAGAAAGTGTCAGAGAGTGATAGTGATTGTCTGAGAGTTTCAGAGTGTATCAGAGAGTGTCAGAGAGTGATAGAGAGTGTCAGAGAATGTCAGAGAGTGATGCAGAGTGTTAGAGAGTGTCAGAGTGTATCAGAGAGTGATAATGAGTGTCTGAGAGTGTCAGAGAGTGTCAGAGAGTGTCTGAGAGTTTCAGAGTGTATCAGAGAGTGTCAGAGAGTGATAGAGAGTATCAGAGAGTGATAGAGAGTTGTACAGATGTCTGAGGTGTCAGAGAGTGTCTGAGAGTGTCAGGGAGTGTCAGAGAGTCATGGAGAGTGAAAGAGATTGTCAGACAGAATCTGAGAGTGTCAGGGAGTGATATGGAGTGTCACAGAGTGATAGACAGCGAAAGAGAGTGTCTGAGAGTGTCAGAGAGTGTCAGAGTGTGTCTGAGAGTGTCTGAGAGTGTCTGAAAGTGATAGAGAGTGTCAGAGAGTCCCAGAGACTGTCTGAGAGTGTCAGAGAGTGATAGAGATAATGAGAGAGTGTCGGAGAGTGATGGAGAGTGATAGAGAGTGTCTGATAGTGCCTGAGAGTGTCAGAGTCTGTCAGAGAGGGTGTGAGAGTGTCAGAGAGTCTCAGAGAGTGTCAGGGAGTGTCTGAGAGTGTCTGAGAGTGTCAGAGAGTGTCAGACAGTGTCAGAGAGTGTTAGAAAGTGTCTGAGAGAGTCAGGGAGTGTCTGAGAGTGTCTGAGAGTGTCAGAGAGTGTCAAACAGTGGCAGAGAGTGATAGAGAGCGTCTGAGACTGCCTGAGAGTCTCTGAGAGTGTCAGAGAGTGTCAAAGAGAGATAGAATGTGTCTGAGAGTGTCAGAGAGTGAAAGAAAGGGACAGAGAGTGTCAGAGTGTGTCGGAGAGTGTCAAACAGTGTCAGAGAGTGATAGAGAGAGTGAGAGAGCGTCTGAGAGTGTGAGAGAGTGATAAAAAGTGTCTGAGAGTTTCAGAGAGTGTTAGAAAGTGTCAGAGAGTGCCTGAGAGTGTCAGAGAGTGTCAGAGAGTTATAGAGAGTGATAGAGAGTGTCAGAGAGTGTCAGAGAGTGTCAGAGACTGTCATAGAGGAATAGAGAGTGAAATAGATTGTCTGAGAGTGTCAGAGAGTGTCAGGCAGTGTCAGATAGTGATATAAATTGTCTGAGACTGTCTGAGAGTTTCTGAGAGTGTCAGAGAGTGATAGACAGTGTCAGAGAGTGTCTGAGAGTGTCAGAGAATGTCAGAGAGTGTCAAACAGCGTCAGAGAGTGAGAGAAAGTGACAGAGAGTGTCTGAGAGTGTCATACAGTGATAGAAAGTATCAAGAGTGTCTGAGGGGGTCTGAGCGTGTCAGAGAGTGTCTGAGAGTGTCAGAGAGTGTCAGAGAGTGATAGAGAGTGATAGAGAGTGTCAGAGAGTGTCAGAGAGTGACAGAGAGTTGTAGAGCGTGGTATAGAGTGGTAGAGAATGTCAGAGAGTGACAGAGAGTGACAGAGAGTGTCAGAGAGTTTCCGTGAGATTCAGAGAGTGTTAGAGTGTGTCAGAGAGTGATAGAGATTGTCTGAGAGTGTCTGAGAGTGTCAGGGAGTGTCTGAGAGAGACTGAGAGTGATAGAGAGTGTCTGATAGTGATACAGAGTGACAGAGTGTACCAGAGAGTGACAGAGAGTGTCAGAGAGTGATAGAGAGTGATAGAGAGTGTCAGAGAGTGTCAGAGAGTGACAGAGAGTTGTAGAGCGTGGTATAGAGTGGTAGAGAATGTCAGAGAGTGACAGAGAGTGACAGAGAGTGTCAGAGAGTTTCCGTGAGATTCAGAGAGTGATAGAGTGTGTCAGAGAGTGATAGAGATTGTCTGAGAGTGTCTGAGAGTGTCAGGGAGTGTCTGAGAGAGACTGAGAGTGATAGAGAGTGTCTGATAGTAATAGAGAGTGACAGAGTGTATCAGAGAGTGACAGAGAGTGTCAGAGAGTTTCAGTGAGTTTCAGAGAGTGATAGAGTGTGTCAGAGAGTGATAGAGTGTGTCAGAGAGTGATAGAGTGTGTCTGAGAGTGTCTGAGAGTGTCAGGGAGTGTCTGAGAGAGAATGAGAGTGATAGGGAGTGTCAGAGAGTGATAGAGAGTGCCAGAGAGTGTCTGAAAATGTCTGAGAGTGTCTGAGAGTGTCAGAAAGTGATAGAAAGTGTCAGAGAGTGTCTGCCAGTGTCAGAGAGTTTCAGAGAGTGATAGAGACCTTCAGAGAGTGCCTGAGAGTGTCAGTGTGTGTCAGGCAGTGTCAGAAAGTCATACAGAGTGTCAGAGAGTGATGGAGAGCGTCTGCGAGCCTCAGAGAGTGTCAGAGAGTGTCAGAGAGTGTCTGAGAATGTCCTAGAGGGTCAGAGAGTGTCAGAGAGTGATAGAGAGTGATAGAGACAGTCAGAGAGAGTCTGAGAGTGTCAAGGAGACTCAGAAAGTGTCAGGGAGTGTCAGACAGTGATAGAGTGTGTCAGAGAGTGATATAAACATTCAGAGAGTGTCAGAGAGTGTCAGAGAGTGAGACAGAGTGATAGAGAGTGCCAGAGAGTGTTAGAGTGTGCCAGAGAGTGCCAGAGAGTGTCTGAGTGTGTCTGAGAATGTCTGAACGTGTCTGAAAGTGTCAGAGAGTGTCAGAGAGTGACATAGAGGGTCTGAGAGTTTCTGATAGTGTCTGAGATTGTCAGAGAGTGTCTGAGAGTGATAGAAAGTGTCAGAGAGTGTCAGGGTGTGTCAGAGTGTATAAGAGAGTGTCAGAGTGTGTCAGAGTGTGTCAGAGTGTGTCAGAGAGTGGTAGAGAGTGGTAGAGAGTGGTAGAGAGAGGTAGAGAGTGTCTGAGAGTGTCTGAAAGTGTCAGAGAATGTCAGAGAGTGATAGAGAGTGCCAAAGAGTGTCTGATTGTGTCTGAGATTGTCAGAGAGTGTCAGAAAGTGAAACAGAGTGTCAGAGAATGTCAGGGAGTGTCAGAGTGTATCTGAGAGTGTCAAAGAGTGCCAGAGAGAGATAGAGATAGATAGAGAGAGTCAAAGCGTGGTAGAGAGTTTCAGAGAGTGCTAGAGAGTGTCTGAGACTGTCTGAGAGTGTCTGAGAGTTTCAGAGTGTGTCAGTGAGTGTCAGAGAGTGATGGAGAGTGTCTGAGATTGATAGAGAGCGTCTGAGAGTGTCAGAGTGTATCAGAGAGTGTCAGAGAGTGATAGAGAGTGTCAGAGAGTGTCAGAGAGTGACAAAGTTTGTCAGAGAGTGTCTGAAAAAGTCTGAGAGTGTCTGAGAGTGTCAGTAATTGATAGAATGTGTCAGTGTGTGTCAGGCAGTGTCAGAAAGTGATGGAGAGTGTCAGAGAGTTATAGAGAGCGATAGAGAGTGAGAGAGAGTGTCTGAGAGCGTCAGAGGGTGTCAGAGAGTGTCTGAGAGTGTCTGAGAGTGTCTGAGAGTGTCAGAGAGTGATAGAGAGAGTCAGAGAGAGTCTGAGAGTGATAGAGAGTGATAGAGAGTTTCAGAGTGTGTCAGTGAGTGTCAGAGAGTGATAGAGAGTGTCTGAGATTGATAGAGAGCGTCTGAGAGTGTCAGAGTGTATCAGAGAGTGTCAGAGAGTGATAGAGAGTGTCAGCGAGTGTCAGAGAGTGACAAAGTTTGTCAGAGAGTGTCTGAAAAAGTCTGAGAGTGTCTGAGAGTGTCAGTAATTGATAGAATGTGTCAGTGTGTGTCAGGCAGTGTCAGAAAGTGATGGAGAGTGTCAGAGAGTTATAGAGAGCGATAGAGAGTGAGAGAGAGTGTCTGATAGTAATAGAGAGTGACAGAGTGTATCAGAGAGTGACAGAGAGTGTCAGAGAGTTTCAGTGAGTTTCAGAGAGTGATAGAGTGTGTCAGAGAGTGATAGAGTGTGTCTGAGAGTGTCTGAGAGTGTCAGGGAGTGTCTGAGAGAGAATGAGAGTGATAGGGAGTGTCAGAGAGTGATAGAGAGTGCCAGAGAGTGTCTGAAAATGTCTGAGAGTGTCTGAGAGTGTCAGAAAGTGATAGAAAGTGTCACAGAGTGTCTGCCAGTGTCAGAGAGTTTCAGAGAGTGATAGAGACCTTCAGAGAGTGCCTGAGAGTGTCAGTGTGTGTCAGGCAGTGTCAGAAAGTCATACAGAGTGTCAGAGAGTGATAGAGAGTGATAGAGAGCGTCTGCGAGCCTCAGAGAGTGTCAGAGAGTGTCAGAGAGTGTCTGAGAATGTCCTAGAGGGTCAGAGAGTGTCAGAGAGTGATAGAGAGTGATAGAGACAGTCAGAGAGAGTCTGAGAGTGTCAAGGAGACTCAGAAAGTGTCAGGGAGTGTCAGACAGTGATAGAGTGTGTCAGAGAGTGATATAAACATTCAGAGAGTGTCAGAGAGTGTCAGAGAGTGAGACAGAGTGATAGAGAGTGCCAGAGAGTGTTAGAGTGTGCCAGAGAGTGCCAGAGAGTGTCTGAGTGTGTCTGAGAATGTCTGAACGTGTCTGAAAGTGTCAGAGAGTGTCAGAAAGTGACATAGAGGGTCTGAGAGTTTCTGATAGTGTCTGAGATTGTCAGAGAGTGTCTGAGAGTGATAGAAAGTGTCAGAGAGTGTCAGGGTGTGTCAGAGTGTATAAGAGAGTGTCAGAGTGTGTCAGAGTGTGTCAGAGTGTGTCAGAGAGTGGTAGAGAGTGGTAGAGAGAGGTAGAGAGTGTCTGAGAGTGTCTGAAAGTGTCAGAGAATGTCAGAGAGTGATAGAGAGTGCCAAAGAGTGTCTGATTGTGTCTGAGATTGTCAGAGAGTGCCAGAGAGAGATAGAGATAGATAGAGAGAGTCAAAGCGTGGTAGAGAGTTTCAGAGAGTGCTAGAGAGTGTCTGAGACTGTCTGAGAGTGTCTGAGAGTTTCAGAGTGTGTCAGTGAGTGTCAGAGAGTGATGGAGAGTGTCTGAGATTGATAGAGAGCGTCTGAGAGTGTCAGAGTGTATCAGAGAGTGTCAGAGAGTGATAGAGAGTGTCAGAGAGTGTCAGAGAGTGACAAAGTTTGTCAGAGAGTGTCTGAAAAAGTCTGAGAGTGTCTGAGAGTGTCAGTAATTGATAGAATGTGTCAGTGTGTGTCAGGCAGTGTCAGAAAGTGATGGAGAGTGTCAGAGAGTTATAGAGAGCGATAGAGAGTGAGAGAGAGTGTCTGAGAGCGTCAGAGGGTGTCAGAGAGTGTCTGAGAGTGTCTGAGAGTGTCTGAGAGTGTCAGAGAGTGATAGAGAGAGTCAGAGAGAGTCTGAGAGTGATAGAGAGTGATAGAGAGTTTCAGAGTGTGTCAGTGAGTGTCAGAGAGTGATAGAGAGTGTCTGAGATTGATAGAGAGCGTCTGAGAGTGTCAGAGTGTATCAGAGAGTGTCAGAGAGTGATAGAGAGTGTCAGCGAGTGTCAGAGAGTGACAAAGTTTGTCAGAGAGTGTCTGAAAAAGTCTGAGAGTGTCTGAGAGTGTCAGTAATAGATAGAATGTGTCAGTGTGTGTCAGGCAGTGTCAGAAAGTGATGGAGAGTGTCAGAGAGTTATAGAGAGCGATAGAGAGTGAGAGAGAGTGTCTGATAGTAATAGAGAGTGACAGAGTGTATCAGAGAGTGACAGAGAGTGTCAGAGAGTTTCAGTGAGTTTCAGAGAGTGATAGAGTGTGTCAGAGAGTGATAGAGTGTGTCAGAGAGTGATAGAGTGTGTCTGAGAGTGTCTGAGAGTGTCAGGGAGTGTCTGAGAGAGAATGAGAGTGATAGGGAGTGTCAGAGAGTGATAGAGAGTGCCAGAGAGTGTCTGAAAATGTCTGAGAGTGTCTGAGAGTGTCAGAAAGTGATAGAAAGTGTCACAGAGTGTCTGCCAGTGTCAGAGAGTTTCAGAGAGTGATAGAGACCTTCAGAGAGTGCCTGAGAGTGTCAGTGTGTGTCAGGCAGTGTCAGAAAGTCATACAGAGTGTCAGAGAGTGATAGAGAGTGATAGAGAGTGATAGAGAGCGTCTGCGAGCCTCAGAGAGTGTCAGAGAGTGTCAGAGAGTGTCTGAGAATGTCCTAGAGGGTCAGAGAGTGTCAGAGAGTGATAGAGAGTGATAGAGACAGTCAGAGAGAGTCTGAGAGTGTCAAGGAGACTCAGAAAGTGTCAGGGAGTGTCAGACAGTGATAGAGTGTGTCAGAGAGTGATATAAACATTCAGAGAGTGTCAGAGAGTGTCAGAGAGTGAGACAGAGTGATAGAGAGTGCCAGAGAGTGTTAGAGTGTGCCAGAGAGTGCCAGAGAGTGTCTGAGTGTGTCTGAGAATGTCTGAACGTGTCTGAAAGTGTCAGAGAGTGTCAGAAAGTGACATAGAGGGTCTGAGAGTTTCTGATAGTGTCTGAGATTGTCAGAGAGTGTCTGAGAGTGATAGAAAGTGTCAGAGAGTGTCAGGGTGTGTCAGAGTGTATAAGAGAGTGTCAGAGTGTGTCAGAGTGTGTCAGAGTGTGTCAGAGAGTGGTAGAGAGTGGTAGAGAGAGGTAGAGAGTGTCTGAGAGTGTCTGAAAGTGTCAGAGAATGTCAGAGAGTGATAGAGAGTGCCAAAGAGTGTCTGATTGTGTCTGAGATTGTCAGAGAGTGTCAGAAAGTGAAACAGAGTGTCAGAGAATGTCAGGGAGTGTCAGAGTGTATCTGAGAGTGTCAGAGAGTGCCAGAGAGAGATAGAGATAGATAGAGAGAGTCAAAGCGTGGTAGAGAGTTTCAGAGAGTGCTAGAGAGTGTCTGAGACTGTCTGAGAGTGTCTGAGAGTTTCAGAGTGTGTCAGTGAGTGTCAGAGAGTGATAGAGAGTGTCTGAGATTGATAGAGAGCGTCTGAGAGTGTCAGAGTGTATCAGAGAGTGTCAGAGAGTGATAGAGAGTGTCAGCGAGTGTCAGAGAGTGACAAAGTTTGTCAGAGAGTGTCTGAAAAAGTCTGAGAGTGTCTGAGAGTGTCAGTAATTGATAGAATGTGTCAGTGTGTGTCAGGCAGTGTCAGAAAGTGATGGAGAGTGTCAGAGAGTTATAGAGAGCGATAGAGAGTGAGAGAGAGTGTCTGAGAGCGTCAGAGGGTGTCAGAGAGTGTCTGAGAGTGTCTGAGAGTGTCTGAGAGTGTCAGAGAGTGATAGAGAGAGTCAGAGAAAGTCTGAGAGTGTCAGGGAGAGTCTGAGAGTGTCAGGGAGTGTCAGGCAGTGATAGAGTGTGTCAGAGAGTGATATAAACATTCAGAGAGTGTCAGAGAGTGTCAGAGAGTGTCAGAGTGTGATCGAGAGTGCCAGAGAGTGATAGAGACCGCCAGAGAGTGCCAGAAAGTGTCTGATTGTGTCTGAGATTGTCAGAGAGTGTCAGAGAGTGTCAGAGAGTGATAGAGAGTGCCAGAGAGTGCCAGAGTGTGTCTGAGTGTGTTTGAGTGTGTATGAGAGTGTCTGAAAGTGTCAGAGAGTGTCAGAGGGTGACAGAGAGTGTCTGAGAGTTTCTGATTGTGTCTGAGATTGTCAGAGATTGTCAGAGAGTGACAGAATGTGTCAGAGAGCGTCAGGCTGTGTCAGAGTGTATCAGAGAGTGTCAGAGAGTGGTAGAGAGTGGCAGTGATTGTCTGAGAGTGTCTGAATGTGTCAGAGAGTGTCAGAGAGTGATAGAGAGTGTCTGAGTGTGTCTGAGTTTGTCTGAGATTG
This sequence comes from Heterodontus francisci, assembly GCF_036365525.1. Taxonomy (NCBI): domain Eukaryota; kingdom Metazoa; phylum Chordata; class Chondrichthyes; order Heterodontiformes; family Heterodontidae; genus Heterodontus; species Heterodontus francisci. The sequence continues at coordinate 405,505 of NW_027142143.1, read as the reverse complement.
TCAGAGAGTGTCAGAGACTGTCAGAGAGTGTCAGAGAGTGATAAAGTTTGTCAGAGAGTGTCTGAAAAAGTCTGAGAGTGTCTGAGAGTGTCAGTAATTGATAGAATGTGTCAGTGTGTGTCAGGCAGTGTCAGAAAGTGATGGAGAGTGTCAGAGTGTTATAGAGAGCGAAAGAGAGAGAGAGAGAGTGTCTGAGAGCGTCAGAGAATGTCAGAGAGCGTCTGAGAGTGTCAGAGAGAGTCAGAGAGTGATAGAGAGAGTCAGAGAGAGTCTGAGAGTGTCAGGGAGAGTCTGAGAGTGTCAGGGAGTGTCAGGCAGTGATAGAGTGTGTCAGAGAGTGATATAAACATTCAGAGAGTGTCTGAGTGTGTCTGAGTGTGTATGAGAGTGTCTGAAAGTGTCAGAGAGTGTCAGAGGGTGACAGAGAGTGTCTGAAAGTTTCTGATTGTGTCTGAGATTGTCAGAGATTGTCAGAGAGTGACAGAATGTGTCAGAGAGCGTCAGGGTGTGTCAGAGTGTATCAGAGAGTGTCAGAGAGTGGTAGAGAGTGGCAGTGAGTGTCTGAGAGTGTCTGAATGTGTCAGAGAGTGTCAGAGAGTGATAGAGAGTGTCAGAGAGTGTCTGAGTGTGTCTGAGATTGTCAGAGAGTGTCAGAGAGTGAAAGAGAGTGTCAGAGAGTGTCAGGGTGTGTCAGCGTGTATCCGAGAGTGTCAGAGAGTGCCAGAGAGTGATAGAGGGAGATAAAGAGAGTCACAGCGTGGTAGAGAGTTTCAGAGAGTGATAGAGAGTGTCTGAGACTGTCTGAGAGTGTAAGAGAGTGTCAGAGTTTATCAGAGAGTGTCAGAGATTGTAAGAGAGTGATAGAGAGTGTCAAAGTGTGTCAGAGAGTGAGAGAGTGTGTCAGAGAGTGATAGAGTGTGAAAGAGAGTTTCAGAGAGAATCTGAGAGTGTCAGAGAGTGATGGAAAGTGTCTGAGAGTGTCCGAGAGCGACAGATAGTGTCAGGGAGTGTCCGTGAGTGTCAGAGAGTGATAGAGAGTGTCAGAGAGTTATACAGAGTGTCATAGAGTGATGGAGAGTGTCTGAGAGTGTCAGAGAGTGTCAGAGAGGGTCAGAGTGTGTCAGAGAGTGATAGAGAGTGATAGAGAGTGATCAAGAGTGTCAGAGAGTGATAGAGAGTGTCAGAGAGTGTCAGAGAGTGATATAGAGTGCCGGAGAGTTGCAGAGACTGCCAGAGAGTGCCAGAGGGTGTAAGAGAGTGTCAGCGAGTGTCAGTGTGTGATAGAGTGTGTCAGAGTGTGATAGCATGTGAAAGAGTGTGTCAGAGAGAGTCTGAGAGTGTCAGCGAGTGTCAGAGTGTATCCGAGAGCAACAGAGAGTGTCAGAGATTGTCAGAGTGTGTCAGAGAGTGATTGAGAGTTTCAGAGAGTGTCAGAGAGAGATAGAGAGTGTCAGAGAGTGATATAGAGTGTCAGAGAGTGCGAGAGAGTGCCAGAGAGTGTCAGAGAGTGTCTGAGAGTGTCAGAGAGTATCAGAGAGTGATAGAGAGTGTCAGAGTGTGTCAGAGAGTGTCTGAGAGTGTCTGTGAGTGTCAGAGTGTGTTAGAGAGTGATATAGAATGCCAGAGAGTGTCAGAGAGTGTGAGAGGGTGTCTGAGAGTGATGGAGAGTGTCAAAGAGTGATGGAGAGTGATAGAGAGTGTCAGAGAGAGTCTGAGAGTGTCTGAGAGTGATAGAGAGTGATAGAGAGTGATTGAGAGTGTCAGAGAGTGATAGAGTTTGTCAGAGACTTTCTGAGCGTGCCTGAGAGTGTCAGAGACTGTCTGAAAATACGGAAGTATGTGGTTGAAGGCTACTTTGATCTTTGGATCAGTAATTGGCTTGCTGAAAGTAGACAGAGGGTGGTGGTTGATGGCAAATGTTCATCCTGGAGTTCTGTTTCTAGTGGTGTACCGCAAGCATCTGTTTTGGGGCCACTGCTGTTTGTCATTTTTATAAATGACCTGGATGTGGGTGTAGAAGGGTGGGTTAGTAAATTTGCGGATGAGACTAAGGTCGGTGGAGTTGTGGATAGTGCCGAAGGATGTTGCAGGGTACAGAGGTACATAGATAGGCTGCAGAGCTGGGCTAAGAGATGGCAAATGGAGTTTAATGCGGAAAAGTGTGAAGTGATTCACTTTGGAAGGAGTGACAGGAATGCAGAGTACTGAGCTAATGGGAAGATTCTTGGTAGTGTTAGATGAACAGAGACATCTTGGTGTCCAGGTACATAAATCCCTGAAAGTTGCCACCCAGGTTAATAGGGCTGTTAAGAAGGCATATGGTGTGTTAGCTTTTATTAGTAGGGGGATCGAGTTTCGGAACCACGAGGTCATGCTGCAGCTGTACAAAACTCTGGTGAGACCGCACCTGGAGTATTGTGTGCAGTTCTGGTCACCGCATTATAGGATGTATGTGGAAGCTTTGGAAAGGGTGCAGAGAAGATTTTCTAGGATGTTGCCTGGTATGGAGGGAAGGTCTTACGAGGAAAGGCTGAGGGACTTGAGGTTGTTTTCGTTGGAGAGAAGGAGGAGGAGAGGTGACTTAATAGAGACATATAAGATAATCAGAGGGTTAGATAGGGTGGGTAGTGAGAGTCTTTTTCCTCGGATGGTGATGGCAAACACGAGGGGACATAGCTTTAAGTTGAGGGGTGATAGATATCGGACAGATGTTAGAGGTAGTTTCATTATTCAGAGAGTAGTAGGGGCGTGCAACGCCCTGCCTGCAACAGTAGTAGACTCGCCAACTTTAAGGGTATTTAAGTGGTCATTGGATAGACATATGGATGAAAATGGAATAGTGTCGGTCAGATGGTTTCACAGGTCGACGCAACATCGAGGGCCAAAGGGCCTGTACTGTGCTGTAATGTTCTAATTCTAATTCAAACGCCTTACTGAAATCCATATACACCACATCCACGGCTTTACCCTCATCCACCTGTTTGTTCACCTTCTCAAAAAACTCAATAAGGTTTGTGAGGCACGACATACCCGTCACAAAACCGTGCTGACTATCGCTAATGAATTTATTCTTTTCCAGATGATTATAAATCCTATCTCTTATAACCTTTTCCAACATTTTACCCACAACCGAAGTAAGGCTCAAAGGTCTATAATTCCCAGGGCTGTCTCTACTCCCCTTCTTCAACAAGGCGACAACACTTGCTATCCTCCAGTCTTCCGGCACTATTCCTGTCGACAATGACGACATAATAATCAAGGACAAAGGCTTTGCAATCTCCTCCCTGGCTTCCCAGAGAATCCTAGGATAAATCTGGCCCAGGGGACTTATATATTTTCACACTTTCCAAAATTGCTAACAGATCCTCCTTGTGAACCACAATCCAATCTAGCCTAGTAGTCTGTATCTCAGTATTCTCCTCGACAACATTTTCTTTCTCTACTGTAAATACTGACGAAACATATTCATTTAACGCTTCCCCTATCTCCTCTGATTCCACACACAACTTCCCACTACTATCCTTGATTGGCCCTAATCTAACTCTCGTCATTCTTTTATTCCTGATATACCTATAGAAAGCCTTAGGGATTTCCTTGATCCTATCTGCCAATGACTTCTCGTGTCCTCTCCTCTCTCTTCTTAGCTCTCCATTTAGATCCTTCCTGGCTAGCTTGTAACTCTCAAGCGCCCTAACTGAGCCTTCACGTCTCATCTGAACATAAGCCTTCTTCTTCCTCTTGACAAGCGCTTCAACTTCTTCAGTAAACCACGGCTCCCTCGCCCGACAACTTCCTCCCTGCCTGACAGGTACATATTTATCAAGGACACGCAGTAGCTGCTCCTTGAATAAGCTCCACATTTCGATGGTGCCCATCCCCTGCAGTTTCCTTCCCCATCCTACGCATCCTAAATCTTGCCTAATCGCATCATAATTTCCTTTCCCCCAGCTATAATTCTTGCCCTGCGGTATATACCTGTCCCTGCCCATCGCTAAGGTCAACCTAACCGAATTGTGATCACTATCACCAAAGGCACAGTGGCGCAGTGGTCAGCACCACAGCTCCAGCGACCCGGGTTCAATTCTGGGTACTGCCTGTGTGGAGTTTGCAAGTTCTCCCTGTGTCTGCGTGGGTTTTCTCCGGGTGCTCCGGTTTCCTCCCACAAGCCAAAAGACTTGCAGGTTGGTAGGTAAATTGGCCATTGTAAATTGCCCCTAGTATAGGTCGGTGGTAGGGAAATATAGGGACAGGTGGGGATGTGGTGGGAATATGGGGATTGGTGTAGGATTAGTATAAAATGGGTGGTTGATGGTCGGCACAGACTCGGTGGGCCGAAGGGCCTGTTTCAGTGCTGTATCTCTAAACTAAACATCTAAATCTAACAGCTGGCCGAGTTCATTACCCAGTACCAAATCCAATGTGGCATCGCCCCTGGTTGGCCAGTCTACATACTGTGTCAGAAAACCCTCCTGCACACACTGGACAAAAACTGACCCATCTAAAGTACTCGAACTATAGTATTTCCAGTCAATATTTGGAAAGTTAAAGTCCCCCATAACAACTACCCTGTTACTCTCGCTCCTGTCGAGAATCATCTTCGCTATCCTTTCCTCTACATCTCTGGAACTATTCGGAGATCGATAGAAGACTCCCAACAGGGTGACCTCTCCTCTCCTGTTTCTAACCTCGGCCCATACTACCTCAGTAGACGAGTCCTCAAACGTCCTTTCTGCCGCCGTAATACTCTCCTCGATTAACAATGCCACCCCTCCCCCCCCCTCTCTTTTACCATCTTTTCTGTTCTTACTGAAACATCTAAATCCCGGAACCTGCAACATCCATTCCTGTCCCTGCTCCACCCATGTCTCTGAAATGGCCACAACATCGAGATCCCAGGTTCCAGCCCATGCTGCAAGCTCGCCCACCTTATTTCGGATGCTCCTGGCTTTGAAGTAGACACACTTTAAACCAAGTTCTTGCTTGCCAGTGCCCTCTTGCGTCCTTGTAACCTTTTCCCTGACCTCACTACTCTCAACATCCTGTACACTGGAACTACAATTTAGGTTCCCAAACACCTGCTGAATTATTTAAAGCCCCCCCGAAGAGCACTAGCAAATCTGCCCCCCAGGATATTGGTACCCCTCTGGTTCAGGTGAAGACCATCCTGTTTGTAGAGGTCCCACCTACCCCAGAAAGAGCCCCAATTATCCAGGAAACCAAAACCCTCCCTCCTACACCATCCCTGCAGCCACGTGTTCAACTCCTCTCTCTCCCTATTCCTCGCTTCGCTCGCACGTGGCACGGGCAACAACCCAGAGATAACAACTCTGTTTGTTCTCGCTCAAAGCTTCCACCCTAGCTCCCTGAATTTCTGCCTTAAATCCCCATCTCTCTTCCTACCTATGTCGTTGGTGCCTATGTGGACCACGACTTGGGGCTGCTCCCCCTCCCCTTAAGGATCCCAAAAACACGATCCGAGACATCACGAACCTGGGAGGCAACACACCAACCATGAGTCTCTCTCGTTCCCACAGAACCTCCTATCTGTTCCCCTAACTATGGAGTCCCCAATGACTAATGCTCTGCTCCTCTTCCCCCCTCCCTTCTGAGCAACAGGGACAGACTCTGTGCCAGAGACCTGTACCCCATTGCTTACCCCTGGTAAGTCGTCCCCCCCAACAGTATCCAAAACGGTATACCTGTTGTTGAGGGAAACGGCCACAGGGGATCCCTGCACTGCCTGCTGGTTCCCTCTCCTTCTTCCCCTGACGGTAACCCATCTACCTACTTCTTTTACCTGAGGTGTGACTACCTCCCTATAACTCCTGTCAATAACCCCCTCCGCCTCCCGAATGATCCGAAGTTCATCCAGCTCCAGTTCCCTAACGCGATTCTCGAGGAGCTGGAGTTGGGTGCACTTCCCGTAGGTGCAGTCAGCAGGGACACGAAAGCAACTGCCCAAATATGTAACCTCACTTACCCAGCAGTCCCGCGTGCGCTCCGCCTACACACGAGAAATGGCTTCCGATTTCTTGGCACACTTTTCAAAGCTCAGCTCCCGCTGTTCTCTCTCTGGCTCTGTGGCTTCCGATTTCTTGGCACGCTTTTCAAATCTCTGCTGCCGCTGTTCTCTCGCTCTCTCTCTGTGACATCCGATTTCTTGGCGCGCTTTTCCAAGCTCAGCTCCCGCTGTTCTCTCTCTCTCTCTGTGGCTTCCGATTTCTTGGCGCGCTTTTCAAATCTCTGCTGCCGCTGTTCTCTCTCTCTCTCTCTCTCTGTGGCTTCCGATTTCTTGGCGCGCTTTTCAAATCTCTGCTGCCGCTGTTCTCTCTCTCTCTCTGTGACATCCGATTTCTTGGCGCGCTTTTCCAAGCTCAGCTCCCGCTGTTCTCTCTCTCTCTCTCTCTCTGTGGCTTCCGATTTCTTGGCGCGCTTTTCAAATCTCTGCTGCCGCTGTTCTCTCTCTCTCTCTGTGACATCCAATTTTTTTGGCGCGCTTTTCCAAGCTCAGCTCCCGCTGTTCTCTCTCTCTCTCTCTGTGGCTTCCCATTTCTTGGCGCGCATTTCAAAGCTCTGCTCCCGCTGTTCTTTCTCTCTCTCTCTCTCTCTCTCTGTGACATCCGATTTCTTGGCGCGCTTTTCCAAGCTCAGCTCCCGCTGTTCTCTCTCTCTCTCTCTGTGACATCCGATTTCTTGGCGCGCTTTTCCAAGCTCAGCTCCCGCTGTTCTCTCTATCTCTCTGTGACATCCGATTTCTTGGCTCGCTTTTCACAGCTTTGTTCCCGCTGTTCTCTCTCTCTCTCTCTCTCTGTGGCTTCCGATTTATTGGCGCGCTATTCAAATCTGTGCTGCCGCTGTTCTCCCTCTCTCTCTCTCTGTGGCTTCCCATTTCTTGGTGCGCTTTTCAAAGCTCTGCTCCCGCTGTTCTCTCTCTCTCTCTCTGTGGCTTCCGACTTCTTGGCGCACATTTCAAAGCTCTGCTCCCGCTGTTCTCTCTCTCTCTGTGACAGAGAATGTGAGAGAGTGTCAGAGAGAGACAGAGAGAGTCAGAGAGAATCAAAGAGTGTCTGAGAGTGTCAGAAAAAGACTGAGAGAGATGCAGAGTGATAGTGATACGGAGTGTCAGAGAGTGTCTGAGAGTGTCAGAAAATGTCTGAGAGTGATAGAGAGTGATAGAGAGTGATAGAGAGAGATAGAGAGAGTTAGAGAGTGTCAGAGAGCGAAAGAGAGTGTCAGAGAGTGTCAGATAGTGTCAAAGAGTGCCAGAGAGTGCCAGAGAGTGTCAGAGAGTGGCAGAGAGTGATAGAGAGTGCCAGAGAGTGTCAGAGAGTGTCAGAGAGTGACAGAGAGTGATAGAGAGTGTCAGAGAGTGATAGAGAGTGTCAGAGAGTGTCTGAGAGGGTCAGGGATTGTATGAGAGTGATAGAGAGTGTCAGAGAGTGATAGAGAGTGTCAGAGAGAGATAGAGGGTGCCAGAGAGTGTCTGAGAGTGTCAGAAAGTGATAAAAAGTATCAGAGAGTGCCTGCGAGTGTCAGAGTGTGTCAGACAGAGTCAGAGAGTGACAGAGAGTGTCACAGTGTCAGAGAGTGATATAAACTTTCAGAGAGTGTCAGAGAGGGTCAGAGAGGGTCCGAGAGGGTCAGAGAGTGTCAGAGAGTGTGAGAGAGTGTCAGAGAGTGTTAGAGTGTCAGAGAGTGATAGAGAGTGTCAGCGAGTGATAGAGTGGCAGAGAGTGTCTGAAAGTGTCAGAGAGTTTGAGAGTGTCAGAGAGTGTCAGAGAGTGTCAGAGAGTGTCAGAGAGTGATAAAGAGTGTGTGAAAGTGTCAGAGAGTGATAGAGAGTTGCAGAGAGTGTCTGAAATTGTTAGAGAGCATCAGAGAGGGATAGAGAGTGTCAGAGAGTGTCTGAGTGTGTCTGAGTGTGTCTGAGAGTGTCTGAGTGTGTCTGAGAGTGTCAGAGAGTGTCAGAGAGTGATAGAGACTGTCAGAGAGTGTCAGAGAGTGTCAGAGAGGGTCAGAGAGTGACAGAGAGTGATAGAGAGTGTCTGAGTGTGTCTGAGAGTGTCAGAGAGTGTCAGAGAGTGTCAGAGAGTGTCAGAGAGTGATAAAGAGTGTGTGAAAGTGTCAGAGAGTGATAGAGAGTTGCAGAGAGTGTCTGAAATTGTTAGAGAGCGTCAGAGAGGGATAGAGAGTGTCAGAGAGTGTCTGAGTGTGTCTGAGTGTGTCTGAGAGTGTCTGAGTGTGTCTGAGAGTGTCAGAGAGTGTCAGAGAGTGATAGAGACTGTCAGAGAGTGTCAGAGAGTGTCAGAGAGGGTCAGAGAGTGACAGAGAGTGATAGAGAGTGGCTGAGAGTGTCTGAAAGTGTCAGCGAGTGATAGAGAGTGGCAGAGAATGTCTGAAAGTGTCAGAGAGTGTCAGAGAGTGATCGTGAGTGGCAGAGAGTGTCTGAAAGTGTCAGAAAGTATCAGAGAGTGATATTGAGTGTCAGCGAGTGGATGTGTGGGTCTGAGAGTGTCAGAGAGGGTCAGAGAGTGATAGAGAGGGTCAGAGAGTGTCAGAGAGTGGCAGAGAGTGTCTGAAAGTGTCAGAGAGAGTCAGAGAGTGATAGAGAGTGTCAGAGAGTGTCTGAGTGTGTCTGAGAGTGTCAGAGAGTGTCAGAGAGTGTCAGAGAGTGTCAGAGAGTATCAGAGAGTGTCAGAGAGTGTCAGAGAGTGATAGAGAGTGTCTGAGACTGTCTGAGAGTGTCAGATTGACTCAGAGAGTGATAGAGAGTGTCGGAGAGTCTCTGAGAGGGTTAGTGTGTATCAGAGAGTGTCAGAGAGTGAATGAGAGTGGTAGAGAGTGTCTGAGTGTGTCAGAGAGTGTCGGAGAGTGTCAGAGTGTATCAGAGAGTGTCAGAGAGTGATAGAGAATGTCAGAGAGTGTATGAGAGTGCCAGAGTCTATCAGAGAGTGTCAGAGAGTGATAGAGAGTGATAGAGAGTGATAGAGAGTGTTAGAGTGTGCCAGAGAGTGTCTGAGAGTGTCAGAGAGGGTCAGAGAGGTTCAGAGAGGGTCAGAGAGTGTCAGAGAGTGTGAAAGAGTGTCAGAGAGTGTCAGAGAGTGTGCGAGTGTCAGAGAGTGTCAGAGAGTGTCAGAGAGTGATAGAGAGTGGCTGAGAGTGATAGAGAGTGTCAGAGAGTGTCAGAGAGTGTCAGAGAGTGTCAGAGAGAGTCAGTGAGTGATTGAGAGTGATTGAGAATGATTCACAGTGATAGAGAGTGTCAGAGACTGATAGAGTGTGTCAGAGAGGGTCAGAGGGGGTCAGAGAGTGTCAGAGAGTGTGAAAGAGTGTCAGAGAGTGGCAGAGAGTGTGCGAGTGTCAGAGAGTGTCAGAGAGTGATAGAGAGTTGCAGAGAGTGTCTGAAAGTGTCAGAGAGTGATAGAGAGTGATAGAGAGGGTCAGAGAGTGTCAGAGAGTGTCAGAGAGTGATCGAGAGTGATAGAGAGTGATAGACAGTGTCTGAAAGTGTCAGAGAGTGATATAGAGTGATAGAGAGGGTCAGAGAGGGTCAGAGAGTGTCAGAGAGTGTGAAAGAGTGTCAGACAGTGTCAGAGAGTGTCTGAGTGTGTCTGAGATTGTCAGAGAGTGTCAGAGAGTATCAGAGAGTGTCAGAGAGTGTCTGAGACTGTCTGAGAGTGTCAGAGAGTGATAGAGAGTGTCAAAGAGTGTCAGAGAGTGTCTGAGTGTGTATGAGATTTTCAGAGAGTGTCAGAGAGAGATGGAGAGTGTCAGAGAGTGATAGAGAGTGTCAGAGAGTGTCAGAGAGTGTCTGAGTGTGTATGAGATTTTCGGAGAGTGTCAGAGAGAGTTGGAGAGTGTCAGAGTGTATGACAGAGTATCAGAGAGTGTCAGAGAGTGTCAGCGAATGTCAGATAGTGATAGAGAGTGTCAGAGAGTGTTAGAGTGTATCAGAGAGTGTCAGACAGTGTGAGAGAGTGATAGAGTGTGGCAGAGAGTGTCTGAGTGTGTCAGAGTGTGTCTGAGTTTGTCACAGTGTATCAGAGAGTGTCAGAGAGTGATGGAGAGTGCAAGAGAGTGTCAGAGAGTGTCAGAGAGTGATAGAGAGTGTCAGAGAGTGTGAGAGAGTGTCAGAGAGTGTCAGAGAGAGTGAGAGTGCCAGAGAGTGATAGAGAGTGTCAGAGAGTGTCAGACAGTGACAGAGAGTGTCAGAGTGGGTCAGAGAGTGTCAGAGACTGTGTGAGACTGTGTGAGAGTGTCAGAGAGTGTGAGAGTGTCAGAGAGTGTCAGAGAGTGATAGAGAGTGATAGAGAGTGATAGAGAGTGATAGAGAGTGTCAGAGAGTGTCAGAGAGTGTCAGAGAGTGATAGAGAGTGATAGAGAGTGTCAGAGAGTGTCAGAGAGTGTCTGAGATTGTCAGAGAGTGTCAGAGAGTGTCAGAGAGTGATAGAGAGTGGCAGAGAGTGTCTGAAAGTGTCAGCGAGTTATATAGAGTGATAGAGAGTGGCAGAGAGTGTCTGAAAGTGTCAGAGAGTGTCAGAGAGTGATCGAGAGTGTCAGAGAGTTTCTGAGTGTGTCTGAGATTGTCAGAGAGTGTCAGAGAGTGATAGAGAGTGTCAGAGAGTCTCAGCGAGTGTCAGCTAGAGTCAGAGAGTGTCAGAGAGTGTGAGAGAGGGTCAGGGAGAGTGTCAGAGAGTGTCAGATACTGATAGAGAGTGTCAGAGAGTGGCAGAGAGTTTCAGAGAGTGATAGAGAGTGTTAGAGAGTGGCAGAGAGTGTCTGAAAGTGTCAGAGAGTGTCTGAGTGTGTCTGAGATTGTCAGAGAGTGTCAGAGAGTGTCAGAGAGTATCAGAGAGTGTCAGAGAGTGTCTGAGACTGTCTGAGAGTGTCAGAGAGTGATAGAGAGTGTCAGAGAGTGTCAGAGAGTGTCTGAGTGTGTATGAGATTTTCAGAGAGTGTCAGAGAGAGATGGAGAGTGTCAGAGAGTGATAGAGAGTGATAGAGAGTGTCAGAGAGTGTCAGAGAGTGTCTGAGTGTGTATGAGATTTTCGGAGAGTGTCAGAGAGAGATGGAGAGTGTCAGAGTGTATGACAGAGTATCAGAGAGTGTCAGAGAGTGTCAGCGAATGTCAGATAGTGATAGAGAGTGTCAGAGAGTGTTAGAGTGTATCAGAGAGTGTCAGACAGTGTGAGAGAGTGATAGAGTGTGGCAGAGAGTGTCTGAGTGTGTCAGAGTGTGTCTGAGTTTGTCACAGTGTATCAGAGAGTGTCAGAGAGTGATGGAGAGTGCAAGAGAGTATCAGAGAGTGTCAGAGAGTGATAGAGAGTGTCAGAGAGTGTGAGAGACTGTCAGAGAGTGTCAGAGAGAGTGAGAGTGCCAGAGAGTGGTAGAGAGTGGTAGAGAGTGTCAGAGAGTGTCAGACAGTGACAGAGAGTGTCAGAGTGGGTCAGAGAGTGTCAGAGACTGTGTGAGACTGTGTGAGACTGTGTGAGAGTGTCAGAGAGTGTGAGAGTGTCAGAGAGTGTCAGAGAGTGATAGAGAGTGAGAGAGAGTGGCAGAGAGTGTCAGAGAGTGTCAGAGAGTGTCAGAGAGTGATATAGAGTGTCAGAGAGTGTCAGAGAGTGTCTGAGATTGTCAGAGAGTGTCAGAGAGTGATAGAGAGAGTCAGAGAGTGTCAGACCGTGACAGAGAGTGTCAGAGTGGGTCAGAGAGTGTCAGAGACTGTGTGAGACTGTGTGAGAGTGTCAGAGAGTGTGAGAGTGTCAGAGAGTGTCAGAGAGTGATAGAGAGTGAGAGAGAGTGGCAGAGAGTGTGAGAGAGTGTCAGAGAGTGTCAGAGAGTGATAGAGAGTGTCAGAGAGTGTCAGAGAGTGTCTGAGATTGTCGGAGAGTGTCAGAGAGTGATAGAGAGTGTCAGAGAGTGATAGAGAGTGTCAGAGAGTGTCAGAGAGTGATAGAGAGTGTCAGAAAGGGTCCGAGAGTGTGAGAGTGTCGGAGAGTGTGAGAGTGTGAGAGTGTCAGAGAGTGTGAGAGTGTCAAGAGTTTCAGAGAGTGACAGAGAGTGAAAGAGAGTGGCAGAGAGTGTCTTAAAGTGTCAGCGAGTGATAGAGAGTAATAGAGAGTGGCAGAGAACGTCTGAAAGTGTCAGAGAGTGTCAGAGAGTGAAAGTGAGTGTGAGCGAGTGTCTGCGTGGGTCTGAGAGTGCCAGAGAGGGTCAGAGAGTGATAGAGAGGGTCAGAGAGTGTCAAAGAGTGTTAGAGAGTGTCAGAGAGTGATAGAGAGTGGCTGAGAGTGTCTGAAAGTGTCAGAGAGTGTCAGAGAGAGATAGAGAGTGTCAGAGAGTGTCTGAGACTGTCTGAGAGTGTCAGATTGAGTCAGAGAGTGATAGAGAGTGTCAGAGAGTGTCAGAGAGTGTCTGAGAGTGTTAGAGTGTATCAGAGAGTGTCAGAGAGTGATAGAGAGTGGTAGAGAATGTTCTGAGTGTGTCAGAGAGTGTCTGAGAGTGCCACAGTGTATCAGAGAGTGTCAGAGAGTGATGGAGAGTGAGAGACAGTGTCTGAGTGTGTCTGAGAGTTTCTGAAAGTGCCAGAGAGTGTCAGAGAGGTTCAGAGAGTGATTGAGAGTGATTGAGAATGATTGACAGTGATAGAGAGTGTCAGAGAGTGATAGAGTGTGCCAGAGAGTCTCTGAGAGTGTCAGAGAGGGTCAGAGAGGTTCAGAGAGTGTCAGAGAGTGTGAAAGAGTGTCAGAGAGGGTCAGAGAGGGTGCGAGTGTCAGAGAGTGTCAGAGAGTGTCAGAGAGTGTCAGAGAGTGTCAGAGAGTTATAGAGAGGGCAGAGAGTGTCTGAAAGTGTCAGAGAGTGATAGAGAGTGTCTGAGTGTGTCAGAGAGTGTCAGAGAGTGTCAGAGAGTGTCAGAGAGTGATAGAGAGTGTCAGAGAGTGTCAGAGAGCTTCAGAGAGTGATAGAGAGTGATAGAGAGTGATAGAGAGTGATAGAGAGTATCTGAAAGTGTCAGAGAGTGATATAGTGTGATAGAGAGTGGCAGAGAGTGTCTGAAAGTGTCAGAGAGTGATAGAGAGTGTCTGAGTGTGTCAGAGAGTGTCAGAGAGTGTCAGAGAATGTCAGAGAGAGTGAGAGAGTGTCAGAGAGTGTGACAGTGTCAGAGAGTGTCACAGTGTCAGAGAGTATCAGGTAGTGTCAGAGAGGGACAGAGTGTGTCAGAGAGTGTGAGAGAGTGTGAGAGTGTCAGAGTGTCAGAGTGTCTGAGTGTGTCTGAGCATGTCAGAGAGTATCAGAGAGTGTCAGAGGGTGTCAGAGAGTGTCAGAGAGTGATAGAGAGTGTCTGAGACTGTCTGAGAGTGTCAGATTGAGTCAGAGAGTGATAGAGAGTGTCAGAGATTGCCTGAGAGTGTTAGAGTGTATCAGAGAGTGTCAGAGAGTGAATGAGAGTGGTAGAGAGTGTCTGAGTGTGTCAGAGAGTGTCTGAGAGTGTCAGAGTGTATCAGAGAGTGTCAGAGAGTGTCAGAGAGTGTCAGAGAGTGTCTGAGAGCGCCAGAGTGTATCAGAGAGTGTCAGAGAGTTTCAGAGAGTGTCAGAGAGTGTCAGAGAGTGATAGAGAGTGTCTGAGACTGTCTGAGAGTGTCAGAGTGCATCAGAGAGTGTCAGAGAGTGTCAGAGAGTGTCTGAGAGTGCCAGAGTGTGTCAGAGAGTGTCAGAGAGTGATAGAGAGTGATAGAGAGTGTCAGAGAGTGATAGAGTATGCCAGAGAGTGTCAGAGAGTGTCAGAGAGTGTGAAAGAGTGTCAGAGAGTGTCAGAGAGTGTGCGAGTGTCAGAGAGTGTCAGAGAGAGTCAGAGAGTGATACAGAGAAGGCTGAGAGTGATAGAGAGTGTCAGAGACTGTCAGAGAGTAATTGAGAGTGATTGAGAATGATTCACAGTGATAGAAAGTGTCAGAGAGTGTCAGAGAGTGATAGAGTGTGCCAGAGAGTGTCTGAGAGGGTCAGAGAGGGTCAGAGAGGGTCAGAGAGTGTCAGAGAGTGTCAGAGAGTGTGAAAGAGTGGCAGAGAGTGGCAGAGAGTGTGCGAGTGTCAGAGAGTGTCAGAGAGGGATAGAGAGAGGCAGAGAGTGTCTGAAAGTGTCAGAGAGTGGCTGAGAGTGATAGAGAGTTTCGGAGAGTGTCAGAGAGTGTCAGAGAGTGTCAGAGAGTGATAGAGAGTGTCTGAAAGTGTCAGAGAGTGATATAGAGTGATAGAGAGTGGCAGAGAGTGTCTGAAAGTGTCATAGAGTGATAGAGAGTGTCTGAGTGTGTCAGAGAGTGTCAGAGAGTGATAAAGTTTGTCAGAGAGTGTCAGAGAGTGTCAGAGAGTGTGAGAGAATGTCAGAGAGTATGAGAGAGTGTCAGAGAGTGTCAGAGAGTGTGATAGTGTCAGAGAGTGTCAGATAGTGTCAGAGAGTGTCAGAGAAGGACAGAGTGTGTCAGAGAGTGTCAGAGAGTGTGAGAGAGTGTGAGAGAGTGTGAGAGTGTCAGAGAGTGTCAGAGACTGTCAGAGAGTGATAGAGAGTAGCAGAGAGTGTCTGAAAGTGTCAGAGAGTGTCAGAGAGTGATCGGAAGTGATAGAGAGTGGCAGAGAGTGTCTGAAAGTGTCAGCGAGTGATATAGAGTGATGGAGAGTGGCAGAGAGAGTGTGAAAGTGTCAGAGAGTGTCAGAGAGTGTTCGAGAGTGTCTGAGTGTGTCTGAGATTGTCAGAGAGTGGCAGAGAGTGATAGAGAGTGTCAGAGAGTCTCAGAGAGTGTCAGGGAGGGTCAGAGAGTGTCAGAGAGTGTGAGAGAGGGTCAGAGAGAGTGTCAGAGAGTGTCAGATAGTCATAGAGAGTGTCAGAGAGTGGCAGAGAGTTTCAGAGAGTGATAGAGAGGGATAGAGAGTGGCAGAGAGTGTCTGAAAGTGTCAGAGAGTGTCTGAGTGTGTCTGAGATTGTCAGAGAGTGTCAGAGAGTGTCAGAGAGTATCAGAGAGTGTCAGAGAGTGTCAGAGAGTGATAGAGAGTGTCAGAAAGTGATAGAGAGTGTCAGAGAGTGTCTGAGTGTGTATGAGATTGTCAGAGAGTGTCAGAGAGAGATAGAGAGTGTCATAGTGTATTAGAGAGTATCAGAGAGTGTCAGAGAGTGTCAGAGATTGTCAGATAGTGATAGAGAGTGTCTGAGACTGTCTGAGAGTGTCAGCGAGTGTCAGATAGTGATAGAGAGCGTCAGAGAGTGTGTGAGCGTGTTAGGGTGTATCAGAGAGTGTCAGACAGTGTGAGAGAGTGATAGAGTGTGGTAGAGAGTGTCTGAGTTTGTCAGAGTGTGTCTGAGAGTGTCACAGTGTATCAGAGAGTGTCAGAGAGTGATGGAAAGTGTAAGAGTGTCAGAGAGTGTCAGAGAGTGATAGAGGGTGTCAGAGAGTGTCAGAGAGGGTGAAAGAGTGTCAGAGAGTGTGAGAGAGTGTCAGAGAGTGTGAGAGAGTGTCAGAGAGTGTCAGGGAGAGTGAGAGAGTGATCGAGAGTGTCAGAGAGTTTCTGAGTGTGTCTGAGATTGTCAGAGAGTGTCAGAGAGTGATAGAGAGTGTCAGAGAGTCTCAGCGAGTGTCAGGGAGGGTCAGAGAGTGTCAGAGAGTGTGAGAGAGGGTCAGAGAGAGTGTCAGAGAGTGTCAGATACTGATAGAGAGTGTCAGACAGTGGCAGAGAGTTTCAGAGAGTGATAGAGAGTGTTAGAGAGTGGCAGAGAGTGTCTGAAAGTGTCAGAGAGTGTCTGAGTGTGTCTGAGATTGTCAGCGTGTCAGAGAGTATCAGAGAGTGTCAGAGAGTGTCTGAGACTGTCTGAGAGTGTCAAAGAGTGATAGAGAGTGTCAGAGAGTGTCTGAGTGTGTATGAGATTTTCAGAGAGTGTCAGAGAGAGATGGAGAGTGTCAGAGTGTATGAGAGAGTATCAGAGAGTGTCAGAGAGTGTCAGAGATTGTCAGATAGTGATAGAGAGTGTCTGAGACTGTCTGAGAGTGTCAGCGAATGTCAGATAGTGATAGAGAGTGTCAGAGAGTGTTAGAGTGTATCAGAGAGTGTCAGACAGTGTGAGAGAGTGATAGAGTGTGGCAGAGAGTGTCTGAGTGTGTCAGAGTGTGTCTGAGTTTGTCACAGTGTATCAGAGAGTGTCAGAGAGTGATGGAGAGTGCAAGAGAGTATCAGAGAGTGTCAGAGAGTGATAGAGAGTGTCAGAGAGTGTGAGAGAGTGTCAGAGAGTGTCAGAGAGAGTGAGAGTGCCAGAGAGTGCCAGAGAGTGGTAGAGAGTGTCAGAGAGTGTCAGAAAGTGACAGAGAGTGTCAGAGTGGGTCAGAGAGTGTCAGAGACTGTGTGAGACTGTGTGAGACTGTGTGAGACTGTCAGAGAGTGTGAGAGTGTCAGAGAGTGTCAGAGAGTGATAGAGAGTGAGAGAGAGTGGCAGAGAGTGGCAGAGAGTGTCAGAGAGTGTCAGAGAGTGATATAGAGTGTCAGAGAGTGTCAGAGAGTGTCTGAGATTGTCAGAGAGTGTCAGAGAGTGATAGAGAGTGTCAGAGAGTGATAGAGAGTGTCAGAGAGTGTCAGAGAGTGATTGAGAGTGTCAGAAAGGCTCCGAGAGTGTGAGAGTGTCGGAGAGTGTGAGAGTGTGAGAGTGTCAGAGAATGTGAGAGTGTCAGAGAGTGTCAGAGAGTGACAGAGAGTGAAAGAGAGTGGCAGAGAGTGTCTTGAAGTGTCAGCGAGTGATAGAGAGTAATAGAGAGTGGCAGAGAATGTCTGAAAGTGTCAGAGAGTGTCAGAGAGTGAAAGTGAGTGTGAGCGAGTGTCTGCGTGGGTCTGAGAGTGCCAGAGAGGGTCAGAGAGTGATAGAGAGGGTCAGAGAGTGTCAAAGAGTGTTAGAGAGTGTCAGAGAGTGATAGAGAGTGGCAGAGAGTGTCTGAAAGTGTCAGAGAGTGTCAGAGAGAGATAGAGAGTGTCAGAGAGTGTCAGAGAGTGTCTGAGACTGTCTGAGAGTGTCAGATTGAGTCAGAGAGTGATAGAGAGTGTCAGAGAGTGTCAGAGAGTGTCTGAGAGTGTTAGAGTGTATCAGAGAGTGTCAGAGAGTGATAGAGAGTGGTAGAGAATGTTCTGAGTGTGTCAGAGAATGTCTGAGAGTGCCACAGTGTGTCAGAGAGTGTCAGAGAGTGATGGAGAGTGAGAGAGAGTGTCTGAGTGTGTCTGAGAGTTTCTGAAAGTGCCAGAGAGTGTCAGAGAGGTTCAGAGAGTGATTGAGAGTGATTGAGAATGATTGACAGTGATAGAGAGTGTCAGAGAGTGATAGAGTGTGCCAGAGAGTCTCTGAGAGTGTCAGAGAGGGTCAGAGAGGTTCAGAGAGTGTCAGAGAGTGTCAGAGAGTGTGAAAGAGTGTCAGAGAGGGTCAGAGAGGGTGAGAGTGTCAGAGAGTGTCAGAGAGTGTCAGAGAGTGTCAGAGAGTGTCAGAGAGTGATAGAGAGTGTCTGAGACTGTCTGAGAGTGTCAGAGTGCATCAGAGAGTGTCAGAGAGTGTCAGAGAGTGTCTGAGAGTGCCAGAGTGTGTCAGAGAGTGTCAGAGAGTGATAGAGAGTGATAGAGAGTGTCAGAGAGTGATAGAGTGTGCCAGAGAGTGTCAGAGAGTGTCAGAGAGTGTGAAAGAGTGTCAGAGAGTGTCAGAGAGTGTGCGAGTGTCAGAGAGTGTCAGAGAGAGTCAGAGAGTGATACAGAGAAGGCTGAGAGTGATAGAGAGTGTCAGAGACTGTCAGAGAGTAATTGAGAGTGATTGAGAATGATTCACAGTGATAGAGAGTGTCAGAGAGTGTCAGAGAGTGATAGAGTGTGCCAGAGAGTGTCTGAGAGGGTCAGAGAGGGTCAGAGAGTGTCAGAGAGTATCAGAGAGTGTGAAAGAGTGGCAGAGAGAGGCAGAGAGTGTGCGAGTGTCAGAGAGTGTCAGAGAGGGATAGAGAGAGGCAGAGAGTGTCTGAAAGTGTCAGAGAGTGGCTGAGAGTGATAGAGAGTGTCGGAGAGTGTCAGAGAGTGTCAGAGAGTGTCAGAGAGTGTCAGAGAGTGATAGAGAGTGTCTGAAAGTGTCAGAGAGTGATATAGAGTGATAGAGAGTGGCAGAGAGTGTCTGAAAGTGTCAGAGAGTGATAGAGAGTGTCTGAGTGTGTCAGAGAGTGTCAGAGAGTGATAAAGTTTGTCAGAGAGTGTCAGAGAGTGTCAGAGAGTGTGAGAGAATGTCAGAGAGTATGAGAGAGTGTCAGAGAGTGTCAGAGAGTGTGATAGTGTCAGAGAGTGTCAGATAGTGTCAGAGAGTGTCAGAGAAGGACAGAGTGTGTCAGAGAGTGTCAGAGAGTGTGAGAGAGTGTGAGAGAGTGTGAGAGAGTGTGAGAGTGTCAGAGAGTGTCAGAGACTGTCAGAGAGTGATAGAGAGTAGCAGAGAGTGTCTGAAAGTGTCAGAGAGTGTCAGAGAGTGATAGAAAGTGATAGAGAGTGGCAGAGAGTGTCTGAAAGTGTCAGCGAGTGATATAGAGTGATGGAGAGTGGCAGAGAGAGTGTGAAAGTGTCAGAGAGTGTCAGAGAGTGTTCGAGAGTGTCTGAGTGTGTCTGAGATTGTCAGAGAGTGGCAGAGAGTGATAGAGAGTGTCAGAGAGTCTCAGAGAGTGTCAGGGAGGGTCAGAGAGTGTCAGAGAGTGTGAGAGAGGGTCAGAGAGAGTGTCAGAGAGTGTCAGATAGTCATAGAGAGTGTCAGAGAGTGGCAGAGAGTTTCAGAGAGTGATAGAGAGGGATAGAGAGTGGCAGAGAGTGTCTGAAAGTGTCAGAGAGTGTCTGAGTGTGTCTGAGATTGTCAGAGAGTGTCAGAGAGTGTCAGAGAGTATCAGAGAGTGTCAGAGAGTGTCAGAGAGTGATAGAGAGTGTCAGAAAGTGATAGAGAGTGTCAGAGAGTGTCTGAGTGTGTATGAGATTGTCAGAGAGTGTCAGAGAGAGATAGAGAGTGTCATAGTGTATTAGAGAGTATCAGAGAGTGTCAGAGAGTGTCAGAGATTGTCAGATAGTGATAGAGAGTGTCTGAGACTGTCTGAGAGTGTCAGCGAGTGTCAGATAGTGATAGAGAGCGTCAGAGAGTGTGTGAGCGTGTTAGGGTGTATCAGAGAGTGTCAGACAGTGTGAGAGAGTGATAGAGTGTGGTAGAGAGTGTCTGAGTTTGTCAGAGTGTGTCTGAGAGTGTCACAGTGTATCAGAGAGTGTCAGAGAGTGATGGAAAGTGTAAGAGTGTCAGAGAGTGTCAGAGAGTGATAGAGAGTGTCAGAGAGTGTCAGAGAGGGTGAAAGAGTGTCAGAGAGTGTGAGAGAGTGTCAGAGAGTGTGAGAGAGTGTCAGAGAGTGTCAGGGAGAGTGAGAGAGTGATCGAGAGTGTCAGAGAGTTTCTGAGTGTGTCTGAGATTGTCAGAGAGTGTCAGAGAGTGATAGAGAGTGTCAGAGAGTCTCAGCGAGTGTCAGGGAGGGTCAGAGAGTGTCAGAGAGTGTGAGAGAGGGTCAGAGAGAGTGTCAGAGAGTGTCAGATACTGATAGAGAGTGTCAGAGAGTGGCAGAGAGTTTCAGAGAGTGATAGAGAGTGATAGAGAGTGTTAGAGAGTGGCAGAGAGTGTCTGAAAGTGTCAGAGAGTGTCTGAGTGTGTCTGAGATTGTCAGAGTGTCAGAGAGTATCAGAGAGTGTCAGAGAGTGTCTGAGACTGTCTGAGAGTGTCAGAGAGTGATAGAGAGTGTCAGAGAGTGTCTGAGTGTGTATGAGTTTTTCAGAGAGTGTCAGAGAGAGATGGAGAGTGTCAGAGTGTATGAGAGAGTATCAGAGAGTGTCAGAGAGTGTCAGAGATTGTCAGATAGTGATAGAGAGTGTCTGAGACTGTCTGAGAGTGTCAGCGAATGTCAGATAGTGATAGAGAGTGTCAGAGAGTGTTAGAGTGTATCAGAGAGTGTCAGACAGTGTGAGAGAGTGATAGAGTGTGGCAGAGAGTGTCTGAGTGTGTCAGAGTGTGTCTGAGTTTGTCACAGTGTATCAGAGAGTGTCAGAGAGTGATGGAGAGTGCAAGAGAGTATCAGAGAGTGTCAGAGAGTGATAGAGAGTGTCAGAGAGTGTGAGAGAGTGTCAGAGAGTGTCAGAGAGAGTGAGAGTGCCAGAGAGTGGTAGAGAGTGTCAGAGAGTGTCAGACAGTGACAGAGAGTGTCAGAGTGGGTCAGAGAGTGTCAGAGACTGTGTGAGACTGTGTGAGACTGTCAGAGAGTGTGAGAGTGTCAGAGAGTGTCAGAGAGTGATAGAGAGTGAGAGAGAGTGGCAGAGAGTGGCAGAGAGTGTCAGAGAGTGTCAGAGAGTGATATAGAGTGTCAGAGAGTGTCAGAGAGTGTCTGAGATTGTCAGAGAGTGTCAGAGAGTGATAGAGAGTGTCAGAGAGTGATAGAGAGTGTCAGAGAGTGTCGGAGAGTGATAGAGAGTGTCAGAAAGGGTCCGAGAGTGTGAGAGTGTCGGAGAGTGTGAGAGTGTGAGAGTGTCAGAGAATGTGAGAGTGTCAGAGAGTGTCAGAGAGTGACAGAGAGTGAAAGAGAGTGGCAGAGAGTGTCTTGAAGTGTCAGCGAGTGATAGAGAGTAATAGAGAGTGGCAGAGAATGTCTGAAAGTGTCAGAGAGTGTCAGAGAGTGAAAGTGAGTGTGAGCGAGTGTCTGCGTGGGTCTGAGAGTGCCAGAGAGGGTCAGAGAGTGATAGAGAGGGTCAGAGAGTGTCAAAGAGTGTTAGAGAGTGTCAGAGAGTGATAGAGAGTGGCAGAGAGTGTCTGAAAGTGTCAGAGAGTGTCAGAGAGAGATAGAGAGTGTCAGAGAGTGTCAGAGAGTGTCTGAGACTGTCTGAGAGTGTCAGATTGAGTCAGAGAGTGATAGAGAGTGTCAGAGAGTGTCAGAGAGTGTCTGAGAGTGTTAGAGTGTATCAGAGAGTGTCAGAGAGTGATAGAGAGTGGTAGAGAATGTTCTGAGTGTGTCAGAGAATGTCTGAGAGTGCCACAGTGTGTCAGAGAGTGTCAGAGAGTGATGGAGAGTGAGAGAGAGTGTCTGAGTGTGTCTGAGAGTTTCTGAAAGTGCCAGAGAGTGTCAGAGAGGTTCAGAGAGTGATTGAGAGTGATTGAGAATGATTGACAGTGATAGAGAGTGTCAGAGAGTGATAGAGTGTGCCAGAGAGTCTCTGAGAGTGTCAGAGAGGGTCAGAGAGGTTCAGAGAGGTTCAGAGAGGTTCAGAGAGTGTCAGAGAGTGTGAAAGAGTGTCAGAGAGGGTCAGAGAGGGTGAGAGTGTCAGAGAGTGTCAGAGAGTGTCAGAGAGTGTCAGAGAGTGTGAGAGAGTTATAGAGAGGGCAGAGAGTGTCTGAAAGTGTCAGAGAGTGATAGAGAGTGTCTGAGTGTGTCAGAGAGTGTCAGAGAGTGTCAGAGAGTGTCAGAGAGTGTCAGAGAGTGATAGAGAGTGTCAGAGAGTGTCAGAGAGTGTCAGAGAGTGTCAGAGAGCTTCAGAGAGTGATAGAGAGTGATAGAGAGTGATAGAGAGTATCTGAAAGTGTCAGAGAGTGATATAGTGTGATAGAGAGTGGCAGAGAGTGTCTGAAAGTGTCAGAGAGTGATAGAGAGTGTCTGAGTGTGTCAGAGAGTGTCAGAGAGTGTCAGAGAGTGTCAGAGAATGTCAGAGAGAGTGAGAGAGTGTCAGAGAGTGTGACAGTGTCAGAGAGTGTGACAGTGTCTGAGAGTATCAGGTAGTGTCAGAGAGGGACAGAGTGTGTCAGAGTGTGTCAGAGAGTGTGAGAGAGTGTGAGAGAGTGTGAGTGTGTCAGAGTGTCTGAGTGTGTCTGAGAATGTCAGAGAGTATCAGAGAGTGTCAGAGGGTGTCAGAGAGTGTCAGAGAGTGATAGAGAGTAGCAGAGAGTGTCTGATAGTGTCAGAGAGTGTCAGAGAGTGATAGAGAGTGATAGAGAGTGTCAGAGAGTGTCAGAGAGTGATAGAAAGTGATAGAGAGTGGCAGAGAGTGTCTGAAAGTGTCAGCGAGTGATATAGAGTGACGGAGAGTGGCAGAGAGTGTGTGAAAGTGTCAGAGAGTGTCAGAGTGTGTTCGAGAGTGTCAGAGAGTGTCTGAGTGTATCTGAGATTGTCAGAGAGTGGCAGAGAGTGATAGAGAGTGTCAGAGAGTCTCAGAGAGTGTCAGGGAGGGTCAGAGAGTGTCAGAGAGTGTGAGAGAGGGTCAGAGAGAGTGTCAGAGAGTGTCAGATAGTCATAGAGAGTGTCAGAGAGTGGCAGAGAGTTTCAGAGAGTGATAGAGAGGGATAGAGAGTGGCAGAGAGT
Organism: Heterodontus francisci; assembly: GCF_036365525.1. Lineage (NCBI taxonomy): Eukaryota > Metazoa > Chordata > Chondrichthyes > Heterodontiformes > Heterodontidae > Heterodontus > Heterodontus francisci. The sequence goes on along the minus strand of NW_027142143.1, from coordinate 383,102 downwards.
GTCTGAAAGTGTCAGAGAGTGTCTGAGTGTGTCTGAGATTGTCAGAGAGTGTCAGAGAGTGTCAGAGAGTATCAGAGAGTGTCAGAGAGTGTCAGAGAGTGATAGAGAGTGTCAGAAAGTGATAGAGAGTGTCAGAGAGTGTCTGAGTGTGTATGAGATTGTCAGAGAGTGTCAGAGAGAGATAGAGAGTGTCATAGTGTATTAGAGAGTATCAGAGAGTGTCAGAGAGTGTCAGAGATTGTCAGATAGTGATAGAGAGTGTCTGAGACTGTCTGAGAGTGTCAGCGAGTGTCAGATAGTGATAGAGAGCGTCAGAGAGTGTGTGAGCGTGTTAGGGTGTATCAGAGAGTGTCAGACAGTGTGAGAGAGTGATAGAGTGTGGTAGAGAGTGTCTGAGTTTGTCAGAGTGTGTCTGAGAGTGTCACAGTGTATCAGAGAGTGTCAGAGAGTGATGGAAAGTGTAAGAGTGTCAGAGAGTGTCAGAGAGTGATAGAGAGTGTCAGAGAGTGTCAGAGAGGGTGAAAGAGTGTCAGAGAGTGTGAGAGAGTGTCAGAGAGTGTGAGAGAGTGTCAGAGAGTGTCAGGGAGAGTGAGAGAGTGATCGAGAGTGTCAGAGAGTTTCTGAGTGTGTCTGAGATTGTCAGAGAGTGTCAGAGAGTGATAGAGAGTGTCAGAGAGTCTCAGCGAGTGTCAGGGAGGGTCAGAGAGTGTCAGAGAGTGTGAGAGAGGGTCAGAGAGAGTGTCAGAGAGTGTCAGATACTGATAGAGAGTGTCAGAGAGTGGCAGAGAGTTTCAGAGAGTGATAGAGAGTGATAGAGAGTGTTAGAGAGTGGCAGAGAGTGTCTGAAAGTGTCAGAGAGTGTCTGAGTGTGTCTGAGATTGTCAGAGTGTCAGAGAGTATCAGAGAGTGTCAGAGAGTGTCTGAGACTGTCTGAGAGTGTCAGAGAGTGATAGAGAGTGTCAGAGAGTGTCTGAGTGTGTATGAGTTTTTCAGAGAGTGTCAGAGAGAGATGGAGAGTGTCAGAGTGTATGAGAGAGTATCAGAGAGTGTCAGAGAGTGTCAGAGATTGTCAGATAGTGATAGAGAGTGTCTGAGACTGTCTGAGAGTGTCAGCGAATGTCAGATAGTGATAGAGAGTGTCAGAGAGTGTTAGAGTGTATCAGAGAGTGTCAGACAGTGTGAGAGAGTGAGAGAGTGTGGCAGAGAGTGTCTGAGTGTGTCAGAGTGTGTCTGAGTTTGTCACAGTGTATCAGAGAGTGTCAGAGAGTGATGGAGAGTGCAAGAGAGTATCAGAGAGTGTCAGAGAGTGATAGAGAGTGTCAGAGAGTGTGAGAGAGTGTCAGAGAGTGTCAGAGAGAGTGAGAGTGCCAGAGAGTGGTAGAGAGTGTCAGAGAGTGTCAGACAGTGACAGAGAGTGTCAGAGTGTGTCAGAGAGTGTCAGAGACTGTGTGAGACTGTGTGAGACTGTGTGAGACTGTCAGAGAGTGTGAGAGTGTCAGAGAGTGATAGAGAGTGAGAGAGAGTGGCAGAGAGTGTCAGAGAGTGTCAGAGAGTGTCAGAGAGTGTCAGAGAGTGATATAGAGTGTCAGAGAGTGTCAGAGAGTGTCAGAGAGTGTCTGAGAGTGTCAGAGAGTGTCAGAGAGTGTCTGAGAGTGTTAGAGTGTATCAGAGAGTGTCAGAGAGTGATAGAGAGTGGTAGAGAATGTTCTGAGTGTGTCAGAGAATGTCTGAGAGTGCCACAGTGTATCAGAGAGTGTCAGAGAGTGATGGAGAGTGAGAGAGAGTGTCTGAGTGTGTCTGAGAGTTTCTGAAAGTGCCAGAGAGTGTCAGAGAGGTTCAGAGAGTGATTGAGAGTGATTGAGAATGATTGACAGTGATAGAGAGTGTCAGAGAGTGATAGAGTGTGCCAGAGAGTCTCTGAGAGTGTCAGAGAGGGTCAGAGAGGTTCAGAGAGGTTCAGAGAGTGTCAGAGAGTGTCAAAGAGTGTCAGAGAGGGTCAGAGAGGGTGAGAGTGTCAGAGAGTGTCAGAGAGTGTCAGAGAGTGTCAGAGAGTGTGAGAGAGTTATAGAGAGGGCAGAGAGTGTCTGAAAGTGTCAGAGAGTGATAGAGAGTGTCTGAGTGTGTCAGAGAGTGTCAGAGAGTGTCAGAGAGTGTCAGAGAGTGATAGAGAGTGTCAGAGAGTGTCAGAGAGTGTCAGAGAGTGTCAGAGAGCTTCAGAGAGTGATAGAGAGTGATAGAGAGTATCTGAAAGTGTCAGAGAGTGATATAGTGTGATAGAGAGTGGCAGAGAGTGTCTGTAAGTGTCAGAGAGTGATAGAGAGTGTCTGAGTGTGTCAGAGAGTGTCAGAGAGTGTCAGAGAGTGTCAGAGAATGTCAGAGAGAGTGAGAGAGTGTCAGAGAGTGTGACAGTGTCAGAGAGTGTGACAGTGTCTGAGAGTATCAGGTAGTGTCAGAGAGGGACAGAGTGTGTCAGAGTGTGTCAGAGAGTGTGAGAGAGTGTGAGAGAGTGTGAGAGTGTCAGAGTGTCTGAGTGTGTCTGAGAATGTCAGAGAGTATCAGAGAGTGTCAGAGAGTGATAGAGAGTCTCTGAGACTGTCTGAGAGTGTCAGATTGAGTCAGAGAGTGATAGAGAGTGTCAGAGATTGCCTGAGAGTGTTAGAGTGTATCAGAGAGTGTCAGAGAGTGAATGAGAGTGGTAGAGAGTGTCTGAGTGTGTCAGAGAGTGTCTGAGAGAGTCAGAGTGTATCAGAGAGTGTCAGAGAGTTTCAGAGAGTGTCAGAGAGTGTCAGAGAGTGATAGAGAGTGTCTGAGACTGTCTGAGAGTGTCAGAGTGCATCAGAGAGTGTTAGAGAGTGTCAGAGAGTGTCTGAGAGTGCCAGAGTGTGTCAGAGAGTGTCAGAGAGTGATAGAGAGTGATAGAGAGTGATAGAGAGTGATAGAGAGTGTCAGAGAGTGATAGAGTGTGCCAGAGAGTGTCAGAGAGTGTCAGAGAGTGTGCGAGTGTCAGAGAGTGTCAGAGAGTGTCAGAGAGTGTCAGAGAGTGTCAGAGAGTGATACAGAGAAGGCTGAGAGTGATAGAGAGTGTCAGAGACTGTCAGAGAGTAATTGAGAGTGATTGAGAATGATTCACAGTGATAGAGAGTGTCAGAGAGTGTCAGAGAGTGATAGAGTGTGCCAGAGAGTGTCTGAGAGGTTCAGAGAGGATCAGAGAGGGTCAGAGAGTGTCAGAGAGTGTGAAAGAGTGTCAGAGAGTGGCAGAGAGTGTGCGAGTGTCAGAGAGTGTCAGAGAGGGATAGAGAGTGGCAGAGAGTGTCTGAAAGTGTCAGAGAGTGTCTGAGAGTGATAGAGAGTGTCAGAGAGTGTCAGAGAGTGTCAGACAGTGTCAGAGAGTGATAGAGAGTGATAGAGAGTGTCTGAAAGTGTCAGAGAGTGATATAGAGTGATAGAGAGAGGCAGAGAGTGTCTGAAAGTGTCATAGAGTGATAGAGAGTGTCTGAGTGTTTCAGAGAGTGTCAGAGAGTGATAAAGTTTGTCAGAGAATGTCAGAGAGTGTCAGAGAGTGTCAGAGAGTGTGATAGTGTCAGAGAGTGTCAGATAGTGTCAGAGAGTGTCAGAGCATGACAGAGTGTGTCAGAGAGTGTCAGAGAGTGTGAGAGAGTGTGAGAGTGTCAGAGAGTGTCAGAGACTGTCAGAGAGTGATAGAGAGTAGCAGAGAGTGTCTGAAAGTGTCAGAGAGTGTCAGAGAGTGATAGAAAGTGATAGAGAGTGGCAGAGAGTGTCTGAAAGTGTCAGCGAGTGATATAGAGTGATGGAGAGTGGCAGAGAGTGTGTGCAAGTGTCAGAGAGTGTCAGAGAGTGTTCGAGAGTGTCAGAGAGTGTCTGAGTGTGTCTGAGATTGTCAGAGAGTGGCAGAGAGTGATAGAGAGTGTCAGAGAGTCTCAGAGAGTGTCAGGGAGGGTCAGAGAGTGTCAGAGAGTGTGAGAGAGGGTCAGAGAGAGTGTCAGAGAGTGTCAGATAGTCATAGAGAGTGTCAGTGAGTGGCAGAGATTTTCAGAGAGTGATAGAGAGGGATAGAGAGTGGCAGAGAGTGTCTGAAAGTGTCAGAGAGTGTCTGAGTGTGTCTGAGATTGTCAGAGAGTGTCAGAGAGTGTCAGAGAGTATCAGAGAGTGTCAGAGAGTTTCAGAGAGTGATAGAGAGTGTCAGAAAGTGATAGAGAGTGTCAGAGAGTGTCTGAGTGTGTATGAGATTGTCAGAGAGTGTCAGAGAGAGATAGAGAGTGTCAGAGTGTATTAGAGAGAATCAGAGAGTGTCAGAGAGTGTCAGAGAGTGTCAGAGATTGTCAGATAGTGATAGAGAGTGTCTGAGACTGTCTGAGAGTGTCAGCGAGTGTCAGATAGTGATAGAGAGCGTCAGAGAGTGTGTGAGATTGTTAGGGTGTATCAGAGAGTGTCAGACAGTTTGAGAGAGTGATAGAGTGTGGTAGAGAGTGTCTGAGTGTGTCAGAGTGTGTCTGAGAGTGTCACAGTGTATCAGAGAGTGTCAGAGCGTGATGGAAAGTGTAAGAGAGTGTCAGAGAGTGTCAGAGAGTGATAGAGAGTGTCAGAGAGTGTCAGAGAGGGTGAAAGAGTGTCAGAGAGTGTGAGAGAGTGTAAGAGAGTGTGAGAGAGTGTCAGAGAGTGTCAGGGAGAGTGAGAGTGTCAGAGAGTGTGAGAGTGTCAGAAAGTGTCAGACAGTGACAGAGAGTGTCTGAGTGGGTCAGAGAGTGTCAGAGAGTGTGTGAGAGAGTGTGAGATTGTCAGAGAGTGTGAGAGTGTCACAGAGTGTCAGAGAGTGAAAGAGAGTGAGAGAGAGTGGCAGAGAGTGTCTGAAAGTGTCAGAGAGTGTCTGAAAGTGTCAGAGAGTGTCAGAGAGTGACAGAGAGTGTCAGAGAGTGTCTGAGTGTGTCTGAGACTGTCAGAGAGTTTCAGAGAGTGATAGAGAGTGTCAGAGAATGATAGAGAGTGTCAGAGAGTGTCAGAGAGTGATAGAGAGTGTAAGAGTGTCAGAGAGTGTGAGAGTGTCAGAGAGTGTGAGAGTGTCAGAGAGTGACAGAGAGTGGCAGAGAGTGTCGGAAAGTGTCAGCGAGTGATAGAGAGTAATAGAGAGTGGCAGAGAATGTCTGAAAGTGTCAGAGAGTGACAGAGAGTGACAGAGAGTTTCTGAAAGTGTCAGCGAGTGATAGAGAGTGATAGTGAGTGGCAGAGAGTGTCTGAAAGTGTCAGAGAGTTTCAGAGAATGATCGAGAGTGCAAGAGAGTGTCTGATTGTGTCTGAGATTGTCAGAGAGTGCAGAGAGTGATAGAGAGTGTCAGAGTCTCAGAGAGTGTCAGGGAGGGTCAGAGAGTGTCAGAGAGTGTCAGAGAGTGTCAGAGAGTGTCAGAGAGTGTCAGAGAGAAGGTCAGAGAGTGTCAGAGAGTGATAGAGAGTGTCAGAGAGTGGCAGAGAGATTCAGAGAGTGATAGAGAGTGATAGAGAGTGATAGAGAGTGGCAGAGAGTGGCAGAGAGTGCCTGAAAGTGTCAGAGAGTGTCAGAGAGTGAAAGAGAGTGTCAGAGAGAGTCAGAGAGTGATAGAGAGTGATAGAGAGTGGCAGAGAGTGTCTGAAAGTGTCAGAGCGTGTCTGAGAGTGTCTGAGAGTGACAGAGAGTGATAGAGAGTGGTAGAGAGTGTCTGAAAGTGTCAGAGAGTGATAGAGAGTGTCAGAGAGTGTCTGAGTGTGTATGAGATAGTCAGAGAGTGTCAGAGAGAGATAGAGAGTGTCAGAGTGTATTAGAGATTATCAGAGAGTATCAGAGAGTGTCAGAGAGTGTCAGAGATTGTCAGATAGTGATAGAGAGTGTCAGAGAGTGATAGAGAGTGATAGAGAGTGATAGAGAGTGTCAGAGAGTGATAGAGAGTGACAGAGAGTGTCAGAGAGTGTCAGTGTGTGTCAGAGAGTGACGGAGAGTGATAAAGAGTGTCAGAGAGTGTCATTGAGTGATAGAGAGAGTCAGAGTGTGTCAGATATTGATAGAGAGCGATTGAGTGTGTCAGAGAGTGTCAGAGAGCGATAGAGAGTGTCAGAGAGTGATAGAGAGTGTCAGAGAGTGATAGAGAGTGTCAGAGAGTGTCAGAGAGTGTCAGAGAGTGTCAGAGAGAGATAGAGAGTGTCATAGTGTAATAGAGAGTATCAGAGAGTGTCAGAGAGTGTCAGAGATTGTCAGATAGTGATAGAGAGTGTCTGAGACTGTCTGAGAGTGTCAGCGAGTGTCAGATAGTGATAGAGAGCGTCAGAGAGTGTGTGAGCGTGTTAGGGTGTATCAGAGAGTGTCAGACAGTGTGAGAGAGTGATAGAGTGTGGTAGAGAGTGTCTGAGTGTGTCAGAGTGTGTCTGAGAGTGTCACAGTGTATCAGAGAGTGTCAGAGAGTGATGGAAAGTGTAAGAGTGTCAGAGAGTGTCAGAGAGTGATAGAGAGTGTCAGAGAGTGTCAGAGAGGGTGAAAGAGTGTCAGAGAGTGTGAGAGAGTGTCAGAGATTGTGAGAGAGTGTCAGAGAGTGTCAGGGAGAGTGAGAGAGTGATCGAGAGTGTCAGAGAGTTTCTGAGTGTGTCTGAGATTGTCAGAGAGTGTCAGAGAGTGATAGAGAGTGTCAGAGAGTCTCAGCGAGTGTCAGGGAGGGTCAGAGAGTGTCAGAGAGTGTGAGAGAGGGTCAGAGAGAGTTTCAGAGAGTGTCAGATACTGATAGAGAGTGTCAGAGAGTGGCAGAGAGTTTCAGAGAGTGATAGAGAGTGATAGAGAGTGATAGAGAGTGTTAGAGAGTGGCAGAGAGTGTCTGAAAGTGTCAGAGAGTGTCTGAGTGTGTCTGAGATTGTCAGAGAGTATCAGAGAGTGTCAGAGAGTGTCTGAGACTGTCTGAGAGTGTCAGAGAGTGATAGAGAGTGTCAGAGAGTGTCTGAGTGTGTATGAGATTTTCAGAGAGTGTCAGAGAGAGATGGAGAGTGTCAGAGTGTATGAGAGAGTATCAGAGAGTGTCAGAGAGTGTCAGAGATTGTCAGATAGTGATAGAGAGTGTCTGAGACTGTCTGAGAGTGTCAGCGAATGTCAGATAGTGATAGAGAGTGTCAGAGAGTGTTAGAGTGTATCAGAGAGTGTCAGACAGTGTGAGAGAGTGATAGAGTGTGGCAGAGAGTGTCTGAGTGTGTCAGAGTGTGTCTGAGTTTGTCACAGTGTATCAGAGAGTGTCAGAGAGTGATGGAGAGTGCAAGAGAGTATCAGAGAGTGTCAGAGAGTGATAGAGAGTGTCAGAGAGTGTGAGAGACTGTCAGAGAGTGTCAGAGAGAGTGAGAGTGCCAGAGAGTGGTAGAGAGTGTCAGAGAGTGTCAGACAGTGACAGAGAGTGTCAGAGTGGGTCAGAGAGTGTCAGAGACTGTGTGAGACTGTGTGAGACTGTGTGAGAGTGTCAGAGAGTGTGAGAGTGTCAGAGAGTGTCAGAGAGTGATAGAGAGTGAGAGAGAGTGGCAGAGAGTGTCAGAGAGTGTCAGAGAGTGTCAGAGAGTGATATAGAGTGTCAGAGAGTGTCAGAGAGTGTCTGAGATTGTCAGAGAGTGTCAGAGAGTGATAGAGAGAGTCAGAGAGTGATAGAGAGTGTCAGAGAGTGTCAGAGAGTGATAGAGAGTGTCAGAAAGGGTCCGAGAGTGTGAGAGTGTCGGAGAGTGTGAGAGTGTCAGAGAGTGTCAGAGAGTGACAGAGAGTGAAAGAGAGTGGCAGAGAGTGTCTTGAAGTGTCAGCGAGTGATAGAGAGTAATAGAGAGTGGCAGAGAATGAAAGTGAGTGTGAGCGAGTGTCTGCGTGGGTCTGAGAGTGCCAGAGAGGGTCAGAGAGTGATAGAGAGGGTCAGAGAGTGTCAAAGAGTGTTAGAGAGTGTCAGAGAGTGATAGAGAGTGGCAGAGAGTGTCTGAAAGTGTCAGAGAGTGTCAGAGAGAGATAGAGAGTGTCAGAGAGTGTCAGAGAGTGTCTGAGACTGTCTGAGAGTGTCAGATTGAGTCAGAGAGTGATAGAGAGTGTCAGAGAGTGTCAGAGAGTGTCAGAGAGTGTCTGAGAGTGTAAGAGTGTATCAGAGAGTGTCAGAGAGTGATAGAGAGTGGTAGAGAATGTTCTGAGTGTGTCAGAGAATGTCTGAGAGTGCCACAGTGTATCAGAGAGTGTCAGAGAGTGATGGAGAGTGAGAGAGAGTGTCTGAGTGTGTCTGAGAGTTTCTGAAAGTGCCAGAGAGTGTCAGAGAGGTTCAGAGAGTGATTGAGAGTGATTGAGAATGATTGACAGTGATAGAGAGTGTCAGAGAGTGATAGAGTGTGCCAGAGAGTCTCTGAGAGTGTCAGAGAGGGTCAGAGAGGTTCAGAGAGTGTCAGAGAGTGTGAAAGAGTGTCAGAGAGGGTCAGAGAGGGTGAGAGTGTCAGAGAGGGCAGAGAGTGTCTGAAAGTGTCAGAGAGTGATAGAGAGTGTCTGAGTGTGTCAGAGAGTGTCAGAGAGTGTCAGAGTGTCAGAGAGTGTCAGAGAGTGATAGAGAGTGTCAGAGAGTGTCAGAGAGTGTCAGAGAGTGTCAGAGAGTGTCAGAGAGCTTCAGAGAGTGATAGAGAGTGATAGAGAGTGATAGAGAGTATCTGAAAGTGTCAGAGAGTGATATAGTGTGATAGAGAGTGGCAGAGAGTGTCTGAAAGTGTCAGAGAGTGATAGAGAGTGTCTGAGTGTGTCAGAGAGTGTCAGAGAGTGTCAGAGAGTGTCAGAGAATGTCAGAGAGAGTGAGAGAGTGTCAGAGAGTGTGACAGTGTCAGAGAGTGTGACAGTGTCTGAGAGTATCAGGTAGTGTCAGAGAGGGACAGAGTGTGTCAGAGTGTGTCAGAGTGTGTCAGAGAGTGTGAGAGAGTGTGAGAGAGTGTGAGAGAGTGTGAGTGTCTGAGTGTGTCTGAGAATGTCAGAGAGTATCAGAGAGTGTCAGAGAGTGATAGAGAGTCTCTGAGACTGTCTGAGAGTGTCAGATTGAGTCAGAGAGTGATAGAGAGTGTCAGAGATTGCCTGAGAGTGTTAGAGTGTATCAGAGAGTGTCAGAGAGTGAATGAGAGTGGTAGAGAGTGTCTGAGTGTGTCAGAGAGTGTCTGAGAGAGTCAGAGTGTATCAGAGAGTGTCAGAGAGTTTCAGAGAGTGTCAGAGAGTGTCAGAGAGTGATAGAGAGTGTCTGAGACTGTCTGAGAGTGTCAGAGTGCATCAGAGAGTGTTAGAGAGTGTCAGAGAGTGTCTGAGAGTGCCAGGGTGTGTCAGAGAGTGTCAGAGAGTGATAGAGAGTGATAGAGAGTGATAGAGAGTGATAGAGAGTGTCAGAGAGTGATAGAGTGTGGCAGAGAGTGTCAGAGAGTGTCAGAGAGTGTGCGAGTGTCAGAGAGTGTCAGAGAGTGTCAGAGAGTGTCAGAGAGTGTCAGAGAGTGATACAGAGAAGGCTGAGAGTGATAGAGAGTGTCAGAGACTGTCAGAGAGTGTCAGAGAGTGATTGAGAATGATTCACAGTGATAGAGAGTGTCAGAGAGTGTCAGAGAGTGATAGAGTGTGCCAGAGAGTGTCTGAGAGGTTCAGAGAGGATCAGAGAGGGTCAGAGAGTGTCAGAGAGTGTGAAAGAGTGTCAGAGAGTGGCAGAGAGTGTGCGAGTGTCAGAGAGTGTCAGAGAGTGTCAGAGAGGGATAGAGAGTGGCAGAGAGTGTCTGAAAGTGTCAGAGAGTGTCTGAGAGTGATAGAGAGTGTCGGAGAGTGTGAGAGAGTGTCAGAGAGTGTCAGACAGTGTCAGAGAGTGATAGAGAGTGATAGAGAGTGTCTGAAAGTGTCAGAGAGTGATATAGAGTGATAGAGAGAGGCAGAGAGTGTCTGAAAGTGTCATAGAGTGATAGAGAGTGTCTGAGTGTTTCAGAGAGTGTCAGAGAGTGATAAAGTTTGTCAGAGAGTGTCAGAGAGTGTCAGAGAGTGTCAGAGAGTGTGATAGTGTCAGAGAGTGTCAGATAGTGTCAGAGAGTGTCAGAGAAGGACAGAGTGTGTCAGAGAGTGTCAGAGAGTGTGAGAGAATGTGAGAGTGTCAGAGAGTGTCAGAGACTGTCAGAGACTGTCAGAGAGTGATAGAGAGTAGCAGAGAGTGTCTGAAAGTGTCAGAGAGTGTCAGAGAGTGATAGAAAGTGATAGAGAGTGGCAGAGAGTGTCTGAAAGTGTCAGCGAGTGATATAGAGTGATGGAGAGTGGCAGAGAGTGTGTGCAAGTGTCAGAGAGTGTCAGAGAGTGTTCGAGAGTGTCAGAGAGTGTCTGAGTGTGTCTGAGATTGTCAGAGAGTGGCAGAGAGTGATAGAGAGTGTCAGAGAGTCTCAGAGAGTGTCAGGGAGGGTCAGAGAGTGTCAGAGAGTGTGAGAGAGGGTCAGAGAGAGTGTCAGAGAGTGTCAGATAGTCATAGAGAGTGTCAGTGAGTGGCAGAGATTTTCAGAGAGTGATAGAGAGGGATAGAGAGTGGCAGAGAGTGTCTGAAAGTGTCAGAGAGTGTCTGAGTGTGTCTGAGATTGTCAGAGAGTGTCAGAGAGTGTCAGAGAGTATCAGAGAGTGTCAGAGAGTTTCAGAGAGTGATAGAGAGTGTCAGAAAGTGATAGAGAGTGTCAGAGAGTGTCTGAGTGTGTATGAGATTGTCAGAGAGTGTCAGAGAGAGATAGAGAGTGTCAGAGTGTATTAGAGAGAATCAGAGAGTGTCAGAGAGTGTCAGAGAGTGTCAGAGATTGTCAGATAGTGATAGAGAGTGTCTGAGACTGTCTGAGAGTGTCAGCGAGTGTCAGATAGTGATAGAGAGCGTCAGAGAGTGTGTGAGAGTGTTAGGGTGTATCAGAGAGTGTCAGACAGTGTGAGAGAGTGATAGAGTGTGGTAGAGAGTGTCTGAGTGTGTCAGAGTGTGTCTGAGAGTGTCACAGTGTATCAGAGAGTGTCAGAGAGTGATGGAAAGTGTAAGAGAGTGTCAGAGAGTGTCAGAGAGTGATAGAGAGTGTCAGAGAGTGTCAGAGAGGGTGAAAGAGTGTCAGAGAGTGTGAGAGAGTGTAAGAGAGTGTGAGAGAGTGTCAGAGAGTGTCAGGGAGAGTGAGAGTGTCAGAGAGTGTGAGAGTGTCAGAAAGTGTCAGACAGTGACAGAGAGTGTCTGAGTGGGTCAGAGAGTGTCAGAGAGTGTGTGAGAGAGTGTGAGATTGTCAGAGAGTGTGAGAGTGTCACAGAGTGTCAGAGAGTGATAGAGAGTGAGAGAGAGTGGCAGAGAGTGTCTGAAAGTGTCAGAGAGTGTCTGAAAGTGTCAGAGAGTGTCAGAGAGTGACAGAGAGTGTCAGAGAGTGTCTGAGTGTGTCTGAGACTGTCAGAGAGTTTCAGAGAGTGATAGAGAGTGTCAGAGAATGATAGAGAGTGTCAGAGAGTGTCAGAGAGTGATAGAGAGTGTAAGAGTGTCAGAGAGTGTGAGAGTGTCAGAGAGTGTGAGAGTGTCAGAGAGTGACAGAGAGTGGCAGAGAGTGTCGGAAAGTGTCAGCGAGTGATAGAGAGTAATAGAGAGTGGCAGAGAATGTCTGAAAGTGTCAGAGAGTGACAGAGAGTGACAGAGAGTTTCTGAAAGTGTCAGAGAGTTTCAGAGAATGATCGAGAGTGCAAGAGAGTGTCTGATTGTGTCTGAGATTGTCAGAGAGTGCAGAGAGTGATAGAGAGTGTCAGAGTCTCAGAGAGTGTCAGGGAGGGTCAGAGAGTGTCAGAGAGTGTCAGAGAGTGTCAGAGAGTGTCAGAGAGAAGGTCAGAGAGTGTCAGAGAGTGATAGAGAGTGTCAGAGAGTGGCAGAGAGATTCAGAGAGTGATAGAGAGTGATAGAGAGTGATAGAGAGTGGCAGAGAGTGGCAGAGAGTGCCTGAAAGTGTCAGAGAGTGTCAGAGAGTGAAAGAGAGTGTCAGAGAGAGTCAGAGAGTGATAGAGAGTGATAGAGAGTGGCAGAGAGTGTCTGAAAGTGTCAGAGCGTGTCTGAGAGTGTCTGAGAGTGACAGAGAGTGATAGAGAGTGGTAGAGAGTGTCTGAAAGTGTCAGAGAGTGATAGAGAGTGTCAGAGAGTGTCTGAGTGTGTATGAGATAGTCAGAGAGTGTCAGAGAGAGATAGAGAGTGTCAGAGTGTATTAGAGATTATCAGAGAGTATCAGAGAGTGTCAGAGAGTGTCAGAGATTGTCAGATAGTGATAGAGAGTGTCAGAGAGTGATAGAGAGTGATAGAGAGTGATAGAGAGTGTCAGAGAGTGATAGAGAGTGTCAGATAGTGTCAGAGAGTGTCAGAGAAGGACAGAGTGTGTCAGAGAGTGTCAGAGAGTGTGAGAGAGTGTGAGAGTGTCAGAGAGTGTCAGAGACTGTCAGAGAGTGATAGAGAGTAGCAGAGAGTGTCTGAAAGTGTCAGAGAGTGTCAGAGAGTGATAGAAAGTGATAGAGAGTGGCAGAGAGTGTCTGAAAGTGTCAGCGAGTGATATAGAGTGATGGAGAGTGGCAGAGAGTGTGTGCAAGTGTCAGAGAGTGTCAGAGAGTGTTCGAGAGTGTCAGAGAGTGTCTGAGTGTGTCTGAGATTGTCAGAGAGTGGCAGAGAGTGATAGAGAGTGTCAGAGAGTCTCAGAGAGTGTCAGGGAGGGTCAGAGAGTGTCAGAGAGTGTGAGAGAGGGTCAGAGAGAGTGTCAGAGAGTGTCAGATAGTCATAGAGAGTGTCAGTGAGTGGCAGAGATTTTCAGAGAGTGATAGAGAGGGATAGAGAGTGGCAGAGAGTGTCTGAAAGTGTCAGAGAGTGTCTGAGTGTGTCTGAGATTGTCAGAGAGTGTCAGAGAGTGTCAGAGAGTATCAGAGAGTGTCAGAGAGTTTCAGAGAGTGATAGAGAGTGTCAGAAAGTGATAGAGAGTGTCAGAGAGTGTCTGAGTGTGTATGAGATTGTCAGAGAGTGTCAGAGAGAGATAGAGAGTGTCAGAGTGTATTAGAGAGAATCAGAGAGTGTCAGAGAGTGTCAGAGAGTGTCAGAGATTGTCAGATAGTGATAGAGAGTGTCTGAGACTGTCTGAGAGTGTCAGCGAGTGTCAGATAGTGATAGAGAGCGTCAGAGAGTGTGTGAGAGTGTTAGGGTGTATCAGAGAGTGTCAGACAGTGTGAGAGAGTGATAGAGTGTGGTAGAGAGTGTCTGAGTGTGTCAGAGTGTGTCTGAGAGTGTCACAGTGTATCAGAGAGTGTCAGAGAGTGATGGAAAGTGTAAGAGAGTGTCAGAGAGTGTCAGAGAGTAATAGAGAGTGTCAGAGAGTGTCAGAGAGGGTGAAAGAGTGTCAGAGAGTGTGAGAGAGTGTAAGAGAGTGTGAGAGAGTGTCAGAGAGTGTCAGGGAGAGTGAGAGTGTCAGAGAGTGTGAGAGTGTCAGAAAGTGTCAGACAGTGACAGAGAGTGTCTGAGTGGGTCAGAGAGTGTCAGAGAGTGTGTGAGAGAGTGTGAGATTGTCAGAGAGTGTGAGAGTGTCACAGAGTGTCAGAGAGTGATAGAGAGTGAGAGAGAGTGGCAGAGAGTGTCTGAAAGTGTCAGAGAGTGTCTGAAAGTGTCAGAGAGTGTCAGAGAGTGACAGAGAGTGTCAGAGAGTGTCTGAGTGTGTCTGAGACTGTCAGAGAGTTTCAGAGAGTGATAGAGAGTGTCAGAGAATGATAGAGAGTGTCAGAGAGTGTCAGAGAGTGATAGAGAGTGTAAGAGTGTCAGAGAGTGTGAGAGTGTCAGAGAGTGTGAGAGTGTCAGAGAGTGACAGAGAGTGGCAGAGAGTGTCGGAAAGTGTCAGCGAGTGATAGAGAGTAATAGAGAGTGGCAGAGAATGTCTGAAAGTGTCAGAGAGTGACAGAGAGTGACAGAGAGTTTCTGAAAGTGTCAGAGAGTTTCAGAGAATGATCGAGAGTGCAAGAGAGTGTCTGATTGTGTCTGAGATTGTCAGAGAGTGCAGAGAGTGATAGAGAGTGTCAGAGTCTCAGAGAGTGTCAGGGAGGGTCAGAGAGTGTCAGAGAGTGTCAGAGAGTGTCAGAGAGTGTCAGAGAGAAGGTCAGAGAGTGTCAGAGAGTGATAGAGAGTGTCAGAGAGTGGCAGAGAGATTCAGAGAGTGATAGAGAGTGATAGAGAGTGATAGAGAGTGGCAGAGAGTGGCAGAGAGTGCCTGAAAGTGTCAGAGAGTGTCAGAGAGTGAAAGAGAGTGTCAGAGAGAGTCAGAGAGTGATAGAGAGTGATAGAGAGTGGCAGAGAGTGTCTGAAAGTGTCAGAGCGTGTCTGAGAGTGTCTGAGAGTGACAGAGAGTGATAGAGAGTGGTAGAGAGTGTCTGAAAGTGTCAGAGAGTGATAGAGAGTGTCAGAGAGTGTCTGAGTGTGTATGAGATAGTCAGAGAGTGTCAGAGAGAGATAGAGATTGTCAGAGTGTATTAGAGATTATCAGAGAGTATCAGAGAGTGTCAGAGAGTGTCAGAGATTGTCAGATAGTGATAGAGAGTGTCAGAGAGTGATAGAGAGTGATAGAGAGTGATAGAGAGTGTCAGAGAGTGATAGAGAGTGACAGAGAGTGTCAGAGACTGTCAGTGTGTGTCAGAGAGTGATGGAGAGTGATAAAGAGTGTCAGAGAGTGTCATTGAGTGATAGAGAGAGTCAGAGTGTGTCAGAGATTGATAGAGAGCGATTGAGTGTGTCAGAGAGTGTCAGAGAGCGATAGAGAGTGTCAGAGAGTGATAGAGAGTGTCAGAGAGTGTCAGAGAGTGTCAGAGAGTGTCAGAGAGTGATAGAGAGTGTCTGAGAGTGACAGAGAGTGAAAGAGAGTGTCTGAGAGTGTCAGTGAGTGATAGAGAGTGATAGAGAGACTCTGAGAGTGTCAGAGAGATTCAGAGAGTGATAGAGAGTGTCAGAGAGTGATAGTGAATGACAGAGAGTGTCTGAGAGTGTCAGTGAGTGTCAGAGATTGATAGAGAGAGTCAGAGAGTGATAGAGCCATAGAGAGCGTCAGAGAGTGTCATCGAGTGATAGAGAGTGTCAGAGAGTGTCACAGAGTGTCTGAGTGTGTCAGAGAGTGTCAGAGAGTGTCAGAGAGTGATAGAGAGTGTCAGAGAGTGTCAGAGAGTGATATAGAGTGTCTGAGAGTGACAGAGAGCGTCTGAGAGTGTCAGTGAGAGTCAGAGAGTGATAGAGAGTGTAAGAGAGTGACAGAGAATGTCAGAGAATGATGGAGAGTGTCTGAGAATGTCAGAGTGATAGAGAGTGTCAGAGAGTGATGGAGAGTGTCTGAGAGTGTCAGAGAGTGAGAGAGAGATTCTGAGTGTCTGAGAGTATCAGAGAGTGATAGAGAGTGATAGAGAG
Organism: Heterodontus francisci; assembly: GCF_036365525.1. Classification (NCBI taxonomy): domain Eukaryota; kingdom Metazoa; phylum Chordata; class Chondrichthyes; order Heterodontiformes; family Heterodontidae; genus Heterodontus; species Heterodontus francisci. Next base: position 367,674 of record NW_027142143.1, on the reverse strand, counting down.
TGTCTGAAAGTGTCAGAAAGTGTCAGAAAGTGTCAGAGAGTGACAGAGAGTGTCAGAGAGTGATAGAGAGTGTCTGAGAATGTTAGAGAGTGATGGAGAGTGTCAGAGAGTGATAGAGATTGTCTGAGAGTTTCAGAGAGCGAGAGAGAGATTCTGAGAGTGTCAGAGTGTGTCAGAGAGTGATAGCGAGTGATAGAGAGAGTCTGAGAGTGTCAGAGTGTGTCAGAGAGTGTCTGAGAGTGCCAGAGAGTGTCTGAGAGTGACAGCGAGTGTCTGACAGTGTCAGTGAGTGTCAGAGAGTGACAGAGAGTGTCAGAGAGTGATAGAGAGTGTCAGAGAGTGATAGAGAGTGTCAGAGAGTGTCAGAGAGTGTCATATAGTGACAGAGAGTGTCAGAGTGTGTCAGAGAGTGATAGAGAGTGATTGAGAGTGTCAGAGAGTGTCAGAGAGCGATAGAGAGTGTCAGAGAGAGATAGAGAGAGTCAGAGAGTGTCAGAGAGTGTCAGAGAGTGATAGAGAGTGTCTGAGAGTGTCAGTGAGTGTCAGAGAGTGATAGAGAGTGTCTGAGAGTATCAGTGAGTGAAAGAGAGTGATAGAGAGCCTCTGAGAGGGTCAGAGAGTGAAAGAGAGTGATAGAGATTGTCAGAGAGTGATAGAGAGTGACAGAGAGTGTCTGAGAGTGATAGAGAGTGTCAGAGAGTGACATAGAGTGTCAGAGAGTGATAGAGAGTGTCTGAGAGTGACAGAGAGTGTCAGTGAGTGTCAGTGAGTGTCTGAGAGTGATAGAGAGTGATAGAGAGTGATAGAGAGTTTCAGAGTGTGTAATTGAGTGATAGAGAGTGTTAGAAAGTGTCAGAGTGTGATAGAGAGTGTCTGAGAGTGATAGAGAGTGTCAGAGTGTGTCAGAGAGTGATAGAGAGTGATTGAGTGTGTCAGATAGTGTCAGAGAGCGATAGAGAGTGTCAGAGAGAGATAGAGAGTGTCAGAGAGTGATAGAGAGTGTCTGAGAGTGTCAGTGAGTGATAGAGAGTGATAGAGAGCCACTGAGAGTGTCAGAGAGTGTCAGAGAGTGTCAGAGAGTGATAGAGAGTGTCAGAGAGTGATAGAGAGTGGCAGAGAGTGTCTGAGAGTGTCAGAGAGTGTCAGAGTGTGTCAGAGAGTGATGGAGAGTGTCAGAGAGTGATAGAGAGTGACAGAGAGGGTCTGAGAGTGTCAGAGAGTGTCACAGTGTGTCAGAGAGTGACAGAGCGTGATTGAGAGTGTCAGAGAGTGTCACAGAGTGATAGAGAGTGTCAGAGTGTGTCAGAGAGTGATAGAGTGTGATTGAGTGTGTCAGAGAGTGTCAGAGAGCGATAGACAGTTTCAGAGAGTGATAGAGAGTGTCTGAGATTGTCTGAGAGTGACAGAGAGTGAACGAGAGTGTCTGAGAGTGTCAGTGAGTGTCAGAGAGTGATAGAGAGTGTCAGAGAGTGATAGAGAGTAATAGAGAGTGTCAGAGAGTGTCATAGAGTGGTGGAGAGTGTCAGAGAGAGTCAGAGAGTGTCAGAGAGTGATAGAGAGTGATAGAGAGTGTCAGAGTGTGTCAGTGAGTTTCAGAGAGTGATAGAGAGTCATAGAGAGTGTCACAGAGTGTCATTGATTAATAGAGAGTGTCAGAGCGTGTCAGAGATTGATAGAGAGCGATAGAGAGTGTCAGAGAGTGTCAGAGAGTGAAAGAGAGTGATAGAGTGTGTCAGAGTGTGTCAGAGAGTGATAGAGAGTGATAGAGAGAGTCAGAGAGGTTTAGAGAGTTACAGAGAGTGTCAGACAGTGATAGAGAGTGTCAGAGAGTGATACGGAGTGTGATAGAGAGTGCCTGAGAGTGTCAGAGTGTGTCAGAGAGTGTCAGGGAGTGATGGAGTGTGATAGAGAGTGTCACAGAGGGTCATTGAGTGATAGAGAGTGTCAGAGAGTGTCAGAGAGTGATAGGGAGTGTCAGAGAGTGACAGAGAGAGTCTGAGAATGTCAGAGAGTGATAGAGAATGTCAGAGAGTGATAGAGAGTGATAGAGAGTCTCTGAGAGTGTCAGAGAGTTTCAGAGAGTGAGAGAGAGATTCTGCGAGTGTCAGAGAGTGTCAGAGAGTGTCAGAGAGTGTCAGAGAGTGTCAGAGAGTGATAGAGAGTGATAGAGAGTCTCAGAGAGTGTCAGAGAGTGTCGGAGAGCGAAAGAGAGTGTCAGTGAGTGATAGAGAGTGTCTGAGAGTGTCTGAGAGTGACAGAGAGTGTCTGAGAGTGACAGAGAGTGTCTGAGAGTGACAGCGAGTGTCTGAGAGTGTCAGTGAGTGTCAGAGAGTGATAGAGAGTGATAGGGAGTGATAGACAGTTTCAGAGTGTGTCATTGAGTGATAGAGAGTGTCAGAGAGTGTCAGAGTGTGATAGAGATTGTCAGAGATTGTCAGAGAGTGTCAGAGAGTGATAGAGAGTGTAAGAGAGTGATAGAGAGTAATAGAGAGTGTCATAGAGTGGCTGAGAGTGTCGGAGTGTTTCAGAGAGTGATAGAGAGTGATAGAGAGTGATAGAGAGTGATTGAGTGTGTCAGAGAGTGTCAGAGAGCGATAGAGAGTGTCAGAGAGCGATAGAGAGTGTCAGAGAGTGATAGAGAGTGTCAGAGAGCGATAGAGAGTGTCTGACAGTGTCTGAGAGTGACAGAGAGTGAAAGAGCGTGTTTGTGAGTGCCAGTGAGTGTCAGAGACTGATAGAGAGTGTCTGAGAGTGTCAGTGAGTGATAGAGAGTGATAGTGACCCTCTGAGAGTGTCAGAGAGTGTCAGAGTGTGATAGAGAGTGTCAGAGTGTGTCAGAGAGTGATAGAGTGTGATTGAGTGTGTCAGAGAGTGTCAGAGAGCGATAGACAGTTTCAGAGAGTGACAGAGAGTGTCTGAGATTGTCAGTGAGTGTCAGAGAGTGATAGAGAGTGTCAGAGAGTGATAGAGAGTGATAGAGAGTGTCAGAGAGTGTCATAGAGTGATGGAGAGTGTCAGAGAGTGTCAGAGAGTGTCAGAGAGTTTCAGAGAGTGATAGAGAAAGTCAGAGAGTGACAGTGAGTGGCAGAGAGTGTCTGAGAGTGTCAGTGAGTGTCAGAGAGTGATAGAGAGTGTCAGAGAGTGATAGATAGCGTCAGAGAGTGTCACAGAGTGTCATTGAGTAATAGAGAGTGTCAGAAAGTGTCAGAGAGTGATAGAGAGTGTCAGAGAGTGTCAGAGAGTGTCAGAGAGTGATACGGAGTGTGATTGAGAGTGTCTGAGAGTGTCAGAGAGTGTCAGAGTGTGTCAGAGTGTGTCAGAGAGTGATAGAGAGTGATAGAGAGTGATAGAGAGTGATAGAGTGTCAGAGAGTGTCAGAGAGTGATAGAGAGTGAGTGAGTGTGTCAGAGAGTGTCAGAGAGCGATAGAGAGTGTCAGAGAGAGATAGACAGTGTCAGAGAGTGATAGAGAGTGTCTGAGAGTGACAGAGAGTGAAAGAGAGTGTCTGAGAGTGTCAGTGAGTGTCAGAGACTGATAGAGAGTGTCTTAGAGTGTCAGTGAGTGATAGAGAGTGATAGAGACCCTCTGAGAGTGTCAGAGAGTGTCAGAGAGTGATAGAGAGTGTCAGAGAGCGATAGAGAGTGTCTGAGAGTGTCTGAGAGTGACAGAGAGTGAAAGAGAGTGTCTGAGAGTGTTAGTGAGTGTCAGAGGCTGATAGAGAGTGTCTGAGAGTGTCAGTGAGTGATAGAGAGTGATAGAGACCCTCTGAGAGTGTCAGAGAGTGTCAGAGAGTGATAGAGAGTGATAGAGAGTTTCAGAGAGTGTCAGAGAGTGAGAGAGAGTGACAGAGAGTGATAAAGAGTGATAGAGAGCCTATGAGAGTGTCTGAGAGTGTCAGAGGGTGTCAGAGAGTGTCAGAGAGTGACAGAGTGTGATAGAGAGTTTCAGAGAGTGATGGAGAGTGTCAGAGAGTGATACGGAGTGTGATTGAGAGTGTCTGAGAGTGTCAGAGTGTGTCAGAGAGTGTCAGAGAGTGATAGTGAGTGATAGAGAGTGATAGAGAGTGTCAGAGTGTGTCAGAGAGTGTCAGAGAGTGATAGAGAGTGAACGATAGCGTCAGAGAGTGTCATAGAGAAATAGAGAGGGATAGAGAGTGTCACAGAGTGTCATTGAGTAATAGAGAGTGTCAGGAAGTGCCAGAGAGTGATAGAGAGTGTCAGAGAGTGATATGGAGTGTAATTGAGAGTGTCTGAGAGTGTCAGAGAGTGTCAGAGAGTGTCAGAGAGTGATGGAATGTGTCAGACCGTGTCAGAGTGTGATAGAGAGCCTCTGAGAGTGTCAGAGAGTGTCAGAGAGCGATAGAGAGTGTCAGAGAGTGGTAGAGAGTGACAGAGAGTGTCTGAGAGTGATAGAGAGTGTCAGAGAGTGATAGAGAATGTCAGAGAGTGTTAGAGAGTGACAGAGAGGGTCTGAGAGTGTCAGAGAGTGTCAGAGTGTGTCAGAGAGTGACAGAGAGTGATAGAGAGTGTCAGAGAGTGTCATAGAGTGATAGAGAGAGTCAGAGTGTGTCAGAGAGTGATAGAGTGTGATTGAATGTGTCAGAGAGTGTCAGAGAGTGATAGAGTGTGTCTGAGATTGTCTGAGAGTGACAGGGAGTGAAAGAGAGTGTCTGAGAGTGTCAGTGAGTGTCATAGAGTGATAGAGAGTGTCTGAGAGTGTCAGTGAGTGATAGAGAGTGATAGAGAGCCTCTGAGAATGTCAGAGAGATTCAGAGAGTGATAGAGAGAGTCAGAGAGTGATAGTGAGTGGCAGAGAGTGTCTGAGAGTGTCTGAGAGTGTCAGTGAGTGATAGAGAGTGTCAGAGAGTGTAAGTGCGTGATAGAGATTGTCAGAGAGTGATAGAGAGTGATAGAGAGTGTCAGAGAGTGTCATAGAGTGATGGAGAGTCTCAGAGAGTGTCAGAGATTGTCATTGATTAATAGAGAGTGTCAGAGAGTGTCTGAGATTGATAGAGAGTGATAGAGAGTGTCAGAGAGTGTCAGAGAGAGAAAAAGAGTGATAGAGAGTGATAGAGAGTGTCAGAGAGTGATAGAGAGTTACAAAGAGTGTCATAGAGTGATAGAGAGTGTCAGAGAGTGTCAGAGAGTGATACGGAGTATGATAGAGAATGTCTGAGAGTGTCAGAGTGTGTCAGAGAGTGTCAGAGAGTGATGGAGAGTGATAGAGAGTGTCACAGAGGGTCATTGAGTGATAGAGAGTGTCAGAGAGTGATAGAGAGTGTCAGAGAGTGTCAGAGAGTGATAGGGAGTGTCAGAGAGTGACAGAGAGAGTCTGAGAATGTCAGAGAGTGATAGAGAATGTCAGAGAGTGATAGAGAGTCTCTGAGAGAGTCAGAGAGTTTCAGAGAGTGAGAGAGAGATTCTGAGAGTGTCAGAGTGTGTCAGAGAGTGACAGAGAGTGATAGAGAGTCTCTGAGAGTGTCAGAGAGTATCAGAGAGCGAAAGAGAGTGTCAGTGAGTGACAGAGAGTGTCAGAGAGTGATAGAGAGTGTCAGAGAGTGTCAGAGAGTGTCTGAGAGTGACAGCAAGTGTCTGAGAGTGTCAGTGAGTGTCAGAGAGCGATAGAGAGTGATAGGGAGTGATAGACAGTTTCAGAGTGTGTCATTGAGTGATAGAGAGTGTCAGAGAGTGTCAGAGTGTGATAGAGAGTGTCAGAGAGTGTCAGAGAGTGTCAGAGAGTGATAGAGAGTGTAAGAGAGTGATAGAGAGTGTCAGAGAGTGATAGAGAGTGTCTGAGAGTGTCAGTGAGTGTCAGAGACTGATAGAGAGTGTCTGAGAGTGTCAGTGAGTGATAGAGAGTGAGAGAGACCCTCTGAGAGTTTCAGAGAGTAATAGAGAGTGTCAGAGAGTGTCAGAGAGTGATAGAGAGAGACAGAGAGTGATGGAGAGTGATAGAGAGCCTATGAGAGTGTCAGAGAGTGTCAGAGTGTGTCAGAGGGTGTCAGAGAGTGTCAGAGAGTGATAGAGAGTGATAGAGAGTTTCAGAGAGTGTCAGAGAGTGATGGAGAGTGTCAGAGAGTGTCACAGGGTGTCAGAGAGTGATAGAGAGTGATAGAGAGTGTCAGAGTGTGTCAGAGAGTGTCAGAGAGTGATAGAGAGTGATAGATAGCGTCAGGGAGTGTCATCGAGTGATAGAGAGTGATAGAGAGTGTCACAGAGTGTCATTGAGTAATAGAGAGTGTCAGAAAGTGTCAGAGAGTGATAGAGAGTGTCAGAGAGTGTCAGAGAGTGTCAGAGAGTGTCAGAGAGTGATACGGAGTGTGATTGAGAGTGTCTGAGAGTGTCAGAGTGTGTCAGAGAGTGTCAGAGAGTGATGGAGAGTGATAGAGAGTGTCATTGAGTGATAGAGAGTGTCAGAGAGTGTCAGAGAGTGATAGAGAGTGATAGAGAGTTTCAGAGAGTGTCAGAGAGTGATAGAGAGTGTCAGAGAGTGATAGAGAGTGTCAGAGAGTGATCGAGAGTGATAGAGAGCTTCAGAGAGTGTCAGAGAGTGATAGAGAGTGATAGGGAGTGTCAGAGAGTGTCAGAGAGTGATAGAGAGTGGTAGAGAGTGTCAGGGAGTGTCAGAGAGCGATAGAGAGTGATACAGAGTGTCAGAGAGTGATAGAGAGTTTCAGAGAGTGTCAGAGAGCGATAAAGAGTGATAGAGCGTGTCTGAGAGTGTCAGAGAGTGTCTGAGAGTGATACGGAGTGTGATTGAGAGTGTCTGAGAGTGTCAGAGAGTGTCAGAGTGTGTCAGAGAGTGATAGAGATTGATAGAGAGTGATAGAGAGTGTCAGAGAGTGTCAGAGAGTGATAGAGAGTGTGACAGTGTGTCAAAGAGTGATTGAGAGTGATTGAGTGTGTCAGAGAGTGTCAGAGAGTGATAGAGAGTGTCAGAGAGAGATAGACAGTGTCAGAGAGTGATAGAGAGTGTCTGATTGTGTCTGAGAGTGTCTGAGAGTGACAGAGAGTGAAAGAGAGTGTCTGAGAGTGTCAGTGAGTGTCAGAGAGTGATAGAGAGTGTCTGAGAGTGTCAGTGAGTGATTGAGAGTGATAGAGAGACACTGAGAGTGTCAGAGAGTGTCAGAGAGTGATAGAGAGTGTCTGAGAGTGATAGAGAGTGTCAGAGAGTGATAGAGAATGTCAGAGAGTGTTAGAGAGTGACTGAGAGTGTCTGAGAGTGTCAGAGAGTGTCAGAGTGTGTCAGAGAGTGACAGAGAGTGATAGAGAGTGTCAGAGAGTGTCAGAGAGTGTCATAGAGTGATAGAGAGAGTCAGAGTGTGTCAGAGTGTGATAGAGTGTGATTGAATGTGTCAGAGAGTGTCAGAGAGCTATAGACAGTTTCAGAGAGTAATAGAGTGTGTCTGAGATTGTCTGAGAGTGACAGGGAGTGAAAGAGAGTGTCTGAGAGTGTCAGTGAGTGTCAGAGAGTGATAGAGAGTGTCTGAGAGTGTCAGTGAGTGATAGAGAGTGATAGATAGCCTCTGAGAGTGTCAGAGAGATTCAGAGAGTGATAGAGAGAGTCAGAGAGTGATAGTGAGTGGCAGAGAGTGTCTGAGAGTGTCTGAGAGTGTCAGTGAGTGATAGAGAGTGTCAGAGAGTGTAAGAGCGTGATAGAGATTGTCAGAGAGTGATAGAGAGTGATAGAGAGTGTCAGAGAGTGTCATAGAGTGATGGAGAGTCTCAGAGAGTGTCAGAGAGTGTCATTGATTAATAGAGAGTGTCAGAGAGTGTCTGAGATTGATAGAGAATGATAGAGAGTGTCAGAGAGTGTCAGAGAGTGTCAGAGAGAGAAAGAGAGTGATAGAGAGTGATAGAGAGTGTCAGAGAGTGATAGAGAGTTACAGAGAGTGTCATAGAGTGATAGAGAGTGTCAGAGAGTGATACGGAGTATGATAGAGATTGTCTGAGAGTGTCAGAGTGTGTCAGAGAGTGTCAGAGAGTGATGGAGTGTGATAGAGTGTGTCACAGAGGGTCATTGAGTGATAGAGAGTGTCAGAGAGTGTCAGAGAGTGTCAGAGAGTGATAGAGAGTGGTAGAGAGTGTCAGGGAGTGTCAGAGAGCGATAGAGAGTGATACAGAGTGTCAGAGAGTGATAGAGAGTTTCAGAGAGTGTCAGAGAGCGATAAAGAGTGATAGAGCGTGTCTGAGAGTGTCAGAGAGTGTCTGAGAGTGATACGGAGTGTGATTGAGAGTGTCTGAGAGTGTCAGAGAGTGTCAGAGTGTGTCAGAGAGTGATAGAGATTGATAGAGAGTGATAGAGAGTGTCAGAGAGTGTCAGAGAGTGATAGAGAGTGTGACAGTGTGTCAAAGAGTGATTGAGAGTGATTGAGTGTGTCAGAGAGTGTCAGAGAGTGATAGAGAGTGTCAGAGAGAGATAGACAGTGTCAGAGAGTGATAGAGAGTGTCTGATTGTGTCTGAGAGTGTCTGAGAGTGACAGAGAGTGAAAGAGAGTGTCTGAGAGTGTCAGTGAGTGTCAGAGAGTGATAGAGAGTGTCTGAGAGTGTCAGTGAGTGATTGAGAGTGATAGAGAGACACTGAGAGTGTCAGAGAGTGTCAGAGAGTGATAGAGAGTGTCTGAGAGTGATAGAGAGTGTCAGAGAGTGATAGAGAATGTCAGAGAGTGTTAGAGAGTGACTGAGAGTGTCTGAGAGTGTCAGAGAGTGTCAGAGTGTGTCAGAGAGTGACAGAGAGTGATAGAGAGTGTCAGAGAGTGTCAGAGAGTGTCATAGAGTGATAGAGAGAGTCAGAGTGTGTCAGAGTGTGATAGAGTGTGATTGAATGTGTCAGAGAGTGTCAGAGAGCTATAGACAGTTTCAGAGAGTAATAGAGTGTGTCTGAGATTGTCTGAGAGTGACAGGGAGTGAAAGAGAGTGTCTGAGAGTGTCAGTGAGTGTCAGAGAGTGATAGAGAGTGTCTGAGAGTGTCAGTGAGTGATAGAGAGTGATAGATAGCCTCTGAGAGTGTCAGAGAGATTCAGAGAGTGATAGAGAGAGTCAGAGAGTGATAGTGAGTGGCAGAGAGTGTCTGAGAGTGTCTGAGAGTGTCAGTGAGTGATAGAGAGTGTCAGAGAGTGTAAGAGCGTGATAGAGATTGTCAGAGAGTGATAGAGAGTGATAGAGAGTGTCAGAGAGTGTCATAGAGTGATGGAGAGTCTCAGAGAGTGTCAGAGAGTGTCATTGATTAATAGAGAGTGTCAGAGAGTGTCTGAGATTGATAGAGAATGATAGAGAGTGTCAGAGAGTGTCAGAGAGTGTCAGAGAGAGAAAGAGAGTGATAGAGAGTGATAGAGAGTGTCAGAGAGTGATAGAGAGTTACAGAGAGTGTCATAGAGTGATAGAGAGTGTCAGAGAGTGATACGGAGTATGATAGAGATTGTCTGAGAGTGTCAGAGTGTGTCAGAGAGTGTCAGAGAGTGATGGAGTGTGATAGAGTGTGTCACAGAGGGTCATTGAGTGATAGAGAGTGTCAGAGAGTGTCAGAGAGTGATAGAGAGTGTTAGAGAGTGTCAGAGAGTGATAGGGAGTGTCAGAGAGTGACAGAGAGAGTCTGAGAATGTCAGAGAGTGATAGAGAATGTCAGAGAGTGATAGAGAGTCTCTGAGAGAGTCAGAGAGTTTCAGAGAGTGAGAGAGAGATTCTGAGAGTGTCAGAGTGTGTCAGAGAGTGGCAGAGAGTGATAGAGAGTCTCTGAGAGTGTCAGAGAGTATCAGAGAGCGAAAGAGAGTGTCAGTGAGTGACAGAGAGTGTCAGAGAGTGATAGAGAGTGTCAGAGAGTGTCAGAGAGCGTCTGAGAGTGACAGCGAGTGTCTGAGAGTGTCAGTGAGTGTCAGAGAGCGATAGAGAGTGATAGGGAGTGATAGACAGTTTCAGAGTGTGTCATTGAGTGAAAGAGAGTGTCAGAGAGTGTCAGAGTGTGATAGAGAGTGTCAGAGAGTGTCAGAGAGTGTCAGAGAGTGATAGAGAGTGTAAGAGAGTGATAGAGAGTGTCAGAGAGTGATAGAGAGTGTCTGAGAGTGTCTGAGAGTGACAGGGGGTGAAATAGAGTGTCTGAGAGTGTCAGTGAGTGTCAGAGACTGATAGAGAGTGTCTGAGAGTGTCAGTGAGTGATAGAGAGTGATAGAGACCCTCTGAGAGTGTCAGAGAGTAATAGAGAGTGTCAGAGAGTGTCAGAGAGTGATAGAGAGTGACAGAGAGTGATGGAGAGTGATAGAGAGCCTATGAGAGTGTCAGAGAGTGTCAGAGTGTGTCAGAGGGTGTCAGAGAGTGTCAGAGAGTGATAGAGAGTGATAGAGAGTTTCAGAGAGTGTCAGAGAGTGATGGAGAGTGTCAGAGAGTGTCACAGGGTGTCAGAGAGTGATAGAGAGTGATAGAGAGTGTCAGAGTGTGTCAGAGAGTGTCAGAGAGTGATAGAGAGTGATAGATAGCGTCAGGGAGTGTCATCGAGTGATAGAGAGGGATAGAGAGTGTCACAGAGTGTCATTGAGTAATAGAGAGTGTCAGAAAGTGTCAGAGAGTGATAGAGAGTGTCAGAGGGTGTCAGAGAGTGTCAGAGAGTGATACGGAGTGTGATTGAGAGTGTCTGAGAGTGTCAGAGTGTGTCAGAGAGTGTCAGAGAGTGATGGAGAGTGATAGAGATTGTCATTGAGTGATAGAGAGTGTCAGAGAGTGTCAGAGAGTGTCAGAGAGTGATAGAGAGTGATAGAGAGTGTCAGAGAGTGTCAGAGAGTGAGAGAGAGTGTCAGAGAGTGATAGAGAGTGTCAGAGAGTGATCAAGAGTGATAGGGAGCTTCAGAGAGTGTCAGAGAGTGATAGAGAGTGATAGGGAGTGTCAGAGAGTGTCAGAGAGTGATAGAGAGTGGTAGAGAGTGTCAGGGAGTGTCAGAGAGCGATAGAGAGTGATACAGAGTGTCAGAGAGTGATAGAGAGTTTCAGAGAGTGTCAGAGAGCGATAAAGAGTGATAGAGCGTGTCTGAGAGTGTCAGAGAGTGTCTGAGAGTGATACGGAGTGTGATTGAGAGTGTCTGAGAGTGTCAGAGAGTGTCAGAGTGTGTCAGAGAGTGATAGATAGTGATAGAGAGCGATAGAGAGTGTCAGAGAGTGTCAGAGAGTGATAGAGAGTGTGAAAGTGTGTCAAAGAGTGATTGAGAGTGATTGAGTGTGTCAGAGAGTGTCAGAGAGTGATAGAGAGTGTCAGAGAGAGGTAGACAGTGTCAGAGAGTGATAGAGAGTGTCTGATTGTGTCTGAGAGTGTCTGAGAGTGACAGAGAGTGAAAGAGAGTGTCTGAGAGTGTCAGTGAGTGTCAGAGAGTGATAGAGAGTGTCTGAGAGTGTCAGTGAGTGATTGAGAGTGATAGAGAGCCTCTGAGAGTGTCAGAGAGTGTCAGAGAGTGATAGAGAGTGTCTGAGAGTGATAGAGAGTGTCAGAGAGTGATAGAGAATGTCAGAGAGTGATAGAGAGTGACAGAGAGGGTCTGAGAGTGTCAGAGAGTGTCAGAGTGTGTCAGAGAGTGACAGAGAGTGATAGAGAGTGTCAGAGAGTGTCATAGAGTGATAGAGAGAGTCAGAGTGTGTCAGAGAGTGATAGAGTGTGATTGAATGTGTCAGAGAGTGTCAGAGAGCTATAGACAGTTTCAGAGAGTAATAGAGTGTGTCTGAGATTGTCTGAGAGTGACAGGGAGTGAAAGAGAGTGTCTGAGAGTGTCAGTGAGTGTCAGAGAGTGATAGAGAGTGTCTGAGAGTGTCAGTGAGAGATAGAGAGTGATAGAGAGCCTCTGAGAGTGTCAGAGAGATTCAGAGAGTGATAGAGAGAGTCAGAGAGTGATAGTGAGTGGCAGAGAGTGTCTGAGAGTGTCAGTGAGTGTCAGAGAGTGATAGAGAGTGTCAGAGAGTGTAAGAGAGTGATAGAGATTGTCAGAGAGTGATAGAGAGTGATAGAGAGTGTCAGAGAGTGTCATAGAGTGATGGAGAGTGTCAGAGAGTGTCAGAGAGTGATAGAGAGTGATAGAGAGCATCAGAGTGTGTCAGAGAATTTCAGAGAGTCATAGAGAGTGTCACAGAGTGTCATTGATTAATAGAGAGTGTCAGAGAGTGTCAGAGAGTGTCAGAGATTGATAGAGAGTGATAGAGAGTGTCAGAGAGTGAAAGAGAGTGATCGAGAGTGTCAGAGTGTGTCAGAGAGTGATAGAGAGTGATAGAGAGTGTCAGAGAGTGATAGAGAGTTACAGAGAGTGTCAGAGAGTGATAGAGAGTGTCAGAGAGTGTCAGAGAGTGATACGGAGTATGATAGAGAGTGTCTGAGAGTGTCAGAGTGTGTCAGAGAGTGTCAGAGAGTGATGGAGAGTGATAGAGAGTGTCACAGAGGGTCATTGAGTGATAGAGAGTGTCAGAGAGTGTCAGAGAGTGATAGAGAGTGTCAGAGAGTGTCAGAGAGTGATAGGGAGTGTCAGAGAGTGACAGAGAGAGTCTGAGAATGTCAGAGAGTGATAGAGAGTGTCAGAGGGTGTCAGAGAGTGTCAGAGAGTGACAGAGTGTCATAGAGAGTTTCAGAGAGTGATGGAGAGTGTCAGAGAGTGATACGGAGTGTGTCTGAGAGTGTCTGAGAGTGTCAGAGTGTGTCAGAGTGAGTCAGAGAGTGTCAGAGAGTGATAGAGAGTGAACGATAGCGTCAGAGAATGTCATAGAGTAATAGAGAGGGATAGAGAGTGTCACAGAGTGTCATTGAGTAATAGAGAGTGTCAGAAAGTGCCAGAGAGTGATAGAGAGTGTCAGAGAGTGTCAGAGAGTGATACGGAGTGTGATTGAGAGTGTCTGAGAGTGTCAGAGAGTGTCAGAGAGTGCCAGAGAGCGATGGAAAGTGTCAGACCGTGTCAGAGTGTGATAGAGAGTGTCTGAGAGTGTCAGAGAGTGTCAGAGTGTGTCAGAGAGTGATAGAGAGTGATAGAGAGTGTTAGAGAGTGTCAGAGAGTGTCAGAGAGTGATAGAGAGTGTCAGAGTGTGTCAGAGAGTGATATAGAGTGTCTGAGAGTGTCAGTGAGTGATTGAGAGTGATAGAGAGCCTCTGAGAGTGTCAGAGAGTGTCAGAGAGTGATAGAGAGTGTCAGAGAGTGGTAGAGAGTGACAGAGAGTGTCTGAGAGTGATAGAGAGTGTCAGAGAGTGATAGAGAATGTCAGAGAGTGATAGAGAGTGACAGAGAGGGTCTGAGAGTGTCAGAGAGTGTCAGAGTGTGTCAGAGAGTGACAGAGAGTGATAGAGAGTGTCAGAGAGTGTCATAGAGTGATAGAGAGAGTCAGAGTGTGTCAGAGAGTGATAGAGTGTGATTGAATGTGTCAGAGAGTGTCAGAGAGTGATAGAGTGTGTCTGAGATTGTCTGAGAGTGACAGGGAGTGAAAGAGAGTGTCTGAGAGTGTCAGTGAGTGTCAGAGAGTGATAGAGAGTGTCTGAGAGTGTCAGTGAGTGATAGAGAGTGATAGAGAGCCTCTGAGAGTGTCAGAGAGATTCAGAGAGTGATAGAGAGAGTCAGAGAGTGATAGTGAGTGGCAGAGAGTGTCTGAGAGTGTCTGAGAGTGTCAGTGAGTGATAGAGAGTGTCAGAGAGTGTAAGAGCGTGATAGAGATTGTCAGAGAGTGATAGAGAGTGATAGAGAGTGTCAGAGAGTGTCATAGAGTGATGGAGAGTCTCAGAGAGTGTCAGAGAGTGTCATTGATTAATAGAGAGTGTCAGAGAGTGTCAGAGATTGATAGAGAGTGATAGAGAGTGTCAGAGAGTGTCAGAGAGAGAAAGAGAGTGATAGAGAGTGATAGAGAGTGCCAGAGAGTGATAGAGAGTTACAGAGAGTGTCATAGAGTGATAGAGAGTGTCAGAGAGTGTCAGAGAGTGATACGGAGTATGATAGAGAGTGTCTGAGAGTGTCAGAGTGTGTCAGAGAGTGTCAGAGAGTGATGGAGAGTGATAGAGAGTGTCACAGAGGGTCATTGAGTGATAGAGAGTGTCAGAGAGTGTCAGAGAGTGATAGAGAGTGTCAGAGAGTGTCAGAGAGTGATAGGGAGTGTCAGAGAGTGACAGAGAGAATCTGAGAATGTCAGAGAGTGATAGAGAATGTCAGAGAGTGATAGAGAGTCTCTGAGAGAGTCAGAGAGTTTCAGAGAGTGAGAGAGAGATTCTGAGAGTGTCAGAGTGTGTCAGAGAGTGACAGAGAGTGATAGAGAGTCTCTGAGAGTGTCAGAGAGTGTCAGAGAGCGAAAGAGAGTGTCAGTGAGTGACAGAGAGTGTCAGAGAGTGATAGAGAGTGTCAGAGAGTGTCAGAGAGTGTCTGAGAGTGACAGCGAGTGTCTGAGAGTGTCAGTGAGTGTCAGAGAGCGATAGAGAGTGATAGGGAGTGATAGACAGTTTCAGAGTGTGTCATTGAGTGATAGAGTGTGTCAGAGAGTGTCAGAGTGTGATAGAGAGTGTCAGAGAGTGTCAGAGAGTGATAGAGAGTGTCAGAGAGTGATAGAGAATGTCAGAGAGTGATAGAGAGTGTCTGAGAGTGTCTGAGAGTGACAGAGGGTGAAATAGAGTGTCTGAGAGTGTCAGTGAGTGTCAGAGACTGATAGAGAGTGTCTGAGAGTGTCAGTGAGTGATAGAGAGTGATAGAGACCCTCTGAGAGTGTCAGAGAGTAATAGAGAGTGTCAGAGAGTGTCAGAGAGTGTCAGAGAGTGATAGAGAGTGACAGAGAGTGATGGAGAGTGATAGAGAGCCTATGAGAGTGTCAGAGAGTGTCTGAGAGTGATACGGAGTGTGATTGAGAGTGTCTGAGAGTGTCAGAGAGTGTCAGAGTGTGTCAGAGAGTGATAGAGAGTGATAGAGAGTGATAGAGAGTGTCAGAGAGTGTCAGAGAGTGATAGAGAGTGTGACAGTGTGTCAAAGAGTGATTGAGAGTGATTGAGTGTGTCAGAGAGTGTCAGAGAGTGATAGAGAGTGTCAGAGAGAGATAGACAGTGTCAGAGAGTGATAGAGAGTGTCTGATTGTGTCTGAGAGTGTCTGAGAGTGACAGAGAGTGAAAGAGAGTATCTGAGAGTGTCAGTGAGTGTCAGAGAGTGATAGAGAGTGTCTGAGAGTGTCAGTGAGTGATTGAGAGTGATAGAGAGCCTCTGAGAGTGATAGAGAGTGTCAGAGAGTGATAGAGAATGTCAGAGAGTGATAGAGAGTGACAGAGAGGGTCTGAGAGTGTCAGAGAGTGTCAGAGTGTGTCAGAGAGTGACAGAGAGTGATAGAGAGTGTCAGAGAGTCTCATAGAGTGATAGAGAGAGTCAGAGTGTGTCAGAGAGTGATAGAGTGTGATTGAATGTGTCAGAGAGTGTCAGAGAGCTATAGACAGTTTCAGAGAGTAATAGAGTGTGTCTGAGATTGTCTGAGAGTGTCAGGGAGTGAAAGAGAGTGTCTGAGAGTGTCAGTGAGTGTCAGAGAGTGATAGAGAGTGTCTGAGAGTGTCAGTGAGAGATAGAGAGTGATAGAGAGCCTCTGAGAGTGTCAGAGAGATTCAGAGAGTGATAGAGAGAGTCAGAGAGTGATAGTGAGTGGCAGAGAGTGTCTGAGAGTGTCAGTGAGTGTCAGAGAGTGATAGAGAGTGTCAGAGAGTGTAAGAGAGTGATAGAGATTGTCAGAGAGTGATAGAGAGTGATAGAGAGTGTCAGAGAGTGTCATAGAGTGATGGAGAGTGTCAGAGAGTGTCAGAGAGTGATAGAGAGTGATAGAGAGCATCAGAGTGTGTCAGAGAATTTCAGAGAGTCATAGAGAGTTTCACAGAGTGTCATTGATTAATAGAGAGTGTCAGAGAGTGTCAGAGATTGATAGAGAGTGATAGAGAGTGTCAGAGAGTGAAAGAGAGTGATCGAGAGTGTCAGAGTGTGTCAGAGAGTGATAGAGAGTGATAGAGAGTGTCAGAGAGTGATAGAGAGTTACAGAGAGTGTCAGAGAGTGATAGAGAGTGTCAGAGAGTGTCAGAGAGTGATACGGAGTATGATAGAGAGTGTCTGAGAGTGTCAGTGTGTGTCAGAGAGTGTCAGAGAGTGATGGAGAGTGATAGAGAGTGTCACAGAGGGTCATTGAGTGATAGAGAGTGTCAGAGAGTGTCAGAGAGTGATAGAGAGTGTCAGAGAGTGTCAGAGAGTGATAGGGAGTGTCAGAGAGTGACAGAGAGAGTCTGAGAATGTCAGAGAGTGATAGAGAGTGTCAGAGAGTTTCAGAGAGTGACAGAGAGTGATAAAGAGTGATAGAGAGCCTATGAGAGTGTCTGAGAGTGTCAGAGTGTGTCAGAGGGTGTCAGAGAGTGTCAGAGAGTGACAGAGTGTCATAGAGAGTTTCAGAGAGTGATGGAGAGTGTCAGAGAGTGATACGGAGTGTGTCTGAGAGTGTCTGAGAGTGTCAGAGTGTGTCAGAGAGTGTCAGAGAGTGATAGAGAGTGATAGAGAGTGATAGAGAGTGTCAGAGTGAGTCAGAGAGTGTCAGAGAGTGATATAGAGTGAACGATAGCGTCAGAGAATGTCATAGAGTAATAGAGAGGGATAGAGAGTGTCACAGAGTGTCATTGAGTAATAGAGAGTGTCAGAAAGTGCCAGAGAGTGATAGAGAGTGTCAGAGAGTGTCAGAGAGTGATACGGAGTGTGATTGAGAGTGTCTGAGAGTGTCAGAGAGTGTCAGAGAGTGCCAGAGAGTGATGGAAAGTGTCAGACCGTGTCAGAGTGTGATAGAGAGTGTCTGAGAGTGCCAGAGAGTGTCAGAGAGTGATAGAGAGTGATAGAGAGTGATAGAGAGTGTCAGAGAGTGTCAGAGAGTGATAGAGAGTGTCAGAGTGTGTCAGAGAGTGATATAGAGTGTCTGAGAGTGTCAGTGAGTGATTGAGAGTGATAGAGAGCCTCTGAGAGTGTCAGAGAGTGTCAGAGAGTGATAGAGAGTGTCAGAGAGTGGTAGAGAGTGACAGAGAGTGTCTGAGAGTGATAGAGAGTGTCAGAGAGTGATAGAGAATGTCAGAGAGTGATAGAGAGTGACAGAGAGGGTCTGAGAGTGTCAGAGAGTGTCAGAGTGTGTCAGAGAGTGACAGAGAGTGATAGAGAGTGTCAGAGAGTGTCATAGAGTGATAGAGAGAGTCAGAGTGTGTCAGAGAGTGATAGAGTGTGATTGAATGTGTCAGAGAGTGTCAGAGAGTGATAGAGTGTGTCTGAGATTGTCTGAGAGTGACAGGGAGTGAAAGAGAGTGTCTGAGAGTGTCAGTGAGTGTCAGAGAGTGATAGAGAGTGTCTGAGAGTGTCAGTGAGTGATAGAGAGTGATAGAGAGCCTCTGAGAGTGTCAGAGAGATTCAGAGAGTGATAGAGAGAGTCAGAGAGTGATAGTGAGTGGCAGAGAGTGTCTGAGAGTGTCTGAGAGTGTCAGTGAGTGATAGAGAGTGTCAGAGAGTGTAAGAGCGTGATAGAGATTGTCAGAGAGTGATAGAGAGTGATAGAGAGTGTCAGAGAGTGTCATAGAGTGATGGAGAGTCTCAGAGAGTGTCAGAGAGTGTCATTGATTAATAGAGAGTGTCAGAGAGTGTCAGAGATTGATAGAGAGTGATAGAGAGTGTCAGAGAGTGTCAGAGAGAGAAAGAGAGTGATAGAGAGTGATAGAGAGTGTCAGAGAGTGATAGAGAGTTACAGAGAGTGTCAGAGAGTGATAGAGAGTGTCAGAGAGTGTCAGAGAGTGATACGGAGTATGATAGAGAGTGTCAGAGAGTGTCAGAGTGTGTCAGAGAGTGTCAGAGTGTGTCAGAGAGTGTCAGAGAGTGTCAGAGTGTGATAGAGAGTGATAGAGAGTGATAGAGAGTGTCAGAGTGAGTCAGAGAGTGTCAGAGAGTGATATAGAGTGAACGATAGCGTCAGAGAATGTCATAGAGTAATAGAGAGGGATAGAGAGTGTCACAGAGTGTCATTGAGTAATAGAGAGTGTCAGAAAGTGCCAGAGAGTGATAGAGAGTGTCAGAGAGTGTCAGAGAGTGATACGGAGTGTGATTGAGAGTGTCTGAGAGTGTCAGAGAGTGTCAGAGAGTGCCAGAGAGTGATGGAAAGTGTCAGACCGTGTCAGAGTGTGATAGAGACTGTCTGAGAGTGCCAGAGAGTGTCAGAGAGTGATAGAGAGTGATAGAGAGTGATAGAGAGTGTCAGAGAGTGTCAGAGAGTGATAGAGAGTGTCAGAGTGTGTCAGAGAGTGATATAGAGTGTCTGAGAGTGTCAGTGAGTGATTGAGAGTGATAGAGAGCCTCTGAGAGTGTCAGAGAGTGTCAGAGAGTGATAGAGAGTGTCAGAGAGTGGTAGAGAGTGACAGAGAGTGTCTGAGAGTGATAGAGAGTGTCAGAGAGTGATAGAGAATGTCAGAGAGTGATAGAGAGTGACAGAGAGGGTCTGAGAGTGTCAGAGAGTGTCAGAGTGTGTCAGAGAGTGACAGAGAGTGATAGAGAGTGTCAGAGAGTGTCAGAGAGTGATAGAGAGAGTCAGAGTGTGTCAGAGAGTGATAGAGTGTGATTGAATGTGTAAGAGAGTGTCAGAGAGTGATAGAGTGTGTCTGAGATTGTCTGAGAGTGACAGGGAGTGAAAGAGAGTGTCTGAGAGTGTCAGTGAGTGTCAGAGAGTGATAGAGAGTGTCTGAGAGTGTCAGTGAGTGATAGAGAGTGATAGAGAGCCTCTGAGAGTGTCAGAGAGATTCAGAGAGTGATAGAGAGAGTCAGAGAGTGATAGTGAGTGGCAGAGAGTGTCTGAGAGTGTCTGAGAGTGTCAGTGAGTGATAGAGAGTGTCAGAGAGTGTAAGAGCGTGATAGAGATTGTCAGAGAGTGATAGAGAGTGATAGAGAGTGTCAGAGAGTGTCATAGAGTGATGGAGAGTCTCAGAGAGTGTCAGAGAGTGTCATTGATTAATAGAGAGTGTCAGAGAGTGTCAGAGATTGATAGAGAGTGATAGAGAGTGTCAGAGAGTGTCAGAGAGAGAAAGAGAGTGATAGAGAGTGATAGAGAGTGTCAGAGAGTGATAGAGAGTTACAGAGAGTGTCAGAGAGTGATAGAGAGTGTCAGAGAGTGTCAGAGAGTGATACGGAGTATGATAGAGAGTGTCTGAGAGTGTCAGAGTGTGTCAGAGAGTGTCAGAGAGTGATGGAGAGTGATAGAGAGTGTCACAGAGGGTCATTGAGTGATAGAGAGTGTCAGAGAGTGTCAGAGAGTGATAGAGAGTGTCAGAGAGTGTCAGAGAGTGATAGGGAGTGTCAGAGAGTGACAGAGAGAATCTGAGAATGTCAGAGAGTGATAGAGAATGTCAGAGAGTGATAGAGAGTCTCTGAGAGAGTCAGAGAGTTTCAGAGAGTGAGAGAGAGATTCTGAGAGTGTCAGAGTGTGTCAGAGAGTGACAGAGAGTGATAGAGAGTCTCTGAGAGTGTCAGAGAGTGTCAGAGAGCGAAAGAGAGTGTCAGTGAGTGACAGAGAGTGTCAGAGAGTGATAGAGAGTGTCAGAGAGTGTCAGAGAGTGTCTGAGAGTGACAGCGAGTGTCTGAGAGTGTCAGTGAGTGTCAGAGAGCGATAGAGAGTGATAGGGAGTGATAGACAGTTTCAGAGTGTGTCATTGAGTGATAGAGAGTGTCAGAGAGTGTCAGAGTGTGATAGAGAGTGTCAGAGAGTGTCAGAGAGTGTCAGAGAGTGATAGAGAGTGTAAGAGAGTGATAGAGAATGTCAGAGAGTGATAGAGAGTGTCTGAGAGTGTCTGAGAGTGACAGAGGGTGAAATAGAGTGTCTGAGAGTGTCAGTGAGTGTCAGAGACTGATAGAGAGTGTCTGAGAGTGTCAGTGAGTGATAGAGAGTGATAGAGACCCTCTGAGAGTGTCAGAGAGTAATAGAGAGTGTCAGAGAGTGTCAGAGAGTGTCAGAGAGTGATAGAGAGTGACAGAGAGTGATGGAGAGTGATAGAGAGCCTATGAGAGTGTCAGAGAGTGTCAGAGTGTGTCAGAGGGTGTCAGAGAGTGTCAGAGAGTGATAGAGAGTGATAGAGAGTTTCAGAGAGTGTCAGAGAGTGATGGAGAGTGTCAGAGAGTGTCACAGGGTGTCAGAGAGTGATAGAGAGTGATAGAGAGCGTCAGAGTGTGTCAGAGAGTGTCAGAGAGTGATAGAGAGTGATAGAGAGTGTCAGAGAGTGATAGAGAGTTACAGAGAGTGTCAGAGAGTGATAGAGAGTGTCAGAGAGTGTCAGAGAGTGATACGGAGTATGATAGAGAGTGTCTGAGAGTGTCAGAGTGTGTCAGAGAGTGTCAGAGAGTGATGGAGAGTGATAGAGAGTGTCACAGAGGGTCATTGATTGATAGAGAGTGTCAGAGAGTGATAGAGAGTTACAGAGAGTGTCATAGAGTGATAGAGAGTGTCAGAGAGTGTCAGAGAGTGATACGGAGTATGATAGAGAGTGTCTGAGAGTGTCAGAGTGTGTCAGAGAGTGTCAGAGAGTGATGGAGAGTGATAGAGAGTGTCACAGAGGGTCATTGAGTGATAGAGAGTGTCAGAGAGTGTCAGAGAGTGATAGAGAGTGTCAGAGAGTGTCAGAGAGTGATAGGGAGTGTCAGAGAGTGACAGAGAGAGTCTGAGAATGTCAGAGAGTGATAGAGAGTGTCAGAAAGTTTCAGAGAGTGACAGAGAGTGATAAAGAGTGATAGAGAGCCTATGAGAGTGTCTGAGAGTGTCTGAGAGTGTCAGAGTGTGTCAGAGGGTGTCAGAGAGTGTCAGAGAGTGACAGAGTGTCATAGAGAGTTTCAGAGAGTGATGGAGAGTGTCAGAGAGTGATACGGAGTGTGTCTGAGAGTGTCTGAGAGTGTCAGAGTGTGTCAGAGTGTGTCAGAGAGTGTCAGAGAGTGATAGAGAGTGATAGAGAGTGATAGAGAGTGATAGAGAGTGTCAGAGTGAGTCAGAGAGTGTCAGAGAGTGATAGAGAGTGAACGATAGCGTCAGAGAATGTCATAGAGTAATAGAGAGGGATAGAGCGTGTCACAGAGTGTCATTGAGTAATAGAGAGTGTCAGAAAGTGCCAGAGAGTGATAGAGAGTGTCAGAGAGTGTCAGAGAGTGATACGGAGTGTTATTGAGAGTGTCTGAGAGTGTCAGAGAGTGTCAGAGAGTGCCAGAGAGTGATGGAAAGTGTCAGACCGTGTCAGAGTGTGATAGAGAGTGTCTGAGAGTGTCAGAGAGTGTCAGAGTGTGTCAGAGAGTGATAGAGAGTGATAGAGAGTGATAGAGAGTGTCAGAGAGTGTCAGAGAGTGATAGAGATTGTCAGAGTGTGTCAGAGAGTGATATAGAGTGTCTGAGAGTGTCAGTGAGTGATTGAGAGTGATAGAGAGCCTCTGAGAGTGTCAGAGAGTGTCAGAGAGTGATAGAGAGTGTCAGAGAGTGGTAGAGAGTGACAGAGAGTGTCTGAGAGTGATAGAGAGTGTCAGAGAGTGATAGAGAATGTCAGAGAGTGATAGAGAGTGACAGAGAGGGTCTGAGAGTGTCAGAGAGTGTCAGAGAGTGTCAGAGAGTGACAGAGAGTGATAGAGAGTGTCAGAGAGTGTCATAGAGTGTCATAGAGTGATAGAGAGAGTCAGAGTGTGTCAGAGAGTGATAGAGTGTGATTGAATGTGTCAGAGAGTGTCAGAGAGTGATAGAGTGTGTCTGAGATTGTCTGAGAGTGACAGGGAGTGAAAGAGAGTGTCTGAGAGTGTCAGTGAGTGTCAGAGCGTGATAGAGAGTGTCTGAGAGTGTCAGTGAGTGATAGAGAGTGATAGAGAGCCTCTGAGAGTGTCAGAGAGATTCAGAGAGTGATAGAGCGAGTCAGAGAGTGATAGTGAGTGGCAGAGAGTGTCTGAGAGTGTCTGAGAGTGTCAGTGAGTGATAGAGAGTGTCAGAGAGTGTAAGAGCGTGATAGAGATTGTCAGAGAGTGATAGAGAGTGATAGAGAGTGTCAGAGAGTGTCATAGAGTGATGGAGAGTCTCAGAGAGTGTCAGAGAGTGTCATTGATTAATAGAGAGTGTCAGAGAGTGTCAGAGATTGATAGAGAGTGATAGAGAGTGTCAGAGAGTGTCAGAGAGAGAAAGAGAGTGATAGAGAGTGATAGAGAGTGTCAGAGAGTGATAGAGAGTTACAGAGAGTGTCATAGAGTGATAGAGAGTGTCAGAGAGTGTCAGAGAGTGTCAGAGAGTGATACGGAGTATGATAGAGAGTGTCTGAGAGTGTCAGAGTGTGTCAGAGAGTGTCAGAGAGTGATGGAGAGTGATAGAGAGTGTCACAGAGGGTCATTGAGTGATAGAGAGTGTCAGAGAGTGTCAGAGAGTGATAGAGAGTGTCAGAGAGTGTCAGAGAGTGATAGGGAGTGTCAGAGAGTGACAGAGAGAATCTGAGAATGTCAGAGAGTGATAGAGAATGTCAGAGAGTGATAGAGAGTCTCTGAAAGAGTCAGAGAGTTTCAGAGAGTGAGAGAGAGATTCTGAGAGTGTCAGAGTGTGTCAGAGAGTGACAGAGAGTGATAGAGAGTCTCTGAGAGTGTCAGAGAGTGTCAGAGAGCGAAATAGAGTGTCAGTGAGTGACAGAGAGTGTCAGAGAGTGATAGAGAGTGTCAGAGAGTGTCAGAGAGTGTCTGAGAGTGTCAGTGAGTGTCAGAGAGCGATAGAGAGTGATAGGGAGTGATAGACAGTTTCAGAGTGTGTCATTGAGTGATAGAGAGTGTCAGAGAGTGTCAGAGTGTGATAGAGAGTGTCAGAGAGTGTCAGAGAGTGTCAGAGAGTGATAGAGAGTGTAAGAGAGTGATAGAGAATGTCAGAGAGTGATAGAGAGTGTCTGAGAGTGTCTGAGAGTGACAGAGGGTGAAATAGAGTGTCTGAGAGTGTCAGTGAGTGTCAGAGACTGATAGAGAGTGTCTGAGAGTGTCAGTGAGTGATAGAGAGTGATAGAGACCCTCTGAGAGTGTCAGAGAGTAATAGAGAGTGTCAGAGAGTGTCAGAGAGTGTCAGAGAGTGATAGAGAGTGACAGAGAGTGATGGAGAGTGATAGAGAGCCTATGAGAGTGTCAGAGAGTGTCAGAGTGTGTCAGAGGGTGTCAGAGAGTGTCAGAGAGTGATAGAGAGTGATAGAGAGTTTCAGAGAGTGTCAGAGAGTGATGGAGAGTGTCAGAGAGTGTCACAGGGTGTCAGAGCGTGATAGAGAGCGTCAGAGTGTGTCAGAGAGTGTCAGAGAGTGATAGAGAGTGATAGATAGCGTCAGAGAGTGTCATCGAGTGATAGAGAGGGATAGAGAGTGTCACAGAGTGTCATTGCGTAATAGAGAGTGTCAGAAAGTGTCATTGAGTGATAGAGAGTGTCAGAGAGTGTCAGAGAGTGTCAGAGAGTGATAGAGAGTGATAGAGAGTGTCAGAGAGTGTCAGAGAGTGATAGAGAGTGTCAGAGAGTGATAGAGAGTGTCAGAGAGTGATCGAGAGTGATAGAGAGCTTCAGAGAGTGTCAGAGAGTGATAGAGAGTGATAGGGAGTGTCAGAGAGTGTCAGAGAGTGATAGAGAGTGGTAGAGAGTGTCAGGGAGTGTCAGAGAGCGATAGAGAGTGATACAGAGTGTCAGAGAGTGATAGAGAGTTTCAGAGAGTGTCAGAGAGCGATAAAGAGAGATAGAGCGTGTCTGAGAGTGTCAGAGAGTGTCTGAGAGTGATACGGAGTGTGATTGAGAGTTTCTGAGAGTGTCAGAGAGTGTCAGAGTGTGTCAGAGAGTGATAGAGAGTGATAGAGAGTGATAGAGAGTGTCAGAGACTGTCAGAGAGTGATAGAGAGTGTGACAGTGTGTCAAAGAGTGATTGAGAGTGATTGAGTGTGTCAGAGAGTGTCAGAGAGTGATAGAGAGTGTCAGAGAGAGATAGACAGTGTCAGAGATTGATAGAGAGTGTCTGATTGTGTCTGAGAGTGTCTGAGAGTGACAGAGAGTGAAAGAGAGTGTCTGAGAGTGTCAGTGAGTGTCAGAGAGTGATAGAGAGTGTCTGAGAGTGTCAGTGAGTGATTGAGAGTGATAGAGAGCCTCTGAGAGTGTCAGAGAGTGTCAGAGAGTGATAGAGAGTGTCAGAGAGTGGTAGAGAGTGACAGAGAGTGTCTGAGAGTGATAGAGAGTGTCAGAGAGTGATAGAGAATGTCAGAGAGTGATAGAGAGTGACAGAGAGGGTCTGAGAGTGTCAGAGTGTGTCAGAGAGTGTCATAGAGTGATAGAGAGAGTCAGAGTGTGTCAGAGAGTGATAGAGTGTGATTGAATGTGTCAGAGAGTGTCAGAGAGCTATAGACAGTTTCAGAGAGTGATAGAGTGTGTCTGAGATTGTCTGAGAGTGACAGGGAGTGAAAGAGAGTGTCTGAGAGTATCAGTGATTGTCAGAGAGTGATAGAGAGTGTCTGAGAGTGTCAGTGAGAGATAGAGAGTGATAGAGAGCCTCTGAGAGTGTCAGAGAGATTCAGAGAGTAATAGAGAGAGTCAGAGAGTGATAGTGAGTGGCAGAGAGTGTCTGAGAGTGTCAGTGAGTGTCAGAGAGTGATAGAGAGTGTCAGAGAGTGTAAGAGAGTGATAGAGATTGTCAGAGAGTGATAGAGAGTGTCAGAGAGTGTCATAGAGTGATGGAGAGTGTCAGAGAGTGATAGAGAGTGTCACAGTGTGTCAAAGAGTGATTGAGAGTGATTGAGTGTGTCAGAGAGTGACAGAGAGTGAAAGAGAGTGTCTGAGAGTGTCAGTGAGTGTCAGAGAGTGATAGAGAGTGTCTGAGAGTGTCAGTGAGTGATTGAGAGTGATAGAGAGCCTCTGAGAGTGTCAGAGAGTGTCAGAGAGTGATAGAGAGTGTCAGAGAGTGGTAGAGAGTGACAGAGAGTGTCTGAGAGTGATAGAGAGTGTCAGAGAGTGATAGAGAATGTCAGAGAGTGATAGAGAGTGACAGAGAGGGTCTGAGAGGGTCTGAGAGTGTCAGAGAGTGTCAGAGTGTGTCAGAGAGTGACAGAGAGTGATAGAGAGTGTCAGAGAGTGTCATAGAGTGATAGAGAGAGTCAGAGTGTGTCAGAGAGTGATAGAGTGTGATTGAATGTGTCAGAGAGTGTCAGAGAGCTATAGACAGTTTCAGAGAGTGATAGAGTGTGTCTGAGATTGTCTGAGAGTGACAGGGAGTGAAAGAGAGTGTCTGAGAGTGTCAGTGAGTGTCAGAGAGTGATAGAGAGTGTCTGAGAGTGTCAGTGAGAGATAGAGAGTGATAGAGAGCCTCTGAGAGTGTCAGAGAGATTCAGAGAGTGATAGAGAGAGTCAGAGAGTGATAGTGAGTGGCAGAGAGTGTCTGAGAGTGTCAGTGAGTGTCAGAGAGTGATAGAGAGTGTCAGAGAGTGTAAGAGAGTGATAGAGATTGTCAGAGAGTGATAGAGAGTGATAGAGAGTGTCAGAGAGTGTCATAGAGTGATGGAGAGTGTCAGAGAGTGTCAGAGAGTGTCAGAGAGTGTCAGAGAGTGATAGAGAGAGATAGAGAGCATCAGAGTGTGTCAGAGAGTTTCAGAGAGTCATAGAGAGTGTCACAGAGTGTCATTGATTAATAGAGAGTGTCAGAGAGTGTCAGAGATTGATAGAGAGTGATAGAGAGTGTCAGAGAGTGAAAGAGAGTGATCGAGAGTGTCAGAGTGTGTCAGAGAGTGATAGAGAGTGATAGAGAGTGTCAGAGAGTGATAGAGAGTTACAGAGAGTGATGGAGAGTGATAGAGAGTGTCACAGAGGGTCATTGAGTGACAGAGAGTGTCAGAGTGTCAGAGAGTGATAGAGAGTGTCAGAGAGTGTCAGAGAGTGATAGGGAGTGTCAGAGAGTGACAGAGAGAGTCTGAGAATGTCAGAGAGTGATAGAGAGTGTCAGAGAGTGATAGAGAGTGATAGAGAGTCTCTGAGAGTGTCAGAGAGTTTCAGAGAGTGAGAGAGAGATTCTGAGAGTGTCAGAGTGTGTCAGAGATTGATAGAGAGTCTCTGAGAGTCTCTGAGTGTGTCAGAGAGTGTCAGAGAGCGAAAGAGAGTGTCAGTGAGTGACAGAGAGTGTCAGAGAGTGTAAGAGCGTGATAGAGATTGTCAGAGAGTGATAGAGAGTGATAGAGAGTGTCAGAGAGTGTCATAGAGTGATGGAGAGTCTCAGAGAGTGTCAGAGAGTGATACGGAGTGTGATTGAGAGTGTCTGAGAGTGTCAGAGAGTGTCAGAGAGTGTCAGAGAGTGATGGAAAGTGTCAGACCGTGTCAGAGTGTGATAGAGAGTGTCTGAGAGTGTCAGAGAGTGTCAGAGAGTGTCAGAGTGTGTCAGTGAGTGATTGAGAGTGATAGAGAGCCTCTGAGAGTGTCAGAGAGTGTCAGAGAGTGTCAGAGAGTGATAGAGAGTGATAGAGAGAGTCAGAGAGTGATAGAGAGTGTCTGAGAGTGTCAGTGAGTGATTGAGAGTGATAGAGAGCCTCTGAGAGTGTCAGAGAGTGTCAGAGAGTGATAGAGAGTGTCAGAGAGTGGTAGAGAGTGACAGAGAGTGTCTGAGAGTGATAGAGAGTGTCAGAGAGTGATAGAGAATGTCAGAGAGTGATAGAGAGTGACAGAGAGGGTCTGAGAGTGTCAGAGAGTGTCAGAGTGTGTCAGAGAGTGACAGAGAGTGATAGAGAGTGTCAGAGAGTGTCATAGAGTGTCATAGAGTGATAGAGAGAGTCAGAGTATGTCAGAGAGTGATAGAGTGTGATTGAATGTGTCAGAGAGTGTCAGAGAGTGATAGAGTGTGTCTGAGATTGTCTGAGAGTGACAGGGAGTGAAAGAGAGTGTCTGAGAGTGTCAGTGAGTGTCAGAGAGTGATAGAGAGTGTCTGAGAGTGTCAGTGAGTGATAGAGAGTGATAGAGATCCTCTGAGAGTGTCAGAGAGATTCAGAGAGTGATAGAGAGAGTCAGAGAGTGATAGTGAGTGGCAGAGAGTGTCTGAGAGTGTCTGAGAGTGTCAGTGAGTGATAGAGAGTGTCAGAGAGTGTAAGAGCGTGATAGAGATTGTCAGAGAGTGATAGAGAGTGATAGAGAGTGTCAGAGAGTGTCATAGAGTGATGGAGAGTCTCAGAGAGTGACAGAGAGTGTCATTGATTAATAGAGAGTGTCAGAGAGTGTCAGAGATTGATAGAGAGTGATAGAGAGTGTCAGAGAGTGTCAGAGAGAGAAAGAGAGTGATAGAGAGTGATAGAGAGTGTCTGAGATTGATAGAGAGTTACAGAGAGTGTCATAGAGTGATAGAGAGTGTCAGAGAGTGTCAGAGAGTGATACGGAGTATGATAGAGAGTGTCTGAGAGTGTCAGAGTGTGTCAGAGAGTGTCAGAGAGTGATGGAGAGTGGTAGAGAGTGTCACAGAGGGTCATTGAGTGATAGAGAGTGTCAGAGAGTGTCAGAGAGTGATAGAGAGTGTCAGAGAGTGTCAGAGAGTGATAGGGAGTGTCAGAGAGTGACAGAGAGAGTCTGAGAATGTCAGAGAGTGATAGAGAATGTCAGAGAGTGATAGAGAGTCTCTGAGAGAGTCAGAGAGTTTCAGAGAGTGAGAGAGAGATTCTGAGAGTGTCAGAGTGTGTCAGAGAGTGACAGAGAGTGATAGAGAGTCTCTGAGAGTGTCAGAGAGTGTCAGAGAGCGAAAGAGAGTGTCAGTGAGTGACAGAGAGTGTCAGAGAGTGATAGAGAGTGTCAGAGAGTGTCAGAGAGTGTCAGAGAGTGTCAGAGAGTGTCTGAGAGTGACAGCGAGTGTCTGAGAGTGTCAGTGAGTGTCAGAGAGCGATAGAGAGTGAAAGGGAGTGATAGACAGTTTCAGAGTGTGTCATTGAGTGATAGAGAGTGTCAGAGAGTGTCAGAGTGTGATAGAGAGTGTCAGAGAGTGTCAGAGAGTGTCAGAGAGTGATAGAGAGTGTAAGAGAGTGATAGAGAGTGTCAGAGAGTGATAGAGAGTGTCTGAGAGTGTCTGAGAGTGACAGAGGGTGAAATAGAGTGTCTGAGAGTGTCAATGAGTGTCAGAGACTGATAGAGAGTGTCTGAGAGTGTCAGTGAGTGATAGAGAGTGATAGAGACCCTCTGAGAGTGTCAGAGAGTAATAGAGAGTTTCAGAGAGTGTCAGAGAGTGTCAGAGAGTGATAGAGAGTGACAGAGAGTGATGGAGAGTGATAGAGAGCCTATGAGAGTGTCAGAGAGTGTCAGAGTGTGTCAGAGGGTGTCAGAGAGTGTCAGAGAGTGATAGAGAGTGATAGAGAGTTTCAGAGAGTGTCAGAGAGTGATGGAGAGTGTCAGAGAGTGTCACAGGGTGCCAGAGATTGATAGAGAGTGATAGAGAGTGTCAGAGTGTGTCAGAGAGTGTCAGAGAGTGATAGAGAGTGATAGATAGCGTCAGAGAGTGTCATTGAGTGATAGAGAGGGATAGAGAGTGTCACAGAGTGTCATTGAGTAATAGAGAGTGTCAGAAAGTGTCAGAGAGTGATAGAGAGTGTCAGAGAGTGTCAGAGAGTGTCAGAGAGTGATACGGAGTGTGATTGAGAGTGTCTGAGAGTGTCAGAGTGTGTCAGAGAGTGTCAGAGAGTGATGGAGAGTGATAGAGAGTGTCATTGAGTGATAGAGAGTGTCAGAGAGTGTCAGAGAGTGTCAGAGAGTGATAGAGAGTGATAGAGAGTGTCAGAGAGTGTCAGAGAGTGAGAGAGAGTGTCAGAGAGTGATAGAGAGTGTCAGAGAGTGATCGAGAGTGATAGAGAGCTTCAGAGAGTGTCAGAGAGTGATAGAGAGTGATAGGGAGTGTCAGAGAGTGTCAGAGAGTGATAGAGAGTGGTCGAGAGTGTCAGGGAGTGTCAGAGAGCGATAGAGAGTGATACAGAGTGTCAGAGAGTGATAGAGATTTTCAGAGAGTGTCAGAGAGCGATAAAGAGTGATAGAGCGTGTCTGAGAGTGTCAGAGAGAGTCTGAGAGTGATACGGAGTGTGATTGAGTGTGTCTGAGAGTGTCTGAGAGTGTCAGAGAGTGTCAGAGTGTGTCAGAGAGTGATAGAGAGTGATAGAGAGTGATAGAGAGTGTCAGAGAGTGTCAGAGAGTGATAGAGAGTGTGACAGTGTGTCAAAGAGTGATTGAGAGTGATTGAGTGTGTCAGAGAGTGTCAGAGAGTGATAGAGAGTGTCAGAGAGAGATAGACAGTGTCAGAGAGTGATAGAGAGTGTCTGATAGTGTCTGAGAGTGACAGAGAGTGAAAGAGAGTGTCTGAGAGTGTCAGTGAGTGTCAGAGAGTGATAGAGAGTGTCTGAGAGTGTCAGTGAGTGATTGAGCGTGATAGAGAGCCTCTGAGAGTGTCAGAGAGTGTCAGAGAGTGATAGAGAGTGTCAGAGAGTGGTAGAGAGTGACAGAGAGTGTCTGAGAGTGATAGAGAGTGTCAGAGAGTGATAGAGAATGTCAGAGAGTGATAGAGAGTGACAGAGAGGGTCTGAGAGTGTCAGAGAGTGTCAGAGTGTGTCAGAGAGTGACAGAGAGTGATAGAGAGCGTCAGAGAGTGTCATAGAGTGATGGAGAGTGTCAGAGAGTGTCAGAGAGTGTCAGAGAGTGATAGAGAGTGATAGAGAGCATCAGAGTGTGTCAGAGAGTTTCAGAGAGTCATAGAGAGTGTCACAGAGTGTCATTGATTAATAGAGAGTGTCAGAGAGTGTCAGAGATTGATAGAGAGTGATAGAGAGTGTCAGAGACTGAAAGAGAGTGATCGAGAGTGTCAGAGTGTGTCAGAGAGTGATAGAGAGTGATAGAGAGTGTCAGAGAGTGATAGAGAGTTGCAGAGAGTGTCAGAGAGTGATAGAGAGTGTCAGAGAGTGTCAGATAGTGATACGGAGTATGATAGAGAGTGTCTGAGAGTGTCAGAGTGTGTCAGAGAGTGTCAAAGAGTGATGGAGAGTGATAGAGAGTGTCACAGAGGGTCATTGAGTGATAGAGAGTGTCAGAGAGTGTCAGAGAGTGATAGGGAGTGTCAGAGAGTGACAGAGAGAGTCTGAGAATGTCAGAAAGTGATAGAGAGTGTCAGAGAGTGATAGAGAGTCTCTGAGAGTGTCAGAGAGTTTCAGAGAGTGAGAGAGAGATTCTGAGAGTGTCAGAGTGTGTCAGAGAGTGATAGAGAGTCTCTGAGAGTCTCTGAGAGTGTCAGAGAGTGTCAGAGAGCGAAAGAGAGTGTCAGTGAGTGACAGAGAGTGTCAGAGAGTGATAGAGAGTGTCAGAGAGTGTCACAGAGGGTCATTGAGTGATAGACAGATTCAGAGTGTGACATTGAGTGATCGAGAGTGTCAGAGAGTGTCAGACTGTGATAGAGAGTGTCAGAGAGTGTCAGAGAGTGATAGAGAGTGATAGAGAGTGTAAGAGAGTGATAGAGAGTGATAGAGAGTGTCTGAGAGTGTCAGAGAGTGTCAGAGTGTGTCAGAGAGTGATAGAGAGTGATAGAGAGTGTCACAGAGGGTCATTGAGTGATAGAGAGTGTCAGAGAGTGATAGAGAGTGTCAGAGAGTGTCAGAGAGTGATAGGGAGTGTCAGAGAGTGACAGAGAGAGTCTGAGAATGTCAGAGAGTGATAGAGAGTGTCAGAGATTGATAGAGAGTGATAGAGAGTCTCTGAGAGTGTCAGAGAGTTTCAGAGAGTGAGAGAGAGATTCTGAGAGTGTCAGAGTGTGTCAGAGAGTGATAGAGAGTGATAGAGAGTCTCTGAGAGTGTCAGAGAGTGTCAGAGAGCGAAAGAGAGTGTCAGTGAGTGACAGAGAGTGTCAGAGAGTGATAGAGAGTGTCAGAGAGTGTCACAGAGGGTCATTGAGTGATAGACAGTTTCAGAGTGTGTCATTGAGTGATCGAGAGTGTCAGAGAGTGTCAGAGTGTGATAGAGAGTGTCAGAGAGTGTCAGAGAGTGATAGAGAGTGTTAGAGATTGATAGAGAGTGACAGAGAGTGACAGAGAGTGTCTGAGAGTGTCAGAGTGTGTCAGAGAGTGATAGAGAGTGATTGAGTGTGTCAGAGAGTGATAGTGAGTGTCTGAGAGTGTCTGAGAGTGTCAGAGAGTGATATAGAGTGTCAGAGAGTGATAGTGAGCGTCTGAGAGTGTCTGAGAGTGTCAGAGAGTGATATAGAGTGTCAGAGAGTGTCAGAGAGTGTCAGAGAGTGATACGGAGTGTGATTGAGAGTGTCTGAGAGTGTCAGAGTATGTCAGAGAGTGTCAGAGTGTGATGGAGAGTGATAGAGAGTGTCATTGAGTGATAGAGAGTGTCAGAGAGTGTCAGAGAGTGTCAGAGAGTGATAGAGAGTGATAGAGAGTGTCAGAGTGTGTCAGAGAGTGATAGAGAGTGATTGAGTGTGTCAGAGAGTGACAGAGAGTGATGGAGAGTGATAGAGAGTGTAAGAGAGTGATAGAGAGTGTCAGAGATTGATAGAGATTGTCAGAGAGAGATAGAGAGTGATGGAGAGTGTCAGAGAGTGATAGAGAGTGTCAGAGAGTGATAGAGAGTGTCAGAGAGTGATCGTGAGTGATAGAGAGCTTCAGAGAGTGTCAGAGAGTGATAGAGAGTGATATGGAGTGTCAGAGAGTGTCAGAGAGTGATAGAGAGTGGTAGAGAGTGTCAGGGAGTGTCAGAGAGTGATAGAGAGTGATACAGAGTGTCAGAGAGTGATAGAGAGTGTCAGAGAGTGTCAGATAGCGATAAAGAGTGATAGAGCGTGTCTGAGAGTGATAGATAGCGTCAGAGAGTGTCATCGAGTGATAGAGAGGCATAGAGAGTGTCACAGAGTGTCATTGAGTAATAGAGAGTGTCAGAAAGTGTCAGAGAGTGATAGAGAGTGTCAGAGATTGTCAGAGAGTGTCAGAGAGTGATACGGAGTGTGATTGAGAGTGTCTGAGAGTGTCGGAGTGTGTCAGAGAGTGTCAGAGAGTGATGGAGAGTGATAGAGAGCTTCATTGAGTGATAGAGAGATTCAGAGAGTGTCAGAGAGTGTCAGAGAGTGATAGAGAGTGATAGAGAGTGTCAGAGAGTGTCAGAGAGTGATAGAGAGTGTCAGAGAGTGATAGAGAGTGTCAGAGAGTGATCGAGAGTGATAGAGAGCTTCAGAGAGTGTCAGAGAGTGATAGAGAGTGATAGGGAGTGTCAGAGAGTGTCAGAGAGTGCTAGAGAGTGGTAGAGAGTGTCAGGGAGTGTCAGAGTGCGATAGAGAGTGATACAGAGTGTCAGAGAGTGATAGAGAGTGTCAGAGAGTGTCAGAGAGCGATAAAGAGTGATAGAGCGTGTCTGAGAGTGTCTGAGAGTGTCTGAGAGTGATACGGAGTGTGATTGAGAGTGTCTGAGAGTGTCAGAGAGTGACAGAGAGTGTCTGCGAGTGTCAGAGAGTGTCAGAATGTGTCAGAGAGTGATAGAGAGTGTCAGAGTGTGTCAGAGAGTGATAGAGAGTGATTGAGTGTGTCAGAGAGTGATAGTGAGTGTCTGAGAGTGTCTGAGAGTGTCAGAGAGTGATATAGAGTGTCAGAGAGTGATAGTGAGCGTCTGAGAGTGTCTGAGAGTGTCAGAGAGTGATATAGAGTGTCAGAGAGTGTCAGAGAGAGTCAGAGAGTGATACGGAGTGTGATTGAGAGTGTCTGAGAGTGTCAGAGTATGTCAGAGAGTGTCAGAGTGTGATGGAGAGTGATAGAGAGTGTCATTGAGTGATAGAGAGTGTCAGAGAGTGTCAGAGAGTGTCAGAGAGTGATAGAGAGTGATAGAGAGTGTCAGAGTGTGTCAGAGAGTGATAGAGAGTGATTGAGTGTGTCAGAGAGTGATAGAGAGTGATGGAGAGTGATAGAGAGTGTAAGAGAGTGATAGAGAGTGATAGAGAGTGTCAGAGATTGATAGAGAGTGTCAGAGAGAGATAGAGAGTGATGGAGAGTGTCAGAGAGTGATAGAGAGTGTCAGAGAGTGATAGAGAGTGTCAGAGAGTGATCGTGAGTGATAGAGAGCTTCAGAGAGTGTCAGAGAGTGATAGAGAGTGATATGGAGTGTCAGAGAGTGTCAGAGAGTGATAGAGAGTGGTAGAGAGTGTCAGGGAGTGTCAGAGAGTGATAGAGAGTGATACAGACTGTCAGAGAGTGATAGAGAGTGTCAGAGAGTGTCAGATAGCGATAAAGAGTGATAGAGCGTGTCTGAGAGTGTCAGAGAGTGTCAGAGAGTGATAGAGAGTGATAGATAGTGTCAGAGAGTGTCATCGAGTGATAGAGAGGGATAGAGAGTGTCACAGAGTGTCATTGAGTAATAGAGAGTGTCAGAAAGTGTCAGAGAGTGATAGAGAGTGTCAGAGAGTGTCAGAGAGTGTCAGAGAGTGATACGGAGTGTAATTGAGAGTGTCTGAGAGTGTCAGAGAGTGTCAGAGTGTGTCAGAGAGTGATAGAGAGTGATAGAGAGTGTCAGAGAGTGTCAGAGAGTGATAGAGTGTGTCAGAGTGTGTCAGAGAGAGATTGAGAGTGATTGAGTGTGTCAGAGAGTGTCAGAGAGTGTCAGAGAGTGATTGAGACTGTCAGAGAGAGATGGACAGTGTCAGAGAGTGATAGAGAGTGTCTGATTGTGTCTGAGAGTGTCTGAGAGTGACAGAGAGTGAAAGAGTGTGTCTGAGAGTGTCAGTGAGTGTCAGAGAGTGATAGAGAATGTCAGAGAGTGATAGAGAGTGACAGAGAGGGTCTGAGAGTGTCAGAGAGTGTCAGAGTGTGTCAGAGAGTGACAGAGAGTGATAGAGAGTGTCAGAGAGTGTCATAGAGTGATAGAGAGAGTCAGAGTGTGTCAGAGAGTGATAGAGTGTGATTGAATGTGTCAGAGAGTGTCAGAGAGCTATAGACAGTTTCAGAGAGTGATGGAGTGTGTCTGAGATTGTCTGAGAGTGACAGGGAGTGAAAGAGAGTGTCTGAGAGTGTCAGTGAGTGTCAGAGAGTGATAGAGAGTGTCTGAGAGTGTCAGTGAGAGATAGAGAGTGATAGAGAGCCTCTGAGAGTGTCAGAGAGATTCAGAGAGTGATAGAGAGAGTCAGAGAGTGATAGTGAGTGGTAGAGAGTGTCTGAGAGTGTCAGTGAGTGTCAGAGAGTGATAGAGAGTGTCAGAGAGTGTAAGAGAGTGATAGAGATTGTCAGAGAGTGATAGAGAGTGATAGAGAGTGTCAGAGAGTGTCATAGAGTGATGGAGAGTGTCAGAGAGTATCAGAGAGTGATAGAGAGTGATAGGGGGCGTCAGAGTGTGTCAGAGAGTTTCAGAGAGTCATAGAGAGTGTCACAGAGTGTCATTGATTAATAGAGAGTGTCAGAGAGAGTCAGAGAGTGATAGAGAGTGTCAGAGATTGATAGAGAGTGACAGAGAGTGACAGAGAGTGTCTGAGAGTGTCAGAGAGTGTCAGAGTGTGTCAGAGAGTGATAGAGAGTGTCAGAGAGTGTCATAGAGTGATAGAGAGTGTCAGAGTGTTTCAGAGAGTGACGGAGAGTGATTGAGTGTGTCAGAGTGGGATAGAGAGTGTCAGAGAGTGATAGAGCGTGTCAGAGAGTGATAGTGAGTGTCTGAGAGTGTCTGAGAGTGTCAGAGAGTGATATAGAGTGTCTGAGAGTGTCTGAGAGTGTCAGAGTGTGTCAGAGAGTGTCAGAGAGTGATAGAGAGTGTCATTGAGTGATAGAGAGTGTCATTGAGTGATAGAGAGTGTCAGAGAGTGTCAGAGAGTG
The DNA here is from genome assembly GCF_036365525.1 of Heterodontus francisci. Classification (NCBI taxonomy): domain Eukaryota; kingdom Metazoa; phylum Chordata; class Chondrichthyes; order Heterodontiformes; family Heterodontidae; genus Heterodontus; species Heterodontus francisci. Next base: position 332,888 of record NW_027142143.1, on the reverse strand, counting down.
TCAGAGAGTGATAGAGAGTGATGGAGAGTGTCAGAGAGTGATAGAGAGTGTCAGAGAGTGATCGAGAGTGATAGAGAGCTTCAGAGAGTGTCAGAGAGTGAAAGAGAGTGATAGGGAGTGTCAGAGAGTGATAGAGAGTGGTAGAGAGTGTCAGGGAGTGTCAGAGAGTGATAGAGAGTGATACAGAGTGTCAGAGAGTGATAGAGAGTGTCAGAGAGTGTCAGATAGCGATAAAGAGTGATAGAGCGTGTCTGAGAGTGTCAGAGAGTGTCTGAGAGTGTCTGAGAGTGTCTGAGTGTGTCTGAGTGTGTCAGAGAGTGTCAGAGAGTGTCAGAGAGTGATGGAGAGTGTCAGAGAGTGATACCGAGTGTCTGAGCGTGTCTGAGAGTGTCAGTGAGTGTCAGAGAGTGATAGAGAGTGTCTGAGAGTGTCAGAGAGTGTCAGAGAGTGATAGGGAGTGATAGAGAGTGCCTGAGAGTGCCTGAGAGTGTCAGAGAGTGTCAGAGAGTGATAGAGAGTGATAGAGAGTGTGAGAGAGTGTCAGAGAGTGTCAGAGAGTGTCAGTGAGTGGAAGAGAGTGATAGAGCGTGTCAGAGAGTGTCATAGAGTGATAGAGAGTGACAGAGAGTGTCAGAGTGTGTCAGTGAGTGCCATAGAGTGATAGAGAGTGTCAGAGTGTGTCACAGAAAGTCTGAATGTGTCAGAGAGTGTCAGAGAGTGTCACAGAGTGATCGAGAGTGTCAGAGAGTGATAGAGAGAGATAGAGAGTGTCACAGAGTGATTAAGAGTGTCAGAGAGTGTTGGAGAGTGATACAGAGTGATAGAGAGTATCTGAGAGTGTCTGTGAGTGTCAGAGAGCGTCAGAGAGCGTCAGAGAGTGTCCGAGAGTGTCAGAGAGCGATAGAGAGTGTCAGAGAGAGATAGACAGTGTCAGAGAGTAATCGAGAGTTTCTGAGAGTGACAGAGAGTGAAAGAGAGTGTCTGAGAGTGTCAGTGAGTGTCAGAGAGTGATAGAGAGTGTCTGAGAGTGTCAGTGAGTGATTGAGAGTGATAGAGAGCCTCTGAGAGTGTCAGAGAGTGTCAGAGAGTGATAGAGAGTGTCAGAGAGTGGTAGAGAGTGGTAGAGAGTGACAGAGAGTGTCTGAGAGTGATAGAGAGTGTCAGAGTGTTTCAGAGAGTGATAGAGAGTGATTGAGTGTGTCAGAGAGTGCCAGAGAGCGATAGAGAGTGTCAGAGAGTGATAGAGAGTGTCAGAGAGTGATAGAGAGTGTCTGAGTGTGTCTGAGAGTGACAGAGAGTGAAATAGAGTGTCTGAGAGTAATAGAGAGTGTCAGAGTGTGTCAGAGAGTTTCAGAGAGTGATAGAGAGTGTCACAGAGTGTCATTGATTAATAGAGAGTGTCAGAGAGTGATAGAGAGTGACAGAGAGTGATAGAGAGTGATAGAGAGTGTCAGAGTGTGTCAGAGAGTTTCAGAGAGTGATAGAGAGTGTCACAGAGTGTCATTGATTAATAGAGAGTGTCAGAGAGTGTCAGAGATTGATAGAGAGTGATGGAGAGTGTCAGAGTGTGTCAGAGAGTGAAAGAGAGTGATAGAGAGTGTCAGAGTGTGTCAGAGAGTGATAGAGAGTGATAGAGAGTGTTAGAGAGTGATAGAGAGTTACAGAGAGGGACAGAGAGTGATAGAGAGTGTCAGAGAGTGTCAGAGAGTGATACGGAGTGTGATAGGAGTGTCTGAGAGTGTCAGAGTGTGTCAGAGAGTGTCGGAGAGTGATGGAAAGTGATAGAGAGTGTCACAGAGGGTCATTGAGTGATAGAAGGTGTCAGAGAGTGTCAGAGAGTGATAGAGAGTTTCAGAGAGTGTCAGAGAGTGATAGGGCGTGTCAGAGAGTGACAGAGCGAGTCTGAGAATGTCAGAGAGTGAGAGAGAATGTCAGAGAGTGATAGAGAGTCTCTGAGAGTGTCAGAGAGTGTCAGAGAGCGAAAGAGAGTGTCAGTGAGAAACAGAGTGTGTCAGAGAGTGATAGAGATTGTCAGAGAGTGTCAGAGAGTGTCTGAGAGTGTCAGAGAGTGTCAGAGTGTATCAGAGAGTGATAGAGAGTGATAGAGAGTGATAGAGAGTGTCAGAGAGTGTCAGAGAGTGATAGAGAGTGTCACAGTGTGTCAAAGAGTGATTGAGAGTGATTGAGTGTGTCAGAGAGTGTCAGAGAGTGATAGAGAGTGTCAGAGAGAGATGGACAGTGTCAGAGAGTGATAGAGAGTGTCTGATTGTGTCTGAGAGTGTCTGAGAGTGACAGAGAGTGAAAGAGAGTGTCTGAGACTGTCAGTGAGTTTCAGAGAGTGATAGAGAGTGTCTGAGAGTGTCAGTGAGTGATTGAGAGTGATAGAGAGCCTCTGAGAGTGTCAGAGAGTGTCAGAGAGTGATAGAGAGTGTCAGAGAGTGGTAGAGAGTGACAGAGAGTGTCTGAGAGTGATAGAGAGTGTCAGAGAGTGATAGAGAATGTCAGAGAGTGATAGAGAGTGACAGAGAGGGTCTGAGAGTGTCAGAGTATGTCAGAGAGTGACAGAGAGTGATAGAGAGTGTCAGAGAGTGTCATAGAGTGATAGAGAGAGTCAGAGTGTGTCAGAGAGTGATAGAGTGTGATTGAATGTGTCAGAGAGTGTCAGAGAGCTTTAGACAGTTTCAGAGAGTGATAGAGTGTGTCTGAGATTGTCTGAGAGTGACAGAGAGTGAAAGAGAGTGTCTGAGAGTATCAGTGAGTGTCAGAGAGTGATAGAGAGTGTCTGAGAGTGTCAGTGAGAGATAGAGAGTGATAGAGAGCCTCTGAGAGTGTCAGAGAGATTCAGAGAGTGATAGAGAGAGTCAGAGAGTGATAGTGAGTGGCAGAGAGTGTCTGAGAGTGTCAGTGAATGTCAGAGAGTGATAGAGAGTGTCAGAGAGTGTAAGAGAGTGATAGAGATTGTCAGAGAGTGATAGAGAGTGATAGAGAGTGTCAGAGAGTGTCATAGAGTGATGGAGAGTGTCAGAGAGTTATAGAGAGTGTCACAGTGTGTCAAAGAGTGATTGAGAGTGAATGAGTGTGTCAGAGCGTGTCAGAGAGTGATAGAGAGTGTCAGAGAGAGATAGAAGGTGTCAGAGAGTGATAGAGATTGTCTGATTGTGTCTGAGAGTGTCTGAGAGTGACAGGGAGTGACAGAGAGTGAAAGAGAGTGTCTGAGAGTGTCAGTGAGTGTCAGAGAGTGATAGAGAGTGTCTGAGAGTGTCAGTGAGTGATTGAGAGTGATAGAGAGCCTCTGAGAGTGTCAGAGAGTGTCAGAGAGTGATAGAGAGTGTCAGAGAGTGGTAGAGAGTGACAGAGAGTGTCTGAGAGTGATAGAGAGTGTCAGAGAGTGATAGAGAATGTCAGAGAGTGATAGAGAGTGACAGAGAGGGTCTGAGAGTGTCAGAGAGTGTCAGAGTGTGTCAGAGAGTGACAGAGAGTGATAGAGAGTGTCAGAGAATGTCAGTGAGAGATAGAGAGTGATAGAGAGCCTCTGAGAGTGTCAGAGAGATTCAGAGAGCGATTGAGAGAGTCAGAGAGTGATAGTGAGTGGCAGAGAGTGTCTGAGAGTGTCAGTGAGTGTCAGAGAGTGATAGAGAGTGTCAGAGAGTGTAAGAGAGTGATAGAGATTGTCAGAGAGTGATAGAGAGTGATAGAGAGTGTCAGAGAGTGTCAGAGAGTGATGGAGAGTGTCAGAGAGTGTCAGAGAGTGTCAGAGAGTGATAGAGAGTGATAGAGAGCATCAGAGTGTGTCAGAGAGTTTCAGAGAGTCATAGAGAGTGTCACAGAGTGTAATTGATTAATAGAGAGTGTCAGAGAGTGTCAGAGATTGATAGAGAGTGATAGAGAGTGTCAGAGAGTGAAAGAGAGTGATCGAGAGTGTCAGAGTGTGTCAGAGAGTGATAGAGAGTGATAGAGAGTGTCAGAGAGTGATAGAGAGTTACAGAGAGTGTCAGAGAGTGATAGAGAGTGTCAGAGAGTGTCAGAGAGTGATACGGAGTATGATAGGGAGTGTCTGAGAGTGTCAGAGTGTGTCAGAGATTTTCAGAGAGTGATGGAGAGTGATAGAGAGTGTCACAGAGGGTCATTGAGTGATAGAGAGTGTCAAGAGTGTCAGAGAGTGATAGAGAGTGTCAGAGAGTGTCAGAGAGTGATAGGGAGTGTCAGAGAGTGACAGAGAGAGTCTGAGAATGTCAGAGAGTGATAGAGAGTGTCAGAGAGTGATAGAGAGTGATAGAGAGTCTCTGAGAGTGTCAGACAGTTTCAGAGAGTGAGAGAGAGATTCTGAGTGTCAGAGTGTGTCAGAGAGTGATAGAGAGTCTCTGAGAGTCTCTGAGTGTGTCAGAGAGTGTCAGAGAGCGAAAGAGAGTGTCAGTGAGTGACAGAGAGTGTAAGAGCGTGATAGAGATTGTCAGAGAGTGATAGAGAGTGATAGAGAGTGTCAGAGAGTGTCATAGAGTGATGGAGAGTCTCAGAGAGTGTCAGAGAGTGATACGGAGTGTGATTGAGAGTGTCTGAGAGTGTCTGAGAGTGTCAGAGAGTGTCAGAGAGTGTCAGAGAGTGATGGAAAGTGTCAGACCGTGTCAGAGTGTGATAGAGAGTGTCTGAGAGTGTCAGAGAGTGTCAGAGACTGTCAGAGTGTGTCAGAGAGTGATAGAGAGTGATAGAGAGTGATAGAGAGAGTCAGAGAGTGTCAGAGAGTGATAGAGAGTGTCTGAGAGTGTCAGTGAGTGATTGAGAGTGATAGAGAGCCTCTGAGATTGTCAGAGAGTGTCAGAGAGTGATAGAGAGTGTCAGAGAGTGGTAGAGAGTGACAGAGAGTGTCTGAGAGTGATAGAGAGTGTCAGAGAGTGATAGAGAATGTCAGAGAGTGATAGAGAGTGACAGAGAGGGTCTGAGAGTGTCAGAGAGTGTCAGAGTGTGTCAGAGAGTGACAGAGAGTGATAGAGAGTGTCAGAGAGTGTCATAGAGTGTCATAGAGTGATAGAGAGAGTCAGAGTGTGTCAGAGAGTGATAGAGTGTGATTGAATGTGTCAGAGAGTGTCAGAGAGTGATAGAGTGTGTCTGAGATTGTCTGAGAGTGACAGGGAGTGAAAGAGAGTGTCTGAGAGTGTCAGTGAGTGTCAGAGAGTGATAGAGAGTGTCTGAGAGTGTCAGTGAGTGATAGAGAGTGATAGAGAGCCTCTGAGAGTGTCAGAGAGATTCAGAGAGTGATAGAGAGAGTCAGAGAGTGATAGTGAGTGGCAGAGAGTGTCTGAGAGTGTCTGAGAGTGTCAGTGAGTGATAGAGAGTGTCAGAGAGTGTAAGAGCGTGATAGAGATTGTCAGAGAGTGATAGAGAGTGATAGAGAGTGTCAGAGAGTGTCATAGAGTGATGGAGAGTCTCAGAGAGTGACAGAGAGTGTCATTGATTAATAGAGAGTGTCAGAGAGTGTCAGAGATTGATAGAGAGTGATAGAGAGTGTCAGAGAGTGTCAGAGAGAGAAAGAGAGTGATAGAGAGTGATAGAGAGTGTCAGAGAGTGATAGAGAGTTACAGAGAGTGTCATAGAGTGATAGAGAGTGTCAGAGAGTGTCAGAGAGTGATACGGAGTATGATAGAGAGTGTCTGAGAGTGTCAGAGTGTGTCAGAGAGTGTCAGAGAGTGATGGAGAGTGGTAGAGAGTGTCACAGAGGGTCATTGAGTGATAGAGAGTGTCAGAGAGTGTCAGAGAGTGATAGAGAGTGTCAGAGAGTGTCAGAGAGTGATAGGGAGTGTCAGAGAGTGACAGAGAGAGTCTGAGAATGTCAGAGAGTGATAGAGAATGTCAGAGAGTGATAGAGAGTCTCTGAGAGAGTCAGAGAGTTTCAGAGAGTGAGAGAGAGATTCTGAGAGTGTCAGAGTGTGTCAGAGAGTGACAGAGAGTGATAGAGAGTCTCTGAGAGTGTCAGAGAGTGTCAGAGAGCGAAAGAGAGTGTCAGTGAGTGACAGAGAGTGTCAGAGAGTGATAGAGAGTGTCAGAGAGTGTCAGAGAGTGTCAGAGAGTGTCTGAGAGTGACAGCGAGTGTCTGAGAGTGTCAGTGAGTGTCAGAGAGCGATAGAGAGTGATAGGGAGTGATAGACAGTTTCAGAGTGTGTCATTGAGTGATAGAGAGTGTCAGAGAGTGTCAGAGTGTGATAGAGAGTCTCTGAGAGTGTCAGAGAGTGTCAGAGAGTGATAGAGAGTGTCAGAGAGAGATAGACAGAGTCAGAGAGTGATAGAGAGTGTCTGATTGTGTCTGAGAGTGTCTGAGAGTGACAGAGAGTGACAGAGAGTGAAAGAGTGTGTCTGAGAGTGTCAGTGAGTGTCAGAGAGTGATAGAGAGTGTCTGAGAGTGTCAGTGAGTGATTGAGAGTGATAGAGAGCCTCTGAGAGTGTCAGAGAGTGTCAGAGAGTGATAGAGAGTGTCAGAGAGTGGTAGAGAGTGACAGAGAGTGTCTGAGAGTGATAGAGAGTGTCAGAGAGTGATAGAGAATGTCAGAGAGTGATAGAGAGTGACAGAGAGGGTCTGAGAGTGTCAGAGAGTGTCAGAGTGTGTCAGAGAGTGACAGAGAGTGATAGAGAGTGTCAGAGAGTGTCATAGAGTGATAGAGAGAGTCAGAGTGTGTCAGAGAGTGATAGAGTGTGATTGAATGTGTCAGAGAGTGTCAGAGAGCTATAGACAGTTTCAGAGAGTGATAGAGTGTGTCTGAGATTGTCTGAGAGTGACAGGGAGTGAAAGAGAGTGTCTGAGAGTGTCAGTGAGTGTCAGAGAGTGATAGAGAGTGTCTGAGAATGTCAGTGAGAGATAGAGAGTGATAGAGAGCCTCTGAGAGTGTCAGAGAGATTCAGAGAGTGATAGAGAGAGTCAGAGAGTGATAGTGAGTGGCAGAGAGTGTCTGAGAGTGTAAGAGAGTGATAGAGATTGTCAGAGAGTGATAGAGAGTGATAGAGAGTGTCAGAGAGTGTCAGAGAGTGATGGAGAGTGTCAGAGAGTGTCAGAGAGTGTCAGAGAGTGATAGAGAGTGATAGAGAGCATCAGAGTGTGTCAGAGAGTTTCAGAGAGTCATAGAGAGTGTCACAGAGTGTCATTGATTAATAGAGAGTGTCAGAGAGTGTCAGAGATTGATAGAGAGTGATAGAGAGTGTCAGAGAGTGAAAGAGAGTGATCGAGAGTGTCAGAGTGTGTCAGAGAGTGATAGAGAGTGATAGAGAGTGTCAGAGAGTGATAGAGAGTTACAGAGAGTGTCAGAGAGTGATAGAGAGTGTCAGAGAGTGTCAGAGAGTGATACGGAGTATGATAGAGAGTGTCTGAGAGTGTCAGAGTGTGTCAGAGAGTTTCAGAGAGTGATGGAGAGTTATAGAGAGTGTCACAGAGGGTCATTGAGTGATAGAGAGTGTCAAGAGTGTCAGAGAGTGATAGAGAGTGTCAGAGAGTGTCAGAGATAGTCTGAGAATGTCAGAGAGTGATAGAGAGTGTCAGAGAGTGATAGAGAGAGATAGAGAGTCTCTGAGAGTGTCAGAGAGTTTCAGAGAGTGAGAGAGAGATTCTGAGAGTGTCAGAGTGTGTCAGAGAGTGATATAGAGTCTCTGAGAGTCTCTGAGTGTGTCAGAGAGTGTCAGAGAGCGAAAGAGAGTGTCAGTGAGTGACAGAGAGTGTAAGAGCGTGATAGAGATTGTCAGAGAGTGATAGAGAGTGATAGAGAGTGTCAGAGAGTGTCATAGAGTGATGGAGAGTCTCAGAGAGTGTCAGAGAGTGATACGGAGTGTGATTGAGAGTGTCTGAGAGTGTCTGAGAGTGTCAGAGAGTGTCAGAGAGTGTCAGAGAGTGATGGAAAGTATCAGACCGTGTCAGAGTGTGATAGAGAGTGTCTGAGAGTGTCAGAGAGTGTCAGAGAGTGTCAGAGTGTGTCAGAGAGTGATAGAGAGTGATAGAGAGTGATAGAGAGAGTCAGAGAGTGTCAGAGAGTGATAGAGAGTGTCTGAGAGTGTCAGTGAGTGATTGAGAGTGATAGAGAGCCTCTGAGAGTGTCAGAGAGTGTCAGAGAGTGATAGAGAGTGTCAGAGAGTGGTAGAGAGTGACAGAGAGTGTCTGAGAGTGATAGAGAGTGTCAGAGAGTGATAGAGAATGTCAGAGAGTGATAGAGAGTGACAGAGAGGGTCTGAGAGTGTCAGAGAGTGTCAGAGTGTGTCAGAGAGTGACAGAGAGTGATAGAGAGTGTCAGAGAGTGTCATAGAGAGTCATAGAGTGATAGAGAGAGTCAGAGTGTGTCAGAGAGTGATAGAGTGTGATTGAATGTGTCAGAGAGTGTCAGAGAGTGATAGAGTGTGTCTGAGATTGTCTGAGAGTGACAGGGAGTGAAAGAGAGTGTCTGAGAGTGTCAGTGAGTGTCAGAGAGTGATAGAGAGTGTCTGAGAGTGTCAGTGAGTGATAGAGAGTGATAGAGAGCCTCTGAGAGTGTCAGAGAGATTCAGAGAGTGATAGAGAGAGTCAGAGAGTGATAGTGAGTGGCAGAGAGTGTCTGAGAGTGTCTGAGAGTGTCAGTGAGTGATAGAGAGTGTCAGAGAGTGTAAGAGCGTGATAGAGATTGTCAGAGAGTGATAGAGAGTGATAGAGAGTGTCAGAGAGTGTCATAGAGTGATGGAGAGTCTCAGAGAGTGACAGAGAGTGTCATTGATTAATAGAGAGTGTCAGAGAGTGTCAGAGAGTGTCAGAGATTGATAGAGAGTGATAGAGAGTGTCAGAGAGTGTCAGAGAGAGAAAGAGAGTGATAGAGAGTGATAGAGAGTGTCAGAGAGTGATAGAGAGTTACAGAGAGTGTCATAGAGTGATAGAGAGTGTCAGAGAGTGTCAGAGAGTGATACGGAGTATGATAGAGAGTGTCTGAGAGTGTCAGAGTGTGTCAGAGAGTGTCAGAGAGTGATGGAGAGTGGTAGAGAGTGTCACAGAGGGTCATTGAGTGATAGAGAGTGTCAGAGAGTGTCAGAGAGTGATAGAGAGTGTCAGAGAGTGTCAGAGAGTGATAGGGTGTGTCAGAGAGTGACAGAGAGAGTCTGAGAATGTCAGAGAGTGATAGAGAATGTCAGAGAGTGATAGAGAGTCTCTGAGAGAGTCAGAGAGTTTCAGAGAGTGAGAGAGAGATTCTGAGAGTGTCAGAGTGTGTCAGAGAGTGACAGAGAGTGATAGAGAGTCTCTGAGAGTGTCAGAGAGTGTCAGAGAGCGAAAGAGAGTGTCAGTGAGTGACAGAGAGTGTCAGAGAGTGATAGAGAGTGTCAGAGAGTGTCAGAGAGTGTCAGAGAGTGTCTGAGAGTGACAGCGAGTGTCTGAGAGTGTCAGTGAGTGTCAGAGAGCGATAGAGAGTGATAGGGAGTGATAGACAGTTTCAGAGTGTGTCATTGAGTGATAGAGAGTGTCAGAGAGTGTCAGAGTGTGATAGAGAGTGTCAGAGAGTGTCAGAGAGTGTCAGAGAGTGATAGAGAGTGTAAGAGAGTGATAGAGAGTGTCAGAGAGTGATAGAGAGTGTCTGAGAGTGTCTGAGAGTGACAGAGGGTGAAATAGAGTGTCTGAGAGTGTCAATGAGTGTCAGAGACTGATAGAGAGTGTCTGAGAGTGTCAGTGAGTGATAGAGAGTGATAGAGACCCTCTGAGAGTGTCAGAGAGTAATAGAGAGTGTCAGAGAGTGTCAGCGAGTGTCAGAGTGTGATAGAGAGTGACAGAGAGTGATGGAGAGTGATAGAGAGCCTATGAGAGTGTCAGAGAGTGTCAGAGTGTGTCAGAGGGTGTCAGAGAGTGTCAGAGAGTGATAGAGAGTGATAGAGAGTTTCAGAGAGTGTCAGAGAGTGATGGAGAGTGTCAGAGAGTGTCACAGGGTGCCAGAGAGTGATGGAGAGTGATAGAGAGTGTCAGAGTGTGTCAGAGAGTGTCAGAGAGTGATAGAGAGTGATAGATAGCGTCAGAGAGTGTCATCGAGTGATAGAGAGGGATAGAGAGTGTCACAGAGTGTCATTGAGTAATAGAGAGTGTCAGAAAGTGTCAGAGAGTGATAGAGAGTGTGATTGAGAGTGTCTGAGAGTGGTAGAGAGTGTCAGAGAGTGTCAGAGAGTGTCAGAGAGTGATAGAGAGTGATAGAGAGTGATAGAGAGTGATAGAGAGTGTCAGAGAGTGTCAGAGAGTGAGAGAGAGTGTCAGAGAGTGATAGAGAGTGTCAGAGAGTGATCGAGAGTGATAGAGAGCTTCAGAGAGTGTCAGAGAGTGATGGAGAGTGATAGGGAGTGTCAGAGAGTGTCAGAGAGTGATAGAGAGTGGTAGAGATTGTCAGGGAGTGTCAGAGAGCGATAGAGAGTGATACAGAGTGTCAGAGAGTGATAGAGAGTTTCAGAGAGTGTCAGAGAGCGATAAAGAGTGATAGAGAGTGTCTGAGAGTGTCAGAGAGTGTCTGAGAGTGATACGGAGTGTGATTGAGAGTGTCTGAGAGTGTCTGAGAGTGTCAGAGAGTGTCAGAGAGTGATAGAGAGTGATAGAGAGTGATAGAGAGTGTCAGAGAGTGTGAGAGAGTGATAGAGAGTGTGACAGTGTGTCAAAGAGTGATTGAGAGTGATTGAGTGTGTCAGAGAGTGTCAGAGAGTGATAGAGAGTGTCAGAGAGAGATAGACAGTGTCAGAGAGTGATAGAGAGTGTCTGATAGTGTCTGAGAGTGACAGAGAGTGAAAGAGAGTGTCTGAGAGTGTCAGTGAGTGTCAGAGAGTGATAGAGAGTGTCTGAGAGTGTCAGTGAGTGATTGAGCGTGATAGAGAGCCTCTGAGAGTGTCAGAGAGTGTCAGAGAGTGATAGAGAGTGTCAGAGAGTGGTAGAGAGTGACAGAGAGTGTTTGAGAGTGATAGAGAGTGTCAGAGAGTGATAGAGAATGTCAGAGAGTGATAGAGAGTGACAGAGAGGGTCTGAGAGTGTCAGAGAGTGTCAGAGTGTGTCAGAGAGTGACAGAGAGTGATAGAGAGCGTCAGAGAGTGTCATAGAGTGATGGAGAGTGTCAGAGAGTGTCAGAGAGTGTCAGAGAGTGATAGAGAGTGATAGAGAGCATCAGAGTGTGTCAGAGAGTTTCAGAGAGTCATAGAGAGTGTCACAGAGTGTCATTGATTAATAGAGAGTGTCAGAGAGTGTCAGAGATTGATAGAGAGTGATAGAGAGTATCAGAGACTGAAAGAGAGTGATCGAGAGTGTCAGAGTGTGTCAGAGAGTGATAGAGAGTGATAGAGAGTGTCAGAGAGTGATAGAGAGTTACAGAGAGTGTCAGAGAGTGATAGAGAGTGTCAGAGAGTGTCAGAGAGTGATACGGAGTATGATAGAGAGTGTCTGAGAGTGTCAGAGTGTGTCAGAGAGTGTCAGAGAGTGATGGAGAGTGATAGAGAGTGTCACAGATGGTCATTGAGTGATAGAGAGTGTCAGAGAGTGTCAGAGAGTGATAGAGAGTGTCAGAGAGTGTCAGAGAGTGATAGGGAGTGTCAGAGAGTGACAGAGAGAGTCTGAGAATGTCAGAAAGCGATAGAGAGTGTCAGAGAGTGATAGAGAGTGATAGAGAGTCTCTGAGAGTGTCAGAGAGTTTCAGAGAGTGAGAGAGAGATTCTGAGAGTGTCAGAGTGTGTCAGAGAGTGATAGAGAGTCTCTGAGAGTCTCTGAGAGTGTCAGAGAGTGTCAGAGAGCGAAAGAGAGTGTCAGTGAGTGACAGAGAGTGTCAGAGAGTGATAGAGAGTGTCAGAGAGTGTCACAGAGGGTCATTGAGTGATAGACAGTTTCAGAGTGTGACATTGAGTGATCGAGAGTGTCAGAGAGTGTCAGAGTGTGATAGAGAGTGTCAGAGAGTGTCAGAGAGTGTCAGAGAGTGATAGAGAGTGATAGAGAGTGTAAGAGAGTGATAGAGAGTGATAGAGAGTGTCTGAGAGTGTCAGAGAGTGTCAGAGTGTGTCAGAGAGTGATAGAGAGTGATAGAGAGTGTCACAGAGGGTCATTGAGTGATAGAGAGTGTCAGAGAGTGTCAGAGAGTGATAGAGAGTGTCAGAGAGTGTCAGAGAGTGATAGGGAGTGTCAGAGAGTGACAGAGAGAGTCTGAGAATGTCAGAGAGTGATAGAGAGTGTCAGAGATTGATAGAGAGTGATAGAGAGTCTCTGAGAGTGTCAGAGAGTTTCAGAGAGTGAGAGAGAGATTCTGAGAGTGTCAGAGTGTTTCAGAGAGTGATAGAGAGTGATAGAGAGTCTCTGAGAGTGTCAGAGAGTGTCAGAGAGTGTCAGAGAGTGTCAGAGAGTGATAGAGAGTGATAGAGAGTGTCAGAGAGTGTCAGAGAGTGTCAAAGAGTGATAGAGAGTGATAGAGAGTGTCAGAGAGTGTCAGAGAGTGAGAGAGAGTGTCAGAGAGTGATAGAGAGTGTCAGAGAGTGATCGAGAGTGATAGAGAGCTTCAGAGAGTGTCAGAGAGTGATGGAGAGTGATAGGGAGTGTCAGAGAGTGTCAGAGAGTGATAGAGAGTGATAGAGAGTGTCAGGGAGTGTCAGAGAGCGATAGAGAGTGATACAGAGTGTCAGAGAGTGATAGAGAGTTTCAGAGAGTGTCAGAGAGCGATAAAGAGTGATAGAGCGTGTCTGAGAGTGTCAGAGAGTGTCTGAGAGTGATACGGAGTGTGATTGAGAGTGTCTGAGAGTGTCTGAGAGTGTCAGAGAGTGTCAGAGAGTGTCAGAGAGTGATAGAGAGTGATAGAGAGTGATAGAGAGTGTCAGAGAGTGTCAGAGAGTGATAGAGAGTGTGACTGTGTGTCAAAGAGTGATTGAGAGTGATTGAGTGTGTCAGAGAGTGTCAGAGAGTGATAGAGAGTGTCAGAGAGAGATAGACAGTGTCAGAGAGTGATAGAGAGTGTCTGATAGTGTCTGAGAGTGACAGAGAGTGAAAGAGAGTGTCTGAGAGTGTCAGTGAGTGTCAGAGAGTGATAGAGAGTGTCTGAGAGTGTCAGTGAGTGATTGAGCGTGATAGAGAGCCTCTGAGAGTGTCAGAGAGTGTCAGAGAGTGATAGAGAGTGTCAGAGAGTGGTAGAGAGTGACAGAGAGTGTCTGAGAGTGATAGAGAGTGTCAGAGAGTGATAGAGAATGTCAGAGAGTGATAGAGAGTGACAGAGAGGGTCTGAGAGTGTCAGAGAGTGTCAGAGTGTGTCAGAGAGTGACAGAGAGTGATAGAGAGCGTCAGAGAGTGTCATAGAGTGATGGAGAGTGTCAGAGAGTGTCAGAGAGTGTCAGAGAGTGATAGAGAGTGATAGAGAGCATCAGAGTGTGTCAGAGAGTTTCAGAGAGTCATAGAGAGTGTCACAGAGTGTCATTGATTAATAGAGAGTGTCAGAGAGTGTCAGAGATTGATAGAGAGTGATAGAGAGTGTCAGAGACTGAAAGAGAGTGATCGAGAGTGTCAGAGTGTGTCAGAGAGTGATAGAGAGTGTCAGAGTGTGTCAGAGAGTGATAGAGAGTGATAGAGAGTGTCAGAGAGTGTCAGAGAGTGATAGAGAGTGTCTGAGAGTGTCAGAGTGTGTCAGAGAGTGTCAGAGAGTGATGGAGAGTGATAGAGAGTGTCACAGAGGGTCATTGAGTGATAGGGAGTGTCAGAGAGTGACAGAGAGAGTCTGAGAATGTCAGAAAGTGATAGAGAGTGTCAGAGAGTGATAGAGAGTGATAGAGAGTCTCTGAGAGTGTCAGAGAGTTTCAGAGAGTGAGAGAGAGTCTCTGAGAGTCTCTGAGAGTGTCAGAGAGTGTCAGAGAGCGAAAGAGAGTGTCAGTGAGTGACAGAGAGTGTCAGAGAGTGATAGAGAGTGTCAGAGAGTGTCACAGAGGGTCATTGAGTGATAGACAGTTTCAGAGTGTGACATTGAGTGATCGAGAGTGTCAGAGAGTGTCAGAGTGTGATAGAGAGTGTCAGAGAGTGTCAGAGACTGTCAGAGAGTGATAGAGAGTGATAGAGAGTGATAGAGAGTGTAAGAGAGTGATAGAGAGTGATAGAGAGTGTCTGAGAGTGTCAGAGAGTGTCAGAGTGTGTCAGAGAGTGATAGAGAGTGATAGAGAGTGTCACAGAGGGTCATTGAGTGATAGAGAGTGTCAGAGAGTGTCAGAGAGTGATAGAGAGTGTCAGAGAGTGTCAGAGAGTGATAGGGAGTGTCAGAGAGTGACAGAGAGAGTCAGAGATTGATAGAGAGTGATAGAGAGTCTCTGAGAGTGTCAGAGAGTTTCAGAGAGTGAGAGAGAGATTCTGAGAGTGTCAGAGTGTTTCAGAGAGTGATAGAGAGTGATAGAGAGTCTCTGAGAGTGTCAGAGAGTGTCAGAGAGCGAAAGAGAGTGTCGGTGAGTGACAGAGAGTGTCAGAGAGTGATAGAGAGTGTCAGAGAGTGTCACAGAGGGTCATTGAGTGATAGACAGTTTCAGAGTGTGTCATTGAGTGATCGAGAGTGTCAGAGAGTGTCAGAGTGTGATAGAGAGTGTCAGAGAGTGTCAGAGAGTGATAGAGAGTGTTAGAGATTGATAGAGAGTGACAGAGAGTGATAGAGAGTGTCTGAGAGTGTCAGAGAGTGTCAGAGTGTGTCAGAGAGTGATAGAGAGTGTCAGAGTGTGTCAGAGAGTGATAGAGAGTGATTGAGTGTGTCAGAGAGTGTCAGAGAGTGTCAGAGAGTGATAGAGAGTGATAGAGAGCATCAGAGTGTGTCAGAGAGTTTCAGAGAGTCATAGAGAGTGTCACAGAGTGTCATTGATTAATAGAGAGTGTCAGAGAGTGTCAGAGATTGATAGAGAGTGATAGAGAGTATCAGAGACTGAAAGAGAGTGATCGAGAGTGTCAGAGTGTGTCAGAGAGTGATAGAGAGTGATAGAGAGTGTCAGAGAGTGATAGAGAGTTACAGAGAGTGTCAGAGAGTGATAGAGAGTTTCAGAGAGTGTCAGAGAGTGATACGGAGTATGATAGAGAGTGTCTGAGAGTGTCAGAGTGTGTCAGAGAGGGTCAGAGAGTGATGGAGAGTGATAGAGAGTGTCACAGATGGTCATTGAGTGATAGAGAGTGTCAGAGAGTGTCAGAGAGTGATACGGAGTATGATAGAGAGTGTCTGAGAGTGTCAGAGTGTGTCAGAGAGTGTCAGAGAGTGTCAGAGAGTGATAGAGAGTGTCAGAGAGTGTCAGAGAGTGATAGGGAGTGTCAGAGAGTGACAGAGAGAGTCTGAGAATGTCAGAAAGTGATAGAGAGTGTCAGAGAGTGATAGAGAGTGATAGAGAGTCTCTGAGAGTGTCAGAGAGTTTCAGAGAGTGAGAGAGAGATTCTGAGAGTGTCAGAGTGTGTCAGAGAGTGATAGAGAGTCTCTGAGAGTCTCTGAGAGTGTCAGAGAGTGTCAGAGAGCGAAAGAGAGTGTCAGTGAGTGACAGAGAGTGTCAGAGAGTGATAGAGAGTGTCAGAGAGTGTCACAGTGGGTCATTGAGTGATAGACAGTTTCAGAGTGTGACATTGAGTGATCGAGAGTGTCAGAGAGTGTCAGAGTGTGATAGAGAGTGTCAGAGAGTGTCAGAGAGTGTCAGAGAGTGATAGAGAGTGATAGAGAGTGTAAGAGAGTGATAGAGAGTGATAGAGAGTGTCTGAGAGTGTCAGAGAGTGTCAGAGTGTGTCAGAGAGTGATAGAGAGTGATAGAGAGTGTCACAGAGGGTCATTGAGTGATAGAGAGTGTCAGAGAGTGTCAGAGAGTGATAGAGAGTGTCAGAGAGTGTCAGAGAGTGATAGGGAGTGTCAGAGAGTGACAGAGAGAGTCTGAGAATGTCAGAGAGTGATAGAGAGTGTCAGAGATTGATAGAGAGTGATAGAGAGTCTCTGAGAGTGTCAGAGAGTTTCAGAGAGTGAGAGAGAGATTCGGAGAGTGTCAGAGTGTTTCAGAGAGTGATAGAGAGTGATAGAGAGTCTCTGAGAGTGTCAGAGAGTGTCAGAGAGTGTCAGAGAGTGATAGAGAGTGATAGAGAGTGTCAGAGAGTGTCAGAGAGTGTCAGAGAGTGATAGAGAGTGATAGAGAGTGTCAGAGAGTGTCAGAGAGTGAGAGAGAGTGTCAGAGAGTGATAGAGAGTGTCAGAGAGTGATCGAGAGTGATAGAGAGCTTCAGAGAGTGTCAGAGAGTGATGGAGAGTGATAGGGAGTGTCAGAGAGTGTCAGAGAGTGATAGAGAGTGATAGAGAGTGTCAGGGAGTGTCAGAGAGCGATAGAGAGTGATACAGAGTGTCAGAGAGTGATAGAGAGTTTCAGAGAGTGTCAGAGAGCGATAAAGAGTGATAGAGCGTGTCTGAGAGTGTCAGAGAGTGTCTGAGAGTGATACGGAGTGTGATTGAGAGTGTCTGAGAGTGTCTGAGAGTGTCAGAGAGTGTCAGAGAGTGTCAGAGAGTGTCAGAGAGTGATAGAGAGTGATAGAGAGTGATAGAGAGTGTCAGAGAGTGTCAGAGAGTGATAGAGAGTGTGACTGTGTGTCAAAGAGTGATTGAGAGTGATTGAGTGTGTCAGAGAGTGTCAGAGAGTGATAGAGAGTGTCAGAGAGAGATAGACAGTGTCAGAGAGTGATAGAGAGTGTCTGATAGTGTCTGAGAGTGACAGAGAGTGAAAGAGAGTGTCTGAGAGTGTCAGTGAGTGTCAGAGAGTGATAGAGAGTGTCTGAGAGTGTCAGTGAGTGATTGAGCGTGATAGAGAGCCTCTGAGAGTGTCAGAGAGTGTCAGAGAGTGATAGAGAGTGTCAGAGAGTGGTAGAGAGTGACAGAGAGTGTCTGAGAGTGATAGAGAGTGTCAGAGAGTGATAGAGAATGTCAGAGAGTGATAGAGAGTGACAGAGAGGGTCTGAGAGTGTCAGAGAGTGTCAGAGTGTGTCAGAGAGTGACAGAGAGTGATAGAGAGCGTCAGAGAGTGTCATAGAGTGATGGAGAGTGTCAGAGAGTGTCAGAGAGTGTCAGAGAGTGATAGAGAGTGATAGAGAGCATCAGAGTGTGTCAGAGAGTTTCAGAGAGTCATAGAGAGTGTCACAGAGGGTCATTGATTAATAGAGAGTGTCAGAGAGTGTCAGAGATTGATAGAGAGTGATAGAGAGTGTCAGAGACTGAAAGAGAGTGATCGAGAGTGTCAGAGTGTGTCAGAGAGTGATAGAGAGTGATAGAGAGTGTCAGAGAGTGATCGAGAGTGTCAGAGTGTGTCAGAGAGTGATAGAGAGTGATAGAGAGTGTCAGAGAGTGTCAGAGAGTGATAGAGAGTGTCTGAGAGTGTCAGAGTGTGTCAGAGAGTGTCAGAGAGTGATGGAGAGTGATAGAGAGTGTCACAGAGGGTCATTGAGTGATAGGGAGTGTCAGAGAGTGACAGAGAGAGTCTGAGAATGTCAGAAAGTGATAGAGAGTGTCAGAGAGTGATAGAGAGTGATAGAGAGTCTCTGAGAGTGTCAGAGAGTTTCAGAGAGTGAGAGAGAGTCTCTGAGAGTCTCTGAGAGTGTCAGAGAGTGTCAGAGAGCGAAAGAGAGTGTCAGTGAGTGACAGAGAGTGTCAGAGAGTGATAGAGAGTGTCAGAGAGTGTCACAGAGGGTCATTGAGTGATAGACAGTTTCAGAGTGTGACATTGAGTGATCGAGAGTGTCAGAGAGTGTCAGAGTGTGATAGAGAGTGTCAGAGAGTGTCAGAGACTGTCAGAGAGTGATAGAGAGTGATAGAGAGTGTAAGAGAGTGATAGAGAGTGATAGAGAGTGTCTGAGAGTGTCAGAGAGTGTCAGAGTGTGTCAGAGAGTGATAGAGAGTGATAGAGAGTGTCACAGAGGGTCATTGAGTGATAGAGAGTGTCAGAGAGTGTCAGAGAGTGATAGAGAGTGTCAGAGAGTGTCAGAGAGTGATAGGGAGTGTCAGAGAGTGACAGAGAGAGTCTGAGAATGTCAGAGAGTGATAGAGAGTGTCAGAGATTGATAGAGAGTGATAGAGAGTCTCTGAGAGTGTCAGAGAGTTTCAGAGAGTGAGAGAGAGATTCTGAGAGTGTCAGAGTGTTTCAGAGAGTGATAGAGAGTGATAGAGAGTCTCTGAGAGTGTCAGAGAGTGTCAGAGAGCGAAAGAGAGTGTCGGTGAGTGACAGAGAGTGTCAGAGAGTGATAGAGAGTGTCAGAGAGTGTCACAGAGGGTCATTGAGTGATAGACAGTTTCAGAGTGTGTCATTGAGTGATCGAGAGTGTCAGAGAGTGTCAGAGTGTGATAGAGAGTGTCAGAGAGTGTCAGAGAGTGATAGAGAGTGTTAGAGATTGATAGAGAGTGACAGAGAGTGATAGAGAGTGTCTGAGAGTGTCAGAGAGTGTCAGAGTGTGTCAGAGAGTGATAGAGAGTGTCAGAGTGTGTCAGAGAGTGATAGAGAGTGATTGAGTGTGTCAGAGAGTGATAGTGAGTGTCTGAGAGTGTCTGAGAGTGTCAGAGAGTGATATAGAGTGTCAGAGAGTGATAGTGAGCGTCTGAGAGTGTCTGAGAGTGTCAGAGAGTGATATAGAGTGTCAGAGAGTAATACGGAGTGTGATTGAGAGTGTCTGAGAGTGTCAGAGTATGTCAGAGAGTGTCAGAGTGTGATGGAGAGTGATAGAGAGTGTCATTGAGTGATAGAGAGTGTCAGAGAGTGTCAGAGAGTGTCAGAGAGTGATGGAGAGTGATAGAGAATGTCAGAGTGTGTCAGAGAGTGATAGAGAGTGATTGAGTGTGTCAGAGAGTGATAGAGAGTGATGGAGAGTGATAGAGAGTGTAAGAGAGTGATAGAGAGTGATAGAGAGTGTCAGAGATTGATAGAGAGTGTCAGAGAGTGATAGAGAGTGTCAGAGAGTGATAGAGAGTGTCAGAGAGTGATCGTGAGTGATAGAGAGCTTCAGAGAGTGTCAGAGAGTGATAGAGAGTGATATGGAGTGTCAGAGAGTGTCAGAGAGTGATAGAGAGTGGTAGAGAGTGTCAGGGAGTGTCAGAGAGTGATAGAGAGTGATACAGAGTGTCAGAGAGTGATAGAGAGTGTCAGAGAGTGTCAGATAGCGATAAAGAGTGATAGAGCGTGTCTGAGAGTGTCAGAGAGTGTGAGAGAGTGTCAGAGAGTGATAGAGAGTGATAGATAGCGTCAGAGAGTGTCATCGAGTGTTAGAGAGGGATAGAGAGTGTCACAGAGTGTCATTGAGTAATAGAGAGTGTCAGAAAGTGTCAGAGAGTGATAGAGAGTGTCAGAGAGTGTCAGAGAGTGTCAGAGAGTGATACGGAGTGTGATTGAGAGTGTCTGAGAGTGTCAGAGTGTGTCAGAGAGTGTCAGAGAGTGATGGAGAGTGATAGAGAGCTTCATTGAGTGATAGAGAGATTCAGAGAGTGTCAGAGAGTGTCAGAGAGTGATAGAGAGTGATAGAGAGTGTCAGAGAGTGTCAGAGAGTGATAGAGAGTGTCAGAGAGTGATAGAGAGTGTCAGAGAGTGATCGAGAGTGATAGAGAGCTTCAGAGAGTGTCAGAGAGTGATAGAGAGTGATAGGGAGTGTCAGAGAGTGTCAGAGAGTGCTAGAGAGTGGTAGAGAGTGTCAGGGAGTGTCAGAGAGCGATAGAGAGTGATACAGAGTGTCAGAGAGTGATAGAGAGTGTCAGAGAGTGTCAGAGAGCGATAAAGAGTGATAGAGCGTGTCTGAGAGTGTCTGAGAGTGTCTGAGAGTGATACGGAGTGTGATTGAGAGTGTCTGAGAGTGTCAGAGAGTGACAGAGAGTGTCTGAGTGTGTCAGAGAGTGTCAGAGTCTGTCAGAGAGTGATAGAGAGTGTCAGAGTGTGTCAGAGACTGATAGAGAGTGATTGAGTGTGTCAGAGAGTGATAGTGAGTGTCTGAGAGTGTCTGAGAGTGTCAGAGAGTGATATAGAGTGTCAGAGAGTGATAGTGAGCGTCTGAGAGTGTCTGAGAGTGTCAGAGAGTGATATAGAGTGTCAGAGAGTGTCAGAGAGTGTCAGAGAGTGATACGGAGTGTGATTGAGAGTGTCTGAGAGTGTCAGAGTATGACAGAGAGTGTCAGAGTGTGATGGAGAGTGATAGAGAGTGTCATTGAGTGATAGAGAGTGTCAGAGAGTGTCAGAGAGTGTCAGAGAGTGATAGAGAGTGATAGAGAGTGTCAGAGTGTGTCAGAGAGTGATAGAGAGTGATTGAGTGTGTCAGAGAGTGATAGAGAGTGATGGAGAGTGATAGAGAGTGTAAGAGAGTGATAGAGAGTGATAGAGAGTGTCAGAGATTGATAGAGAGTGTCAGAGAGAGATAGAGAGTGATGGAGAGTGTCAGAGAGTGATAGAGAGTGTCAGAGAGTGATAGAGAGTGTCAGAGAGTGATCGTGAGTGATAGAGAGCTTCAGAGAGTGTCAGAGAGTGATAGAGAGGGATATGGAGTGTCAGAGAGTGTCAGAGAGTGATAGAGAGTGGTAGAGAGTGTCAGGGAGTGTCAGAGAGTGATAGAGAGTGACACAGAGTGTCAGAGAGTGATACAGAGTGTCAGAGAGTGTCAGATAGCGATAAAGAGTGATAGAGCGTGTCTGAGAGTGTCAGAGAGTGTCAGAGAGTGTCAGAGAGTGATAGAGAGTGATAGATAGCGTCAGAGAGTGTCATCGAGTGATAGAGAGGGATAGAGAGTGTCACAGAGTGTCATTGAGTAATAGAGAGTGTCAGAAAGTGTCAGAGAGTGATAGAGAGTGATAGAGAGTTTCAGAGAGTGTCAGAGAGTGATGGAGAGTGTCAGAGAGTGTCACAGGGTGCCAGAGAGTGATAGAGAGTGATAGAGAGTGTCAGAGTGTGTCAGAGAGTGTCAGAGAGTGATAGAGAGTGATAGATAGCGTCAGAGAGTGTCATCGAGTGATAGAGAGGGATAGAGAGTGTCACAGAGTGTCATTGAGTAATAGAGAGTGTCAGAAAGTGTCAGAGAGTGATAGAGAGTGTGATTGAGAGTGTCTGAGAGTGGTAGAGAGTGTCAGAGAATGTCAGAGAGTGTCAGAGAGTGATAGAGAGTGATAGAGAGTGTCAGAGAGTGTCAGAGAGTGAGAGAGAGTGTCAGAGAGTGATAGAGAGTGTCAGAGAGTGATCGAGAGTGATAGAGAGCTTCAGAGAGTGTCAGAGAGTGATGGAGAGTGATAGGGAGTGTCAGAGAGTGTCAGAGAGTGATAGAGAGTGGTAGAGAGTGTCAGGGAGTGTCAGAGAGCGATAGAGAGTGATACAGAGTGTCAGAGAGTGATAGAGAGTTTCAGAGAGTGTCAGAGAGCGATAAAGAGTGATAGAGCGTGTCTGAGAGTGTCAGAGAGTGTCTGAGAGTGATACGGAGTGTGATTGAGAGTGTCTGAGAGTGTCTGAGAGTGTCAGAGAGTGTCAGAGAGTGTCAGAGAGTGATAGAGAGTGATAGAGAGTGTCAGAGAGTGTCAGAGAGTGATAGAGAGTGTGACAGTGTGTCAAAGAGTGATTGAGAGTGATTGAGTGTGTCAGAGAGTGTCAGAGAGTGATAGAGAGTGTCAGAGAGAGATAGACAGTGTCAGAGAGTGATAGAGAGTGTCTGATAGTGTCTGAGAGTGACAGAGAGTGAAAGAGAGTGTCTGAGAGTGTCAGTGAGTGTCAGAGAGTGATAGAGAGTGTCTGAGAGTGTCAGTGAGTGATTGAGCGTGATAGAGAGCCTCTGAGAGTGTCAGAGAGTGTCAGAGAGTGATAGAGAGTGTCAGAGAGTGGTAGAGAGTGACAGAGAGTGTCTGAGAGTGATAGAGAGTGTCAGAGAGTGATAGAGAATGTCAGAGAGTGATAGAGAGTGACAGAGAGGGTCTGAGAGTGTCAGAGAGTGTCAGAGTGTGTCAGAGAGTGACAGAGAGTGATAGAGAGCGTCAGAGAGTGTCATAGAGTGATGGAGAGTGTCAGAGAGTGTCAGAGAGTGTCAGAGAGTGATAGAGAGTGATAGAGAGCATCAGAGTGTGTCAGAGAGTTTCAGAGAGTCATAGAGAGTGTCACAGAGTGTCATTGATTAATAGAGAGTGTCAGAGAGTGTCAGAGATTGATAGAGAGTGATAGAGAGTGTCAGAGACTGAAAGAGAGTGATCGAGAGTGTCAGAGTGTGTCAGAGAGTGATAGAGAGTGATAGAGAGTGTCAGAGAGTGATAGAGAGTTACAGAGAGTGTCAGAGAGTGATAGAGAGTGTCAGAGAGTGTCAGAGAGTGATACGGAGTATGATAGAGAGTGTCTGAGAGTGTCAGAGTGTGTCAGAGAGTGTCAGAGAGTGATGGAGAGTGATAGAGAGTGTCAGAGAGTGTCAGAGAGTGATAGAGAGTGTCAGAGAGTGTCAGAGAGTGATAGGGAGTGTCAGAGAGTGACAGAGAGAGTCTGAGAATGTCAGAAAGTGATAGAGAGTGTCAGAGAGTGATAGAGAGTGATAGAGAGTCTCTGAGAGTGTCAGAGAGTTTCAGAGAGTGAGAGAGAGATTCTGAGAGTGTCAGAGTGTGTCAGAGAGTGATAGAGAGTCTCTGAGAGTCTCTGAGAGTGTCAGAGAGTGTCAGAGAGTGATAGAGAGTGTCAGAGAGTGTCACAGAGGGTCATTGAGTGATAGACAGTTTCAGAGTGTGACATTGAGTGATCGAGAGTGTCAGAGAGTGTCAGAGTGTGATAGAGAGTGTCAGAGAGTGTCAGAGAGTGTCAGAGAGTGATAGAGAGTGATAGAGAGTGTAAGAGAGTGATAGAGAGTGTCTGAGAGTGTCAGAGAGTGTCAGAGTGTGTCAGAGAGTGATAGAGAGTGATAGAGAGTGTCACAGAGGGTCATTGAGTGATAGAGAGTGTCAGAGAGTGTCAGAGAGTGATAGAGAGTGTCAGAGAGTGTCAGAGAGTGATAGGGAGTGTCAGAGAGTGACAGAGAGAGTCTGAGAATGTCAGAGAGTGATAGAGAGTGTCAGAGATTGATAGAGAGTGATAGAGAGTCTCTGAGAGTGTCAGAGAGTTTCAGAGAGTGAGAGAGAGATTCTGAGAGTGTCAGAGTGTTTCAGAGAGTGATAGAGAGTGATAGAGAGTCTCTGAGAGTGTCAGAGAGTGTCAGAGAGTGTCAGAGAGTGTCAGAGAGTGATAGAGAGTGATAGAGAGTGTCAGAGAGTGTCAGAGAGTGTCAGAGAGTGATAGAGAGCGATAGAGAGTGTCAGAGAGTGTCAGAGAGTGAGAGAGAGTGTCAGAGAGTGATAGAGAGTGTCAGAGAGTGATCAAGAGTGATAGAGAGCTTCAGAGAGTGTCAGAGAGTGATGGAGAGTGATAGGGAGTGTCAGAGAGTGTCAGAGAGTGATAGAGAGTGGTAGAGAGTGTCAGGGAGTGTCAGAGAGCGATAGAGAGTGATACAGAGTGTCAGAGAGTGATAGAGAGTTTCAGAGAGTGTCAGAGAGCGATAAAGAGTGATAGAGCGTGTCTGAGAGTGTCAGAGAGTGTCTGAGAGTGATACGGAGTGTGATTGAGAGTGTCTGAGAGTGTCTGAGAGTGTCAGAGAGTGTCAGAGAGTGTCAGAGAGTGATAGAGAGTGATAGAGAGTGATAGAGAGTGTCAGAGAGTGTCAGAGAGTGATAGAGAGTGTGACAGTGTGTCAAAGAGTGATTGAGAGTGATTGAGTGTGTCAGAGAGTGTCAGAGAGTGATAGAGAGTGTCAGAGAGAGATAGACAGTGTCAGAGAGTGATAGAGAGTGTCTGATAGTGTCTGAGAGTGACAGAGAGTGAAAGAGAGTGTCTGAGAGTGTCAGTGAGTGTCAGAGAGTGATAGAGAGTGTCTGAGAGTGTCAGTGAGTGATTGAGCGTGATAGAGAGCCTCTGAGAGTGTCAGAGAGTGTCAGAGAGTGATAGAGAGTGTCAGAGAGTGGTAGAGAGTGACAGAGAGTGTCTGAGAGTGATAGAGAGTGTCAGAGAGTGATAGAGAATGTCAGAGAGTGATAGAGAGTGACAGAGAGTGTCAGAGTGTGTCAGAGAGTGACAGAGAGTGATAGAGAGCGTCAGAGAGTGTCATAGAGTGATGGAGAGTGTCAGAGAGTGTCAGAGAGTGTCAGAGAGTGATAGAGAGTGATAGAGAGCATCAGAGTGTGTCAGAGAGTTTCAGAGAGTCATAGAGAGTGTCACAGAGTGTCATTGATTAATAGAGAGTGTCAGAGAGTGTCAGAGATTGATAGAGAGTGATAGAGAGTGTCAGAGACTGAAAGAGAGTGATCGAGAGTGTCAGAGTGTGTCAGAGAGTGATAGAGAGTGATAGAGAGTGTCAGAGAGTGATAGAGAGTTACAGAGAGTGTCAGAGAGTGATAGAGAGTGTCAGAGTGTGTCAGAGAGTGTCAGAGAGTGATGGAGAGTGATAGAGAGTGTCACAGAGGGTCATTGAGTGATAGAGAGTGTCAGAGAGTGTCAGAGAGTGATAGAGAGTGTCAGAGAGTGTCAGAGAGTGATAGGGATTGTCAGAGAGTGACAGAGAGAGTCTGAGAATGTCAGAAAGTGATAGAGAGTGTCAGAGAGTGATAGAGAGTGATAGAGAGTCTCTGAGAGTGTCAGAGAGTTTCAGAGAGTGAGAGAGAGATTCTGAGAGTGTCAGAGTGTGTCAGAGAGTGATAGAGAGTCTCTGAGAGTCTCTGAGAGTGTCAGAGAGTGTCAGAGAGCGAAAGAGAGTGTCAGTGAGTGACAGAGAGTGTCAGAGAGTGATAGAGAGTGTCAGAGAGTGTCACAGAGGGTCATTGAGTGATAGACAGTTTCAGAGTGTGACATTGAGTGATCGAGAGTGTCAGAGAGTGTCAGAGTGTGATAGAGAGTGTCAGAGAGTGTCAGAGAGTGTCAGAGAGTGATAGAGAGTGTCAGACAGTGTCAGAGAGTGTCAGAGAGTGTCTGAGAGTGTCTGAGAGTGTCTGAGAGTGATAGAGTGTGATCGAGAGTGTCAGAGAGTGTCAGAGAGTGTCAGAGAGTGTCAGAGAGTGATAGAGAGTGTCAGAGAGAGATAGACAGTGTCAGAGAGTGATAGAGAGTGTCTGATAGTGTCTGAGAGTGACAGAGAGTGAAAGAGAGTGTCTGAGAGTGTCAGTGAGTGTCAGAGAGTGATAGAGAGTGTCTGAGAGTGTCAGTGAGTGATTGAGCGTGATAGAGAGCCTCTGAGAGTGTCAGAGAGTGTCAGAGAGTGATAGAGAGTGTCAGAGAGTGGTAGAGAGTGACAGAGAGTGTCTGAGAGTGATAGAGAGTGTCAGAGAGTGATAGAGAATGTCAGAGAGTGATAGAGAGTGACAGAGAGGGTCTGAGAGTGTCAGAGAGTGTCAGAGTGTGTCAGAGAGTGACAGAGAGTGATAGAGAGCGTCAGAGAGTGTCATAGAGTGATGGAGAGTGTCAGAGAGTGTCAGAGAGTGTCAGAGAGTGATAGAGAGTGATAGAGAGCATCAGAGTGTGTCAGAGAGTTTCAGAGAGTCATAGAGAGTGTCACAGAGGGTCATTGATTAATAGAGAGTGTCAGAGAGTGTCAGAGATTGATAGAGAGTGATAGAGAGTGTCAGAGACTGAAAGAGAGTGATCGAGAGTGTCAGAGTGTGTCAGAGAGTGATAGAGAGTGATAGAGAGTGTCAGAGAGTGATCGAGAGTGTCAGAGTGTGTCAGAGAGTGATAGAGAGTGATAGAGAGTGTCAGAGAGTGTCAGAGAGTGATAGAGAGTGTCTGAGAGTGTCAGAGTGTGTCAGAGAGTGTCAGAGAGTGATGGAGAGTGATAGAGAGTGTCACAGAGGGTCATTGAGTGATAGGGAGTGTCAGAGAGTGACAGAGAGAGTCTGAGAATGTCAGAAAGTGATAGAGAGTGTCAGAGAGTGATAGAGAGTGATAGAGAGTCTCTGAGAGTGTCAGAGAGTTTCAGAGAGTGAGAGAGAGTCTCTGAGAGTCTCTGAGAGTGTCAGAGAGTGTCAGAGAGCGAAAGAGAGTGTCAGTGAGTGACAGAGAGTGTCAGAGAGTGATAGAGAGTGTCAGAGAGTGTCACAGAGGGTCATTGAGTGATAGACAGTTTCAGAGTGTGACATTGAGTGATCGAGAGTGTCAGAGAGTGTCAGAGTGTGATAGAGAGTGTCAGAGAGTGTCAGAGACTGTCAGAGAGTGATAGAGAGTGATAGAGAGTGTCTGAGAGTGTCAGAGAGTGTCAGAGTGTGTCAGAGAGTGATAGAGAGTGATAGAGAGTGTCACAGAGGGTCATTGAGTGATAGAGAGTGTCAGAGAGTGTCAGAGAGTGATAGAGAGTGTCAGAGAGTGTCAGAGAGTGATAGGGAGTGTCAGAGAGTGACAGAGAGAGTCTGAGAATGTCAGAGAGTGATAGAGAGTGTCAGAGATTGATAGAGAGTGATAGAGAGTCTCTGAGAGTGTCAGAGAGTTTCAGAGAGTGAGAGAGAGATTCTGAGAGTGTCAGAGTGTTTCAGAGAGTGATAGAGAGTGATAGAGAGTCTCTGAGAGTGTCAGAGAGTGTCAGAGAGCGAAAGAGAGTGTCGGTGAGTGACAGAGAGTGTCAGAGAGTGATAGAGAGTGTCAGAGAGTGTCACAGAGGGTCATTGAGTGATAGACAGTTTCAGAGTGTGTCATTGAGTGATCGAGAGTGTCAGAGAGTGTCAGAGTGTGATAGAGAGTGTCAGAGAGTGTCAGAGAGTGATAGAGAGTGTTAGAGATTGATAGAGAGTGACAGAGAGTGATAGAGAGTGTCTGAGAGTGTCAGAGAGTGTCAGAGTGTGTCAGAGAGTGATAGAGAGTGTCAGAGTGTGTCAGAGAGTGATAGAGAGTGATTGAGTGTGTCAGAGAGTGATAGTGAGTGTCTGAGAGTGTCTGAGAGTGTCAGAGAGTGATATAGAGTGTCAGAGAGTGATAGTGAGCGTCTGAGAGTGTCTGAGAGTGTCAGAGAGTGATATAGAGTGTCAGAGAGTGATACGGAGTGTGATTGAGAGTGTCTGAGAGTGTCAGAGTATGTCAGAGAGTGTCAGAGTGTGATGGAGAGTGATAGAGAGTGTCATTGAGTGATAGAGAGTGTCAGAGAGTGTCAGAGAGTGTCAGAGAGTGATGGAGAGTGATAGAGAATGTCAGAGTGTGTCAGAGAGTGATAGAGAGTGATTGAGTGTGTCAGAGAGTGATAGAGAGTGATGGAGAGTGATAGAGAGTGTAAGAGAGTGATAGAGAGTGATAGAGAGTGTCAGAGATTGATAGAGAGTGTCAGAGAGTGATAGAGAGTGTCAGAGAGTGATAGAGAGTGTCAGAGAGTGATCGTGAGTGATAGAGAGCTTCAGAGAGTGTCAGAGAGTGATAGAGAGTGATATGGAGTGTCAGAGAGTGTCAGAGAGTGATAGAGAGTGGTAGAGAGTGTCAGGGAGTGTCAGAGAGTGATAGAGAGTGATACAGAGTGTCAGAGAGTGATAGAGAGTGTCAGAGAGTGTCAGATAGCGATAAAGAGTGATAGAGCGTGTCTGAGAGTGTCAGAGAGTGTGAGAGAGTGTCAGAGAGTGATAGAGAGTGATAGATAGCGTCAGAGAGTGTCATCGAGTGTTAGAGAGGGATAGAGAGTGTCACAGAGTGTCATTGAGTAATAGAGAGTGTCAGAAAGTGTCAGAGAGTGATAGAGAGTGTCAGAGAGTGTCAGAGAGTGTCAGAGAGTGATACGGAGTGTGATTGAGAGTGTCTGAGAGTGTCAGAGTGTGTCAGAGAGTGTCAGAGAGTGATGGAGAGTGATAGAGAGCTTCATTGAGTGATAGAGAGATTCAGAGAGTGTCAGAGAGTGTCAGAGAGTGATAGAGAGTGATAGAGAGTGTCAGAGAGTGTCAGAGAGTGATAGAGAGTGTCAGAGAGTGATAGAGAGTGTCAGAGAGTTATCGAGAGTGATAGAGAGCTTCAGAGAGTGTCAGAGAGTGATAGAGAGTGATAGGGAGTGTCAGAGAGTGTCAGAGAGTGCTAGAGAGTGGTAGAGAGTGTCAGGGAGTGTCAGAGAGCGATAGAGAGTGATACAGAGTGTCAGAGAGTGATAGAGAGTGTCAGAGAGTGTCAGAGAGCGATAAAGAGTGATAGAGCGTGTCTGAGAGTGTCTGAGAGTGTCTGAGAGTGATACGGAGTGTGATTGAGAGTGTCTGAGAGTGTCAGAGAGTGACAGAGAGTGTCTGAGTGTGTCAGAGAGTGTCAGAGTCTGTCAGAGAGTGATAGAGAGTGTCAGAGTGTGTCAGAGACTGATAGAGAGTGATTGAGTGTGTCAGAGAGTGATAGTGAGTGTCTGAGAGTGTCTGAGAGTGTCAGAGAGTGATATAGAGTGTCAGAGAGTGATAGTGAGCGTCTGAGAGTGTCTGAGAGTGTCAGAGAGTGATATAGAGTGTCAGAGAGTGTCAGAGAGTGTCAGAGAGTGATACGGAGTGTGATTGAGAGTGTCTGAGAGTGTCAGAGTATGACAGAGAGTGTCAGAGTGTGATGGAGAGTGATAGAGAGTGTCATTGAGTGATAGAGAGTGTCAGAGAGTGTCAGAGAGTGATAGAGAGTGATAGAGAGTGTCAGAGTGTGTCAGAGAGTGATAGAGAGTGATTGAGTGTGTCAGAGAGTGATAGAGAGTGATGGAGAGTGATAGAGAGTGTAAGAGAGTGATAGAGAGTGATAGAGAGTGTCAGAGATTGATAGAGAGTGTCAGAGAGAGATAGAGAGTGATGGAGAGTGTCAGAGAGTGATAGAGAGTGTCAGAGAGTGATAGAGAGTGTCAGAGAGTGATCGTGAGTGATAGAGAGCTTCAGAGAGTGTCAGAGAGTGATAGAGAGGGATATGGAGTGTCAGAGAGTGTCAGAGAGTGATAGAGATTGGTAGAGAGTGTCAGGGAGTGTCAGAGAGTGATAGAGAGTGACACAGAGTGTCAGAGAGTGATACAGAGTGTCAGAGAGTGTCAGATAGCGATAAAGAGTGATAGAGCGTGTCTGAGAGTGTCAGAGAGTGTCAGAGAGTGTCAGAGAGTGATAGAGAGTGATAGATAGCGTCAGAGAGTGTCATCGAGTGATAGAGAGGGATAGAGAGTGTCACAGAGTGTCATTGAGTAATAGAGAGTGTCAGAAAGTGTCAGAGAGTGATAGAGAGTGATAGAGAGTTTCAGAGAGTGTCAGAGAGTGATGGAGAGTGTCAGAGAGTGTCACAGGGTGCCAGAGAGTGATAGAGAGTGATAGAGAGTGTCAGAGTGTGTCAGAGAGTGTCAGAGAGTGATAGAGAGTGATAGATAGCGTCAGAGAGTGTCATCGAGTGATAGAGAGGGATAGAGAGTGTCACAGAGTGTCATTGAGTAATAGAGAGTGTCAGAAAGTGTCAGAGAGTGATAGAGAGTGTGATTGAGAGTGTCTGAGAGTGGTAGAGAGTGTCAGAGAATGTCAGAGAGTGTCAGAGAGTGATAGAGAGTGATAGAGAGTGTCAGAGAGTGTCAGAGAGTGAGAGAGAGTGTCAGAGAGTGATAGAGAGTGTCAGAGAGTGATCGAGAGTGATAGAGAGCTTCAGAGAGTGTCAGAGAGTGATGGAGAGTGATAGGGAGTGTCAGAGAGTGTCAGAGAGTGATAGAGAGTGGTAGAGAGTGTCAGAGAGTGTCAGAGAGCGAAAGAGAGTGTCGGTGAGTGACAGAGAGTGTCAGAGAGTGATAGAGAGTGTCAGAGAGTGTCACAGAGGGTCATTGAGTGATAGACAGTTTCAGAGTGTGTCATTGAGTGATCGAGAGTGTCAGAGAGTGTCAGAGTGTGATAGAGAGTGTCAGAGAGTGTCAGAGAGTGATAGAGAGTGTTAGAGATTGATAGAGAGTGACAGAGAGTGATAGAGAGTGTCTGAGAGTGTCAGAGAGTGTCAGAGTGTGTCAGAGAGTGATAGAGAGTGTCAGAGTGTGTCAGAGAGTGATAGAGAGTGATTGAGTGTGTCAGAGAGTGATAGTGAGTGTCTGAGAGTGTCTGAGAGTGTCAGAGAGTGATATAGAGTGTCAGAGAGTGATAGTGAGCGTCTGAGAGTGTCTGAGAGTGTCAGAGAGTGATATAGAGTGTCAGAGAGTGATACGGAGTGTGATTGAGAGTGTCTGAGAGTGTCAGAGTATGTCAGAGAGTGTCAGAGTGTGATGGAGAGTGATAGAGAGTGTCATTGAGTGATAGAGAGTGTCAGAGAGTGTCAGAGAGTGTCAGAGAGTGATGGAGAGTGATAGAGAATGTCAGAGTGTGTCAGAGAGTGATAGAGAGTGATTGAGTGTGTCAGAGAGTGATAGAGAGTGATGGAGAGTGATAGAGAGTGTAAGAGAGTGATAGAGAGTGATAGAGAGTGTCAGAGATTGATAGAGAGTGTCAGAGAGTGATAGAGAGTGTCAGAGAGTGATAGAGAGTGTCAGAGAGTGATCGTGAGTGATAGAGAGCTTCAGAGAGTGTCAGAGAGTGATAGAGAGTGATATGGAGTGTCAGAGAGTGTCAGAGAGTGATAGAGAGTGGTAGAGAGTGTCAGGGAGTGTCAGAGAGTGATAGAGAGTGATACAGAGTGTCAGAGAGTGATAGAGAGTGTCAGAGAGTGTCAGATAGCGATAAAGAGTGATAGAGCGTGTCTGAGAGTGTCAGAGAGTGTGAGAGAGTGTCAGAGAGTGATAGAGAGTGATAGATAGCGTCAGAGAGTGTCATCGAGTGTTAGAGAGGGATAGAGAGTGTCACAGAGTGTCATTGAGTAATAGAGAGTGTCAGAAAGTGTCAGAGAGTGATAGAGAGTGTCAGAGAGTGTCAGAGAGTGTCAGAGAGTGATACGGAGTGTGATTGAGAGTGTCTGAGAGTGTCAGAGTGTGTCAGAGAGTGTCAGAGAGTGATGGAGAGTGATAGAGAGCTTCATTGAGTGATAGAGAGATTCAGAGAGTGTCAGAGAGTGTCAGAGAGTGATAGAGAGTGATAGAGAGTGTCAGAGAGTGTCAGAGAGTGATAGAGAGTGTCAGAGAGTGATAGAGAGTGTCAGAGAGTGATCGAGAGTGATAGAGAGCTTCAGAGAGTGTCAGAGAGTGATAGAGAGTGATAGGGAGTGTCAGAGAGTGTCAGAGAGTGCTAGAGAGTGGTAGAGAGTGTCAGGGAGTGTCAGAGAGCGATAGAGAGTGATACAGAGTGTCAGAGAGTGATAGAGAGTGTCAGAGAGTGTCAGAGAGCGATAAAGAGTGATAGAGCGTGTCTGAGAGTGTCTGAGAGTGTCTGAGAGTGATACGGAGTGTGATTGAGAGTGTCTGAGAGTGTCAGAGAGTGACAGAGAGTGTCTGAGTGTGTCAGAGAGTGTCAGAGTCTGTCAGAGAGTGATAGAGAGTGTCAGAGTGTGTCAGAGACTGATAGAGAGTGATTGAGTGTGTCAGAGAGTGATAGTGAGTGTCTGAGAGTGTCTGAGAGTGTCAGAGAGTGATATAGAGTGTCAGAGAGTGATAGTGAGCGTCTGAGAGTGTCTGAGAGTGTCAGAGAGTGATATAGAGTGTCAGAGAGTGTCAGAGAGTGTCAGAGAGTGATACGGAGTGTGATTGAGAGTGTCTGAGAGTGTCAGAGTATGACAGAGAGTGTCAGAGTGTGATGGAGAGTGATAGAGAGTGTCATTGAGTGATAGAGAGTGTCAGAGAGTGTCAGAGAGTGATAGAGAGTGATAGAGAGTGTCAGAGTGTGTCAGAGAGTGATAGAGAGTGATTGAGTGTGTCAGAGAGTGATAGAGAGTGATGGAGAGTGATAGAGAGTGTAAGAGAGTGATAGAGAGTGATAGAGAGTGTCAGAGATTGATAGAGAGTGTCAGAGAGAGATAGAGAGTGATGGAGAGTGTCAGAGAGTGATAGAGAGTGTCAGAGAGTGATAGAGAGTGTCAGAGAGTGATCGTGAGTGATAGAGAGCTTCAGAGAGTGTCAGAGAGTGATAGAGAGGGATATGGAGTGTCAGAGAGTGTCAGAGAGTGATAGAGAGTGGTAGAGAGTGTCAGGGAGTGTCAGAGAGTGATAGAGAGTGACACAGAGTGTCAGAGAGTGATACAGAGTGTCAGAGAGTGTCAGATAGCGATAAAGAGTGATAGAGCGTGTCTGAGAGTGTCAGAGAGTGTCAGAGAGTGTCAGAGAGTGATAGAGAGTGATAGATAGCGTCAGAGAGTGTCATCGAGTGATAGAGAGGGATAGAGAGTGTCACAGAGTGTCATTGAGTAATAGAGAGTGTCAGAAAGTGTCAGAGAGTGATAGAGAGTGATAGAGAGTTTCAGAGAGTGTCAGAGAGTGATGGAGAGTGTCAGAGAGTGTCACAGGGTGCCAGAGAGTGATAGAGAGTGATAGAGAGTGTCAGAGTGTGTCAGAGAGTGTCAGAGAGTGATAGAGAGTGATAGATAGCGTCAGAGAGTGTCATCGAGTGATAGAGAGGGATAGAGAGTGTCACAGAGTGTCATTGAGTAATAGAGAGTGTCAGAAAGTGTCAGAGAGTGATAGAGAGTGTGATTGAGAGTGTCTGAGAGTGGTAGAGAGTGTCAGAGAATGTCAGAGAGTGTCAGAGAGTGATAGAGAGTGATAGAGAGTGTCAGAGAGTGTCAGAGAGTGAGAGAGAGTGTCAGAGAGTGATAGAGAGTGTCAGAGAGTGATCGAGAGTGATAGAGAGCTTCAGAGAGTGTCAGAGAGTGATGGAGAGTGATAGGGAGTGTCAGAGAGTGTCAGAGAGTGATAGAGAGTGGTAGAGAGTGTCAGGGAGTGTCAGAGAGCGATAGAGAGTGATACAGAGTGTCAGAGAGTGATAGAGAGTTTCAGAGAGTGTCAGAGAGCGATAAAGAGTGATAGAGCGTGTCTGAGAGTGTCAGAGAGTGTCTGAGAGTGATACGGAGTGTGATTGAGAGTGTCTGAGAGTGTCTGAGAGTGTCAGAGAGTGTCAGAGAGTGTCAGAGAGTGATAGAGAGTGATAGAGAGTGTCAGAGAGTGTCAGAGAGTGATAGAGAGTGTGACAGTGTGTCAAAGAGTGATTGAGAGTGATTGAGTGTGTCAGAGAGTGTCAGAGAGTGATAGAGAGTGTCAGAGAGAGATAGACAGTGTCAGAGAGTGATAGAGAGTGTCTGATAGTGTCTGAGAGTGACAGAGAGTGAAAGAGAGTGTCTGAGAGTGTCAGTGAGTGTCAGAGAGTGATAGAGAGTGTCTGAGAGTGTCAGTGAGTGATTGAGCGTGATAGAGAGCCTCTGAGAGTGTCAGAGAGTGTCAGAGAGTGATAGAGAGTGTCAGAGAGTGGTAGAGAGTGACAGAGAGTGTCTGAGAGTGATAGAGAGTGTCAGAGAGTGATAGAGAATGTCAGAGAGTGATAGAGAGTGACAGAGAGGGTCTGAGAGTGTCAGAGAGTGTCAGAGTGTGTCAGAGAGTGACAGAGAGTGATAGAGAGCGTCAGAGAGTGTCATAGAGTGATGGAGAGTGTCAGAGAGTGTCAGAGAGTGTCAGAGAGTGATAGAGAGTGATAGAGAGCATCAGAGTGTGTCAGAGAGTTTCAGAGAGTCATAGAGAGTGTCACAGAGTGTCATTGATTAATAGAGAGTGTCAGAGAGTGTCAGAGATTGATAGAGAGTGATAGAGAGTGTCAGAGACTGAAAGAGAGTGATCGAGAGTGTCAGAGTGTGTCAGAGAGTGATACGGAGTATGATAGAGAGTGTCTGAGAGTGTCAGAGTGTGTCAGAGAGTGTCAGAGAGTGATGGAGAGTGATAGAGAGTGTCAGAGAGTGTCAGAGAGTGATAGAGAGTGTCAGAGAGTGTCAGAGAGTGATAGGGAGTGTCAGAGAGTGACAGAGAGAGTCTGAGAATGTCAGAAAGTGATAGAGAGTGTCAGAGAGTGATAGAGAGTGATAGAGAGTCTCTGAGAGTGTCAGAGAGTTTCAGAGAGTGAGAGAGAGATTCTGAGAGTGTCAGAGTGTGTCAGAGAGTGATAGAGAGTCTCTGAGAGTCTCTGAGAGTGTCAGAGAGTGTCAGAGAGTGATAGAGAGTGTCAGAGAGTGTCACAGAGGGTCATTGAGTGATAGACAGTTTCAGAGTGTGACATTGAGTGATCGAGAGTGTCAGAGAGTGTCAGAGTGTGATAGAGAGTGTCAGAGAGTGTCAGAGAGTGTCAGAGAGTGATAGAGAGTGATAGAGAGTGTAAGAGAGTGATAGAGAGTGTCTGAGAGTGTCAGAGAGTGTCAGAGTGTGTCAGAGAGTGATAGAGAGTGATAGAGAGTGTCACAGAGGGTCATTGAGTGATAGAGAGTGTCAGAGAGTGTCAGAGAGTGATAGAGAGTGTCAGAGAGTGTCAGAGAGTGATAGGGAGTGTCAGAGAGTGACAGAGAGAGTCTGAGAATGTCAGAGAGTGATAGAGAGTGTCAGAGATTGATAGAGAGTGATAGAGAGTCTCTGAGAGTGTCAGAGAGTTTCAGAGAGTGAGAGAGAGATTCTGAGAGTGTCAGAGTGTTTCAGAGAGTGATAGAGAGTGATAGAGAGTCTCTGAGAGTGTCAGAGAGTGTCAGAGAGTGTCAGAGAGTGTCAGAGAGTGATAGAGAGTGATAGAGAGTGTCAGAGAGTGTCAGAGAGTGTCAGAGAGTGATAGAGAGCGATAGAGAGTGTCAGAGAGTGTCAGAGAGTGAGAGAGAGTGTCAGAGAGTGATAGAGAGTGTCAGAGAGTGATCAAGAGTGATAGAGAGCTTCAGAGAGTGTCAGAGAGTGATGGAGAGTGATAGGGAGTGTCAGAGAGTGTCAGAGAGTGATAGAGAGTGGTAGAGAGTGTCAGGGAGTGTCAGAGAGCGATAGAGAGTGATACAGAGTGTCAGAGAGTGATAGAGAGTTTCAGAGAGTGTCAGAGAGCGATAAAGAGTGATAGAGCGTGTCTGAGAGTGTCAGAGAGTGTCTGAGAGTGATACGGAGTGTGATTGAGAGTGTCTGAGAGTGTCTGAGAGTGTCAGAGAGTGTCAGAGAGTGTCAGAGAGTGATAGAGAGTGATAGAGAGTGATAGAGAGTGTCAGAGAGTGTCAGAGAGTGATAGAGAGTGTGACAGTGTGTCAAAGAGTGATTGAGAGTGATTGAGTGTGTCAGAGAGTGTCAGAGAGTGATAGAGAGTGTCAGAGAGAGATAGACAGTGTCAGAGAGTGATAGAGAGTGTCTGATAGTGTCTGAGAGTGACAGAGAGTGAAAGAGAGTGTCTGAGAGTGTCAGTGAGTGTCAGAGAGTGATAGAGAGTGTCTGAGAGTGTCAGTGAGTGATTGAGCGTGATAGAGAGCCTCTGAGAGTGTCAGAGAGTGTCAGAGAGTGATAGAGAGTGTCAGAGAGTGGTAGAGAGTGACAGAGAGTGTCTGAGAGTGATAGAGAGTGTCAGAGAGTGATAGAGAATGTCAGAGAGTGATAGAGAGTGACAGAGAGTGTCAGAGTGTGTCAGAGAGTGACAGAGAGTGATAGAGAGCGTCAGAGAGTGTCATAGAGTGATGGAGAGTGTCAGAGAGTGTCAGAGAGTGTCAGAGAGTGATAGAGAGTGATAGAGAGCATCAGAGTGTGTCAGAGAGTTTCAGAGAGTCATAGAGTGTGTCACAGAGTGTCATTGATTAATAGAGAGTGTCAGAGAGTGTCAGAGATTGATAGAGAGTGATAGAGAGTGTCAGAGACTGAAAGAGAGTGATCGAGAGTGTCAGAGTGTGTCAGAGAGTGATAGAGAGTGATAGAGAGTGTCAGAGAGTGATAGAGAGTTACAGAGAGTGTCAGAGAGTGATAGAGAGTGTCAGAGTGTGTCAGAGAGTGTCAGAGAGTGATGGAGAGTGATAGAGAGTGTCACAGAGGGTCATTGAGTGATAGAGAGTGTCAGAGAGTGTCAGAGAGTGATAGAGAGTGTCAGAGAGTGTCAGAGAGTGATAGGGATTGTCAGAGAGTGACAGAGAGAGTCTGAGAATGTCAGAAAGTGATAGAGAGTGTCAGAGAGTGATAGAGAGTGATAGAGAGTCTCTGAGAGTGTCAGAGAGTTTCAGAGAGTGAGAGAGAGATTCTGAGAGTGTCAGAGTGTGTCAGAGAGTGATAGAGAGTCTCTGAGAGTCTCTGAGAGTGTCAGAGAGTGTCAGAGAGCGAAAGAGAGTGTCAGTGAGTGACAGAGAGTGTCAGAGAGTGATAGAGAGTGTCAGAGAGTGTCACAGAGGGTCATTGAGTGATAGACAGTTTCAGAGTGTGACATTGAGTGATCGAGAGTGTCAGAGAGTGTCAGAGTGTGATAGAGAGTGTCAGAGAGTGTCAGAGAGTGTCAGAGAGTGATAGAGAGTGATAGAGAGTGATAGAGAGTGTCTGAGAGTGTCAGAGTGTGTCAGAGAGTGATAGAGAGTGATAGAGAGTGTCACAGAGGGTCATTGAGTGATAGAGAGTGTCAGAGAGTGATAGAGAGTGTCAGAGAGTGTCAGAGAGTGATAGGGAGTGTCAGAGAGTGACAGAGAGAGTCTGAGAATGTCAGAGAGTGATAGAGAGTGTCAGAGATTGATAGAGAGTGATAGAGAGTCTCTGAGAGTGTCAGAGAGTTTCAGAGAGTGAGAGAGAGATTCTGAGAGTGTCAGAGTGTTTCAGAGAGTGATAGAGAGTGATAGAGAGTCTCTGAGAGTGTCAGAGAGTGTCAGAGAGCGAAAGAGAGTGTCGGTGAGTGACAGAGAGTGTCAGAGGGTGATAGAGAGTGTCAGAGAGTGTCACAGAGGGTCATTGAGTGATAGACAGTTTCAGAGTGTGTCATTGAGTGATCGAGAGTGTCAGAGAGTGTCAGAGTGTGATAGAGAGTGTCAGAGAGTGTCAGAGAGTGATAGAGAGTGTTAGAGATTGATAGAGAGTGACAGAGAGTGATAGAGAGTGTCTGAGAGTGTCAGAGAGTGTCAGAGTGTGTCAGAGAGTGATAGAGAGTGTCAGAGTGTGTCAGAGAGTGATAGAGAGTGATTGAGTGTGTCAGAGAGTGATAGTGAGTGTCTGAGAGTGTCTGAGAGTGTCAGAGAGTGATATAGAGTGTCAGAGAGTGATAGTGAGCGTCTGAGAGTGTCTGAGAGTGTCAGAGAGTGATATAGAGTGTCAGAGAGTGATACGGAGTGTGATTGAGAGTGTCTGAGAGTGTCAGAGTATGTCAGAGAGTGTCAGAGTGTGATGGAGAGTGATAGAGAGTGTCATTGAGTGATAGAGAGTGTCAGAGAGTGTCAGAGAGTGTCAGAGAGTGATAGAGAGTGATAGAGAATGTCAGAGTGTGTCAGAGAGTGATAGAGAGTGATTGAGTGTGTCAGAGAGTGATAGAGAGTGATGGAGAGTGATAGAGAGTGTAAGAGAGTGATAGAGAGTGATAGAGAGTGTCAGAGATTGATAGAGAGTGTCAGAGAGAGATAGAGAGTGATGGAGAGTGTCAGAGAGTGATAGAGAGTGTCAGAGAGTGATAGAGAGTGTCAGAGAGTGATCGTGAGTGATAGAGAGCTTCAGAGAGTGTCAGAGAGTGATAGAGAGTGATATGGAGTGTCAGAGAGTGTCAGAGAGTGATAGAGAGTGGTAGAGAGTGTCAGGGAGTGTCAGAGAGTGATAGAGAGTGATACAGAGTGTCAGAGAGTGATAGAGAGTGTCAGAGAGTGTCAGATAGCGATAAAGAGTGATAGAGCGTGTCTGAGAGTGTCAGAGAGTGTGAGAGAGTGTCAGAGAGTGATAGAGAGTGATAGATAGCGTCAGAGAGTGTCATCGAGTGTTAGAGAGGGATAGAGAGTGTCACAGAGTGTCATTGAGTAATAGAGAGTGTCAGAAAGTGTCAGAGAGTGATAGAGAGTGTCAGAGAGTGTCAGAGAGTGTCAGAGAGTGATACGGAGTGTGATTGAGAGTGTCTGAGAGTGTCAGAGTGTGTCAGAGAGTGTCAGAGAGTGATGGAGAGTGATAGAGAGCTTCATTGAGTGATAGAGAGATTCAGAGAGTGTCAGAGAGTGTCAGAGAGTGATAGAGAGTGATAGAGAGTGTCAGAGAGTGTCAGAGAGTGATAGAGAGTGTCAGAGAGTGATAGAGAGTGTCAGAGAGTGAGAGAGAGTGTCAGAGAGTGATAGAGAGTGTCAGAGAGTGATCGAGAGTGATAGAGAGCTTCAGAGAGTGTCAGAGAGTGATGGAGAGTGATAGGGAGTGTCAGAGAGTGTCAGAGAGTGATAGAGAGTGGTAGAGAGTGTCAGGGAGTGTCAGAGAGCGATAGAGAGTGATACAGAGTGTCAGAGAGTGATAGAGAGTTTCAGAGAGTGTCAGAGAGCGATAAAGAGTGATAGAGCGTGTCTGAGAGTGTCAGAGAGTGTCTGAGAGTGATACGGAGTGTGATTGAGAGTGTCTGAGAGTGTCTGAGAGTGTCTGAGAGTGTCAGAGAGTGTCAGAGAGTGATAGAGAGTGATAGAGAGTGTCAGAGAGTGTCAGAGAGTGATAGAGAGTGTGACAGTGTGTCAAAGAGTGATTGAGAGTGATTGAGTGTGTCAGAGAGTGTCAGAGAGTGATAGAGAGTGTCAGAGAGAGATAGACAGTGTCAGAGAGTGATAGAGAGTGTCTGATAGTGTCTGAGAGTGACAGAGAGTGAAAGAGAGTGTCTGAGAGTGTCAGTGAGTGTCAGAGAGTGATAGAGAGTGTCTGAGAGTGTCAGTGAGTGATTGAGCGTGATAGAGAGCCTCTGAGAGTGTCAGAGAGTGTCAGAGAGTGATAGAGAGTGTCAGAGAGTGGTAGAGAGTGACAGAGAGTGTCTGAGAGTGATAGAGAGTGTCAGAGAGTGATAGAGAATGTCAGAGAGTGATAGAGAGTGACAGAGAGGGTCTGAGAGTGTCAGAGAGTGTCAGAGTGTGTCAGAGAGTGACAGAGAGTGATAGAGAGCGTCAGAGAGTGTCATAGAGTGATGGAGAGTGTCAGAGAGTGTCAGAGAGTGTCAGAGAGTGATAGAGAGTGATAGAGAGCATCAGAGTGTGTCAGAGAGTTTCAGAGAGTCATAGAGAGTGTCACAGAGTGTCATTGATTAATAGAGAGTGTCAGAGAGTGTCAGAGATTGATAGAGAGTGATAGAGAGTGTCAGAGACTGAAAGAGAGTGATCGAGAGTGTCAGAGTGTGTCAGAGAGTGATACGGAGTATGATAGAGAGTGTCTGAGAGTGTCAGAGTGTGTCAGAGAGTGTCAGAGAGTGATGGAGAGTGATAGAGAGTGTCAGAGTGTGTCAGAGAGTGATAGAGAGTGTCAGAGTGTGTCAGAGAGTGATAGAGAGTGATTGAGTGTGTCAGAGAGTGATAGTGAGTGTCTGAGAGTGTCTGAGAGTGTCAGAGAGTGATATAGAGTGTCAGAGAGTGATAGTGAGCGTCTGAGAGTGTCTGAGAGTGTCAGAGAGTGATATAGAGTGTCAGAGAGTGATACGGAGTGTGATTGAGAGTGTCTGAGAGTGTCAGAGTATGTCAGAGAGTGTCAGAGTGTGATGGAGAGTGATAGAGAGTGTCATTGAGTGATAGAGAGTGTCAGAGAGTGTCAGAGAGTGTCAGAGAGTGATAGAGAGTGATAGAGAATGTCAGAGTGTGTCAGAGAGTGATAGAGAGTGATTGAGTGTGTCAGAGAGTGATAGAGAGTGATGGAGAGTGATAGAGAGTGTAAGAGAGTGATAGAGAGTGATAGAGAGTGTCAGAGATTGATAGAGAGTGTCAGAGAGAGATAGAGAGTGATGGAGAGTGTCAGAGAGTGATAGAGAGTGTCAGAGAGTGATAGAGAGTGTCAGAGAGTGATCGTGAGTGATAGAGAGCTTCAGAGAGTGTCAGAGAGTGATAGAGAGTGATATGGAGTGTCAGAGAGTGTCAGAGAGTGATAGAGAGTGGTAGAGAGTGTCAGGGAGTGTCAGAGAGTGATAGAGAGTGATACAGAGTGTCAGAGAGTGATAGAGAGTGTCAGAGAGTGTCAGATAGCGATAAAGAGTGATAGAGCGTGTCTGAGAGTGTCAGAGAGTGTGAGAGAGTGTCAGAGAGTGATAGAGAGTGATAGATAGCGTCAGAGAGTGTCATCGAGTGTTAGAGAGGGATAGAGAGTGTCACAGAGTGTCATTGAGTAATAGAGAGTGTCAGAAAGTGTCAGAGAGTGATAGAGAGTGTCAGAGAGTGTCAGAGAGTGTCAGAGAGTGATACGGAGTGTGATTGAGAGTGTCTGAGAGTGTCAGAGTGTGTCAGAGAGTGTCAGAGAGTGATGGAGAGTGATAGAGAGCTTCATTGAGTGATAGAGAGATTCAGAGAGTGTCAGAGAGTGTCAGAGAGTGATAGAGAGTGATAGAGAGTGTCAGAGAGTGTCAGAGAGTGATAGAGAGTGTCAGAGAGTGATAGAGAGTGTCAGAGAGTGATCGAGAGTGATAGAGAGCTTCAGAGAGTGTCAGAGAGTGATAGAGAGTGATAGGGAGTGTCAGAGAGTGTCAGAGAGTGCTAGAGAGTGGTAGAGAGTGTCAGGGAGTGTCAGAGAGCGATAGAGAGTGATACAGAGTGTCAGAGAGTGATAGAGAGTGTCAGAGAGTGTCAGAGAGCGATAAAGAGTGATAGAGCGTGTCTGAGAGTGTCTGAGAGTGTCTGAGAGTGATACGGAGTGTGATTGAGAGTGTCTGAGAGTGTCAGAGAGTGACAGAGAGTGTCTGAGTGTGTCAGAGAGTGTCAGAGTCTGTCAGAGAGTGATAGAGAGTGTCAGAGTGTGTCAGAGACTGATAGAGAGTGATTGAGTGTGTCAGAGAGTGATAGTGAGTGTCTGAGAGTGTCTGAGAGTGTCAGAGAGTGATATAGAGTGTCAGAGAGTGATAGTGAGCGTCTGAGAGTGTCTGAGAGTGTCAGAGAGTGATATAGAGTATCAGAGAGTGTCAGAGAGTGTCAGAGAGTGATACGGAGTGTGATTGAGAGTGTCTGAGAGTGTCAGAGTATGTCAGAGAGTGTCAGAGTGTGATGGAGAGTGATAGAGAGTGTCATTGAGTGATAGAGAGTGTCAGAGAGTGTCAGAGAGTGTCAGAGAGTGATAGAGAGTGATAGAGAGTGTCAGAGTGTGTCAGAGAGTGATAGAGAGTGATTGAGTGTGTCAGAGAGTGATAGAGAGTGATGGAGAGTGATAGAGAGTGTAAGAGAGTGATAGAGAGTGATAGAGAGTGTCAGAGATTGATAGAGAGTGTCAGAGAGAGATAGAGAGTGATGGAGAGTGTCAGAGAGTGATAGAGAGTGTCAGAGAGTGATAGAGAGTGTCAGAGAGTGATCGTGAGTGATAGAGAGCTTCAGAGAGTGTCAGAGAGTGATAGAGAGTGATATGGAGTGTCAGAGAGTGTCAGAGAGTGATAGAGAGTGGTAGAGAGTGTCAGGGAGTGTCAGAGAGTGATAGAGAGTGACACAGAGTGTCAGAGAGTGATACAGAGTGTCAGAGAGTGTCAGATAGCGATAAAGAGTGATAGAGCGTGTCTGAGAGTGTCAGAGAGTGTCAGAGAGTGTCAGAGAGTGATAGAGAGTGATAGATAGCGTCAGAGAGTGTCATCGAGTGATAGAGAGGGATAGAGAGTGTCACAGAGTGTCATTGAGTAATAGAGAGTGTCAGAAAGTGTCAGAGAGTGATAGAGAGTGTCAGAGAGTGTCAGAGAGTGTCAGAGAGTGATACGGAGTGTGATTGAGAGTGTCTGAGAGTGTCAGAGTGTGTCAGAGAGTGTCAGAGAGTGATGGAGAGTGATAGAGAGCTTCATTGAGTGATAGAGAGATTCAGAGAGTGTCAGAGAGTGTCAGAGAGTGATCGAGAGTGATAGAGAGTGTCAGAGAGTGTCAGAGAGTGATAGAGAGTGTCAGAGAGTGATAGAGAGTGTCAGAGAGTGATCGAGAGTGATAGAGAGCTTCAGAGAGTGTCAGAGAGTGATAGAGAGTGATAGGGAGTGTCAGAGAGTGTCAGAGAGTGCTAGAGAGTGGTAGAGAGTGTCAGGGAGTGTCAGAGAGCGATAGAGAGTGATACAGAGTGTCAGAGAGTGATAGAGAGTGTCAGAGAGTGTCAGAGAGCGATAAAGAGTGATAGAGCGTGTCTG
Source organism: Heterodontus francisci (assembly GCF_036365525.1). Taxonomy (NCBI): domain Eukaryota; kingdom Metazoa; phylum Chordata; class Chondrichthyes; order Heterodontiformes; family Heterodontidae; genus Heterodontus; species Heterodontus francisci. Next base: position 290,851 of record NW_027142143.1, on the reverse strand, counting down.
AGAGTGTCTGAGAGTGTCTGAGAGTGATACGGAGTGTAATTGAGAGTGTCTGAGAGTGTCAGAGAGTGTCAGAGTGTGTCAGAGAGTGATAGAGAGTGACAGAGAGTGTCAGAGAGTGTCAGAGAGTGATAGAGAGTGTCAGAGTGTGTCAGAGAGAGATTGAGAGTGATTGAGTGTGTCAGAGAGTGTCAGAGAGTGTCAGAGAGTGATTGAGAGTGTCAGAGAGAGATGGACAGTGTCAGAGAGTGATAGAGAGTGTCTGATTGTGTCTGAGAGTGTCTGAGAGTGACAGAGAGTGAAAGAGTGTGTCTGAGAGTGTCAGTGAGTGTCAGAGAGTGATAGAGAGTGTCTGAGAGTGTCAGTGAGTGATTGAGAGTGATAGAGAGCCTCTGAGAGTGTCAGAGAGTGTCAGAGAGTGATAGAGAGTGTCAGAGAGTGGTAGAGAGTGACAGAGAGTGTCTGAGAGTGATAGAGAGTGTCAGAGAGTGATAGAGAATGTCAGAGAGTGATAGAGAGTGACAGAGAGGGTCTGAGAGGGTCTGAGAGTGTCAGAGAGTGTCAGAGTGTGTCAGAGAGTGACAGAGAGTGAGAGAGAGTGTCAGAGAGTGTCATAGAGTGATAGAGAGAGTCAGAGTGTGTCAGAGAGTGATAGAGTGTGATTGAATGTGTCAGAGAGTGTCAGAGAGCTATAGACAGTTTCAGAGAGTGATAGAGTGTGTCTGAGATTGTCTGAGAGTGACAGGGAGTGAAAGAGAGTGTCTGAGAGTGTCAGTGAGTGTCAGAGAGTGATAGAGAGTGTCTGAGAGTGTCAGTGAGAGATAGAGAGTGATAGAGAGCCTCTGAGAGTGTCAGAGAGATTCAGAGAGTGATAGAGAGAGTCAGAGAGTGATAGTGAGTGGTAGAGAGTGTCTGAGAGTGTCAGTGAGTGTCAGAGAGTGATAGAGAGTGTCAGAGAGTGTAAGAGAGTGATAGAGATTGTCAGAGAGTGATAGAGAGTGATAGAGAGTGTCAGAGAGTGTCATAGAGTGATGGAGAGTGTCAGAGAGTATCAGAGAGTGATAGAGAGTGATAGGGAGCGTCAGAGTGTGTCAGAGAGTTTCAGAGAGTCATAGAGAGTGTCACAGAGTGTCATTGATTAATAGAGAGTGTCAGAGAGTGTCAGAGAGTGATAGAGAGTGTCAGAGATTGATAGAGAGTGACAGAGAGTGACAGAGAGTGTCTGAGAGTGTCAGAGAGTGTCAGAGTGTGTCAGAGAGTGATAGAGAGTGATAGAGAGTGTCAGAGAGTGTCATAGAGTGATAGAGAGTGTCAGAGTGTTTCAGAGAGTGACAGAGAGTGATTGAGTGTGTCAGAGAGGGATAGAGAGTGTCTGAGAGTGTCTGAGAGTGTCAGAGAGTGATATAGAGTGTCTGAGAGTGTCTGAGAGTGTCAGAGTGTGTCAGAGAGTGTCAGAGAGTGATGGAGAGTGATAGAGAGTGTCATTGAGTGATAGAGAGTGTCAGAGAGTGATAGAGAGTGATGGAGAGTGTCAGAGAGTGTCAGAGAGTGATAGAGAGTGTCAGAGAGTGATAGAGAGTGTCAGAGAGTGATCGAGAGTGATAGAGAGCTTCAGAGAGTGTCAGAGAGTGATAGAGAGTGATAGGGAGTGTCAGAGAGTGATAGAGAGTGGTAGAGAGTGTCAGGGAGTGTCAGAGAGTGAGAGAGAGTGATACAGAGTGTCAGAGAGTGAAAGAGAGTGTCAGAGAGTGTCAGATAGCGATAAAGAGTGATAGAGCCTGTCTGAGAGTGACAGAGAGTGACAGAGAGTGACAGAGAGTGTCTCAGAGTGTCAGTGAGTGTCAGAGAGTGATAGAGAGTGTCTGAGAGTGTCAGAGAGTGATAGAGAGTGATAGAGAGTGCCTGAGAGTGCCTGAGAGTGTCAGAGAGTGTCAGAGAGTGATAGAGAGTGATAGAGAGTGTGAGAGAGTGTCAGAGAGTGTCAGTGAGTGGAAGAGAGTGATAGAGCGTGTCAGAGAGTGTCATAGAGTGATAGAGAGTGACAGAGAGTGTCAGAGTGTGTCAGTGAGTGCCATAGAGTGATAGAGAGTGTCAGAGTGTGTCACAGAAAGTCTGAAAGTGTCAGAGAGTGTCAGAGAGTGTCACAGAGTGATCGAGAGTGTCAGAGAGTGATAGAGAGAGATAGAGAGTGTCACAGAGTGATTAAGAGTGTCAGAGAGTGTTGGAGAGTGATACAGAGTGATAGAGAGTATCTGAGAGTGTCTGTGAGTGTCAGAGAGCGTCAGAGAGCGTCAGAGAGTGTCCGAGAGTGTCAGAGAGCAATAGAGAGTGTCAGAGAGAGATAGACAGTGTCAGAGAGTGATCGAGAGTTTCTGAGAGTGACAGTGAGTGATTGAGAGTGATCGAGAGTGTCTGAGAGTGTCAGTGAGTGTCAGAGAGTGATAGAGAGTGTCTGAGAGTGTCAGTGAGTGATTGAGAGTGATAGAGAGCCTCTGAGAGTGTCAGAGAGTGTCAGAGAGTGATAGAGAGTGTCAGAGAGTGGTAGAGAGTGGTAGAGAGTGACAGAGAGTGACAGAGAGTGTCTGAGAGTGATAGAGAGTGTCAGAGTGTTTCAGAGAGTGATAGAGAGTGATTGAGTGTGTCAGAGAGTGCCAGAGAGCGATAGAGAGTGTCAGAGAGTGATAGAGAGTGTCAGAGAGTGATAGAGAGTGTCTGAGTGTGTCTGAGAGTGACAGAGAGTGAAATAGAGTGTCTGAGAGTAATAGAGAGTGTCAGAGTGTGTCAGAGAGTTTCAGAGAGTGATAGAGAGTGTCACAGAGTGTCATTGATTAATAGAGAGTGTCAGAGAGTGATAGAGAGTGACAGAGAGTGATAGAGAGTGATAGAGAGTGTCAGAGTGTGTCAGAGAGTTTCAGAGAGTGATAGAGAGTGTCACAGAGTGTCATTGATTAATAGAGAGTGTCAGAGAGTGTCAGAGATTGATAGAGAGTGATAGAGAGTGTCAGAGTCTGTCAGAGAGTGAAAGAGAGTGATAGAGAGTGTCAGAGTGTGTCAGAGAGTGATAGAGAGTGATAGAGAGTGTCAGAGAGTGATACGGAGTGTGATAGAGAGTGTCTGAGAGTGTCAGAGTGTGTCAGAGAGTGTCGGAGAGTGATGGAGAGTGATAGAGAGTGTCACAGAGGGTCATTGAGTGATAGAAGGTGTCAGAGAGTGTCAGAGAGTGACAGAGAGTTTCAGAGAGTGTCAGAGAGTGATAGGGCGTGTCAGAGAGTGACAGAGCGAGTCTGAGAATGTCAGAGAGTGAGAGAGAATGTCAGAGAGTGATAGAGAGTCTCTGAGAGTGTCAGAGAGTGTCAGAGAGCGAAAGAGAGTGTCAGTGAGTGACAGAGTGTGTCAGAGAGTGATAGAGATTGTCAGAGAGTGTCAGAGAGTGTCAGAGTGTGTCAGAGAGTGACAGAGAGTGATAGAGAGTGTCAGAGAGTGACATAGAGTGATAGAGAGAGTCAGAGTGTGTCAGAGAGTGATAGAGTGTGATTGAATGTGTCAGAGAGTGTCAGAGAGCTATAGACAGTTTCAAAGAGTGATAGAGTGTGTCTGAGATTGTCTGAGAGTGACAGGGAGTGAAAGAGAGTGTCTGAGAGTGTCTGAGAGTGTCAGTGAGTGTCAGAGAGTGATAGAGAGTGTCTGAGAGTGTCAGTGAGAGATAGAGAGTGATAGAGAGCCTCTGAGAGTGTCAGAGAGATTCAGAGAGTGATAGAGTGAGTCAGAGAGTGATAGTGAGTGGCAGAGAGTGTCTGAGAGTGTCAGTGAGTGTCAGAGAGTGATAGAGAGTGTCAGAGAGTGTAAGAGAGTGATAGAGATTGTCAGAGAGTGATAGAGAGTGATAGAGAGTGTCAGAGAGTGTCATAGAGTGATGGAGAGGGTCAGAGAGTGTCAGAGAGTGTCAGAGAGTGATAGAGAGTGATAGAGAGCGTCAGAGTGTGTCAGAGAGTTTCAGAGAGTCATAGAGAGTGTCACAGAGTGTCATTGATTAATAGAGAGTGTCAGAGAGTGTCAGAGATTGATAGAGAGTGATAGAGAGTGTCAGAGAGTGTCAGAGAGTGATAGAGAGTGTCAGAGAGTGTCAGAGAGTGATAGAGAGTGTCAGAGATTGATAGAGAGTGACAGAGAGTGACAGAGTGTGTCTGAGAGTGTCAGAGAGTGTCAGAGTGTGTCAGAGAGTGATAGAGAGTGATATAGAGTGTCAGAGAGTGTCATAGAGTGATAGAGAGTGTCAGAGTGTTTCAGAGAGTGATAGAGAGTGATTGAGTGTGACAGAGAGGGATAGAGAGTGTCAGAGAGTGATAGAGCGTGTCAGAGAGTGATAGTGAGTGTCTGAGAGTGTCAGAGAGTGTCAGAGAGTGATATAGAGTGTCTGAGAGTGTCAGAGTGTGTCAGAGAGTGTCAGAGAGTGATGGAGAGTGATAGAGAGTGTCATTGAGTGATAGAGAGTGTCATTGAGTGATAGAGAGTGTCAGAGAGTGTCAGAGAGTGTCAGAGAGTGATAGAGAGTGATGGAGAGTTTCAGAGAGTGATCGAGAGTGATAGAGAGCTTCAGAGAGTGTCAGAGAGTGATAGAGAGTGATAGGGAGTGTCAGAGAGTGTCAGAGAGTGACAGAGTGTGTCTGAGAGTGTCAGAGAGTGTCAGAGTGTGTCAGAGAGTGATAGAGAGTGATATAGAGTGTCAGAGAGTGTCATAGAGTGATAGAGAGTGTCAGAGTGTTTCAGAGAGTGATAGAGAGTGATTGAGTGTGACAGAGAGGGATAGAGAGTGTCAGAGAGTGATAGAGCGTGTCAGAGAGTGATAGTGAGTGTCTGAGAGTGTCAGAGAGTGTCAGAGAGTGATATAGAGTGTCTGAGAGTGTCAGAGTGTGTCAGAGAGTGTCAGAGAGTGATGGAGAGTGATAGAGAGTGTCATTGAGTGATAGAGAGTGTCATTGAGTGATAGAGAGTGTCAGAGAGTGTCAGAGAGTGTCAGAGAGTGATAGAGAGTGATGGAGAGTTTCAGAGAGTGATAGAGAGTGTCAGAGAGTGATCGAGAGTGATAGAGAGCTTCAGAGAGTGTCAGAGAGTGATAGAGAGTGATAGGGAGTGTCAGAGAGTGTCAGAGAGTGATAGAGAGTGGTAGAGAGTGTCAGGGAGTGTCAGAGTGTGATAGAGAGTGATACAGAGTGTCAGAGAGTGATAGAGAGTGTCAGAGAGTGTCAGATAGCGATAAGGAGTGATAGAGAGTGTCAGAGAGTGTCAGAGAGTGATGGAGAGTGTCAGAGAGTGATACCGAGTGTCTGAGCGTGTCTGAGAGTGACAGAGAGTGACAGAGAGTGACAGAGAGTGTCTCAGAGTGTCAGTGAGTGTCAGAGAGTGACAGAGAGTGACAGAGAGTGACAGAGAGTGTCTCAGAGTGTCAGTGAGTGTCAGAGAGTGATAGAGAGTGTCTGAGAGTGTCTGAGAGTGACAGAGAGTGATAGAGAGTGCCTGAGAGTGTCAGAGAGTGTCAGAGAGTGATAGAGAGTGATAGAGAGTGTGAGAGAGTGTCAGAGATTGTCAGTGAGTGGAAGAGAGTGATAGAGCGTGTCAGAGAGTGTCATAGAGTGATAGAGAGTGACAGAGAGTGTCAGAGTGTGTCAGTGAGTGCCATAGAGTGATAGAGAGTGTCAGAGTGTGTCACAGAAAGTCTGAGAGTGTCAGAGAGTGTCAGAGAGTGTCACAGAGTGATCGAGAGTGTCAGAGAGTGATAGAGAGAGATAGAGAGTGTCACAGAGTGATTAAGAGTGTCAGAGAGTGTTGGAGAGTGATACAGAGTGATAGAGAGTATCTGAGAGTGTCTGTGAGTGTCAGAGAGCGTCAGAGAGCGTCAGAGAGTGTCAGAGAGTGTCAGAGAGCGATAGAGAGTGTCAGAGAGAGATAGACAGTGTCAGAGAGTGATCGAGAGTGTCTGAGAGTGACAGAGAGTGAAAGAGAGTGTCTGAGAGTGTCAGTGAGTGTCAGAGAGTGATAGAGAGTGTCTGAGAGTGTCAGTGAGTGATTGAGAGTGATCGAGAGCCTCTGAGAGTGTCAGAGAGTGTCAGAGAGTGATAGAGAGTGTCAGAGAGTGGTAGAGAGTGGTAGAGAGTGACAGAGAGTGTCTGAGAGTGATAGAGAGTGTCAGAGTGTTTCAGAGAGTGATAGAGAGTGATTGAGTGTGTCAGAGAGTGCCAGAGAGCGATAGAGAGTGTCAGAGAGTGATAGAGAGTGTCAGAGAGTGATAGAGAGTGTCTGAGTGTGTCTGAGAGTGACAGAGAGTGAAATAGAGTGTCTGAGAGTGATAGAGAGTGATAGAGAGTGTCAGAGAGTGATCGAGAGTGATAGAGAGCTTCAGAGAGTGTCAGAGAGTGATAGAGAGTGATAGGGAGTGTCAGAGAGTGTCAGAGAGTGATAGAGAGTGGTAGAGAGTGTCAGGGAGTGTCAGAGTGTGATAGAGAGTGATACAGAGTGTCAGAGAGTGATAGAGAGTGTCAGAGAGTGTCAGATAGCGATAAGGAGTGATAGAGAGTGTCAGAGAGTGTCAGAGAGTGATGGAGAGTGTCAGAGAGTGATACCGAGTGTCTGAGCGTGTCTGAGAGTGACAGAGAGTGACAGAGAGTGACAGAGAGTGTCTCAGAGTGTCAGTGAGTGTCAGAGAGTGACAGAGAGTGACAGAGAGTGACAGAGAGTGTCTCAGAGTGTCAGTGAGTGTCAGAGAGTGATAGAGAGTGTCTGAGAGTGTCTGAGAGTGACAGAGAGTGATAGAGAGTGCCTGAGAGTGTCAGAGAGTGTCAGAGAGTGATAGAGAGTGATAGAGAGTGTGAGAGAGTGTCAGAGAGTGTCAGTGAGTGGAAGAGAGTGATAGAGCGTGTCAGAGAGTGTCATAGAGTGATAGAGAGTGACAGAGAGTGTCAGAGTGTGTCAGTGAGTGCCATAGAGTGATAGAGAGTGTCAGAGTGTGTCACAGAATGTCTGAGAGTGTCAGAGAGTGTCAGAGAGTGTCACAGAGTGATCGAGAGTGTCAGAGAGTGATAGAGAGAGATAGAGAGTGTCACAGAGTGATTAAGAGTGTCAGAGAGTGTTGGAGAGTGATACAGAGTGATAGAGAGTATCTGAGAGTGTCTGTGAGTGTCAGAGAGCGTCAGAGAGCGTCAGAGAGTGTCAGAGAGTGTCAGAGAGCGATAGAGAGTGTCAGAGAGAGATAGACAGTGTCAGAGAGTGATCGAGAGTGTCTGAGAGTGACAGAGAGTGAAAGAGAGTGTCTGAGAGTGTCAGTGAGTGTCAGAGAGTGATAGAGAGTGTCTGAGAGTGTCAGTGAGTGATTGAGAGTGATCGAGAGCCTCTGAGAGTGTCAGAGAGTGTCAGAGAGTGATAGAGAGTGTCAGAGAGTGGTAGAGAGTGGTAGAGAGTGACAGAGAGTGTCTGAGAGTGATAGAGAGTGTCAGAGTGTTTCAGAGAGTGATAGAGAGTGATTGAGTGTGTCAGAGAGTGCCAGAGAGCGATAGAGAGTGTCAGAGAGTGATAGAGAGTGTCAGAGAGTGATAGAGAGTGTCTGAGTGTGTCTGAGAGTGACAGAGAGTGAAATAGAGTGTCTGAGAGTGATAGAGAGTGATAGAGAGTGTCAGAGTGTGTCAGAGAGTTTCAGAGAGTGATAGAGAGTGTCACAGAGTGTCATTGATTAATAGAGAGTGTCAGAGAGTGATAGAGAGTGTCAGAGTGTGTCAGAGAGTGATAGAGAGTGATAGAGAGTGTCAGAGAGTGATAGAGAGTTACAGAGAGGGACAGAGAGTGATAGAGAGTGTCAGAGCGTGTCAGAGAGTGATACGGAGTGTGATAGAGAGTGTCTGAGAGTGTCAGAGTGTGTCAGAGAGTGTCGGAGAGTGATGGAGAGAGATAGAGAGTTTCACAGAGGGTCATTGAGTGATAGAGAGTGTCAGAGAGTGTCAGAGAGTGATAGAGAGTTTCAGAGAGTGTCAGAGAGTGATAGGGCGTGTCAGAGAGTGACAGAGCGAGTCTGAGAATGTCAGATTTTGAGAGAGAATGTCAGAGAGTGATAGAGAGTCTCTGAGAGTGTCAGAGAGTGTCAGAGAGCGAAAGAGAGTGTCAGTGAGTGACAGAGTGTGTCAGAGAGTGATAGAGATTGTCAGAGAGTGTCAGAGAGTGTCAGAGAGTGACAGCGAGTGTCTGAGAGTGTCAGAGAGTGATAGAGAGTGTTAGAGAGTGATATAGAGTGTCAGAGTGTGATAGAGAGTGTCAGAGAGTGTCAGAGAGTGATAGAGAGTGTAAGACAGTGACAGAGAGTGATAGAGAGTGTCAGAGATTGAAAGAGAGTGACAGAGAGTGACAGAGAGTGTCTGAGAGTGTCAGAGAGTGTCTGAGAGTGTCAGAGTGTGTCAGAGTGTGTCAGAGAGTGATAGAGAGTGATAGAGAGTGATAGAGCGTGTCAGAGTGTTTCAGAGAGTGATAGAGAGTGTCAGAGAGTGATAGTGTGTCAGAGAGTGATAGAGAGTGTCTGAGAGTGTCTGAGAGTGACAGAGAGTGAAAGAGAGTTTCAGTGAGTGTCAGAGACTGATAGAGAGTGTCTGAGAGTGTCAGTGAGTGATAGAGAGTGATAGAGACCCTCTGAGAGTGTCAGAGAGTGTCAGAGAGTGATAGAGAGTGTCAGAGAGTATCAGAGAGTGATAGAGAGTGACAGAGAGTGATGGAGAGTGATAGAGAGCCTATGAGAGTGTCAGAGAGTGTCAGAGTGTGTCAGAGGGTGTCAGAGAGTGTCAGAGAGTGATAGAGAGTGATAGTGAGTTTCAGAGAGTGTCAGAGAGTGATGGAGAGTGTCAGAGAGTGTCACAGAGTGTCAGAGAGTGATAGAGAGTGATAGAGAGTGATAGAGTGTGTCAGAGTGTGTCAGAGTGTGTCAGAGGGTGTCAGAGAGTGTCAGAGAGTGATAGAGAGTGATAGAGCGTGTCAGAGTGTTTCAGAGAGTGATAGAGAGTGTCAGAGAGTGATAGTGTGTCAGAGAGTGATAGAGAGGGATAGATAGCGTCAGAGAGTATCATAGAGTGATAGAGAGGGATAGAGAGTGTCACAGAGTGTCATTGAGTAATAGAGAGTGTCAGAAAGTGTCAGAGAGTGATAGAGAGTGTCAGAGAGTGTCAGAGAGTGATACGGAGTGTGATTGAGAGTGTCTGAGAGTGTCAGAGTGTGATAGAGAGTGATAGAGAGCGTCAGAGAGTGTCAGAGAGTGATAGAGAGTGTCAGAGAGTGATAGAGAGTGTCAGAGAGTGATAGAGAGTGTCAGAGAGTGATCGAGAGTGATAGAGAGCTTCAGAGTGTGTCAGAGAGTTATAGAGAGTGATAGAGAGTGATATGGAGTGTCAGAGACTGTCAGAGAGTGATAGAGAGTGTCAGAGAGTGATAGAGAGTGTCAGAGAGTGATCGAGAGTGATAGAGAGCTTCAGAGAGTGATAGAGAGTGATAGGGAGTGTCAGAGAGTGTCAGAGAGTGATAGAGAGTGATACAGAGTGTCAGAGAGTGATAGAGAGTGTCAGAGAGTGTCAGAGAGTGATAGAGAGTGATAGAGAGTGTCAGAGTGTCAGAGAGTGATAGAGAGTGTCAGAGAGTGATAGAGAGTGTCAGAGAGTGATCGAGAGTGATAGAGAGCTTCAGAGAGTGATAGAGAGTGATAGGGAGTGTCAGAGAGTGTCAGAGAGTGATAGAGAGTGGTCGAGAGTGTCAGGGAGTGTCAGAGAGTGATAGAGAGTGATACAGAGTGTCAGAGAGTGATAGAGAGTGTCAGAGAGTGTCAGAGAGCGATAAAGAGTGATAGAGTGTCTCTGAGAGTGTCAGAGAGTATCTGAGAGTGTCTGAGTGTGTCAGAGAGTGTCAGAGATTGTCAGTGAGTGATAGACAGTGATAGAGAGTGTCAGAGTGTGTCAGAGAGTGATAGAGAGTGATAGATAGCGTCAGAGAGTGTCATAGAGTGATAGAGAGGGATATAGAGTGTCACAGAGTGTCATTGAGCAATAGAGAGTGTCAGAAAGTGTCAGAGAGTAATAGAGAGTGTCAGAGAGTGTCAAAGAGTGTCAGCAAGTGATACGGAGTGTGATTGTGAGTGTCTGAGAGTGTCAGAGTGTGTCAGAGAGTGTCAGAGAGTGATGGAGATTGATAGAGAGTTTCATTGAGTGATAGAGGGTGTCAGAGAGTGTCAGAGAGTGATAGAGAGTGATAGAGAGTGTCAGAGAGTGTCAGAGAGTGATAGAGAGTGGCAGAGAGTGATCGAGAGTGTCAGAGAGTGATCGAGAGTGATAGAGAGCTTCAGAGAGTGTCAGAGAGTGATAGAGAGTGATAGAGAGTGATAGGGAGTGTCAGAGAGAGTCAGAGAGTGATAGAGAGTGGTAGAGAGTGTCAGGGAGTGTCAGAGAGTGATAGAGAGTGATACAGAGTGTCAGAGAGTGATAGAGAGTGTCAGAGAGTGTCAGATAGCGATAAAGAGTGATAGAGCGTGTCTGAGAGTGTCAGAAAGTGTCTGAGAGTGTCTGAGTGTGTCAGAGAGTGTCAGAGAGTGTCAGAGAGTGATAGACAGTGATAGAGATTTTCAGAGAGTGTCATTGAGTGATAGAGAGTGTCAGAGAGTGATATAGAGTGATAGAGAGTTTCTGAGAGTGTCAAAGAGTGTCAGAGTGTGTCAGAGAGTGATGAAGAATGTTAGAGCGTTTCAGAGAGTGTCTGAGAGCGTCAGAGAGTGTCAGAGTGTGATAGAGAGTGTCTGAGAGTGATAGAGAGAGTCTGAGAGAGTCTGAGAGCGTCAGAGAGTGTCAGAGAGTGTCTGAGAGCGTCAGAGAGTATCACAGAGTGTCTGAGTGCGTCAGAGAGTGACAGAGAGTGTCAAAGAGCGTTAGAGTGTGATAGAGATTGTCAGATAGTGCCAGAGAGTGATGGAGAGTGTCAGAGAGTGATATAGAGTGTCTGAGCATGTCTGAGAGTGACAGAGAGTGACAGAGAGTGACAGAGAGTGACAGAGAGTGACAGAGAGTGTCTCAGAGTGTCAGTGAGTGTCAGAGAGTGATAGAGAGTGTCTGAGAGTGTCTGAGAGTGGTAGAGAGTGATAGAGAGTGTGAGAGAGTGTCAGTGAGTGTCAGAGAGTGATAGAGAGTGTCTGAGAGTGTTAGAGAGTGATAGAGAGTGTGAGAGAGTGTCAGAGAGTGTCAGAGAGTGATAGAGAGTGATAGAGCGTGTCAGAGAGTGTCATAGAGTGATAGAGAACGTCAGAGAGTGTCAGAGAGTGTCAGAGAGTGATAGAGAGTGACAGAGAGTCTCAGAGTGTGTCAGTGAGTGTCATAGAGTGATAGAGAGTGTCAGAGTGTGTCACAGAAAGTCTGAGAGTGTCAGAGAGTGTCACAGAGTGATCAAGAGTGTCAGAGAGTGATAGAGTGTGTCAGAGAGTGATAGAGAGTGTCAGAGAGTGATAGAGAGAGATAGAGAGTGTCACAGAGTGATTAAGAGTGTCAGTGAGTGTTAGAGAGTGATACAGAGTGATAGAGAGTATCTGAGAGTGTCTGTGAGTGTCAGAGAGCGTCAGAGAGTGTCAGAGAGTGTCAGAGAGCGACAGAGAGTTTCAGAGAGAGATAGACAGTGTCAGAGAGTGATAGAGAGTGTCTGAGAGTGTCAGTGAGTGTCAGAGAGTGATAGAGAGTGTCTGAGAGTGTCAGTGAGTGATTGTGAGTGATAGAGAGCCTCTGAGAGTGTCAGAGAGTGTCAGAGAGTGATAGAGAGTGTCAGAGAGTGGTAGAGAGTGACAGAGAGTGTCTGAGAGTGATAGAGAGTGTCAGAGTGTTTCAGAGAGTGATAGAGAGTGATTGAGTGTGTCAGAGAGCGCCAGAGAGCGATAGAGAGTGTCAGAGAGTGATAGAGAGTGTCAGAGAGTGATAGAGAGTGTCTGAGAGTGTCTGAGAGTGACAGTGAGTGAAAGAGAGTGTCTGAGAGTGTCAGTGAGTGTCAGAGACTGATAAAGAGTGTCTGAGAGTGTCAGTGAGTGATAGAGCGTGATAGAGACCCTCTGAGAGTATCAGAGAGTGTCACAGAGTGATAGAGAGTGTCAGAGAGTGTCAGAGAGTGATAGAGAGTCACAGAGAGTGATAGAGAGTGATAGAGAGCCTATGAGAGTGTCAGAGAGTGTCAGAGTGTGTCAGAGGGTGTCAGAGAGTGATAGAGAGTGATAGAGAGTTTCAGAGAGTGTCAGGGATTGTCACAAAAAGTCAGAGAGTGATAGAGAGTGATAGAGAGTGTCAGAGTGTGTCAGAGAGTGTCAGAGAGTGATAGAGAGTGATAGATAGCGTCAGAGAGTGTCATAGAGTGATAGAGAGGGATAGAGAGTGTCACAGAGTGTCATTGAGTAATAGAGAGTGTCAGAAAGTGTCAGAGAGTGATAGAGAGTGTCAGAGAGTGTCAGACAGTGATACGGAGTGTGATTGAGAGTGTCTGAGAGTGTTGGAGAGTGTCAGAGAGTGTCAGAGAGTGATGGAGAGTGTCAGACCGTGTCAGAGTGTGATAGAGAGTGTCTGAGAGTGTCAGAGAGTGTCAGAGTGTGTCAGAGAGTGATAGAGAATGATAGAGAGTGATAGGGAGTGTCAGAGTGTGTCAGAGAGTGATAGAGAGTGATTGAGTGTGTCAGAGAGTGTCAGAGAGCGATAGAGAGTGTCAGAGAGAGATAGACAGTGTCAGACAGTGATAGAGAGTGTCTGAGAGTGACAGAGAGTGAAAGAGTGTGTCTGAGAGTGTCAGTGAGTGATTGAGAGTGATAGAGAGCCTCTGAGAGTGTCAGAGAGTGTCAGAGAGTGATAGAGAGTGTCAGAGAGTGGTAGAGAGTGACAGAGAGTGTCTGAGAGTGATAGAGAGTGTCAGAGAGTGATAGAGAATGTCAGAGAGTGATAGAGAGTGACAGAGAGGGTCTGAGAGTGTCAGAGAGTGTCAGAGAGTGTCAGAGTGTGTCAGAGAGTGACAGAGAGTGATAGAGAGTGTCAGGGAGTGTCATCGAGTGATAGAGAGAGTCAGAGTGTGTCAGAGAGTGATAGAGTGTGATTGAGTGTGTCAGAGAGTGTCAGAGAGCGATAGACAGTTTCAGAGAGTGATAGAGAGTGTCTGAGATTGTCTGAGAGTGACAGAGAGTGAAATAGAGTGTCTGAGAGTGTCAGTGAGTGTCAGAGAGTGAAATAGAGTGTCTGAGAGTGTCAGTGAGTGTCAGAGAGTGATAGAGAGTGTCTGAGAGTGTCAGTGAGTGACAGAGTGTGATAGAGAGCCTCTGAGAGTGTCAGAGAGGTTCAGAGAGTGATAGAGAGAGTCAGAGAGTGATAGTGAATGGCAGAGAGTGTCTGAGAGTGTCAGTGAGTGTCAGAGAGTGATAGAGAGTGTCAGAGAGTGTCATAGAGAGATGGAGAGTCTCAGAGAGTGTCAGAGAGTGATAGAGAGTGATAGAGAGTGTCAGAGTGTGTCAGAGAGTTTCAAAGAATCATAGAGAGTGTCACAGAGTGCCATTGATTAATAGAGTGTGTCAGAGAGTGTCAGAGATTGATCGAGAGTGATAGAGAGCGTCAGAGAGTGTCAGAGAGTGAAAGAGAGTCATCGAGAGTGTCAGAGTGTGTCAGAGAGTGATCGAGAGTGATAGAGAGTGTCAGAGAGTGATAGAGAGTTACAGGGAGTGTCAGAGAGTGATAGAGAGTTGCAGAGAGTGTCAGAGAGTGATAGAGAGTGTCAGAGAGTGTCAGAGTGTGTCAGAGAGTGTCAGAGAGTGATGGAGAGTGATAGAGAGTGTCACAGAGGGTCATTGAGTGATAGAGAGTGTCAGAGAGTGATAGAGAGTGTCAGAGAGTGTCAGAGAGTGATAGGGAGTGTCAGAGAGTGACAGAGAGTGTCTGAGAATGTCAGAGAATGATAGAGAATGTCAGAGAGTGATATAGAGTGATAGAGAGTCTCTGAGAGTGTCAGAGAGTTTCAGAGAGTGAGAGAGAGAGATTCTGAGAGTCTCTGAGAGTGTCAGAGAGTGTCAGAGAGCGAAAGAGAGTGTCAGTGAGTGACAGAGAGTGTCAGAGAGTGATAGAGAGTATCAGAGAGTGTCAGAGAGTGTCAAAGAATGACAGAGATTGTCTGAGAGTGACAGCGAGTGTCTGAGAGTGTCAGTGAGTGTCAGAGAGTGATAGAGAGTGATAGGGAGTGATAGACAGTTTCAGAGTGTGTCATTGAGTGATAGAGAGTGTTAGAGAGTGTCAGAGAGTGTCAGAGAGCGACAGTGAGTGTCAGAGAGTGATAGAGAGTGTCAGAGAGTGTAAGTGAGTGTAAGAGAGTGATAGAGAGTGTCAGAGAGTGATAGAGAGTGATACAGCGTGTTAGAGAGTGTCAGAGAGTGTCATAGAGAGATGGAGAGTCTCAGAGAGTGTCAGAGAGTGATAGAGAGTGTTAGAGAGTGTCAGAGTGTGTCAGAGAGCTTCAGATAATCATAGAGAGTGTCACAGAGTGTCATTGATTAATAGAGAGTGTCAGAGAGTGTCAGAGATTGATCGAGAGTGATAGAGAGTGATAGAGAGTGTCAGAGAGTGAAAGAGAGTCATAGAGAGTGTCAGAGTGTGTCAGAGAGTGATAGAGAGTGATAGAGAGTGATAGAGAGTGTCAGAGAGTGATAGAGAGTTACAGAGAGTGATAGAGAGTTACAGAGAGTGTCAGAGAGTGATAGAGAGTGATAGAGAGTGATAGAGAGTGTCACAGAGGGTCATTGAGTGATAGAGAGTGTCAGAGTGTGTCAGAGAGTGATAGAGAGTGTCAGAGAGTGTCAGAGAGTGATAGGGAGTGTCAGAGAGTGACAAAGAGAGTCAGAGAATGTCAGAGAGTGATAGAGAGTCTCTGAGAGTGTCAGAGAGTTTCAGAGAGTGAGAGAGAGTTTCTGAGAGTCTCTGAGAGTGTCAGAGAGTGTCAGAGAGTGAAAGAGAGTGTCAGTGAGTGACAGAGAGTGTCAGAGAGTGATAGAGAGTATCAGAGAGTGTCAGAGAGTGTCAGAGAGTGACAGAGAGTGTCTGAGAGTGACAGCGAGTGTCTGAGAGTGTCAGTGAGTGTCAGAGAGTGATAGAGAGTGATAGGGAGTGATAGACAGTTTCAGAGTGTGTCATTGAGTGACAGAGAGTGTCAGAGAGTGTCAGAGAGTGTCAGAGAGCGACAGAGAGTGTCAGAGAGAGATAGACAGAGTTAGAGAGTGATAGAGAGTGTCTGAGAGTGACAGAGAGTGAAAGAGAGTGTCTGAGAGTGTCAGTGAGTGTCAGAGAGTGATAGAGATTGTCTGAGAGTGTCAGTGAGTGATTGCGAGTGATCGAGAGCCTCTGAGAGTGTCAGAGAGTGTCAGAGAGTGTTAGAGAGTGTCAGAGAGTGGTAGAGAGTGACAGAGAGTGTCAGTGAGTGATAGAGCGTGATAGAGACCCTCTGAGAGTGTCAGAGAGTGTCACAGAGTGATTGAGAGTGTCAGAGAGTGTCAGAGAGTGATAGAGAGTGACAGAGAGTGATAGAGAGTGATAGAGAGCCTATGAGAGTGTCAGAGAGTGTCAGAGGGTGTCAGAGAGTGTCAGAGAGTGATAGAGAGTGATAGAGAGTTTCAGAGAGTGTCAGGGATTGTCACAAATTGTCAGAGAGTGATAGAGAGTGATAGAGAGTGTCAGAGTGTGTCAGAGAGTGTCAGAGAGTGATAGAGAGTGATAGATAGCATCAGAGAGTGTCATAGAGTGATAGAGAGGGATAGAGAGTGTCACAGAGTGTCATTGAGTAATAGAGAGTGTCAGAAAGTGTCAGAGAGTGATAGAGAGTGTCAGAGAGTGTCAGAGAGTGTCAGAGAGCGATAGACAGTTTCAGAGAGTGATAGAGAGTGTCTGAGATTGTCTGAGAGTGATAGAGAGTGATAGAGAGCCTCTGAGAGTGTCAGAGAGATTCAGAGAGTGATAGAGAGTGGCAGAGAGTGTCTGAGAGTGTCAGTGAGTGTCAGAGAGTGATAGAGAGTGTCAGAGTGTGTAAGAGAGTGATAGAGAGTGTCAGAGAGTGATAGAGAGTGATAGAGCGTGATAGAGAGTGTCAGAGAGAGTCATAGAGAGATGGAGAGTCTCAGAGAGTGTCAGAGAGTGATAGAGAGTGATAGAGAGTGTCAGAGTGTGTCAGAGAGTTTCAGAAAATCATAGAGAGTGTCACAGAGTGTCATTGATTAATAGAGAGTGTCAGAGAATGTCAGAGAGTGAAAGAGAGTGATAGAGAGTGTCAGAGAGTGTGTCAGAGAGTTACAGAGAGTGTCAGAGAGTGATAGAGAGTGTCAGAGAGTGTCAGAGGGTGTCAGAGAGTGTCAGAGCGTGATGGAGAGTGATAGAGAGTGTCACAGAGGGTCATTGAGTGATAGAGAGTGTCAGAGAGTGTCAGAGAGTGATAGAGAGTGTCAGAGAGTGTCAGAGAGTGATAGGGAGTGTCAGAGAGTGACAGAGAGAGTCTGAGAATGTCAGAGAGTGATAGAGAATGTCAGAGAGTGACAGAGAGTGAGAGAGAGAGATTCTGAGAGTCTCTGAGAGTCTCTGAGAGTGTCAGAGAGTGTCAGAGAGCGAAAGAGAGTGTCAGTGAGTGACAGAGAGTGTCAGAGAGTGTCAGAGAGTGACAGAGAGTATCTGAGAGTGACAGCGAGTGTCTGAGAGTGTCAGTGAGTGTCAGAGAGTGATAGAGAGTGATAGGGAGTGATAGACAGTTTCAGAGTGTGTCATTGAGTGATAGAGAGTGTCAGAGAGTGTCAGAGTGTGATAGAGAGTGTCAGAGAGTGTCAGAGAGTGATAGAGAGTCTAAGAGAGTGATGGAGAGTGATAGAGAGTGTCAGAGATTGATAGAGAGTGACAGAGAGAGACAGAGAGTGTCTGAGAGTGTCAGAGAGTGTCAGAGTGTGTCAGAGGGTGATAGAGAGTGATAGAGAGTGTCAGAGAGTGTCATAGCGTGATAGAGAGTGTCAGAGAGTGTCACAGAGTGTCAGAGAGTGATAGAGAGTGATAGAGAGTGACAGAGAGTGTCAGAGTGTGTCAGAGAGTGTCAGAGAGTGATAGAGAGTGATAGATAGCGTCAGAGAGTGTCATAGAGTGATAGAGAGGGATAGAGAGTGTCACAGAGTGTCATTGAGTAACAGAGAGTGTCAGAAAGTGTCAGAGAGTGATAGAGAGTGTCAGAGAGTGTCAGAGAGTGATACGGAGTGTGATTGAGAGTGTCTGAGAGTGTCAGAGTGTGTCAGAGAGTGTCAGAGAGTGATGGAGAGTGATAGAGTGTCATTGAGTGATAGAGAGTGTCAGAGAGTGTCAGAGAGTGATAGAGAGTGTCAGAGAGTGTCAGAGAGTGATAGAGAGTGTCAGAGAGTGATAGAGAGTGTCAGAGAGTGATCGAGAGTGATGGAGAGCTTCAAAGAGTATCAGAGAGTGATAGAGAGTGATAGAGAGTGATAGGGAGTGTCAGAGAGTGTCAGAGAGTGATAGAGAGTGGTAGAGAGTGTCAGGGAGTGTCAGAGAGTGATAGAGAGTGATACAGAGTGTCAGAGAGTGATAGAGAGTGTCAGAGAATGTCAGAGAGCGATAAAGAGTGATAGAGCGTGTCTGAGAGTGTCAGAGAGTGTCTGAGAGTGTCTGAGTGTGTCAGAGAGTGTCAGAGAGTGTCAGAGAGTGATAGACAGTGATAGAGATTTTCAGAGAGTGTCATTGAGTGATAGAGAGTGTCAGAGAGTGATAGAGAGTGATAGAGAGTTTCTGAGAGTGTCAAAGAGTGTCAGAGTGTGTCAGAGAGTGATAGAGAGTGTCTGAGAGTGATAGAGAGAGGCTGAGAGTGTCTGAGAGCGTCAGAGAGTGTCAGAGATTGTCTGAGAGCGTCAGAGAGTGTCACAGAGTGTCTGAGTGCGTCAGAGAGTGTCTGAGAGCGTCAAAGAGCGTTAGATTGTGACAGAGAGTGTCTGAGAGTGTCAGAGTGTGATAGAGAGTGTCAGATAGTGCCAGAGTGTGTGAGAGTGTCAGAGAGCGACAGAGAGTGTCAGAGAGTGTCAGAGAGTGATGGAGAGTGTCAGAGAGTGATATAGAGTGTCTGAGCGTGTCTGAGAGTGACAGAGAGTGACAGAGAGTGTCTCAGAGTGTCAGTGAGTGTCAGAGAGTGATAGAGAGTGTCTGAGAGTGTCAGAGAGTGTCTGAGAGTGATAGAGAGAGCCTGAGAGTGTCTGAGAGCGTCAGAGAGTGTCAGAGAGTGTCTGAGAGCGTCAGAGAGTGTCACAGAGTGTCTGAGTGCGTCAGAGAGTGTCTGAGAGCGTCAAAGAGCGTTAGAGTGTGACAGAGAGTGTCTGAGAGTGTCAGAGTGTGATAGAGAGTGTCAGATAGTGCCAGAGTGTGTGAGAGTGACAGAGAGCGACAGAGAGTGTCAGAGAGTGTCAGAGAGTGATGGAGATTGTCAGAGAGTGATATAGAGTGTCTGAGCGTGTCTGAGAGTGACAGAGAGTGACAGAGAGTGTCTGAGAGTGTCAGAGAGTGATGGAGAGTGTCAGAGAGTGATATAGAGTGTCTGAGCGTGTCTGAGAGTGACAGAGAGTGACAGAGAGTGTGAGAGAGTGTCAGTGAATGTCAGAGAGTGATAGAGAGTGTCTGAGAGTGTCAGAGAGTGATAGAGAGTGATAGCGAGTGTCAGAGAGTGTCAGATAGTGTCAGAGAGTGATAGAGAGTGATAGAGAGTGATAGAGAGTGTGAGAGAGTGTGAGAGAGTGTCAGAGAGTGTCAGAGAGTGATAGAGAGTGATAGAGCGTGTCAGAGAGTGTCATAGAGTGATAGAGAACGTCAGAGAGTGTCAGAGAGTGTCAGAGAGTGATAGAGAGTGACAGAGAGTGTCAGAGTGTGTCAGTGAGTGTCATAGAGTGATAGAGAGTGTCAGAGTGTGGCACAGAAAGTCTGAGAGTGTCAGAGAGTGTCACAGAGTGATCGAGAGTGTCAGAGAGTGATAGAGTGTGTCAGAGAGTGATAGAGAGTTTCAGAGAGTGAGAGAGAGATTCTGAGAGTCTCTGAGAGTGTCAGAGAGTGTCAGAGAGCGAAAGAGAGTGTCAGTGAGTGACAGAGAGTGTCAGAGAGTGATAGAGAGTATCAGAGAGTGTCAGAGAGTGTCAGAGAGTGACAGAGAGTGTCTGAGAGTGACAGCGAGTGTATGAGAGTGTCAGAGAGTGATAGAGAGCGATAGGGAGTGATAGACAGTTTCAGAGTGTGTCATTGAGTGATAGAGAGTGTCAGAGAGTGATAGAGAGTGATAGAGAGCCTCTGAGAGTGTCAGAGAGTGTCAGAGAGTGATAGAGAGTGTCAGAGAGTGGTAGAGAGAGACAGAGAGTGTCTGTGAGTGATAGAGAGTGTCAGAGTGTTTCAGAGAGTGATAGAGAGTGATTGAGTGTGTCAGAGAGTGCCAGAGAGCGATAGAGAGTGTCAGAGAGTGATAGAGAGTGTCAGAGAGTGATAGAGAGTGTCTGAGTGTCAGTGAGTGATTGAGAGTGATAGAGAGCCTCTGAGAGTGTCAGAGAGTGTCAGAGAGTGATAGAGAGTGTCAGAGAGTGATAGAGAGTGATTGAGTGTGTCAGAGAGTGCCAGAGAGCGATAGAGAGTGTCAGAGAGTGATAGAGAGTGTCAGAGAGTGATAGAGAGTGTTTGAGAGTGTCTGAGAGTGACAGAGCGTGAAAGAGAGTGTCTGAGAGTGTCAGTGAGTGTCAGAGACTGATAGAGAGTGTCAGAGAGTGTCAGAGATTGATCGAGAGTGATAGAGAGTGTCAGAGAGTGTCAGAGAGTGAAAGAGAGTGATAGAGAGTGTCAGAGTGTGTCAGAGAGTGATAGATAGTGATAGAGAGTGTCAGAGAGTGATAGAGAGTTACAGAGAGTGTCAGAGAGTGATAGAGAGTTACAGAGAGTGTCAGAGAGTGATAGAGAGTGTCAGAGAGTGTCAGAGAGTGATGGAGAGTGATAGAGAGTGTCACAGAGGGTCATTGAGTGATAGAGAGTGTCAGAGAGTGTCAGAGAGTGTCAGAGAGTGTCAGAGAGTGTCAGAGAGTGATAGGGAGTGTCAGAGAGTTACAGAGAGAGTCTGAGAATGTCAGAGAGTGATAGAGAATGTCAGAGAGTGATAGAGAGTGATAGAGAGTCTCTGAGAGTGTCAGAGAGTTTCAGAGAGTGAGAGAGAGATTCTGAGAGTCTCTGAGAGTGTCAGAGAGTGTCAGAGAGCGAAATAGAGTGTCTGTGAGTGACAGAGAGTGTCAGAGAGTGATAGAGAGTATCAGAGAGTGTCAGAGAGTGTCAGAGAGTGACAGAGAGTGTCTGAGAGTGACAGCGAGTGTCTGAGAGTGTCAGAGAGTGATAGAGAGTGATAGGGAGTGATAGACAGTTTCAGAGTGTGTCATTGAGTGATAGAGAGTGTCAGAGTGTGTCAGAGTGTGATAGAGAGTGTCAGAGAGTGTCAGAGAGTGTCTGAGAGTGATAGAGAGTGTACGAGAGTGATAGAGAGTGATAGAGAGTGTCAGAGATTGATAGAGAGTGACAGAGAGTGACAGAGAGTGTCTGAGAGTGTCAGAGAGTGTCAGTTTGTGTCAGAGAGTGATAGAGAGTGATAGAGAGTGTCAGAGAGTGTCATAGAATGATAGAGAGTGTCAGAGAGTGTCACAGAGTGTCAGAGAGTGATAGAGAGTGATAGAGAGTGACAGAGAGTGTCAGAGTGTGTCAGAGAGTGTCAGAGAGTTATAGAGAGAGATAGATAGCGTCAGAGAGTGTCATAGAGTGTTAGAGAGGGATAGAGAGTGTCACAGAGTGTCATTGAGTAATAGAGAGTGTCAGAAAGTGTCAGAGAGTGATAGAGAGTGTCAGAGAGTGTCAGAGAGTGATACGGAGTGTGATTGAGAGTGTCTGAGAGTGTCTGAGAGTGTCAGAGTGTGTCAGAGAGTGTCAGAGAGTGATGGAGAGTGATAGAGAGTGTCATTGAGTGATAGAGAGTGTCAGAGATTGATAGAGAGTGTCAGAGAGTGATTGAGAGTGATAGAGAGCTTCAAAGAGTGTCAGAGAGTGATAGAGTGTGATAGAGAGTGTCAGATAGTGCCAGAGTGTGTGAGAGTGACAGAGAGCGACAGAGAGTGTCAGAGAGTGTCAGAGAGTGATGGAGATTGTCAGAGAGTGATATAGAGTGTCTGAGCGTGTCTGAGAGTGACAGAGAGTGACAGAGAGTGTCTGAGAGTGTCAGAGAGTGATGGAGAGTGTCAGAGAGTGATATAGAGTGTCTGAGCGTGTCTGAGAGTGACAGAGAGTGACAGAGAGTGTGAGAGAGTGTCAGTGAATGTCAGAGAGTGATAGAGAGTGTCTGAGAGTGTCAGAGAGTGATAGAGAGTGATAGCGAGTGTCAGAGAGTGTCAGATAGTGTCAGAGAGTGATAGAGAGTGATAGAGAGTGATAGAGAGTGTGAGAGAGTGTGAGAGAGTGTCAGAGAGTGTCAGAGAGTGATAGAGAGTGATAGAGCGTGTCAGAGTGTGTCATAGAGTGATAGAGAACGTCAGAGAGTGTCAGAGAGTGTCAGAGAGTGATAGAGAGTGACAGAGAGTGTCAGAGTGTGTCAGTGAGTGTCATAGAGTGATAGAGAGTGTCAGAGTGTGGCACAGAAAGTCTGAGAGTGTCAGAGAGTGTCACAGAGTGATCGAGAGTGTCAGAGAGTGATAGAGTGTGTCAGAGAGTGATAGAGAGTTTCAGAGAGTGAGAGAGAGATTCTGAGAGTCTCTGAGAGTGTCAGAGAGTGTCAGAGAGCGAAAGAGAGTGTCAGTGAGTGACAGAGAGTGTCAGAGAGTGATAGAGAGTATCAGAGAGTGTCAGAGAGTGTCAGAGAGTGACAGAGAGTGTCTGAGAGTGACAGCGAGTGTATGAGAGTGTCAGAGAGTGATAGAGAGCGATAGGGAGTGATAGACAGTTTCAGAGTGTGTCATTGAGTGATAGAGAGTGTCAGAGAGTGATAGAGAGTGATAGAGAGCCTCTGAGAGTGTCAGAGAGTGTCAGAGAGTGATAGAGAGTGTCAGAGAGTGGTAGAGAGAGACAGAGAGTGTCTGTGAGTGATAGAGAGTGTCAGAGTGTTTCAGAGAGTGATAGAGAGTGATTGAGTGTGTCAGAGAGTGCCAGAGAGCGATAGAGAGTGTCAGAGAGTGATAGAGAGTGTCAGAGAGTGATAGAGAGTGTCTGAGTGTCAGTGAGTGATTGAGAGTGATAGAGAGCCTCTGAGAGTGTCAGAGAGTGTCAGAGAGTGATAGAGAGTGTCAGAGAGTGATAGAGAGTGATTGAGTGTGTCAGAGAGTGCCAGAGAGCGATAGAGAGTGTCAGAGAGTGATAGAGAGTGTCAGAGAGTGATAGAGAGTGTTTGAGAGTGTCTGAGAGTGACAGAGCGTGAAAGAGAGTGTCTGAGAGTGTCAGTGAGTGTCAGAGACTGATAGAGAGTGTCAGAGAGTGTCAGAGATTGATCGAGAGTGATAGAGAGTGTCAGAGAGTGTCAGAGAGTGAAAGAGAGTGATAGAGAGTGTCAGAGTGTGTCAGAGAGTGATAGATAGTGATAGAGAGTGTCAGAGAGTGATAGAGAGTTACAGAGAGTGTCAGAGAGTGATAGAGAGTTACAGAGAGTGTCAGAGAGTGATAGAGAGTGTCAGAGAGTGTCAGAGAGTGATGGAGAGTGATAGAGAGTGTCACAGAGGGTCATTGAGTGATAGAGAGTGTCAGAGAGTGTCAGAGAGTGTCAGAGAGTGTCAGAGAGTGTCAGAGAGTGATAGGGAGTGTCAGAGAGTTACAGAGAGAGTCTGAGAATGTCAGAGAGTGATAGAGAATGTCAGAGAGTGATAGAGAGTGATAGAGAGTCTCTGAGAGTGTCAGAGAGTTTCAGAGAGTGAGAGAGAGATTCTGAGAGTCTCTGAGAGTGTCAGAGAGTGTCAGAGAGCGAAATAGAGTGTCTGTGAGTGACAGAGAGTGTCAGAGAGTGATAGAGAGTATCAGAGAGTGTCAGAGAGTGTCAGAGAGTGACAGAGAGTGTCTGAGAGTGACAGCGAGTGTCTGAGAGTGTCAGAGAGTGATAGAGAGTGATAGGGAGTGATAGACAGTTTCAGAGTGTGTCATTGAGTGATAGAGAGTGTCAGAGTGTGTCAGAGTGTGATAGAGAGTGTCAGAGAGTGTCAGAGAGTGTCAGAGAGTGATAGAGAGTGTACGAGAGTGATAGAGAGTGATAGAGAGTGTCAGAGATTGATAGAGAGTGACAGAGA
Source organism: Heterodontus francisci (assembly GCF_036365525.1). Taxonomy (NCBI): domain Eukaryota; kingdom Metazoa; phylum Chordata; class Chondrichthyes; order Heterodontiformes; family Heterodontidae; genus Heterodontus; species Heterodontus francisci. The sequence goes on along the minus strand of NW_027142143.1, from coordinate 267,504 downwards.
GTGACAGAGAGTGTCTGAGAGTGTCAGAGAGTGTCAGTTTGTGTCAGAGAGTGATAGAGAGTGATAGAGAGTGTCAGAGAGTGTCATAGAATGATAGAGAGTGTCAGAGAGTGTCACAGAGTGTCAGAGAGTGATAGAGAGTGATAGAGAGTGACAGAGAGTGTCAGAGTGTGTCAGAGAGTGTCAGAGAGTTATAGAGAGAGATAGATAGCGTCAGAGAGTGTCATAGAGTGTTAGAGAGGGATAGAGAGTGTCACAGAGTGTCATTGAGTAATAGAGAGTGTCAGAAAGTGTCAGAGAGTGATAGAGAGTGTCAGAGAGTGTCAGAGAGTGATACGGAGTGTGATTGAGAGTGTCTGAGAGTGTCTGAGAGTGTCAGAGTGTGTCAGAGAGTGTCAGAGAGTGATGGAGAGTGATAGAGAGTGTCATTGAGTGATAGAGAGTGTCAGAGATTGATAGAGAGTGTCAGAGAGTGATTGAGAGTGATAGAGAGCTTCAAAGAGTGTCAGAGAGTGATAGAGAGTGATAGAGAGTGATAGGGAGTGTCAGAGAGTGTCAGAGAGTGAAAGAGAGTGGTAGAGCGTGTCAGGGAGTGTCAGAGAGTGATAGAGAGTGATACAGAGTGTCAGAGAGTGATAGAGAGTGTCAGAGAATGTCAGAGAGCAATAAAGATTGATAGAGCGTGTCAGAGAGTGTCAGAGAGTGTCTGAGAGTGTGTGAGTGTTTCAGAGAGTGTCAGAGAGTGTCAGAGAGTGATAGACAGTGATAGAGATTTTCAGAGAGTGTCATTGAGTGATAGAGAGTGTCAGAGAGTGATAGAGAGTGATAGAGAGTTTCTGAGAGTGTCAAAGAGTGTCAGAGTGTGTCAGAGAGTGATGAAGAATGCTAGAGCGTTTCAGAGAGTGTCTGAGAGCGTCAGAGAGTGTCAGAGTGTGATAGAGAGTGTCTGAGAGTGATAGAGAGTGTCAGAGAGTGTCTGAGAGCGTCAGAGAGTGTCAGAGAGTGTCTGAGAGCGTCAGAGAGTGTCACAGAGTGTCTGAGTGCGTCAGAGAGTGTCTGAGAGCGTCAAAGAGCGTTAGAGTGTGACAGAGAGTGTCTGAGAGTGTCAGAGTGTGATAGAGAGTGTCAGATAGTGCCAGAGAGTGTGAGAGTGACAGAGAGTGACAGAGAGTGACAGAGAGTGTCTCAGCGTGTCAGTGAGTGTCAGAGAGTGATAGAGAGTGTCTGAGAGTGTCAGAGAGTGTCTGAGAGTGATAGAGAGAGTCTGAGAGTGTCAGAGAGCATCAGAGAGTGTCAGAGAGTGTCTGAGAGCGTCAGAGAGTGTCACAGAGTGTCTGAGTGCGTCAGAGAGTGTCTGAGAGCGTCAAAGAGCGTTAGAGTGTGACAGAGAGTGTCTGAGAGTGTCAGAGTGCGATAGAGAGTGTCAGATAGTGCCAGAGTGTGTGAGAGTGTCAGAGAGCGACAGAGAGTGTCAGAGAGTGTCAGAGAGTGATCGAGAGTGTCAGAGAGTGATATAGAGTGTCTGAGCGTGTCTGAGAGTGACAGAGAGTGACAGAGAGTGACAGAGAGTGACAGAGAGTGTCTCAGAGTGTCAGTGAGTGTCAGAGAGTGATAGAGAGTGTCTGAGAGTGTCAGAGAGTGATAGAGAGTGATAGAGAGTGATAGAGAGTGTCTGAGAGTGTCAGAGAGTGTCAGAGAGTGATAGAGAGTGATAGAGAGTGTGAGAGAGTGTCAGAGAGTGTCAGAGTGTGTGAGAGTGTCAGAGAGCGACAGAGAGTGTCAGAGAGTGTCAGAGAGTGATCGAGAGTGTCAGAGAGTGATATAGAGTGTCTGAGCGTGTCTGAGAGTGACAGAGAGTGACAGAGAGTGACAGAGAGTGACAGAGAGTGTCTCAGAGTGTCAGTGAGTGTCAGAGAGTGATAGAGAGTGTCTGAGAGTGTCAGAGAGTGATAGAGAGTGATAGAGAGTGATAGAGAGTGTCTGAGAGTGTCAGAGAGTGTCAGAGAGTGATAGAGAGTGATAGAGAGTGTGAGAGAGTGTCAGAGAGTGTCAGAGAGTGATAGAGTGTGATAGAGAGTGACAGAGAGTGTCAGAGTGTGTCAGTGAGTGTCATAGAGTGATAGAGAGTTTCAGAGTGTGTCACAGAAAGTCTGAGAGTGTCAGAGAGTGTCACAGAGTGATCGAGAGTGTCAGAGAGTGATAGAGTGTGTCAGAGAGTGATAGAGAGAGTCAGAGAGTGATAGAGAGAGATAGAGAGTGTCACAGAGTGATTAAGAGTGTCAGAGAGTTTTAGAGAGCGATACAGAGTGATGGAGAGTATCTGAGAGTATCTGTGAGTGTCAGAGAGCGTCAGAGAGTGTCAGAGATCGATAGAGAGTGTCAGAGAGAGATAGACAGTGTCAGAGAGTGATAGAGAGTGTCTGAGAGTGACAGGGAGTGAAAGAGAGCGTCTGAGAGTGTCAGTGAGTGATTGAGAGTGATAGAGAGCCTCTGAGAGTGTCAGAGAGTGATAGAGAGTGTCAGAGAGTGGTAGAGAGTGACAGAGAGTGTCTGAGCGTGATAGAGAGTGTCAGAGTGTTTCAGAGAGTGATAGAGAGTGATTGAGTGTGTCAGAGAGTGCCAGAGAGCGATAGAGAGTGTCAGAGAGTGATAGAGAGTGTCAGAGAGTGATAGAGAGTGTCTGAGAGTGTCAGTGAGTGATTGAGAGTGACAGAGAGCCTCTGAGAGTGTCAGAGAGTGTCAGAGAGTGATAGAGAGTGTCAGAGAGTGATAGAGAGTTTCAGAGAGTGTCAGAGAGTGTCTGTGAGTGTCAGAGAGTGTCAGAGAGTGATAGAGAGTTTCAGAGAGTGTCAGAGAGTGAATGAGAGTGTCAGATAGTGATATAGAGTGTCAGAGAGTGTCAGAGAGTGTCAGATAGTGATAATGAGTGTCAGAGAGTGTCAGAGAGTGTCTGAGAGTGTCAGAGAGTGATAGAGAGTGTCAGAGAGTGATAGAGAGTGTCAGAGAGTGTCAGAGAGTGTCAGAGAGTGTCAGAGAGTGATGGAGAGTGTCAGAGATTGTCAGAAATTGTCAGAGAGTGATAGAGAGTGATAGAGAGTGATAGAGAGTGTCAGAGAGCGTCAGAGAGTAATGGAGAGTGATAGATAGCGTCAGAGAGTGTCATAGAGTGATAGAGAGGGATAGAGAGTGTCACAGAGTGTCATTGAGTAATAGAGAGTGTCAGAAAGTGTCAGAGAGTGATAGAGAGTGTCAGAGAGTGTCAGAGAGTGTCAGAGAGTGATACGGAGTATGATTGAGAGTGTCTGAGACTGTCAGAGAGTGTCAGAGAGTGTCAGAGAGTGATGGAGAGTGTCAGACCGTGTCAGAGAGTGATAGAGAGTGTCTGAGCGTGTCTGAGAGTGACAGAGAGTGACAGAGAGTGACAGAGAGTGTCAGAGAGTGTCTGAGACCGTCAGAGAGTGTCACAGAGTGTCTGAGTGCGTCAGAGAGTGTCTGAGAGCGTCAAAGAGCGTTAGAGTGTGACAGAGAGTGTCTGAGAATGTCAGAGTGTGATAGAGAGTGTCAGATAGTGCCAGAGTGTGTGAGAGTGTCAGAGAGCGACAGAGAGTGTCAGAGAGTGTCAGAGAGTGATGGAGAGTGTCAGAGAGTGATATAGAGTGTCTGAGCATGTCTGAGAGTGACAGAGAGTGACAGAGAGTGACAGAGAGTGACAGAGAGTGACAGAGAGTGTCTCAGCGTGTCAGTGAGTGTCAGAGAGTGATAGAGAGTGTCTGAGAGTGTCAGAGAGTGTCTGAGAGTGATAGAGAGAGTCTGAGAGTGTCAGAGAGCATCAGAGAGTGTCAGAGAGTGTCTGAGAGCGTCAGAGAGTGTCACAGAGTGTCTGAGTGCGTCAGAGAGTGTCTGAGAGCGTCAAAGAGCGTTAGAGTGTGACAGAGAGTGTCTGAGAGTGTCAGAGTGCGATAGAGAGTGTCAGATAGTGCCAGAGTGTGTGAGAGTGTCAGAGAGCGACAGAGAGTGTCAGAGAGTGTCAGAGAGTGATGGAGAGTGTCAGAGAGTGATATAGAGTGTCTGAGCGTGTCTGAGAGTGACAGAGAGTGACAGAGAGTGACAGAGAGTGTCTCAGAGTGTCAGTGAGTGTCAGAGAGTGATAGAGAGTGTCTGAGAGTGTCAGAGAGTGATAGAGAGTGATAGAGAGTGATAGAGAGTGTCAGAGAGTGTCAGAGAGTGATAGAGTGTGATAGAGAGTGACAGAGAGTGTCAGAGTGTGTCAGTGAGTGTCATAGAGTGATAGAGAGTTTCAGAGTGTGTCACAGAAAGTCTGAGAGTGTCAGAGAGTGTCACAGAGTGATCGAGAGTGTCAGAGAGTGATAGAGTGTGTCAGAGAGTGATAGAGAGAGTCAGAGAGTGATAGAGAGATATAGAGAGTGTCACAGAGTGATTAAGAGTGTCAGAGAGTTTTAGAGAGCGATACAGAGTGATGGAGAGTATCTGAGAGTATCTGTGAGTGTCAGAGAGCGTCAGAGAGTGTCAGAGATCGATAGAGAGTGTCAGAGAGAGATAGACAGTGTCAGAGAGTGATAGAGAGTGTCTGAGAGTGACAGGGAGTGAAAGAGAGCGTCTGAGAGTGTCAGTGAGTGATTGAGAGTGATAGAGAGCCTCTGAGAGTGTCAGAGAGTGATAGAGAGTGTCAGAGAGTGGTAGAGAGTGACAGAGAGTGTCTGAGCGTGATAGAGAGTGTCAGAGTGTTTCAGAGAGTGATAGAGAGTGATTGAGTGTGTCAGAGAGTGCCAGAGAGCGATAGAGAGTGTCAGAGAGTGATAGAGAGTGTCAGAGAGTGATAGAGAGTGTCTGAGAGTGTCAGTGAGTGATTGAGAGTGACAGAGAGCCTCTGAGAGTGTCAGAGAGTGTCAGAGAGTGATAGAGAGTGTCAGAGAGTGATAGAGAGTTTCAGAGAGTGTCAGAGAGTGTCTGAGAGTGTCAGAGAGTGTCAGAGAGTGATAGAGAGTTTCAGAGAGTGTCAGAGAGTGAATGAGAGTGTCAGATAGTGATATAGAGTGTCAGAGAGTGTCAGAGAGTGTCAGATAGTGATAATGAGTGTCAGAGAGTGTCAGAGAGTGTCTGAGAGTGTCAGAGAGTGATAGAGAGTGTCAGAGAGTGATAGAGAGTGTCAGAGAGTGTCAGAGAGTGTCAGAGAGTGTCAGAGAGTGATGGAGAGTGTCAGAGATTGTCAGAAATTGTCAGAGAGTGATAGAGAGTGATAGAGAGTGATAGAGAGTGTCAGAGAGCGTCAGAGAGTAATGGAGAGTGATAGATAGCGTCAGAGAGTGTCATAGAGTGATAGAGAGGGATAGAGAGTGTCACAGAGTGTCATTGAGTAATAGAGAGTGTCAGAAAGTGTCAGAGAGTGATAGAGAGTGTCAGAGAGTGTCAGAGAGTGTCAGAGAGTGATACGGAGTGTGATTGAGAGTGTCTGAGACTGTCAGAGAGTGTCAGAGAGTGTCAGAGAGTGATGGAGAGTGTCAGACCGTGTTAGAGAGTGATAGAGAGTGTCTGAGCGTGTCTGAGAGTGACAGAGAGTGACAGAGAGTGACAGAGAGTGTCAGAGAGTGTCTGAGACCGTCAGAGAGTGTCACAGAGTGTCTGAGTGCGTCAGAGAGTGTCTGAGAGCGTCAAAGAGCGTTAGAGTGTGACAGAGAGTGTCTGAGAATGTCAGAGTGTGATAGAGAGTGTCAGATAGTGCCAGAGTGTGTGAGAGTGTCAGAGAGCGACAGAGAGTGTCAGAGAGTGTCAGAGAGTGATGGAGAGTGTCAGAGAGTGATATAGAGTGTCTGAGCATGTCTGAGAGTGACAGAGAGTGACAGAGAGTGACAGAGAGTGACAGAGAGTGTCTCAGCGTGTCAGTGAGTGTCAGAGAGTGATAGAGAGTGTCTGAGAGTGTCAGAGAGTGTCTGAGAGTGATAGAGAGAGTCTGAGAGTGTCAGAGAGCATCAGAGAGTGTCAGAGAGTGTCTGAGAGCGTCAGAGAGTGTCACAGAGTGTCTGAGTGCGTCAGAGAGTGTCTGAGAGCGTCAAAGAGCGTTAGAGTGTGACAGAGAGTGTCTGAGAGTGTCAGAGTGCGATAGAGAGTGTCAGATAGTGCCAGAGTGTGTGAGAGTGTCAGAGAGCGACAGAGAGTGTCAGAGAGTGTCAGAGAGTGATGGAGAGTGTCAGAGAGTGATATAGAGTGTCTGAGCGTGTCTGAGAGTGACAGAGAGTGACAGAGAGTGACAGAGAGTGTCTCAGAGTGTCAGTGAGTGTCAGAGAGTGATAGAGAGTGTCTGAGAGTGTCAGAGAGTGATAGAGAGTGATAGAGAGTGATAGAGAGTGTCAGAGAGTGTCAGAGAGTGATAGAGTGTGATAGAGAGTGACAGAGAGTGTCAGAGTGTGTCAGTGAGTGTCATAGAGTGATAGAGAGTTTCAGAGTGTGTCACAGAAAGTCTGAGAGTGTCAGAGAGTGTCACAGAGTGATCGAGAGTGTCAGAGAGTGATAGAGTGTGTCAGAGAGTGATAGAGAGCCTCTGAGAGTGTCAGAGAGTGATAGAGAGTGTCAGAGAGTGGTAGAGAGTGACAGAGAGTGTCTGAGCGTGATAGAGAGTGTCAGAGTGTTTCAGAGAGTGATAGAGAGTGATTGAGTGTGTCAGAGAGTGCCAGAGAGCGATAGAGAGTGTCAGAGAGTGATAGAGAGTGTCAGAGAGTGATAGAGAGTGTCTGAGAGTGTCAGTGAGTGATTGAGAGTGACAGAGAGCCTCTGAGAGTGTCAGAGAGTGTCAGAGAGTGATAGAGAGTGTCAGAGAGTGATAGAGAGTTTCAGAGAGTGTCAGAGAGTGTCTGAGAGTGTCAGAGAGTGTCAGAGAGTGATAGAGAGTTTCAGAGAGTGTCAGAGAGTGAATGAGAGTGTCAGATAGAGATATAGTGTGTCAGAGAGTGTCAGAGAGTGTCAGATAGTGATAATGAGTGTCAGAGAGTGTCAGAGAGTGTCTGAGAGTGTCAGAGAGTGATAGAGAGTGTCAGAGAGTGATAGAGAGTGTCAGAGAGTGTCAGAGAGTGTCAGAGAGTGATGGAGAGTGTCAGAGATTGTCAGAAATTGTCAGAGAGTGATAGAGAGTGATAGAGAGTGATAGAGAGTGTCAGAGTGTGTCAGAGAGTGTCAGAGAGTAATGGAGAGTGATAGATAGCGTCAGAGAGTGTCATAGAGTGATAGAGAGGGATAGAGAGTGTCACAGAGTGTCATTGAGTAATAGAGAGTGTCAGAAAGTGTCAGAGAGTGATAGAGAGTGTCAGAGAGTGTCAGAGAGTGTCAGAGAGTGATACGGAGTGTGATTGAGAGTGTCTGAGACTGTCAGAGAGTGTCAGAGAGTGTCAGAGAGTGATGGAGAGTATCAGACCGTGTCAGAGAGTGATAGAGAGTGTCAGAGTGTGTCAGAGAGTGATAGAGAGTGATAGAGAGTGATAGAGAGTGATAGAGCGTGTCAGAGAGTGTCAGAGTGTGTCAGAGAGTGATAGAGAGTGATTGAGTGTGTCAGAGAGTGATAGAGAGTGTCAGAGACTGTCAGAGAGTGTCAGAGAGTGATAGAGAGTGATAGAGAGTTTCAGAGAGTGTCAGAGAGTGTCTGAGAGTGTCAGAGAGTGATAGAGAGTTTCAGAGAGTGTCAGGGAGTGTCTGAGAGTGTCAGAGAGTGTTAGAGAGTGTCAGAGAGTGTCAGAGGGTGTCAGAGAGTGTCAGAGAATGTCTGAGAGTGTCAGAGAGTGATAGAGAGTGTAAGAGAGTGTCAGAGAGAGTCAGAGAGTGTCAGAGAGTGTCAGAGAGTTTCAGAGAGTCTCAGATAGTGTCAGAGAGTGTCAGAAAGTGTCTGAGAGTGTCTGAGAGTTTCAGAGAGATTCAGAGAGTGTCCGAGAGATTCAGAAAGTGTCAGATAGTATCAGAGAGTTTCAGAGATCTTCAGGGAGTGTCTGAGAGTGTCTGAGAGTGCCAGAGATTGTCAGAGAGTTTCAGAGAGTGTCAGAGAGTGTCAGAGAGTTTCAGAGAGTCTCAGAGAGTGCCAGAGAGTATTAGAGAGTTTCAGAGAGTGTCAGAGAGTGATAAAGAGCGTCAGAGAGTGATCGAGAGTGACAGAGAGTTTCAGAGAGTTTCAGAGAGTGTCTGAGAGTGTCAGAGAGTGATAGAGAGTGATAGAGAGTTTCAGAGAGTTTCAGAGAGTGTCAGAGAGTGTCTGAGAGTGTCAGAGAGTGTCTGAGAGTGTCTGAGAGTGTCAGAGAGTGATAGAGAGTGATAGAGAGTGTCAGAGAGTGTCAGAGAGTGTCAGAGATTGATAGTGAGTGTCTGAGTGTGATAGAGAGTGATAGAGAGTTTCAGAGAGTGTCAGAGAGTGTCTGAGAGTGTCAGAGAGTGATAGAGAGTGATAGAGAGTGTCAGAGAGTGATAGAGAGTGATAGAGAGTGTCAGAGAGTGTATGAGAGTGATAGAGAGTGATAGAGAGTGTCAGAGAGTGTCAGAGAGTGTCAGAGAGTGTCAGAGAGTGATAGTGAGTGTCTGAGTGTGATAGAGAGTGATAGAGAGTGTCTGAGAGTGTCAGAGAGTGATAGAGAGTGTCAGAGAGTGATAGAGAGTGTCAGAGAGTGATAGAGAGTGATAGAGAGTGTCAGAGAGTGTATGAGAGTGATAGAGAGTGATAGAGAATGATAGAGAGTGATAGAGAGTGTCAGAAGAGTGTCAGAGAGTGTCAGAGAGTGATAGTGAGTGTCTGAGAGTGTCAGAGAGTGTCAGAGAGTGATAGAGAGTGTCAGAGAGTGTCAGAGAGTTGTAGTGAGTGTCAGAGAGTGTCAGAGAGTGTCAGAGAGTGATAGTGAGTGTCTGAGTGTGATAGAGAGTGATAGAGAGTGTCTGAGAGTGTCAGAGAGTGATAGAGAGTGTCAGAGAGTGATAGAGAGTGTCAGAGAGTGATAGAGAGTGATAGAGAGTGTCAGAGAGTGTATGAGAGTGATAGAGAGTGATAGAGAATGATAGAGAGTGATAGAGAGTGTCAGAAGAGTGTCAGAGAGTGTCAGAGAGTGATAGTGAGTGTCTGAGAGTGTCAGAGAGTGTCAGAGAGTGATAGAGAGTGTCAGAGAGTGTCAGAGAGTTGTAGTGAGTGTCAGAGAGTGATAGTGAGTGTCTGAGAGTGATAGAGAGTGATAGAGAGTGTCACAGAGTGTCAGAGAGTGTCAGAGAGTGATAGAGAGTGTCAGAGAGTGATAGAGAGTGGTAGAGAGTTTCAGAGAGTGTCAGAGAGTGTCTGAGACTGTCAGAGAGTGATAGAGAGTAATAGAGAGTGTCAGAGAGTGATAGTGAGTGTCTGAGAGTGTCTGAGAGTGTCAGAGAGTGTCAGAGATTGATAGTGAGTTTCAGAGAGTGTCAGAGAGTGTCAGAGAGTGTCAGAGAGTGATAGTGTGTTTCAGAGAGTGTCAGAGAGTTTCAGAGAGTGATAGAGAGTGATAGAGAGTTTCAGAGAGTGTCAGAGGGTGTCTGAGAGTGTCAGAGAGTGATAGAGAGTGATAGAGAGTGTCAGAGAGTGTCAGAGACTGATAGTGAGTGTCAGAGAGTGTCAGAGACTGTCAGAGAGTGTCAGAGAGTGTCAGAGAGTGTCTGAGAGTGTCTGAGAGTGTCAGAGAGTGATAGAGAGTGATAGAGAGTGATAGAGAGTGTCAGAGAGTATCAGAGAGTGTCAGAGAGTGATAGTGAGTGTCTGAGAGTGGTAGAGAGTGATAGAGAGTGTCAGAGAGTGTCAGAGAGTGATAGTGGGTGTCTGAGAGTGTCAGAGACTGTCAGAGACTGTCAGAGAGTGTCAGAGACTGTCAGAGAGTGTCAGAGAGTGTCTGAGAGTGTCAGAGAGTGATAGAGAGTGATAGAGAGTGTCAGAGAGTTTCAGAGAGTCTCAGAGAGTGATAGAGAGTTTCAGAGAGTGTCAGAGAGTGTCAGTGAGTAATAGAGAGTGTCAGAGAGTGTCAGAGAGTGAAAGAGAGTGTCAGAGAGTGTCAGAGAGTGTCAGAGAGTGATAGAGAGTGATAGAGAGTGATAGAGAGTTTCAGAGAGTGTCAGAGAGTGTCAGAGAGTGTCAGAGAGTGTAAGAGAGTGTCAGAGAGTGTCAGAGAGTGTCAGAGAGTGACAGAGAGTGTCAGAGAGTGATAGAGAGTGATAGAGAGTGTCAGAGTGTTTCAGAGAGTGATAGAGCGTGTCAGAGAGTGGTAGAGAGTGGTAGAGAGTGACAGAGAGTGTCTGAGAGTGATAGAGAGTGTCAGAGTGTGATAGAGAGTGATAGAGAGTGTCAGAGAGTGGTAGAGAGTGGTAGAGAGTGACAGAGAGTGTCTGAGAGTGATAGAGAGTGTCAGAGTGTTTCAGAGAGTGATAGAGAGTGATTGAGTGTGTCAGAGAGTGCCAGAGAGCGATAGAGAGTGTCAGAGAGTGATAGAGAGTGTCAGAGATTGATAGAGAGTGTCTGAGTGTGTCTGAGAGTGACAGAGAGTGAAATAGAGTGTCTGAGAGTGATAGAGAGTGATAGAGAGTGTCAGAGTGTGTCAGAGAGTTTCAGAGAGTGATAGAGAGTGTCACAGAGTGTCATTGATTAATAGAGAGTGTCAGAGAGTGATAGAGAGTGACAGAGAGTGATAGAGAGTGATAGAGAGTGATAGAGAGTGTCAGAGTGTGTCAGAGAGTTTCAGAGAGTGATAGAGAGTGTCACAGAGTGTCATTGATTAATAGAGAGTGTCAGAGAGTGTCAGAGATTGATAGAGAGTGATAGAGAGTGTCAGAGAGTGTCAGAGAGTGAAAGAGAGTGATAGAGAGTGTCAGAGTGTGTCAGAGAGTGATAGAGAGTGATAGAGAGTGTCAGAGAGTGATAGAGAGTTACAGAGAGGGACAGAGAGTGATAGAGAGTGTCAGAGAGTGTCAGAGAGTGATACGGAGTGTGATAGAAAGTGTCTGAGAGTGTCAGAGTGTGTCAGAGAGTGTCGGAGAGTGATGGAGAGTGATAGAGAGTGTCACAGAGGGTCATTGAGTGATAGAGAGTGTCAGAGAGTGTCAGAGAGTGATAGAGAGTTTCAGAGAGTGCCAGAGAGTGATAGGGCGTGTCAGAGAGTGACAGAGCGAGTCTGAGAATGTCAGAGAGTGAGAGAGAATGTCAGAGAGTGATAGAGAGTCTCTGAGAGTGTCAGAGAGTGTCAGAGAGCGAAAGAGAGTGTCAGTGAGTGACAGAGTGTTTCAGAGAGTGATAGAGATTGTCAGAGAGTGTCAGAGAGTGTCAGAGAGTGACAGCGAGTGTCTGAGAGTGTCAGTGAGTGTCAGCGAGTGATAGAGAGTGATAGGGAGTGTCAGAGAGTGTCAGAGAGTGATCGAGAGTGTTAGAGAGTGATAGAGAGTGTCAGAGTGTGATAGAGAGTGTCAGAGAGTGTCAGAGAGTGATAGAGAGTGTAAGACAGTGACAGAGAGTGATAGAGAGTGTCAGAGATTGAAAGAGAGTGACAGAGAGTGACAGAGAGTGTCTGAGAGTGTCAGAGAGTTTCTGAGAGTGTCAGAGTGTGTCAGAGTGTGTCAGAGAGTGATAGAGAGTATTAGAGAGTGATAGAGCGTGTCAGAGTGTTTCAGAGAGTGATAGAGAGTGTCAGAGAGTGATAGTGTGTCAGAGAGTGATAGAGAGTGTCTGAGAGTGTCTGAGAGTGTCTGAGAGTGACAGAGAGTGAAAGAGAGTTTCAGTGAGTGTCAGAGACTGATAGAGAGTGTCTGAGAGTGTCAGTGAGTGATAGAGAGTGATAGAGACCCTCTGAGAGTGTCAGAGTGTCAGAGAGTGATAGAGAGTGTCAGAGAGTATCAGAGAGTGATAGAGAGTGACAGAGAGTGATGGAGAGTGATAGAGAGCCTATGAGAGTGTCAGAGGGTGTCAGAGAGTGTCAGAGAGTGATAGAGAGTGATAGTGAGTTTCAGAGAGTGTCAGAGAGTGATGGAGAGTGTCAGAGAGTGTCACAGAGTGTCAGAGAGTGATAGAGAGTGATAGAGAGTGTCAGAGTGTGTCAGAGAGTGATAGAGAGGGATAGATAGCGTCAGAGAGTATCATAGAGTGATAGAGATGGATAGAGAGTGTCACAGAGTGTCATTGAGTAATAGAGAGTGTCAGAAAGTGTCAGAGAGTGATAGAGAGTGTCAGAGAGTGTCAGAGAGTGATACGGAGTGTGATTGAGAGTGTCTGAGAGTGTCAGAGTGTGATAGAGAGTGATAGAGAGCGTCAGAGAGTGTCAGAGAGTGATAGAGAGTGTCAGAGAGTGATAGAGAGTGTCAGAGAGTGATAGAGAGTGTCAGAGAGTGATCGAGAGTGATAGAGAGCTTCAGAGTGTGTCAGAGAGTGATAGAGAGTGATACAGAGTGTCAGAGAGTGATTGAGAGTGTCTGAGAGTGTCAGAGTGTGATAGAGAGTGATATGGAGTGACAGAGACTGTCAGAGAGTGATAGATAGTGGTAGAGAGTGTCAGGGTGTGTCAGAGAGTGATAGAGAGTGATACAGAGTGTCAGAGAGTGATAGAGAGTGTCAGAGAGTGTCAGAGAGTGATAGAGAGTGATAGAGAGTGTCAGAGTGTCAGAGAGTGATAGAGAGTGTCAGAGAGTGATAGAGAGTGTCAGAGAGTGATCGAGAGTGATAGAGAGCTTCAGAGAGTGATAGAGAGTGATAGGGAGTGTCAGAGAGTGTCAGAGAGTGATAGAGAGTGGTAGAGAGTGTCAGGGAGTGTCAGAGAGTGATAGAGAGTGATACAGAGTGTCAGAGAGTGATAGAGAGTGTCAGAGAGTGTCAGAGAGCGATAAAGAGTGATAGAGCGTCTGTGAGAGTGTCAGAGAGTATCTGAGAGTGTCTGAGTGTGTCAGAGAGTGTCAGAGATTGTCAGAGAGTGATAGACAGTGATAGAGAATGTCAGAGTGTGTCATAGAGTGTCAGAGAGTGATAGAGAGTGATAGATAGCGTCAGAGAGTGTCATGGAGTGATAGAGAGGGATATAGAGTGTCACAGAGTGTCATTGAGCAATAGAGAGTGTCAGAAAGTGTCAGAGAGTAGTAGAGAGTGTCAGAGAGTGTCAAAGAGTGTCAGAGAGTGATACGGAGTGTGATTGTGAGTGTCTGAGAGTGTCAGAGTGTGTCAGAGAGTGTCAGAGAGTGATGGAGAGTGATAGAGAGTGTCATTGAGTGATAGAGGGTGTCAGAGAGTGTCAGAGAGTGATAGAGAGTGATAGAGAGTGTCAGAGAGTGTCAGAGAGTGATAGAGAGAGGCAGAGAGTGATAGAGAGTGTCAGAGAGTGATCGAGAGTGATAGAGAGCTTCAGAGAGTGTCAGAGAGTGATAGAGATTGATAGAGAGTGATAGGGAGTGTCAGAGAGTGTCAGAGAGTGATAGAGAGTGGTAGAGAGTGTCAGGGAGTGTCAGAGAGTGATAGAGAGTGATACAGAGTGTCAGAGAGTGATAGAGAGTGTCAGAGAGTGTCAGAGAGCGATAAAGAGTGATAGAGCGTGTCTGAGAGTGTCAGAGAGTGTCTGAGAGTGTCTGAGTGTGTCAGAGTGTCAGAGAGTGTCAGAGAGTGATAGACAGTGATAGAGATTTTCAGCGAGTGTCATTGAGTGATAGAGAGTGGTAGAGAGTGTCAGGGAGTGTCAGAGAGTGATAGAGAGTGATACAGAGTGTCAGAGAGTGATAGAGAGTGTCAGAGAGTGTCAGAGAGCGATAAAGAGTGATAGAGCGTGTCTGAGAGTGTCAGAGAGTGTCTGAGAGTGTCTGAGTGTGTCTGAGTGTGTCAGAGAGTGTCAGAGAGTGTCAGAGAGTGATAGACAGTGATAGAGATTTTCAGAGAGTGTCATTGAGTGATAGAGAGTGTCAGAGAGTGATATAGAGTGATAGAGAGTTTCTGAGTGTGTCAAAGAGTGTCAGAGTGTGTCAGAGAGTGATGAAGAATGTTAGAGCGTTTCAGAGAGTGTCTGAGAGCGTCAGAGAGTGTCAGAGTGTGATAGAGAGTGTCTGAGAGTGATAGAGAGAGTCTGAGAGAGTCTGAGAGCGTCAGAGAGTGTCAGAGAGTGTCTGAGAGCGGCAGAGAGTGTCACAGAGTGTCTGAGTGCGTCAGGGAGTGTCTGAGAGCGTCAAAGAGCGTTAGAGTGTGATAGAGAGTGTCTGAGAGTGACAGAGAGTGTCTGAGAATGTCAGAGTGTGATAGAGATTGTCAGATAGTGCCAGAGAGTGATGGAGAGGGTCAGAGAGTGATATAGAGTGTCTGAGCATGTCTGAGAGTGACAGAGAGTGACAGAGAGTGACAGAGAGTGTCTCAGAGTGTCAGTGAGTGTCAGAGAGTGATAGAGAGTGTCTGAGAGTGTTAGAGAGTGATAGAGAGTGTGAAAGAGTGTCAGAGAGTGTCAGAGAGTGATAGAGAGTGATAGAGCGTGTCAGAGAGTGTCATAGAGTGATAGAGAACGTCAGAGAGTGTCAGAGAGTGATAGAGAGTGACAGAGAGTGTCAGAGTGTGTCAGTGAGTGTCATAGAGTGATAGAGAGTGTCAGAGTGTGTCACAGAAAGTCTGAGAGTGTCAGAGAGTGTCACAGAGTGATCGAGAGTGTCAGAGAGTGATAGAGTGTGTCAGAGAGTGATATAGAGTGTCAGAGAGTGATAGAGAGAGATAGAGAGTGTCACAGAGTGATTAAGAGTGTCAGTGAGTGTTAGAGAGTGATACAGAGTGATAGAGAGTATCTGAGAGTGTCTGTGAGTGTCAGAGAGCGTCAGAGAGTGTCAGAGAGTGTCAGAGAGTGACAGAGAGTTTCAGAGAGAGATAGACAGTGTCAGAGAGTGATAGGGAGTGTCTGAGAGTGACAGAGAGTGAAAGAGAGTGTCTGAGAGTGTCAGTGAGTGTCAGAGAGTGATAGAGAGTGTCTGAGAGTGTCAGTGAGTGATTGCGAGTGATAGAGAGCCTCTGAGAGTGTCAGAGAGTGTCAGAGAGTGATAGAGAGTGTCAGAGAGTGGTAGAGAGTGACAGAGAGTGTCTGAGAGTGATAGAGAGTGTCAGAGTGTTTCAGAGAGTGATAGAGAGTGATTGAGTGTGTCAGAGAGCGCCAGAGAGCGATAGAGAGTGTCAGAGAGTGATAGAGAGTGTCAGAGAGTGATAGAGAGTGTCTGAGAGTGTCTGAGAGTGACAGTGAGTGAAAGAGAGTGTCTGAGAGTGTCAGTGAGTGTCAGAGACTGATAGAGAGTGTCTGAGAGTGTCAGTGAGTGATAGAGCGTGATAGAGACCCTCTGAGAGTATCAGAGAGTGTCACAGAGTGATAGAGAGTGTCAGAGAGTGTCAGAGAGTGATAGAGAGTGACAGAGAGTGATAGAGAGTGATAGAGAGCCTATGAGAGTGTCAGAGAGTGTCAGAGTGTGTCAGAGGGTGTCAGAGAGTGATAGAGAGTGATAGAGAGTTTCAGAGAGTGTCAGGGATTGTCACAAAAAGTCAGAGAGTGATAGAGAGTGTCAGAGTGTGTCAGAGAGTGTCAGAGAGTGATAGAGAGTGATAGATAGCGTCAGAGAGTGTCATAGTGTGATAGAGAGGGATAGAGAGTGTCACAGAGTGTCATTGAGTAATAGAGAGTGTCAGAAAGTGTCAGAGAGTGATAGAGAGTGTCAGAGAGTGTCAGAGAGTGATACAGAGTGTGATTGAGAGTGTCTGAGAGTGTCGGAGAGTGTCAGAGAGTGTCAGAGAGTGATGGAGAGTGTCAGACCGTGTCAGAGTGTGATAGAGAGTGTCTGAGAGTGTCAGAGAGTGTCAGAGTGTGTCAGAGAGTGATAGAGAGTGATAGAGAGTGATAGAGAGTGTCAGAGTGTGTCAGAGAGTGTTAGAGAGTGATTGAGTGTGTCAGAGAGTGTCAGAGAGCGATAGAGAGTGTCAGAGAGAGATAGACAGTGTCAGACAGTGATAGAGAGTGTCTGAGAGTGACAGAGAGTGAAAGAGTGTGTCTGAGAGTGTCAGTGAGTGATTGAGAGTGATAGAGAGCCTCTGAGAGTGTCAGAGAGTGTCAGAGAGTGATAGAGAGTGTCAGAGAGTGGTAGAGAGTGACAGAGAGTGTCTGAGAGTGACAGAGAGTGATAGAGAATGTCAGAGAGTGATAGAGAGTGACAGAGAGGGTCTGAGAGTGTCAGAGAGTGTCAGAGTGTGTCAGAGAGTGACAGAGAGTGATAGAGAGTGTCAGGGAGTGTCATCGAGTGATAGAGAGAGTCAGAGTGTGTCAGAGAGTGATAGAGTGTGATTGAGTGTGTCAGAGAGTGATAGACAGTTTCAGAGAGTGATAGAGAGTGTCTGAGATTGTCTGAGAGTGACAGAGAGTGAAATAGAGTGTCTGAGAGTGTCAGTGAGTGTCAGAGAGTGATAGAGAGTGTCTGAGAGTGTCAGTGAGTGATAGAGAGTGATAGAGAGCCTCTGAGAGTGTCAGAGAGGTTCAGAGAGTGATAGTGAGAGTCAGAGAGTGATAGTGAATGGCAGAGAGTGTCTGAGAGTGTCAGTGAGTATCAGAGAGTGTCAGATAGTGTCAGAGAGTGTCAGAGAGGGACAGAGTGTGTCAGAGAGTGTCAGAGAGTGTGAGAGAGTGTGAGAGTGTCAGAGAGTGTCAGAGACTGTCAGAGAGTGATAGAGAGTAGCAGAGAGTGTCTGAAAGTGTCAGAGAGTGTCAGAGAGTGATAGAGAGTGTCAGAGACTGTCAGAGAGTGATAGAAAGTGATAGAGAGTGGCAGAGAGTGTCTGAAAGTGTCAGCGAGTGTCAGAGAGTGTTCGAGAGTGTC
The DNA here is from genome assembly GCF_036365525.1 of Heterodontus francisci. Classification (NCBI taxonomy): domain Eukaryota; kingdom Metazoa; phylum Chordata; class Chondrichthyes; order Heterodontiformes; family Heterodontidae; genus Heterodontus; species Heterodontus francisci. The sequence continues at coordinate 250,665 of NW_027142143.1, read as the reverse complement.
AGAGAGTGTCTGAGTGTGTCTGAGATTGTCAGAGAGTGGCAGAGAGTGGCAGAGAGTGGCAGAGAGTGATAGAGAGTGTCAGAGAGTCTCAGAGAGTGTCAGGGAGGGTCAGAGAGTGTCAGAGAGTGTGAGAGAGGGTCAGAGAGAGTGTCAGAGAGTGTCAGATAGTCATAGAGAGTGTCAGAGAGTGGCAGAGAGTTTCAGAGAGTGATAGAGAGGGATAGAGAGTGGCAGAGAGTGTCTGAAAGTGTCAGAGAGTGTCTGAGTGTGTCTGAGATTGTCAGAGAGTGTCAGAGAGTGTCAGAGAGTATCAGAGAGTGTCAGAGAGTGTCAGAGAGTGATAGAGAGTGTCAGAAAGTGATAGAGAGTGTCAGAGAGTGTCTGAGTGTGTATGAGATTGTCAGAGAGTGTCAGAGAGAGATAGAGAGTGTCAGAGTGTATTAGAGAGTATCAGAGAGTGTCAGAGATTGTCAGATAGTGATAGAGAGTGTCTGAGACTGTCTGAGAGTGTCAGCGAGTGTCAGATAGTGATAGAGAGCGTCAGAGAGTGTGTGAGAGTGTCAGAGAGTGTCAGAGAGTGATAGAGAGTGACAGAGAGTGTCTGAGAGTGATAGAGAGTGTCAGAGAGTGTCAGAGAGTGACAGAAAGTGTCAGAGAGTGATAGAGAGTGTCTCAGTGTGACAGAGAGTGTCAGTGAGTGTCTGAGAGTGATAGAGAGTGATAGAGAGTGATAGACAGTTTCAGAGTGTGTCATTGAGTGATAGAGAGTGTTAGACAGTGTCAGACTGTGATAGAGAATGTCTGAGAGTGTCAGAGAGTGTCAGAGTGTGTCAGAGAGTGATAGAGCGTGATAGAGAGTGTCAGAGAGTGTCATAGAGTGATAGAGAGTGTCTGAGAGTGATAGAGAGTGTCAGAGAGTGATGAAGAGTGTCAGAGAGTGATAGAGAGTGACAGAGAGGGTCTGAGACTGTCAGAGAGTGTCAGAGTGTGTCAGAGAGTGATGGAGAGTGTCAGAGAGTGATGGAGAATGACAGAGAGGGTCTGAGTGTGTCAGAGAGTGATAGAGAGTGTCAGAGAGAGATAGAGAGTGATAGAGAGTGTCTGAGAGTGATAGAGAGTGTCAGAGAGTGATGGAGAGTGTCAGAGAGTGATAGAGAGTGACAGAGAGGGTCTGAGAGTTTCAGAGTGTGTCATTGAGTGATAGAGAGTGTCAGACAGTGTCAGAGTGTGATAGAGAGTGTCAGAGAGTGACAGAGAGTGTCAGAGAGTGATAGAGAGTGTCAGAGAGTGTCAGAGAGTGTCATATAGTGATAGAGAGTGTCAGAGTGTGTCAGAGAGTGATAGAGAGTGATTGAGAGTGTCAGAGAGTGTCAGAGAGCGATAGAGAGTGTCAGAGAGAGATAGAGAGTGTCAGAGAGTGATAGAGAGTGTCTGAGAGTGTCAGTGAGTGTCAGAGAGTGATAGAGAGTGTCTGAGAGTGTCAGAGAGTGATAGAGAGTGATAGAGAGCCTCTGAGAGTGTCAGAGAGTGAAAGAGAGTGATAGAGAGTGTCAGAGAGTGATAGAGAGTGACAGAGAGTGTCTGAGAGTGATAGAGAGTGTCAGAGAGTGTCAGAGAGTGACAGAGAGTGTCAGAGAGTGATAGAGAGTGTCTGAGAGTGACAGAGAGTGTCAGTGAGTGTCTGAGAGTGATAGAGAGTGATAGAGAGTGATAGACAGTTTCAGAGTGTGTCATTGAGTGATAGAGAGTGTTAGACAGTGTCAGAGTGTGATAGAGAGTGTCTGAGAGTGTCAGAGAGTGTCAGAGAGTGTCAGAGTGTGTCAGAGAGTGATAGAGCGTGATAGAGAGTGTCAGAGAGTGTCATAGAGTGATAGAGAGTGTCTGAGAGTGATAGAGAGTGTCAGAGAGTGATGGAGAGTGTCAGAGAGTGATAGAGAGTGATAGAGAGTGACAGAGAGGGTCTGAGAGTGTCAGAGAGTGTCAGAGCGTGTCAGAGAGTGATGGAGAGTGTCAGAGAGTGATAGAGAATGACAGAGAGGGTCTGAGAGTGTCAGAGAGTGATAGAGAGTGTCAGAGAGAGATAGAGAGTGATAGAGAGTGTCTGAGAGTGATAGAGAGTGTCAGAGAGTGATGGAGAGTGTCAGAGTGTGATAGAGAGTGACAGAGAGGGTCTGAGAGTGTCAGAGAGTGTCAGAGAGTGATAGAGAGTGTCAGAGAGTGATAGAGAGTGATAGAGAGTGTCTAAGAGTGATAGAGAGTGTCAGAGAGTGATGGAGAGTGTCAGAGAGTGATAGAGAGTGACAGAGAGAGTCTGAGAGTGTCAGAGAGTGTCAGAGAGTGTCAGAGTGTGTCAGAGAGTGATGGAGAGTGTCAGAGAGTGATAGAGAGTGACAGAGAGGGTCTGAGAGTGTCAGAGAGTGTCAGAGTGCTTCGGAGAGTGACAGAGAGTGAGAGAGAGTGTCAGAGAGTGTCTGAGAGTGATAGAGAGTGTCAGAGTGTGTCAGAGAGTGATAGAGTGTGATTGAGTGTGTCAGAGAGTGTCAGAGAGCGATAGACAGTTTCAGAGAGTGATGGAGAGTGTCTGAGATTGTCTGAGAGTGACAGAGAGTGAAAGAGAGTGTCTGAGAGTGTCAGTGAGTGTCAGAGAGTGATAGAGAGTGTCAGAGAGTTATAGAGAGTGATAGAGAGTGTCAGAGAGTGTCATAGAGTGATGGAGAGTGTCAGAGAGTGTCAGAGAGTGTCAGAGAGTGATAGAGAGTGATAGAGAGTGATAGAGAGTGTCAGAGTGTGTCAGTGAGTTTCAGAGAGTGATAGAGAGTCATAGAGAGTGTCACAGAGTGTCATTGATTAATAGAGAGTGTCAGAGAGTGTCAGAGATTGATCGAGAGTGATAGAGAGTGTCAGAGAGTGTCAGAGAGTGAAAGAGAGTGATAGAGTGTGTCAGAGTGTGTCAGAGAGTGATAGAGAGTGATAGAGAGAGTCAGAGAGCGTTAGAGAGTTGCAGAGAGTGTCAGAGAGTGATAGAGAGTGTCAGAGAGTGTCAGAGAGTGATACGGAGAGTGATAGAGAGTGCCTGAGAGTGTCAGAGTGTGTCAGAGAGTGTCAGAGAGTGATGGAGTGTGGTAGAGAGTGTCACGGAGGGTCATTGAGTGATAGAGAGTGTCAGAGAGTCTCAGAGAGTGATAGGGAGTGTCAGAGAGTGACAGAGAGAGTCTGAGAATGTCAGAGAGCGATAGAGAATGTTAGAGAGTGATAGAGAGTGATAGAGAGTCTCTGAGAGTGTCAGAGAGTTTCAGAGAGTGAGAGAGAGATTCTGAGAGTGTCAGAGAGTGTCAGAGAGTGATAGAGAGTGATAGAGAGTCTCAGAGAGTGTCAGAGAGTTTCAGAGAGCGAAAGAGAGTGTCAGTGAGTGATAGAGAGTGTCAGAGAGTGATAGAGAGTGTCTGAGAGTGTCTGAGAGTGACAGAGAGTGTCTGAGAGTGACAGCGAGTGTCTGAGAGTGTCAGTGAGTGTCAGAGAGTGATAGAGAGTGATAGGGAGTGATAGACAGTTTCAGAGTGTGTCATTGAGTGATAGAGAGTGTCAGAGAGTGTCAGAGTGTGATAGAGATTGTCAGAGAGTGTCAGAGAGTGATAGAGCGTGTAAGAGAGTGATAGAGAGTGATAGAGAGTGTCAGAGATTGATAGAGAGTGACAGAGAGTGACAGAGAGTGTCTGAGAGTGTCAGAGAGTGTCAGAGTGTGTCAGAGAGTGATAGAGAGTGATAGAGAGTGTTAGAGAGAGTCATAGAGTGGCTGAGAGTGTCAGAGTGTTTCAGAGAGTGATAGAGAGTGATTGAGTGTGTCAGAGAGTGTCAGAGAGCGATAGAGAGTGTCAGAGAGTGATAGAGAGTGTCAGAGAGCGATAGAGAGTGTCTGAGAGTGTCTGAGAGTGACAGAGAGTGAAAGAGCGTGTCTGTGAGTGCCAGTGAGTGATAGAGAGTGATAGAGAGCCTCTGGGAGTGTCAGAGAGTGATAGAGAGTGATAGTGACCCTCTGAGAGTGTCAGAGAGTGTCAGAGAGTGATAGAGAGTGTCAGAGTGTGTCAGAGAGTGATAGAGTGTGATTGAGTGTGTCAGAGAGTGTCAGAGAGCGATAGACAGTTTCAGAGAGTGATAGAGAGTGTCTGAGATTGTCTGAGAGTGACAGAGAGTGAAAGAGAGTGTCTGAGAGTGTCAGTGAGTGTCAGAGAGTGATAGAGAGTGTCTGAGAGTGTCAGTGAGTGATAGAGAGTGATAGAGAGCCTCTGGGAGTGTCAGAGAGTGATAGTGAGTGGCAGAGAGTGTCTGAGAGTGTCAGTGAGTGTCAGAGAGTGACAGAGAGTGTCAGAGAGTGATAGAGAGTGATAGAGAGTGTCAGAGTGTGTCAGAGAGTTTCAGAGAGTGATAGAGAGTCATACAGAGTGTCCCAGAGTGTCATTGATTAATAAAGAGTGTCAGAGAGTGTCACAGATTGATAGAGAGTGATAGAGAGTGTCAGAGAGTGAAAGAGAGTGATAGAGAGTGACAGAGTGTGTCAGAGAGTGATAGAGAGTGATAGAGAAAGTCAGAGAGAGTTAGAGAGTTACAGAGAGTGTCAGAGAGTGACAGAGAGTGTCAGAGAGTGTCAGAGAGTGATATGGAGTGTGATAGAGAGTGCCTGAGAGTGTCAGAGTGTGTCAGAGAGTGTCAGAGAGTGATGGAGAGTGATAGAGAGTGTCACAGAGGGTCATTGAGTGATAGAGAGTGTCAGAGAGTGATAGAGAGTGTCAGAGAGTGCCAGAGAGAGATAGGGAGTGTCAGAGAGAGACAGAGAGATTGTGAGAATGTCAGAGAGTGATAGAGAATGTCAGAGAGTGATAGAGAGTGATAGTGAGTGTCAGAGAGTGTCAGAGATTGTCAGAGAATGATAGAGAGTGTCAGAGAGTGATAGTGAGTGTCAGAGAGTATCAGCGAGTGATGGTGAGTGTCCGAGAGTGTCAGAGAGTGTCAGGGAGAGTCGGAGAGTGTCAGAGAGTGTCAGAGAGTGATAGAGAGTAGCAGATAGTGTCTGAAAGTGTCAGTGAGTGTCAGAGAGTGTCAGAGAGTGTCAGAGAGTGGCAGAGAGTGTCAGAGAGTGATAGAGAGTGATAGAGAGTGATAGAGAGTGGCAGAGAGTGTCTGAAAGTGTCAGCGTGTTATATAGAGTGATAGAGAGTGGCAGAGAGTGTCTGAAAGTGTCAGAGTGTGTCAGAGAGTGATCGAGAGTGTCAGAGAGTTTCTGAGTGTGTCTGAGATTGTCAGAGAGTGTCAGAGAGTGATAGAGAGTGTCAGAGAGTCTCAGCGAGTGTCAGGGAGGGTCAGAGAGTGTCAGAGAGTGTGAGAGAGGGTCAGAGAGAGTGTCAAAGAGTGTCAGATACTGATAGAGAGTGTCAGAGAGTGGCAGAGAGTTTCAGAGAGTGATAGAGAGTGTTAGAGAGTGTCAGAGAGTGTCTGAGTGTGTATGAGATTTTCAGAGAGTGTCAGAGAGAGATGGAGAGTGTCAGAGTGTATGAGAGAGTATCAGAGAGTGTCAGAGAGTATCAGAGAGTATCAGAGAGTGTCAGAGAGTGTCTGAGACTGTCTGAGAGTGTCAGAGAGTGATAGAGAGTGTCAGAGAGTGTCTGAGTGTGTATGAGATTTTCAGAGAGTGTCAGAGAGAGATGGAGAGTGTCAGAGTGTATGAGAGAGTATCAGAGAGTGTCAGAGAGTGTCAGAGATTGTCAGATAGTGATAGAGTGTGTCTGAGACAGTCTGAGAGTGTCAGCGAATGTCAGATAGTGATGGAGAGTGTCAGAGAGTGTTAGAGTGTATCAGAGAGTGTCAGACAGTGTGAGAGAGTGATAGAGTGTGGCAGAGAGTGTCTGAGTGTGTCAGAGTGTGTCTGAGTTTGTCACAGTGTATCAGAGAGTGTCAGAGAGTGATGGAGAGTGCAAGAGAGTGTCAGAGAGTGTCAGAGAGTGATAGAGAGTGTCAGAGAGTGTCAGAGAGTGTCAGAGAGAGTGAGAGTGCCAGAGAGTGATAGAGAGTGTCAGAGAGTGTCAGACAGTGACAGAGAGTGTCAGAGTGGGTCAGAGAGTGTCAGAGACTGTGTGAGACTGTGTGAGAGTGTCAGAGAGTGTCAGAGAGTGATAGAGAGTGATAGAGAGTGGCAGAGAGTGTCAGAGAGTGTCAGAGAGTGATAGAGAGTGTCAGAGAGTGTCAGAGAGTGTTAGAGAGTGATAGTGAGTGTCAGAGCGTATCAGCGAGTGATGGTGAGTGTCCGAGAGTGTCAGAGAGTGTCAGGGAGTGTCGGAGAGTGTCAGAGAGTGTCAGAGAGTGATAGAGAGTAGCAGATAGTGTCTGAAAGTGTCAGTGAGTGTCAGAGAGTGTCAGAGAGTGTCAGAGAGTGGCAGAGAGTGTCAGAGAGTGATAGAGAGTGATAGAGAGTGGCAGAGAGTGTCTGAAAGTGTCAGCGTGTTATATAGAGTGATAGAGAGTGGCAGAGAGTGTCTGAAAGTGTCAGAGTGTGTCAGAGAGTGATCGAGAGTGTCAGAGATTTTCTGAGTGTGTCTGAGATTGTCAGAGAGTGTCAGAGAGTGATAGAGAGTGTCAGAGAGTCTCAGCGAGTGTCAGGGAGGGTCAGAGAGTGTCAGAGAGTGTGAGAGAGGGTCAGAGAGAGTGTCAGAGAGTGTCAGATACTGATAGAGAGTGTCAGAGAGTGGCAGAGAGTTTCAGAGAGTGATAGAGAGTGTTAGAGAGTGGCAGAGAGTGTCTGAAAGTGTCAGAGAGTATCTGAGTGTGTCTGAGATTGTCAGAGAGTGTCAGAGAGTATCAGAGAGTGTCAGAGAGTGTCTGAGACTGTCTGAGAGTGTCAGAGAGTGATAGAGAGTGTCAGAGAGTGTCTGAGTGTGTATTTGATTTTCAGAGAGTGTCAGAGAGAGATGGAGAGTGTCAGAGTGTATGAGAGAGTATCAGAGAGTGTCAGAGAGTGTCAGAGATTGTCAGATAGTGATAGAGTGTGTCTGAGACTGTCTGAGAGTGTCAGCGAATGTCAGATAGTGATGGAGAGAGTCAGAGAGTGTTAGAGTGTATCAGAGAGTGTCAGACAGTGTGAGAGAGTGATAGAGTGTGGCAGAGAGTGTCTGAGTGTGTCAGAGTGTGTCTGAGTTTGTCACAGTGTATCAGAGAGTGTCAGAGAGTGATGGAGAGTGCAAGAGAGTGTCAGAGAGTGTCAGAGAGTGATAGAGAGTGTCAGAGAGTGTGAGAGAGTGTCAGAGAGTGTCAGAGAGAGTGAGAGTGCCAGAGAGTGATAGAGAGTGTCAGAGAGTGTCAGAGAGTGTCAGAGAGTGTCAGAGAGTGATAGAGAGTGTCAGAGAGTGTCAGAGAGTGTCTGAGATTGTCAGAGAGTGATAGAGAGTGATAGAGAGAGTCAGAGAGTGATAGAGAGTGTCAGAGAGTGTCAGAGAGTGATAGAGAGTGTCAGAAAGGGTCCGAGAGTGTGAGAGTGTCGGAGAGTGTGAGAGTGTGAGTGTGTCAGAGAGTGTGAGAGTGTCAGAGAGTGTCAGAGAGTGTCAGAGAGTGACAGAGACTGAAAGAGAGTGGCAGAGAGTGTCTGAAAGTGTCAGCGAGTGATAGAGAGTAATAGAGAGTGGCAGAGAATGTCTGAAAGTGTCAGAGAGTGTCAGAGAGTGAAAGTGAGTGTGAGCGAGTGTCTGCGTGGGTCTGAGAGTGCCAGAGAGGGTCAGAGAGTGATAGAGAGGGTCAGAGAGTGTCAAAGAGTGTTAGAGAGTGTCAGAGAGTGATAGAGAGTGTCAGAGAGTGTCTGAAAGTGTCAGAGAGTGTCAGAGAGAGATAGAGAGTGTCAGAGAGTGTCTGATTGTGTCTGACATTGTCAGAGAGTTTCAGAGAGTGATAGAGAGTGTCAGAGAGTGCCACAGTGTATCAGAGAGTATCAGTGTGTGTCAGAGAGTGATTGAGAGTGATTGAGAATGATTGACAGTGATAGAGAGTGTCAGAGAGTGATAGAGTGTGCCAGAGAGTCTCTGAGAGTGTCAGAGAGGGTCAGAGAGGTTCAGAGAGTTTCAGAGAGTGTGAAAGAGTGTCAGAGAGGGTCAGAGAGGGTGCGAGTGTCAGAGATATCAGAGAGTGTCAAAGAGTGATAGAGAGTGTCAGAGAGTGTCAGAGAGTGTCAGAGAGTTATAGAGAGGGCAGAGAGTGTCTGAAAGTGTCAGAGAGTGATAGAGAGTGTCTGAGTGTGTCAGAGAGTGTCAGAGAGTGTCAGAGAGTGATATAGAGTGATAGAGAGTGTCAGAGAGTGTCAGAGAGTGTCAGAGAGCTTCAGAGAGTGATAGAGAGTGATAGAGATTGATAGAGAGTATCTGAAAGTGTCAGAGAGTGATATAGTGTGATAGAGAGTGGCAGAGAGTGTCTGAAAGTGTCAGAGAGTGATAGAGAGTGTCTGAGTGTGTCAGAGAGTGTCAGAGAGTGTCAGAGAGTGTCAGAGAATGTCAGAGAGAGTGAGAGAGTGTCAGAGAGTGTGACAGTGTCAGAGAGTGTGACAGTGTCAGAGAGTATCAGGTAGTATCAGAGAGGGTCAGAGTGTGTCAGAGAGTGTGAGAGAGTGTGAGAGTGTGTGAGAGTGTCAGAGTGTCTGAGTGTGTCTGAGAATGTCAGAGAGTATCAGAGAGTGTCAGAGGGTGTCAGAGAGTGTCAGAGAGTGATAGAGAGTGTCTGAGACTGTCTGAGAGTGTCAGATTGAGTCAGAGAGTGATAGAGAGTGTCAGAGATTGCCTGAGAGTGTTAGAGTGTATCAGAGAGTGTCAGAGAGTGAATGAGAGTGGTAGAGAGTGTCTGAGTGTGTCAGAGAGTGTCTGAGAGTGTCAGAGTGTATCAGAGAGTGTCAGAGAGTGTCAGCGAGTGTCTGAGAGTGCCAGAGTGTATCAGAGAGTGTCAGAGAGTTTCAGAAAGTGTCAGAGAGTGTCAGAGAGTGATAGAGAGTGTGTGAGACTGTCTGAGAGTGTCAGAGTGCATCAGAGAGTGTCAGAGAGTGATAGAGTGTGCCAGAGAGTGTCTGAGAGTGTCAGAGAGTGTGAAAGAGTGTCAGAGAGTGTCAGAGAGTGTGCGAGTGTCAGAGAGTGTCAGAGAGTGATACAGAGAAGGCTGAGAGTGATAGAGAGTGTCAGAGACTGTCAGAGAGTAATTGAGAGTGATTGAGAATGATTCACAGTGATAGAGAGGGTCAGAGAGTGTCAGAGAGTGATAGAGTGTGCCAGAGAGTGTCTGAGATGGTCAGAGAGGGTCACAGAGTGTCAGAGAGTGCGAAAGAGTGTCAGAGAGTGGCAGAGAGTGTGCGAGTGTCAGAGAGTGTCAGAGAGGGGTAGAGAGTGGCAGAGAGTGTCTGAAAGTGTCAGAGAGTGTCTGAGAGTGATAGAGAGTGTCGGAGAGTGTCGGAGAGTGTCAGCGAGTGTCAGAGAGTGTCAGAGAGTGATAGAGAGTGATAGAGAGTGTCTGAAAGTGTCAGAGAGTGATATAGAGTGATAGAGAGTGGCAGATAGTGTCTGAAAGTGTCATAGAGTGATAGAGAGTGTCTGAGTGTGTCAGAGAGTGTCAAAAAGGGATAAAGTTTGTCAGAGAGTGTCAGAGAGTGTCAGAGAGTGTGAGAGAATGTCAGAGAGTATGAGAGAGTGTCAGAGAGTGTCAGAGAGTGTGATAGTGTCAGAGAGTGTCAGATAGTGTCAGCGAGTGTCAGAGAGGGACAGAGTGTGTCAGAGTGTGTCAGAGAGTGTCAGAGAGTGTGAGAGAGTGTGAGAGAGTGTGAGAGTGTCAGAGAGTGTCAGAGACTGTCAGAGAGTGATAGAGAGTAGCAGAGAGTGTCTGAAAGTGTCAGAGAGTGTCAGAGAGTGATAGAGAGTGATAGAGAGTGTCAGAGAGTGTCAGAGAGTGATAGAAAGTGATAGAGAGTGGCAGAGAGTGTCTGAAAGAGTCAGCGAGTGATATAGAGTGACGGAGAGTGGCAGAGAGTGTGTGAAAGTGTCAGAGAGTGTCAGAGTGTGTTCGAGAGTGTCAGAGAGTGTCTGAGTGTGTCTGAGATTGTCAGAGAGTGGCAGAGAGTGATAGAGAGTGTCAGAGAGTCTCAGAGAGTGTCAGGGAGGGTCAGAGAGTGTCAGAGAGTGTGAGAGAGGGTCAGAGAGAGTGTCAGAGAGTGTCAGATAGTCATAGAGAGTGTCAGAGAGTGGCAGAGAGTTTCAGAGAGTGATAGAGAGGGATAGAGAGTGGCAGAGAGTGTCTGAAAGTGTCAGAGAGTGTCTGAGTGTGTCTGAGATTGTCAGAGAGTGTCAGAGAGTGTCAGAGAGTATCAGAGAGTGTCAGAGAGTGTCAGAGAGTGATAGAGAGTGTCAGAAAGTGATAGAGAGTGTCAGAGAGTGTCTGAGTGTGTATGAGATTGTCAGAGAGTGTCAGAGAGAGATAGAGAGTGTCAGAGAGTGATACAGAGAAGGCTGAGAGTGATAGAGAGTGTCAGAGACTGTCAGAGAGTAATTGAGAGTGATTGAGAATGATTCACAGTGATAGAGAGTGTCAGAGAGTGTCAGAGAGTGACAGAGTGTGCCAGAGAGTGTCTGAGAGGGTCAGAGAGGGTCAGAGAGGGTCAGAGAGGGTCAGAGAGTGTGAAAGAGTGTCAGAGAGTGGCAGAGAGTGTGCGAGTGTCAGAGAGTGTCAGAGAGCGATAGAGAGTGGCAGAGAGTGGCAGTAAGTGTCAGAGAGTGTCAGAGAGTGATATAGAGTGATAGAGAGTGATAGAGAGTGGCAGAGAGTGTCTGAAAGTGTCATAGAGTGATAGAGAGTGTCTGAGTGTGTCAGAGAGTGTCAGAGAGTGATAAAGTTTGTCAGAGAGTGTCAGAGAGTGTCAGAGAGTGTGAGAGAATGTCAGAGAGTATGAGAGAGTGTCAGAGAGTGTCAGAGAGTGTGATAGTGTCAGAGAGTGTCAGATAGTGTCAGAGAGTGTCAGAGAGGGACAGAGTGTGTCAGAGAGTGTCAGAGAGTGTGAGAGAGTGTGAGAGTGTCAGAGAGTGTCAGAGACTGTCAGAGAGTGATAGAGAGTAGCAGAGAGTGTCTGAAAGTGTCAGAGAGTGTCAGAGAGTGATAGAGAGTGTCAGAGAGTGATAGAAAGTGATAGAGAGTGGTAGAGAGTGTCTGAAAGTGTCAGCGAGTGATATAGAGTGACAGAGAGTGGCAGAGAGTGTGTGAAAGTGTCAGAGAGTGTCAGAGAGTGTCTGAGTGTATCTGAGATTGTCAGAGAGTGGCAGAGAGTGGCAGAGAGTGGCAGCGAGTGATAGAGCGTGTCAGAGAGTCTCAGAGAGTGTCAGGGAGGGTCAGAGAGTGTCAGAGAGTGTGAGAGAGGGTCAGAGAGAGTGTCAGAGAGTGTCAGATAGTCATAGAGAGTGTCAGAGAGTGGCAGAGAGTTTCAGAGAGTGATAGAGAGGGATAGAGAGTGGCAGAGAGTGTCTGAAAGTGTCAGAGAGTGTCTGAGTGTGTCTGAGATTGTCAGAGAGTGTCAGAGAGTGTCAGAGAGTATCAGAGAGTGTCAGAGAGTGTCAGAGAGTGATCGAGAGTGTCAGAGAGTGTCAGACAGTGTCAGAGAGTGAGAGTGAGTGTCTGAGAGTGTCAGAGAGTGATAGAGAGTGATAGAGAGTGTCAGAGAGTGTCTGAGAGTGTCAGAGAGTGATAGAGAGTGTCAGAGAGTGTCAGAGAGTGTCAGAGAGTGTCAGAGAGTGATAGCGAGTGATAGAGAGTGTCAGAGAGTGTCAGAGAGTGTCAGAGAGTGATAGAGAGTGATAGAGAGTGTCAGAGAGTGTCAGACAGTGTCAGAGAGTGTCAGAGAGTGTCAGAGAGTGATAGCGAGTGATAGAGAGTGTCAGAGAGTGTCAGACAGTGTCAGAGAGTGATAGAGATTGTCAGAGAGTGTCAGACAGTGTCAGAGAGTGTCAGAGAGTGATAGAGAGTGTTAGAGAGTGTCTGAGAGTGTCAGAGAGTGATAGAGAGTGATAGAGAGTGTCAGACAGTGTCAGAGAGTGATAGAGAGTGTCAGAGAGTGTCAGACAGTGTCAGAGAGTGATAGAGAGTGTCAGAGAGTGATAGAGAGTGTCAGAGAGTGTCTGAGAGTGTCAGAGAGTGATAGAGAGTTTCAGAGAGTGTCAGAGAGTGTCTGAGAGTGTCAGAGAGTGTCAGAGAGTGATAGAGAGTGTCAGAGAGTGTCAGAGAGTGTCAGAGAGTGTCTGAGAGTGTCAGAGAGTGTCAGAGAGTGATAGAGAGTGTCAGAGAGTGTCAGACAGTGTCAGAGAGTGATAGTGAGTGTCAGAGAGTGATAGAGAGTTTCAGAGAGTGTCAGAGAGTGTCTGAGAGTGTCAGAGAGTGTCAGAGAGTGATAGAGAGTGTCAGAGAGTGTCAGACAGTGTCAGAGAGTGATAGAGAGTTTCAGAGAGTGTCAGAGAGTGTCTGAGAGTGTCAGAGAGTGTCAGAGAGTGATAGAGAGTGTCAGAGAGTGTCAGACAGTGTCAGAGAGTGATAGTGAGTGTCTGAGAGTGTCAGACAGTGTCAGAGAGTGATAGAGAGTGTCAGAGAGTGTCTGAGAGTGTCAGAGAGCGATAGAGAGTTTCAGAGAGTGTCAGAGAGTGTCTGAGAGTGTCAGAGAGTGATAGAGAGTGATAGAGAGTGTCAGAGAGTGTCAGACAGTGTCAGAGAGTGATAGAGAGTGTCAGAGAGTGTCAGACAGTGTCAGAGAGTGATAGAGAGTGTCAGAGAGTGTCTGAGAGTGTCAGAGAGTGTCTGAGAGTGTCAGAGAGTGATAGAGAGTGATAGAGAGTGTCAGAGAGTGTCAGAGAGTGATAGAGTGTGTCAGAGAGTGTCAGACAGTGTCAGAGAGTGATAGTGAGTGCCAGAGAGTGATAGAGAGTGTCAGAGATTGTCAGATAGTGATAGAGAGTGTCTGAGACTGTCTGAGAGTGTCAGCGAGTGTCAGATAGTGATAGAGAGCGTCAGAGAGTGTGTGAGAGTGTTAGGGTGTATCAGAGAGTGTCAGACAGTGTGAGAGAGTGATAGAGTGTGGTAGAGAGTGTCTGAGTGTGTCAGAGTGTGTCTGAGAGTGTCACAGTGTATCAGAGAGTGTCAGAGAGTGATGGAATGTGTAAGAGATTGTCAGAGAGTGTCAGAGAGTGTCAGAGAGTGATAGAGAGTGTCAGAGAGTGTCAGAGAGTGTGAGAGAGTGTCAGAGAGTGTGAGAGAGTGTCAGAGAGTGTCAGGGAGAGTGAGAGTGTCAGAGAGTGTGAGAGTGTCAGAAAGTGTCAGACAGTGACAGAGAGTGTCTGAGTGGGTCAGAGAGTGTCAGAGAGTGTGTGAGAGAGTGTGAGATTGTCAGAGAGTGTGAGAGTGTCACAGAGTGTCAGAGAGTGATAGAGAGTGAGAGAGAGTGTCAGAGATTGTCAGAGAGTGATAGAAAGTGTCAGAGAGTGATAGAGTGTGTCTGAGAATGTCAGAGAGTGATGGAGAGTGTCAGAGAGTGATAGAGATTGTCTGAGAGTTTCAGAGAGTGAGAGAGAGATTCTGAGAGTGTCAGAGTGTGTCAGAGAGTGATAGCGAGTGATAGAGAGAGTCTGAGAGTGTCAGAGTGTGACAGAGAGTGTCTGAGAGTGACAGAGAGTGTCTGAGAGTGACAGCGAGTGTCTGACTGTGTCAGTGAGTGTCAGAGAGTGATAAAGAGAGATAGAGAGTGATAGAGAGTTTCAGAGTGTGTCTTTGAGTGATAGAGAGTGTCAGACAGTGTCAGAGTGTGATAGAGAGTGTCAGAGAGTGTGAGAGTGTCGGAGAGTGTGAGAGTGTGAGTGTGTCAGAGAGTGTGAGAGTGTCAGAGAGTGTCAGAGAGTGTCAGAGAGTGACAGAGACTGAAAGAGAGTGGCAGAGAGTGTCTGAAAGTGTCAGCGAGTGATAGAGAGTAATAGAGAGTGGCAGAGAATGTCTGAAAGTGTCAGAGAGTGTCAGAGAGTGAAAGTGAGTGTGAGCGAGTGTCTGCGTGGGTCTGAGAGTGCCAGAGAGGGTCAGAGAGTGATAGAGAGGGTCAGAGAGTGTCAAAGAGTGTTAGAGAGTGTCAGAGAGTGATAGAGAGTGTCAGAGAGTGTCTGAAAGTGTCAGAGAGTGTCAGAGAGAGATAGAGAGTGTCAGAGAGTGTCTGATTGTGTCTGACATTGTCAGAGAGTTTCAGAGAGTGATAGAGAGTGTCAGAGAGTGCCACAGTGTATCAGAGAGTATCAGTGTGTGTCAGAGAGTGATTGAGAGTGATTGAGAATGATTGACAGTGATAGAGAGTGTCAGAGAGTGATAGAGTGTGCCAGAGAGTCTCTGAGAGTGTCAGAGAGGGTCAGAGAGGTTCAGAGAGTGTCAGAGAGTGTGAAAGAGTGTCAGAGAGGGTCAGAGAGGGTGCGAGTGTCAGAGATATCAGAGAGTGTCAAAGAGTGATAGAGAGTGTCAGAGAGTGTCAGAGAGTGTCAGAGAGTTATAGAGAGGGCAGAGAGTGTCTGAAAGTGTCAGAGAGTGATAGAGAGTGTCTGAGTGTGTCAGAGAGTGTCAGAGAGTGTCAGAGAGTGATATAGAGTGATAGAGAGTGTCAGAGAGTGTCAGAGAGTGTCAGAGAGCTTCAGAGAGTGATAGAGAGTGATAGAGATTGATAGAGAGTATCTGAAAGTGTCAGAGAGTGATATAGTGTGATAGAGAGTGGCAGAGAGTGTCTGAAAGTGTCAGAGAGTGATAGAGAGTGTCTGAGTGTGTCAGAGAGTGTCAGAGAGTGTCAGAGAGTGTCAGAGAATGTCAGAGAGAGTGAGAGAGTGTCAGAGAGTGTGACAGTGTCAGAGAGTGTGACAGTGTCAGAGAGTATCAGGTAGTATCAGAGAGGGTCAGAGTGTGTCAGAGAGTGTGAGAGAGTGTGAGAGTGTGTGAGAGTGTCAGAGTGTCTGAGTGTGTCTGAGAATGTCAGAGAGTATCAGAGAGTGTCAGAGGGTGTCAGAGAGTGTCAGAGAGTGATAGAGAGTGTCTGAGACTGTCTGAGAGTGTCAGATTGAGTCAGAGAGTGATAGAGAGTGTCAGAGATTGCCTGAGAGTGTTAGAGTGTATCAGAGAGTGTCAGAGAGTGAATGAGAGTGGTAGAGAGTGTCTGAGTGTGTCAGAGAGTGTCTGAGAGTGTCAGAGTGTATCAGAGAGTGTCAGAGAGTGTCAGCGAGTGTCTGAGAGTGCCAGAGTGTATCAGAGAGTGTCAGAGAGTTTCAGAAAGTGTCAGAGAGTGTCAGAGAGTGATAGAGAGTGTGTGAGACTGTCTGAGAGTGTCAGAGTGCATCAGAGAGTGTCAGAGAGTGATAGAGTGTGCCAGAGAGTGTCTGAGAGTGTCAGAGAGTGTGAAAGAGTGTCAGAGAGTGTCAGAGAGTGTGCGAGTGTCAGAGAGTGTCAGAGAGTGATACAGAGAAGGCTGAGAGTGATAGAGAGTGTCAGAGACTGTCAGAGAGTAATTGAGAGTGATTGAGAATGATTCACAGTGATAGAGAGGGTCAGAGAGTGTCAGAGAGTGATAGAGTGTGCCAGAGAGTGTCTGAGATGGTCAGAGAGGGTCACAGAGTGTCAGAGAGTGCGAAAGAGTGTCAGAGAGTGGCAGAGAGTGTGCGAGTGTCAGAGAGTGTCAGAGAGGGGTAGAGAGTGGCAGAGAGTGTCTGAAAGTGTCAGAGAGTGTCTGAGAGTGATAGAGAGTGTCGGAGAGTGTCGGAGAGTGTCAGCGAGTGTCAGAGAGTGTCAGAGAGTGATAGAGAGTGATAGAGAGTGTCTGAAAGTGTCAGAGAGTGATATAGAGTGATAGAGAGTGGCAGATAGTGTCTGAAAGTGTCATAGAGTGATAGAGAGTGTCTGAGTGTGTCAGAGAGTGTCAAAAAGGGATAAAGTTTGTCAGAGAGTGTCAGAGAGTGTCAGAGAGTGTGAGAGAATGTCAGAGAGTATGAGAGAGTGTCAGAGAGTGTCAGAGAGTGTGATAGTGTCAGAGAGTGTCAGATAGTGTCAGCGAGTGTCAGAGAGGGACAGAGTGTGTCAGAGTGTGTCAGAGAGTGTCAGAGAGTGTGAGAGAGTGTGAGAGAGTGTGAGAGTGTCAGAGAGTGTCAGAGACTGTCAGAGAGTGATAGAGAGTAGCAGAGAGTGTCTGAAAGTGTCAGAGAGTGTCAGAGAGTGATAGAGAGTGATAGAGAGTGTCAGAGAGTGTCAGAGAGTGATAGAAAGTGATAGAGAGTGGCAGAGAGTGTCTGAAAGAGTCAGCGAGTGATATAGAGTGACGGAGAGTGGCAGAGAGTGTGTGAAAGTGTCAGAGAGTGTCAGAGTGTGTTCGAGAGTGTCAGAGAGTGTCTGAGTGTGTCTGAGATTGTCAGAGAGTGGCAGAGAGTGATAGAGAGTGTCAGAGAGTCTCAGAGAGTGTCAGGGAGGGTCAGAGAGTGTCAGAGAGTGTGAGAGAGGGTCAGAGAGAGTGTCAGAGAGTGTCAGATAGTCATAGAGAGTGTCAGAGAGTGGCAGAGAGTTTCAGAGAGTGATAGAGAGGGATAGAGAGTGGCAGAGAGTGTCTGAAAGTGTCAGAGAGTGTCTGAGTGTGTCTGAGATTGTCAGAGAGTGTCAGAGAGTGTCAGAGAGTATCAGAGAGTGTCAGAGAGTGTCAGAGAGTGATAGAGAGTGTCAGAAAGTGATAGAGAGTGTCAGAGAGTGTCTGAGTGTGTATGAGATTGTCAGAGAGTGTCAGAGAGAGATAGAGAGTGTCAGAGAGTGATACAGAGAAGGCTGAGAGTGATAGAGAGTGTCAGAGACTGTCAGAGAGTAATTGAGAGTGATTGAGAATGATTCACAGTGATAGAGAGTGTCAGAGAGTGTCAGAGAGTGACAGAGTGTGCCAGAGAGTGTCTGAGAGGGTCAGAGAGGGTCAGAGAGGGTCAGAGAGGGTCAGAGAGTGTGAAAGAGTGTCAGAGAGTGGCAGAGAGTGTGCGAGTGTCAGAGAGTGTCAGAGAGGGATAGAGAGTGGCAGAGAGTGGCAGAGAGTGTCTGAAAGTGTCAGAGAGTGTCTGAGAGTGATAGAGAGTGTCGGAGAGTGTCAGAGAGTGTCAGAGAGTGTCAGAGAGTGTCAGAGAGTGATATAGAGTGATAGAGAGTGATAGAGAGTGGCAGAGAGTGTCTGAAAGTGTCATAGAGTGATAGAGAGTGTCTGAGTGTGTCAGAGAGTGTCAGAGAGTGATAAAGTTTGTCAGAGAGTGTCAGAGAGTGTCAGAGAGTGTGAGAGAATGTCAGAGAGTATGAGAGAGTGTCAGAGAGTGTCAGAGAGTGTGATAGTGTCAGAGAGTGTCAGATAGTGTCAGAGAGTGTCAGAGAGGGACAGAGTGTGTCAGAGAGTGTCAGAGAGTGTGAGAGAGTGTGAGAGTGTCAGAGAGTGTCAGAGACTGTCAGAGAGTGATAGAGAGTAGCAGAGAGTGTCTGAAAGTGTCAGAGAGTGTCAGAGAGTGATAGAGAGTGTCAGAGAGTGATAGAAAGTGATAGAGAGTGGTAGAGAGTGTCTGAAAGTGTCAGCGAGTGATATAGAGTGACAGAGAGTGGCAGAGAGTGTGTGAAAGTGTCAGAGAGTGTCAGAGAGTGTCTGAGTGTATCTGAGATTGTCAGAGAGTGGCAGAGAGTGGCAGAGAGTGGCAGCGAGTGATAGAGCGTGTCAGAGAGTCTCAGAGAGTGTCAGGGAGGGTCAGAGAGTGTCAGAGAGTGTGAGAGAGGGTCAGAGAGAGTGTCAGAGAGTGTCAGATAGTCATAGAGAGTGTCAGAGAGTGGCAGAGAGTTTCAGAGAGTGATAGAGAGGGATAGAGAGTGGCAGAGAGTGTCTGAAAGTGTCAGAGAGTGTCTGAGTGTGTCTGAGATTGTCAGAGAGTGTCAGAGAGTGTCAGAGAGTATCAGAGAGTGTCAGAGAGTGTCAGAGAGTGATCGAGAGTGTCAGAAAGTGATAGAGAGTGTCAGAGAGTGTCTGAGTGTGTATGAGATTGTCAGAGAGTGATAGAGAGTGATAGAGAGTGTCAGAGAGTGTCAGAGAGTGTCAGAGAGTGATAGAGTGTGTCAGAGAGTGTCAGACAGTGTCAGAGAGTGATAGTGAGTGTCTGAGAGTGTCAGAGAGTGTCAGAGAGTGATAGAGAGTGACAGAGAGGGTCTGAGACTGTCAGAGAGTGTCAGAGAGTGTCAGAGTGTGTCAGAGAGTGATGGAGAGTGTCAGAGAGTGATAGAGAATGACAGAGAGGGTCTGAGAGTGTCAGAGAGTGATAGAGAGTGTCAGAGAGTGATAGAGAGAGATAGAGAGTGTCTGAGAGTGATAGAGAGTGTCAGAGATTGATGGAGAGTGTCAGAGAGTGATAGAGAGTGTCAGAGAGGGTCTGAGAGTGTCACAGAGTGTCAGAGAGTGATAGAGAGTGAGAGAGAGTGTCAGAGATTGTCAGAGAGTGATAGAAAGTGTCAGAGAGTGATAGAGTGTGTCTGAGAATGTCAGAGAGTGATGGAGAGTGTCAGAGAGTGATAGAGATTGTCTGAGAGTTTCAGAGAGTGAGAGAGAGATTCTGAGAGTGTCAGAGTGTGTCAGAGAGTGATAGCGAGTGATAGAGAGAGTCTGAGAGTGTCAGAGTGTGACAGAGAGTGTCTGAGAGTGACAGAGAGTGTCTGAGAGTGACAGCGAGTGTCTGACTGTGTCAGTGAGTGTCAGAGAGTGATAAAGAGAGATAGAGAGTGATAGAGAGTTTCAGAGTGTGTCTTTGAGTGATAGAGAGTGTCAGACAGTGTCAGAGTGTGATAGAGAGTGTCAGAGAGTGACAGAGAGTGACAGAGAGTGATAGAGAGTGTCAGAGAGTGATAGAGAGTGTCAGAGAGTGTCAGAGAGTGTCATATAGTGATAGAGAGTGTCAGAGTGTGTAAGAGAGTGATAGAGAGTGATTGAGAGTGTCAGAGAGTGTCAGAGAGCGATAGAGAGTGTCAGAGAGAGATAGAGAGTGTCAGAGAGTGATAGAGAGTGTCTGAGAGTGTCAGTGAGTGTCAGAGAGTGATAGAGAGTGTCCGAGAGTGTCAGAGAGTGATAGAGAGTGATAGAGAGCCTCTGAGAGTGTCAGAGAGTGAAAGAGAGTGATAAAGAGTGTCAGAGAGTGATAGAGAGTGACAGAGAGTGTCTGAGAGTGATAGAGAGTGTCAGAGAGTGTCAGAGAGTGACAGAGAGTGTCAGAGAGTGATAGAGAGTGTCTGAGAGTGACAGAGAGTGTCAGTGAGTGTCTGAGAGTGATAGAGAGTGATAGAGAGTGATAGACAGTTTCAGAGTGTGTCATTGAGTGATAGAGAGTGTTAGACAGTGTCAGAGTGTGATAAAGAGTGTCTGAGAGTGTCAGAGAGTGTCAGAGTGTGTCAGAGAGTGATAGAGCGTGATAGAGAGTGTCAGAGAGTGTCATAGAGTGATAGAGAGTGTCTGAGAGTGATAGAGAGTGTCAGAGAGTGATGGAGAGTGTCAGAGAGTGATAGAGAGTGACAGAGAGGGTCTGAGACTGTCAGAGAGTGTCAGAGAGTGTCAGAGTGTGTCAGAGAGTGATGGAGAGTGTCAGAGAGTGATAGAGAATGACAGAGAGGGTCTGAGAGTGTCAGAGAGTGATAGAGAGTGTCAGAGAGTGATAGAGAGAGATAGAGAGTGTCTGAGAGTGATAGAGAGTGTCAGAGATTGATGGAGAGTGTCAGAGAGTGATAGAGAGTGTCAGAGAGGGTCTGAGAGTGTCAGAGAGTGTCAGAGAGTGATAGAGAGTGTCAGAGAGTGATAGAGAGTGATAGAGAGTGTCTGAGAGTGATAGAGAGTGTCAGAGAGTGATGGAGAGTGACAGAGAGAGTCTGAGAGTGTCAGAGAGTGTCAGAGTGTGTCAGAGAGTGATGGAGAGTGTCAGAGAGTGATAGAGAGTGACAGAGAGGGTCTGAGAGTGACAGAGTGTGATTGAGTGTGTCAGAGAGTGTCAGAGAGCGATAGACAGTTTCAGAGAGTGATGGAGAGTGTCTGAGATTGTCTGAGAGTGACAGAGAGTGAAAGAGAGTGTCTGAGAGTGTCAGTGAGTGTCAGAGAGTGATAGAGAGTGTCAGAGAGTGATAGAGAGTGATAGAGAGTGTCAGAGAGTGTCATAGAGTGATGGAGAGTGTCAGAGAGTGTCAAAGAGTGTCAGAGAGTGTCAGAGAGTGATAGAGAGTGATAGAGAGTGTCAGAGGGTGTCAGTGAGTTTCAGAGAGTGATAGAGAGTCATAGAGAGTGTCACAGAGTGTCATTGATTAATAGAGAGTGTCAGAGAGTGTCAGAGATTGATCGAGAGTGATAGAGAGTGTCAGAGAGTGTCAGAGAGTGAAAGAGAGTGATAGAGTGTGTCAGAGTGTGTCAGAGAGTGATAGAGAGTGATAGAGAGAGTCAGAGAGCGTTAGAGAGTTACAGAGAGTGTCAGAGAGTGATAGAGAGTGTCAGAGAGTGTCAGAGAGTGATACGGAGTGTGATAGAGAGTGCCTGAGAGTGTCAGAGTGTGTCAGAGAGTGTCAGAGAGTGATGGAGTGTGGTAGAGAGTGTCACGGAGGGTCATTGAGTGATAGAGAGTGTCAGAGAGTCTCAGAGAGTGATAGGGAGTGTCAGAGAGTGACAGAGAGAGTCTGAGAATGTCAGAGAGCGATAGAGAATGTCAGAGAGTGATAGAGAGTCTCTGAGAGTGTCAGAGAGTTTCAGAGAGTGAGAGAGAGATTCTGAGAGTGTCAGAGAGTGTCAGAGAGTGATAGAGAGTGATAGAGAGTCTCAGAGAGTGTCAGAGAGTGTCGGAGAGCGAAAGAGAGTGTCAGTGAGTGATAGAGAGTGTCAGAGAGTGATAGAGAGTGTCTGAGAGTGTCTGAGAGTGACAGAGAGTGTCTGAGAGTGACAGCGAGTGTCTGAGAGTGTCAGTGAGTGTCAGAGACTGATAGAGAGTGATAGGGAGTGATAGACAGTTTCAGAGTGTGTCATTGAGTGATAGAGAGTGTCAGAGAGTGTCAGAGTGTGATAGAGATTGTCAGAGAGTGTCAGAGAGTGATAGAGAGTGTAAGAGAGTGATAGAGAGTGATAGAGAGTGTCAGAGATTGATAGAGAGTGACAGAGAGTGACAGAGAGTGTCTGAGAGTGTCAGAGAGTGTCAGAGTGTGTCAGAGAGTGATAGAGAGTGATAGAGAGTGTTAGAGAGTGTCATAGAGTGGCTGAGAGTGTCAGAGTGTTTCAGAGAGTGATAGAGAGTGATTGAGTGTGTCAGAGAGTGTCAGAGAGCGATAGAGAGTGTCAGAGAGTGATAGAGAGTGTCAGAGAGCGATAGAGAGTGTCTGAGAGTGTCTGAGAGTGACAGAGAGTGAAAGAGCGTGTCTGTGAGTGCCAGTGAGTGATAGAGAGTGATAGTGACCCTCTGAGAGTGTCAGAGAGTGTCAGAGAGTGATAGAGAGTGTCAGAGTGTGTCAGAGAGTGATAGAGTGTGATTGAGTGTGTCAGAGAGTGTCAGAGAGCGATAGACAGTTTCAGAGAGTGATAGAGAGTGTCTGAGATTGTCTGAGATTGACAGAGAGTGAAAGAGAGTGTCTGAGAGTGTCAGTGAGTGTCAGAGAGTGATAGAGAGTGTCTGAGAGTGTCAGTGAGTGATAGAGAGTGATAGAGAGCCTCTGGGAGTGTCAGAGAGTGATAGTGAGTGGCAGAGAGTGTCTGAGAGTGTCAGTGAGTGTCAGAGAGTGATAGAGAGTGTCAGAGAGTGATAGAGAGTGATAGAGAGTGTCAGAGATTGATAGAGAGTGATAGAGAGTGTCAGAGTGTGTCAGAGAGTTTCAGAGAGTGATAGAGAGTCATACAGAGTGTCCCAGAGTGTCATTGATTAATAAAGAGTGTCAGAGAGTGTCACAGATTGATAGAGAGTGATAGAGAGTGTCAGAGAGTGAAAGAGAGTGATAGAGAGTGACAGAGTGTGTCAGAGAGTGATAGAGAGTGATAGAGAATGTCAGAGAGAGTTAGAGTTACAGAGAGTGTCAGAGAGTGACAGAGAGTGTCAGAGAGTGATATGGAGTGTGATAGAGAGTGCCTGAGAGTGTCAGAGTGTGTCAGAGAGTGTCAGAGAGTGATGGAGAGTGATAGAGAGTGTCACAGAGGGTCATTGAGTGATAGAAAGTGTCAGAGAGTGTCAGAGAGTGATAGAGAGTGTCAGAGAGTGCCAGAGAGTGATAGGGAGTGTCAGAGAGTGACAGAGAGATTGTGAGAATGTCAGAGAGTGATAGAGAATGTCAGAGAGTGATAGAGAGTGATAGAGAGTCTCTGAGAGTGTCAGAGAGTTTCATAGAGTGAGAGAGAGATTCTGAGAGTGTCAGAGAGTGTCAGAGAGTGATAGAGAGTGATAGAGAGTGATAGAGAGTGTCAGAGAGTGATAGAGAGTGTCTGAGAGTGACAGAGAGTGTCTGAGAGTGACAGCGAGTGTCTGAGAGTGTCAGTGAGTGTCAGAGAGTGATAGAGTGTGGTCGGGAGTGATAGACAGTTTCAGAGTGTGTCATTGAGTGATAGAGAGTGTCAGAGAGTGTCAGAGTGTGATAGAGAGTGTCAGAGAGTGTCAGAGAGTGATAGAGAGTGTAAGAGAGTGTAAGAGAGTGACAGAGAGTGATAGAGAGTGATAGAGAGTGTCAGAGATTGATAGAGAGTGACAGAGAGTGACAGAGAGTGACAGAGAGTGTCTGAGAGTGTCAGAGAGTGTCAGAGAGTGTCAGAGTGTGTCAGAGAGTGATAGAGAGTGTCAGAGAGTGTCATAGAGTGACAGAGAGTGTCAGAGTGTTTCAGAGAGTGATAGAGAGTGATTGAGTGTGTCAGAGAGTGTCAGAGAGCGATAGAGAGTGTCAGAGCGCGATAGAGAGTGTCTGAGAGTGTCTGAGAGTGACAGAGAGTGAAAGACAGTGTCTGAGAGTGTCAGTGAGTGTCAGAGACTGATAGAGAGTGTCTGAGAGTGTCAGTGAGTGATAGAGAGTGATAGAGACCCTCTGAGAGTGTCAGAGAGTGTCAGAGAGTGAGAGAGAGTGTCAGAGAGTGTCAGAGAGTGATAGAGAGTGACAGAGAGTGATAGAGAGTGATAGAGAGCCTATGAGAGTGTCAGTGAGTGTCAGAGTGTGTCAGAGGGTGTCAGAGAGAGTCAGAGAGTGATAGAGAATTTCAGAGAGTGTCAGAGAGTGATGGAGAGTGTCAGAGATTGTCACAAAGTGTCAGAGAATGATAGAGAGTGATAGAGAGTGTCAGAGTGTGTCAGAGAGTGTCAGGGAGTGATAGAGAGTGATAGATAGCGTCAGAGAGTGTCACAGAGTAATAGAGAGGGATAGAGAGTGTCACAGAGTGTCATTGAGTAATAGAGAGTGTCAGAAAGTGTCAGAGAGTGATAGGGAGTGTCAGAGAGTGTCAGAGAGTGTCACAGAGTGATACGGAGTGTGATTGAGAGTGTCTGAGAGTGTCAGAGAGTGTCAGAGAGTGATGGAGAGTGTCAGACCGTGTCAGAGTGTGATAGAGAGTGTCTGAGAGTGTCAGAGAGTGTCAGAGTGTGTCAGAGAGTGATAGAGAGTGATAGAGAGTGATAGAGAGTGTCAGAGAGTGTCAGAGAGTGATAGAGAGTGAATGAGTGTGTCTGAGAGTGACAGAGAGTGAAAGAGAGTGTCTGAGTGTGTCAGTGACTGTCAGAGAGTGATAGAGAGTGTCTGAGAGTGTCAGTGAGTGATTCAGAGTGATAGAGAGCCTCTGAGAGTATCAGAGAGTGTCAGAGAGTGATAGAGAGTGTCAGAGAGTGGTAGAGAGTGACAGAGAGTGTCTGAGAGTGATAGAGAGTGTCAGAGTGTTTCAGAGTGTGATAGAGAGTGATTGAGTGTGTCAGAGAGTGCCAGAGAGCGATAGAGAGAGTCAGAGAGCGATAGAGAGTGTCAGAGAGTGATAGAGAGTGTCAGAGAGCGATAGAGAGTGTCTGAGAGTGTCTGAGAGTGACAGAAAGTGAAAGAGAATGTCTGAGAGTGTTAGTGAGTGTCAGAGACTGATAGAGAGTGTCTGAGAGTGTCAGTGAGTGATAGAGAGTGATAGAGACCCTCTGAGAGTGTCAGAGAGTGTCAGAGAGTGAGAGAGAGTGTCAGAGAGTGATAGAGAGAGATAGAGAGTGTCTGAGAGTGATAGAGAGTGTCAGAGATTGATGGAGAGTGTCAGAGAGTGATAGAGAGTGTCAGAGAGGGTCTGAGAGTGTCAGAGAGTGTCAGAGAGTGATAGAGAGTGTCAGAGAGTGATAGAGAGTGATAGAGAGTGTCTGAGAGTGATAGAGAGTGTCAGAGAGTGATGGAGAGTGTCAGAGAGTGATAGAGAGTGACAGAGAGAGTCTGAGAGTGTCAGAGAGTGTCAGAGTGTGTCAGAGAGTGATGGAGAGTGTCAGAGAGTGATAGAGAGTGACAGAGAGGGTCTGAGAGTGTCAGAGAGTGTCAGAGTGTGTCAGAGAGTGACAGAGTGTGATTGAGTGTGTCAGAGAGTGTCAGAGAGCGATAGACAGTTTCAGAGAGTGATGGAGAGTGTCTGAGATTTTCTGAGAGTGACAGAGAGTGAAAGAGAGTGTCTGAGAGTGTCAGTGAGTGTCAGAGAGTGATAGAGAGTGTCAGAGAGTGATAGAGAGTGATAGAGAGTGTCAGAGAGTGTCATAGAGTGATGGAGAGTGTCAGAGAGTGTCAAAGAGTGTCAGAGAGTGTCAGAGAGTGATAGAGAGTGATAGAGAGTGTCAGAGGGTGTCAGTGAGTTTCAGAGAGTGATAGAGAGTCATAGAGAGTGTCACAGAGTGTCATTGATTAATAGAGAGTGTCAGAGAGTGTCAGAGATTGATCGAGAGTGATAGAGAGTGTCAGAGAGTGTCAGAGAGTGAAAGAGAGTGATAGAGTGTGTCAGAGTGTGTCAGAGAGTGATAGAGAGTGATAGAGAGAGTCAGAGAGCGTTAGAGAGTTACAGAGAGTGTCAGAGAGTGATAGAGAGTGTCAGAGAGTGTCAGAGAGTGATACGGAGTGTGATAGAGAGTGCCTGAGAGTGTCAGAGTGTGTCAGAGAGTGTCAGAGAGTGATGGAGTGTGGTAGAGAGTGTCACGGAGGGTCATTGAGTGATAGAGAGTGTCAGAGAGTCTCAGAGAGTGATAGGGAGTGTCAGAGAGTGACAGAGAGAGTCTGAGAATGTCAGAGAGCGATAGAGAATGTCAGAGAGTGATAGAGAGTGATAGAGAGTCTCTGAGAGTGTCAGAGAGTTTCAGAGAGTGAGAGAGAGATTCTGAGAGTGTCAGAGAGTGTCAGAGAGTGATAGAGAGTGATAGAGAGTCTCAGAGAGTGTCAGAGAGTGTCGGAGAGCGAAAGAGAGTGTCAGTGAGTGATAGAGAGTGTCAGAGAGTGATAGAGAGTGTCTGAGAGTGTCTGAGAGTGACAGAGAGTGTCTGAGAGTGACAGCGAGTGTCTGAGAGTGTCAGTGAGTGTCAGAGACTGATAGAGAGTGATAGGGAGTGATAGACAGTTTCAGAGTGTGTCATTGAGTGATAGAGAGTGTCAGAGAGTGTCAGAGTGTGATAGAGATTGTCAGAGAGTGTCAGAGAGTGATAGAGAGTGTAAGAGAGTGATAGAGAGTGATAGAGAGTGTCAGAGATTGATAGAGAGTGACAGAGAGTGACAGAGAGTGTCTGAGAGTGTCAGAGAGTGTCAGAGTGTGTCAGAGAGTGATAGAGAGTGATAGAGAGTGTTAGAGAGTGTCATAGAGTGGCTGAGAGTGTCAGAGTGTTTCAGAGAGTGATAGAGAGTGATTGAGTGTGTCAGAGAGTGTCAGAGAGCGATAGAGAGTGTCAGAGAGTGATAGAGAGTGTCAGAGAGCGATAGAGAGTGTCAGTGAGTGTCTGAGAGTGACAGAGAGTGAAAGAGCGTGTCTGTGAGTGCCAGTGAGTGATAGAGAGTGATAGTGACCCTCTGAGAGTGTCAGAGAGTGTCAGAGAGTGATAGAGAGTGTCAGAGTGTGTCAGAGAGTGATAGAGTGTGATTGAGTGTGTCAGAGAGTGTCAGAGAGCGATAGACAGTTTCAGAGAGTGATAGAGAGTGTCTGAGATTGTCTGAGATTGACAGAGAGTGAAAGAGAGTGTCTGAGAGTGTCAGTGAGTGTCAGAGAGTGATAGAGAGTGTCTGAGAGTGTCAGTGAGTGATAGAGAGTGATAGAGAGCCTCTGGGAGTGTCAGAGAGTGATAGTGAGTGGCAGAGAGTGTCTGAGAGTGTCAGTGAGTGTCAGAGAGTGATAGAGAGTGTCAGAGAGTGATAGAGAGTGATAGAGAGTGTCAGAGATTGATAGAGAGTGATAGAGAGTGTCAGAGTGTGTCAGAGAGTTTCAGAGAGTGATAGAGAGTCATACAGAGTGTCCCAGAGTGTCATTGATTAATAAAGAGTGTCAGAGAGTGTCACAGATTGGTAGAGAGTGATAGAGAGTGTCAGAGAGTGAAAGAGAGTGATAGAGAGTGACAGAGTGTGTCAGAGAGTGATAGAGAGAGATAGAGAATGTCAGAGAGAGTTAGAGAGTTACAGAGAGTGTCAGAG
The DNA here is from genome assembly GCF_036365525.1 of Heterodontus francisci. Lineage (NCBI taxonomy): Eukaryota > Metazoa > Chordata > Chondrichthyes > Heterodontiformes > Heterodontidae > Heterodontus > Heterodontus francisci. The sequence goes on along the minus strand of NW_027142143.1, from coordinate 223,971 downwards.
AGTGACAGATAGTGTCAGAGAGTGTCAGAGAGTGATATGGAGTGTGATAGAGAGTGCCTGAGAGTGTCAGAGTGTGTCAGAGAGTGTCAGAGAGTGATGGAGAGTGATAGAGAGTGTCACAGAGGGTCATTGAGTGATAGAAAGTGTCAGAGAGTGTCAGAGAGTGATAGAGAGTGTCAGAGAGTGCCAGAGAGTGATAGGGAGTGTCAGAGAGTGACAGAGAGATTGTGAGAATGTCAGAGAGTGATAGAGAATGTCAGAGAGTGATAGAGAGTGATAGAGAGTCTCTGAGAGTGTCAGAGAGTTTCATAGAGTGAGAGAGAGATTCTGAGAGTGTCAGAGAGTGTCAGAGAGTGATAGAGAGTGATAGAGAGTGATAGAGAGTGTCAGAGAGTGATAGAGAGTGTCTGAGAGTGTCTGAGAGTGACAGAGAGTGTCTGAGAGTGACAGAGAGTGTCTGAGAGTGACAGCGAGTGTCTGAGAGTGTCAGTGAGTGTCAGAGAGTGATAGAGTGTGGTCGGGAGTGATAGACAGTTTCAGAGTGTGTCATTGAGTGATAGAGAGTGTCAGAGAGTGTCAGAGTGTGATAGAGAGTGTCAGAGAGTGTCAGAGAGTGATAGAGAGTGTAAGAGAGTGTAAGAGAGTGACAGAGAGTGATAGAGAGTGATAGAGAGGGTCAGAGATTGATAGAGAGTGACAGAGAGTGACAGAGAGTGACAGAGAGTGACAGAGAGTGTCTGAGAGTGTCAGAGAGTGTCAGAGAGTGTCAGAGTGTGTCAGAGAGTGATAGAGAGTGTCAGAGAGTGTCATAGAGTGATAGAGAGTGTCAGAGTGTTTCAGAGAGTGATAGAGAGTGATTGAGTGTGTCAGAGAGTGTCAGAGAGCGATAGAGAGTGTCAGAGCGCGATAGAGAGTGTCTGAGAGTGTCTGAGAGTGACAGAGAGTGAAAGACAGTGTCTGAGAGTGTCAGTGTGTGTCAGAGACTGATAGAGAGTGTCTGAGAGTGTCAGTGAGTGATAGAGAGTGATAGAGACCCTCTGAGAGTGTCAGAGAGTGTCAGAGAGTGAGAGAGAGTGTCAGAGAGTGTCAGAGAGTGATAGAGAGTGACAGAGAGTGATAGAGAGTGATAGAGAGCCTATGAGAGTGTCAGTGAGTGTCAGAGTGTGTCAGAGGGTGTCAGAGAGAGTCAGAGAGTGATAGAGAATTTCAGAGAGTGTCAGAGAGTGATGGAGAGTGTCAGAGATTGTCACAAAGTGTCAGAGAATGATAGAGAGTGATAGAGAGTGTCAGAGTGTGTCAGAGAGTGTCAGGGAGTGATAGAGAGTGATAGATAGCGTCAGAGAGTGTCACAGAGTAATAGAGAGGGATAGAGAGTGTCACAGAGTGTCATTGAGTAATAGAGAGTGTCAGAAAGTGTCAGAGAGTGATAGGGAGTGTCAGAGAGTGTCAGAGAGTGTCACAGAGTGATACGGAGTGTGATTGAGAGTGTCTGAGAGTGTCAGAGAGTGTCAGAGAGTGATGGAGAGTGTCAGACCGTGTCAGAGTGTGATAGAGAGTGTCTGAGAGTGTCAGAGAGTGTCAGAGTGTGTCAGAGAGTGATAGAGAGTGATAGAGAGTGATAGAGAGTGATAGAGAGTGTCAGAGAGTGTCAGAGAGTGATAGAGAGTGAATGAGTGTGTCTGAGAGTGACAGAGAGTGAAAGAGAGTGTCTGAGTGTGTCAGTGACTGTCAGAGAGTGATAGAGAGTGTCTGAGAGTGTCAGTGAGTGATTCAGAGTGATAGGGAGCCTCTGAGAGTATCAGAGAGTGTCAGAGAGTGATAGAGAGTGTCAGAGAGTGGTAGAGAGTGACAGAGAGTGTCTGAGAGTGATAGAGAGTGTCAGAGTGTTTCAGAGAGTGATAGAGAGTGATTGAGTGTGTCAGAGAGTGCCAGAGAGCGATAGAGAGTGTCAGAGAGCGATAGAGAGTGTCAGAGAGTGATAGAGAGTGTCAGAGAGCGATAGAGAGTGTCTGAGAGTGTCTGAGAGTGACAGAGAGTGAAAGAGAATGTCTGAGAGTGTTAGTGAGTGTCAGAGACTGATAGAGAGTGTCTGAGAGTGTCAGTGAGTGATAGAGAGTGATAGAGACCCTCTGAGAGTGTCAGAGAGTGTCAGAGAGTGATAGAGAGTGTCAGAGAGTGTCAGAGAGTGATAGAGAGTGACAGAGAGTGATAAAGAGTGATCGAGAGCCTATGAGAGTGTCAGAGAGTGTCAGAGTGTGTCAGAGGGTGTCAGAGAGTGTCAGAGAGTGACAGAGTGTGATAGAGAGTTTCAGAGAGTGATGGAGAGTGTCAGAGATTGTCACAAAGTGTCCGAGAGTGATAGAGAGTGATAGAGAGTGATAGAGAGTGTCAGAGTGTGTCAGAGAGTGTCAGAGAGTGATAGAGAGTCAACGATAGCGTCAGAGAGTGTCATACAGTAATAGAGAGGGATAGAGAGTGTCACAGAGTGTCATTGAGTAATAGAGAGTGTCAGAAATTGCCAGAGAGTGATAGAGAGTGTCAGAGAGTGTCAGAGAGTGATATGGAGTGTGATTGAGAGTGTCTGAGAGTGTCAGAGAGTGTCAGAGAGTGTCAGAGAGTGATGGAAAGTGTCAGACCGTGTCAGAGTGTGATAGAGAGTGTCTGAGAGTGTCAGAGAGTGTCAGAGTGTGTCAGAGAGAGATAGAGAGTGATAGAGAGTGTCAGAGAGTGTCAGAGAGTGATAGAGAGTGTCAGAGTGTGTCAGAGAGTGATAGAGAGTGATAGAGAGTGATTGAGTGTGTCTGAGAGTGACAGAGAGTGTCAGAGAGTGACGGAGAGCCTCTGAGAGTGTCAGAGAGTGTCAGAGAGTGATAGAGAGTGTCAGAGAGTGGTAGAGAGTGACAGAGAGTGTCTGAGAGTGATGGAGAGTGTCAGAGAGTGATAGAGAAAGTCAGAGAGTGTCTGAGAGTGTCTGAGAGTGACAGAGAGTGAAAGAGAGTGTCTGAGAGTTTCAGTGAGTGACAGAGAGTGAAAGAGAGTGTCTGAGAGTGTCAGTGAGTGTCAGAGAGTGATATAGAGTGTCTGAGAGTGTCACTGAGTGATTGAGAGTGATAGAGAGCCTCTGAGAGTGTCAGAGAGTGTCAGAGAGTGATAGAGAGTGTCAGAGAGTGGTAGAGAGTGACAGAGAGTGTCTGAGAGTGATAGAGAGTGTCAGAGAGTGATAGAGAATGTCAGAGAGTGATAGAGAGTGACAGAGAGGGTCTGAGAGTGTCAGAGAGTGTCAGAGTGTGTCAGAGAGTGACAGAGAGTGATAGAGAGTGTCAGAGAGTGTCATAGAGTGATAGAGAGAGTCAGAGTGTGTCAGAGAGTGATAGAGTGTGATTGAATGTGTCAGAGAGTGTCAGAGAGCTATAGACAGTTTCAGAGAGTGATAGAGTGTGTCTGAGATTGTCTGAGAGTGACAGGGAGTGTCTGAGAGTGTCAGTGAGTGTCAGTGAGTGGCAGAGAGTGTCTGAGAGTGTCAGTGAGTGTCAGAGAGTGATAGAGAGTGTCAGAGAGTGTAAGAGAGTGATAGAGATTGTCAGAGAGTGATAGAGAGTGATAGAGAGTGTCAGAGAGTGTCATAGAGTGATGGAGAGTCTCAGAGAGTGTCAGAGAGTGTCAGAGAGTGATAGAGAGTGATAGAGAGCGTCAGAGTGTGTCAGAGAGTTTCAGAGAGTCATAGAGAGTTTCACAGAGTGTCATTGATTAATAGAGAGTGTCAGAGAGTGTCAGAGATTGATAGAGAGTGATAGAGAGTGTCAGAGAGTGTCAGAGAGTGATGGAGAGTCTCAGAGAGTGTCAGAGAGTGTCACGGAGTGATAGAGAGAGTCAGAGTGTGTCAGAGAGTGATAGAGTGTGATTGAATGTGTCAGAGAGTGTCAGAGAGCTATAGACAGTTTCAGAGAGTGATAGAGTGTGTCTGAGATTGTCTGAGAGTGAGAGGGAGTGAAAGAGAGTGTCTGAGAGTGTCAGTGAGTGTCAGAGAGTGATAGAGAGTGTCTGAGAGTGTCAGTGAGTGATAGAGAGTGATAGAGAGCCTCTGAGAGTGTCAGAGAGATTCAGAGAGTGATAGCGAGAGTCAGAGAGTGATCGTGAGTGGCAGAGAGTGTCTGAGAGTGTCAGTGAGTGTCAGAGAGTGATAGAGAGTGTCAGAGAGTGTAAGAGAGTGATAGAGATTGTCAGAGAGTGATAGAGAGTGATAGAGAGTGTCAGAGAGTGAGAGAGAGATTCTGAGAGTGTCAGAGTGTGTCAGAGAGTGATAGAGAGTGATAGTGAGTCTCTGAGAGTGTCAGAGAGTGTCAGAGAGCGAAAGAGAGTGTCAGTGAGTGACAGAGAGTGTCAGAGTATGATAGAGAGTGTCAGAGAGTGTCAGAGAGTGATAGAGAGTGATAGAGAGTTATAGAGAGTGTAAGAGAGTGATAGAGAGTGATAGAGAGTGTCAGAGATTGATAGAGAGTGACAGAGAGTGACAGAGAGTGTCTGCGAGTGTCAGAGAGTGTCAGAGTGTGTCAGAGAGTGACAGAGAGTGATAGAGAGTGTCAGAGAGTGTCATAGAGTGATGGAGAGTCTCAGAGAGTGTCAGAGAGTGTCAGAGAGTGATAGAGAGTGATAGAGAGCGTCAGAGTATGTCAGAGAGTTTCAGAGAGTCATAGAGAGTGTCACAGAGTGTCATTGATTAATAGAGAGTGTCAGAGAGTGTCAGAGATTGATAGAGAGTGATAGAGAGTGTCAGAGAGTGTCAGAGAGTGAAAGAGAGTGATAGAGAGTGTCAGAGAGTGATAGAGAGTGTCAGAGAGTGATAGAGAGTTACAGAGAGTGTCAGAGAGTGATAGAGAGTGTCAGAGAGTGATAGAGAGTGATACGGAGTATGATAGAGAGTGTCTGAGAGTGTCAGAGAGTGATGGAGAGTGATAGAGAGTGTCACAGAGGGTCATTGAGTGATAGAGAGTGTCAGAGAGTGTCAGAGAGTGACAGAGAGTGTCAGAGAGTGTCAGAGAGTGATAGGGAGAGTCAGAGAGTGACAGAGAGAGTCTGAGAATGTCAGAGAGTGATAGAGAGTGTCAGAGAGTGATAGAGAGTGATAGAGAGTCTCTGAGAGTGTCAGAGAGTTTCAGAGAGTGAGAGAGAGATTCTGAGAGTGTCAGAGTGTGTCAGAGAGTGATAGAGAGTGATAGAGAGTCTCTGAGAGTGTCAGAGAGTGTCAGAGAGCGAAAGAGAGTGTCAGTGAGTGTCAGAGAGTGTCAGAGAGCGTCAGAGAGTGTCAGAGATTGATAGAGAGTGATAGAGAGTCTCAGAGAGTGTCAGAGAGTGAAAGAGAGTGATCGAGAGTGTCAGAGTGTGTCAGAGAGTGATAGAGAGTGATAGACAGTGTCAGAGAGTGATAGAGAGTTACAGAGAGTGTCAGAGAGTGATAGAGAGTGTCAGAGAGTGTCAGAGAGTGATACGGAGTATGATAGAGAGTGTCTGAGAGTGTCAGAGAGTGTCAGAGAGTGATGGAGAGTGATAGAGAGTGTCACAGAGGGTCATTGAGTGATAGAGAGTGTCAGAGAGTGTCAGAGAGTGATAGAGAGTGTCAGAGAGTGTCAGAGAGTAATAGGGAGTGTCAGAGAGTGACAGAGAGAGTCTGAGAATGTCAGAGAGTGATAGAGAGTGTCAGAGGGTGATAGAGAGTGATAGAGAGTCTCTGAGAGTGTCAGAGAGTTTCAGAGAGTGAGAGAGAGATTCTGAGAGTGTCAGAGTGTGTCAGAGAGTGATAGAGAGTGATAGTGAGTTACAGAGAGTGTCAGAGAGTGATAGAGAGTGTCAGAGAGTGTCAGAGAGTGATACGGAGTATGATAGAGAGTGTCTGAGAGTGTCAGAGAGTGTCAGAGAGTGATGGAGAGTGATAGAGAGTGTCACAGAGGGTCATTGAGTGATAGAGAGTGTCAGAGAGTGTCAGAGAGTGATAGAGAGTGTCAGAGAGTGTCAGAGAGTGATAGGGAGTGTCAGAGAGTGATAGAGAGAGTCTGAGAATGTCAGAGAGTGATCGAGAGTGTCAGAGAGTGATAGAGAGTGATAGAGAGTCTCTGAGAGCGTCAGAGAGTTTCAGAGAGTGAGAGAGAGATTCTGAGAGTGTCAGAGTGTGTCAGAGAGTGATAGAGAGTGATAGAGAGTCTCAGAGTGTCAGAGAGTGTCAGAGAGCGAAAGAGAGTGTCAGTGAGTGACAGAGAGTGTCAGAGTGTGATAGAGAGTGTCAGAGAGTGTCAGAGAGTGTCAGAGAGTGATAGAGAGTGATAGAGAGTGTAAGAGAGTGATAGAGAGTGATAGAGAGTGTCAGATTGATAGAGAGTGACAGAGAGTGACAGAGAGTGTCTGAGAGTGTCAGAGAGTGTCAGAGTGTGTCAGAGAGTGATAGAGAGCGATAGAGAGTGTCAGAGAGTGTCATAGAGTGATAGAGAGTGTCAGAGTATTTCAGAAGGTGATAGAGAGTGATTGAGTGTGTCAGAGAGTGTCAGAGAGTGATAGAGATTGTCAGAGAGTGATAGAGAGTGATAGAGAGTGTCTGAGAGTGTCTGAGAGTGACAGAGAGTGTCTGAGAGTGTCAGAGAGTGTCAGAGTGTGATAGAGATTGTCAGAGAGTGTCAGAGAGTGATAGAGAGTGTAAGAGAGTGATAGAGAGTGATAGAGAGTGTCAGAGATTGATAGAGAGTGACAGAGAGTGACAGAGAGTGTCTGAGAGTGTCAGAGAGTGTCAGAGTGTGTCAGAGAGTGATAGAGAGTGATAGAGAGTGTTAGAGAGTGTCATAGAGTGGCTGAGAGTGTCAGAGTGTTTCAGAGAGTGTCAGAGAGTGATAGAGAGTGTCAGAGAGCGATAGAGTGTGTCTGAGAGTGTCAGAGAGTGACAGAGAGTGAAAGAGCGTGTTTGTGAGTGCCAGTTAGTGTCAGAGACTGATAGAGAGTGTCTGAGAGTGTCAGTGAGTGATAGAGAGAGATAGTGACCCTCTGAGATTGTCAGAGAGTGTCAGAGAGTGATAGAGAGTGTCAGAGTGTGTCAGAGAGTGATAGAGTGTGATTGAGTGTGTCAGAGAGTGTCAGAGAGCGATAGACAGTTTCAGAGAGTGATAGAGAGTGTCTGAGATTGTCTGAGAGTGACAGAGAGTGAAAGAGAGTGTCTGAGAGTGTCAATGAGTGTCAGAGAGTGATAGAGAGTGTCTGAGAGTGTCAGTGAGTGATAGAGAGTGATAGAGAGCCTCTGGGAGTGTCAGAGAGTGATAGTGAGTGGCAGAGAGTGTCTGAGAGTGTCAGTGAGTGTCAGAGAGTGATAGAGAGTGTCAGCGAGTGATAGAGAGTGATAGAGAGTGTCAGAGAGTGATAGAGAGTGATAGAGAGTGTCAGAGTGTGTCAGAGAGTTTCAGAGAGTGATAGAGAGTCATACAGAGTGTCCCAGAGTGTCATTGATTAATAAAGAGTGTCAGAGAGTGTCACAGATTGATCGAGAGTGATAGAGAGTGTCAGAGAGAGAAAGAGAGTGATAGAGAGTGACAGAGTGTGTCAGAGAGTGATAGAGAGTGATAGAGAAAGTCAGAGAGAGTTAGAGAGTTACAGAGAGTGTCAGAGAGTGACAGAGAGTGTCAGAGAGTGTCAGAGAGTGATATGGAGTGTGATAGAGAGTGCCTGAGAGTGTCAGAGTGTGTCAGAGAGTGTCAGAGAGTGATGGAGAGTGATAGAGAGTGTCACAGAGGGTCATTGAGTGATAGAGAGTGTCAGAGAGTGTCAGAGAGTGATAGAGAGTGTCAGAGAGTGCCAGAGAGTGATAGGGAGTGTCAGAGAGTGGCAGAGAGATTGTGAGAATGTCAGAGAGTGATAGAGAATGTCAGAGAGTGATAGAGAGTCTCTGAGAGTGTCAGAGAGTTTCATAGAGTGAGAGAGAGATTCTGAGAGTGTCAGAGAGTGTCAGAGAGTGATAGAGAGTGATAGAGAGTGATAGAGAGTGTCAGAGAGTGATAGAGAGTGTCTGAGAGTGTCTGAGAGTGACAGAGAGTGTCTGAGAGTGACAGCGAGTGTCTGAGAGTGTCAGTGAGTGTCAGAGAGTGATAGAGAGTGGTAGGGAGTGATAGACAGTTTCAGAGTGTGTCATTGAGTGATAGAGAGTGTCAGAGAGTGGCAGAGTGTGATAGAGAGTGTCAGAGAGTGATAGAGAGTGTAAGAGAGGGTAAGAGAGTGATAGAGAGTGATAGAGAGGGTCAGAGATTGATAGAGATTGACAGAGAGTGACAGAGAGTGACAGAGAGTGTCTGAGAGTGTCAGAGAGTGTCAGAGTGTGTCAGAGAGTGATAGAGAGTGATAGAGAGTGTCAGAGAGTGTCATAGAGTGATAGAGAGTGTCAGAGTGTTTCAGAGAGTGATAGAGAGTGATTGAGTGTGTCAGAGAGTGTCAGAGAGTGATAGAGAGTGTCAGAGCGCGATAGAGAGTGTCTGAGAGTGTCTGAGAGTGACAGAGAGTGAAAGAGAGTGTCTGAGAGTGTCAGTGAGTGTCAGAGACTGATAGAGTGTCTGAGAGTGTCAGTGAGTGATAGAGAGTGATAGAGACCCTCTGAGAGTGTCAGAGAGTGTCAGAGAGTGAGAGAGAGTGTCAGAGAGTGTCAGAGAGTGATAGAGAGTGACAGAGAGTGATAGAGAGTGATAGAGAGCCTATGAGAGTGTCAGTGAGTGTCAGAGTGTGTCAGAGGGTGTCAGAGAGTGTCAGAGAGTGATAGAGAATTTCAGAGAGTGTCAGAGAGTGATAGTGAGTGATAGAGAGTGTCAGAGTGTGTCAGAGAGTGTCAGGGAGTGATAGAGAGTGATAGATAGCGTCAGAGAGTGTCACAGAGTGATAGGGAGGGATAGAGAGTGTCACAGAGTGTCATTGAGTAATAGAGAGTGTCAGAAAGTGTCAGAGAGTGATAGAGAGTGATAGAGAGTGTCAGAGAGTGTCACAGAGTGATACGGAGTGTGATTGAGAGTGTCTGAGAGTGTCAGAGAGAGTCAGAGATTGATGGAGAGTGTCAGACCATGTCAGAGTGTGATAGAGAGTGTCTGAGAGAGTCAGAGAGTGTCAGAGTGTGTCAGAGAGTGATAGAGAGTGATAGAGAGTGATAGAGAGTGTCAGAGAGTGTCAGAGAGTGTCAGAGAGTGATAGAGAGTGATTGAGTGTGTCTGAGAGTGACAGAGAGTGAAAGAGAGTGTCTGAGTGTGTCAGTGACTGTCAGAGAGTGATAGAGAGTGTCTGTGAGTGTCAGTGAGTGATTCAGAGTGATAGAGAGCCTCTGAGAGTATCAGAGAGTGTCAGAGAGTGATAGAGAGTGTCAGAGAGTGGTAGAGAGTGTCTGAGAGTGATAGAGAGTGTCAGAGTGTTTCAGAGTGTGATAGAGAGTGATTGAGTGTGTCAGAGAGTGCCAGAGAGCGATAGAGAGTGTCAGAGAGCGATAGAGAGTGTCAGAGAGTGATAGAGAGTGTCAGAGAGCGATAGAGAGTGTCTGAGAGTGTCTGAGAGTGACAGAGAGTGAAAGAGAATGTCCGAGAGTGTTAGTGAGTGTCAGAGACTGATAGAGAGTGTCTGAGAGTGTCAGTGAGTGATAGAGAGTGATAGAGACCCTCTGAGAGTGTCAGAGAGTGTCAGAGAGTGATAGAAAGTGTCAGAGAGTGTCAGAGAGTGATAGAGAGTGACAGAGAGTGATAAAGAGTGATAGAGAGCCTATGAGAGTGTCAGAGTGTGTCAGAGGGTGTCAGAGAGTGTCAGAGAGTGACAGAGTGTGATAGAGAGTTTCAGAGAGTGATGGAGAGTGTCAGAGATTGTCACAAAGTGTCCGAGAGTGATAGAGAGTGTCAGAGAGTGATAGAGAGTGTCAGAGTGTGTCAGAGAGTGATAGAGAGTGATAGAGAGTGATTGAGTGTGTCTGAGAGTGACAGAGAGTGAAAGAGAGTGTCTGAGAGTGTCAGTGAGTGACAGAGAGTGAAAGAGAGTCTCTGAGAGTGTCAGCGAGTGTCAGAGAGTGATGGAGAGCCTCTGAGAGTGTCAGAGAGTGTCAGAGAGTGATAGAGAGTGTCAGAGAGTGGTAGAGACTGACAGAGAGTGTCTGAGAGTGATAGAGAGTGTCAGAGAGTGATAGAGAATGTCAGAGAGTGTCTGAGAGTGTCTGAGAGTGACAGAGAGTGAAAGAGAGTGTCTGAGAGTTTCAGTGAGTGACAGAGAGTGAAAGAGAGTGTCTGAGAGTGTCAGTGAGTGTCAGAGAGTGATATAGAGTGTCTGAGAGTGTCAGTGAGTGATTGAGAGTGATAGAGAGCCTCTGAGAGTGTCAGAGAGTGTCAGAGAGTGTCTGAGAGTTTCAGTGAGTGACAGAGAGTGAAAGAGAGTGTCTGAGAGTGTCAGTGAGTGTCAGTGAGTGTCAGAGAGTGATGGAGAGCCTCTGAGAGTGTCAGAGAGTGTCAGAGAGTGACAGAGAGTGTCAGAGAGTGGTAGAGAGTGACAGAGAGTGTCTGAGAGTGATAGAGAGTGTCAGAGAGTGATAGAGAATGTCAGAGAGTGTCTGAGAGTGTCTGAGAGTGACAGAGAGTGAAAGAGAGTGTCTGAGAGTTTCAGTGAGTGACAGAGAGTGAAAGAGAGTGTCTGAGAGTGTCAGTGAGTGTCAGAGAGTGATATAGAGTGTCTGAGAGTGTCAGTGAGTGATTGAGAGTGATAGAGAGCCTCTGAGAGTGACAGAGAGTGAAAGAGAATGTCTGAGAGTTTCAGTGAGTGACAGAGAGTGAAAGAGAGTGTCTGAGAGTGTCAGTGAGTGTCAGAGAGTGATATAGAGTGTCTGAGAGTGTCAGTGAGTGATTGAGAGTGATAGAGAGCCTCTGAGAGTGTCAGAGAGTGTCAGAGAGTGATAGAGAGTGTCAGAGAGTGGTAGAGAGTGACAGAGAGTGTCTGAGAGTGATAGAGAGTGTCAGAGAGTGATAGAGAATGTCAGAGAGTGATAGAGAGTGACAGAGAGTGACAGAGAGTGACAGAGAGGGTCTGAGAGTGTCAGAGAGTGTCAGAGTGTGTCAGAGAGTGACAGAGAGTGATAGAGAGTGTCAGAGAGTGTCATAGAGTGATAGAGAGAGTCAGAGTGTGTCAGAGAGTGATAGAGTGTGATTGAATGTGTCAGAGAGTGTCAGAGAGCTATAGACAGTTTCAGAGAGTGATAGAGTGTGTCTGAGATTGTCTGAGAGTGACAGGGAGTGAAAGAGAGTGTCTGAGAGTGTCAGTGAGTGTCAGAGAGTGATAGAGAGTGTCTGAGAGTGTCAGTGAATGATAGAGAGTGATAGAGAGCCTCTGAGAGTGTCAGAGAGATTCAGAGAGTGATAGAGAGAGTCAGAGAGTGATAGTGAGTGGCAGAGAGTGTCTGAGAGTGTCAGTGAGTGTCAGAGAGTGATAGAGAGTGTCAGAGAGTGTAAGAGATTGATAGAGATTGTCAGAGAGTGATAGAGAGTGATAGAGAGTGATAGAGAGTGTCAGAGAGTGTCATAGAGTGATGGAGAGTCTCAGAGAGTGTCAGAGAGTGTCAGAGAGTGATAGAGAGTGATAGAGAGCGTCAGAGAGTTTCAGAGAGTCATAGAGAGTGTCACAGAGTGTCATTGATTAATAGAGAGTGTCAGAGAGTGTCAGAGATTGATAGAGAGTGATAGAGAGTGTCAGAGAGTGTCAGAGAGTGAAAGAGAGTGATCGAGAGTGTCAGAGTGTGTCAGAGAGTGATAGAGAGTGATAGAGAGTGTCAGAGAGTGATAGAGAGTTACAGAGAGTGTCAGAGAGTGATAGAGAGTGTCAGAGAGTGTCAGAGAGTGATACGGAGTATGATAGAGAGTGTCTGAGAGTGTCAGAGAGTGTCAGAGAGTGATGGAGAGTGATAGAGAGTGTCACAGAGGGTCATTGAGTGATAGAGAGTGTCAGAGAGTGATAGAGAGTGTCAGAGAGATTCTGAGAGTGTCAGAGTGTGTCAGAGAGTGATAGAGAGTGATAGAGAGTCTCAGAGAGTGTCAGAGAGTGTCAGAGAGCGAAAGAGAGTTTCAGTGAGTGTCAGAGAGTGTCAGAGAGTGTCAGAGAGTGGTAGGGAGTGATAGAGAGTGTCAGAGAGTGAAAGAGAGTGATCGAGAGTGTCAGAGTGTGTCAGAGAGTGATAGAGAGTGATAGAGAGTGTCAGAGAGTGATAGAGAGTTACAGAGAGTGATAGAGAGTGTCAGAGAGTGTCAGAGAGTGATACGGAGTATGATAGAGAGTGTCTGAGAGTGTCAGAGAGTGTCAGAGAGTGATGGAGAGTGATAGAGAGTGTCACAGAGGGTCATTGAGTGATAGAGAGTGTCAGAGAGTGTCAGAGAGTGATAGAGAGTGTCAGAGAGTGTCAGAGAGTGATAGGGAGTGTCAGAGAGTGACAGAGAGAGTCTGAGAATGTCAGAGAGTGATAGAGAGTGTCAGAGAGTGATAGAGAGTGATAGAGATTGTCAGAGAGTGTCAGAGAGTGTCAGAGAGTGTCAGAGAGTGAAAGAGAGTGATCGAGAGTGTCAGAGTGTGTCAGAGAGTGATAGAGAGTGATAGAGAGTGTCAGAGAGTGATAGAGAGTGTCAGAGAGTGATAGAGAGTTACAGAGAGTGTCAGAGAGTGATAGAGAGTGTCAGAGAGTGTCAGAGAGTGATACGGAGTATGATAGAGAGTGTCTGAGAGTGTCAGAGAGTGTCAGAGAGTGATGGAGAGTGATAGAGAGTGTCACAGAGGGTCATTGAGTGATAGAGAGTGTCAGAGAGTGATAGAGAGTGTCAGAGAGTGTCAGAGAGTGATAGGGAGTGTCAGAGAGTGACAGAGAGAGTCTGAGAATGTCAGAGAGTGATCGAGAGTGTCAGAGAGTGATAGAGAGTGATAGAGAGTCTCTGAGAGTGTCAGAGAGTTTCAGAGAGTGAGAGAGAGATTCTGAGAGTGTCAGAGTGTGTCAGAGCGTGATAGAGAGTCTCTGAGAGTGTCAGAGAGTGTCAGAGAGCGAAAGAGAGTGTCAGTGAGTGACAGAGAGTGTCAGAGTGTGATAGAGAGTGTCAGAGAGTGTCAGAGAGTGTCAGAGAGTGATAGAGAGTGATAGAGAGTGTAAGAGAGTGATAGAGAGTGATAGAGAGTGTCAGAGATTGATAGAGAGTGACAGAGGGTGACAGAGAGTTTCTGAGAGTGTCAGAGAGTGTCAGAGAGTGATAGAGAGCGATAGAGAGTGTCAGAGAGTGTCATAGAGTGATAGAGAGTGTCAGAGTATTTCAGAAGGTGATAGAGAGTGATTGAGTGTGTCAGAGAGTGTCAGAGAGTGATAGAGATTGTCAGAGAGCGATAGAGAGTGATAGAGAGTGTCAGAGAGTGTCATAGAGTGATGGAGAGTCTCAGCGAGTGTCAGAGAGTGTCAGAGAGTGTCATGGAGTGATAGAGAGAGTCAGAGTGTGTCAGAGAGTGATAGAGTGTGATTGAATGTGTCAGAGAGTGTCAGAGAGCTATAGACAGTTTCAGAGAGTGATAGAGTGTGTCTGAGATTGTCTGAGAGTGACAGGGAGTGAAAGAGAGTGTCTGAGAGTGTCAGTGAGTGTCAGAGAGTGATAGAGAGTGTCTGAGAGTGTCAGTGAGTGATAGAGAGTGATAGAGAGCCTCTGAGAGTGTCAGAGAGTATCAGAGAGTGATAGAGAGTGTCAGAGAGTGGTAGAGAGTGACAGAGAGTGTCTGAGAGTGATAGAGAGTGTCAGAGAGTGATATAGAATGTCAGAGAGTGATAGAGAGTGACAGAGAGTGACAGAGAGTGTCTGAGAGTGTCAGAGAGTGTCAGAGTGTGTCAGAGAGTGACAGAGAGTGATAGAGAGTGTCAGAGAGTGTCATAGAGTGATAGAGAGAGTCAGAGTGTGTCAGTGAGTGATAGAGTGTGACTGAATGTGTCAGAGAGTGTCAGAGAGCTATAGACAGTTTCAGAGAGTGATAGAATGTGTCTGAGATTGTCTGAGAGTGACAGGGAGTGAAAGAGAGTGTCTGAGAGTGTCAGTGAGTGTCAGAGAGTGATAGAGAGTGTCTGAGAGTGTCAGTGAATGATAGAGAGTGATAGAGAGCCTCTGAGAGTGTCAGAGAGATTCAGAGAGTGATAGAGAGAGTCAGAGAGTGATAGTGAGTGGCAGAGAGTGGCAGAGAGATTGTGAGAATGTCAGAGAGTGATAGAGAATGTCAGAGAGTGATAGAGAGTCTCTGAGAGTGTCAGAGAGTTTCATAGAGTGAGAGAGAGATTCTGAGAGTGTCAGAGAGTGTCAGAGAGTGATAGAGAGTGATAGAGAGTGATAGAGAGTGTCAGAGAGTGATAGAGAGTGTCTGAGAGTGTCTGAGAGTGACAGAGAGTGTCTGAGAGTGACAGCGAGTGTCTGAGAGTGTCAGTGAGTGTCAGAGAGTGATAGAGAGTGGTAGGGAGTGATAGACAGTTTCAGAGTGTGTCATTGAGTGATAGAGAGTGTCAGAGAGTGGCAGAGTGTGATAGAGAGTGTCAGAGAGTGATAGAGAGTGTAAGAGAGGGTAAGAGAGTGATAGAGAGTGATAGAGAGGGTCAGAGATTGATAGAGATTGACAGAGAGTGACAGAGAGTGACAGAGAGTGTCTGAGAGTGTCAGAGAGTGTCAGAGTGTGTCAGAGAGTGATAGAGAGTGATAGAGAGTGTCAGAGAGTGTCATAGAGTGATAGAGAGTGTCAGAGTGTTTCAGAGAGTGATAGAGAGTGATTGAGTGTGTCAGAGAGTGTCAGAGAGTGATAGAGAGTGTCAGAGCGCGATAGAGAGTGTCTGAGAGTGTCTGAGAGTGACAGAGAGTGAAAGAGAGTGTCTGAGAGTGTCAGTGAGTGTCAGAGACTGATAGAGTGTCTGAGAGTGTCAGTGAGTGATAGAGAGTGATAGAGACCCTCTGAGAGTGTCAGAGAGTGTCAGAGAGTGAGAGAGAGTGTCAGAGAGTGTCAGAGAGTGAGAGAGAGTGACAGAGAGTGATAGAGAGTGATAGAGAGCCTATGAGAGTGTCAGTGAGTGTCAGAGTGTGTCAGAGGGTGTCAGAGAGTGTCAGAGAGTGATAGAGAATTTCAGAGAGTGTCAGAGAGTGATGGAGAGTGTCAGAGATTGTCACAAAGTGTCAGAGAGTGATAGTGAGTGATAGAGAGTGTCAGAGTGTGTCAGAGAGTGTCAGGGAGTGATAGAGAGTGATAGATAGCGTCAGAGAGTGTCACAGAGTGATAGGGAGGGATAGAGAGTGTCACAGAGTGTCATTGAGTAATAGAGAGTGTCAGAAAGTGTCAGAGAGTGATAGAGAGTGATAGAGAGTGTCAGAGAGTGTCACAGAGTGATACGGAGTGTGATTGAGAGTGTCTGAGAGTGTCAGAGAGTGTCAGAGATTGATGGAGAGTGTCAGACCATGTCAGAGTGTGATAGAGAGTGTCTGAGAGAGTCAGAGAGTGTCAGAGTGTGTCAGAGAGTGATAGAGAGTGATAGAGAGTGATAGAGAGTGTCAGAGAGTGTCAGAGAGTGTCAGAGAGTGATAGAGAGTGATTGAGTGTGTCTGAGAGTGACAGAGAGTGAAAGAGAGTGTCTGAGTGTGTCAGTGACTGTCAGAGAGTGATAGAGAGTGTCTGTGAGTGTCAGTGAGTGATTCAGAGTGATAGAGAGCCTCTGAGAGTATCAGAGAGTGTCAGAGAGTGATAGAGAGTGTCAGAGAGTGGTAGAGAGTGACAGAGAGTGTCTGAGAGTGATAGAGAGTGTCAGAGTGTTTCAGAGTGTGATAGAGAGTGATTGAGTGTGTCAGAGAGTGCCAGAGAGCGATAGAGAGTGTCAGAGAGCGATAGAGAGTGTCAGAGAGTGATAGAGAGTGTCAGAGAGCGATAGAGAGTGTCTGAGAGTGTCTGAGAGTGACAGAGAGTGAAAGAGAATGTCCGAGAGTGTTAGTGAGTGTCAGAGACTGATAGAGAGTGTCTGAGAGTGTCAGTGAGTGATAGAGAGTGATAGAGACCCTCTGAGAGTGTCAGAGAGTGTCAGAGAGTGATAGAAAGTGTCAGAGAGTGTCAGAGAGTGATAGAGAGTGACAGAGAGTGATAAAGAGTGATAGAGAGCCTATGAGAGTGTCAGAGTGTGTCAGAGGGTGTCAGAGAGTGTCAGAGAGTGACAGAGTGTGATAGAGAGTTTCAGAGAGTGATGGAGAGTGTCAGAGATTGTCACAAAGTGTCCGAGAGTGATAGAGAGTGTCAGAGAGTGATAGAGAGTGTCAGAGTGTGTCAGAGAGTGATAGAGAGTGATAGAGAGTGATTGAGTGTGTCTGAGAGTGACAGAGAGTGAAAGAGAGTGTCTGAGAGTGTCAGTGAGTGACAGAGAGTGAAAGAGAGTCTCTGAGAGTGTCAGCGAGTGTCAGAGAGTGATGGAGAGCCTCTGAGAGTGTCAGAGAGTGTCAGAGAGTGATAGAGAGTGTCAGAGAGTGGTAGAGACTGACAGAGAGTGTCTGAGAGTGATAGAGAGTGTCAGAGAGTGATAGAGAATGTCAGAGAGTGTCTGAGAGTGTCTGAGAGTGACAGAGAGTGAAAGAGAGTGTCTGAGAGTTTCAGTGAGTGACAGAGAGTGAAAGAGAGTGTCTGAGAGTGTCAGTGAGTGTCAGAGAGTGATATAGAGTGTCTGAGAGTGTCAGTGAGTGATTGAGAGTGATAGAGAGCCTCTGAGAGTGTCAGAGAGTGTCAGAGAGTGTCTGAGAGTTTCAGTGAGTGACAGAGAGTGAAAGAGAGTGTCTGAGAGTGTCAGTGAGTGTCAGTGAGTGTCAGAGAGTGATGGAGAGCCTCTGAGAGTGTCAGAGAGTGTCAGAGAGTGACAGAGAGTGTCAGAGAGTGGTAGAGAGTGACAGAGAGTGTCTGAGAGTGATAGAGAGTGTCAGAGAGTGATAGAGAATGTCAGAGAGTGTCAGAGAGTGTCTGAGAGTGACAGAGAGTGAAAGAGAGTGTCTGAGAGTTTCAGTGAGTGACAGAGAGTGAAAGAGAGTGTCTGAGAGTGTCAGTGAGTGTCAGAGAGTGATATAGAGTGTCTGAGAGTGTCAGTGAGTGATTGAGAGTGATAGAGAGCCTCTGAGAGTGACAGAGAGTGAAAGAGAATGTCTGAGAGTTTCAGTGAGTGACAGAGAGTGAAAGAGAGTGTCTGAGAGTGTCAGTGAGTGTCAGAGAGTGATATAGAGTGTCTGAGAGTGTCAGTGAGTGATTGAGAGTGATAGAGAGCCTCTGAGAGTGTCAGAGAGTGTCAGAGAGTGATAGAGAGTGTCAGAGAGTGGTAGAGAGTGACAGAGAGTGTCTGAGAGTGATAGAGAGTGTCAGAGAGTGATAGAGAATGTCAGAGAGTGATAGAGAGTGACAGAGAGTGACAGAGAGTGACAGAGAGGGTCTGAGAGTGTCAGAGAGTGTCAGAGTGTGTCAGAGAGTGACAGAGAGTGATAGAGAGTGTCAGAGAGTGTCATAGAGTGATAGAGAGAGTCAGAGTGTGTCAGAGAGTGATAGAGTGTGATTGAATGTGTCAGAGAGTGTCAGAGAGCTATAGACAGTTTCAGAGAGTGATAGAGTGTGTCTGAGATTGTCTGAGAGTGACAGGGAGTGAAAGAGAGTGTCTGAGAGTGTCAGTGAGTGTCAGAGAGTGATAGAGAGTGTCTGAGAGTGTCAGTGAATGATAGAGAGTGATAGAGAGCCTCTGAGAGTGTCAGAGAGATTCAGAGAGTGATAGAGAGAGTCAGAGAGTGATAGTGAGTGGCAGAGAGTGTCTGAGAGTGTCAGTGAGTGTCAGAGAGTGATAGAGAGTGTCAGAGAGTGTAAGAGATTGATAGAGATGGTCAGAGAGTGATAGAGAGTGATAGAGAGTGTCAGAGAGTGTCATAGAGTGATGGAGAGTCTCAGAGAGTGTCAGAGAGTGTCAGAGAGTGATAGAGAGTGATAGAGAGCGTCAGAGAGTTTCAGAGAGTCATAGAGAGTGTCACAGAGTGTCATTGATTAATAGAGAGTGTCAGAGAGTGTCAGAGATTGATAGAGAGTGATAGAGAGTGTCAGAGAGTGTCAGAGAGTGAAAGAGAGTGATCGAGAGTGTCAGAGTGTGTCAGAGAGTGATAGAGAGTGATAGAGAGTGTCAGAGAGTGATAGAGAGTTACAGAGAGTGTCAGAGAGTGATAGAGAGTGTCAGAGAGTGTCAGAGAGTGATACGGAGTATGATAGAGTGTGTCTGAGAGTGTCAGAGAGTGTCAGAGAGTGATGGAGAGTGATAGAGAGTGTCACAGAGGGTCATTGAGTGATAGAGAGTGTCAGAGAGTGTCAGAGAGTGATAGAGAGTGTCAGAGAGTGTCAGAGAGTGATAGGGAGTGTCAGAGAGTGATAGAGAGTGATAGAGAGTCTCTGAGAGTGTCAGAGAGTTTCAGAGAGTGAGAGAGAGATTCTGAGAGTGTCAGAGTGTGTCAGAGAGTGATAGAGAGTGATAGAGAGTCTCAGAGAGTGTCAGAGAGTGTCAGAGAGCGAAAGAGAGTTTCAGTGAGTGTCAGAGAGTGTCAGAGAGTGTCAGAGAGTGATAGGGAGTGATAGAGAGTGTCAGAGAGTGAAAGAGAGTGATCGAGAGTGTCAGAGTGTGTCAGAGAGTGATAGAGAGTGATAGAGAGTGTCAGAGAGTGATAGAGAGTGTCAGAGAGTGTCAGAGAGTGATACGGAGTATGATAGAGAGTGTCTGAGAGTGTCAGAGAGTGTCAGAGAGTGATGGAGAGTGATAGAGAGTGTCACAGAGGGTCATTGAGTGATAGAGAGTGTCAGAGAGTGTCAGAGAGTGATAGAGAGTGTCAGAGAGTGTCAGAGAGTGATAGGGAGTGTCAGAGAGTGACAGAGAGAGTCTGAGAATGTCAGAGAGTGATAGAGAGTGTCAGAGAGTGATAGAGAGTGATAGAGATTGTCAGAGAGTGTCAGAGAGTGTCAGAGAGTGTCAGAGAGTGAAAGAGAGTGATCGAGAGTGTCAGAGTGTGTCAGAGAGTGATAGAGAGTGATAGAGAGTGTCAGAGAGTGATAGAGAGTGTCAGAGAGTGATAGAGAGTTACAGAGAGTGTCAGAGAGTGATAGAGAGTGTCAGAGAGTGTCAGAGAGTGATACGGAGTATGATAGAGAGTGTCTGAGAGTGTCAGAGAGTGTCAGAGAGTGATGGAGAGTGATAGAGAGTGTCACAGAGGGTCATTGAGTGATAGAGAGTGTCAGAGAGTGATAGAGAGTGTCAGAGAGTGTCAGAGAGTGATAGGGAGTGTCAGAGAGTGACAGAGAGAGTCTGAGAATGTCAGAGAGTGATCGAGAGTGTCAGAGAGTGATAGAGAGTGATAGAGAGTCTCTGAGAGTGTCAGAGAGTTTCAGAGAGTGAGAGAGAGATTCTGAGAGTGTCAGAGTGTGTCAGAGCGTGATAGAGAGTCTCTGAGAGTGTCAGAGAGTGTCAGAGAGCGAAAGAGAGTGTCAGTGAGTGACAGAGAGTGTCAGAGTGTGATAGAGAGTGTCAGAGAGTGTCAGAGAGTGTCAGAGAGTGATAGAGAGTGATAGAGAGTGATAGAGAGTGTAAGAGAGTGATAGAGAGTGATAGAGAGTGTCAGAGATTGATAGAGAGTGACAGAGGGTGACAGAGAGTGTCTGAGAGTGTCAGAGAGTGTCAGAGAGTGATAGAGAGCGATAGAGAGTGTCAGAGAGTGTCATAGAGTGATAGAGAGTGTCAGAGTATTTCAGAAGGTGATAGAGAGTGATTGAGTGTGTCAGAGAGTGTCAGAGAGTGATAGAGATTGTCAGAGAGTGATAGAGAGTGATAGAGAGTGTCAGAGAGTGTCATAGAGTGATGGAGAGTCTCAGCGAGTGTCAGAGAGTGTCAGAGAGTGTCATGGAGTGATAGAGAGAGTCAGAGTGTGTCAGAGAGTGATAGAGTGTGATTGAATGTGTCAGAGAGTGTCAGAGAGCTATAGACAGTTTCAGAGAGTGATAGAGTGTGTCTGAGATTGTCTGAGAGTGACAGGGAGTGAAAGAGAGTGTCTGAGAGTGTCAGTGAGTGTCAGAGAGTGATAGAGAGTGTCTGAGAGTGTCAGTGAGTGATAGAGAGTGATAGAGAGCCTCTGAGAGTGTCAGAGAGTATCAGAGAGTGATAGAGAGTGTCAGAGAGTGGTAGAGAGTGACAGAGAGTGTCTGAGAGTGATAGAGAGTGTCAGAGAGTGATATAGAATGTCAGAGAGTGATAGAGAGTGACAGAGAGTGACAGAGAGTGTCTGAGAGTGTCAGAGAGTGTCAGAGTGTGTCAGAGAGTGACAGAGAGTGATAGAGAGTGTCAGAGAGTGTCATAGAGTGATAGAGAGAGTCAGAGTGTGTCAGTGAGTGATAGAGTGTGACTGAATGTGTCAGAGAGTGTCAGAGAGCTATAGACAGTTTCAGAGAGTGATAGAATGTGTCTGAGATTGTCTGAGAGTGACAGGGAGTGAAAGAGAGTGTCTGAGAGTGTCAGTGAGTGTCAGAGAGTGATAGAGAGTGTCTGAGAGTGTCAGTGAATGATAGAGAGTGATAGAGAGCCTCTGAGAGTGTCAGAGAGATTCAGAGAGTGATAGAGAGAGTCAGAGAGTGATAGTGAGTGGCAGAGAGTGTCTGAGAGTGTCAGTGAGTGTCAGAGAGTGATAGAGAGTGTCAGAGAGTGTAAGAGATTGATAGAGATTGTCAGAGAGTGATAGAGAGTAATAGAGAGTGTCAGAGAGTGTCAGAGAGTGATAGAGAGTGATAGAGAGCGTCAGAGTGTGTCAGAGAGTTTCAGAGAGTCATAGAGAGTGTCACAGAGTGTCATTGATTAACAGAGAGTGTCAGAGAGTGTCAGAGATTGATAGAGAGTGATAGAGAGTGTCAGAGAGTGTCAGAGAGTGAAAGAGAGTGATCGAGAGTGTCAGAGTGTGTCAGAGAGTGATAGAGAGTGATAGAGAGTGTCAGAGAGTGATAGAGAGTTACAGAGAGTGTCAGAGAGTGATAGAGAGTGTCAGAGAGTGTCAGAGAGTGATACGGAGTATGATAGAGAGTGTCTGAGAGTGTCAGAGAGTGTCAGAGAGTGATGGAGAGTGATAGAGAGTGTCACAGAGGGTCATTGAGTGATAGAGAGTGTCAGAGAGTGTCAGAGAGTGATAGAGAGTGTCAGAGAGTGTCAGAGAGTGATAGGGAGTGTCAGAGAGTGACAGAGAGAGTCTGAGAATGTCAGAGAGTGATAGAGAGTGTCAGAGAGTGATAGAGAGTGATAGAGAGTCTCTGAGAGTGTCAGAGAGTTTCAGAGAGTGAGAGAGAGATTCTGAGAGTGTCAGAGTGTGTCAGAGAGTGATAGAGAGTGATAGAGAGTCTCTGAGAGTGTCAGAGAGTGTCAGAGAGCGAAAGAGAGTGTCAGTGAGTGTCAGAGAGTGTCAGAGAGTGTCAGAGAGTGATAGGGAGTGATAGAGAGTGTCAGAGAGTGTCAGAGAGTGAAAGAGAGTGATCGAGATTGTCAGAGTGTGTCAGAGTGTGTCAGAGAGTGATAGAGAGTGTCAGAGAGTGTCAGAGAGTGATAGAGAGTTACAGAGAGTGTCAGAGAGTGATAGAGAGTGTCAGAGAGTGTCAGAGAGTGATACGGAGTATGATAGAGAGTGTCTGAGAGTGTCAGAGAGTGTCAGAGAGTGATGGAGAGTGATAGAGAGTGTCACAGAGGATCATTGAGTGATAGAGTGTCAGAGAGTGTCAGAGAGTGATAGAGAGTGTCAGAGAGTGTCAGAGAGTGATAGGGAGTGTCAGAGAGTGACAGAGAGAATCTGAGAATGTCAGAGAGTGATAGAGAGTGTCAGAGAGTGATAGAGAGTGATAGAGAGTGTCAGAGAGTGTCAGAGAGTGAAAGAGAGTGATCGAGAGTGTCAGAGTGTGTCAGAGAGTGATAGAGAGTGATAGAGAGTGTCAGAGAGTGATAGAGAGTGTCAGAGAGTGATAGAGAGTTACACAGAGTGTCAGAGAGTGATAGAGAGTGTCAGAGAGTGTCAGAGAGTGATACGGAGTATGATAGAGAGTGTCAGACAGTGTCAGAGAGTGTCAGAGAGTGATGGAGAGTGATAGAGAGTGTCACAGAGGGTCATTGAGTGATAGAGAGTGTCAGAGAGTGTCAGAGAGTGTCAGAGAGTGATAGAGAGTGTCAGAGAGTGTCAGAGAGTGATAGGGAGTGTCAGAGAGTGACAGAGAGAGTCTGAGAATGTCAGAGAGTGATCGAGAGTGTCAGAGAGTGATAGAGAGTGATAGAGAGTCTCTGAGAGTGTCAGAGAGTTTCAGAGAGTGAGAGAGAGATTCTGAGAGTGTCAGAGTGTGTCAGACAGTGATAGAGAGTGATAGAGAGTCTCTGAGAGTGTCAGAGAGTGTCAGAGAGCGAAAGAGAGTGTCAGTGAGTGACAGAGAGTGTCAGAGTGTGATAGAGAGTGTCAGAGAGTGTCAGAGAGTGTCAGAGAGTGATAGAGAGTGATAGAGAGTGTAAGAGAGTGATAGAGAGTGATAGAGAGTGTCAGAGATTGATAGAGAGTGACAGAGAGTGATAGAGAGCGATAGAGAGTGTCAGAGAGTGTCATAGAGTGACAGAGAGTGTCAGAGTATTTCAGAAGGTGATAGAGAGTGATTGAGTGTGTCAGAGAGTGTCAGAGAGTGATAGAGATTGTCAGAGAGTGATAGAGAGTGATAGAGAGTGTCAGAGAGTGTCATAGAGTGATGGAGAGTCTCAGCGAGTGTCAGAGAGTGTCAGAGAGTGTCATGGAGTGATAGAGCGAGTCAGAGTGTGTCAGAGAGTGATAGAGTGTGATTGAATGTGTCAGAGAGTGTCAGAGAGCTATAGACAGATTCAGAGACTGATAGAGTGTGTCTGAGATTGTCTGAGAGTGACAGGGAGTGAAAGAGAGTGTCTGAGAGTGTCAGTGAGTGTCAGAGAGTGATAGAGAGTGTCTGAGAGTGTCAGTGAGTGATAGAGAGTGATAGAGAGCCTCTGAGAGTGTCAGAGAGATTCAGAGAGTGATAGCGAGAGTCAGAGAGTGATAGTGAGTGGCAGAGAGTGTCTGAGAGTGTCAGTGAGTGTCAGAGAGTGATAGAGAGTGTCAGAGAGTGTAAGAGAGTGATAGAGATTGTCAGAGAGTGATAGAGAGTGATAGAGAGTGTCAGAGAGTGTCAGAGAGTGTCATAGAGTGATGGAGAGTCTCAGAGAGTGTCAGAGAGTGTCAGAGATTGATAGAGAGTGATAGAGAGCGTCAGAGTGTGTCAGAGAGTTACAGAGAGTCATAGAGAGTGTCACAGAGTGTCATTGATTAATAGAGAGTGTCAGAGAGTGTCATAGAGTGATGGAGAGTCTCAGAGAGTGTCAGAGAGTGTCAGAGATTGATAGAGAGTGATCGAGAGTGTCAGAGTGTGTCAGAGAGTGATAGAGAGTGATAGAGAGTGTCAGAGAGTGATAGAGAGTTACAGAGAGTGTCAGAGAGTGATAGAGAGTGTCAGAGAGTGTCAGAGAGTGATACGGAGTATGATAGAGAGTGTCTGAGAGTGTCAGAGAGTGTCAGAGAGTGATGGAGAGTGATAGAGAGTGTCACAGAGGGTCATTGAGTGATAGAGAGTGTCAGAGAGTGTCAGAGAGTGATAGAGAGTGTCAGAGAGTGTCAGAGAGTGATAGGGAGTGGCAGAGAGTGACAGAGAGAGTCTGAGAATGTCAGAGAGTGATAGAGAGTGTCAGAGAGTGATAGAGAGTGATAGAGAGTCTCTGAGAGTGTCAGAGAGATTCAGAGAGTGAGAGAGAGATTCTGAGAGTGTCAGAGTGTGTCAGAGAGTGATAGAGAGTGATAGAGAGTCTCTGAGAGTGTCAGAGAGTGTCAGAGAGCGAAAGAGAGTGTCAGTGAGTGACAGAGAGTGTCAGAGTGTGATAGAGAGTGTCAGAGAGTGTCAGAGAGTGTCAGAGAGTGATAGAGAGTGATAGAGAGTGATAGAGAGTGTAAGAGAGTGATAGAGAGTGATAGAGAGTGTCAGAGATTGATAGAGAGTGACAGAGAGTGTCAGAGAGTGTCAGAGAGTGATAGAGAGTGATAGAGAGTGATAGAGAGTGTAAGAGAGTGATAGAGAGTGATAGAGAGTGTCAGAGATTGATAGAGAGTGACAGAGAGTGACAGAGAGTGTCTGAGAGTGTCAGAGAGTGTCAGAGTGTGTCAGAGAGTGATAGAGAGTGATAGAGAGTGTCAGAGAGTGTCATAGAATGATAGAGAGTGTCAGAGTGTTTCAGAGAGTGATAGAGAGTGATTGAGTTTGTCAGAGAGTGTCAGAGAGGGATAGAGAGTGTCAGAGAGGGATAGAGAGTGTCAGAGAGTGATAGTGAGTGTCTGAGAGTGTCTGAGAGTGTCAGAGAGTGATATAGAGTGTCAGAGAGTGTCAGAGAGTGATACGGAGTGTGATTGAGAGTGTCTGAGAGTGTCAGAGTGTGTCAGAGGGTGTCAGAGAGTGATGGAGAGTGATAGAGAGAGTCATTGAGTGATAGAGAGTGTCAGAGAGTGTCAGAGAGTGTCAGAGAGTGATAGAGAGTGATGGAGAGTGTCAGAGAGTGTCAGAGAGTGATAGAGAGTGTCAGAGAGTGATAGAGAGTGACAGAGAGTGATCGAGAGTGATAGAGAGCTTCAGAGAGTGTCAGAGAGTGATAGAGAGTGATTGGGAGTGTCAGAGAGTGTCAGAGAGTGATAGAGAGTGGTAGAGAGTGTCAGGGAGTGTCTGAGAGTGATAGAGAGTGATACAGAATGTCAGAGAGTGATAGAGAGTGTCAGAGAGTGTCAGAGAGCGATAAAGAGTGATAGAGCGTGTCTGAGAGTGTCAGAGAGTGTCTGAGAGTGTCTGAGTGTGTCAGAGAGTGTCAGAGAGTGTCAGAGAGTGATAG
The DNA here is from genome assembly GCF_036365525.1 of Heterodontus francisci. Classification (NCBI taxonomy): domain Eukaryota; kingdom Metazoa; phylum Chordata; class Chondrichthyes; order Heterodontiformes; family Heterodontidae; genus Heterodontus; species Heterodontus francisci. The sequence goes on along the minus strand of NW_027142143.1, from coordinate 198,983 downwards.
ACAGTGATAGAGATTTTCAGAGAGTGTCATTGAGTGATAGAGAGTGTCAGAGAGTGATAGAGAGTTTCTGAGAGTGTCAAAGAGTGTCAGAGTGTGTCAGAGAGTGATGAAGAATGCTAGAGCGTTTCAGAGAGTGTCTGAGAGCGTCAGAGAGTGTCAGAGAGTGTCTGAGAGCGTCAGAGAGTGTCTGAGAGCGTCAAAGAGTGTTAGAGTGTGATAGAGAGTGTCTGAGAGTGATAGAGAGAGTCTGACAGTGTCTGAGAGCGTCAGAGAGTTTCAGAGAGTGTCTGAGAGCGTCAGAGAGTGTCTGAGAGCGTCAAAGAGTGTTAGAGTGTGATAGAGAGTGTCTGTGAGTGACAGAGAGTTTCTGAGAGTGTCAGAGTGTGATAGAGAGTGTCAGATAGTGCCAGAGTGTGTGAGAGTGTCAGAGAGCGACAGAGAGTGTCAGAAAGTGTCAGAGAGTGATGGAGAGTGTCAGAGAGTGATATCGAGTGTCTGAGCGTGTCTGAGAGTGACAGAGAGTGTCAGAGAGTGACAGAGAGTGACAGAGAGTGTCAGTGAGTGTCAGTGAGTGTCAGAGAGTGATAGAGAGTGTCTGAGAGTGTCAGAGAGTGATAGAGAGTGATAGAGAGTGTGAGAGAGTGTCAGAGAGTGTCAGAGAGTGGTAGAGAGTGATAGAGCGTGTCAGAGAGTGTCATAGAGTGATAGAGAGAGTCAGAGAGTGTCAGAGAGTGTCAGAGAGTGATAGAGAGTGACAGAGAGTGTCAGAGTGTGTCAGTGAGTGTCATAGAGTGATAGAGAGTGTCAGAGTGTGTCACAGAAAGTCTGAGAGTGTCAGAGAGTGTCACAGAGTGATCGAGAGTGTCTGAGAGTGATAGAGAGTATCAGAGAGTGATAGAGAGTGCCAGAGAGTGATGGAGAGAGATAGAGAGTGTCACAGAGTGATTAAGAGTGTCAGAGAGTGTTGGAGAGTGATACAGAGTGATAGAGAGTATCTGAGAGTGTCTGTGAGTGTCAGAGAGCGTCAGAGAGCGTCAGAGAGTGTCAGAGAGCGATAGAGAGTGTCAGAGAGAGATAGACAGTGTCAGAGAGTGATCGAGAGTGTCTGAGAGTGACAGAGAGTGAAAGAGAGTGTCTGAGCGTGTCAGTGAGTGTCAGAGAGTGATAGAGAGTGTCTGAGAGTGTCAGTGAGTGATTGAGAGTGATAGAGAGCCTCTGAGAGTGTCAGAGAGTGTCAGAGAGTGATAGAGAGTGTCAGAGAGTGGTAGAGAGTGACAGAGAGTGTCTGAGAGTGATATAGAGTGTCAGAGTGTTTCAGAGAGTGATAGAGAGTGATTGAGTGTGTCAGAGAGTGCCAGAGAGCGATAGAGAGTGTCAGAGAGTGACAGAGAGTGTCAGAGAGTGATAGAGAGTGTCTGAGTGTGTCTGAGTGTGTCTGAGAGTGACAGAGAGTGACAGAGACTGATCGAGAGTGTCTGAGAGTGTCAGTGAGTGATAGAGTGATAGAGACCCTCTGAGAGTGTCAGAGAGTGTCAGAGAGTGATAGAGAGTGTCAGAGAGTGTCAGAGAGTGATAGAGAGTGACAGAGAGTGATAGAGAGTGATAGAGAGTGATAGAGAGTGATAGAGAGTGTCAGAGTGTGTCAGAGAGTTTCAGAGAGTCATAGAGAGTGTCACAGAGTGTCATTGATTAATAGAGAGTGTCAGAGAGTGTCAGAGATTGATAGAGAGTGATAGAGAGTGTCAGAGAGTGAAAGATAGTGATAGAGAGTGTCAGAGTGTGTCAGAGAGTGATAGAGAGTGATAGAGAGTGTCAGAGAGTGATAGAGAGTTACAGAGAGGGTCAGAGAGTGATAGAGAGTGTCAGAGAGTGTCAGAGAGTGATGGAGAGTGATAGAGAGTGTCACAGAGGGTCATTGAGTGATAGAGAGTGTCAGAGAGTGTCAGAGAGTGATAGAGAGTGTCAGAGAGTGTCAGAGAGTGATAGGGAGTGTCAGAGAGTGACAGAGAGAGTCTGAGAATGTCAGAGAGTGATAGAGAGTGTCAGAGAGTGATAGAGAGTGATAGAGAGTCTCTGAGAGTGTCAGAGAGTTTCAGAGAGTGAGAGAGAGATTCTGAGAGTGTCAGAGTGTGTCAGAGAGTGATAGAGAGTGATAGAGAGTCTCTGAGAGTGTCAGAGAGTGTCAGAGAGCGAAAGAGAGTGTCAGTGAGTGTCAGAGAGTGTCAGAGAGTGTCAGAGAGTGATAGGGAGTGATAGAGAGTGTCAGAGAGTGTCAGAGAGTGAAAGAGAGTGATCGAGATTGTCAGAGTGTGTCAGAGTGTGTCAGAGAGTGATAGAGAGTGTCAGAGAGTGTCAGAGAGTGATAGAGAGTTACAGAGAGTGTCAGAGAGTGATAGAGAGTGTCAGAGAGTGTCAGAGAGTGATACGGAGTATGATAGAGAGTGTCTGAGAGTGTCAGAGAGTGTCAGAGAGTGATGGAGAGTGATAGAGAGTGTCACAGAGGATCATTGAGTGATAGAGTGTCAGAGAGTGTCAGAGAGTGATAGAGAGTGTCAGAGAGTGTCAGAGAGTGATAGGGAGTGTCAGAGAGTGACAGAGAGAATCTGAGAATGTCAGAGAGTGATAGAGAGTGTCAGAGAGTGATAGAGAGTGATAGAGAGTGTCAGAGAGTGTCAGAGAGTGAAAGAGAGTGATCGAGAGTGTCAGAGTGTGTCAGAGAGTGATAGAGAGTGATAGAGAGTGTCAGAGAGTGATAGAGAGTGTCAGAGAGTGATAGAGAGTTACACAGAGTGTCAGAGAGTGATAGAGAGTGTCAGAGAGTGTCAGAGAGTGATACGGAGTATGATAGAGAGTGTCAGACAGTGTCAGAGAGTGTCAGAGAGTGATGGAGAGTGATAGAGAGTGTCACAGAGGGTCATTGAGTGATAGAGAGTGTCAGAGAGTGTCAGAGAGTGTCAGAGAGTGATAGAGAGTGTCAGAGAGTGTCAGAGAGTGATAGGGAGTGTCAGAGAGTGACAGAGAGAGTCTGAGAATGTCAGAGAGTGATCGAGAGTGTCAGAGAGTGATAGAGAGTGATAGAGAGTCTCTGAGAGTGTCAGAGAGTTTCAGAGAGTGAGAGAGAGATTCTGAGAGTGTCAGAGTGTGTCAGACAGTGATAGAGAGTGATAGAGAGTCTCTGAGAGTGTCAGAGAGTGTCAGAGAGCGAAAGAGAGTGTCAGTGAGTGACAGAGAGTGTCAGAGTGTGATAGAGAGTGTCAGAGAGTGTCAGAGAGTGTCAGAGAGTGATAGAGAGTGATAGAGAGTGTAAGAGAGTGATAGAGAGTGATAGAGAGTGTCAGAGATTGATAGAGAGTGACAGAGAGTGATAGAGAGCGATAGAGAGTGTCAGAGAGTGTCATAGAGTGACAGAGAGTGTCAGAGTATTTCAGAAGGTGATAGAGAGTGATTGAGTGTGTCAGAGAGTGTCAGAGAGTGATAGAGATTGTCAGAGAGTGATAGAGAGTGATAGAGAGTGTCAGAGAGTGTCATAGAGTGATGGAGAGTCTCAGCGAGTGTCAGAGAGTGTCAGAGAGTGTCATGGAGTGATAGAGCGAGTCAGAGTGTGTCAGAGAGTGATAGAGTGTGATTGAATGTGTCAGAGAGTGTCAGAGAGCTATAGACAGATTCAGAGACTGATAGAGTGTGTCTGAGATTGTCTGAGAGTGACAGGGAGTGAAAGAGAGTGTCTGAGAGTGTCAGTGAGTGTCAGAGAGTGATAGAGAGTGTCTGAGAGTGTCAGTGAGTGATAGAGAGTGATAGAGAGCCTCTGAGAGTGTCAGAGAGATTCAGAGAGTGATAGCGAGAGTCAGAGAGTGATAGTGAGTGGCAGAGAGTGTCTGAGAGTGTCAGTGAGTGTCAGAGAGTGATAGAGAGTGTCAGAGAGTGTAAGAGAGTGATAGAGATTGTCAGAGAGTGATAGAGAGTGATAGAGAGTGTCAGAGAGTGTCAGAGAGTGTCATAGAGTGATGGAGAGTCTCAGAGAGTGTCAGAGAGTGTCAGAGATTGATAGAGAGTGATAGAGAGCGTCAGAGTGTGTCAGAGAGTTACAGAGAGTCATAGAGAGTGTCACAGAGTGTCATTGATTAATAGAGAGTGTCAGAGAGTGTCATAGAGTGATGGAGAGTCTCAGAGAGTGTCAGAGAGTGTCAGAGATTGATAGAGAGTGATCGAGAGTGTCAGAGTGTGTCAGAGAGTGATAGAGAGTGATAGAGAGTGTCAGAGAGTGATAGAGAGTTACAGAGAGTGTCAGAGAGTGATAGAGAGTGTCAGAGAGTGTCAGAGAGTGATACGGAGTATGATAGAGAGTGTCTGAGAGTGTCAGAGAGTGTCAGAGAGTGATGGAGAGTGATAGAGAGTGTCACAGAGGGTCATTGAGTGATAGAGAGTGTCAGAGAGTGTCAGAGAGTGATAGAGAGTGTCAGAGAGTGTCAGAGAGTGATAGGGAGTGGCAGAGAGTGACAGAGAGAGTCTGAGAATGTCAGAGAGTGATAGAGAGTGTCAGAGAGTGATAGAGAGTGATAGAGAGTCTCTGAGAGTGTCAGAGAGATTCAGAGAGTGAGAGAGAGATTCTGAGAGTGTCAGAGTGTGTCAGAGAGTGATAGAGAGTGATAGAGAGTCTCTGAGAGTGTCAGAGAGTGTCAGAGAGCGAAAGAGAGTGTCAGTGAGTGACAGAGAGTGTCAGAGTGTGATAGAGAGTGTCAGAGAGTGTCAGAGAGTGTCAGAGAGTGATAGAGAGTGATAGAGAGTGATAGAGAGTGTAAGAGAGTGATAGAGAGTGATAGAGAGTGTCAGAGATTGATAGAGAGTGACAGAGAGTGTCAGAGAGTGTCAGAGAGTGATAGAGAGTGATAGAGAGTGATAGAGAGTGTAAGAGAGTGATAGAGAGTGATAGAGAGTGTCAGAGATTGATAGAGAGTGACAGAGAGTGACAGAGAGTGTCTGAGAGTGTCAGAGAGTGTCAGAGTGTGTCAGAGAGTGATAGAGAGTGATAGAGAGTGTCAGAGAGTGTCATAGAATGATAGAGAGTGTCAGAGTGTTTCAGAGAGTGATAGAGAGTGATTGAGTTTGTCAGAGAGTGTCAGAGAGGGATAGAGAGTGTCAGAGAGGGATAGAGAGTGTCAGAGAGTGATAGTGAGTGTCTGAGAGTGTCTGAGAGTGTCAGAGAGTGATATAGAGTGTCAGAGAGTGTCAGAGAGTGATACGGAGTGTGATTGAGAGTGTCTGAGAGTGTCAGAGTGTGTCAGAGGGTGTCAGAGAGTGATGGAGAGTGATAGAGAGAGTCATTGAGTGATAGAGAGTGTCAGAGAGTGTCAGAGAGTGTCAGAGAGTGATAGAGAGTGATGGAGAGTGTCAGAGAGTGTCAGAGAGTGATAGAGAGTGTCAGAGAGTGATAGAGAGTGACAGAGAGTGATCGAGAGTGATAGAGAGCTTCAGAGAGTGTCAGAGAGTGATAGAGAGTGATTGGGAGTGTCAGAGAGTGTCAGAGAGTGATAGAGAGTGGTAGAGAGTGTCAGGGAGTGTCTGAGAGTGATAGAGAGTGATACAGAATGTCAGAGAGTGATAGAGAGTGTCAGAGAGTGTCAGAGAGCGATAAAGAGTGATAGAGCGTGTCTGAGAGTGTCAGAGAGTGTCTGAGAGTGTCTGAGTGTGTCAGAGAGTGTCAGAGAGTGTCAGAGAGTGATAGACAGTGATAGAGATTTTCAGAGAGTGTCATTGAGTGATAGAGAGTGTCAGAGAGTGATAGAGAGTTTCTGAGAGTGTCAAAGAGTGTCAGAGTGTGTCAGAGAGTGATGAAGAATGCTAGAGCGTTTCAGAGAGTGTCTGAGAGCGTCAGAGAGTGTCAGAGAGTGTCTGAGAGCGTCAGAGAGTGTCTGAGAGCGTCAAAGAGTGTTAGAGTGTGATAGAGAGTGTCTGAGAGTGATAGAGAGAGTCTGACAGTGTCTGAGAGCGTCAGAGAGTTTCAGAGAGTGTCTGAGAGCGTCAGAGAGTGTCTGAGAGCGTCAAAGAGTGTTAGAGTGTGATAGAGAGTGTCTGTGAGTGACAGAGAGTTTCTGAGAGTGTCAGAGTGTGATAGAGAGTGTCAGATAGTGCCAGAGTGTGTGAGAGTGTCAGAGAGCGACAGAGAGTGTCAGAAAGTGTCAGAGAGTGATGGAGAGTGTCAGAGAGTGATATCGAGTGTCTGAGCGTGTCTGAGAGTGACAGAGAGTGTCAGAGAGTGACAGAGAGTGACAGAGAGTGTCAGTGAGTGTCAGTGAGTGTCAGAGAGTGATAGAGAGTGTCTGAGAGTGTCAGAGAGTGATAGAGAGTGATAGAGAGTGTGAGAGAGTGTCAGAGAGTGTCAGAGAGTGGTAGAGAGTGATAGAGCGTGTCAGAGAGTGTCATAGAGTGATAGAGAGAGTCAGAGAGTGTCAGAGAGTGTCAGAGAGTGATAGAGAGTGACAGAGAGTGTCAGAGTGTGTCAGTGAGTGTCATAGAGTGATAGAGAGTGTCAGAGTGTGTCACAGAAAGTCTGAGAGTGTCAGAGAGTGTCACAGAGTGATCGAGAGTGTCTGAGAGTGATAGAGAGTATCAGAGAGTGATTAAGAGTGTCAGAGAGTGTTGGAGAGTGATACAGAGTGATAGAGAGTATCTGAGAGTGTCTGTGAGTGTCAGAGAGCGTCAGAGAGCGTCAGAGAGTGTCAGAGAGCGATAGAGAGTGTCAGAGAGAGATAGACAGTGTCAGAGAGTGATCGAGAGTGTCTGAGAGTGACAGAGAGTGAAAGAGAGTGTCTGAGCGTGTCAGTGAGTGTCAGAGAGTGATAGAGAGTGTCTGAGAGTGTCAGTGAGTGATTGAGAGTGATAGAGAGCCTCTGAGAGTGTCAGAGAGTGTCAGAGAGTGATAGAGAGTGTCAGAGAGTGGTAGAGAGTGACAGAGAGTGTCTGAGAGTGATATAGAGTGTCAGAGTGTTTCAGAGAGTGATAGAGAGTGATTGAGTGTGTCAGAGAGTGCCAGAGAGCGATAGAGAGTGTCAGAGAGTGACAGAGAGTGTCAGAGAGTGATAGAGAGTGTCTGAGTGTGTCTGAGTGTGTCTGAGAGTGACAGAGAGTGACAGAGACTGATCGAGAGTGTCTGAGAGTGTCAGTGAGTGATAGAGTGATAGAGACCCTCTGAGAGTGTCAGAGAGTGTCAGAGAGTGATAGAGAGTGTCAGAGAGTGTCAGAGAGTGATAGAGAGTGACAGAGAGTGATAGAGAGTGATAGAGAGTGATAGAGAGTGTCAGAGTGTGTCAGAGAGTTTCAGAGAGTCATAGAGAGTGTCACAGAGTGTCATTGATTAATAGAGAGTGTCAGAGAGTGTCAGAGATTGATAGAGAGTGATAGAGAGTGTCAGAGAGTGAAAGATAGTGATAGAGAGTGTCAGAGTGTGTCAGAGAGTGATAGAGAGTGATAGAGAGTGTCAGAGAGTGATAGAGAGTTACAGAGAGGGTCAGAGAGTGATAGAGAGTGTCAGAGAGTGTCAGAGAGTGATACGGAGTGTGATAGAGTGTGTCTGAGAGTGTCAGAGTGTGTCAGAGAGTGTCAGAGAGTGATGGAGAGTGATAGAGAGTGTCACAGAGGGTCATTGAGTGATAGAGAGTTTCAGAGAGTGTCAGAGAGTGATAGAGAGTTTCAGAGAGTGTCAGAGAGTGATAGGGCGAGTCAGAGAGTGACAGAGCGAGTCTGAGAATGTCAGAGAGTGAGAGAGAATGTCAGAGCGTGATAGAGAGTGATAGAGAGTCTATGAGAGTGTCAGAGAGTGTCAGAGAGCGAAAGAGAGTGTCAGTGAGTGACAGAGAGTGTCAGAGAGTGATAGAGAGTGTCAGAGAGTGTCAGAGAGAGTCAGAGAGTGACAGAGAGTGTCTGAGAGTGACAGCGAGTGTCTGAGAGTGTCAGTGAGTGTCAGCGAGTGATAGAGAGTGATAGGGAGTGTCAGAGAGTGATAGAGAGTGATAGAGAGAGTTAGATAGTGATAGAGAGTGTCAGAGTGTGATAGAGAGTGTCAGAGAGTGTCAGAGAGTGATAGAGAGTGTAAGACAGTGATAGAGAGTGATAGAGAGTGTCAGAGATTGATAGAGAGTGACAGAGAGTGACAGAGAGTGTCTGAGAGTGTCAGGGAGTGTCTGAGAGTGTCTGAGAGTGTCAGAGTGTGTCAGAGTGTGTCAGAGAGTGATAGAGAGTGATAGAGAGTGTAAGAGTGTTTCAGAGAGTGATAGAGAGTGTCAGAGAGTGATAGAGTGTCAGAGAGTGATAGAGAGTGTCTGAGAGTGACAGAGAGTGAAAGAGAGTTTCAGTGAGTGTCAGAGACTGATAGAGAGTGTCTGAGAGTGTCAGTGAGTGATAGAGAGTGATAGAGAAACTCTGAGAGTGTCAGAGAGTGTCAGAGAGTGATAGAGAGTGTCAGAGAGTATCAGAGAGTGATAGAGAGTGACAGAGAGTGATGGAGAGTGATAGAGAGCCTATGAGAGTGTCAGAGAGTGTCAGAGTGTGTCAGAGGGTGTCAGAGAGTGTCAGAGAGTGATAGAGAGTGATAGTGAGTTTCAGAGAGTGTCAGAGAGTGATGGAGAGTGTCAGAGAGTGTCACAGAGTGTCAGAGAGTGATAGAGAGTGATAGAGAGTGTCAGAGTGTGTCAGAGAGTGTCAGAGAGTGATAGAGAGGGATAGATAGTGTCAGAGAGTGTCATAGAGTGATAGAGAGGGAAAGAGAGTGTCACAGAGTGTCATTGAGTAATAGAGAGTGTCAGAAAGTGTCAGAGAGTGATAGAGAGTGTCAGAGAGTGTCAGAGAGTGATGGAGTGTGTCAGAGAGTGTCACAGAGTGTCAGAGAGTGATAGAGAGTGATAGAGAGTGTCAGAGAGTGTCAGAGAGTGATAGAGAGTGTCAGAGAGTGCTAGAGAGTGTCAGAGAGTGATCGAGAGTGATAGAGAGCTTCAGAGAATGTCAGAGAGTGATAGAGAGTGATAGAGAGTGATATGGAGTGTCAGAGAGTGTCAGAGAGTGATAGAGAGTGGTAGAGAGTGTCAGGGTGTGTCAGAGAGTGATAGAGAGTGATACAGAGTGTCAGAGAGTGATAGAGAGTGTCAGAGAGTGTTAGAGAGTGATAGAGAGTGATAGAGAGTGTCAGAGAGTGTCAGAGAGTGATAGAGAGTGTCAGAGAGTGATAGAGAGTGTCAGAGAGTGATCGAGAGTGATAGAGAGCTTCAGAGAGTGATAGAGAGTGATTGGGAGTGTCAGAGAGTGTCAGTGAGTGATAGAGAGTGGTAGAGAGTGTCAGGGAGTGTCAGAGAGTGATAGAGAGTGATACAGAGTGTCAGAGAGTGATAGAGAGTGTCAGAGAGTGTCAGAGAGCGATAAAGAGTGATAGAGCTCTCTGAGAGTGTCAGAGAGTATCTGAGAGTGTCTGAGTGTGTCAGAGAGTGTCAGAGAGTGTCAGAGAGTGATAGACAGTGATAGAGAGTGTCAGAGTGTGTCAGAGAGTGTCAGAGAGTGATAGATAGCGTCAGAGAGTGTCATAGAGTGATAGAGAGGGATAGAGAGTGTCACAGAGTGTCATTGAGCAATAGGGAGTGTCAGAAAGTGTCAGAGAGTAATAGAGAGTGTCAGAGAGTGTCAATGAGTGTCAGAGAGTGATACGGAGTGTGATTGAGAGTGTCTGAGAGTGTCAGAGTGTGTCAGAGAGTGTCAGAGAGTGATGGAGAGTGATAGAGAGTGTCATTGAGTGATAGAGGGTGTCAGAGAGTGTCAGAGAGTGATAGAGAGTGATAGAGAGTGTCAGAGAGAGTCAGAGAGTGTCAGAGAGTGATAGAGAGTGTCAGAGAGTGATAGAGAGTGTCAGAGAGTGATCGAGAGTGATAGAGAGCTTCAGAGAATGTCAGAGAGTGATAGAGAGTGATAGAGAGTGATATGGAGTGTCAGAGAGTGTCAGAGAGTGATAGAGAGTGGTAGAGAGTGTCAGGGTGTGTCAGAGAGTGATAGAGAGTGATACAGAGTGTCAGAGAGTGATAGAGAGTGTCAGAGAGTGTCAGAGAGTGATAGAGAGTGATAGAGAGTGATCGAGAGTGATAGAGAGCTTCAGAGAGTGATAGAGAGAGATAGGGAGTGTCAGAGAGTGTCAGTGAGTGATAGAGAGTGGTAGAGAGTATCAGGGAGTGTCAGAGAGTGATAGAGAGTGATACAGAGTGTCAGAGAGTGATAGAGAGTGTCAGAGAGTGTCAGAGAGCGATAAAGAGTGATAGAGCGTCTCTGAGAGTGTCAGAGAGTATCTGAGAGTGTCTGAGTGTGTCAGAGAGTGTCAGAGAGTGTCAGAGAGTGATAGACAGTGATAGAGAGTGTCAGAGTGTGTCAGAGAGTGTCAGAGAGTGATAGAGAGTGATAGATAGCGTCAGAGAGTGTCATAGAGTGATAGAGAGGGATAGAGAGTGTCACAGAGTGTCACTGAGCAATAGAGAGTGTCAGAAAGTGTCAGAGAGTAATAGAGAGTGTCAGAGAGTGTCAATGAGTGTCAGAGAGTGATACGGAGTGTGATTGAGAGTGTCTGAGAGTGTCAGAGTGTGTCAGAGTGTGTCAGAGAGTGATGGAGAGTGATAGAGAGTGTCATTGAGTGATAGAGGGTGTCAGAGAGTGTCAGAGAGTGATAGAGAGTGATAGAGAGTGTCAGAGAGTGTCAGAGAGTGATAGAGAGTGTCAGAGAGTGATAGAGAGTGTCAGAGAGTGATCGAGAGTGATAGAGAGCTTCAGAGAGTGTCAGAGAGTGATAGAGAGTGATAGAGAGTGATAGGGAGTGTCAGAGAGTGTCAGAGAGTGATAGAGTGGTAGAGAGTGTCAGGGAGTGTCAGAGAGTGATAGAGAGTGATGCAGAGTGTCAGAGAGTGATAGAGAGTGTCAGAGAGTGTCAGAGAGCGATAAAGAGTGATAGAGCGTGTCTGAGAGTGTCAGAGAGTGTCAGAGAGTGTCTGAGTGTGTCAGAGAGTGTCAGAGAGTGTCAGAGAGTGATCGACAGTGATAGAAATTTTCAGAGAGTGTCATTGAGTGATAGAGAGTGTCAGAGAGTGATATAGAGTGATAGAGAGTTTCTGAGAGTGTCAAAGAGTGTCAGAGTGTGTCAGAGAGTGATGAAGAATGTTAGAGCGTTTCAGAGAGTGTTTGAGAGCGTCAGAGAGTGTCAGAGTGTGATAGAGAGTGTCTGAGAGTGATAGAGAGAGTCTGAGAGAGTCTGAGAGCGTCAGAGAGTGTCAGAGAGTGTCTGAGAGCGTCAGAGAGTGTCACAGAGTGTCTGAGTGCGTCAGAGAGTGTCTGAGAGCGTCAAAGAGCGTTAGAGTGTGATAGAGAGTGTCTGAGAGTGACAGAGAGTGTCTGAGAATGTCAGAGTGTGATAGAGAGTGTCAGATAGTGCCAGAGAGTGATGGAGAGTGTCAGAGAGTGATATAGAGTGTCTGAGCGTGTCAGAGAGTGACAGAGAGTGACAGAGAGTGACAGAGAGTGACAGAGAGTGACAGAGAGTGTCTCAGAGTGTCAGTGAGTGTCAGAGAGTGATAGAGAGTGTCTGAGAGTGTCAGAGAGTGTCAGTGAGTGTCAGAGAGTGATAGAGAGTGTCTGAGCGTGTCAGAGAGTCATAGAGAGTGATAGAGCGTGTCAGAGAGTGTCATAGAGTGATAGAGAACGTCAGAGAGTGTCAGAGAGTGATAGAGAGTGACGGAGAGTGTCAGAGTGTGTCAGTGAGTGTCATAGAGTGATAGAGAGTGTCAGTGTGTGTCACAGAGTGATCGAGAGTGTCAGAGAGTGATAGAGTGTGTCAGAGAGTGATAGAGAGTGTCAGAGAGTGATAAAGAGAGATAGAGAGTGTCACAGAGTGATTAAGAGCGTCAGAGAGTGTCAGAGAGTGTCAGAGAGTGACAGAGAGTGTCAGAGAGAGATAGACAGTGTCAGAGAGTGATAGAGAGTGTCTGAGAGTGACAGAGAGTGAAAGAGAGTGTCTGAGAGAGTCAGAGAGTGACAGAGAGTGACAGAGAGTGACAGAGAGTGATAGAGAGTGTCTCAGAGTGTCTCAGAGTGTCAGTGAGTGTCAGAGAGTGATAGAGAGTGTCTGAGAGTGTCAGGGAGTGATAGAGAGTGATAGAGAGTGTGAGAGAGTGTCAGAGAGTGTCAGAGAGTGTTAGAGAGTGTCTCAGAGTGATAGAGAGTGTCAGAGAGTGATAGAGAGTGTCAGAGAGTGATCGAGAGTGATAGAGAGCTTCAGAGAGTGTCAGAGAGTGATAGAGAGTGATAGAGAGTGATAGGGAGTGTCAGAGAGTGTCAGAGAGTGATAGAGAGTGGTATAGAGTGTCAGGGAGTGTCAGAGAGTGATAGAGAGTGATACAGAGTGTCAGAGAATGATAGAGAGTGTCAGAGAGTGTCAGAGAGCGATAAAGAGTGATAGAGCGTGTCTGAGAGTGTCAGAGAGTGTCAGAGAGTGTCTGATTGTGTCAGAGAGTGTCAGAGAGTGTCAGAGAGTGATCGACAGTGATAGAAATTTTCAGAGTGTGTCATTGAGTGATAGAGAGTGTCAGAGAGTGATATGGAGTGATAGAGAGTTTCTGAGAGTGTCAAAGAGTGTCAGAGTGTGTCAGAGAGTGATGAAGAATGTTAGAGCGTTTCAGAGAGTGTCTGAGAGCGTCAGAGAGTGTCAGAGTGTGATAGAGAGTGTCTGAGAGTGATAGAGAGAGTCTGAGAGAGTCTGAGAGCGTCAGAGAGTGTCAGAGAGTGTCTGAGAGCGTCAGAGAGTGTCACAGAGTGTCTGAGTGCGTCAGAGAGTGTCTGAGAGCGTCAAAGAGCGTTAGAGTGTGATAGAGAGTGTCTGAGAGTGACAGAGAGTGTCTGAGAATGTCAGAGTGTGATAGAGAGTGTCAGATAGTGCCAGAGAGTGATGGAGAGTGTCAGAGAGTGATATAGAGTGTCTGAGCGTGTCAGAGAGTGACAGAGAGTGACAGAGAGTGACAGAGAGTGACAGAGAGTGACAGAGAGTGTCTCAGAGTGTCAGTGAGTGTCAGAGAGTGATAGAGAGTGTCTGAGAGTGTCAGAGAGTGTCAGTGAGTGTCAGAGAGTGATAGAGAGTGTCTGAGAGTGTCAGAGAGTCATAGAGAGTTATAGAGCGTGTCAGAGAGTGTCATAGAGTGATAGAGAACGTCAGAGAGTGTCAGAGAGTGATAGAGAGTGACAGAGAGTGTCAGAGTGTGTCAGTGAGTGTCATAGAGTGATAGAGAGTGTCAGAGTGTGTCACAGAGTGATCGAGAGTGTCAGAGAGTGATAGAGTGTGTCAGAGAGTGATAGAGAGTGTCAGAGAGTGATAAAGAGAGATAGAGAGTGTCACAGAGTGATTAAGAGCGTCAGAGAGTGTCAGAGAGTGTCAGAGAGTGACAGAGAGTGTCAGAGAGAGATAGACAGTGTCAGAGAGTGATAGAGAGTGTCTGAGAGTGACAGAGAGTGAAAGAGAGTGTCTGAGAGTGTCAGTGAGTGTCAGAGAGTGATAGAGAGTGTCTGAGAGTGTCAGTGAGTGATTGCGAGTGATAGAGAGCCTCGAGAGTGTCAGAGAGTGATAGAGAGTGTCAGAGAGTGGTAGAGAGTGACAGAGAGTGTCTGAGAGTGATAGAGAGTGTCAGAGTGTTTCCGAGAGTGATAGAGAGTGATTGAGTGTGTCAGAGAGTGCAAGAGAGCGATAGAGAGTGTCAGAGAGTGATAGAGAGTGTCAGAGAGTAATAGAGAGTGTCTCAGAGTTTCTGAGAGTGACAGTGAGTGAAAGAGAGTGTCTGAGAGTGTCAGTGAGTGTCAGAGACTGATAGAGAGTGTCTGAGAGTGTCAGTGAGTGATCGAGCGTGATAGAGACCCTCTGAGAGTGTCAGAGAGTGTCACAGAGTGATAGAGAGTATCAGAGAGTGTCAGAGAGTGATAGAGAGTGACAGAGAGTGATAGAGAGTGATAGAGAGCCTATGAGTGTGTCAGAGAGTGTCAGAGTGTGTCAGAGGGTGTCAGAGAGTGATAGAGAGTGACAGAGAGTTTCAGAGAGTGTCAGGGATTGTCACAAATTGTCAGAGAGTGATAGAGAGTGTCATAGTGTGTCAGAGAGTGTCAGAGAGTGATAGAGAGTGATAGATAGCGTCAGAGAGTGTCATAGAGTGATAGAGAGGGATAGAGAGTGTCACAGAGTGTCATTGAGCAATAGGGAGTGTCAGAAAGTGTCAGAGAGTAATAGAGAGTGTCAGAGAGTGTCAATGAGTGTCCGAGAGTGATACGGAGTGTGATTGAGAGTGTCTGAGAGTGTCAGAGTGTGTCAGAGAGTGTCAGAGAGTGATGGAGAGTGATAGAGAGTGTCATTGAGTGATAGAGGGTGTCAGAGAGTGTCAGAGAGTGATAGAGAGTGATAGAGAGTGTCAGAGAGTGTCAGAGAGTGTCAGAGAGTGATAGAGAGTGTCAGAGAGTGATAGAGAGTGTCAGAGAGTGATCGAGAGTGATAGAGAGCTTCAGAGAATGTCAGAGAGTGATAGAGAGTGATAGAGAGTGATATGGAGTGTCAGAGAGTGTCAGAGAGTGATAGAGAGTGGTAGAGAGTGTCAGGGTGTGTCAGAGAGTGATAGAGAGTGATACAGAGAGTCAGAGAGTGATAGAGAGTGTCAGAGAGTGTCAGAGAGTGATAGAGAGAGATAGAGAGTGTCAGAGAGTGTCAGAGAGTGTCAGAGAGTGTCAGAGTGTGATAGAGAGTGTCAGAGAGTGTCAGAGTGTGAAAGAGAGTGATCGAGAGTGTCAGAGAGTGTCAGAGAGTGATACGGAGTATGATAAAGAGTGTCAGACAGTGTCAGAGAGTGTCAGAGAGTGATGGAGAGTGATAGAGAGTGTCACAGAGGGTCATTGAGTGATAGAGAGTGTCAGAGAGTGTCAGAGAGTGTCAGAGAGTGATAGAGAGTGTCAGAGAGTGTCAGAGAGTGATAGGGAGTGTCAGAGAGTGACAGAGAGAGTCTGAGAATGTCAGAGAGTGATCGAGAGTGTCAGAGAGTGATAGAGAGTGATAGAGAGTGATAGAGAGTCTCTGAGAGTGTCAGAGAGTTTCAGAGAGCGAGAGAGAGATTCTGAGAGTGTCAGAGTGTGTCAGAGAGTGATAGAGAGTGATAGAGAGTCTCTGAGAGTGTCAGAGAGTGTCAGAGAGCGAAAGAGAGTGTCAGTGAGTGACAGAGAGTGTCAGAGTGTGATAGAGAGTGTCAGAGAGTGTCAGACAGTGATAGAGAGTGATAGAGAGTGTAAGAGAGTGATAGAGAGTGATAGAGAGTGTCAGAGATTGATAGAGAGTGACAGAGAGTGATAGAGAGCGATAGAGAGTGTCAGAGAGTGTCATAGAGTGATAGAAGTGTCAGAGTATTTCAGAAGGTGATAGAGAGTGATTGAGTGTGTCAGAGAGTGTCAGAGAGTGATAGAGATTGTCAGAGAGTGATAGAGAGTGATAGAGAGTGTCAGAGAGTGTCATAGAGTGATGGAGAGTCTCAGAGAGTGTCAGAGAGTGTCAGAGAGTGTCATGGAGTGATAGAGAGAGTCGGAGTGTGTCAGAGAGTGATAGAGTGTGATTGAATGTGTCAGAGAGTGTCAGAGAGCTATAGACAGTTTCAGAGAGTGATAGAGTGTGTCTGAGATTGTCTGAGAGTGACAGGGAGTGAAAGAGAGTGTCTGAGAGTGTCAGTGAGTGTCAGAGAGTGATAGAGAGTGTCTGAGAGTGTCAGTGAGTGATAGAGAGTGATAGAGAGCCTCTGAGAGTGTCAGAGAGATTCAGAGAGTGATAGCGAGAGTCAGAGAGTGATAGTGAGTGGCAGAGAGTGTCTGAGAGTGTCAGTGAGTGTCAGAGAGTGATAGAGAGTGTCAGAGAGTGTAAGAGAGTGATAGAGATTGTCAGAGAGTGATAGAGAGTGATAGAGAGTGTCAGAGAGTGTCATAGAGTGATGGAGAGTCTCAGAGAGTGTCAGAGAGTGTCAGAGAGTGATAGAGAGTGATAGAGAGCGTCAGAGTGTGTCAGAGAGTTTCAGAGAGTCATAGAGAGTGTCACAGAGTGTCATTGATTAATAGAGAGTGTCAGAGAGTGTCAGAGATTGACAGAGAGTGATAGAGAGTGTCAGAGAGTGTCAGAGAGTGAAAGAGAGTGATCGAGAGTGTCAGAGTGTGTCAGAGAGTGATAGAGAGTGATAGAGAGTGTCAGAGAGTGATAGAGAGTTACAGAGAGTGTCAGAGAGTGATAGAGAGTGTCAGAGAGTGTCAGAGAGTGATACGGAGTATGATAGAGAGTGTCTGAGAGTGTCAGAGAGTGTCAGAGAGTGATGGAGAGTGATAGAGAGTGCCACAGAGGGTCATTGAGTGATAGAGAGTGTCAGAGAGTGTCAGAGAGTGACAGAGAGTGTCAGAGAGTGTCAGAGAGTGATAGGGAGTGTCAGAGAGTGACAGAGAGAGTCTGAGAATGTCATTGAGTGATAGAGAGTGTCAGAGAGTGTCAGAGAGTGATAGAGAGTGTCAGAGAGTGTCAGAGAGTTTCAGAGAGTGAGAGAGAGATTCTGAGAGTGTCAGAGTGTGTCAGAGAGTGATAGAGAGTGATAGAGAGTCTCTGAGAGTGTCAGAGAGTGTCAGAGAGCGAAAGAGAGTGTCAGTGAGTGACAGAGAGTGTCAGAGTGTGATAGAGAGTGTCAGAGAGTGTCAGAGAGTGTCAGAGAGTGATAGAGAGTGATAGAGAGTGTAAGAGAGTGATAGAGAGTGTCAGAGATTGATAGAGAGTGACAGAGAGTGACAGAGAGTGTCTGAGAGTGTCAGAGAGTGTCAGAGTGTGTCAGAGAGTGATAGAGAGTGATAGAGAGTGTCAGAGAGTGTCATAGAGTGATAGAGAGTGTCAGAGTGTTTCAGAGAGTGATAGAGAGTGATTGAGTGTGTCAGAGAGTGTCAGAGAGGGATAGAGAGTGTCAGAGAGGGATAGAGAGTGTCAGAGAGTGATAGTGAGTGTCTGAGAGTGTCTGAGAGTGTCAAAGAGTGATATAGAGTGTCAGAGAGTGTCAGAGAGTGATACGGAGTGTGATTGAGAGTGTCTGAGAGTGTCAGAGTGTGTCAGAGAATGTCAGAGAGTGATGGAGAGTGATAGAGAGTGTCATTGAGTGATAGAGAGTGTCAGAGAGTGTCAGAGAGTGTCAGAGAGTGATAGAGAGTGATGGAGAGTGTCAGAGAGTTTCAGAGAGTGATAGAGAGTGTCAGAGAGTGATAGAGAGTGACAGAGAGTGATCGAGAGTGATAGAGAGCTTCAGAGAGTGTCAGAGAGTGATAGAGAGTGATAGGGAGTGTCAGAGAGTGTCAGAGAGTGATAGAGAGTGGTAGAGAGTGTCAGGGAGTGTCAGAGAGTGATAGAGAGTGATACAGAATGTCAGAGAGTGATAGAGAGTGTCAGAGAGTGTCAGAGAGCGATACAGAGTGATAGAGCGTGTCTGAGAGTGTCAGAGAGTGTCTGAGAGTGTCTGAGAGTGTCTGAGTGTGTCAGAGAGTGTCAGAGAGTGTCAGAGAGTGATAGACAGTGATAGAGATTTTCAGAGAGTGTCATTGAGTGATAGAGAGTGTCAGAGAGTGATAGAGAGTGATAGAGAGTTTCTGAGAGTGTCAAAGAGTGTCAGAGTGTGTCAGAGAGTGATGAAGAATGCTAGAGCGTTTCAGAGAGTGTCTGAGAGCGTCAGAGAGTGTCAGAGAGTGTCTGAGAGCGTCAGAGAGTGTCTGAGAGCGTCAAAGAGTGTTAGAGTGTGATAGAGAGTGTCTGAGAGTGATAGAGAGAGTCTGACAGTGTCTGAGAGCGTCAGAGAGTTTCAGAGAGTGTCTGAGAGCGTCAGAGAGTGTCTGAGAGCGTCAAAGAGTGTTAGAGTGTGATAGAGAGTGTCTGAGAGTGACAGAGAGTTTCTGAGAGTGTCAGAGTGTGATAGAGAGTGTCAGATAGTGCCAGAGTGTGTGAGAGTGTCAGAGAGCGACAGAGAGTGTCAGAGAGTGTCAGAGAGTGATGGAGAGTGTCAGAGAGTGATATCGAGAGTCTGAGCGTGTCTGAGAGTGACAGAGAGTGACAGAGAGTGACAGAGAGTGTCAGTGAGTGTCAGTGGGTGTCAGAGAGTGATAGAGAGTGTCTGAGAGTGTCAGAGAGTGATAGAGAGTGATAGAGAGTGTGAGAGAGTGTCAGAGAGTGTCAGAGAGTGGTAGAGAGTGATAGAGCGTGTCAGAGAGTGTCATAGAGTGATAGAGAGAGTCAGAGAGTGTCAGAGAGTGTCAGAGAGTGATAGAGAGTGACAGAGAGTGTCAGAGTGTGTCAGTGAGTGTCATAGAGTGATAGAGAGTGTCAGAGTGTGTCACAGAAAGTCTGAGAGTGTCAGAGAGTGTCACAGAGTGATCGAGAGTGTCAGAGAGTGATAGAGAGTGTCAGAGAGTGATAGAGAGTGCCAGAGAGTTATAGAGAGAGATAGAGAGTGTCACAGAGTGATTAAGAGTGTCAGAGAGTGTTGGAGAGTGATACAGAGTGATAGAGAGTATCTGAGAGCGTCTGTGAGTGTCAGAGAGCGTCAGGGAGCGTCAGAGAGTGTCAGAGAGCGATAGAGAGTGTCAGAGAGAGATAGACAGTGTCAGAGAGTGATCGAGAGTGTCTGAGAGTGACAGAGAGTGTCAGAGAGTGATAGAGAGTGTCAGAGAGTGATCGAGAGTGTCAGAGAGTGATAGAGAGTGGTAGAGAGTGTCAGGGAGTGTCAGAGAGTGATAGAGAGTGATACAGAATGTCAGAGAGTGATAGAGAGTGTCAGAGAGTGTCAGAGAGCGATAAAGAGTGATAGAGCGTGTCTAAGAGTGTCAGAGAGTGTCTGAGAGTGTCTGAGTGTGTCAGAGAGTGTCAGAGAGTGATAGACAGTGATAGAGATTTTCAGAGAGTGTCATTGAGTGATAGAGAGTGTCAGAGAGTGATAGAGAGTGATAGAGAGTTTCTGAGAGTGTCAAAGAGTGTCAGAGTGTGTCAGAGAGTGATGAAGAATGCTAGAGCGTTTCAGAGAGTGTCTGAGAGCGTCAGAGAGTGTCAGAGAGTGTCTGAGAGCGTCAGAGAGTGTCAGAGAGTGTCTGAGAGCATCAGAGAGTGTCTGAGAGCGTCAAAGAGTGTTAGAGTGTGATAGAGAGTGTCTGAGAGTGATAGAGAGAGTCTGACAGTGTCTGAGAGCGTCAGAGAGTTTCAGAGAGTGTCTGAGAGCGTCAGAGAGTGTCTGAGAGCGTCAAAGAGTGTTAGAGTGTGATAGAGAGTGTCTGAGAGTGACAGAGAGTTTCTGAGAGTGTCAGAGTGTGATAGAGAGTGTCAGATAGTGCCAGAGTGTGTGAGAGTGTCAGAGAGTGATGGAGAGTGTCAGAGAGTGATATCGAGTGTCTGAGCATGTCTGAGAGTGACAGAGAGTGACAGAGAGTGACAGAGAGTGTCAGTGAGTGTCAGTGAGTGTCAGTGAGTGATAGAGAGTGTCTGAGAGTGTCAGAGAGTGATAGAGAATGTCAGAGAGTGATAGAGAGTGCCAGAGAGTGATGGAGAGAGATAGAGAGTGTCACAGAGTGATTAAGATTGTCAGAGAGTTTTGGAGAGTGATACAGAGTGATAGAGAGTATCTGAGAGTGTCTGTGAGTGTCAGAGAGCGTCAGAGAGCGTCAGAGAGTGTCAGAGAGCGATAGAGAGTGTCAGAGAGAGATAGACAGTGTCAGAGAGTGATCGAGAGTGTCTGAGAGTGACAGAGAGTGAAAGAGAGTGTCTGAACGTGTCAGTGAGTGTCAGAGAGTGATAGAGAGTGTCTGAGAGTGTCAGTGAGTGATTGAGAGTGATAGAGAGCCTCTGAGAGTGTCAGAGAGTGTCAGAGAGTGATAGAGAGTGTCAGAGAGTGGTAGAGAGTGGTAGAGAGTGACAGAGAGTGTCTGAGAGTGATATAGAGTGTCAGAGTGTTTCAGAGAGTGATAGAGAGTGATTGAGTGTGTCAGAGAGTGCCAGAGAGCGATAGAGAGTGTCAGAGAGTGACAGAGAGTGTCAGAGAGTGATAGAGAGTGTCTGAGTGTGTCTGAGTGTGTCTGAGAGTGACAGAGAGTGACAGAGACTGATCGAGAGTGTCTGAGAGTGTCAGTGAGTGATAGAGTGATAGAGACCCTCTGAGAGTGTCAGAGAGTGTCAGAGAGTGATAGAGAGTGTCAGAGAGTGTCAGAGAGTGATAGAGAGTGACAGAGAGTGATAGAGAGTGATAGAGAGTGATAGAGAGTGTCAGAGTGTGTCAGAGAGTTTCAGAGAGTCATAGAGAGTGTCACAGAGTGTCATTGATTAATAGAGAGTGTCAGAGAGTGTCAGAGATTGATAGAGAGTGATAGAGAGTGTCAGAGAGTGAAAGAGAGTGATAGAGAGTGTCAGAGTGTGTCAGAGAGTGATAGAGAGTGATAGAGAGTGTCAGAGAGTGATAGAGAGTTACAGAGAGGGTCAGAGAGTGATAGAGAGTGTCAGAGAGTGTCAGAGAGTGATACGGAGTGTGATAGAGTGTGTCTGAGAGTGTCAGAGTGTGTCAGAGAGTGTCAGAGAGTGATGGAGAGTGATAGAGAGTGTCACAGAGGGTCATTGAGTGATAGAGAGTTTCAGAGAGTGTCAGAGAGTGATAGAGAGTTTCAGAGAGTGTCTGAGAGTGATAGGGCGAGTCAGAGAGTGACAGAGCGAGTCTGAGAATGTCAGAGATTGAGAGAGAATGTCAGAGCGTGATAGAGAGTGATAGAGAGTCTATGAGAGTGTCAGAGAGCGAAAGAGAGTGTCAGTGAGTGACAGAGAGTGTAAGAGAGTGATAGAGAGTGTCAGAGAGTGTCAGAGAGTGTCAGAGAGTGACAGAGAGTGTCTGAGAGTGACAGCGAGTGTCTGAGAGTGTCAGTGAGTGTCAGCGAGTGATAGAGAGTGATAGGGAGTGTCAGAGAGTGATAGAGAGTGTTAGAGAGTGATAGAGAGTGTCAGAGTGTGATAGAGAGTGTCAGAGAGTGTCAGAGAGTGATAGAGAGTGTAAGACAGTGATAGAGAGTGATAGAGAGTGTCAGAGATTGATAGAGAGTGACAGAGAGTGACAGAGAGTGTCTGAGAGTGTCAGAGAGTGTCTGAGAGTGTCTGAGAGTGTCAGAGTGTGTCAGAGTGTGTCAGAGAGTGATAGAGAGTGATAGAGAGTGTAAGAGTGTTTCAGAGAGTGATAGAGAGTGTCAGAGAGTGATAGAGTGTCAGAGAGTGATAGAGAGTGTCTGAGAGTGACAGAGAGTGAAAGAGAGTTTCAGTGAGTGTCAGAGACTGATAGAGAGTGTCTGAGAGTGTCAGTGAGTGATAGAGAGTGATAGAGAACCTCTGAGAGTGTCAGAGAGTGTCAGAGAGTGATAGAGAGTGTCAGAGAGTATCAGAGAGTGATAGAGAGTGACAGAGAGTGATGGAGAGTGATAGAGAGCCTATGAGAGTGTCAGAGAGTGTCAGAGTGTGTCAGAGGGTGTCAGAGAGTGTCAGAGAGTGATAGAGAGTGATAGTGAGTTTCAGAGAGTGTCAGAGAGTGATGGAGAGTGTCAGAGAGTGTCACAGAGTGTCAGAGAGTGATAGAGAGTGATAGAGAGTGTCAGAGTGTGTCAGAGAGTGTCAGAGAGTGATAGAGAGGGATAGATAATGTCAGAGAGTGTCATAGAGTGATAGAGAGGGATAGAGAGTGTCACAGAGTGTCATTGAGTAATAGAGAGTGTCAGAAAGAGTCAGAGAGTGATAGAGAGTGTCAGAGAGTGTCAGAGAGTGATGGAGTGTGTCAGAGAGTGTCACAGAGTGTCAGAGAGTGATAGAGAGTGTCAGAGAGTGTCAGAGAGTGATAGAGAGTGTCAGAGAGTGATAGAGAGTGTCAGAGAGTGATCGAGAGTGATAGAGAGCTTCAGAGAATGTCAGAGAGTGATAGAGAGTGATAGAGAGTGATATGGAGCGTCAGAGAGTGTCAGAGAGTGATAGAGAGTGGTTGAGAGTGTCAGGGTGTGTCAGAGAGTGATAGAGAGTGATACAGAGTGTCAGAGAGTGATAGAGAGTGTCAGAGAGTGTCAGAGAGTGATAGAGAGTGATAGAGAGTGTCAGAGAGTGTCAGAGAGTGATAGAGAGTGTCTCAGAGTGATAGAGAGTGTCAGAGAGTGATAGAGAGTGTCAGAGAGTGATCGAGAGTGATAGAGAGCTTCAGAGAGTGTCAGAGAGTGATAGAGAGTGATAGAGAGTGATAGGGAGTGTCAGAGAGTGTCAGAGAGTGATAGAGAGTGGTAGAGAGTGTCAGGGAGTGTCAGAGAGTGATAGAGAGTGATACAGAGTGTCAGAGAGTGATAGAGAGTGTCAGAGAGTGTCAGAGAGCGATAAAGAGTGATAGAGCGTGTCTGAGAGTGTCAGAGAGTGTCAGAGAGTGTCTGAGTGTGTCAGAGAGTGTCAGAGAGTGTCAGAGAGTGATCGACAGTGATAGAAATTTTCAGAGAGTGTCTTTGAGTGATAGAGAGTGTCAGAGAGTGATATAGAGTGATAGAGAGTTTCTGAGAGTGTCAAAGAGTGTCAGAGTGTGTCAGAGAGTGATGAAGAATGTTAGAGCGTTTCAGAGAGTGTCTGAGAGCGTCAGAGAGTGTCAGAGTGTGATAGAGAGTGTCTGAGAGTGATAGAGAGAGTCTGAGAGAGTCTGAGAGCGTCAGAGAGTGTCAGAGAGTGTCTGAGAGCGTCAGAGAGTGTCACAGAGTGTCTGAGTGCGTCAGAGAGTGTCTGAGAGCGTCAAAGAGCGTTAGAGTGTGATAGAGAGTGTCTGAGAGTGACATAGAGTGTCTGAGAATGTCAGAGTGTGATAGAGAGTGTCAGATAGTGCCAGAGAGTGATGGAGAGTGTCAGAGAGTGATATAGAGTGTCTGAGCGTGTCAGAGAGTGACAGAGAGTGACAGAGAGTGACAGAGAGTGACAGAGAGTGACAGAGAGTGTCTCAGAGTGTCAGTGAGTGTCAGAGAGTGATAGAGAGTGTCTGAGAGTGTCTGAGAGTGTCAGAGAGTGTCAGTGAGTGTCAGAGAGTGATAGAGAGTGTCTGAGAGTGTCAGAGAGTCATAGAGAGTGATAGAGCGTGTCAGAGAGTGTCATAGAGTGATAGAGAACGTCAGAGAGTGTCAGAGAGTGATAGAGAGTGACAGAGAGTGTCAGAGTGTGTCAGTGAGTGTCATAGAGTGATAGAGAGTGTCAGAGTGTGTCACAGAGTGATCGAGAGTGTCAGAGAGTGATAGAGTGTGTCAGAGAGTGATAGAGAGTGTCAGAGAGTGATAAAGAGAGATAGAGAGTGTCACAGAGTGATTAAGAGCGTCAGAGAGTGTCAGAGAGTGTCAGAGAGTGACAGAGAGTGTCAGAGAGAGATAGACAGTGTCAGAGAGTGATAGAGAGTGTCTGAGAGTGACAGAGAGTGAAAGAGAGTGTCTGAGAGTGTCAGTGAGTGTCAGAGAGTGATAGAGAGTGTCTGAGAGTGTCAGTGAGTGATTGCGAGTGATAGAGAGCCTCGAGAGTGTCAGAGAGTGATAGAGAGTGTCAGAGAGTGGTAGAGAGTGACAGAGAGTGTCTGAGAGTGATAGAGAGTGTCAGAGTGTTTCCGAGAGTGATAGAGAGTGATTGAGTGTGTCAGAGAGTGCAAGAGAGCGATAGAGAGTGTCAGAGAGTGATAGAGAGTGTCAGAGAGTAATAGAGAGTGTCTGAGAGTTTCTGAGAGTGACAGTGAGTGAAAGAGAGTGTCTGAGAGTGTCAGTGAGTGATCGAGCGTGATAGAGACCCTCTGAGAGTGTCAGAGAGTGTCACAGAGTGATAGAGAGTATCAGAGAGTGTCAGAGAGTGATAGAGAGTGACAGAGAGTGATAGAGAGTGATAGAGAGCCTATGAGTGTGTCAGAGAGTGTCAGAGTGTGTCAGAGGGTGTCAGAGAGTGATAGAGAGTGATAGAGAGTTTCAGAGAGTGTCAGGGATTGTCACAAATTGTCAGAGAGTGATAGAGAGTGTCAGAGTGTGTCAGAGAGTGTCAGAGAGTGATAGAGAGTGATAGATAGCGTCAGAGAGTGTCATAGAGTGATAGAGAGGGATAGAGAGTGTCACAGAGTGTCATTGAGCAATAGGGAGTGTCAGAAAGTGTCAGAGAGTAATAGAGAGTGTCAAAGAGTGTCAATGAGTGTCAGAGAGTGATACGGAGTGTGATTGAGAGTGTCTGAGAGTGTCAGAGTGTGTCAGAGTGTGTCAGAGAGTGATGGAGAGTGATAGAGAGTGTCATTGAGTGATAGAGGGTGTCAGAGAGTGTCAGAGAGTGATAGAGAGTGATAGAGAGTGTCAGAGAGTGTCAGAGAGTGTCAGAGAGTGATAGAGAGTGTCAGAGAGTGATAGAGAGTGTCAGAGAGTGATCGAGAGTGATAGAGAGCTTCAGAGAATGTCAGAGAGTGATAGAGAGTGATAGAGAGTGATATGGAGTGTCAGAGAGTGTCAGAGAGTGATAGAGAGTGGTAGAGAGTGTCAGGGTGTGTCAGAGAGTGATAGAGAGTGATACAGAGTGTCAGAGAGTGATAGAGAGTGTCAGAGAGTGTCAGAGAGTGATAGAGAGTGATAGAGAGTGTCAGAGAGTGTCCGAGAGTGATAGAGAGTGTCAGAGAGTGATAGAGAGTGTCTGAGAGTGATAGAGAGAGTCTGAGAGAGTCTGAGAGCGTCAGAGAGTGTCAGAGAGTGTCTGAGAGTGACAGAGAGTGTCTGAGAATGTCAGAGTGTGATAGAGAGTGTCAGATAGTGCCAGAGAGTGATGGAGAGTGTCAGAGAGTGATATAGAGTGTCTGAGCGTGTCTGAGAGTGACAGAGAGTGACAGAGAGTGACAGAGAGTGACAGAGAGTGTCTCAGAGTGTCAGTGAGTGTCAGAGAGTGATAGAGAGTGTCTGAGAGTGTCAGAGAGTGATAGAGAGTGATAGAGAGTGTGAGAGAGTGTCAGAGAGTGTCAGAGAGTGATAGAGAGTGATAGAGCGTGTCAGAGAGTGTCATAGAGTGATAGAGAACGTCAGAGAGTGTCAGAGAGTGATAGAGAGTGACAGAGAGTGTCAGAGTGTGTCAGTGAGTGTCATAGAGTGATAGAGAGTGTCAGAGTGTGTCACAGAAAGTCTGAGAGTGTCAGAGAGTGTCACAGAGTGATCGAGAGTGTCAGAGAGTGATAGAGTGTGTCAGAGAGTGATAGAGAGTGTCAGAGAGTGATAAAGAGAGATAGAGAGTGTCACAGAGTGATTAAGAGTGTCAGTGAGTGTTAGAGAGTGATACAGAGTGATAGAGTATCTGAGAGTGTCTGTGAGTGTCAGAGAGCGTCAGAGAGTGTCAGAGTGTGTCAGAGAGTGACAGAGAGTGTCAGAGAGAGATAGACAGTGTCAGAGAGTGATAGAGAGTGTCTGAGAGTGACAGAGAGTGAAAGAGAGTGTCTGAGAGTGTCAGTGAGTGTCAGAGAGTGATAGAGAGTGTCTGAGAGTGTCAGTGAGTGATTGCGAGTGATAGAGAGCCTCGAGAGTGTCAGAGAGTGTCTGAGAGTGATAGAGAGTGTCAGAGTGTTTCCGAGAGTGATAGAGAGTGATTGAGTGTGTCAGAGAGCGCAAGAGAGCGATAGAGAGTGTCAGAGAGTGATAGAGAGTGTCAGAGAGTGATAGAGAGTGTCTGAGAGTGTCAGAGAGTGTCACAGAGTGATCGAGAGTGTCAGAGAGTGATAGAGTGTGTCAGAGAGTGATAGAGAGTGTCAGAGAGTGATAGAGAGAGATAGAGAGTGTCACAGAGTGATTAAGAGTGTCAGTGAGTATTAGAGAGTGATACAGAGTGATAGAGAGTATCTGAGAGTGTCTGTGAGTGTCAGAGAGCGTCAGAGAGCGTCAGAGAGTGTCAGAGAGTGTCAGAGAGCGACAGAGAGTGTCAGAGAGAGATAGACAGTGTTAGAGAGTGATAGAGAGTGTCTGAGAGTGACAGAGAGTGAAAGAGAGTGTCTGAGAGTGTCAGTGAGTGTCAGAGAGTGATAGAGAGTGTCTGAGAGTGTCAGTGAGTGATTGCGAGTGATAGAGAGCCTCGAGAGTGTCAGAGAGTGTCTGAGAGTGATAGAGAGTGTCAGAGTGTTTCCGAGAGTGATAGAGAGTGATTGAGTGTGTCAGAGAGCGCAAGAGAGCGATAGAGAGTGTCAGAGAGTGATAGAGAGTGTCAGAGAGTGATAGAGAGTGTCTGAGAGTTTCTGAGAGTGACAGTGAGTGAAAGAGAGTGTCTGAGAGTGTCAGTGAGTGTCAGAGACTGATAGAGAGTGTCTGAGAGTGTCAGTGAGTGATCGAGCGTGATAGAGACCCTCTGAGAGTGTCAGAGAGTGTCACAGAGTGATAGAGAGTGTCAGAGAGTGTCAGAGAGTGATAGAGAGAGACAGAGAGTGATAGAGAGTGATAGAGAGCCTATGAGTGTGTCAGAGAGTGTCAGAGTGTGTCAGAGGGTGTCAGAGAGTGATAGAGAGTGATAGAGAGTTTCAGAGAGTGTCAGGGATTGTCACAAATTGTCAGAGAGTGATAGAGAGTGTCAGAGTGTGTCAGAGAGTGTCAGAGAGTGATAGAGAGTGATAGATAGCGTCAGAGAGTGTCATAGAGTGATAGAGAGGGATAGAGAATGTCACAGAGTGTCATTGAGTAATAGAGAGTGTCAGAAAGTGTCAGAGAGTAATAGAGAGTGTCAGAGAGTGTCAGAGAGTGATACGGAGTGTGATTGAGAGTGTCTGAGAGTGTCGGAGAGTGTCAGAGAGTGATGGAGAGTTTCAGACCGTGTCAGAGTGTGATAGAGAGTGTCTGAGAGTGTCAGAGAGTAATAGAGAGTGATAGAGAGCCTCTGAGAGTGTCAGAGAGATTCAGAGAGTGATAGCTAGAGAGTCAGAGATTGATAGTGAGTGGCAGAGAGTGTCTGAGAGTGTCAGTGAGTGTCAGAGAGTGATAGAGAGTGTCAGAGAGTGTAAGAGAGTGATAGAGAGTGTCAGAGAGTGATACAGAGTGATAGAGCGTGATAGAGAGTGTCAGGGAGTGTCATAGAGAGATGGAGAGTCTCAGAGAGTGTCAGAGAGTGACAGAGAGTGATAGAGAGTGTCAGAGTGTGTCAGAGAGTTTCAGAGAATCATAGAGAGTGTCACAGAGTGTCATTGATTAATAGAGAGTGTCAGAGAGTGTCAGAGATTGATCGAGAGTGATAGAGAGTGTCAGAGAGTGTCAGAGAGTGTCATAGAGTGATAGAGAACGTCAGAGAGTGTCAGAGAGTGATAGAGAGTGACAGAGAGTGTCAGAGTGTGTCAGTGAGTGTCATAGAGTGATAGAGAGTGTCAGAGTGTGTCACAGAAAGTCTGAGAGTGTCAGAGAGTGTCACAGAGTGATCGAGAGTGTCAGAGAGTGATAGAGTGTGTCAGAGAGTGATAGAGAGTGTCAGAGAGTGATAGAGAGAGATAGAGAGTGTCACAGAGTGATTAAGAGTGTCAGTGAGTATTAGAGAGTGATACAGAGTGATAGAGAGTATCTGAGAGTGTCTGTGAGTGTCAGAGAGCGTCAGAGAGCGTCAGAGAGTGTCAGAGAGTGTCAGAGAGCGACAGAGAGTGTCAGAGAGAGATAGACAGTGTTAGAGAGTGATAGAGAGTGTCTGAGAGTGACAGAGAGTGAAAGAGAGTGTCTGAGAGTGTCAGTGAGTGTCAGAGAGTGATAGAGAGTGTCTGAGAGTGTCAGTGAGTGATTGCGAGTGATAGAGAGCCTCAAGAGTGTCAGAGAGTGTCAGAGAGTGATAGAGAGTGTCAGAGAGTGGTAGAGAGTGACAGAGAGTGTCTGAGAGTGATAGAGAGTGTCAGAGTGTTTCCGAGAGTGATAGAGAGTGATTGAGTGTGTCAGAGAGTGCAAGAGAGCGATAGAGAGTGTCAGAGAGTGATACAGAGTGTCAGAGAGTGATAGAGAGTGTCTGAGAGTGTCTGAGAGTGACAGTGAGTGAAAGAGAGTGTCTGAGAGTGTCAGTGAGTGTCAGAGACTGATAGAGAGTGTCTGAGAGTGTCAGTGAGTGATAGCGCGTGATAGAGACCCTCTGAGAGTGTCAGAGAGTGTCAGAGAGTGATAGAGAGTGTCAGAGAGTGTCAGAGAGTGATAGAGAGTGACAGAGAGTGATAGAGAGTGATAGAGAGCCTATGAGAGTGTCAGAGAGTGTCAGAGTGTGTCATAGGGTGTCAGAGAGTGATAGAGAGTGATAGAGAGTTTCAGAGAGTGTCAGGGATTGTCACAAATTGTCAGAGGGTGATAGAGAGTGTCAGAGTGTGTCAGAGAGTGTCAGAGAGTGTCAGAGAGTGATAGAGAGTGATAGATAGCGTCAGAGAGTGTCAAAGAGTGATAGAGAGGGATAGAGAGTGTCACAGAGTGTCATTGAGTAATAGAGAGTGTCAGAAAGTGTCAGAGAGTGATAGAGAGTGTCAGAGAGTGTCAGAGAGTGATACGGAGTGTGATTGAGAGTGTCTGAGAGTGTCGGAGAGTGTCAGAGAGTGTCAGAGTGTGATGGAGAGTGTCAGACCGTGTCAGAGTGTGATAGAGAGTGTCTCAGAGTGTCAGAGAGTGTCAGAGTGTGTCAGAGAGTGATAGAGAGTGATAGAGAGTGATAGAGAGTGTCTGAGAGTGTCAGAGAGTGTCAGAGAGTGATAGAGAGTGTCAGAGAGTGTCAGAGAGTGATAGAGAGTGACAGAGAGTGATAGAGAGTGATAGAGAGCCTATGAGAGTGTCAGAGAGTGTCAGAGTGTGTCATAGGGTGTCAGAGAGTGATAGAGAGTGATAGAGAGTTTCAGAGAGTGTCAGGGATTGTCACAAATTGTCAGAGGGTGATAGAGAGTGTCAGAGTGTGTCAGAGAGTGTCAGAGAGTGTCAGAGAGTGATAGAGAGTGATAGATAGCGTCAGAGAGTGTCAAAGAGTGATAGAGAGGGATAGAGAGTGTCACAGAGTGTCATTGAGTAATAGAGAGTGTCAGAAAGTGTCAGAGAGTGATAGAGAGTGTCAGAGAGTGTCAGAGAGTGATACGGAGTGTGATTGAGAGTGTCTGAGAGTGTCGGAGAGTGTCAGAGAGTGTCAGAGTGTGATGGAGAGTGTCAGACCGTGTCAGAGTGTGATAGAGAGTGTCTCAGAGTGTCAGAGAGTGTCAGAGTGTGTCAGAGAGTGATAGAGAGTGATAGAGAGTGATAGAGAGTGTCTGAGAGTGTCAGAGAGTGTCAGAGAGTGAAAGAGAGTGTCAGAGTGTGTCAGAGAGTGATAGAGAGTGATTGAGTGAGTCAGAGAGTGTCAGAGAGCGATAGAGAGTGTCAGAGAGAGATAGACAGTGTCAGACAGTGATAGAGAGTGTCTGAGAGTGACAGAGAGAGAAAGAGTTTGTCTGAGAGTGTCAGTGAGTGTCAGAGAGTGATAGAGAGTGTCTGAGAGAGTCAGTGAGTGATTGAGAGTGATAGAGAGCCTCTGAGAGTGTCAGAGAGTGTCAGAGAGTGATAGAGAGTGTCAGAGAGTGGTAGAGAGTGACAGAGAGTGTCTGAGAGTGATAGAGAGTGTCAGAGAGTGATAGAGAATGTCAGAGAGTGATAGAGAGTGACAGAGAGGGTCTGAGAGTGTCAGAGAGTGTCAGAGTGTGTCAGAGAGTGACAGAGACTGATAGAGAGTGTCAGAGAGTGTCATCGAGTGATAGAGAGAGTCAGAGTGTGTCAGAGAGTGATAGAGTGTGATTGAGTGTGTCAGAGAGTGTCAGAGAGCGATAGACAGTTTCAGAGAGTGATAGAGAGTGTCTGAGATTATCTGAGAGTGACAGAGAGTGAAATAGAGAGTCTGAGAGTGTCAGTGAGTGTCAGAGAGTGATAGAGAGTGTCTGAGAGTGTCAGTGAGTAATAGCGAGTGATAGAGAGCCTCTGAGAGTGTCAAAGAGATTCAGAGAGTGATAGGTAGAGAGTCAGAGAGTGATAGTGAGTGGCAGAGAGTGTCTGAGAGTGATAGAGAGTGATAGAGAGTGATAGAGAGTGTCAGAGAGTGATAGAGAGTAATAGAGCGTGATAGAGATTGTCAGAGAGTGTCATAGAGAGATGGAGAGTCTCAGAGAGTGTCAGAGAGTGATAGAACATAGAACATAGAACATAGAACATACAGCACAGAACAGGCCCTTCGGCCCACAATGTTGTGCCGATCCTTTGTCCTCTGTCAAGGACAATTTAATCTATACCCCATCATTCTCCTTTATCCATATACCTATCCAAAAGCCTTTTGAAAGTCCCTAAAGTTTCTGACTCAACAACTTCCCCGGGCAAGGCATTCCATGCCTCGACCACTCTCTGGGTAAAGAACCTTCCCCTGACATCCCCCTTATATCTCCCACCCTTCACCTTAAATTTATGACCCCTTGTAACGCTTTGCTCCACCCGGGGAAAAAGTTTCTGACTGTCTACCCTATCTATTCCCCTGATCATCTTATAAACCTCTATCATGTCACCCCTCATCCTTCTCCTTTCTAATGAGAAGAGGCCTAGAATGTTCAGCCTTTCCTCGTAAGACTTATTCTCCATTCCAGGCAACATCCTGGTAAATCTCCTCTGCACCCTCTCCAAGGCTTCCACATCCTTCCTAAAATGAGGCGACCAGAACTGCACACAGTACTCCAAATGAGGCCTTACCAAGGTCCTGTACAGCTGCATCATCACCTCACGGCTCTTAAATTCAATCCCTCTGCTAATGAACGCTAACACCCCATATGCCTTCTTCACAGCCCTATCCACTTGAGTTGCAACTTTCAATGATCTATGCACATAGACCCCAAGGTCTCTCTGCTCCTCCACATGCCCAAGAACCCTACCGTTAACCCAGTATTTTGCATTCATGTTTGTCCTTCCAAAATGGACGACCTCACACTTTTCAGGGTTAAACTCCATCTGCCACTTTTCAGCCCAGCACTGCAACCTATCCAAGTCCCTTTGCAGACGACAATAGCCCTCCTCGGTATCCACAACTCCACCAACCTTTGTATCATCTGCAAATTTACTGACCCACCCTTCGACTTCCTCATCCAAGTCGTTAATAAAAATCACAAACAGGAGAGGACCCAGAACTGATCCCTGCGGCACGCCACTGGTAACTGGGCTCCAGGCTGAGTATTTACCATCTAAGACCACTCTCTGCCTTCTATCAGTTAGCCAATTCTTAATCCAACTGGCCACATTCCCCACTATCCCATGCCTCCTGACTTTCTCCATAAGTCTACCATGGGGGACCTTATCAAATGCCTTACTAAAATCCATGTACACCACATCCACTGGTTTACCCTCATCCACTTGCTTGGTCACCTGCTCAAAGAATTCAATCAGGCTTGTGAGGCAAGACCTACCCCTCACAAAACCGTGCTGACTGTCCCGAATCAAGCAGTGTCTTTCCAGATGCTCAGAAATCCTATCCCTCAGCACCTTTTCCATCAACTTGCCTACCACCGAAGTAAGACTAACTGGCCTGTAATTCCCAGGGTTGTTCCTATTCCCTTTCTTGAACAGGGGCACAACATTTGCCACCCTCCAATCACCTGGTACCACCCCCGTCAGCAGAGAAGATGAAAAGATCATTGCCAGCGGCTCTGCAATTTCATCCCTTGCTTCCCATAACATCCTTGGATATACCCCGTCAGGCCCGGGAGACTTGTCTATCTTCAAGTTATTCAAAAACCCCAACACATCTTCCCTCCTAACGAGCACTTCCTCGAGCTTACCAATCTGTTTCACACCGTCCTCTTCAGTAATACACCCCTTCTCATTCGTAAATACCGAAGAGAAGTACTCATTCAAAACCTCACTTATCTCTTCCGGCTCAACACACAGTCTCCCGCTATTGTCCTTGACCGGACCTATGGTCCCCCTAGTCATCCTCATATTTCTGACATACGCGTAAAAGGCCTTGGGGTTTTCTTTTATCCTACCCGCCAAGCATTTTTCATGCCCTCTCTTAGCTCTCCTAATCCCTTTCTTCAGATCCTTCCTGGCCATCTTGTATCCCTCCAGAGCTATGCCTGTGCCCTTTTTCCTCAACTTTATATACGCATCCTTCTTCTTCCTAACAAGACTCTCAACCTCTCTTGTCAACCACGGTTCCCTCACATGACCATCCCTTCCCTGTCTGACAGGGACATGCTTATCAATGGCCCCTACTATCTGCTCCTTGAAAAAGTTCCACATTTCGACCGTGCCCTTCCCTGCCAGCATATGCTCCCAACTTATGCTCCTCAGTTCCTGCCTGACAGCATCATATCTACCCTTCCCCCAATTGTAAACCTTGCCCTGTTGCACATACCTATCCCTCTCCATTACCACAGTGAATGCTACAGAATTGTGATCACTATCTCCAAAGTGCTCGCCCACCAACAGCTCTATCACTTGCCCTGGTTCATTACCTAGTACCAAATCCAATATTGCCTCCCCTCTGGTCGGGCAGTCTACATACTGAGTCAGAAAAGCTTCCTGGACATACTGCACAAACACTACCCCATCCAAACTATTCGATCTAAAGAGTTGCCAATCAATATTTGGGAAGTTGAAATCCCCCATAATTACTACCCTGTGACTTCTGCTCCTTTCCAAAATCTGTTTCCCAATCTGCTCTTCCACCTCCCTGCTGCTATTGGGGGGCCTATAGAAAACTCCCATCAAGGTGACTGCTCCTTTCCTGTTCCTGACCTCAACCCACAGTGCCTCAGTCGGCAGATCCTCCTCGAAAATTCTTTCAGCAGTTGTTACACTATTTCTAACTAACAATGCCACCCCCCCACCTCTTTTACCACCATTCCTAATCTTATGAAAACATCTATAACCAGGTACCTCCAAAAACCATGCCTCCCCCTCACCTATCCACGTTTCAGTGATGGCCACAACATCGTAGTCCCAAGTGCCCATCCACGCCTTCAATTCACTCACCTTATTCCTGATGCTTCTAGCGTTGAAGTATACGCACTTTAACCCTTCTCCGTGCCCATCTGTCCTCTGCGACAGTGCTACCTTCCCCAATACCTCACTACACTCTTTGTCTTTCTGAGTGGACCCACTGGTCCCTGGATTACAAGTCCGGTTCCCATCCCCCTCCCAAACTAGTTTAAACCCTCCCGAACAGTACTAGCAAACCTCCCTCCCAGGATATTGGTGCCCCTCTGGTTCAGATGCAGCCCGTCCTGTTTGAACAGGTCCCATCTTCCCCAGAATGCAGTCCAATTATCCAAGAACTGGAAGCCCTCCCTCCTACACCATTCCTGCAGCCACGTGTTCAGCTGTGCTCTCTCCCTATTCCTAGCCTCACTATCACGTGGCGCCGGCAACAAACCAGAGATAACAACTCTGTCCGTCCGAGCTTTCAGCTTCCAGCCTAACTCCCTAAACTCACTTCTAACATCTGTGCCACCCTTCCTTCCTACGTCGTTGGTGCCAATGTGCACCACGACCTCTGGCTGCTCCCCCTCCTAGAGAGGGAGATAGAGAGTGATAGAGAGTGTCAGAGTGTGTCAGAGAGTTTCAGAGAATCATAGAGAGTGTCACAGAGTGTCATTGATTAATAGAGAGTGTCAGAGAGTGTCAGAGATTGATCGAGAGTGATAGAGAGTGTCAGAGAGTGTCAGAGAGTGAAAGAGAGTCATCGAGAGTGTCAGAGTGTGTCAGAGAGTGATAGAGAGTGATAGAGAGTGTCAGAGAGTGATAGAGAGTTACAGAGAGTGTCAGAGAG
Organism: Heterodontus francisci; assembly: GCF_036365525.1. NCBI lineage: Eukaryota > Metazoa > Chordata > Chondrichthyes > Heterodontiformes > Heterodontidae > Heterodontus > Heterodontus francisci. Next base: position 165,124 of record NW_027142143.1, on the reverse strand, counting down.
TGATAGAGAGTTGCAGAGAGTGTCAGAGAGTGATAGAGAGTGTCAGAGAGTGTCAGAGTGTGTCAGAGAGTGTCATAGAGTAATAGAGAGGGATAGAGAGTGTCACTTAGTGTCATTGAGTAATAGAGAGTGTCAGAAAGTGCCAGAGAGTGATAGAGAGCGTCAGAGAGTGTCAGAGAGAGATACGGAGTGTGATTGAGAGTGTCTGAGAGTGTCAGAGAGTGTCAGAGTGTGTCAGAGAGTGATAGAGCGTGATAGAGAGTGATAGAGAGTGTCAGAGAGTGTCAGAGAGTGATAGAGAGTGTCAGAGTGTGTCAGAGAGTCATAGAGAGTGATAGAGAGTGATTGAGAGTGTCTGAGAGTGACAGAGATTGAAAGAGAGTGTCTGAGAGTTTCAGTGAGTGACAGAGAGTGAAAGAGAGTGTCAGTGAGTGTCAGTGAGTGTCAGAGAGTGATAGAGAGCCTCTGAGAGTGTCAGAGAGTGTCAGAGAGTGATAGAGAGTGTCAGAGAGTGGTAGAGAGTGTCAGAGAGTGTCTGAGAGTGATAGAGAGTGTCAGAGTGTGATAGAGAATGTCAGAGAGTGATAGAGAGTGACAGAGATGGTCTGAGAGTGTCAGAGAGTGTCAGAGTGTGTCAGAGAGTGACAGAGAGTGATAGAGAGTGTCAGAGAGTGTCATAGAGTGATAGAGAGAGTCAGAGTGTGTCAGAGAGTGATAGAGTGTGATTGAATGTGTCAGAGAGAGTCAGAGAGCTATAGACAGTTTCAGAGAGTGATAGAGTGTGCCTGAGATTGTCTGAGAGTGACAGGGAGTGAAAGAGAGTGTCTGAGAGTGTCAGTGAGTGTCAGAGAGTGATAGAGAGTGTCTGAGAGTGTCAGTGAGTGATAGAGAGTGAAAGAGAGCCTCTGAGAGTGTCAGAGAGATTCAGAGAGTGATAGAGAGAGTCAGAGAGTGATAGTGAGTGGCAGAGAGTGGCTGAGAGTGTCAGTGAGTGTCAGAGAGTGTAAGAGAGTGATAGAGATTGTCAGAGAGTGATAGAGAGTGATAGAGAGTGTCAGAGAGTGTCATAGAGTGATGGAGAGTCTCAGAGAGTGTCAGAGAGTGTCAGAGAGTGATAGAGAGTGATAGAGAGCGTCAGAGTGTGTCAGAGAGTTTCAGAGAGTCATAGAGAGTGTCACAGAGTGTCATTTAATAATAGAGAGTGTCAGAGAGTGTCAGAGATTGAGATAGAGTGATAGAGAGTGTCAGAGAGTGTCAGAGAGTGAAAGAGAGTGATCGAGAGTGTCAGAGTGTGTCAGAGAGTGATAGAGAGTGATAGAGAGTGATAGAGAGTTTCAGAGAGTGATAGAGAGTTACAGAGAGTGTCAGAGAGTGATAGAGAGTGTCAGAGAGTGTCAGAGAGTGATACGGAGTATGATAGAGAGTGTCTGAGAGTGTCAGAGAGTGTCAGAGAGTGATGGAGAGTGATAGAGAGTGTCTGAGAGTGTCAGTGAGTAATAGCGAGTGATAGAGAGCCTCTGAGAGTGTCAAAGAGATTCAGAGAGTGATAGGTAGAGAGTCAGAGAGTGATAGTGAGTGGCAGAGAGTGTCTGAGAGTGATAGAGAGTGATAGAGCGTGATAGAGAGTGTCAGAGAGTGATAGAGAGTGATAGAGCGTGATAGAGATTGTCAGAGAGTGTCATAGAGTGATGGAGAGTCTCAGAGAGTGTCAGAGAGTGATAGAGAGTGATAGAGAGTGTCAGAGTGTGTCAGAGAGTTTCAGAGAATCATAGAGAGTGTCACAGAGTGTCATTGATTAATAGAGAGTGTCAGAGAGTGTCAGAGATTGATCGAGAGTGATAGAGAGTGTCAGAGAGTGTCAGAGAGTGAAAGAGAGTCATCGAGAGTGTCAGAGTGTGTCAGAGAGTGATAGAGAGTGATAGAGAGTGTCAGAGAGTGATAGAGAGTTACAGAGAGTGTCAGAGAGTGATAGAGAGTTGCAGAGAGTGTCAGAGAGTGATAGAGAGTGTCAGAGAGTGTCAGAGTGTGTCAGAGAGTGTCATAGAGTAATAGAGAGGGATAGAGAGTGTCACTTAGTGTCATTGAGTAATAGAGAGTGTCAGAAAGTGCCAGAGAGTGATAGAGAGCGTCAGAGAGTGTCAGAGAGAGATACGGAGTGTGATTGAGAGTGTCTGAGAGTGTCAGAGAGTGTCAGAGTGTGTCAGAGAGTGATAGAGCGTGATAGAGAGTGATAGAGAGTGTCAGAGAGTGTCAGAGAGTGATAGAGAGTGTCAGAGTGTGTCAGAGAGTCATAGAGAGTGATAGAGAGTGATTGAGAGTGTCTGAGAGTGACAGAGATTGAAAGAGAGTGTCTGAGAGTTTCAGTGAGTGACAGAGAGTGAAAGAGAGTGTCAGTGAGTGTCAGTGAGTGTCAGAGAGTGATAGAGAGCCTCTGAGAGTGTCAGAGAGTGTCAGAGAGTGATAGAGAGTGTCAGAGAGTGGTAGAGAGTGTCAGAGAGTGTCTGAGAGTGATAGAGAGTGTCAGAGTGTGATAGAGAATGTCAGAGAGTGATAGAGAGTGACAGAGATGGTCTGAGAGTGTCAGAGAGTGTCAGAGTGTGTCAGAGAGTGACAGAGAGTGATAGAGAGTGTCAGAGAGTGTCATAGAGTGATAGAGAGAGTCAGAGTGTGTCAGAGAGTGATAGAGTGTGATTGAATGTGTCAGAGAGAGTCAGAGAGCTATAGACAGTTTCAGAGAGTGATAGAGTGTGCCTGAGATTGTCTGAGAGTGACAGGGAGTGAAAGAGAGTGTCTGAGAGTGTCAGTGAGTGTCAGAGAGTGATAGAGAGTGTCTGAGAGTGTCAGTGAGTGATAGAGAGTGAAAGAGAGCCTCTGAGAGTGTCAGAGAGATTCAGAGAGTGATAGAGAGAGTCAGAGAGTGATAGTGAGTGGCAGAGAGTGGCTGAGAGTGTCAGTGAGTGTCAGAGAGTGTAAGAGAGTGATAGAGATTGTCAGAGAGTGATAGAGAGTGATAGAGAGTGTCAGAGAGTGTCATAGAGTGATGGAGAGTCTCAGAGAGTGTCAGAGAGTGTCAGAGAGTGATAGAGAGTGATAGAGAGCGTCAGAGTGTGTCAGAGAGTTTCAGAGAGTCATAGAGAGTGTCACAGAGTGTCATTTAATAATAGAGAGTGTCAGAGAGTGTCAGAGATTGAGATAGAGTGATAGAGAGTGTCAGAGAGTGTCAGAGAGTGTCAGAGAGTGAAAGAGAGTGTCAGAGTGTGTCAGAGAGTGATAGAGAGTGATAGAGAGTGATAGAGAGTTTCAGAGAGTGATAGAGAGTTACAGAGAGTGTCAGAGAGTGATAGAGAGTGTCAGAGAGTGTCAGAGAGTGATACGGAGTATGATAGAGAGTGTCTGAGAGTGTCAGAGAGTGTCAGAGAGTGATGGAGAGTGATAGAGAGTGTCTGAGAGTGTCAGTGAGTAATAGCGAGTGATAGAGAGCCTCTGAGAGTGTCAAAGAGATTCAGAGAGTGATAGGTAGAGAGTCAGAGAGTGATAGTGAGTGGCAGAGAGTGTCTGAGAGTGATAGAGAGTGATAGAGCGTGATAGAGAGTGTCAGAGAGTGATAGAGAGTGATAGAGCGTGATAGAGATTGTCAGAGAGTGTCATAGAGTGATGGAGAGTCTCAGAGAGTGTCAGAGAGTGATAGAGAGTGATAGAGAGTGTCAGAGTGTGTCAGAGAGTTTCAGAGAATCATAGAGAGTGTCACAGAGTGTCATTGATTAATAGAGAGTGTCAGAGAGTGTCAGAGATTGATCGAGAGTGATAGAGAGTGTCAGAGAGTGTCAGAGAGTGAAAGAGAGTCATCGAGAGTGTCAGAGTGTGTCAGAGAGTGATAGAGAGTGATAGAGAGTGTCAGAGAGTGATAGAGAGTTACAGAGAGTGTCAGAGAGTGATAGAGAGTTGCAGAGAGTGTCAGAGAGTGATAGAGAGTGTCAGAGAGTGTCAGAGTGTGTCAGAGAGTGTCATAGAGTAATAGAGAGGGATAGAGAGTGTCACAGAGTGTCATTGAGTAATAGAGAGTGTCAGAAAGTGCCAGAGAGTGATAGAGAGCGTCAGAGAGTGTCAGAGAGAGATACGGAGTGTGATTGAGAGTGTCTGAGAGTGTCAGAGAGTGTCAGAGTGTGTCAGAGAGTGATAGAGCGTGATAGAGAGTGATAGAGAGTGTCAGAGAGTGTCAGAGAGTGATAGAGAGTGTCAGAGTGTGTCAGAGAGTCATAGAGAGTGATAGAGAGTGATTGAGAGTGTCTGAGAGTGACAGAGAGTGAAAGAGAGTGTCTGAGAGTTTCAGTGAGTGACAGAGAGTGAAAGAGAGTGTCAGTGAGTGTCAGTGAGTGTCAGAGAGTGATAGAGAGCCTCTGAGAGTGTCAGAGAGTGTCAGAGAGTGATAGAGAGTGTCAGAGAGTGGTAGAGAGTGTCAGAGAGTGTCTGAGAGTGATAGAGAGTGTCAGAGTGTGATAGAGAATGTCAGAGAGTGATAGAGAGTGACAGAGAGGGTCTGAGAGTGTCAGAGAGTGTCAGAGTGTGTCAGAGAGTGACAGAGAGTGATAGAGAGTGTCAGAGAGTGTCATAGAGTGATAGAGAGAGTCAGAGTGTGTCAGAGAGTGATAGAGTGTGATTGAATGTGTCAGAGAGAGTCAGAGAGCTATAGACAGTTTCAGAGAGTGATAGAGTGTGTCTGAGATTGTCTGAGAGTGACAGGGAGTGAAAGAGAGTGTCTGAGAGTGTCAGTGAGTGTCAGAGAGTGATAGAGAGTGTCTGAGAGTGTCAGTGAGTGATAGAGAGTGAAAGAGAGCCTCTGAGAGTGTCAGAGAGATTCAGAGAGTGATAGAGAGAGTCAGAGAGTGATAGTGAGTGGCAGAGAGTGGCTGAGAGTGTCAGTGAGTGTCAGAGAGTGTAAGAGAGTGATAGAGATTGTCAGAGAGTGATAGAGAGTGATAGAGAGTGTCAGAGAGTGTCATAGAGTGATGGAGAGTCTCAGAGAGTGTCAGAGAGTGTCAGAGAGTGATAGAGAGTGATAGAGAGCGTCAGAGTGTGTCAGAGAGTTTCAGAGAGTCATAGAGAGTGTCACAGAGTGTCATTTAATAATAGAGAGTGTCAGAGAGTGTCAGAGATTGATATAGAGTGATAGAGAGTGTCAGAGAGTGTCAGAGAGTGAAAGAGAGTGATCGAGAGTGTCAGAGTGTGTCAGAGAGTGATAGAGAGTGATAGAGAGTGATAGAGAGTGTCAGAGAGTGATAGAGAGTTACAGAGAGTGTCAGAGAGTGATAGAGAGTGTCAGAGAGTGTCAGAGAGTGATACGGAGTATGATAGAGAGTGTCTGAGAGTGTCAGAGAGTGTCAGAGAGTGATGGAGAGTGATAGAGAGTGTCACAGAGGGTCATTGAGTGATTGAGAGTGTCAGAGAGTGTCAGAGAGTGATAGAGAGTGTCAGAGAGTGTCAGAGAGTGATAGGGAGTGTCAGAGAGTGACAGAGAGAGTCTGAGAATGTCAGAGAGTGATAGAGAGTGTCAGAGAGTGATAGAGAGTGATAGAGAGTCCCTGAGAGTGTCAGAGAGTTTCAGAGAGTGAGAGAGAGAGATTCTGAGAGTGTCAGAGTGTGTCAGAGAGTGACAGAGAGTGATAGAGAGTCTCTGAGAGTGTCAGAGAGTGTCAGAGAGCGAAAGAGAGTGTCAGTGAGTGACAGAGAGTGTCAGAGTGTGATAGAGAGTGTCAGAGAGTGTCAGAGAGTGTCAGAGAGTGATAGAGAGTGATAGAGAGTGTCAGAGAGTGTCAGAGAGTGAAAGAGAGTGATCGAAAGTGTCAGAGTGTGTCAGAGAGTGATAGAGAGTGATAGAGAGTGTCAGAGAGTGATAGAGAGTTACAGAGAGTGTCAGAGAGTGATAGAGAGTTTCAGAGAGTGTCAGAGAGTGATACGGAGTATGATAGAGAGTGTCTGAGAGTGTCAGAGAGTGTCAGAGAGTGATGGAGAGTGATAGAGAGTGTCACAGAGGGTCATTGAGTGATAGAGAGTGTCAGAGATTGTCAGAGAGTGATAGAGAGTGTCAGAGAGTGTCAGAGAGTGATAGGGAGTGTCAGAGAGTGACAGAGAGAGTCTGAAAATGTCAGAGAGTGATAGAGAGTGTCAGAGAGTGATAGAGAGTGTCAGAGAGTGTCAGAGAGTGAAAGAGAGTGATCGAGAGTGTCAGAGTGTGTCAGAGAGTGATAGAGAGTGATAGAGAGTGTCAGAGAGTGATAGAGAGTGTCAGAGAGTGATAGAGAGTTACAGAGAGTGTCAGAGAGTGATAGAGAGTGTCAGAGAGTGTCAGAGAGTGATACGGAGTATGATAGAGAGTGTCTGAGAGTGTCAGAGAGTGTCAGAGAGTGATGGAGAGTGATGGAGAGTGTCACAGAGGGTCATTGAGTGATAGAGAGTGTCAGAGAGTGTCAGAGAGTGATAGAGAGTGTCAGAGAGTGTCAGAGAGCGTCAGAGAGTGACAGAGAGAGTCTGAGAATGTCAGAGAGTGATCGAGAGTGTCAGAGAGTGATAGAGAGTGATAGAGAGTCTCTGAGAGTGTCAGAGAGTTTCAGAGAGTGAGAGAGAGATTCTGAGAGTGTCAGAGTGTGTCAGAGTGTGATAGAGAGTGATAGAGAGTCTCTGAGAGTGTCAGAGAGTGTCAGAGAGCGAAAGAGAGTGTCAGTGAGTGACAGAGAGTGTCAGAGTGTGATAGAGAGTGTCAGAGAGTGTCAGAGAGTGTCAGAGACTGATAGAGAGTGTAAGAGAGTGTAAGAGAGTGAGAGAGAGTGATAGAGAGTGTCAGAGATTGATAGAGAGTGACAGAGAGTGACAGAGAGTGCCTGAGAGTGTCAGAGAGTGTCACAGTGTGTCAGAGTGTGTCAGAGAGTGATAGAGAGCGATAGAGTGTGTCAGAGAGTGTCATAGAGTGATAGAGAGTGTCAGAGTGTTTCAGAGAGTGATAGAGAGTGATTGAGTGTGTCAGAGAGTGTCAGAGAGTGATAGAGATTGTCAGAGAGTGATAGAGAGTGATAGAGAGTGTCAGAAAGTGTCATAGAGTGATGGAGAGTCTCAGAGAGTGTCAGAGAGTGTCAGAGAGTGTCATGGAGTGATAGAGAGAGTCAGAGTGTGTCAGAGAGTGATAGAGTGTGATTGAATGTGTCAGAGAGTGTCAGAGAGCTATAGACAGTTTCAGAGAGTGATAGAGTGTGTCTGAGATTGTCTGAGAGTGACAGGGAGTGAAACAGAGTGTCTGAGAGTGTCAGTGAGTGTCAGAGAGTGATAGAGAGTGTCTGAGAGTGTCAGTGAGTGATAGAGAGTGATAGAGAGCCTCTGAGAGTGTCAGAGAGATTCAGAGAGTGATAGCGAGAGTCAGAGAGTGATAGTGAGTGGCAGAGAGTGTCTGAGAGTGTCAGTGAGTGTCAGAGAGTGATATAGAGTGTCAGAGAGTGTAAGAGAGTTATAGAGATTGTCAGAGAGTGATAGAGAGTGATAGAGAGTGTCAGAGAGTGTCATAGAGTGATGGAGAGTCTCAGAGAGTGTCAGAGAGTGTCAGAGAGTGATAGAGAGTGATAGAGAGCGTCAGAGTGTGTCAGAGAGTTTCAGAGAGTCATAGAGAGTGTCACAGAGTGTCATTGATTAATAGAGAGTGTCAGAGAGTGTCAGAGATTGATAGAAAGTGATAGAGAGTGTCAGAGAGTGTCAGAGAGTGAAAGAGAGTGATCGAGAGTGTCAGAGTGTGTCAGAGAGTGATAGAGAGTGATAGAGAGTGTCAGAGAGTGATAGAGAGTTACAGAGAGTGTCAGAGAGTGATAGAGAGTGTCAGAGAGTGTCTGAGAGTGTCAGAGAGTGTCTGAGAGTGTCAGAGAGTGTCAGAGAGTGATGGAGAGTGATAGAGAGTGTCATAGAGGGTCATTGAGTGATAGAGAGTGTCAGAGAGTGTCAGAGAGTGATAGAGAGTGTCAGAGAGTGTCAGAGAGTGATAGGGAGTGTCAGAGAGTGACAGAGAGAGTCTGAGAATGTCAGAGAGTGATAGAGAGTGTCAGAGAGTGATAGAGAGTGATAGAGAGTCTCTGAGAGTGTCAGAGAGTTTCAGAGAGTGAGAGAGAGATTCTGAGAGTGTCAGAGTGTGTCAGAGAGTGATAGAGAGTGATAGAGAGTCTCTGAGAGTGTCAGAGAGTGTCAGGGAGCGAAAGAGAGTGTCAGTGAGTGACAGAGAGTGTCAGAGTGTGATAGAGAGTGTCAGAGAGTGTCAGAGATTGATAGAGAGTGATAGAGAGTGATAGAGAGTGTAAGAGAGTGATAGAGAGCGATAGAGAGTGTCAGAGATTGATAGAGAGTCACAGAGAGTGACAGAGAGTGTCTGAGAGTGTCAGAGAGTGTCAGAGTGTGTCAGAGAGTGTCAGAGATTGATAGAGAGAGATAGAGAGTGTCAGAGAGTGAAAGAGAGTGAAAGAGAGTGATCGAGAGTGTCAGAGTGTGTCAGAGAGTGATAGAGAGTGATAGAGAGTGTCAGAGAGTGATAGAGAGTTACAGAGAGTGTCAGAGAGTGATAGAGAGTGTCAGAGAGTGTCAGAGAGTGATACGGAGTATGATAGAGAGTGTCTGAGAGTGTCAGAGAGTGTCAGAGAGTGATGGAGAGTGATAGAGAGTGTCACAGAGGGTCATTGAGTGATAGAGAGTGTCAGAGAGTGTCAGAGAGTGATAGAGAGTGTCAGATAGTGTCAGAGAGTGATAGGGAGTGTCAGAGAGTGACAGAGAGAGTCTGAGAATGTCAGAGAGTGATAGAGAGTGTCAGAGAGTGATAGAGAGTGATAGAGAGTCTCTGAGAGTGTCAGAGAGTTTCAGAGAGTGAGAGAGAGATTCTGAGAGTGTCTGAGTGTGTCAGAGAGTGATAGAGAGTGATAGAGAGTCTCTGAGAGTGTCAGAGAGTGTCAGAGAGCGAAAGAGAGTGTCAGTGAGTGACAGAGAGTGTCAGAGTGTTATAGAGAGTGTCAGAGAGTGTCAGAGAGTGTCAGAGAGTGATAGAGAGTGATAGAGAGTGTCAGAGAGTGTCAGAGAGTGAAAGAGAGTGAAAGAGAGTGATCGAGAGTGTCAGAGTGTGTCAGAGTGATAGAGAGTGATAGAGAGTGTCAGAGAGTGATAGAGAGTTACAGAGAGTGTCAGAGAGTGATAGAGAGTGTCAGAGAGTGATACGGAGTATGATAGAGAGTGTCTGAGAGTGTCAGAGAGTGTCAGAGAGTGATGGAGAGTGATAGAGAGTGTCACAGAGGGTCATTGAGTGATAGAGACTGTCAGAGAGTGTCAGAGAGTGATAGAGAGTTTCAGAGAGTGTCAGAGAGTGATAGGGAGTGACAGAGAGAGTCTGAGAATGTCAGAGAGTGATAGAGAGTGTCAGAGAGTGATAGAGAGTGTCAGAGATGTCAGAGAGTGAAAGAGAGTGATCGAGAGTGTCAGAGTGTGTCCGAGAGTGATAGAGAGTGATAGAGAGTGTCAGAGAGTGATAGAGAGTGTCAGAGAGTGATAGAGAGTTACAGAGAGTGTCAGAGAGTGATAGAGAGTGTCAGAGAGTGTCACAGAGTGATACGGAGTATGATAGAGAGTGTCTGAGAGTGTCAGAGAGCGTCAGAGAGTGATGGAGAGTGATAGAGGGTGTCACAGGGGGTCATTGAGTGATAGAGAGTGTCAGAGAGTGTCAGAGAGTGATAGAGAGTGTCAGAGAGTGTCAGAGAGTGATAGGGAGTGTCAGAGAGTGACAGAGAGAGTCTGAGAATGTCAGAGAGTGATCGAGAGTGTCAGAGAGTGATAGAGAGTGATAGAGAGTCTCTGAGAGTGTCAGAGAGTTTCAGAGAGTGAGAGAGAGATTCTGAGAGTGTCAGAGAGTGTCATAGAGTGATAGAGAGTGTCAGAGTGTTTCAGAGAGTGATAGAGAGTGATTGAGTGTGTCAGAGAGTGTCAGAGAGGGATAGAGAGTGTCAGAGAGTGATAGAGAGTGTCAGAGAGTGATAGTGAGTGTCTGAGAGTGTCAGAGAGTGATATAGAGTGTCAGAGAGTGTCAGAGCGTGATACGGAGTGTGATTGAGAGTGTCTGAGAGTGTCAGAGTGTGTCAGAGAGTGTCAGAGAGTGATGGAGAGTGATAGAGAGTGTCATTGAGTGATAGAGAGTGTCAGAGAGTGTCAGAGAGTGATAGAGAGTGATGGAGAGTGTCAGAGAGTGTCAGAGAGTGACAGTGAGTGTCAGAGAGAGATAGAGAGTGTCAGAGAGTGATAGAGAGTGTCAGAGAGTGATAGAGAGTGATAGAGAGCTTCAGAGAGTGTCAGAGAGTGATAGAGAGTGATAGGGAGTGTCAGAGTGTGTCAGAGAGTGATCGAGAGTGGTAGAGAGTGTCAGGGAGTGTCAGAGAGTGATAGAGAGTGATACAGAATGTCAGAGAGTGATAGAGAGTGTCAGAGAGTGTCAGAGAGCGATAAAGAGTGATAGAGCGTGTCTGAGAGTTTCAGAGAGTGTCTGAGAGTGTCTGAGAGTGTCAGAGAGTGTCAGAGAGTGATGGAGAGTGATAGAGAGTGTCATAGAGGGTCATTGAGTGATAGAGAGTGTCAGAGAGTGTCAGAGAGTGATAGAGAGTGTCAGAGAGTGTCAGAGAGTGATAGGGAGTGTCAGAGAGTGACAGAGAGAGTCTGAGAATGTCAGAGAGTGATAGAGAGTGTCAGAGAGTGATAGAGAGTGATAGAGAGTCTCTGAGAGTGTCAGAGAGTTTCAGAGAGTGAGAGAGAGATTCTGAGAGTGTCAGAGTGTGTCAGAGAGTGATAGAGAGTGATAGAGAGTCTCTGAGAGTGTCAGAGAGTGTCAGGGAGCGAAAGAGAGTGTCAGTGAGTGACAGAGAGTGTCAGAGTGTGATAGAGAGTGTCAGAGAGTGTCAGAGATTGATAGAGAGTGATAGAGAGTGATAGAGAGTGTAAGAGAGTGATAGAGAGCGATAGAGAGTGTCAGAGATTGATAGAGAGTCACAGAGAGTGACAGAGAGTGTCTGAGAGTGTCAGAGAGTGTCAGAGTGTGTCAGAGAGTGTCAGAGATTGATAGAGAGTGATAGAGAGTGTCAGAGAGTGAAAGAGAGTGAAAGAGAGTGATCGAGAGTGTCAGAGTGTGTCAGAGAGTGATAGAGAGTGATAGAGAGTGTCAGAGAGTGATAGAGAGTTACAGAGAGTGTCAGAGAGTGATAGAGAGTGTCAGAGAGTGTCAGAGAGTGATACGGAGTATGATAGAGAGTGTCTGAGAGTGTCAGAGAGTGTCAGAGAGTGATGGAGAGTGATAGAGAGTGTCACAGAGGGTCATTGAGTGATAGAGAGTGTCAGAGAGTGTCAGAGAGTGATAGAGAGTGTCAGATAGTGTCAGAGAGTGATAGGGAGTGTCAGAGAGTGACAGAGAGAGTCTGAGAATGTCAGAGAGTGATAGAGAGTGTCAGAGAGTGATAGAGAGTGATAGAGAGTCTCTGAGAGTGTCAGAGAGTTTCAGAGAGTGAGAGAGAGATTCTGAGAGTGTCTGAGTGTGTCAGAGAGTGATAGAGAGTGATAGAGAGTCTCTGAGAGTGTCAGAGAGTGTCAGAGAGCGAAAGAGAGTGTCAGTGAGTGACAGAGAGTGTCAGAGTGTTATAGAGAGTGTCAGAGAGTGTCAGAGAGTGTCAGAGAGTGATAGAGAGTGATAGAGAGTGTCAGAGAGTGTCAGAGAGTGAAAGAGAGTGAAAGAGAGTGATCGAGAGTGTCAGAGTGTGTCAGAGAGTGATAGAGAGTGATAGAGAGTGTCAGAGAGTGATAGAGAGTTACAGAGAGTGTCAGAGAGTGATAGAGAGTGTCAGAGAGTGATACGGAGTATGATAGAGAGTGTCTGAGAGTGTCAGAGAGTGTCAGAGAGTGATGGAGAGTGATAGAGAGTGTCACAGAGGGTCATTGAGTGATAGAGACTGTCAGAGAGTGTCAGAGAGTGATAGAGAGTTTCAGAGAGTGTCAGAGAGTGATAGGGAGTGTCAGAGAGTGACAGAGAGAGTCTGAGAATGTCAGAGAGTGATAGAGAGTGTCAGAGAGTGATAGAGAGTGTCAGAGATGTCAGAGAGTGAAAGAGAGTGATCGAGAGTGTCAGAGTGTGTCCGAGAGTGATAGAGAGTGATAGAGAGTGTCAGAGAGTGATAGAGAGTGTCAGAGAGTGATAGAGAGTTACAGAGAGTGTCAGAGAGTGATAGAGAGTGTCAGAGAGTGTCACAGAGTGATACGGAGTATGATAGAGAGTGTCTGAGAGTGTCAGAGAGCGTCAGAGAGTGATGGAGAGTGATAGAGAGTGTCACAGGGGGTCATTGAGTGATAGAGAGTGTCAGAGAGTGTCAGAGAGTGATAGAGAGTGTCAGAGAGTGTCAGAGAGTGATAGGGAGTGTCAGAGAGTGACAGAGAGAGTCTGAGAATGTCGGAGAGTGATCGAGAGTGTCAGAGAGTGATAGAGAGTGATAGAGAGTCTCTGAGAGTGTCAGAGAGTTTCAGAGAGTGAGAGAGAGATTCTGAGAGTGTCAGAGAGTGTCATAGAGTGATAGAGAGTGTCAGAGTGTTTCAGAGAGTGATAGAGAGTGATTGAGTGTGTCAGAGAGTGTCAGAGAGGGATAGAGAGTGTCAGAGAGTGATAGAGAGTGTCAGAGAGTGATAGTGAGTGTCTGAGAGTGTCAGAGAGTGATATAGAGTGTCAGAGAGTGTCAGAGCGTGATACGGAGTGTGATTGAGAGTGTCTGAGAGTGTCAGAGTGTGTCAGAGAGTGAAAGAGAGTGAAAGAGAGTGATCGAGAGTGTCAGAGTGTGTCAGAGAGTGATAGAGAGTGATAGAGAGTGTCAGAGAGTGATAGAGAGTTACAGAGAGTGTCAGAGAGTGATAGAGAGTGTCAGAGAGTGATACGGAGTATGATAGAGAGTGTCTGAGAGTGTCAGAGAGTGTCAGAGAGTGATGGAGAGTGATAGAGAGTGTCACAGAGGGTCATTGAGTGATAGAGACTGTCAGAGAGAGTCAGAGAGTGATAGAGAGTTTCAGAGAGTGTCAGAGAGTGATAGGGAGTGTCAGAGAGTGACAGAGAGAGTCTGAGAATGTCAGAGAGTGATAGAGAGTGTCAGAGAGTGATAGAGAGTGTCAGAGATGTCAGAGAGTGAAAGAGAGTGATCGAGAGTGTCAGAGTGTGTCCGAGAGTGATAGAGAGTGATAGAGAGTGTCAGAGAGTGATAGAGAGTGTCAGAGAGTGATAGAGAGTTACAGAGAGTGTCAGAGAGTGATAGAGAGTGTCAGAGAGTGTCACAGAGTGATACGGAGTATGATAGAGAGTGTCTGAGAGTGTCAGAGAGCGTCAGAGAGTGATGGAGAGTGATAGAGAGTGTCACAGGGGGTCATTGAGTGATAGAGAGTGTCAGAGAGTGTCAGAGAGTGATAGAGAGTGTCAGAGAGTGTCAGAGAGTGATAGGGAGTGTCAGAGAGTGACAGAGAGAGTCTGAGAATGTCAGAGAGTGATCGAGAGTGTCAGAGAGTGTTAGAGAGTGATAGAGAGTCTCTGAGAGTGTCAGAGAGTTTCAGAGAGTGAGAGAGAGATTCTGAGAGTGTCAGAGAGTGTCATAGAGTGATAGAGAGTGTCAGAGTGTTTCAGAGAGTGATAGAGAGTGATTGAGTGTGTCAGAGAGTGTCAGAGAGGGATAGAGAGTGTCAGAGAGTGATAGAGAGTGTCAGAGAGTGATAGTGAGTGTCTGAGAGTGTCAGAGAGTGATATAGAGTGTCAGAGAGTGTCAGAGCGTGATACGGAGTGTGATTGAGAGTGTCTGAGAGTGTCAGAGTCTGTCAGAGAGTGTCAGAGAGTGATGGAGAGTGATAGAGAGTGTCATTGAGTGATAGAGAGTGTCAGAGAGTGTCAGAGAGTGATAGAGAGTGATGGAGAGTGTCAGAGAGTGTCAGAGAGTGATTGTGAGTGTCAGAGAGTGATAGAGAGTGTCAGAGAGTGATAGAGAGTGTCAGAGAGTGATAGAGAGTGATAGAGAGCTTCAGAGAGTGTCAGAGAGTGATAGAGAGTGATAGGGAGTGTCAGAGTGTGTCAGAGAGTGATCGAGAGTGGTAGAGAGTGTCAGGGAGTGTCAGAGAGTGATAGAGAGTGATACAGAATGTCAGAGAGTGATAGAGAGTGTCAGAGAGTGTCAGAGAGCGATAAAGAGTCATAGAGCGTGTCTGAGAGTTTCAGAGAGTGTCTGAGAGTGTCTGAGTGTGTCAGAGGGTGTCAGAGAGTGTCAGAGAGTGATAGACAGTGATAGAGATTTTCAGAGAGTGTCATTGAGTGATAGAGAGTGTCAGAGAGTGATAGAGAGTGATAGAGAGTTTCTGAGAGTGTCAAAGAGTGTCAGAGTGTGTCAGAGAGTGATGAAGAATGCTAGAGCGTTTCAGAGAGTGTCTGAGAGCGTCAGAGAGTGTCAGAGAGTGTCTGAGAGCGTCAGAGAGTGTCAGAGAGTGTCTGAGAGCGTCAGAGAGTGTCTGAGAGCGTCAAAGAGTGTTAGAGTGTGATAGAGATTGTCTGAGAGTGTTAGAGAGAGTCTGACAGTGTCTGAGAGCGTCAGAGAGTTTCAGAGAGTGTCTGAGAGCGTCAGAGAGTGTCTGAGAGCGTCAAAGAGTGTTAGAGTGTGATAGAGAGTGTCTGAGAGTGACAGAGAGTTTCTGAGAGTGTCAGAGTGTGATAGAGAGTGTCAGAAAGTGCCAGAGTGTGTGAGAGTGTCAGAGAGCGACAGAGAGTGTCAGAGAGTGTCAGAGAGTGATAGAGAGTGATAGAGAGTGATAGAGAGTGTCAGAGAGTGATAGAGAGTGATAGAGAGTGTCAGAGAGTGATAGAGAGTTACAGTGAGTGTCAGAGAGTGATAGAGAGTGTCAGAGAGTGTCTGAGAGTGTCAGAGAGTGTCTGAGAGTGTCAGAGAGTGTCAGAGAGTGATGGAGAGTGATAGAGAGTGTCATAGAGGGTCATTGAGTGATAGAGAGTGTCAGAGAGTGTCAGAGAGTGATAGAGAGTGTCAGAGAGTGTCAGAGAGTGATAGGGAGTGTCAGAGAGTGACAGAGAGAGTCTGAGAATGTCAGAGAGTGATAGAGAGTGTCAGAGAGTGATAGAGAGTGATAGAGAGTCTCTGAGAGTGTCAGAGAGTTTCAGAGAGTGAGAGAGAGATTCTGAGAGTGTCAGAGTGTGTCAGAGAGTGATAGAGAGTGATAGAGAGTCTCTGAGAGTGTCAGAGTGTGTCAGAGAGTGATAGAGAGTGATAGAGAGTGTAAGAGAGTGATAGAGAGCGATAGAGAGTGTCAGAGATTGATAGAGAGTCACAGAGAGTGACAGAGAGTGTCTGAGAGTGTCAGAGAGTGTCAGAGTGTGTCAGAGAGTGTCAGAGATTGATAGAGAGTGATAGAGAGTGTCAGAGAGTGAAAGAGAGTGAAAGAGAGTGATCGAGAGTGTCAGAGTGTGTCAGAGAGTGATAGAGAGTGTCAGAGAGTGATAGAGAGTGTCAGTGAGTGTCAGTGAGTGTCAGAGAGTGATAGAGAGTGTCTGAGAGTGTCAGAGAGTGTCAGAGAGTGGTAGAGAGTGATAGAGCGTGTCAGAGAGTGTCATAGAGTGATAGAGATAGTCAGAGAGTGTCAGAGAGTGATAGAGAGTGACAGAGAGTGTCAGAGTGTGTCAGTGAGTGTCATAGAGTGATAGAGAGTGTCAGAGTGTGTCACAGAAAGTCTGAGAGTGTCAGAGAGTGTCACAGAGTGATCGAGAGTGTCAGAGAGTGATAGAGAGTGTCAGAGAGTGATAGAGATTGTCAGAGCGTGATAGAGAGAGATAGAGAGTGTCACAGAGTGATTAAGAGTGTCAGAGAGTGTTGGAGAGTGATACAGAGTGATAGAGAGTATCTTTGAGTGTCTGTGAGTGTCAGAGAGCGTCAGAGAGCGTCAGAGAGTGTCAGAGAGTGTCAGAGAGCGATAGAGAGTGTCAGAGAGAGATAGACAGTGTCAGAGAGTGATCGAGAGTGTCTGAGAGTGACAGAGAGTGAAAGAGAGTGTCTGAGCGTGTCAGTGAGTGTCAGAGAGTGATAGAGAGTGTCTGAGAGTGTCAGTGAGTGATTGAGAGTGATAGAGAGCCTCTGAGAGTGTCAGAGAGTGTCAGAGAGTGATAGAGCGTGTCAGAGAGTGGTAGAGAGTGGTAGAGAATGACAGAGAGTGTCTGAGAGTGATATAGAGTGTCAGAGTGTTTCAGAAAGTGATAGAGAGTGATTGAGTGTGTCAGAGAGTGCCAGAGAGCGATAGAGAGTGTCAGAGAGTGACAGAGAGTGTCAGAGAGTGATAGAGAGTGTCTGAGTGTGTCTGAGAGTGACAGAGAGTGAAAGAGAGTGTCTGAGAGTGTCAGTGAGTGTCAGAGACTGATCGAGAGTGTCTGAGAGTGTCAGAGTGTGTCCGAGAGTGATAGAGACCCTCTGAGAGTGTCAGAGAGTGTCAGAGAGTGATAGAGAGTGTCAGAGAGTGTCAGAGAGTGATAGAGAGTGACAGAGAGTGACAGAGAGTGATAGAGAGTGATAGAGAGTGATAGAGAGTGTCAGAGTGTGTCAGAGAGTTTCAGAGAGTCATAGATATTGTCACAGAGTGTCATTGATGAATAGAGAGCGTCAGATAGTGTCAGAGATTGATAGAGAGTGATAGAGCGTGTCAGAGAGTGAAAGAGAGTGATAGAGAGTGTCAGAGTGTGTCAGAGAGTGATAGAGAGTGTCAGAGAGTGATAGAGAGTTACAGAGAGGGTCAGAGAGTGATAGAGAGTGTCAGAGAGTGTCAGAGAGTGATACGGAGTGTGATAGAGTGTGTCTGAGAGTGTCAGAGTGTGTCAGAGTGTGTCAGAGAGTGATGGAGAGTGATAGAGAGTGTCACAGAGGGTCATTGAGTGATAGAGAGTTTCAGAGAGTGTCAGAGAGTGATAGAGAGTTTCAGAGAGTGTCAGAGAGTGATAGGGCGTGTCAGAGAGTGACAGAGCGAGTCTGAGAATGTCAGAGAGTGAGAGAGAATGTCAGAGCGTGATAGAGAGTGATAGAGAGTCTCTGAGAGTGTCAGAGAGTTTCAGAGAGCGAAAGAGAGTGTCAGTGAGTGACAGAGAGTGTCAGAGAGTGATAGAGAGTGTCAGAGAGTGTCAGAGAGTGACAGAGAGTGTCTGAGAGTGACAGCGAGTGTCTGAGAGTGTCAGTGAGTGTCAGCGAATGATAGAGAGTGATAGGGAGTGTCAGAGAGTGTCAGAGAGTGATAGAGAGTGATAGAGAGTGTTACAGAGTGATAGAGAGTGTCAGAGTGTGATAGAGAGTGTCAGAGAGTGTCAGAGAGTGATAGAGAGTGTAAGACAGTGATAGAGAGTGATAGAGAGTGTCAGAGATTGATAGAGAGTGACAGAGAGTGACAGAGAGTGTCTGACAGTGTCAGAGAGTGTCTGAGAGTGTCAGAGTGTGTCAGAGTGTGTCAGAGAGTGATAGAGAGTGATAGAGAGTGTCAGAGTGTTTCAGAGAGTGATAGAGAGTGTCAGAGAGTGATAGAGTGTCAGAGAGTGATAGAGAGTGTCTGAGAGTGTCTGAGAGTGACAGAGAGTGAAAGAGAGTTTCAGTGAGTGTCCGAGACTGATAGAGAGTGTCTGAGATTGTCAGTGAGTCATAGAGAGTGATAGAGACCCTCTGAGAGTGTCAGAGAGTGTCAGAGAGTGATAGAGAGTGTCAGAGAGTATCAGAGAGTGATAGAGAGTGACAGAGAGTGATGGAGAGTGATAGAGAGTCTATGAGAGTGTCAGAGAGTGTCAGAGTGTGTCAGAGGGTGTCAGAGAGTGTCAGAGAGTGATAGAGAGTGATAGTGAGTTTCAGAGAGTGTCAGAGAGTGATGGAGAGTGTCAGAGAGTGTCACAGAGTGTCAGAGAGTGAGAGAGAGTGTCAGAGTGTGTCAGAGAGTGTCAGAGAGTGATAGAGAGGGATAGATAGCGTCAGAGAGTGTCATAGAGTGATAGAGAGGGATAGAGAGTGTCACAGAGTGTCATTGAGTAATAGAGAGTGTCAGAAAGTGTCAGAGAGTGATAGAGAGTGTCAGAGAGTGTCAGAGAGTGATACGGAGTGTGATTGAGAGTGTCTGAGAGTGTCAGAGTGTGATAGAGAGTGATAGAGAGTGTCAGAGAGTGTCAGAGAGTGATGGAGTGTGTCAGAGAGTGTCACAGAGTGTCAGAGAGTGATAGAGAGTGATAGAGAGTGTCAGAGAGTGTCAGAGAGTGATAGAGAGTGTCAGAGAGTGATAGAGAGTTTCAGATAGTGATCGAGAGTGATAGAGGGCTTCAGAGAGTGTCAGAGAGTGATAGAGAGTGATACAGAGTGTCAGAGAGTGTCAGAGAGTGATAGAGAGTGGTAGAGAGTGTCAGAGAGTGTCAGAGAGTGATAGAGAGTGTCAGAGAGTGATAGAGAGTGTCAGAGAGTGATCGAGAGTGTCTGAGTGTGTCAGAGAGTGTCAGAGAGTGTCAGAGAGTGATAGAGAGTGTCAGTGAGTGATTGCGAGTGATAGAGAGCCTCGAGAGTGTCAGAGAGTGATAGATAGAGTCAGAGAGTGGTAGAGAGTGACAGAGAGTGTCTGAGAGTGATAGAGAGTGTCAGAGTGTTTCCGAGAGTGATAGAGAGTGATTGAGTGTGTCAGAGAGTGCAAGAGAGCGATAGAGAGTGTCAGAGAGTGATAGAGAGTGTCAGAGAGTGATAGAGAGTGTCTGAGAGTGTCTGAGAGTGACAGTGAGTGAAAGAGAGTGTCTGAGAGTGTCAGTGAGTGTCAGAGACTGATAGAGAGTGTCTGAGAGTTTCAGTGAGTGATAGAGCGTGATAGAGACTTTCTGAGAGTGTCAGAGAGTGTCACAGAGAGATAGAGAGTGTCAGAGAGTGTCAGAGAGTGATTGAGAGTGACAGAGAGTGATAGAGAGCCTATGAGAGTGTCAGAGAGTGTCAGAGGGTGTCAGAGATTGATAGAGAGTGATAGAGAGCTTCAGAGAGTGTCAGGGATTGTCACAAATTGTCAGAGAGTGATAGAGAGTGTCAGAGTGTGTCAGAGACTGTCAGAGAGTGATAGAGAGTGATAGATAGCGTCAGAGAGTGTCATAGAGTGATAGAGAGGGATAGAGAGTGTCACAGAGTGTCATTGAGTAATAGAGAGTGTCAGAAAGTGTCAGAGTGATAGAGAGTGTCAGAGAGTGTCAGAGAGTGATACGGAGTGTGATTGAGAGTGTCTGAGAGTGTCGGAGAGTGTCAGAGAGTGTCAGAGAGTGATGGAGAGTGTCAGACCGTGTCAGAGTGTGATAGAGAGTGTCTGAGAGTGTCAGAGAGTAATAGAGAGTGATAGAGAGCCTCTGACAGTGTCAGAGAGATTCAGAGAGTGATAGGTAGAGAGTCAGAGAGTGATAGTGAGTGGCAGAGAGTGTCTGAGAGTGTCAGTGAGTGTCAGAGAGTGATAGAGAGTGTCAGAGAGTGTAAGAGAGTGATAGAGAGTGTCAGAGAGTGATAGAGAGTGATAGAGCGTGATCGTGAGTGTCAGAGAGTGTCATAGAGAGATGGAGAGTCTCAGAGAGTGTCAGAGAGTGATAGAGAGTGATAGAGAGTGTCAGAGTGTGTCAGAGAGTTTCAGAGAATCATAGAGAGTGTCACAGAGTGTCATTGATTAATAGAGAGTGTCAGAGAGTGTCAGAGATTGATCGAGAGTGATAGAGAGTGCCAGAGAGTGTCAGAGAGTGTCATAGAGTGATAGAGAACGTCAGAGAGTGTCAGAGAGTGATAGAGAGTGACAGAGAGTGTCAGAGTGTGTCAGTGAGTGTCATAGAGTGATAGAGAGTGTCAGAGTGTGTCACAGAAAGTCTGAGAGTGTCAGAGAGTGTCACAGAGTGATCGAGAGTGTCAGAGAGTGATAGAGTGTGTCAGAGAGTGATAGAGAGTGTCAGAGTGTGATAGAGAGAGATAGAGAGTGTCACAGAGTGATTAAGAGTGTCAGTGAGTGTTAGAGAGTGATACAGAGTGATAGAGAGTATCTGAGAGTGTCTGTGAGTGTCAGAGAGCGTCAGAGAGTGTCAGAGAGTGTCAGAGAGCGACAGAGAGTGTCAGAGAGAGATAGACAGTGTCAGAGAGTGATAGAGAGTGTCTGAGAGTGTCTGAGAGTGACAGAGAGTGAAAGAGAGTGTCTGAGAGTGTCAGTGAGTGTCAGAGAGTGATAGAGAGTGATAGAGAGTGTCTGAGAGTGTCAGTGAGTGATTGCGAGTGATAGAGAGCCTCGAGAGTGTCAGAGAGTGTCAGAGAGTGATAGAGAGTGTCAGAGAGTGGTAGAGAGTGACAGAGAGTGTCTGAGAGTGATAGAGAGTGTCTGAGAGTGTCTGAGAGTGACAGTGAGTGAAAGAGAGTGTCTGAGAGTGTCAGTGAGTGTCAGAGACTGATAGAGAGTGTCTGAGAGTGTCAGTGAGTGATAGAGCGTGATAGAGACCCTCTGAGAGTGTCATAGAGTGTCACAGAGTGATAGAGAGTGTCAGAGAGTGTCAGAGAGTGATAGAGAGTGATTGAGTGTGTCAGAGAGTGCAAGAGAGCGATAGAGAGTGTCAGAGAGTGATAGAGAGTGTCAGAGAGTGATAGAGAGTGTCTGAGAGTGTCTGAGAGTGACAGTGAGTGAAAGAGAGTGTCTGAGAGTGTCAGTGAGTGTCAGAGACTGATAGAGAGTGTCTGAGAGTGTCAGTGAGTGATAGAGCGTGATAGAGACCCTCTGAGAGTGTCAAAGAGTGTCAGAGAGTGAAAGAGAGTGTCAGAGAGTGGTAGAGAGTGACAGAGAGTGTCTGAGAGTGATAGAGAGTGTCTGAGAGTGTCTGAGAGTGACAGTGAGTGAAAGAGAGTGTCTGAGAGTGTCAGTGAGTGTCAGAGACTGATAGAGAGTGTCTGAGAGTGTCAGTGAGTGATAGAGCGTGATAGAGACCCTCTGAGAGTGTCAGAGAGTGTCACAGAGTGATAGAGAGTGACAGAGAGTGATAGAGAGCCTATGAGAGTGTCAGAGAGTGTCAGAGTGTGTCAGAGGGTGTCAGAGAGTGATAGAGAGTGATAGAGAGTTTCAGAGAGTGTCAGGGATTGTCACAAATTGTCAGAGAGTGATAGAGAGTGTCAGAGTGTGTCAGAGAGTGTCAGAGAGTGATAGAGAGTGATAGATAGCGTCAGAGAGTGCGGTAGAGTGATAGAGAGGGATAGAGAGTGTCACAGAGTGTCATTGAGTAATAGAGAGTGTCAGAATGTGTCAGAGAGTGATAGAGAGTGTCAGAGAGTGTCAGAGAGTGATACGGAGTGTGATTGAGAGTGTCTGAGAGTGTCGGAGAGTGTCAGAGAGTGTCAGAGAGTGATGGAGAGTGCCAGACCGAGTCAGAGTGTGATAGAGAGTGTCTGAGAGTGTCAGAGAGTGTCAGAGTGCGTCATAGAGTGATAGAGAGTGATAGAGAGTGATAGAGAGTGATAGAGAGTGTCAGAGAGTGTCAGAGAGTGATAGAGAGTGTCAGAGTGTGTCAGAGAGTGATAGAGAGTGATTGAGTGTGTCAGAGAGTGTCAGAGAGCGATAGAGAATGTCACAGAGAGATAGACAGTGTCAGACAGTGATAGAGAGTGTCTGAGAGTGACAGAGAGTGAAAGAGAGTGTCAGAGAGTGTCAGAGAGTGATAGAGAGTGATAGAGAGCCTATGAGAGTGTCAGAGAGTGTCAGAGTGCGTCATAGAGTGATAGAGAGTGATAGAGAGTGATAGAGAGTGATAGAGAGTGTCAGAGAGTGTCAGAGAGTGATAGAGAGTGTCAGAGTGTGTCAGAGAGTGATAGAGAGTGATTGAGTGTGTCAGAGAGTGTCAGAGAGCGACAGAGAGTGTCAGAGAGAGATAGACAGTGTCAGAGAGTGATAGAGAGTGTCTGAGAGTGACAGAGAGTGAAAGAGAGTGTCTGAGAGTGTCAGTGAGTGTCAGAGAGTGATAGAGAGTGATAGAGAGTGTCTGAGAGTGTCAGTGAGTGATTGCGAGTGATAGAGAGCCTCGAGAGTGTCAGAGAGTGTCAGAGAGTGATAGAGAGTGTCAGAGAGTGGTAGAGAGTGACAGAGAGTGTCTGAGAGTGATAGAGAGTGTCTGAGAGTGTCTGAGAGTGACAGTGAGTGAAAGAGAGTGTCTGAGAGTGTCAGTGAGTGTCAGAGACTGATAGAGAGTGTCTGAGAGTGTCAGTGAGTGATAGAGCATGATAGAGACCCTCTGAGAGTGTCATAGAGTGTCACAGAGTGATAGAGAGTGTCAGAGAGTGTCAGAGAGTGATAGAGAGTGATTGAGTGTGTCAGAGAGTGCAAGAGAGCGATAGAGAGTGTCAGAGAGTGATAGAGAGTGTCAGAGAGTGATAGAGAGTGTCTGAGAGTGTCTGAGAGTGACAGTGAGTGAAAGAGAGTGTCTGAGAGTGTCAGTGAGTGTCAGAGACTGATAGAGAGTGTCTGAGAGTGTCAGTGAGTGATAGAGCGTGATAGAGACCCTCTGAGAGTGTCAAAGAGTGTCAGAGAGTGAAAGAGAGTGTCAGAGAGTGGTAGAGAGTGACAGAGAGTGTCTGAGAGTGATAGAGAGTGTCTGAGAGTGTCTGAGAGTGACAGTGAGTGAAAGAGAGTGTCTGAGAGTGTCAGTGAGTGTCAGAGACTGATAGAGAGTGTCTGAGAGTGTCAGTGAGTGATAGAGCGTGATAGAGACCCTCTGAGAGTGTCAGAGAGTGTCACAGAGTGATAGAGAGTGACAGAGAGTGATAGAGAGCCTATGAGAGTGTCAGAGAGTGTCAGAGTGTGTCAGAGGGTGTCAGAGAGTGATAGAGAGTGATAGAGAGTTTCAGAGAGTGTCAGGGATTGTCACAAATTGTCAGAGAGTGATAGAGAGTGTCAGAGTGTGTCAGAGAGTGTCAGAGAGTGATAGAGAGTGATAGATAGCGTCAGAGAGTGCGGTAGAGTGATAGAGAGGGATAGAGAGTGTCACAGAGTGTCATTGAGTAATAGAGAGTGTCAGAATGTGTCAGAGAGTGATAGAGAGTGTCAGAGAGTGTCAGAGAGTGATACGGAGTGTGATTGAGAGTGTCTGAGAGTGTCGGAGAGTGTCAGAGAGTGTCAGAGAGTGATGGAGAGTGCCAGACCGAGTCAGAGTGTGATAGAGAGTGTCTGAGAGTGTCAGAGAGTGTCAGAGTGCGTCATAGAGTGATAGAGAGTGATAGAGAGTGATAGAGAGTGATAGAGAGTGTCAGAGAGTGTCAGAGAGTGATAGAGAGTGTCAGAGTGTGTCAGAGAGTGATAGAGAGTGATTGAGTGTGTCAGAGAGTGTCAGAGAGCGATAGAGAATGTCACAGAGAGATAGACAGTGTCAGACAGTGATAGAGAGTGTCTGAGAGTGACAGAGAGTGAAAGAGAGTGTCAGAGAGTGTCAGAGAGTGATAGAGAGTGATAGAGAGCCTATGAGAGTGTCAGAGAGTGTCAGAGGGTGTCAGAGAGTGTCAGAGAGTGATAGAGAGTGATAGAGTTTCAGAGAGTGTCAGGGATTGTCACAAATTGTCAGAGAGTGATAGAGAGTGATAGAGAGTGTCAGAGTGTGTCAGAGAGTGTCAGAGAGTGATAGAGAGTGATAGATACAGTCAGGGAGTGTCATAGAGTGATAGAGAGGGATAGAGAGTGTCACAGAGTGTCATTGAGTAATAGAGAGTGTCAGAAAGTGTCAGAGAGTGATAGAGAGTGTCATAGACTGTCAGAGAGTGATACGGAGTGTGATTGAGAGTGTCTGAGAGTGTCGGAGAGTGTCAGAGAGTGTCAGAGAGTGTCAGAGAGTGATGGAGAGTGTCAGACCGTGTCAGAGTGTGATAGAGAGTGTCTGAGAGTGTCAGAGAGTGTCAGAGTGTGTCAGAGAGTGATAGAGAGTGATAGAGAGTGATAGATAGAGTCAGAGAGTGTCATAGAGTGATAGAGAGGGATAGAGAGTGTCACAGAGTGTCATTGAGTAATAGAGAGTGTCAGAAAGTGTCAGAGAGTGATAGAGAGTGTCATAGACTGTCAGAGAGTGATACGGAGTGTGATTGAGAGTGTCTGAGAGTGTCGGAGAGTGTCAGAGAGTGTCAGAGAGTGATGGAGAGTGTCAGACCGTGTCAGAGTGTGATAGAGAGTGTCTGAGAGTGTCAGAGAGTGTCAGAGTGTGTCAGAGAGTGATAGAGAGTGATAGAGAGTGATACAGAGTGTCAGAGAGTGATAGAGACTGTCAGAGAGTGTCAGAGAGTGTCAGAGAGCGACAGTGAGTGTCAGAGAGTGATACAGAGTGTCAGAGACTGTAAGAGAGTGATAGAGAGTGTCAGAGAGTTTCAGAGAGTGTCAGAGCGTGATAGAGAGTGTCAGAGAGTGTCATAGAGAGATGGAGAGTCTCAGAGAGTGTCAGAGAGTGATAGAGAGTGATAGAGAGTGTCAGAGTTTGTCAGAGAGTTTCAGAGAATCATAGAGAGTGTCACAGAGTGTCATTGATTAATAGAGAGTGTCAGAGAGTGTCAGAGATTGATCGAGAGTGTCAGAGAGTGTCAGAGAGTGAAAGAGAGTCATAGAGAGTGTCAGAGTGTGTCAGAGAGTGATAGAGAGTGATAGAGAGTGTCAGAGAGTGATAGAGAGTTACAGAGAGTGTCAGAGAGTGATAGAGAGTTACAGAGAGTGTCAGAGAGTGATAGAGAGTGTCAGAGAGTGTCAGAGAGTGTCAGAGTGTGTCAGAGAGTGTCAGAGAGTGATGGAGAGTGATAGAGAGTGTCACAGAGGGTCATTGAGTGATAGAGAGTGTCAGAGAGTGTCAGAGAGTGATAGAGAGTGTCAGAGAGTGTCAGAGAGTGTCACAGAGAGATAGAGAGTGTCAGAGAGTGTCAGAGAGTGATTGAGAGTGACAGAGAGTGATAGAGAGCCTATGAGAGTGTCAGAGAGTGTCAGAGGGTGTCAGAGAGTGATAGAGAGTGATAGAGAGCTTCAGAGAGTGTCAGGGATTGTCACAAATTGTCAGAGAGTGATAGAGAGTGTCAGAGTGTGTCAGAGACTGTCAGAGAGTGATAGAGAGTGATAGATAGCGTCAGAGAGTGTCATAGAGTGATAGAGAGGGATAGAGAGTGTCACAGAGTGTCATTGAGTAATAGAGAGTGTCAGAAAGTGTCAGAGTGATAGAGAGTGTCAGAGAGTGTCAGAGAGTGATACGGAGTGTGATTGAGAGTGTCTGAGAGTGTCGGAGAGTGTCAGAGAGTGTCAGAGAGTGATGGAGAGTGTCAGACCGTGTCAGAGTGTGATAGAGAGTGTCTGAGAGTGTCAGAGAGTAATAGAGAGTGATAGAGAGCCTCTGAGAGTGTCAGAGAGATTCAGAGAGTGATAGGTAGAGAGTCAGAGAGTGATAGTGAGTGGCAGAGAGTGTCTGAGAGTGTCAGTGAGTGTCAGAGAGTGATAGAGAGTGTCAGAGAGTGTAAGAGAGTGATAGAGAGTGTCAGAGAGTGATAGAGAGTGATAGAGCGTGATCGTGAGTGTCAGAGAGTGTCATAGAGAGATGGAGAGTCTCAGAGAGTGTCAGAGAGTGATAGAGAGTGATAGAGAGTGTCAGAGTGTGTCAGAGAGTTTCAGAGAATCATAGAGAGTGTCACAGAGTGTCATTGATTAATAGAGAGTGTCAGAGAGTGTCAGAGATTGATCGAGAGTGATAGAGAGTGCCAGAGAGTGTCAGAGAGTGTCATAGAGTGATAGAGAACGTCAGAGAGTGTCAGAGAGTGATAGAGAGTGACAGAGAGTGTCAGAGTGTGTCAGTGAGTGTCATAGAGTGATAGAGAGTGTCAGAGTGTGTCACAGAAAGTCTGAGAGTGTCAGAGAGTGTCACAGAGTGATCGAGAGTGTCAGAGAGTGATAGAGTGTGTCAGAGAGTGATAGAGAGTGTCAGAGTGTGATAGAGAGAGATAGAGAGTGTCACAGAGTGATTAAGAGTGTCAGTGAGTGTTAGAGAGTGATACAGAGTGATAGAGAGTATCTGAGAGTGTCTGTGAGTGTCAGAGAGCGTCAGAGAGTGTCAGAGAGTGTCAGAGAGCGACAGAGAGTGTCAGAGAGAGATAGACAGTGTCAGAGAGTGATAGAGAGTGTCTGAGAGTGACAGAGAGTGAAAGAGAGTGTCTGAGAGTGTCAGTGAGTGTCAGAGAGTGATAGAGAGTGATAGAGAGTGTCTGAGAGTGTCAGTGAGTGATTGCGAGTGATAGAGAGCCTCGAGAGTGTCAGAGAGTGTCAGAGAGTGATAGAGAGTGTCAGAGAGTGGTAGAGAGTGACAGAGAGTGTCTGAGAGTGATAGAGAGTGTCTGAGAGTGTCTGAGAGTGACAGTGAGTGAAAGAGAGTGTCTGAGAGTGTCAGTGAGTGTCAGAGACTGATAGAGAGTGTCTGAGAGTGTCAGTGAGTGATAGAGCGTGATAGAGACCCTCTGAGAGTGTCATAGAGTGTCACAGAGTGATATAGAGTGTCAGAGAGTGTCAGAGAGTGATAGAGAGTGATTGAGTGTGTCAGAGAGTGCAAGAGAGCGATAGAGAGTGTCAGAGAGTGATAGAGAGTGTCAGAGAGTGATAGAGAGTGTCTGAGAGTGTCTGAGAGTGACAGTGAGTGAAAGAGAGTGTCTGAGAGTGTCAGTGAGTGTCAGAGACTGATAGAGAGTGTCTGAGAGTGTCAGTGAGTGATAGAGCGTGATAGAGACCCTCTGAGAGTGTCAAAGAGTGTCAGAGAGTGATAGAGAGTGTCAGAGAGTGATAGAGAGTGACAGAGAGTGTCTGAGAGTGATAGAGAGTGTCTGAGAGTGTCTGAGAGTGACAGTGAGTGAAAGAGAGTGTCTGAGAGTGTCAGTGAGTGTCAGAGACTGATAGAGAGTGTCTGAGAGTGTCAGTGAGTGATAGAGCGTGATAGAGACCCTCTGAGAGTGTCAGAGAGTGTCACAGAGTGATAGAGAGTGTCAGAGTGTTTCCGAGAGTGATAGAGAGTGATTGAGTGTGTCAGAGAGTGCAAGAGAGCGATAGAGAGTGTCAGAGAGTGATAGAGAGTGTCAGAGAGTGATAGAGAGTGTCTGAGAGTGTCTGAGAGTGACAGTGAGTGAAAGAGAGTGTCTGAGAGTGTCAGTGAGTGTCAGAGACTGATAGAGAGTGTCTGAGAGTGTCAGTGAGTGATAGAGCGTGATAGAGACCCTCTGAGAGTGTCAGAGAGTGTCACAGAGTGATAGAGAGTGACAGAGAGTGATAGAGAGCCTATGAGAGTGTCAGAGAGTGTCAGAGTGTGTCAGAGGGTGTCAGAGAGTGATAGAGAGTGATAGAGAGTTTCAGAGAGTGTCAGGGATTGTCACAAATTGTCAGAGAGTGATAGAGAGTGTCAGAGTGTGTCAGAGAGTGTCAGAGAGTGATAGAGAGTGATAGATAGCGTCAGAGAGTGCGGTAGAGTGATAGAGAGGGATAGAGAGTGTCACAGAGTGTCATTGAGTAATAGAGAGTGTCAGAATGTGTCAGAGAGTGATAGAGAGTGTCAGAGAGTGTCAGAGAGTGATACGGAGTGTGATTGAGAGTGTCTGAGAGTGTCGGAGAGTGTCAGAGAGTGTCAGAGAGTGATGGAGAGTGCCAGACCGAGTCAGAGTGTGATAGAGAGTGTCTGAGAGTGTCAGAGAGTGTCAGAGTGCGTCATAGAGTGATAGAGAGTGATAGAGAGTGATAGAGAGTGATAGAGAGTGTCAGAGAGTGTCAGAGAGTGATAGAGAGTGTCAGAGTGTGTCAGAGAGTGATAGAGAGTGATTGAGTGTGTCAGAGAGTGTCAGAGAGCGATAGAGAATGTCACAGAGAGATAGACAGTGTCAGACAGTGATAGAGAGTGTCTGAGAGTGACAGAGAGTGAAAGAGAGTGTCAGAGAGTGTCAGAGAGTGATAGAGAGTGATAGAGAGCCTATGAGAGTGTCAGAGAGTGTCAGAGGGTGTCAGAGAGTGTCAGAGAGTGATAGAGAGTGATAGAGTTTCAGAGAGTGTCAGGGATTGTCACAAATTGTCAGAGAGTGATAGAGAGTGATAGAGAGTGTCAGAGTGTGTCAGAGAGTGTCAGAGAGTGATAGAGAGTGATAGATACAGTCAGGGAGTGTCATAGAGTGATAGAGAGGGATAGAGAGTGTCACAGAGTGTCATTGAGTAATAGAGAGTGTCAGAAAGTGTCAGAGAGTGATAGAGAGTGTCATAGACTGTCAGAGAGTGATACGGAGTGTGATTGAGAGTGTCTGAGAGTGTCGGAGAGTGTCAGAGAGTGCCAGAGAGTGTCAGAGAGTGATGGAGAGTGTCAGACCGTGTCAGAGTGTGATAGAGAGTGTCTGAGAGTGTCAGAGAGTGTCAGAGTGTGTCAGAGAGTGATAGAGAGTGATAGAGAGTGATAGATAGAGTCAGAGAGTGTCATAGAGTGATAGAGAGGGATAGAGAGTGTCACAGAGTGTCATTGAGTAATAGAGAGTGTCAGAAAGTGTCAGAGAGTGATAGAGAGTGTCATAGACTGTCAGAGAGTGATAGAGAGTGTCAGAGTGTGTCAGAGAGTGATAGAGAGTGATTGAGTGTGTCAGAGAGTGTCAGAGAGCGATAGAGAATGTCACAGAGAGATAGACAGTGTCAGACAGTGATAGAGAGTGTCTGAGAGTGACAGAGAGTGAAAGAGAGTGTCAGAGAGTGTCAGAGAGTGATAGAGAGTGATAGAGAGCCTATGAGAGTGTCAGAGAGTGTCAGAGGGTGTCAGAGAGTGTCAGAGAGTGATAGAGAGTGATAGAGTTTCAGAGAGTGTCAGGGATTGTCACAAATTGTCAGAGAGTGATAGAGAGTGATAGAGAGTGTCAGAGTGTGTCAGAGAGTGTCAGAGAGTGATAGAGAGTGATAGATACAGTCAGGGAGTGTCATAGAGTGATAGAGAGGGATAGAGAGTGTCACAGAGTGTCATTGAGTAATAGAGAGTGTCAGAAAGTGTCAGAGAGTGATAGAGAGTGTCATAGACTGTCAGAGAGTGATACGGAGTGTGATTGAGAGTGTCTGAGAGTGTCGGAGAGTGTCAGAGAGTGCCAGAGAGTGTCAGAGAGTGATGGAGAGTGTCAGACCGTGTCAGAGTGTGATAGAGAGTGTCTGAGAGTGTCAGAGAGTGTCAGAGTGTGTCAGAGAGTGATAGAGAGTGATAGAGAGTGATAGATAGAGTCAGAGAGTGTCATAGAGTGATAGAGAGGGATAGAGAGTGTCACAGAGTGTCATTGAGTAATAGAGTGTGTCAGAGAGTGTCAGAGAGTGATAGAGAGTGATAGATACAGTCAGGGAGTGTCATAGAGTGATAGAGAGGGATAGAGAGTGTCACAGAGTGTCATTGAGTAATAGAGAGTGTCAGAAAGTGTCAGAGAGTGATAGAGAGTGTCATAGACTGTCAGAGAGTGATACGGAGTGTGATTGAGAGTGTCTGAGAGTGTCGGAGAGTGTCAGAGAGTGTCAGAGAGTGTCAGAGAGTGATGGAGAGTGTCAGACCGTGTCAGAGTGTGATAGAGAGTGTCTGAGAGTGTCAGAGAGTGTCAGAGTGTGTCAGAGAGTGATAGAGAGTGATAGAGAGTGATAGATAGAGTCAGAGAGTGTCATAGAGTGATAGAGAGGGATAGAGAGTGTCACAGAGTGTCATTGAGTAATAGAGAGTGTCAGAAAGTGTCAGAGAGTGATAGAGAGTGTCATAGACTGTCAGAGAGTGATACGGAGTGTGATTGAGAGTGTCTGAGAGTGTCGGAGAGTGTCAGAGAGTGTCAGAGAGTGATGGAGAGTGTCAGACCGTGTCAGAGTGTGATAGAGAGTGTCTGAGAGTGTCAGAGAGTGTCAGAGTGTGTCAGAGAGTGATAGAGAGTGATAGAGAGTGATACAGAGTGTCAGAGGGTGTCAGAGAGTGATAGAGACTGTCAGAGAGTGTCAGAGAGTGTCAGAGAGCGACAGTGAGTGTCAGAGAGTGATACAGAGTGTCAGAGACTGTAAGAGAGTGATAGAGAGTGTCAGAGAGTTTCAGAGAGTGTCAGAGCGTGATAGAGAGTGTCAGAGAGTGTCATAGAGAGATGGAGAGTCTCAGAGAGTGTCAGAGAGTGATAGAGAGTGATAGAGAGTGTCAGAGTTTGTCAGAGAGTTTCAGAGAATCATAGAGAGTGTCACAGAGTGTCATTGATTAATAGAGAGTGTCAGAGAGTGTCAGAGATTGATCGAGAGTGTCAGAGAGTGTCAGAGAGTGAAAGAGAGTCATAGAGAGTGTCAGAGTGTGTCAGAGAGTGATAGAGAGTGATAGAGAGTGTCAGAGAGTGATAGAGAGTTACAGAGAGTGTCAGAGAGTGATAGAGAGTTACAGAGAGTGTCAGAGAGTGATAGAGAGTGTCAGAGAGTGTCAGAGAGTGTCAGAGTGTGTCAGAGAGTGTCAGAGAGTGATGGAGAGTGATAGAGAGTGTCACAGAGGGTCATTGAGTGATAGAGAGTGTCAGAGAGTGTCAGAGAGTGATAGAGAGTGTCAGAGAGTGTCAGAGAGTGTCACAGAGAGATAGAGAGTGTCAGAGAGTGTCAGAGAGTGATTGAGAGTGACAGAGAGTGATAGAGAGCCTATGAGAGTGTCAGAGAGTGTCAGAGGGTGTCAGAGAGTGATAGAGAGTGATAGAGAGCTTCAGAGAGTGTCAGGGATTGTCACAAATTGTCAGAGAGTGATAGAGAGTGTCAGAGTGTGTCAGAGACTGTCAGAGAGTGATAGAGAGTGATAGATAGCGTCAGAGAGTGTCATAGAGTGATAGAGAGGGATAGAGAGTGTCACAGAGTGTCATTGAGTAATAGAGAGTGTCAGAAAGTGTCAGAGTGATAGAGAGTGTCAGAGAGTGTCAGAGAGTGATACGGAGTGTGATTGAGAGTGTCTGAGAGTGTCGGAGAGTGTCAGAGAGTGTCAGAGAGTGATGGAGAGTGTCAGACCGTGTCAGAGTGTGATAGAGAGTGTCTGAGAGTGTCAGAGAGTAATAGAGAGTGATAGAGAGCCTCTGAGAGTGTCAGAGAGATTCAGAGAGTGATAGGTAGAGAGTCAGAGAGTGATAGTGAGTGGCAGAGAGTGTCTGAGAGTGTCAGTGAGTGTCAGAGAGTGATAGAGAGTGTCAGAGAGTGTAAGAGAGTGATAGAGAGTGTCAGAGAGTGATAGAGAGTGATAGAGCGTGATCGTGAGTGTCAGAGAGTGTCATAGAGAGATGGAGAGTCTCAGAGAGTGTCAGAGAGTGATAGAGAGTGATAGAGAGTGTCAGAGTGTGTCAGAGAGTTTCAGAGAATCATAGAGAGTGTCACAGAGTGTCATTGATTAATAGAGAGTGTCAGAGAGTGTCAGAGATTGATCGAGAGTGATAGAGAGTGCCAGAGAGTGTCAGAGAGTGTCATAGAGTGATAGAGAACGTCAGAGAGTGTCAGAGAGTGATAGAGAGTGACAGAGAGTGTCAGAGTGTGTCAGTGAGTGTCATAGAGTGATAGAGAGTGTCAGAGTGTGTCACAGAAAGTCTGAGAGTGTCAGAGAGTGTCACAGAGTGATCGAGAGTGTCAGAGAGTGATAGAGTGTGTCAGAGAGTGATAGAGAGTGTCAGAGTGTGATAGAGAGAGATAGAGAGTGTCACAGAGTGATTAAGAGTGTCAGTGAGTGTTAGAGAGTGATACAGAGTGATAGAGAGTATCTGAGAGTGTCTGTGAGTGTCAGAGAGCGTCAGAGAGTGTCAGAGAGTGTCAGAGAGCGACAGAGAGTGTCAGAGAGAGATAGACAGTGTCAGAGAGTGATAGAGAGTGTCTGAGAGTGACAGAGAGTGAAAGAGAGTGTCTGAGAGTGTCAGTGAGTGTCAGAGAGTGATAGAGAGTGATAGAGAGTGTCTGAGAGTGTCAGTGAGTGATTGCGAGTGATAGAGAGCCTCGAGAGTGTCAGAGAGTGTCAGAGAGTGATAGAGAGTGTCAGAGAGTGGTAGAGAGTGACAGAGAGTGTCTGAGAGTGATAGAGAGTGTCTGAGAGTGTCTGAGAGTGACAGTGAGTGAAAGAGAGTGTCTGAGAGTGTCAGTGAGTGTCAGAGACTGATAGAGAGTGTCTGAGAGTGTCAGTGAGTGATAGAGCGTGATAGAGACCCTCTGAGAGTGTCATAGAGTGTCACAGAGTGATATAGAGTGTCAGAGAGTGTCAGAGAGTGATAGAGAGTGATTGAGTGTGTCAGAGAGTGCAAGAGAGCGATAGAGAGTGTCAGAGAGTGATAGAGAGTGTCAGAGAGTGATAGAGAGTGTCTGAGAGTGTCTGAGAGTGACAGTGAGTGAAAGAGAGTGTCTGAGAGTGTCAGTGAGTGTCAGAGACTGATAGAGAGTGTCTGAGAGTGTCAGTGAGTGATAGAGCGTGATAGAGACCCTCTGAGAGTGTCAAAGAGTGTCAGAGAGTGATAGAGAGTGTCAGAGAGTGATAGAGAGTGACAGAGAGTGTCTGAGAGTGATAGAGAGTGTCTGAGAGTGTCTGAGAGTGACAGTGAGTGAAAGAGAGTGTCTGAGAGTGTCAGTGAGTGTCAGAGACTGATAGAGAGTGTCTGAGAGTGTCAGTGAGTGATAGAGCGTGATAGAGACCCTCTGAGAGTGTCAGAGAGTGTCACAGAGTGATAGAGAGTGTCAGAGTGTTTCCGAGAGTGATAGAGAGTGATTGAGTGTGTCAGAGAGTGCAAGAGAGCGATAGAGAGTGTCAGAGAGTGATAGAGAGTGTCAGAGAGTGATAGAGAGTGTCTGAGAGTGTCTGAGAGTGACAGTGAGTGAAAGAGAGTGTCTGAGAGTGTCAGTGAGTGTCAGAGACTGATAGAGAGTGTCTGAGAGTGTCAGTGAGTGATAGAGCGTGATAGAGACCCTCTGAGAGTGTCAGAGAGTGTCACAGAGTGATAGAGAGTGACAGAGAGTGATAGAGAGCCTATGAGAGTGTCAGAGAGTGTCAGAGTGTGTCAGAGGGTGTCAGAGAGTGATAGAGAGTGATAGAGAGTTTCAGAGAGTG
The DNA here is from genome assembly GCF_036365525.1 of Heterodontus francisci. Lineage (NCBI taxonomy): Eukaryota > Metazoa > Chordata > Chondrichthyes > Heterodontiformes > Heterodontidae > Heterodontus > Heterodontus francisci. Next base: position 131,970 of record NW_027142143.1, on the reverse strand, counting down.
TCAGGGATTGTCACAAATTGTCAGAGAGTGATAGAGAGTGTCAGAGTGTGTCAGAGAGTGTCAGAGAGTGATAGAGAGTGATAGATAGCGTCAGAGAGTGCGGTAGAGTGATAGAGAGGGATAGAGAGTGTCACAGAGTGTCATTGAGTAATAGAGAGTGTCAGAATGTGTCAGAGAGTGATAGAGAGTGTCAGAGAGTGTCAGAGAGTGATACGGAGTGTGATTGAGAGTGTCTGAGAGTGTCGGAGAGTGTCAGAGAGTGTCAGAGAGTGATGGAGAGTGCCAGACCGAGTCAGAGTGTGATAGAGAGTGTCTGAGAGTGTCAGAGAGTGTCAGAGTGCGTCATAGAGTGATAGAGAGTGATAGAGAGTGATAGAGAGTGATAGAGAGTGTCAGAGAGTGTCAGAGAGTGATAGAGAGTGTCAGAGTGTGTCAGAGAGTGATAGAGAGTGATTGAGTGTGTCAGAGAGTGTCAGAGAGCGATAGAGAATGTCACAGAGAGATAGACAGTGTCAGACAGTGATAGAGAGTGTCTGAGAGTGACAGAGAGTGAAAGAGAGTGTCAGAGAGTGTCAGAGAGTGATAGAGAGTGATAGAGAGCCTATGAGAGTGTCAGAGAGTGTCAGAGGGTGTCAGAGAGTGTCAGAGAGTGATAGAGAGTGATAGAGTTTCAGAGAGTGTCAGGGATTGTCACAAATTGTCAGAGAGTGATAGAGAGTGATAGAGAGTGTCAGAGTGTGTCAGAGAGTGTCAGAGAGTGATAGAGAGTGATAGATACAGTCAGGGAGTGTCATAGAGTGATAGAGAGGGATAGAGAGTGTCACAGAGTGTCATTGAGTAATAGAGAGTGTCAGAAAGTGTCAGAGAGTGATAGAGAGTGTCATAGACTGTCAGAGAGTGATACGGAGTGTGATTGAGAGTGTCTGAGAGTGTCGGAGAGTGTCAGAGAGTGTCAGAGAGTGTCAGAGAGTGATGGAGAGTGTCAGACCGTGTCAGAGTGTGATAGAGAGTGTCTGAGAGTGTCAGAGAGTGTCAGAGTGTGTCAGAGAGTGATAGAGAGTGATAGAGAGTGATAGATAGAGTCAGAGAGTGTCATAGAGTGATAGAGAGGGATAGAGAGTGTCACAGAGTGTCATTGAGTAATAGAGAGTGTCAGAAAGTGTCAGAGAGTGATAGAGAGTGTCATAGACTGTCAGAGAGTGATACGGAGTGTGATTGAGAGTGTCTGAGAGTGTCGGAGAGTGTCAGAGAGTGTCAGAGAGTGATGGAGAGTGTCAGACCGTGTCAGAGTGTGATAGAGAGTGTCTGAGAGTGTCAGAGAGTGTCAGAGTGTGTCAGAGAGTGATAGAGAGTGATAGAGAGTGATACAGAGTGTCAGAGGGTGTCAGAGAGTGATAGAGACTGTCAGAGAGTGTCAGAGAGTGTCAGAGAGCGACAGTGAGTGTCAGAGAGTGATACAGAGTGTCAGAGACTGTAAGAGAGTGATAGAGAGTGTCAGAGAGTTTCAGAGAGTGTCAGAGCGTGATAGAGAGTGTCAGAGAGTGTCATAGAGAGATGGAGAGTCTCAGAGAGTGTCAGAGAGTGATAGAGAGTGATAGAGAGTGTCAGAGTTTGTCAGAGAGTTTCAGAGAATCATAGAGAGTGTCACAGAGTGTCATTGATTAATAGAGAGTGTCAGAGAGTGTCAGAGATTGATCGAGAGTGTCAGAGAGTGTCAGAGAGTGAAAGAGAGTCATAGAGAGTGTCAGAGTGTGTCAGAGAGTGATAGAGAGTGATAGAGAGTGTCAGAGAGTGATAGAGAGTTACAGAGAGTGTCAGAGAGTGATAGAGAGTTACAGAGAGTGTCAGAGAGTGATAGAGAGTGTCAGAGAGTGTCAGAGAGTGTCAGAGTGTGTCAGAGAGTGTCAGAGAGTGATGGAGAGTGATAGAGAGTGTCACAGAGGGTCATTGAGTGATAGAGAGTGTCAGAGAGTGTCAGAGAGTGATAGAGAGTGTCAGAGAGTGTCAGAGAGTGTCATAGAGAGATGGAGAGTCTCAGAGAGTGTCAGAGAGTGATAGAGAGTGATAGAGAGTGTCAGAGTTTGTCAGAGAGTTTCAGAGAATCATAGAGAGTGTCACAGAGTGTCATTGATTAATAGAGAGTGTCAGAGAGTGTCAGAGATTGATCGAGAGTGATAGAGAGTGTCAGAGAGTGTCAGAGAGTGAAAGAGAGTCATAGAGAGTGTCAGAGTGTGTCAGAGAGTGATAGAGAGTGATAGAGAGTGTCAGAGAGTGATAGAGAGTTACAGAGAGTGTCAGAGAGTGATAGAGAGTTACAGAGAGTGTCAGAGAGTGATAGAGAGTGTCAGAGAGTGTCAGAGAGTGTCAGAGTGTGTCAGAGAGTGTCAGAGAGTGATGGAGAGTGATAGAGAGTGTCACAGAGGGTCATTGAGTGATAGAGAGTGTCAGAGAGTGTCAGAGAGAGATAGAGAGTGTCAGAGAGTGTCAGAGAGTGATAGGGAGTGTCAGAGAGTGACAGAGAGAGTCTGAGAATGTAAGAGGGTGATAGAGAATGTCAGAGAGTGATAGAGAGTGATAGAGAGTCTCTGAGAGTGTCAGAGAGTTTCAGAGAGTGAGAGAGAGATTCTGAGAGTCTCTGAGAGTGTCAGAGAGTGTCAGAGAGCGAAAGAGGGTGTCAGTGAGTGACAGAGAGTGTCAGAGAGTGATAGAGAGTATCAGAGAGTGTCAGAGAGTGTCAGAGAGTGACATAGAGTGTCTGAGAGTGACAGCGAGTGTCTGAGAGTGTCAGTGAGTGTCAGAGAGTGTTAGAGAGTGATAGGGAGTGATAGACAGTTTCAGAGTGTGTCATTGAGTGATAGAGAGTGTCAGAGAGTGTCAGAGAGTGTCAGAGAGTGTCAGAGAGCGACAGAGAGTGTCAGAGAGAGATAGACAGTGTCAGAGAGTGATAGAGAGTGTCTGAGAGTGACAGAGAGTGAAAGAGAGTGTCTGAGAGTGTCAGTGAGTGTCAGAGAGTGATAGAGAGTGTCTGAGAGTGTCAGTGAGTGATTGAGAATGCTAGAGCGTTGCAGAGAGTGTCTGAGAGCGTCAGAGAGTGTCAGAGTGTGATAGAGAATGTCTGAGAGTGATAGAGAGTGTCACAGAGTGTCTGAGTGCGTCAGAGAGTGTCTGAGAGCGTCAAAGAGCGTTAGAGTGTGACAGAGAGTGTCTGAGAGTGTCAGAGTTTGATAGAGAGTGTCAGATAGTGCCAGAGTGTGTGAGAGTGTCAGAGAGCGACAGAGAGTGTCAGAGAGTGTCAGTGAGTGATGGAGAGTGTCAGAGAGTGATATAGAGTGTCTGAGCGTGTCTGAGAGTGACAGAGAGTGACAGAGAGTGTCTCAGAGTGTCAGTGAGTGTCAGAGAGTGATAGACAGTGTCTGAGAGTGTCAGAGAGTGTCTGAGAGTGATAGAGAGAGTCTGAGAGTGTCTGAGAGCGTCAGAGAGTGTCAGAGAGTGTCTGAGAGCGTCAGAGAGTGTCACAGAGTGTCTGAGTGTGTCAGAGAGTGTCTGAGAGCGTCAAAGAGCGTTAGAGTGTGACTGAGAGTGTCTGAGAGTGTCAGAGTGTGATAGAGAGTGTCAGATAGTGCCAGAGTGTGTGAGAGTGTCAGAGAGCGACAGAGAGTGTCAGAGAGTGACAGAGGCTGTCTCAGAGTGTCAGTGAGTGTCAGAGAGTGATAGAGAGTGTCTGAGAGTGTCAGAGAGTGATAGAGAGTGATAGAGAGTGTCTGAGAGTGTCTGAGAGTGTCAGAGAGTGTCAGAGAGTGTCAGAGAGTGATAGAGAGTGATAGAGAGTGTCAGAGAGTGTCAGAGAGTGTCAGAGAGTGATATAGAGTGATAGAGCGTGTCAGAGAGTGTCAGAGAGTGATAGAGAACGTCAGAGAGTGTCAGAGAGTGTTAGAGAGTGACAGAGAGTGTCAGAGTGTGTCAGTGAGTGTCATAGAGTGATAGAGAGTGTCAGAGTGTGTCACAGAAAGTCTGAGAGTGTCAGAGAGTGTCACAGAGTGATCAAGAGTGTCAGAGAGTGATAGAGTGTGTCAGAGAGTGATAGAGAGTGTCAGAGAGTGATAGAGAGAGATAGAGAGTGTCACAGAGTGATTAAGAGTGTTAGAGAGTGATACAGAGTGATAGAGAGTATCTGAGAGTATCTGTGAGTGTCAGAGCGCGTCAGAGAGTGTCAGAGATCGATAGAGAGTGTCAGAGAGAGATAGACAGTGTCAGAGAGTGATAGAGAGTGTCTGAGAGTGACAGAGAGTGAAAGAGAGCGTCTGAGAGTGTCAGTGAGTGATTGAGAGTGATAGAGAGCCTCTGAGAGTGTCAGAGAGTGTCAGAGAGTGATAGAGAGAGTCAGAGAGTGGTAGAGAGTGACAGAGAGTGTCTGTGAGTGGTAGAGAGTGTCAGAGTGCTTCAGAGAGTGATAGAGAGTGATTGAGTGTGTCAGAGAGTGCCAGAGAGCGATAGAGAGTGTCAGAGAGTGATAGAGAGTGTCAGAGAGTGATAGAGAGTGTCTGAGAGTGTCAGTGAGTGATTGAGAGTGATAGAGAGCCTCTGAGAGTGTCAGAGAGTGTCAGAGAGTGATAGAGAGTGTCAGAGAGTGGTAGAGACTGACAGAGAGTGTCTGTGAGTGATAGAGAGTGTCAGAGTGTTTCAGAGAGTGATAGAGAGTGATTGAGTGTTTCAGAGAGTGCCAGAGAGCGATAGAGAGTGTCAGAGAGTGATAGAGAGTGTCAGAGAGTGATACAGAGTGTCTGAGAGTGTCTGAGAGTGACAGAGCGTGAAAGAGAGTGTCTGAGAGTGTCAGTGAGTGTCAGAGATTGATAGAGAGTGTCTGAGAGTGTCAGTGAGTGATAGAGAGTGATAGAGACCCTCTGAGAGTGTCAGAGAGTGATAGAGAGTGTCAGAGAGTGTCAGAGAGTGATAGAGAGTGACAGAGAGTGATAGAGAGTGATAGAGAGCCTATGAGAGTGTCAGAGAGTGTCAGAGTATGTCAGAGGGTGTCAGAGAGTGTCAGAGAGTGATAGAGAGTGATAGAGAGTGATAGAGATTGTCACAAATTGTCAGAGAGTGATAGAGAGTGATAGAGAGTGATATAGAGTGTCAGAGTGTGTCAGAGAGTGTCAGAGATTGATAGAGAGTGTCTGAGAGTGTCAGTGAGTGATAGAGAGTGATAGAGACCCTCTGAGAGTGTCAGAGAGTGATAGAGAGTGTCAGAGAGTGTCAGAGAGTGATAGAGAGTGACAGAGAGTGATAGAGAGTGATAGAGAGCCTATGAGAGTGTCAGAGAGTGTCAGAGTATGTCAGAGGGTGTCAGAGAGTGTCAGAGAGTGATAGAGAGTGATAGAGAGTGATAGAGATTGTCACAAATTGTCAGAGAGTGATAGAGAGTGATAGAGAGTGATATAGAGTGTCAGAGTGTGTCAGAGAGTGTCAGAGAGTGATAGAGAGTGATAGATAGCGTCAGAGAGTGTCATAGAGTGATAGAGAGGGATAGAGAGTGTCACAGAATGTCATTGAGTAATAGAGAGTGTCAGAAAGTGTCAGAGATTGATAGAGAGTGTCAGAGAGTGTCAGAGAGTGATACGGAGTGTGATTGAGAGTGTCTGAGACTGTCAGAGAGTGTCAGAGAGTGTCAGAGAGTGATGGAGAGTGTCAGAACGTGTCAGAGTGTGATAGAGAGTGTCTGAGAGTGTCAGAGTGTGTCAGAGAGTGATAGAGAGTGATAGAGAGTGATAGAGAGTGTCAGAGAGTGTCAGAGAGTGTCAGAGTGTGTCAGAGAGTGATAGAGAGTGATTGAGTGTGTCAGAGCGTGTCAGATAGCGATAGAGAGTGTCAGAGAGAGATAGAGAGTGTCTGAGAGTGACAGAGAGTGAAAGAGTGCGTCTGAGAGTGTCAGTGAGTGTCAGAGAGTGATAGAGAGTGTCTGAGAGTGTCAGTGAGTGATTGAGAGTGACAGAGAGCCTCTGAGAGTGTCAGAGAGTGTCAGAGAGTGATAGAGAGTGTCAGAGAGTGATAGAGAGTTTCAGAGAGTGTCAGAGAGTGTCTGAGAGTGTCAGAGAGTGTCAGAGAGTGATAGTGAGTGTCAGAGAGTGTCAGATAGTGATAGAGAGTGTCAGAGAGTGTCAGAGAGTGTCAGATAGTGATAATGAGTGTCTGAGAGTGTCAGAGGATGTCAGAGAGTGTCAGAGTGTGTCTGAGAGTGTCAGAGAGTGATAGAGAGTGTCAGAGAGTGATAGAGAGTGTCAGAGAGTGTCAGAGAGTGTCGAGAGTGATAGAGAGTTTCAGAGAGTGTCAGAGAGTGTCAGAGAGTGATAGAGAGTGTCAGAGAGTGATAGAGAGTGTCAGAGAGTGTCAGAGAGTGTCAGATAGTGATAATGAGTGTCTGAGAGTGTCCGAGAGTGTCAGAGAGTGTCAGGGAGTGATAGAGAGTGTCAGAGAGTGATAGAGAGTGTCAGAGAGTGTCAGAGAGTGTCAGAGAGTGATAGAGAGTGATAGAGAGTTTCAGAGAGTGTCAGAGAGTGTCAGAGAGTGATAGAGAGTGTCAGAGAGTGATAGAGACTGTCAGAGAGTGTCAGAAAGTGTCAGAGAGTGTCTGAGAGTGTCAGAGAGTGTCAGAGAGTGATAGTGAGTGTCAGAGAGTGTCAGATAGTGATAGAGAGTGTCAGAGAGTGTCAGAGAGTGTCAGATAGTGATAATGAGTGTCTGAGAGTGTCAGAGGATGTCAGAGAGTGTCAGAGTGTGTCTGAGAGTGTCAGAGAGTGATAGAGAGTGTCAGAGAGTTTCAGAGAGTGTCAGAGAGTGTCAGAGAGTGTCGAGAGTGATAGAGAGTTTCAGAGAGTGTCAGAGAGTGTCAGAGAGTGATAGAGAGTGTCAGAGAGTGATAGAGAGTGTCAGAGAGTGTCAGAGAGTGTCAGATAGTGATAATGAGTGTCTGAGAGTGTCCGAGAGTGTCCGAGAGTGTCAGAGAGTGATATAGAGTGTCTGAGCGTGTCTGAGAGTGACAGAGAGTGACAGAGAGTGACAGAGAGTGTCTCAGAGTGTCAGTGAGTGTCAGAGAGTGATAGACAGTGTCTGAGAGTGTCAGAGAGTGTCTGAGAGTGATAGAGAGAGTCTGAGAGTGTCTGAGAGCGTCAGAGAGTGTCAGAGAGTGTCTGAGAGCGTCAGAGAGTGATGGAGAGTGTCAGAACGTGTCAGAGTGTGATAGAGAGTGTCTGAGAGTGTCAGAGTGTGTCAGAGAGTGATAGAGAGTGATAGAGAGTGATAGAGAGTGATAGAGAGTGTCAGAGAGTGTCAGAGAGTGTCAGAGTGTGTCAGAGAGTGATAGAGAGTGATTGAGTGTGTCAGAGCGTGTCAGATAGCGATAGAGAGTGTCAGAGAGAGATAGAGAGTGTCTGAGAGTGACAGAGAGTGAAAGAGTGCGTCTGAGAGTGTCAGTGAGTGTCAGAGAGTGATAGAGAGTGTCTGAGAGTGTCAGTGAGTGATTGAGAGTGACAGAGAGCCTCTGAGAGTGTCAGAGAGTGTCAGAGAGTGATAGAGAGTGTCAGAGAGTGATAGAGAGTTTCAGAGAGTGTCAGAGAGTGTCTGAGAGTGTCAGAGAGTGTCAGAGAGTGATAGTGAGTGTCAGAGAGTGTCAGATAGTGATAGAGAGTGTCAGAGAGTGTCAGAGAGTGTCAGATAGTGATAATGAGTGTCTGAGAGTGTCAGAGGATGTCAGAGAGTGTCAGAGTGTGTCTGAGAGTGTCAGAGAGTGATAGAGAGTGTCAGAGAGTGATAGAGAGTGTCAGAGAGTGTCAGAGAGTGTCGAGAGTGATAGAGAGTTTCAGAGAGTGTCAGAGAGTGTCAGAGAGTGATAGAGAGTGTCAGAGAGTGATAGAGAGTGTCAGAGAGTGATAGAGAGTGTCAGAGAGTGTCAGAGAGTGTCAGATAGTGATAATGAGTGTCTGAGAGTGTCCGAGAGTGTCAGAGAGTGTCAGGGAGTGATAGAGAGTGTCAGAGAGTGATAGAGAGTGTCAGAGAGTGTCAGAGAGTGTCAGAGAGTGATAGAGAGTGATAGAGAGTTTCAGAGAGTGTCAGAGATTGTCAGAGAGTGATAGAGAGTGTCAGAGAGTGATAGAGACTGTCAGAGAGTGTCAGAAAGTGTCAGAGAGTGTCTGAGAGTGTCAGAGAGTGTCAGAGAGTGATAGTGAGTGTCAGAGAGTGTCAGATAGTGATAGAGAGTGTCAGAGAGTGTCAGAGAGTGTCAGATAGTGATAATGAGTGTCTGAGAGTGTCAGAGGATGTCAGAGAGTGTCAGAGTGTGTCTGAGAGTGTCAGAGAGTGATAGAGAGTGTCAGAGAGTGATAGAGAGTGTCAGAGAGTGTCAGAGAGTGTCGAGAGTGATAGAGAGTTTCAGAGAGTGTCAGAGAGTGTCAGAGAGTGATAGAGAGTGTCAGAGAGTGATAGAGAGTGTCAGAGAGTGTCAGAGAGTGTCAGATAGTGATAATGAGTGTCAGAGAGTGTCAGAGAGTGTCAGAGAGTGTCAGATAGTGATAATGAGTGTCTGAGAGTGTCTGAGAGTGTCCGAGAGTGTCAGAGAGTGATATAGAGTGTCTGAGCGTGTCTGAGAGTGACAGAGAGTGACAGAGAGTGACAGAGAGTGTCTCAGAGTGTCAGTGAGTGTCAGAGAGTGATAGACAGTGTCTGAGAGTGTCAGAGAGTGTCTGAGAGTGATAGAGAGAGTCTGAGAGTGTCTGAGAGCGTCAGAGAGTGTCAGAGAGTGTCTGAGAGCGTCACAGAGTGTCACAGAGTGTCTGAGTGCGTCAGAGAGTGTCTGAGAGCGTCAAAGAGCGTTAGAGTGTGACTGAGAGTGTCTGAGAGTGTCAGAGTGTGATAGAGAGTGTCAGATAGTGCCAGAGTGTGTGAGAGTGTCAGAGAGCGACAGAGAGTGTCAGAGAGTGACAGAGGCTGTCTCAGAGTGTCAGTGAGTGTCAGAGAGTGATAGAGAGTGTCTGAGAGTGTCAGAGAGTGATAGTGAGTGATAGAGAGTGTCTGAGAGTGTCACAGAGTGTCAGAGAGTGTCAGAGAGTGATAGAGAGTGATAGAGAGTGTCAGAGAGTGTCAGAGAGTGTCAGAGAGTGATATAGAGTGATAGAGCGTGTCAGAGAGTGTCATAGAGTGATAGAGAACGTCAGAGAGTGTCAGAGAGTGATAGAGAGTGACAGAGAGTGTCAGAGTGTGTCAGTGAGTGTCATAGAGTGATAGAGAGTGTCAGAGTGTGTCACAGAAAGTCTGAGAGTGTCAGAGAGTGTCACAGAGTGATCAAGAGTGTCAGAGAGTGATAGAGTGTGTCAGAGAGTGATAGAGAGTGTCAGAGAGTGATAGAGAGAGATAGAGAGTGTCACAGATTGATTAAGAGTGTTAGAGAGTGATACAGAGTGATAGAGAGTATCTGAGAGTATCTGTGAGTGTCAGAGAGCGTCAGAGAGTGTCAGAGATCGATAGAGTGTGTCAGAGAGAGATAGACAGTGTCAGAGAGTGATAGAGAGTGTCTGAGAGTGACAGAGAGTGAAAGAGATCGTCTGAGAGTGTCAGTGAGTGATTGAGAGTGATAGAGAGCCTCTGAGAGTGTCAGAGAGTGTCAGAGAGTGATAGAGAGAGTCAGAGAGTGGTAGAGAGTGACAGAGAGTGTCTGTGAGTGGTAGAGAGTGTCAGGGTGCTTCAGAGAGTGATAGAGAGTGATTGAGTGTGTCAGAGAGTGCCAGAGAGCGATAGAGAGTGTCAGAGAGTGATAGAGAGTGTCAGAGAGTGATAGAGAGTGTCTGAGAGTGTCAGTGAGTGATTGAGAGTGATAGAGAGCCTCTGAGAGTGTCAGAGAGTGTCAGAGAGTGATAGAGAGTGTCAGAGAGTGGTAGAGACTGACAGAGAGTGTCTGTGAGTGATAGAGAGTGTCAGAGTGTTTCAGAGAGTGATAGAGAGTGATTGAGTGTTTCAGAGAGTGCCAGAGAGCGATAGAGAGTGTCAGAGAGTGATAGAGAGTGTCAGAGAGTGATACAGAGTGTCTGAGAGTGTCTGAGAGTGACAGAGCGTGAAAGAGAGTGTCTGAGAGTGTCAGTGAGTGTCAGAGATTGATAGAGAGTGTCTGAGAGTGTCAGTGAGTGATAGAGAGTGATAGAGACCCTCTGAGAGTGTCAGAGAGTGATAGAGAGTGTCAGAGAGTGTCAGAGAGTGATAGAGAGTGACAGAGAGTGATAGAGAGTGATAGAGAGCCTATGAGAGTGTCAGAGAGTGTCAGAGTATGTCAGAGGGTGTCAGAGAGTGTCAGAGAGTGATAGAGAGTGATAGAGAGTTATAGAGATTGTCACAAATTGTCAGAGAGTGATAGAGAGTGATAGAGAGTGATAGAGAGTGTCAGAGTGTGTCAGAGAGTGTCAGAGAGTGATAGAGAGTGATAGATAGCGTCAGAGAGTGTCATAGAGTGATAGAGAGTGATAGAGAGTGATAGAGAGTGATAGAGAGTGTCAGAGAGTGTCAGAGAGTGTCAGAGTGTGTCAGAGAGTGTCAGAGAGTGTCGAGAGTGATAGAGAGTTTCAGAGAGTGTCAGAGAGTGTCAGAGAGTGATAGAGAGTGTCAGAGAGTGATAGAGAGTGTCAGAGAGTGTCAGAGAGTGTCAGATAGTGATAATGAGTGTCTGAGAGTGTCTGAGAGTGTCCGAGAGTGTCAGAGAGTGTCAGGGAGTGATAGAGAGTGTCAGAGAGTGATAGAGAGTGTCAGAGAGTGTCAGAGAGTGTCAGAGAGTGATAGAGAGTGATAGAGAGTTTCAGAGAGTGTCAGAGAGTGTCAGAGAGTGATAGAGAGTGTCAGAGAGTGATAGAGACTGTCAGAGAGTGTCAGAGAGTGTCAGAGAGTGTCTGAGAGTGTCAGAGAGTGTCAGAGAGTGATAGTGAGTGTCAGAGAGTGTCAGATAGTGATAGAGAGTGTCTGAGAGGGTCAGAGAGTGTCCGATAGTGATAATGAGTGTCTGAGAGTGTCAGAGGATGTCAGAGAGTGTCAGAGTGTGTCTGAGAGTGTCAGAGAGTGATAGAGAGTGTCAGAGAGTGATAGAGAGTGTCAGAGAGTGTCAGAGAGTGTCGAGAGTGATAGAGAGTTTCAGAGAGTGTCAGAGAGTGTCAGAGAGTGATAGAGAGTGTCAGAGAGTGATAGAGAGTGTCAGAGAGTGTCAGAGAGTGTCAGATACTGATAATGAGTGTCTGAGAGTGTCTGAGAGTGTCCGAGAGTGTCAGAGAGTGTCAGAGAGTGATAGAGAGTGTCAGAGAGTGATAGAGAGTGTCAGAGAGTGTCAGAGAGTGTCAGAGAGTGATAGAGAGTGATAGAGAGTTTCAGAGAGTGTCAGAGAGTGATAGAGAGTGTCAGAGAGTGATAGAGACTGTCAGAGAGTGTCAGAGAGTGTCAGATAGTGATAGTGAGTGTCTGAGAGTGTCAGAGAGTGATAGAGAGTGATAGAGAGTTTCAGAGAGTGTCAGAGAGTTTCAGAGAGTGTCAGAGAGTGATACAGAGTGTCAGAGAGTGATCGAGAGTGATAGAGAGTTTCAGTGAGTGTCAGAGAGTGTCTGAGAGTGTCAGAGAGTGATAGAGAGTGATAGAGAGTGTCAGAGAGTGTCAGAGAATGTCTGAGAGTGTTAGAGAGTGATAGAGTTTGATAGAGAGTGTCAGAGAGTGTCAGAGAGTGTCAGAGAGTGATAGTGAGTTTCAGTGAGTGTCAGAGAGTGTCTGAGAGTGTCAGTGAGTGATAGAGAGTGATAGAGAGTTTCAGAGAGTGTCAGAGAGTGTCTGAGAGTGTCAGAGAGTGATAGAGAGTGTCAGAGAGTGTCAGAGAGTGATAGAGAGTGATAGAGAGTGTCAGAGTGTGTCAGAGAGTGTCAGAGAGTGTCAGAGAGTGTCAGATAGTGATAGAGAGTGATAGAGAGTTTCAGAGAGTGTCAGAGAGTGTCAGAGTGTGTCAGAGAGTGATAGAGAGTGATTGAGTTTGTCAGAGCGTGTCAGATAGCGATAGAGAGTGATAGAGAGTGTCAGAGAGTGATAGAGAGTGTCAGAGAGTGATAGAGAGTGATAGAGAGTGTCAGAGAGTTTCAGAGATTGTCAGAGAGTGTCTGAGAGTGTCAGAGAGTGATAGAGAGTGATAGAGAGTGTCAGAGAGTGATGGAGAGTGATAGAGAGTGTCAGAGAGTTTCAGAGATTGTCAGAGAGTGTCTGAGAGTGTCAGAGAGTGATAGAGAGTGATAGAGAGTGTCAGAGAGTGATAGAGAGTGATAGAGAGTGTCAGAGAGTGTCAGAGAGTGTCAGAGAGTGATAGAGAGTGATAGAGAGTGTCAGAGTGTTTCAGAGAGTGTCAGAGAGTGTCAGAGAGTGTCAGATAGTGATAGAGAGTTTCAGAGAGTGTCAGAGAGTTTCAGAGAGTGTCAGAGAGTGTATGAGAGTGTCAGAGAGTGATAGAGAGTGATAGAGAGTGTCAGAGAGTGATAGAGAGTGATAGAGAGTGTCAGAGAGTGTCAGAGAGTGTCTGAGAGTGTCAGAGAGTGTCAGAGAGTGATAGAGAGTGACAGACAGTGTCAGAGAGTGTCAGAGAGTGTCAGAGAGTGTCAGAGAGTGTCAGATAGTGATAGATTGTGTCAGAGAGTGTCAGAGAGTGATAGAGAGTGATAGAGAGTGGCAGAGAGTGTCAGAGAGTGTCAGAGAGTGTCATATAGTGATAGAGAGTGTCAGAGAGTGTCAGAGAGTGTCAGATAGTGATAGAGAGCGTCAGAGAGTGATAGAGAGTGATAGAGAGTTTCAGAGAGTGTCAGAGAGTGTCTGAGAGTGTCAGAGAGTGATAGAGAGTGATAGAGAGTGTCAGAGAGTGATAGAGAGTGATAGAGAGTGTCAGAGAGTGATAGAGCGTGATAGAGAGTGTCAGAGAGTGTCAGAGAGTGTCTGAGAGTGTCAGAGAGTGATAGAGAGTGATAGAGAGTTTCAGAGAGTGTCAGAGAGTGACAGAGAGTGTCAGAGAGTGATAGAGAGTGATAGGGAGAGTCAGAGAGTGATAGAGAGTGATAGAGAGTGTCAGAGAGTGTCAGAGAGTGTCTGAGAGTGTCAGAGAGTGTCAGAGAGTGATATAGAGTGATAGAGAGTGTCAGAGTGTGTCAGAGAGTGTCAGATAGTGATAGAGAGTGTCAAAGAGTGTCAGAGAGTGTCAGAGAGTGTCTGAGAGTGTCAGAGAGTGTCAGAGAGTGATATAGAGTGATAGAGAGTGTCAGAGTGTGTCAGAGAGTGTCAGATAGTGATAGAGAGTGTCAGAGAGTGTCAGAGAGTTTCAGAGAGTGTCAGAGAGTGTCTGAGAGTGTCAGAGAGTGATAGAGAGTGATAGAGAGTGATGGAGAGTGTCAGAGAGAGGTAGAGAGTGATAGAGACTGTCAGAGAGTTGCAGAGATTGTCAGAGAGTGTCTGAGAGTGTCAGAGAGTGATAGAGAGTGATAGAGAGTGTCAGAGAGTGATAGAGAGTGATAGAGAGTGATAGAGAGTGTCAGAGAGTGTCAGAGAGTGTCAGAGAGTGTCTGAGAGTGTCAGAGAGTGTCAGAGAGTGATAGAGAGTGATAGAGAGTGTCAGAGTGTGTCAGAGAGTGTCAGAGAGTGTCAGAGAGTGTCAGATAGTGATAGAGAGTGTCAGAGTGTGTCAGAGAGTTTCAGAGAGTGTCAGAGAGTGTCTGAGAGTGTCAGAGAGTGATAGAGAGTGATAGAGAGTGTCAGAGAGTGATAGAGAGTGATAGAGAGTGTCAGAGAGTGTCAGTGAGTGTCTGAGAGTGTCAGAGAGTGTCAGAGAGTGATAGCGAGTGATAGAGAGTGTCAGAGTGTGTCAGAGAGTGTCAGAGAGTGTCAGAGAGTGTCAGATAGTGATAGAGAGTGTCAGAGAGTGATAGAGAGTGATAGAGAGTGTCAGAGAGTGTCAAAGAGTGTCAGAGAGTGTCAGATAGTGATAGAGAGTGTCAGAGAGTGTCAGCGAGTGTCAGATAGTGATAGAGAGCATCAGAGAGTGATCGAGAGTGACAGAGATTTTTAGAGAGTTTCAGAGAGTTTCAGAGAGTGTCTGAGAGTGTCAGAGAGTGATAGAGAGTGATCGAGAGTTTCAGAGAGTGTCAGAGAGTGTCTGAGAGTGTCAGAGAGTGATAGAGAGTGATAGAGAGTGATAGAGAGTGTCAGAGAGTGTCAGAGAGTGTCAGAGAGTGATAGTGAGTGTCTGAGAGTGTCAGAGAGTGTCAGAGATTGATAGTGAGTGAATGAGAGTGTCAGATAGTGATAGAGAGTGTCAGAGAGTGATAATGATTGTCTGAGAGTGTCAGAGAGTGTCAGAGAGTGTCAGAGAGTGTCAGAGAGTGTCTGAGAGTGTCTGAGAGTGTCAGAGAGTGATAGAGAGTGTCAGAGAGTGATAGAGAGTGTCAGAGACTGTCAGAGAGTGTCAGAGAGTGATAGAGAGTGATAGAGAGTTTCAGAGAGTGTCAGAATGTGTCAGAGAGTGTCAGAGAGTGACAGAGAGTGATAGAGAGTTTCAGAGAGTTTCAGAGAGTGTCAGATAGTGATAGAGAGTGATAGAGAGTTTCAGAGATTGTCACAGATTATACAGAGTGTCAGAGAGTGAGCGAGAGTGATAGAGAGTTTCAGAGAGTGACAGAGAGTGTCTGAGAGTGTCAGAGAGTGATAGAGAGTGATAGAGAGTGTCAGAGAGTGTCAGAGAATGTCTGAGAGTGTCAGAGAGTGATAGAGAGTGTCAGAGAGTGTCAGAGTGTCAGAGCGTGTCAGAGAGTGATCGTGAGTTTCAGAGAGTGTCAGAGAGTGTCTGAGAGTGTCAGAGAGTGATAGAGAGTGATAGAGATTTTTAGAGAGTGTCGGAGAGTGTCTGAGAGTGTCAGAGAGTGATAGAGAGTGATCGAGAGTGTCAGAGAGTGATAGAGAGTGATAGAGAGTGTCAGAGAGTGTCTGAGAGTGTCAGAGAGTGTCAGAGAGTGATAGTGATAGAGAGTGTCAGAGTGCGTCAGAGAGTGTCAGAGAGTGTCAGAGAGTGATAGTGAGTTTCAGAGAGTGTCAGAGAGTGTCTGAGAGTGTCAGAGACTGATAGAGAGTGATAGAGAGTTTCAGAGAGTGTCAGAGAGTGTCTGAGAGTGATAGAGAGTGATAGAGAGTGTCAGAGAGTGTCAGAGAGTGTCAGAGAGTGATAGTGTGTGTCTGAGAGTGTCAGAGAGTGATAGAGAGTGATAGAGAGTGTCAGAGTGTGTCAGAGTGTGTCAGCGTGTGTCAGAAGTGTCAGAGAGTGTCAGAGAGTGTCAGAGAGTGATAGAGAGTTTCAGAGAGTGTCAGAGAGTGTCAGAGAGTGTCAGAGAGTGATAGAGAGTGATAGAGAGTTTCAGAGAGTGTCAGAGAGTGTCTGAGAGTGTCAGAGAGTGTCAGAGAGTGATAGAGAGTGTCAGAGAGTGTCAGAGAGTGTCAGAGAGTGATAGTGGGTGTCTGAGAGTGTCTGAGAGTGTCAGAGAGTGATAGAGAGTGTCAGAGAGTGTCAGAGAGTGTCAGAGAGTGATAGTGGGTGTCTGAGAGTGTCAGAGACTGTCAGAGAGTGTCAGAGAGTGTCTGAGAGTGTCAGAGAGTGATAGAGAGTGATAGAGAGTGCAGAGAGTTTCAGAGAGTGTCAGAGAGTGATAGAGAGTGATAGAGAGTTTCAGAGAGTGTCAGTGAGTGTCAGAGAGTAATAGAGAGTGTCAGAGAGTGTCAGAGAGTGATAGAGAGTGTCAGAGAGTGTCAGAGAGTGTCAGAGAGTGATAGAGAGTGTCAGAGAGTGTCAGAGAGTAATAGAGAGTGTCAGAGAGTGTCAGAGAGTGTCAGAGAGTGATAGAGAGTGTCAGAGAGTGTCAGAGATTGTCAGAGAGTGTTAGAGAGTGTCAGAGAGTGTCAGAGAGTGATAGAGAGTGATAGAGAGTTTCAGAGAATGTCTGAGAGTGTCAGAGAGTGTCAGAGAGTGATAGAGAGTGTCAGAGAGTGTCAGAGAGTGTCAGAGAGTGATAGTGGGTGTCTGAGAGTGTCTGAGAGTGTCAGAGAGTGATAGAGAGTGTCAGAGAGTGTCAGAGAGTGTCAGAGAGTGATAGTGGGTGTCTGAGAGTGTCAGAGACTGTCAGAGAGTGTCAGAGAGTGTCTGAGAGTGTCAGAGAGTGATAGAGAGTGATAGAGAGTGCAGAGAGTTTCAGAGAGTGTCAGAGAGTGATAGAGAGTGATAGAGAGTTTCAGAGAGTGTCAGTGAGTGTCAGAGAGTAATAGAGAGTGTCAGAGAGTGTCAGAGAGTGATAGAGAGTGTCAGAGAGTGTCAGAGAGTGTCAGAGAGTGATAGAGAGTGTCAGAGAGTGTCAGAGAGTAATAGAGAGTGTCAGAGAGTGTCAGAGAGTGATAGAGAGTGTCAGAGAGTGTCAGAGATTGTCAGAGAGTGATAGAGAGTGTCAGAGAGTGTCAGAGAGTGATAGAGAGTGATAGAGAGTTTCAGAGAATGTCTGAGAGTGTCAGAGAGTGTCAGAGAGTGATAGAGAGTGTCAGAGAGTGTCAGAGAGTGTCAGAGAGTGATAGTGAGTGTCTGAGAGTGTCAGAGACTGTCAGAGAGTGTCAGAGAGTGTCTGAGAGTGTCAGAGAGTGATAGAGAGTGATAGAGAGTGTCAGAGAGTGTCAGAGAGTGTCAGAGAGTGATAGTGAGTGTCTGAGAGTGATAGAGAGTGATAGAGAGTGTCAGAGAGTGTCAGAGTTTGTCAGAGAGTGTCAGAGAGCGATAGTGACTGTCTGAGAGTGATAGAGAGTGATAGAGAGTGTCAGAGAGTGTCAGAGTTTGTCAGAGAGTGTCAGAGAGTGATAGTGCGTGTCTGAGAGTGTCAGAGACTGTCAGAGAGTGTCAGAGAGTGTCTGAGAGTGTCAGAGAGTGATAGAGAGTGATAGAGAGTGTCAGAGAGTTTCAGAGAGTTTCAGAGAGTGTCAGAGAGTGATAGAGAGTGATAGAGAGTTTCAGAGAGTGTCAGAGAGTGTCAGAGAGTAATAGAGAGTGTCAGAGAGTGTCAGATAGTGATAGAGAGTGTCAGAGAGTGTCAGAGAGTGTCAGAGAGTGTCAGAGAGTGATAGAGAGTGATAGAGAGTTTCAGAGAGTGTCAGAGAGTGTCTGAGAGTGTCAGAGAGTGATAGAGAGTGTCAGAGAGTGGTAGAGAGTGATCGAGAGTTTCAGAGAGTGTCAGAGAGTAATAGAGAGTGTCAGAGAGTGTCAGATAGTGATAGAGAGTGTCAGAGAGTGTCAGAGAGTGTCAGAGAGTGTCAGAGAGTGATATAGAGTGTCAGAGAGTGTCAGAGAGTGTCAGAGAGTGTCTGAGAGTGTCAGAGAGTGATAGAGAGTGTCAGAGAGTGGTAGAGAGTGATCGAGAGTTTCAGAGAGTGTCAGAGAGTGTCTGAGAGTGTCAGAGAGTGTCAGAGAGTGATAGAGAGTGATAGAGAGTGTCAGAGAGTGTCAGAGAGTGATAATGAGTGTCTGAGAGTGATAGAGAGTGATAGAGAGTGATAGAGAGTTTCAGAGATTGTCAGAGAGTGTCTGAGAGTGTCAGAGAGTGATAGAGAGTGATAGAGAGTGTCAGAGAGTGATAGAGAGTGATAGAGAGTGATAGAGAGTGATAGAGAGTGTCAGAGACTGTCAGAGAGTGATAGTGAGTGTCAGAGAGTGTCAGAGAGTGTCAGAGAGTGTCTGAGAGTGTCAGAGAGTGTCAGAGAGTGTCAGAGAGTGATAGAGAGTGTCAGAGAGTGTCAGAGAGTGTCAGAGAGTGTCAGAGAGTGATAGAGAGTGTCAGAGAGTGTCAGAGAGTGATAGAGAGTGACAGACAGTGTCAGAGAGTGTCAGAGAGTGTCAGAGAGTGTCAGAGAGTGTCAGATAGTGATAGATTGTGTCAGAGAGTGTCAGAGAGTGATAGAGAGTGATAGAGAGTGGCAGAGAGTGTCAGAGAGTGTCAGAGAGTGTCATATAGTGATAGAGAGTGTCAGAGAGTGTCAGAGAGTGTCAGATAGTGATAGAGAGTGTCAGAGAGTGATAGAGAGTGATAGAGAGTTTCAGAGAGTGTCAGAGAGTGTCTGAGAGTGTCAGAGAGTGATAGAGAGTGATAGAGAGTGTCAGAGAGTGATAGAGCGTGATAGAGAGTGTCAGAGAGTGTCAGAGAGTGTCTGAGAGTGTCAGAGAGTGATAGAGAGTGATAGAGAGTTTCAGAGAGTGTCAGAGAGTGACAGAGAGTGTCAGAGAGTGATAGAGAGTGATAGGGAGAGTCAGAGAGTGATAGAGAGTGATAGAGAGTGTCAGAGAGTGTCAGAGAGTGTCTGAGAGTGTCAGAGAGTGTCAGAGAGTGATATAGAGTGATAGAGAGTGTCAGAGTGTGTCAGAGAGTGTCAGATAGTGATAGAGAGTGTCAAAGAGTGTCAGAGAGTGTCAGAGAGTGTCTGAGAGTGTCAGAGAGTGTCAGAGAGTGATATAGAGTGATAGAGAGTGTCAGAGTGTGTCAGAGAGTGTCAGATAGTGATAGAGAGTGTCAGAGAGTGTCAGAGAGTTTCAGAGAGTGTCAGAGAGTGTCTGAGAGTGTCAGAGAGTGATAGAGAGTGATAGAGAGTGATGGAGAGTGTCAGAGAGAGGTAGAGAGTGATAGAGACTGTCAGAGAGTTGCAGAGATTGTCAGAGAGTGTCTGAGAGTGTCAGAGAGTGATAGAGAGTGATAGAGAGTGTCAGAGAGTGATAGTGAGTGTCTGAGAGTGTCAGAGAGTGTCAGAGATTGATAGTGAGTGAATGAGAGTGTCAGATAGTGATAGAGAGTGTCAGAGAGTGATAATGATTGTCTGAGAGTGTCAGAGAGTGTCAGAGAGTGTCAGAGAGTGTCAGAGAGTGTCAGAGAGTGTCTGAGAGTGTCTGAGAGTGTCAGAGAGTGATAGAGAGTGTCAGAGAGTGATAGAGAGTGTCAGAGACTGTCAGAGAGTGTCAGAGAGTGATAGAGAGTGATAGAGAGTTTCAGAGAGTGTCAGAATGTGTCAGAGAGTGTCAGAGAGTGACAGAGAGTGATAGAGAGTTTCAGAGAGTTTCAGAGAGTGTCAGAGAGTGATAGAGAGTGTCAGAGAGTGGTAGAGAGTGTCAGAGAGTGTCAGAGAGTGTCAGATAGTGATAGAGAGTGATAGAGAGTTTCAGAGATTGTCACAGATTATACAGAGTGTCAGAGAGTGAGCGAGAGTGATAGAGAGTTTCAGAGAGTGACAGAGAGTGTCTGAGAGTGTCAGAGAGTGATAGAGAGTGATAGAGAGTGTCAGAGAGTGTCAGAGAATGTCTGAGAGTGTCAGAGAGTGATAGAGAGTGTCAGAGAGTGTCAGAGTGTCAGAGCGTGTCAGAGAGTGATCGTGAGTTTCAGAGAGTGTCAGAGAGTGTCTGAGAGTGTCAGAGAGTGATAGAGAGTGATAGAGATTTTTAGAGAGTGTCGGAGAGTGTCTGAGAGTGTCAGAGAGTGATAGAGAGTGATCGAGAGTGTCAGAGAGTGATAGAGAGTGATAGAGAGTGTCAGAGAGTGTCTGAGAGTGTCAGAGAGTGTCAGAGAGTGATAGTGATAGAGAGTGTCAGAGTGCGTCAGAGAGTGTCAGAGAGTGTCAGAGAGTGATAGTGAGTTTCAGAGAGTGTCAGAGAGTGTCTGAGAGTGTCAGAGACTGATAGAGAGTGATAGAGAGTTTCAGAGAGTGTCAGAGAGTGTCTGAGAGTGATAGAGAGTGATAGAGAGTGTCAGAGAGTGTCAGAGAGTGTCAGAGAGTGATAGTGTGTGTCTGAGAGTGTCAGAGAGTGATAGAGAGTGATAGAGAGTGTCAGAGTGTGTCAGAGTGTGTCAGCGTGTGTCAGAGAGTGTCAGAGAGTGTCAGAGAGTGTCAGAGAGTGATAGAGAGTTTCAGAGAGTTTCAGAGAGTGTCAGAGAGTGTCAGAGAGTGTCAGAGAGTTTCAGAGAGTGTCAGAGAGTGTCAGAGAGTGTCTGAGAGTGTCAGAGAGTGATAGAGAGTGTCAGAGAGTGTCAGAGAGTGTCAGAGAGTGTCAGAGAGTGATAGTGGGTGTCTGAGAGTGTCTGAGAGTGTCAGAGAGTGATAGAGAGTGTCAGAGAGTGTCAGAGAGTGTCAGAGAGTGATAGTGGGTGTCTGAGAGTGTCAGAGACTGTCAGAGAGTGTCAGAGAGTGTCTGAGAGTGTCAGAGAGTGATAGAGAGTGATAGAGAGTGCAGAGAGTTTCAGAGAGTGTCAGAGAGTGATAGAGAGTGATAGAGAGTTTCAGAGAGTGTCAGTGAGTGTCAGAGAGTAATAGAGAGTGTCAGAGAGTGTCAGAGAGTGATAGAGAGTGTCAGAGAGTGTCAGAGAGTGTCAGAGAGTGATAGAGAGTGTCAGAGAGTGTCAGAGAGTAATAGAGAGTGTCAGAGAGTGTCAGAGAGTGATAGAGAGTGTCAGAGAGTGTCAGAGATTGTCAGAGAGTGATAGAGAGTGTCAGAGAGTGTCAGAGAGTGATAGAGAGTGATAGAGAGTTTCAGAGAATGTCTGAGAGTGTCAGAGAGTGTCAGAGAGTGATAGAGAGTGTCAGAGAGTGTCAGAGAGTGTCAGAGAGTGATAGTGGGTGTCTGAGAGTGTCTGAGAGTGTCAGAGAGTGATAGAGAGTGTCAGAGAGTGTCAGAGAGTGTCAGAGAGTGATACTGGGTGTCTGAGAGTGTCGGAGACTGTCAGAGAGTGTCAGAGAGTGTCTGAGAGTGTCAGAGAGTGATAGAGCGTGATAGAGAGTGCAGAGAGTTTCAGAGAGTGTCAGAGAGTGATAGAGAGTGATAGAGAGTTTCAGAGAGTGTCAGTGAGTGTCAGAGAGTAATAGAGAGTGTCAGAGAGTGTCAGAGAGTGATAGAGAGTGTCAGAGAGTGTCAGAGACTGTCAGAGAGTGATAGAGAGTGTCAGAGAGTGTCAGAGAGTAATAGAGAGTGTCAGAGAGTGTCAGAGAGTGATAGAGAGTGTCAGAGAGTGTCAGAGATTGTCAGAGAGTGATAGAGAGTGTCAGAGAGTGATAGAGAGTGATAGAGAGTGATAGAGAGTTTCAGAGAATGTCTGAGAGTGTCAGAGAGTGTCAGAGAGTGATAGAGAGTGTCAGAGAGTGTCAGAGAGTGTCAGAGAGTGATAGAGAGTGTCAGAGAGTGTCAGAGAGTGTCAGAGAGTGATAGTGAGTGTCTGAGAGTGTCAGAGACTGTCAGAGACTGTCAGAGAGTGTCAGAGAGTGTCTGAGAGTGTCAGAGAGTGATAGAGAGTGATAGAGAGTGTCAGAGAGTGTCAGAGAGTGTCAGAGAGTGATAGTGAGTGTCTGAGAGTGATAGAGAGTGATAGAGAGTGTCAGAGAGTGTCAGAGTTTGTCAGAGAGTGTCAGAGAGCGATAGTGACTGTCTGAGAGTGATAGAGAGTGATAGAGAGTGTCAGAGAGTGTCAGAGTTTGTCAGAGAGTGTCAGAGAGTGATAGTGCGTGTCTGAGAGTGTCAGAGACTGTCAGAGATTGTCAGAGAGTGTCTGAGAGTGTCAGAGAGTGATAGAGAGTGATAGAGAGTGATAGAGAGTGTCAGAGAGTTTCAGAGAGTTTCAGAGAGTGTCAGAGAGTGATAGAGAGTGATAGAGAGTTTCAGAGAGTGTCAGAGAGTGTCAGAGAGTAATAGAGAGTGTCAGAGAGTGTCAGATAGTGATAGAGAGTGTCAGAGAGTGTCAGAGAGTGTCAGAGAGTGATAGAGAGTGATAGAGAGTTTCAGAGAGTGTCAGAGAGTGTATGAGAGTGTCAGAGAGTGTCAGAGAGTGTCAGAGAGTGATATAGAGTGTCAGAGAGTGTCAGAGAGTGTCTGAGAGTGTCAGAGAGTGATAGAGAGTGTCAGAGAGTGGTAGAGAGTGATCGAGAGTTTCAGAGAGTGTCAGAGAGTGTCTGAGAGTGTCAGAGAGTGTCAGAGAGTGATAGAGAGTGATAGAGAGTGTCAGAGAGTGTCAGAGAGTGTCAGAGAGTGATAATGAGTGTCTGAGAGTGATAGAGAGTGATAGAGAGTGATAGAGAGTTTCAGAGATTGTCAGAGAGTGTCTGAGAGTGTCAGAGAGTGATGGAGAGTGATAGAGAGTGTCAGAGAGTGATAGAGAGTGATAGAGAGTGATAGAGAGTGATAGAGAGTGTCAGAGACTGTCAGAGAGTGATAGTGAGTGTCAGAGAGTGTCAGAGAGTGTCAGAGAGTGTCAGAGAGTGATAGTGGGTGTCTGAGAGTGTCAGAGAGAGTCAGAGAGTGTCAGAGAGTGATAGTGGGTGTCTGAGAGTGTCAGAGAGTGTCAGAGAGTGTCAGAGAGTGATAGAGAGTGTCAGAGAGTGTCAGAGAGTGATAGTGAGTGTCTGAGAGTGATAGAGAGTGTCAGAGAGTGTCAGAGAGTGTCAGAGAGTGATAGTGAGTGTCTGAGAGTGATAGAGAGTGATAGAGAGTGACAGAGAGTGTCAGTGAGTGTCAGAGAGTGTCAGAGAGTGTCAGAGAGTGATAGTGAGTGTCTGAGAGTGATAGAGAGTGTCAGAGAGTGTCAGAGAGCGATATAGAGTTTCAGAGAGTGTCAGAGAGTGTCTGAGAGTGTCAGAGAGTGTCAGAGAGTGATAGAGAGTGTCAGAGAGTGTCAGAGAGTGATAGTGAGTTTCAGAGAGTGTCAGAGAGTGTCAGAGAGTGATAGAGAGTGATAGAGAGTTTCAGAGAGTATCAGAGAGTGTCTGAGAGTGTCAGAGAGTGATAGAGAGTGATAGTGCGTGTCAGAGAGTGTCAGAGAGTGTCAGAGAGTGATAGTGAGTGTCTGAGAGTGATAGAGAGTGATAGAGAGTTTCAGAGAGTGTCAGAGAGTGTCTGAGAGTGTCAGAGAGTGATAGAGAGTGATAGAGAGTGTCAGAGAGTGTCAGAGAGTGTCAGAGAGTGATAGTGTGTGTCTGAGAGTGTCAGAGAGTGATAGAGTGATAGAGAGTGTCAGAGTGTGTCAGAGTGTGTCAGCGTGTGTCAGAGAGTGTCAGAGAGTGTCAGAGAGTGTCAGAGAGTGTCAGAGAGTGATAGAGAGTTTCAGAGAGTGTCAGAGAGTGTCAGAGAGTGTCAGAGAGTGATAGAGAGTGATAGAGAGTGATAGAGAGTTTCAGAGAGTGTCAGAGAGTGTCTGAGAGTGTCAGAGAGTGATAGAGAGTGTCAGAGAGTGTCAGAGAGTGTCAGAGAGTGTCAGAGAGTGATAGTGGGTGTCTGAGAGTGTCTGAGAGTGTCAGAGAGTGATAGAGAGTGTCAGAGAGTGTCAGAGAGTGTCAGAGAGTGATAGTGGGTGTCTGAGAGTGTCAGAGACTGTCAGAGAGTGTCAGAGAGTGTCTGAGAGTGTCAGAGAGTGATAGAGAGTGCAGAGAGTTTCAGAGAGTGTCAGAGAGTGATAGAGAGTGATAGAGAGTTTCAGAGAGTGTCAGTGAGTGTCAGAGAGTAATAGAGAGTGTCAGAGAGTGTCAGAGAGTGATAGAGAGTGTCAGAGAGTGTCAGAGAGTGTCAGAGAGTGATAGAGAGTGTCAGAGAGTGTCAGAGAGTAATAGAGAGTGTCAGACAGTGTCAGAGAGTGATAGAGAGTGTCAGAGAGTGTCAGAGATTGTCAGAGAGTGATAGAGAGTGTCAGAGAGTGTCAGAGAGTGATAGAGAGTGATAGAGAGTTTCAGAGAATGTCTGAGAGTGTCAGAGAGTGTCAGAGAGTGATAGAGAGTGTCAGAGAGTGTCAGAGAGTGTCAGAGAGTGATAGTGAGTGTCTGAGAGTGTCAGAGACTGTCAGAGAGTGTCAGAGAGTGTCTGAGAGTGTCAGAGAGTGATAGAGAGTGATAGAGAGTGTCAGAGAGTGTCAGAGAGTGTCAGAGAGTGATAGTGAGTGTCTGAGAGTGATAGAGAGTGATAGAGAGTGTCAGAGAGTGTCAGAGTTTGTCAGAGAGTGTCAGAGAGCGATAGTGACTGTCTGAGAGTGATAGAGAGTGATAGAGAGTGTCAGAGAGTGTCAGAGTTTGTCAGAGAGTGTCAGAGAGTGATAGTGCGTGTCTGAGAGTGTCAGAGACTGTCAGAGAGTGTCAGAGAGTGTCTGAGAGTGTCAGAGAGTGATAGAGAGTGATAGAGAGTGTCAGAGAGTTTCAGAGAGTTTCAGAGAGTGTCAGAGAGTGATAGAGAGTGATAGAGAGTTTCAGAGAGTGTCAGAGAGTGTCAGAGAGTAATAGAGAGTGTCAGAGAGTGTCAGATAGTGATAGAGAGTGTCAGAGAGTGTCAGAGAGTGTCAGAGAGTGATAGAGAGTGATAGAGAGTTTCAGAGAGTGTCAGAGAGTGTCTGAGAGTGTCAGAGAGTGTCAGAGAGTGATATAGAGTGTCAGAGAGTGTCAGAGAGTGTCAGAGAGTGTCTGAGAGTGTCAGAGAGTGATAGAGAGTGTCAGAGAGTGGTAGAGAGTGATCGAGAGTTTCAGAGAGTGTCAGAGAGTGTCTGAGAGTGTCAGAGAGTGTCAGAGAGTGATAGAGAATGATAGAGAGTGTCAGAGAGTGTCAGAGAGTGATAATGAGTGTCTGAGAGTGATAGAGAGTGATAGAGAGTGATAGAGAGTTTCAGAGATTGTCAGAGAGTGTCTGAGAGTGTCAGAGAGTGATAGAGAGTGATAGAGAGTGTCAGAGAGTGATAGAGAGTGATAGAGAGTGATAGAGAGTGATAGAGAGTGTCAGAGACTGTCAGAGAGTGATAGTGAGTGTCAGAGAGTGTCAGAGAGTGTCAGAGAGTGTCAGAGAGTGATAGTGGGTGTCTGAGAGTGTCAGAGAGAGTCAGAGAGTGTCAGAGAGTGATAGTGGGTGTCTGAGAGTGTCAGAGAGTGTCAGAGAGTGTCAGAGAGTGATAGAGAGTGTCAGAGAGTGTCAGAGAGTGATAGTGAGTGTCTGCGAGTGATAGAGAGTGTCAGAGAGTGTCAGAGAGTGTCAGAGAGTGATAGTGAGTGTCTGAGAGTGATAGAGAGTGATAGAGAGTTTCAGAGAGTGTCAGAGAGTGTCAGAGAGTGTCAGAGAGTGTCAGAGAGTGATAGTGAGTGTCTGAGAGTGATAGAGAGTGTCAGAGAGTGTCAGAGAGCGATATAGAGTTTCAGAGAGTGTCAGAGAATGTCTGAGAGTGTCAGAGAGTGTCAGAGAGTGATAGAGAGTGTCAGAGAGTGTCAGAGAGTGATAGTGAGTTTCAGAGAGTGTCAGAGAGTGTCAGAGAGTGATAGAGAGTGATAGAGAGTTTCAGAGAGTATCAGAGAGTGTCTGAGAGTGTCAGAGAGTGATAGAGAGTGATAGTGCGTGTCAGAGAGTGTCAGAGAGTGTCAGAGAGTGATAGTGAGTGTCTGAGAGTGATAGAGAGTGATAGAGAGTTTCAGAGAGTGTCAGAGAGTGTCTGAGAGTGTCAGAGAGTGATAGAGAGTGATAGAGAGTGTCAGAGAGTGTCAGAGAGTGTCAGAGAGTGATAGTGAGTGTCTGAGAGTGTCAGAGACTGTTAGAGAGTGTCAGAGAGTGTCTGAGAGTGTCAGAGAGTGATCGAGAGTGATAGAGAGTGTCAGAGAGTGTCAGAGAGTGATAGTGAGTGTCTGAGAGTGATAGAGAGTGATAGAGAGTGTCAGAGAGTGTCAGAGAGTGTCATAGAGTGTCAGAGAGTGATAGTGGGTGTCTGAGAGTGTCAGAGACTGTCAGAGAGTGTCAGAGAGTGTCTGAGAGTGTCAGAGAGTGATAGAGAGTGTCAGAGAGTTTCAGAGAGTGTCAGAAAGTGATAGAGAGTGATAGAGGAGTTTCAGAGAGTGTCAGAGAGTGTCAGAGAGTAATTGAGAGTGTCAGAGAGTGTCAGAGAGTGATAGAGAGTGTCAGAGAGTGTCAGAGAGTGTCAGAGAGTGTCAGAGAGTGATAGAGAGTGATAGAGAGTTTCAGAGAGTGTCAGAGAGTGTCTGAGAGTGTCAGAGAGTGTCAGAGAGTGATATAGAGTGTCAGAGAGTGTCAGAGAGTGTCAGAGAGTGTCTGAGAGTGTCAGAGAGTGATAGAGAGTGTCAGAGAGTGATAGAGAGTGTCAGAGAGTGATAGAGAGTGATCGAGAGTGTCAGAGAGTATCAGAGAGTGTCAGAGAGTGATAGAGAGTGTCAGAGAGTGATAGAGAGTGATCGAGAGTTTCACAGAGTGTCAGAGAGTGTCTGAGAGTGTCAGAGAGTGATAGAGAGTGATAGAGAGTGTCAGAGCGTGTCAGAGAGTGATAGTGAGTGTCTGAGAGTGATAGAGAGTGATAGAGAGAGATAGAGAGTTTCAGAGAGTGTCAGAGAGTGTCAGAGAGTGATAGAGAGTGATAGAAAGTGATAGAGAGTGTCAGAGAGTGTATGAGAGTGATAGAGAGTGATAGAGAGTGTCAGAGAGTGTCAGAGAGTGTCAGAGAGTGATAGTGAGTGTCTGAGAGTGATAGAAAGTGTCAGAGAGTGTCAGAGAGTGTCAGAGAGTGATAGAGAGTGATAGAGAGTTTCAGAGAGTGTCAGAGAGTGTCTGAGAGTGTCAGAGAGTGATATAGAGTGTCAGAGAGTGTCAGAGAGTGTCTGAGAGTGTCAGAGAGTGATAGAGAGTGTCAGAGAGTGATAGAGAGTGATCGAGAGTGTCAGAGAGTGATCGAGAGTGTCAGAGAGTGTCAGAGAGTGTCAGAGAGTGATAGAGAGTGATAGAGAGTGTCAGAGAGTGTCAGAGAGTGATAGTGAGTGTCTGAGAGTGATAGAGAGTGATAGAGAGTGATAGAGAGTTTCAGAGAGTGTCAGAGAGTGTCAGAGAGTGTCAGAGAGTGATAGAGAGTGATAGAGAGTGATAGAGAGTGTCAGAGAGTGTATGAGAGTGATAGAGAGTGATAGAGAGTGTCAGAGAGTGTCAGAGAGTGTCAGAGAGTGATAGTGAGTGTCTGAGAGTGATAGAAAGTGTCAGAGAGTGTCAGAGAGTGTCAGAGATTGATAGTGGGTGTCTGAGAGAGTCAGAGAGAGTCAGAGAGTGTCAGAGAGTGATAGTGGGTGTCTGAGAGTGTCAGAGAGTGTCAGAGAGTGTCAGAGAGTAATAGAGAGTGTCAGAGAGTGTCAGAGAGTGTCAGAGAGTGTCAGAGAGTGTCAGAGAGTGATAGAGAGTGATCGAGAGTTTCAGAGAGTGTCAGAGCGTGTCTGAGAGTGTCAGAGAGTGTCAGAGAGTGATAGAGAGTGTCAGAGAGTGTCAGAGAGTGTCAGAGAGTGATAGTGATTGTCTGAGAGTGATAGAGAGTGATAGAGAGTTTCAGAGAGTGTCAGAGAGTGTCTGAGAGTGTCAGAGAGTGATAGAGAGTGATAGAGAGTGTCAGAGAGTGTATGAGAGTGATAGAGAGTGATAGAGAGTGTCAGAGAGTGTCAGAGAGTGATAGTGAGTGTCTGAGAGTGATAGAGAGTGATAGAGAGTGTCAGAGAGTGTCAGAGAGTGTCAGAGAGTGATAGTGATTGTCTGAGAGTGATAGAGAGTGATAGAGAGTGATAGAGAGTTTCAGAGAGTGTCAGAGAGTGTCTGAGAGTGTCAGAGAGTGATAGAGAGTGATAGAGAGTGTCAGAGAGTGTATGAGAGTGATAGAGAGTGATAGAGAGTGTCAGAGAGTGTCAGAGAGTGTCAGAGAGTGATAGTGAGTGTCTGAGAGTGATAGAGAGTGATAGAGAGTGTCAGAGAGTGTCAGAGAGTGTCAGAGAGTGATAGTGGGTGTCTGAGAGTGTCAGAGAGAGTCAGAGAGTGTCAGAGAGTGATAGTGGGTGTCTGAGAGTGTCAGAGACTGTCAGAGAGTGTCAGAGAGTGATAGAGAGTGATAGTGAGTGTCTGAGAGTGATAGAGAGTGTCAGAGAGTGTCAGAGAGCGATAGAGAGTTTCAGAGATTGTCAGAGAGTGTCTGAGAGTGTCTGAGAGTGTCAGAGAGTGATAGAGAGTGTCAGAGAGTGATAGCGAGTGATCAAGAGTTTCAGAGAGTGTCAGAGAGTGTCTGAGAGTGTCAGAGAGTGATAGAGAGTGATAGAGAGTGTCAGAGAGTGTCAGAGAGTGATAGAGAGTGATAGAGAGTGATAGAGAGTTTCAGAGAGTGTCAGAGAGTGTCTGAGAGTGTCAGAGAGTGTCAGAGAGTGATAGAGAGTGATAGAGAGTGATAGAGAGTGATAGAGAGTGATAGAGAGTGTCAGAGAGTGTCAGAGAGTGATAGTGAGTGTCTGAGAGTGATATAAAGTGTCAGAGAGTGTCAGAGAGTGTCAGAGAGTGACAGTGGGTGTCTGAGAGTGTCAGAGAGAGTCAGAGAGTGTCAGAGAGTGATAGTGGGTGTCTGAGAGTGTCCGAGAGTGTCAGAGAGTAATAGAGAGTGTCAGAGAGTGTCAGAGAGTGATAGAGAGTGTCAGAGAGTGTCAGAGAGTGTCAGAGAGTGATAGAGAGTGATAGAGAGTTTCAGAGAGTGTCAGAGAGTGTCAGAGAGTGTCAGAGAGTGTCAGAGAGTGATATAGAGTGTCAGAGAGTGTCTGAGAGTGTCTGAGAGTGTCTGAGAGTGTCAGAGAGTGTCAGAGAGTGTCTGAGAGTGTCTGAGAGTGTCAGAGAGTGTCAGAGAGTGATATAGAGTGTCAGAGAGTGTCAGAGAGTGTCAGAGAGTGATAGAGAGTGTCAGAGAGTGATAGAGAGTGATCGAGAGTTTCAGAGAGTGTCAGAGAGTGTCTGAGAGTGTCAGAGAGTGATAGAGTGTGATAGAGAGTGTCAGAGAGTGTCAGAGAGTGTCAGAGAGTGATAGTGAGTGTCTGAGAGTGATAGAGAGTGATAGAGAGTTTCAGAGAGTGTCAGAGAGTGTCTGAGAGTGTCAGAGAGTGATAGAGAGTGATAGAGAGTGTCAGAGAGTGTATGAGAGTGATAGAGAGTGATAGAGAGTGTCAGAGAGTGATAGTGAGTGTCTGAGAGTGATAGAGAGTGTCAGAGAGTGTCAGAGAGTGTCAGAGAGTTTCAGAGAGTGATAGTGGGTGTCTGAGAGTGTCAGGGAGAGTCAGAGAGTGTCAGAGAGTGATAGTGGGTCTCTGAGAGTGTCAGAGAGTGTCAGAGAGTGTCAGAGAGTGATAGAGAGTGTCAGAGAGTGTCAGAGAGTGATAGTGAGTGTCTGAGAGTGATAGAGAGTGATAGAGAGTGTCAGAGAGTGTCAGAGATTGATAGAGAGTGTCAGAGAGTGATAGAGAGTGGTAGAGAGTTTCAGAGAGTGTCAGAGAGTGTCTGAGACTGTCAGAGAGTGATAGAGAGTAATAGAGAGTGTCAGAGAGTGTCAGAGAGTGATAGTGAGTGTCTGAGAGTGATAGAGATTGTCAGAGAGTGTCAGAGAGCGATAGATAGTTTCAGAGAGTGTCAGAGAGTGTCTGACAGTGTCAGAGAGTGTCAGAGAGTGATAGAGAGTGTCAGAGAGTGTCAGAGAGTGATAGAGAGTGTCAGAGAGTGGTAGAGAGTGATCGAGAGTTTCAGAGAGTGTCAGAGAGTGTCTGAGAGTGTCAGAGAGTGATAGAGAGTGATAGAGAGCGTCAGAGAGTGTCAGAGAGTGTCAGAGAGTGATAGAGAGTGATAGAGAGTGTCAGAGAGTGTCAGAGAGTGATAGTGAGTGTCTGAGAGTGATAGAGAGTGATAGAGAGTTTCAGAGAGTGTCAGAGAGTGTCTGAGAGTGATAGAGAGTGATAGAGAGTGATAGAGAGTTTCAGAGAGGGTCAGAGAGTGTCTGAGAGTGTCAGAGAGTGATAGAGAGTGATAGAGAGTGTCAGAGAGTGATAGAGAGTGATAGAGAGTGATAGGGAGTGATAGAGAGTTTCAGAGAGTGTCAGAGAGTGTCTGAGAGTGTCAGAGAGTGATAGAGAGTGATAGAGAGTGTCAGAGAGTGTATGAGAGTGATAGAGAGTGATAGAGAGTGTCAGAGAGTGTCAGAGAGTGATAGTGAGTGTCTGAGAGTGATAGAGAGTGATAGAGAGTGATAGAGAGTGTCAGAGAGTGTCAGAGAGTGTCAGAGATTGATAGTGGGTGTCTGAGAGTGTCAGAGAGAGTCAGAGAGTGTCAGAGAGTGATATTGGGTGTCTGAGAGTGTCAGAGAGTGTCAGAGAGTGTCAGAGAGTGATAGTGAGTGTCAGAGAGTGTCAGAGAGTGATAGTGAGTGTCTGAGAGTGATAGAGAGTGATAGAGAGTGTCAGAGAGTGTCAGAGAGTGATATTGGGTGTCTGAGAGTGTCAGAGAGTGTCAGAGAGTGTCAGAGAGTGATAGAGAGTGTCAGAGAGTGTCAGAGAGTGATAGTGAGTGTCTGAGAGTGATAGAGAGTGATAGAGAGTGTCAGAGAGTGTCAGAGAGTGATAGAGAGTAATAGAGAGTGTCAGCGAGTGTCAGAGAGTGTCAGAGAGTGATAGTGAGTGTCTGAGAGTGATAGAGAGTGTCAGAGAGTGTCAGAGAGCGATAGATAGTTTCAGAGAGTGTCAGAGAGTGTCTGAGAGTGTCAGAGAGTGTCAGAGAGTCATAGAGAGTGTCAGAGAGTGTCAGAGAGTGATAGAGAGTGTCAGAGAGTGATCGAGAGTTTCAGAGAGTGTCAGAGAGTGTCTGAGTGTGTCAGAGAGTGATAGAGAGTGATAGAGAGTGTCAGAGAGTGTCAGAGAGTGTCAGAGAGTGATAGAGAGTGATAGAGATTGTCAGAGAGTGTCAGAGAGTGTCAGAGAGTGATAGTGAGTGTCTGAGAGTGATAGAGAGTGATAGAGAGTGATAGAGAGTTTCAGAGAGTGTCAGAGAGTGTCTGAGAGTGTCAGAGAGTGATAGAGAGTGATAGAGAGTGTCAGAGAGTGATAGAGAGTGATAGAGAGTGATAGAGAGTGTCAGAGAGTGATAGAATTAGAATTAGAATCAGAATATTACAGCGCAGTACAGGCCCTTCGGCCCTCGATGTTGCGCCGATCATCTGACCTACACTATTCCATTTACATCCATATGTCTATCCAATGACCACTTAAATGCCCTTAAAGTTGGCGAGTCTACTACTGTTGCAGGCAGGGCGTTCCACGCCCCTACTACTCTCTGCGTAAAGAAACTACCTCTGACATCTGTCCTATATCTTTCACCCCTCAACTTAAAGCTATGTCCCCTCGTGTTTGCCATCCTCATCCGAGGAAAAAGACTCTCACTATCCACCCTATCTAACCCTCTGATTATCTTGTATGTCTCTATTAAGTCACCTCTCCTCCTCCTTCTCTCTTACGAAAACAACCCCAAGTCCCTCAGCCTTTCCTCGTAAGACCTTCCTTCCATACCAGGCAACATCCTAGTAAATCTCCTCTGCACCCTTTCCAAAGCTTCGACATCCTTCCTATAATGCGGTGACCAGAACTGCACGCAATACTCCAGGTGCGGCCTCACCAGAGTTTTGTACAGCTGCATCATGACCCCGTGGCTCTGAAACTCGATCCCCCTACTAATAAAGGCTAACACACCATATGCCTTCTTAACAGCCCTATTAACCTGGGTAGCAACTTTCAGGGATTTATGTACCTGGATACCAAGATCTCTCTGCTCATCTACACTACCAAGAATCTTCCCATTAGCCCAGTACTCTGCATTGCTGTTACTCCTTCCAAAGTGAATCACCTCACACTTCTCCGCATTAAACTCCATTTGCCATCTCTCAGCCCAGCTCTGCAGCCTATCTATGTCCCTCTGTACCCTACAACACCCTTCGACACTATCCACAACTCCACCGACCTTCGTGTCATCCGCAAATTTACTAACCCACCCTTCTACACCCTCATCCAGGTCGTTTATAAAAATGACAAACAGCAGTGGCCCCAAAACAGAACCTTGCGGTACACCACTAGTAACTAAACTCCAGGATGAACATTTGCCATCAACCACCACCCTCTGTCTTCTTTCAGCTAGCCAATTTCTGATCCAAAGCTCTAAATCACCTTCAACCCCATACTTGCGTATTTTCTGCAATAGCCTACCGTGGGGAACCTTATCAAACGCCTTACTGAAATCCATATACACCACATCCACGGCTTTACCCTCATCCACCTGTTTGGTCACCTTCTCGAAAAACTCAATAAGGTTTGTGAGGCACGACCTACCTTTCACAAAACCCTGCTGACTATCGCAAATGAACTTATTCTTTTCAAGATGATTATAAATCCTGTCTCTTATAACCTTTTCCAACATTTTACCCACAACCGAAGTAAGGCTCACAGGTCTATAATTACCAGGACTGTCTCTACTCCCCTTCTTGAACAAGGGGACAACATTTGCTATCCTCCAGTCCTCCGGTACTACTCCTGTCGACAATGACGACTTAAAGATCAACAACAACGGCTCTGCAATCTCCTCCCTGGCTCCCCAGAGAATCCTAGGATAAATCCCATCTGGCCCAGGGGACTTATCTATTTTCACTCTTTCCAAAATTGCTAACACCTCCTCCTTGTGAATCTCAATCCCATCTAGCCTAGTAGGCTGTATCTCAGTAATCTCCTCGGCAACATTTTCTTTCTCTACTGTAAATACTGACGAAAAATATTCATTTAACGCTTCCCCTATCTCCTCTGATTCCGCACACAACTTCCCACTACTATCCTTGATTGGCCCTGTTCTAACTCTTATCATTCGTTTATTCCTGATATACCTATAGAAAGCCTTAGGGTTTTCTTTGATCCTATCCGCCAATGACTTCTCGTGTCCTCTCCTTGCTCTTCTTAGCCCTCCGTTTAGATCCTTCCTGGCTAGCTTGTAACTCTCAAGCGCCCTAACTGAGCCTTCACGTCTCATCCTAACATAAGCCGCCCTCTTCCTCTTGACAAGCGCTTCAACTTCTTTAGTAAACCACGGCTCCCTTGCTCGACAACCTCCTCCCTGCCTGACAGGTACATACTTATCAAGGACACGCATTAGCTGCTCCTTGAATAAGCTCCACATTTCGTTTGTGCCCATCCCCTGCAGTTTCCTTCCCCATCCTACACATCCTAAATCTTGCCTAATCGCGTCATAATTTCCTTTCCCCCAGCTATAATTCTTGCCCTGCGGTATATACCTGTCCCTGCCCATCGCTAAGGTAAACCTAACCGAATTGTGATCACTATCGCCAAAGTGCTCACCTACATCTAAATCAAACACCTGGCCGGGTTCATTACCCAGTACCAAATCCAATGTGGCATCGCCCTGGTTGGCCTGTCCACATACTGTGTCAGAAAACCCTCCTGCACACACTGGACAAAAACAGACCCATCTAAAGTACTCGAACTATAGTATTTCCAGTCAATATTTGGAAAGTTAAAGTCCCCCATAACCACTACCCTGTTACTCTCGCTCCTGTCGAGAATCATCTTCGCTATCCTTTCCTCTACATCTCTGGAACTATTCGGAGGTCTATAGAAAACTCCCAACAGGGTGACCTCTCCTCTCCTGTTTCTAACCTCGGCCCAGACTACCTCAGTAGACGAGTCCTCAAACGTCCTTTCTGCCGCTGTAATACTTTCCTTGATTAACAATGCCACACCCCCCCCTCTTTTACCCTCTTCTCTGTTCTTTCTGAAACATCTAAATCCCGGAACCTGCAACATCCATTCCTGCCCCTGCTCTACCCATGTCTCCGAAATGGCCACAACATCAGGATCCCAGGTACCAACCCATGCTGCAAGCTCACCCACCTTATTCCGGATGCTCCTGGCGTTGAAGTAGACACACTTTAAACCAAGTTCTTGCTTGCCAGTGCCCTCTTGCGTCCCTGTAACCTTATCCCCTACCTCACTACTCTCAACAGCCTGTACACTGGCACTGCAATTTAGGTTCCCATTCCCCTGCTGATTTAGTTTAAACCCCCCCGAAGAGCACTAACAAATCTCCCCCCCCAGGATATTGGTACCCCTCTGGTTCAGGTGAAGACCATCCTGTTTGTAGAGGTCCCACCTACCCCAGAAAGAGCCCCAATTATCCAGGAAACCAAAACCCTCCCTCCTACACCATCCCTGCAGCCACGTGTTCAACTCCTCTCTCTCCCTATTCCTCTCTTCGCTAGCACGTGGCACAGGCAACAACCCAGAGATAACAACTCTGGTTGTTCTCGCTCTAAGCTTCCACCCTAGCTCCCTGAATTTCTGCCTTAAATCCCCATCTCTCTTCCTACCTATGTCGTTGGTGCCTATGTGGACCACGACTTGGGGGTGCTCCCCCTCCCCCTTAAGGATCCCAAAAACACGATCGGAGACATCACGTACCCTGGCACCTGGGAGGCAACACACCAACCGTGAGTCTCTCTCGTTCCCACAGAACCTCCTATCTGTTCCCCTAACTATGGAGTCCCCAATGACTAATGCTCTGCTCCTCTTCCCTTTTCCCTTCTGAGCAACAGGGACAGACTCTGTGCCAGAGACCTGCACCCCATTGCTTACCCCTGGTAAGTCGTCCCCCCCAACAGTATCCAAAACGGTATACCTGTTGTTGAGGGAAACGGCCACAGGGGATCCCTGCACTGCCTGCTGGTTCCCTTTCCTTCCCCTGACGGTAACCCATCTACCTACTTCTTTTACCTGAGGTGTGACTGCCTCCCTATAACTCCTGTCAATAATCCCCTCCGCCTCCCGAATGATCCGAAGTTCATCCAGCTCCAGCTCCAGTTCCCTAACGCGATCTGCGAGGAGCTGGAGTTGGGTGCACTTCCCGCAGATGCAGTCAGCAGGGACACTCTTGGCGACCCCTACCTCCCACATTCTGCAGGAGGAACATACAACTGCCTTTACCTCCATTCCCACTATTCTAGATTCCCAATAAATCTACTGAAAAACCAAAGGAAAAAAAAAGTCAAAACTTGTTCGCTTAGCAATCCGACGGACTGAAGTTTTAAATAAAAAGCTTAACTTATCAACACCCTAGAGTCCTTTTTTTTGGTTAGAGGAGGAGGGTGGGTGGGAGACACTACACGTGTAGTGTCTCGGGTACTGCCACTGCCCAAATAAATAGTTTTCCCCTACCCAGCAGTCCCCGGTCCTCCGAAACAAAAAAGGGATTAACTTGTAACTTACTGAAATTGACCGCTCAGCTGAAAGTCCGCTCCGCACCCCGTTCTATCAAGGCTGCTCCTCGCAAAAGACAAAGATTTTAAAACTGCCCAAATAAATAGTTTTCCCCTACCCAGCAGTCCCCGGTCCTCCGAAACAAAAAAGGGATTAACTTGTAACTTACTGAAATTGACCGCTCAGCTGAAAGTCCGCTCCGCACCCCGTTCTATCAAGGCTGCTCCTCGCAAAAGACAAAGATTTTAAAACTGCCCAAATAAATAGTTTTCCCCTACCCAGCAGTCCCCGGTCCTCCGAAACAAAAAAGGGATTAACTTGTAACTTACTGAAATTGACCGCTCAGCTGAAAGTCCGCTCCGCACCCCGTTCTATCAAGGCTGCTCCTCGCAAAAGACAAAGATTTTAAAACTGCCCAAATAAATAGTTTTCCCCTACCCAGCAGTCCCCGGTCCTCCGAAACAAAAAAGGGATTAACTTGTAACTTACTGAAATTGACCGCTCAGCTGAAAGTCCGCTCCGCACCCCGTTCTATCAAGGCTGCTCCTCGCAAAAGACAAAGATTTTAAAACTGCCCAAATAAATAGTTTTCCCCTACCCAGCAGTCCCCGGTCCTCCGAAACAAAAAAGGGATTAACTTGTAACTTACTGAAATTGACCGCTCAGCTGAAAGTCCGCTCCGCACCCCGTTCTATCAAGGCTGCTCCTCGCAAAAGACAAAGATTTTAAAACTGCCCAAATA
This sequence comes from Heterodontus francisci, assembly GCF_036365525.1. Taxonomy (NCBI): domain Eukaryota; kingdom Metazoa; phylum Chordata; class Chondrichthyes; order Heterodontiformes; family Heterodontidae; genus Heterodontus; species Heterodontus francisci. The sequence goes on along the minus strand of NW_027142143.1, from coordinate 96,062 downwards.
AATAGTTTTCCCCTACCCAGCAGTCCCCGGTCCTCCGAAACAAAAAAGGGATTAACTTGTAACTTACTGAAATTGACCGCTCAGCTGAAAGTCCGCTCCGCACCCCGTTCTATCAAGGCTGCTCATCGCAAAAGTGTCAGAGAGTGATAGAGAGTGTCAGAGAGTTTCAGAGAGTGATAGAGAGTGATAGAGAGTGTCAGAGAGTGTCAGAGAGTGTCAGAGAGTGATAGTGAGTGTCAGAGAGTGTCAGAGAGTGATAGTGAGTGTCTGAGAGTGATAGAGAGTGATAGAGAGTGTCAGAGAGTGTCAGAGAGTGATAGTGAGAGTCTGAGAGTGATAGAGAGTGATAGAGAGTTTCAGAGAGTGTCAGAGAGTGTCTGAGACTGTCAGAGAGTGATAGAGAGTAATAGAGAGTGTCAGAGAGTGTCAGAGAGTGTCAGAGAGTGATAGTGCGTGTCTGAGAGCGATAGAGAGTTTTTGAGAGTATCAGAGAGTGTCTGAGAGTGTCAGAGAGTGTCAGAGAGTGATAGAGAGTGTCAGAGAGTGTCAGAGAGTGTCAGAGAGTGATAGTGAGTTTCAGAGAGTGTCAGAGAGTGTCAGAGAGTGATAGAGAGTGATAGAGAGTTTCAGAGAGTGTCAGAGAGTGTCTGAGAATGTCAGAGAGTGATAGAGAGTGATAGAGAGTGTCAGAGAGTGTCAGAGAGTGTCAGAGAGTGATAGTGAGTGTCTGAGAGTGATAGAGAGTGATAGAGAGTTTCAGAGAGTGTCAGAGAGTGTCAGAGAGTGGTAGTGAGTGTCTGAGAGTGTCAGAGACTGTTAGAGAGTGTCAGAGAGTGTCTGAGAGTGTCAGAGAGTGATAGAGAGTGATAGAGAGTGTCAGAGAGTGTCAGAGAGTGTCAGAGAGTGGTTGTGAGTGTCTGAGAGTGATAGAGAGTAATAGAGAGTGTCAGAGAGTGTCAGAGAGTGTCAGAGAGTGTCAGAGAGTGATAGTGGGTGTCTGAGAGTGTCAGAGACTGTCAGAGAGTGTCAGAGAGTGTCTGAGAGTGTCAGAGAGTGATAGAGAGTGTCAGAGAGTTTCAGAGAGTGATAGAGAGTGATAGAGAGTGTCAGAGAGTGTCAGAGAGTGTCAGAGAGTGATAGTGAGTGTCAGAGAGTGTCAGAGAGTGTCAGAGAGTGATAGAGAGTGATAGAGAGTTTCAGAGAGTGTCAGAGAGTGTCTGAGAGTGTCAGAGAGTGTCAGAGAGTGATATAGAGTGTCAGAGAGTGTCAGAGAGTGTCTGAGAGTGTCAGAGAGTGATAGAGAGTGTCAGAGAGTGATAGAGAGTGATCGAGAGTGTCAGAGAGTGTCAGAGAGTGTCAGAGAGTGATAGAGAGTGTCACAGAGTGATAGAGAGTGTCAGTGAGTGATAGAGAGTGATCGAGAGTTTCAGAGAGTGTCAGAGAGTGTCTGAGAGTGTCAGAGAGTGATAGAGAGTGATAGAGAGTGTCAGAGAGTGTCAGAGAGTGATAGTGAGTGTCTGAGAGTGATAGAGAGTGATAGAGAGTGATAGAGAGTGATAGAGAGTTTCAGAGAGTGTCAGAGAGTGTCTGAGAGTGTCAGAGAGTGATAGAGAGTGATAGAGAGTGTCAGAGAGTGTATGAGAGTGTATGAGAGTGATAGAGAGTGTCAGAGAGTGTCAGAGAGTGATAGTGAGTGTCTGAGAGTGATAGAGAGTGATAGAGAGTGTCAGAGAGTGTCAGAGAGTGTCAGAGAGTGATAGTGGGTGTCTGAGAGTGTCAGAGAGAGTCAGAGAGTGTCAGAGAGTGATAGTGGGTGTCTGAGAGTGTCAGAGAGTGTCAGAGAGTGTCTGAGAGTGTCAGAGAGTGTCAGAGAGTGATATAGAGTGTCAGAGAATGTCAGAGAGTGTCAGAGAGTGATAGAGTGTGTCAGTGAGTGATAGAGAGTGATCGAGAGATTCAGAGAGTGTCAGAGAGTGTCTGAGAGTGTCAGAGAGTGATAGAGAGTGATATAGAGTGTCAGAGAGTGTCAGAGAGTGTCAGAGAGTGATAGTGAGTGTCTGAGAGTGATAGAGAGTGATAGAGAGTGATAGAGAGTTTCAGAGAGTGTCAGAGAGTGTCTGAGAGTGTCAGAGAGTGATAGAGAGTGATAGAGAGTGTCAGAGAGTGTATGAGAGTGATAGAGAGTGATAGAGTGTGTCAGAGAGTGTCAGAGAGTGATAGTGAGTGTCTGAGAGTGATAGAGAGTGATAGAGAGTGTCAGAGAGTGTCAGAGAGTGTCAGAGAGTGATAGTGGGTGTCTGAGAGTGTCAGAGAGTGTCAGAGAGTGTCAGAGAGTGATAGTGGGTGTCTGAGAGTGTCAGAGAGAGTCAGAGAGTGTCAGAGAGTGATAGTGGGTGTCTGAGAGTGTCAGAGAGTGTCAGAGAGTGTCAGAGAGTGTCTGAGAGTGTCAGAGAGTGTCAGAGAGTGATAGAGAGTTTCAGAGAGTGTCAGAGAGTGTCTGAGGGTGTCAGAGAGTGATAGAGAGTGTCAGAGAGTGTCAGAGAGTGATAGCGAGTGATAGAGAGTGATAGAGAGTGATAGAGAGTGTCAGAGAGTGATAGAGAGTGATAGAGAGTGTCAGAGAGTGATAGAGAGTGTCAGAGAGTGTCAGAGAGTGATAGAGAGTGATAGAGAGTGATAGAGAGTGATAGAGAGTGTCAGAGAGTGTCAGAGAGTGATAGTGAGTGTCTGAGAGTGATAGAGACTGTCAGAGAGTGTCAGAGAGTGATAGAGAGCTTCCGAGAGTGTCAGAGAGTGTCTGAGAGTGTCAGAGAGTGTCAGAGAGTGATAGAGAGTGTCAGAGAGTGTCAGAGAGTGTCAGAGAGTGTCTGAGAGTGTCAGAGAGTGATAGAGAGTGATATTGAGTTTCAGAGAGTGTCAGAGAAAGTCTGAAAGTGTCAGAGAGTGGTAGAGAGTGGTAGAGAGTGTCAGAGAGTGTCAGAGAGTGATAGAGATTATCAGAGTGTGATAGAGCGTGTCAGAGAGTGTCAGAGTGTGATAGAGAGTGATAGAGAGTGATAGGGAGTGATAGAGAGTGTCAGAGAGTGATAGAGAGTGATAGAGAGTTTCAGAGAGTGTCAGAGAGTGTCTGAGAGTGTCAGAGAGTGATAGAGAGTGTCAGAGAGTGATAGAGAGTGTCAGAGAGTGATAGAGAGTGATAGAGAGTTTCAGAGAGTGTCAGAGAGTGTCTGAGAGTGTCAGAGAGTGTCAGAGATTGATAGAGAGTGATAGAGAGTGTCAGAGAGTGTCAGAGAGTGTCAGAGAGTGTCAGAGAGTGATAGTGAGTGTCAGAGAGTGATAGTGAGAGTCAGAGAGTGATAGAGAGTGTCAGAGAGTGTCTGAGAGTGTCAGAGAGTGATAGAGAGTGTCAGAGAGTGTCAGAGAGTTTCAGAGAGTGATAGAGAGTGATAGAGAGTGTCAGAGAGTGACAGAGTGTATCAGAGAGTGTCAGAGAGTGATAGAGAGTGATAGAGAGTGATAGAGAGTGATAGAGAGTGATAGAGATTTTCAGAGAGTGTCAGAGAGTGTCTGAGAGTGTCAGAGAGTGATAGAGAGTGTCAGAGAGTGATAGAGAGTGTCAGAGAGTGTCAGAGAGTGATATAGAGTGATAGAGAGTGATAGAGAGTGATAGAGAGTGTCAGAGAGTGTCAGAGAGTGTCAGAGAGTGATACTGAGTGTCTGAGAGTGATAGAGAATGTCAGAGAGTGTCAGAGAGTGATAGAGAGTTTCAGAGAGTGTCAGAGAGTGTCTGAGAGTGTCAGAGAGTGTCAGAGAGTGATAGAGAGTGTCAGAGAGTGTCAGAGAGTGTCTGAGAGTGTCAGAGAGTGATAGAGAGTGTCAGAGAGTGTCAGAGAGTGATAGAGAGTGATAGAGAGTTTCAGAGAGTGTCAGAGAGTGTCTGAGAGTGTCAGAGAGTGATAGAGAGTGTCAGAGAGTGTCAGAGAGTGTCAGAGAGTGTCAGAGAGTGATAGAGAGTGTCAGAGAGTGTCAGAGAGTGTCTGAGAGTGTCAGAGAGTGATAGAGAGTGATAGAGAGTGTCAGAGAGTGATAGAGAGTGATAGAGAGTTTCAGAGAGTGTCAGAGAGTGTCTGAGAGTGTCAGAGAGTGATAGAGAGTGTCAGAGAGTGTCAGAGAGTGTCAGAGAGTGTCAGAGAGTGATAGAGAGTGTCAGAGAGTGTCAGAGAGTGATAGAGAGTGATAGAGAGTGATAGAGACTGATAGAGAGTGATAGAGAGTGTCAGAGAGTGTCAGAGAGTGATAGTGAGTGTCTGAGAGTGATAGAGAATGTCAGAGAGTGTCAGAGAGTGATAGAGAGCTTCCGAGAGTGTCAGAGAGTGTCTGAGAGTGTCAGAGAGTGTCAGAGAGTGATAGAGAGTGTCAGAGAGTGTCAGAGAGTGTCTGAGAGTGTCAGAGAGTGATAGAGTGTGATAGAGAGTTTCAGAGAGTGTCAGAGAAAGTCTGAGAGTGTCAGAGAGTGGTAGAGAGTGGTAGAGAGTGTCAGAGAGTGTCAGAGAGTGATATAGAGTATCAGAGTGTGATAGAGCGTGTCAGAGAGTGTCAGAGTGTGATAGAGAGTGATAGAGAGTGATAGGGAGGGATAGAGAGTGTCAGAGAGTGATAGAGAGTGATAGAGAGTTTCAGAGAGTGTCAGAGAGTGTCTGAGAGTGTCAGAGAGTGATAGAGAGTGTCAGAGAGTGTCAGAGAGTGTCAGAGAGTGATAGAGAGTGTCAGAGAGTGATAGAGAGTGTCAGAGAGTGTCAGAGAGTGTCAGAGAGTGATAGAGACTGTCAGAGAGTGATAGAGAGTGATAGAGAGTGATAGAGAGTGTCAGAGAGTGATAGAGAGTTTCAGAGAGTGTCAGAGAGTGTCTGAGAGTGTCAGAGAGTGATAGAGAGTGTCAGAGAGTGTCAGAGAGTGTCAGAGAGTGTCAGAGAGTGATAGAGAGTGATAGAGAGTGTCAGAGAGTGTCAGAGAGTGATAGAGAGTGATAGAGAGTGTGAGAGAGTGATAGAGAGTGTCAGAGAGTTTCAGAGAGTGTCAGAGAGTCATAGAGAGTGTCAGAGAGTGATAGAGAGTGTCAGAGAGTGTCAGAGAGTGATAGAGAGTGATAGAGAGTGATAGAGAGTGTCAGAGAGTGATAGAGAGTGTCAGAGAGTGTCAGAGAGTGTCAGAGAGTGATAGAGAGTGTCAGAGAGTGATAGAGAGTGTCAGAGAGTGTCAGAGAGTGTCAGAGAGTGATAGAGATTGATAGAGAGTGATAGAGAGAGTGAGAGAGTGATAGAGATGGTCAGAGAGTGTCAGAGAGTGATAGAGAGTGTCAGAGAGTGATAGAGAGTGTCAGAGAGTGTCAGAGAGTGTCAGAGTGTGATAGAGAGTGATAGAGAGTGATAGAGAGTGTCAGAGAGTGTCACAGAGTGATAGTGAGTGTCTGAGAGTGTCAGAGAGTGATAGAGAGTGATAGAGAGTGTCAGAGAGTGTCAGAGAGTGATAGAGAGTGTCAGAGAGTGTCAGAGAGTGTCAGAGAGTGATAGAGAGTGTCAGAGAGTGATAGAGAGTGTCAGAGAGTGATAGAGAGTGATAGAGAGTGATAGAGAGTGTCAGAGAGTGTCAGAGAGTGTCAGAGAGTGATAGAGACTGTCAGAGAGTGATAGAGAGTGATAGAGAGTGATAGAGAGTGTCAGAGAGTGATAGAGAGTGTCAGAGAGTGTCTGAGAGTGTCAGAGAGTGTCAGAGAGTGATAGAGAGTGATAGAGAGTGTCAGAGAGTGTCAGAGAGTGTCAGAGAGTGTCAGAGAGTGATAGAGAGTGATAGAGAGTGTCAGAGAGTGTCAGAGAGTGATAGAGAGTGATAGAGTGTGAGAGAGTGATAGAGAGTGTCAGAGAGTTTCAGAGAGTGTCAGAGAGTCATAGAGAGTGTCAGAGAATGATAGAGAGTTTCAGAGAGTGTCAGAGAGTGATAGAGAGTGATAGAGAGTGATAGAGAGTGTCAGAGAGTGATAGAGAGTGTCAGAGAGTGTCAGAGAGTGTCAGAGAGTGTCAGAGAGTGATAGAGAGTGTCAGAGAGTGATAGAGAGTGTCAGAGAGTGTCAGAGAGTGTCAGAGAGTGATAGAGATTGATAGAGAGTGATAGAGAGTGTGAGAGAGTGATAGAGATGGTCAGAGAGTGTCAGAGAGTGATAGAGAGTGTCAGAGAGTGATAGAGAGTGTCAGAGAGTGTCAGAGTGTGATAGAGAGTGATAGAGAGTGATAGAGAGTGTCAGAGAGTGTCACAGAGTGATAGTGAGTGTCTGAGAGTGTCAGAGAGTGATAGAGAGTGTCAGAGAGTGTCAGAGAGTGAGAGAGAGTGTCAGAGAGAGATAGAGAGTGTCAGAGAGTGTCAGAGAGTGATAGAGAGTGATAGAGAGTGATAGAGAGGGTGAGAGATGATAGAGAGTGTCAGAGAGAGATAGAGAGTGTCAGAGAGTGTCAGAGAGTGTCAGAGAGTGATAGAGAGTGTCAGAGAGAGATAGAGAGAGTCAGAGAGTGTCAGAGAGTGTCAGAGAGTGATAGGAAGTGATAGAGAGTGATAGAGAGTGTCAGAGAGTGTCAGAGAGTGTCATAGAGTGATAGAGAGTGTCAGAGAGTGATAGAGAGTGTCAGAGAGTGATAGAGAGTGTCAGAGAGTGTCAGAGAGTGATAGTGAGTGATAGAGAGTGATAGAGAGTGTCAGAGAGTGATAGAGAGTGTCACAGAGTGTCAGAGAGTGTCAGAGAGTGATAGAGAGTGTCAGAGAGTGATAGAGAGTGTCAGAGAGTGTCAGAGAGTGATAGAGAGTGATAGAGAGTGATAGAGAGTGTGAGAGAGTGATAGAGAGTGTCAGAGAGTGTCAGAGAGTGATAGTGAGTGTCTGAGAGTGTCAGAGAGTGATAGAGAGTGTCAGAGAGTGTCAGAGAGTGTCAGAGAGTGATAGTGAGTGTCTGAGAGTGTCAGAGAGTGATAGAGAGTGTCAGAGAGTGTCAGAGAGTGTCAGAGAGTGATAGAGAGTGTCAGAGAGTGATAGAGAGTGTCAGAGAGAGTCAAAGAGTGATAGAGAGTGATAGAGATTGACAGAGAGTGTGAGAGAGTGATAGAGAGTGTCAGAGAGTGTCAGAGAGTGTCAGAGAGTGATAGAGAGTGTCAGAGAGTGATAGAGAGTGTCAGAGAGTGATAGTGAGTGATAGTGAGTGATAGAGAGTGTCAGAGAGTGATAGAGAGTGTGAGAGAGTGATAGAGAGTGTCAGAGAGTGTCAGAGAGTGATAGAGAGTGTCAGAGAATGATAGAGAGTGTCAGAGAGTGTCAGAGAGTGAGAGTGAGTGATAGAGAGTGATAGAGAGTGTCAGAGAGTGATAGAGAGTGTCAGAGAGTGATAGAGAGTGTCAGAGAGTGTCAGAGAGTGTCAGAGAGTGATAGAGAGTGTTAGAGAGTGATAGAGAGTGATAGAGAGTGATAGAGATTGATAGAGAGTGTCAGAGAGTGATAGAGAGTTTCAGAGAGTGTCAGAGAGTGTCTGAGAGTGTCAGAGAGTGATAGAGAGTGTCAGAGAGTGTCAGAGAGTGTCAGAGAGTGATAGAGAGTGTCGGAGAGTGATAGAGAGTGTCAGAGAGTGTCAGAGAGTGATAGAGAGTGATAGAGAGTGATAGACAGTGTGAGAGAGTGATAGAGAGTGTCAGAGAGTGTCAGAGAGTGTCAGAGAGTGATAGAGAGTGTCAGAGAGTGTCAGAGAGTGTCAGAGAGTGATAGAGAGTGATAGAGAGTGATAGAGAGTGATAGAGAGTGATAGAGAGTGTCAGAGAGTTTCAGAGAGTGTCAGAGAGTGATAGTGACTGTCTGAGAGTGTCAGAGAGTGATAGAGAGTGTCAGAGAGTGTCAGAGTGTGATAGAGAGTGATAGAGAGTGATAGAGAGTGTCAGAGAGTGTCACAGAGTGATAGTGAGTGTCTGAGAGTGTCTGAGAGTGATAGAGAGTGATAGAGAGTGTCAGAGAGTGTCAGAGAGTGATAGAGAGTGTCAGAGAGTGTCAGAGAGTGTCAGAGAGTGATAGAGAGTGTCAGAGAGTGATAGAGAGTGTCAGAGAGTGATAGAGAGTGATAGAGAGTGATAGAGAGTGATAGAGAGTGTCAGAGAGTGTCTGAGAGTGTCAGAGAGTGATAGAGAGTGTCAGAGAGTGTCAGAGAGTGTCAGAGAGTGTCAGAGAGTGATAGAGAGTGTCAGAGAGTGATAGAGAGTTTCAGAGAGTGTCAGAGAGTGTCTGAGAGTGTCAGAGAGTGATAGAGAGTGTCAGAGAGTGTCAGAGAGTGTCAGAGAGTGTCAGAGAGTGATAGAGAGTGATAGAGAGTGTCAGAGAGTGTCAGAGAGTGATAGAGAGTGATAGAGTGTGAGAGAGTGATAGAGAGTGTCAGAGAGTTTCAGAGAGTGTCAGAGAGTCATAGAGAGTGATAGAGAGTGATAGAGAGTGTCAGAGAGTGATAGAGAGTGTCAGAGAGTGTCAGAGAGTGTCAGAGAGTGTCAGAGAGTGATAGAGAGTGTCAGAGAGTGATAGAGAGTGTCAGAGAGTGTCAGAGAGTGTCAGAGAGTGATAGAGATTGATAGAGAGTGATAGAGAGTGTGAGAGAGTGATAGAGATGGTCAGAGAGTGTCAGAGAGTGATAGAGAGTGTCAGAGAGTGATAGAGAGTGTCAGAGAGTGTCAGAGTGTGATAGAGAGTGATAGAGAGTGATAGAGAGTGTCAGAGAGTGTCACAGAGTGATAGTGAGTGTCAGAGAGTGATAGAGAGTGTCAGAGAGTGTCAGAGAGTGTCAGAGAGTGTCAGAGAGTGATAGAGAGTGATAGAGAGTGTCAGAGAGTGTCAGAGAGTGATAGAGAGTGATAGAGTGTGAGAGAGTGATAGAGAGTGTCAGAGAGTTTCAGAGAGTGTCAGAGAGTCATAGAGAGTGTCAGAGAGTGATAGAGAGTGTCAGAGAGTGTCAGAGAGTGATAGAGAGTGATAGAGAGTGATAGAGAGTGTCAGAGAGTGATAGAGAGTGTCAGAGAGTGTCAGAGAGTGTCAGAGAGTGTCAGAGAGTGATAGAGAGTGTCAGAGAGTGATAGAGAGTGTCAGAGAGTGTCAGAGAGTGTCAGAGAGTGATAGAGATTGATAGAGAGTGATAGAGAGTGTGAGAGAGTGATAGAGATGGTCAGAGAGTGTCAGAGAGTGATAGAGAGTGTCAGAGAGTGATAGAGAGTGTCAGAGAGTGTCAGAGTGTGATAGAGAGTGATAGAGAGTGATAGAGAGTGTCAGAGAGTGTCACAGAGTGATAGTGAGTGTCTGAGAGTGTCAGAGAGTGATAGAGAGTGTCAGAGAGTGTCAGAGAGTGAGAGAGAGTGTCAGAGAGAGATAGAGAGTGTCAGAGAGTGTCAGAGAGTGATAGAGAGTGATAGTGATAGAGAGGGTGAGAGAGTGATAGAGAGTGTCAGAGAGAGATAGAGAGTGTCAGAGAGTGTCAGAGAGTGTCAGAGAGTGATAGAGAGTGTCAGAGAGAGATAGAGAGAGTCAGAGAGTGTCAGAGAGTGTCAGAGAGTGATAGAGAGTGTCAGAGAGTGTCAAAGAGTGATAGAGAGTGATAGCGAGTGTCAGAGAGTGATAGAGAGTGATAGAGAGTGTCAGAGAGTGATAGAGAGTTTCAGAGAGTGTCAGAGAGTGTCAGAGAGTGATAAAGAGTGTCAGAGAGTGATAGAGAGTGTCAGAGAGTGTCAGAGAGTGATAGAGAGTGATAGAGAGTGATAGAGATTGTGAGAGAGTGATAGAGAGTGTCAGAGAGTGTCAGAGAGTGTCAGAGAGTGTCAGAGAGTGATAGAGAGTGTCAGAGAGTGATAGAGAATGTCAGAGAGTGTCAGAGAGTGATAGAGAGTGATAGAGAGTGATAGAGAGTGTCAGAGAGTGATAGAGAGTGTCAGAGAGTGATAGAGAGTGATAGAGAGTGTCAGAGAGTGATAGAGAGTGATAGAGAGTGATAGAGAGTGTGAGAGAGTGATAGAGAGTGTCAGAGAGTGTCAGAGAGTGTCAGAGAGTGATAGTGGGTGTCTGAGAGTGTCAGAGAGTGATAGAGAGTGTCAGAGAGTGTCAGAGAGTATCAGAGAGTGATAGAGAGTGTCAGAGAGTGATAGAGAGTGTCAGAGAGTGTCAAAGAGTGATAGAGAGTGATAGAGAGTGATAGAGAGTGTGAGAGAGTGATAGAGAGTGTCAGAGAGTGTCAGAGAGTGTCAGAGATTGATAGAGAGTGTCAGAGAGTGATAGAGAGTGTCAGAGAGTGATAGAGAGTGTCAGAGAGTGTCAGAGAGTGATAGTGAGTGATAGAGAGTGATAGAGAGTGTCAGAGAGTGATAGAGAGTGTCAGAGAGTGTCAGAGAGTGTCAGAGAGTGATAGAGAGTGTCAGAGAGTGATAGAGAGTGTCAGAGAGTGATAGAGAGTGATAGAGAGTGATAGAGAGTGTGAGAGAGTGATAGAGAGTGTCAGAGAGTGTCAGAGAGTGATAGTGAATGTCTGAGAGTGTCAGAGAGTGATAGAGAGTGTCAGAGAGTGTCAGAGAGTGTCAGAGAGTGATAGAGAGTGTCAGAGAGTGATAGAGAGTGTCAGAGAGAGTCAAAGAGTGATAGAGAGTGATAGAGATTGACAGAGAGTGTGAGAGAGTGATAGAGAGTGTCAGAGAGTGTCAGAGAGTGTCAGAGAGTGATAGAGAGTGTCAGAGAGTGATAGAGAGTGTCAGAGAGTGATAGTGAGTGATAGTGAGTGATAGAGAGTGTCAGAGAGTGATAGAGAGTGTGAGAGAGTGATAGAGAGTGTCAGAGAGTGTCAGAGAGTGATAGAGAGTGTCAGAGAATGATAGAGAGTGTCAGACAGTGTCAGAGAGTGATAGTGAGTGATAGAGAGTGATAGAGAGTGTCAGAGAGTGATAGAGAGTGTCAGAGAGTGATAGAGAGTGTCAGAGAGTGTCAGAGAGTGTCAGAGAGTGATAGAGAGTGTTAGAGAGTGATAGAGAGTGATAGAGAGTGATAGAGAGTGAAAGAGAGTGTCAGAGAGTGATAGAGAGTTTCAGAGAGTGTCAGAGAGTGTCTGAGAGTGTCAGAGAGTGATAGAGAGTGTCAGAGAGTGTCAGAGAGTGTCAGAGAGTGATAGAGAGTGTCGGAGAGTGATAGAGAGTGTCAGAGAGTGTCAGAGAGTGATAGAGAGTGATAGAGAGTGATAGACAGTGTGAGAGAGTGATAGAGAGTGTCAGAGAGTGTCAGAGAGTGTCAGAGAGTGTCAGAGAGTGATAGAGAGTGTCAGAGAGTGTCAGAGAGTGTCAGAGAGTGATAGAGAGTGATAGAGAGTGATAGAGAGTGTCAGAGAGTTTCAGAGAGTGTCAGAGAGTGATAGTGACTGTCTGAGAGTGTCAGAGAGTGATAGAGAGCGTCAGAGAGTGATAGAGAGTGATAGAGAGTGTCAGAGAGTGATAGAGAGTGTCAGAGAGTGATAGAGAGTGATAGAGAGTGATAGAGAGTGTCAGAGAGTGATAGAGAGTGTCAGAGAGTGATAGAGAGTGATAGAGAGTGTCAGAGAGTGATAGAGAGTGATAGAGAGTGATAGAGAGTGTGAGAGAGTGATAGAGAGTGTCAGAGAGTGTCAGAGAGTGATAGTGAGTGTCTGAGAGTGTCAGAGAGTGATAGAGAGTGTCAGAGAGTGTCAGAGAGTGTCAGAGAGTGATAGAGAGTGTCAGAGAGTGATAGAGAGTGTCAGAGAGTGTCAAAGAGTGATAGAGAGTGATAGAGAGTGATAGAGAGTGTGAGAGAGTGATAGAGAGTGTCAGAGAGTGTCAGAGAGTGTCATAGAGTGATAGAGAGTGTCAGAGAGTGATAGAGAGTGTCAGAGAGTGATAGAGAGTGTCAGAGAGTGTCAGAGAGTGATAGTGAGTGATAGAGAGTGATAGAGAGTGTCAGAGAGTGATAGAGAGTGTCACAGAGTGTCAGAGAGTGTCAGAGAGTGATAGAGAGTGTCAGAGAGTGATAGAGAGTGTCAGAGAGTGTCAGAGAGTGATAGAGAGTGATAGAGAGTGATAGAGAGTGTGAGAGAGTGATAGAGAGTGTCAGAGAGTGTCAGAGAGTGATAGTGAGTGTCTGAGAGTGTCAGAGAGTGATAGAGAGTGTCAGAGAGTGTCAGAGAGTGTCAGAGAGTGATAGAGAGTGTCAGAGAGTGATAGAGAGTGTCAGAGAGAGTCAAAGAGTGATAGAGAGTGATAGAGATTGACAGAGAGTGTGAGAGAGTGATAGAGAGTGTCAGAGAGTGTCAGAGAGTGTCAGAGAGTGATAGAGAGTGTCAGAGAGTGATAGAGAGTGTCAGAGAGTGATAGTGAGTGATAGTGAGTGATAGAGAGTGTCAGAGAGTGATAGAGAGTGTGAGAGAGTGATAGAGAGTGTCAGAGAGTGTCAGAGAGTGATAGAGAGTGTCAGAGAATGATAGAGAGTGTCAGAGAGTGTCAGAGAGTGATAGTGAGTGATAGAGAGTGATAGAGAGTGTCAGAGAGTGATAGAGAGTGTCAGAGAGTGATAGAGAGTGTCAGAGAGTGTCAGAGAGTGATAGAGAGTGTTAGAGAGTGATAGAGAGTGATAGAGAGTGATAGAGAGTGATAGAGAGTGTCAGAGAGTGATAGAGAGTTTCAGAGAGTGTCAGAGAGTGTCTGAGAGTGTCAGAGAGTGATAGAGAGTGTCAGAGAGTGTCAGAGAGTGTCAGAGAGTGATAGAGAGTGTCGGAGAGTGATAGAGAGTGTCAGAGAGTGTCAGAGAGTGATAGAGAGTGATAGAGAGTGATAGACAGTGTGAGAGAGTGATAGAGAGTGTCAGAGAGTGTCAGAGAGTGTCAGAGAGTGATAGAGAGTGTCAGAGAGTGTCAGAGAGTGTCAGAGAGTGATAGAGAGTGATAGAGAGTGATAGAGAGTGATAGAGAGTGTCAGAGAGTTTCAGAGAGTGTCAGAGAGTGATAGTGACTGTCTGAGAGTGTCAGAGAGTGATAGAGAGCGTCAGAGAGTGTCAGAGAGTGTCAGGGAGTGATAGAGAGTGTCAGAGAGTAATAGAGAGTGTCAGAGAGTGTCAGAGAGTGATAGAGAGTGATAGAGAGTGATAGAGAGTGATAGAGAGTGTGAGAGAGTGATAGAGAGTGTGAGAGAGTGTCAGAGAGTGTCAGCGAGTGATAGAGAGTGTCAGAGAGTGATAGAGAGTGTCAGAGAGTGTCAGAGAGTGATAGAGAGTGATAGAGAGTGATAGAGAGTGATAGAGAGTGTCAGAGAGTGTCTGAGAGTGTCAGAGAGTGATAGAGAGTGTCAGAGAGTGTCAGAGAGTGTCAGAGAGTGATAGAGAGTGTCAGAGAGTGATAGAGAGTGTCAGAGAGTGTCAGAGAGTGATAGAGAGTGTCAGAGAGTGTCAGAGAGTGATAGAGAGTGATAGAGAGTGATAGAGAGTGATAGAGAGTGATAGAGAGTGATAGAGAGTGTCAGAGAGTGTCTGAGAGTGTCAGAGTGTGTCAGAGATTTTCAGAGAGTGATAGAGAGTGATAGAGAGTGATAGAGAGTGTCAGAGAGTGATAGAGAGTGTCAGAGAGTGATAGAGAGTGATAGAGAGTGTCAGAGAGTGATAGAGAGTGATAGAGAGTGATAGAGAGTGTGAGAGAGTGATAGAGAGTGTCAGAGAGTGTCAGAGAGTGATAGTGAGTGTCTGAGAGTGTCAGAGAGTGATAGAGAGTGTCAGAGAGTGTCAGAGAGTGTCAGAGAGTGATAGAGAGTGTCAGAGAGTGATAGAGAGTGTCAGAGAGTGTCAAAGAGTGATAGAGAGTGATAGAGAGTGATAGAGAGTGTGAGAGAGTGATAGAGAGTGTCAGAGAGTGTCAGAGAGTGTCATAGAGTGATAGAGAGTGTCAGAGAGTGATAGAGAGTGTCAGAGAGTGATAGAGAGTGTCAGAGAGTGTCAGAGAGTGATAGTGAGTGATAGAGAGTGATAGAGAGTGTCAGAGAGTGATAGAGAGTGTCACAGAGTGTCAGAGAGTGTCAGAGAGTGTCAGAGAGTGATAGAGAGTGTCAGAGAGTGATAGAGAGTGTCAGAGAGTGTCAGAGAGTGATAGAGAGTGATAGAGAGTGACAGAGAGTGTGAGAGAGTGATAGAGAGTGTCAGAGAGTGTCAGAGAGTGATAGTGAGTGTCTGAGAGTGTCAGAGAGTGATAGAGAGTGTCAGAGAGTGTCAGAGAGTGTCAGAGAGTGATAGAGAGTGTCAGAGAGTGATAGAGAGTGTCAGAGAGAGTCAAAGAGTGATAGAGTGTGATAGAGATGGACAGAGAGTGTGAGAGAGTGATAGAGAGTATCAGAGAGTGTCAGAGAGTGTCAGAGAGTGATAGAGAGTGTCAGAGAGTGATAGAGAGTGTCAGAGAGTGATAGTGAGTGATAGTGAGTGATAGAGAGTGTCAGAGAGTGATAGAGAGTGTGAGAGAGTGATAGAGAGTGTCAGAGAGTGTCAGAGAGTGATAGAGAGTGTCAGAGAATGATAGAGAGTGTCAGAGAGTGTCAGAGAGTGATAGTGAGTGATAGAGAGTGATAGAGAGTGTCAGAGAGTGATAGAGAGTGTCAGAGAGTGATAGAGAGTGTCAGAGAGTGTCAGAGAGTGTCAGAGAGTGATAGAGAGTGTTAGAGAGTGATAGAGAGTGATAGAGAGTGATAGAGAGTGATAGAGAGTGTCAGAGAGTGATAGAGAGTTTCAGAGAGTGTCAGAGAGTGTCTGAGAGTGTCAGAGAGTGATAGAGAGTGTCAGAGAGTGTCAGAGAGTGTCAGAGAGTGATAGAGAGTGTCGGAGAGTGATAGAGAGTGTCAGAGAGTGTCAGAGAGTGATAGAGAGTGATAGAGAGTGATAGACAGTGTGAGAGAGTGATAGAGAGTGTCAGAGAGTGTCAGAGAGTGTCAGAGAGTGATAGAGAGTGTCAGAGAGTGTCAGAGAGTGTCAGAGAGTGATAGAGAGTGATAGAGAGTGATAGAGAGTGATAGAGAGTGTCAGAGAGTTTCAGAGAGTGTCAGAGAGTGATAGTGACTGTCTGAGAGTGTCAGAGAGTGATAGAGAGCGTCAGAGAGTGTCAGAGAGTGTCAGGGAGTGATAGAGAGTGTCAGAGAGTAATAGAGAGTGTCAGAGAGTGTCAGAGAGTGATAGAGAGTGATAGAGAGTGATAGAGAGTGATAGAGAGTGTGAGAGAGTGATAGAGAGTGTGAGAGAGTGTCAGAGAGTGTCAGCGAGTGATAGAGAGTGTCAGAGAGTGATAGAGAGTGTCAGAGAGTGATAGAGAGTGATAGAGAGTGATAGAGAGTGATAGAGAGTGTCAGAGAGTGTCTGAGAGTGTCAGAGAGTGATAGAGAGTGTCAGAGAGTGTCAGAGAGTGTCAGAGAGTGATAGAGAGTGTCAGAGAGTGATAGAGAGTGTCAGAGAGTGTCAGAGAGTGATAGAGAGTGTCAGAGAGTGATAGAGAGTGATAGAGAGTGATAGAGAGTGATAGAGAGTGATAGAGAGTGATAGAGAGTGTCAGAGAGTGTCTGAGAGTGTCAGAGTGTGTCAGAGATTTTCAGAGAGTGATAGAGAGTGATAGAGAGTGATAGAGAGTGTCAGAGAGTGATAGAGAGTTTCAGAGAGTTTCAGAGAGTGTCAGAGAGTGTCAGAGAGTGTCTGAGAGTATCATAGAGCGATAGAGAGTGTCAGAGAATGTCAGAGAGTGTCAGAGAGTGATTGAGAGTGATAGAGAGTGTCAGAGAGTGTCAGAGAGTGTCAGAGAGTGTCAGAGAGTGATAGAGAGTGTCAGAGAGTGTCAGAGAGTGATAGAGAGTGTCAGAGAGTGATAGAGAGTGATAGAGAGTTTCAGAGAGTGTCAGAGAGTGTCTGAGAGTGTCAGAGAGTTATAGAGAGTGTCGGAGAGTGTCAGAGAGTGTCAGAGAGTGATAGAGAGTGTCAGAGAGTGTCAGAGAGTGATAGAGAGTGATAGAGAGTGATAGAGAGTGATAGAGAGTGTCAGAGAGTGATAGAGAGTGATAGAGAGTTTCAGAGAGTGTCAGAGAGAGTCTGAGAGTGTCAGAGAGTGATAGAGAGTGTCAGAGAGTGTCAGAGAGTGATATAGAGTGTCAGGGAGTGATAGAGAGTGTCAGAGAGTGTCAGAGAGTGATAGAGAGTGATGGAGAGTGATAGAGAATGATAGAGAGTGTCAGAGAGTGTCAGAGAGTGATAGTGAGTGTCTGAGAGTGATAGAGAATGTCAGAGAGTGTCAGAGAGTGATAGAGAGTTTCAGAGAGTGTCAGAGAGTGTCTGAGAGTGTCAGAGAGTGTCAGAGAGTGTCAGAGAGTGATAGAGAGTGTCAGAGAGTGTCAGAGAGTGTCAGAGAGTGTCTGAGAGTGTCAGAGAGTGATAGAGAGTGTCAGAGAGTGATAGAGAGTGATATTGAGTTTCAGAGAGTGTCAGAGAGTGTCTGAGAGTGTCAGAGAGTGATAGAGAGTGTCAGAGAGAGTCAGAGAGTGATAGAGAGTGTCAGAGAGTGATAGAGAGTGTCAGAGAGTGTCAGAGAGTGATAGAGAGTGATAGAGAGTGTCAGAGAGTGATAGAGAGTGATAGAGAGTTTCAGAGAGTGTCAGAGAGTGTCAGAGAGTGTCAGAGAGTGTCAGAGAGTGATATAGAGTGTCAGAGAGTGATAGAGAGTGAGAGAGAGTGTCAGAGAGTGATAGAGAGTGTCAGAGAGTGATAGAGAGTGATAGAGAGTGATAGAGAGTGTCAGAGAGTGTCAGAGAGTGTCAGAGAGTGATAGAGAGTGTCAGAGAGTGATAGAGAGTGATAGAGAGTGTCAGAGAGTGATAGAGAGTGATAGAGAGTTTCAGAGAGTGTCAGAGAGTGTCTGAGAGTGTCAGAGAGTGATAGAGAGTGTCAGAGAGTGTCACAGAGTGTCAGAGAGTGATAGAGAGTGTCAGAGAGTGACAGAGAGTGTCAGAGAGTGTCAGAGAGTGATAGAGAGTGACAGAGAGTGATAGAGAGTGTCAGAGAGTGATAGAGAGTGTCAGAGAGTGTCAGAGAGTGTCAGAGAGCGATTGAGAGTGTCAGAGAGTGATAGAGAGTGTCAGAGAGTGTCAGAGAGTCATAGAGAGTGATAGAGAGTGATAGAGAGTGATAGAGAGTTTCAGAGAGTGTCAGAGAATGTCTGAGAGTGTCAGAGAGTGTCAGAGAGTGTCAGAGAGTGATAGAGAGTGTCAGAGAGTGACAGAGAGTGTCAGAGAGTGTCAGAGAGTGATAGAGAGTGATAGAGAGTGACAGAGAGTGTCAGAGAGTGATAGAGAGTGTCAGAGAGTGTCAGAGAATGTCAGAGAGTGATAGAGAGTGTCAGAGAGTGATAGAGAGTGTCAGAGAGTGTCAGAGAGTCATAGAGAGTGATAGAGAGTGATAGAGAGTGTCAGAGAGTGTCAGAGAGTGTCAGAGGGTGATAGTGAGGGTCTGAGAGTGTCAGAGAGTGATAGAAAGTGATAGAGAGTGATAGAGAGTGTCAGAGAGTGATAGAGAGTGTCAGAGAGTGTCAGAGAGTGATAGAGAGTGTCAGAGAGTGATAGAGAGTGTCAGAGAGTGTCAGAGAGTCATAGAGAGTGATAGAGAGTGATAGAGAGTGATAGAGAGTGATAGAGAGTGTCAGAGAGTGTCAGAGAGTGATAGTGAGTGTCTGAGAGTGTCTGAGAGTGTCAGAGAATGTCAGAGAGTGATAGAGAGTGATAGAGAGTGTCAGACTGTGTCAGAGAGTGTCTGAGAGTGTCAGAGAGTGTCAGAGAGTGTTAGAGAGTGATAGAGAGTGTCAGAGAGTGTCAGAGAGTGATAGAGATTGATAGAGAGTGTCAGAGAGTGATAGAGAGTGTCAGAGAGTGACAGAGAGTGTCAGAGAGTGTCAGAGAGTGATAGAGAGTGATAGAGAGTGACAGAGAGTGTCAGAGAGTGATAGAGAGTGTCAGAGAGTGTCAGAGAATGTCAGAGAGTGATAGAGAGTGTCAGAGAGTGATAGAGAGTGTCAGAGAGTGTCAGAGAGTCATAGAGAGTGATAGAGAGTGATAGAGAGTGTCAGAGAGTGTCAGAGAGTGTCAGAGGGTGATAGTGAGGGTCTGAGAGTGTCAGAGAGTGATAGAAAGTGATAGAGAGTGATAGAGAGTGTCAGAGAGTGATAGAGAGTGTCAGAGAGTGTCAGAGAGTGTCAGAGAGTGATAGAGAGTGTCAGAGAGTGATAGAGAGTGTCAGAGAGTGTCAGAGAGTGATAGAGAGTGATAGAGAGTTTCAGAGAGTGTCAGAGAGTGTCTGAGAGTGTCAGAGAGTGTCTGAGAGTTTCAGAGAGTGATAGAGAGTGATAGAGAGTGTCAGAGAGTGTCAGAGAGTGATAGAGAGTGTCAGAGACTGATAGTGAGTGTCTGAGAGTGTCAGAGAGTGATAGAGAGTGTCAGAGAGTGATATAGAGTGATAGAGAGTGTCAGAGAGTGATATAGAGTGATAGAGAGTGTCAGAGAGTGTCTGAGAGTGTCAGAGAGTGATAGAGAGGGTCAGAGAGTGTCAGACAGTGTCAGAGAGTGATAGAGAGTGTCAGAGAGTGATAGAGAGTGTCAGAGAGTGTCAGACAGTGTCAGAGAGTGATAGAGAGTGTCAGAGAGTGATAGTGAGTGTCAGATAGTGACAGAGAGTGTCAGCGATTGATAGAGATTGATAGAGAGTTTCAGAGAGTGTCAGAGAGTGTCAGAGAGTGATAGAGAGTGTCAGAGAGTGATAGGGAGTGATAGTGAGTGTCAGAGAGTGTCAGAGAGTGTCAGAGAGTGATAGAGAGTGTCAGAGAGTGATAGAGTGTGTCAAAGTGTGTCAGAGAGTGTCAGAGAGTGATAGAGTGTGATAGAGAGTGATAGAGAGTGTCAGAGAGTGATAGAGAGTGATAGAGAGTTTCAGAGAGTGTCTGAGAGTGTCAGAGAGTGATAGAGAGTGTCAGAGAGTGATAGAGAGTGTCAGAGAGTGTCTGAGAGTGTCAGAGAGTGTCTGAGAGTTTCAGAGAGTGATAGAGAGTGATAGAGAGTGTCAGAGAGTGTCAGAGAGTGATAGAGAGTGTCAGAGAGTGTCAGAGACTGATAGTGAGTGTCTGAGTGTGTCAGAGAGTGATAGAGAGTGTCAGAGAGTGATAGAGAGTGATAGAGAGTGTCAGAGAGTGTCAGAGAGTGATAGAGAGTGTCAGAGAGTGTCAGAGACTGATAGTGAGTGTCTGAGTGTGTCAGAGAGTGATAGAGAGTGTCAGAGAGTGATAGGGAGTGATAGTGAGTGTCAGAGAGTGTCAGAGAGTGTCAGAGAGTGATAGAGAGTGTCAGAGAGTGATAGAGTGTGTCAAAGTGTGTCAGAGAGTGTCAGAGAGTGATAGAGTGTGATAGAGAGTGATAGAGAGTGTCAGAGAGTGATAGAGAGTGATAGAGAGTTTCAGAGAGTGTCTGAGAGTGTCAGAGAGTGATAGAGAGTGTCAGAGAGTGATAGAGAGTGTCAGAGAGTGTCTGAGAGTGTCAGAGAGTGTCTGAGAGTTTCAGAGAGTGATAGAGAGTGATAGAGAGTGTCAGAGAGTGTCAGAGAGTGATAGAGAGTGTCAGAGAGTGTCAGAGACTGATAGTGAGTGTCTGAGTGTGTCAGAGAGTGATAGAGAGTGTCAGAGAGTGATATAGAGTGATAGAGAGTGTCAGAGAGTGTCTGAGAGTGTCAGAGAGTGATAGAGAGGGTCAGAGAGTGTCAGACAGTGTCAGAGAGTGATAGAGAGTGTCAGAGAGTGATAGAGAGTGTCAGAGAGTGTCTGAGAGTGTCAGAGAGTGTCTGAGAGTGTCAGAGAGTGATAGAGAGTGATAGAGAGTGTCAGAGAGTGTCAGACAGTGTCAGAGAGTGATAGAGAGTGTCAGAGAGTGATAGAGAGTGTCAGAGAGTGTCAGAGACTGATAGTGAGTGTCTGAGTGTGTCAGAGAGTGATAGAGAGTGTCAGAGAGTGATATAGAGTGATAGAGAGTGTCAGAGAGTGTCTGAGAGTGTCAGAGAGTGATAGAGAGGGTCAGAGAGTGTCAGACAGTGTCAGAGAGTGATAGAGAGTGTCAGAGAGTGATAGAGAGTGTCAGAGAGTGTCTGAGAGTGTCAGAGAGTGTCTGAGAGTGTCAGAGAGTGATAGAGAGTGATAGAGAGTGTCAGAGAGTGTCAGACAGTGTCAGAGAGTGATAGAGAGTGTCAGAGAGTGATAGTGAGTGTCAGATAGTGTCAGAGAGTGTCAGCGATTGATAGAGATTGATAGAGAGTTTCAGAGAGTGTCAGAGAGTGTCAGAGAGTGATAGAGAGTGTCAGAGAGTGATAGGGAGTGATAGTGAGTGTCAGAGAGTGTCAGAGAGTGTCAGAGAGTGATAGAGAGTGTCAGAGAGTGATAGAGAGTGTCAAAGTGTGTCAGAGAGTGTCAGAGAGCGATAGAGTGTGATAGAGAGTGATAGAGAGTGTCAGAGAGTGATAGAGAGTGATAGAGAGTTTCAGAGAGTGTCTGAGAGTGTCAGAGAGTGATAGAGAGTGTCAGAGAGTGTCAGAGAGTGCCAGAGAGTGTCAGAGAGTGTCAGAGAGTGACAGAGAGTGATAGAGAGTGATAGAGAGTGATAGAGAGTGTCAGAGAGTGTCAGAGAGTGATAGTGAGTGTCTGAGAGTGATAGAGAATGTCAGAGAGTGATAGAGAGTTTCAGAGAGTGTCAGAGAGTGTCTGAGAGTGTCAGAGAGTGTCAGAGAGTGATAGAGAGTGTCAGAGAGTGTCTGAGAGTGTCAGAGAGTGTCAGAGAGTGATAGAGAGTGTCAGAGAGTGATAGAGAGTGATAGAGAGTTTCAGAGAGTGTCAGAGAGTGTCTGAGAGTGTCAGGGAGTGACAGAGAGTGTCAGAGAGTGATAGAGAGTGTCAGAGAGTGATAGAGAGTGTCAGAGTGTCAGAGTGTGTCAGAGAGTGATAGAGAGTGATAGCGAGTGATAGAGAGTGATAGAGAGTGATAGAGAGTGATAGAGAGTGTCAGAGAGTGATAGAGAGAGATAGAGAGTTTCAGAGAGTGTCAGAGAGCGTCTGAGAGTGTCAGAGAGTGATAGAGAGTGTCAGAGAGTGTCAGAGAGTGATATAGAGTGTCAGAGAGTGTCAGAGAGTGTCAGAGAGTGTCAGAGAGTGTCAGAGAGTGATAGAGAGTGATAGAGAGTGATAGAGAGTGATAGAGAGTGATAGTGAGTGTCAGAGAGTGATAGTGAGTGTCTGAGAGTGATAGAGAATGTCAGAGAGTGATAGAGAGTTTCAGAGAGTGTCAGAGAGTGTCTGAGAGTGTCTGAGAGTGTCAGAGAGTGTCTGAGAGTGTCAGAGAGTGTCTGAGAGTGTCAGAGAGTGATAGAGAGTGTCAGAGAGTGATAGAGAGTGATATTGAGTTTCAGAGAGTGTCAGAGAGTGTCTGAGAGTGTCAGAGAGTGATAGAGAGTGTCAGAGAGTGTCAGAGAGTGATAGAGAGTGTCAGAGAGTGATAGAGAGTGTCAGAGAGTGTCAGAGAGTGATAGAGAGTGATAGAGAGTGTCAGAGAGTGATAGAGAGTGATAGAGAGTTTCAGAGAGTGTCAGAGAGTGTCAGAGAGTGATAGAGAGTGTCAGAGAGTGATAGAGAGTGATAGAGAGTGTCAGAGAGTGATAGAGAGTGTCAGAGAGTAATAGAGAGTGATCGAGAGGGATAGAGAGTGTCAGAGAGTGTCAGAGAGTGTCAGAGAGTGTCAGAGAGTGATAGAGAGTGTCAGAGAGTGTCAGAGAGTGATAGAGTGTGTCAGAGAGTGATAGAAAGTGATAGAGAGTTTCAGAGAGTGTCAGAGAGAGTCTGAGAGTGTCAGAGAGTGATAGAGAGTGTCAGAGAGTGATAGAGAGTGTCAGAGAGTGATAGAGAGTGTCAGAGAGTGTCAGAGAGTGATAGAGAGTGATAGAGAGTGTCAGAGAGTGTCTGAGAGTGTCAGAGAGTGATAGAGAGGGTCAGAGAGTGTCAGAGAGTGATAGAGAGTGTCAGAGAGTGTCAGACAGTGTCAGAGAGTGATAGAGAGTGTCAGAGAGTGATAGAGAGTGTCAGAGAGTGATAGAGAGGGTCAGAGAGTGTCAGACAGTGATAGAGAGTGTCAGAGAGTGTCAGAGAGTGATAGAGAGTGTCAGAGAGTGATAGAGAGTGTCAGAGAGTGTCTGAGAGTGTCAGAGAGTGTCTGAGAGTGTCAGAGAGTGATAGAGAGTGATAGAGAGTGTCAGAGAGTGTCAGACAGTGTCAGAGAGTGATAGAGAGTGTCAGAGAGTGATAGTGAGTGTCAGATAGTGTCAGAGAGTGTCAGCGAGTGATAGAGATTGATAGAGATTTTCAGAGAGTGTCAGAGAGTGTCAGAGAGTGATAGAGAGTGTCAGAGAGTGATAGGGAGTGATAGTGAGTGTCAGAGAGTGTTAGAGAGTGTCAGAGAGTGATAGAGAGTGTCAGAGAGTGATAGAGAGTGTCAAAGGGTGTCAGAGAGTGTCAGCGAGTGATAGAGTGTGATAGAGAGTGATAGAGAGTGTCAGAGAGTGATAGAGAGTGATAGAGAGTTTCAGAGAGTGTCTGAGAGTGTCAGAGAGAGATAGAGCGTGTCAGAGAGTGCCAGAGAGTGTCAGAGAGTGTCAGAGAGTGATAGAGAGTGATAGAGAGTGATAGAGAGTGATAGAGAGTGTCAGAGAGTGATAGTGAGTGTCTGAGAGTGATAGAGAATGTCAGAGAGTGATAGAGAGTTTCAGAGAGTGTCAGAGAGAGTCTGAGAGTGTCAGAGAGTGTCAGAGAGTGATAGAGAGTGTCAGAGAGTGATAGAGAGGGTCAGAGAGTGTCAGAGAGTGATAGAGAGGGTCAGAGAGTGTCAGAGAGTGTCAGAGAGTGATATAGAGTGTCAGAGAGTGTCAGAGAGTGTCAGAGAGTGTCAGAGAGTGATAGAGAGTGATAGAGAGTGATAGAGAGTGATAGTGAGTGTCAGAGAGTGATAGTGAGTGTCTGAGAGTGATAGAGAATGTCAGAGAGTGTCTGAGAGTGTCTGAGAGTGTCAGAGAGTGTCTGAGAGTGTCAGAGAGTGTCTGAGAGTGTCAGAGAGTGATAGAGAGTGTCAGAGAGTGATAGAGAGTGATATTGAGTTTCAGAGAGTGTCAGAGAGTGTCTGAGAGTGTCAGAGAGTGATAGAGAGTGTCAGAGAGTGTCAGAGAGTGATAGAGAGTGTCAGAGAGTGATAGAGAGTGTCAGAGAGTGTCAGAGAGTGATAGAGAGTGATAGAGAGTGTCAGAGAGTGATAGAGAGTGATAGAGAGTTTCAGAGAGTGCCAGAGAGTGTCAGAGAGTGTCAGAGAGTGATAGAGAGTGATAGAGAGTGATAGAGAGTGATAGAGAGTGTCAGAGAGTGATAGTGAGTGTCTGAGAGTGATAGAGAATGTCAGAGAGTGATAGAGAGTTTCAGAGAGTGTCAGAGAGAGTCTGAGAGTGTCAGAGAGTGTCAGAGAGTGATAGAGAGTGTCAGAGAGTGTCTGAGAGTGTCAGAGAGTGATAGAGAGGGTCAGAGAGTGTCAGAGAGTGATAGAGAGTGTCAGAGAGTGTCAGACAGTGTCAGAGAGTGATAGAGAGTGTCAGAGAGTGATAGAGAGTGTCAGAGAGTGTCTGAGAGTGTCAGAGAGTGTCTGAGAGTGTCAGAGAGTGATAGAGAGTGATAGAGAGTGTCAGAGAGTGTCAGACAGTGTCAGAGAGTGATAGAGAGTGTCAGAGAGTGATAGTGAGTGTCAGATAGTGTCAGAGAGTGTCAGCGAGTGATAGAGATTGATAGAGAGTTTCAGAGAGTGTCAGAGAGTGTCAGAGAGTGATAGAGAGTGTCAGAGAGTGATAGGGAGTGATAGTGAGTGTCAGAGAGTGTCAGAGAGTGTCAGAGAGTGGTAGAGAGTGTCAGAGAGTGATAGAGAGTGTCAAAGGGTGTCAGAGAGTGTCACAGAGTGATAGTGAGTGTCTGAGAGTGTCAGAGAGTGATAGAGAGTGTCAGAGAGTGTCAGAGAGTGAGAGAGAGTGTCAGAGAGAGATAGAGAGTGTCAGAGAGTGTCAGAGAGTGATAGAGAGTGATAGAGAGTGATAGAGAGTGTGAGAGAGTGATAGAGAGTGTCAGAGAGAGATAGAGAGTGTCAGAGAGTGTCAGAGAGTGTCAGAGAGTGATAGAGAGTGTCAGAGAGAGATAGAGAGAGTCAGAGAGTGTCAGAGAGTGTCAGAGAGTGATAGGAAGTGATAGAGAGTGATAGAGAGTGATAGAGAGTGTCAGAGAGTGTCAGAGAGTGATAGAGAGTGTCAGAGAGTGATAGAGAGTTTCAGAGAGTGTCAGAGAGTGTCAGAGAGTGATAAAGAGTGTCAGAGAGTGATAGAGAGTGTCAGAGAGTGTCAGAGAGTGATAGAGAGTGATAGAGAGTGATAGAGATTGTGAGAGAGTGATAGAGAGTGTCAGAGAGTGTCAGAGAGTGTCAGAGAGTGTCAGAGAGTGATAGAGAGTGTCAGAGAGTGTCAGAGAGTGATAGTGAGTGTCTGAGAGTGTCAGAGAGTGATAGAGAGTGTCAGAGAGTGTCAGAGAGTGTCAGAGAGTGATAGAGAGTGTCAGAGAGTGATAGAGAGTGTCAGAGAGTGTCAAAGAGTGATAGAGAGTGATAGAGAGTGATAGAGAGTGTGAGAGAGTGATAGAGAGTGTCAGAGAGTGTCAGAGAGTGTCAGAGATTGATAGAGAGTGTCAGAGAGTGATAGAGAGTGTCAGAGAGTGATAGAGAGTGTCAGAGAGTGTCAGAGAGTGATAGTGAGTGATAGAGAGTGATAGAGAGTGTCAGAGAGTGTCAGAGAGTGATAGAGAGTGTCAGAGAGTGTCAGAGAGTGTCAGAGAGTGATAGAGAGTGTCAGAGAGTGATAGAGAGTGTCAGAGAGTGTCAGAGAGTGATAGAGAGTGATAGAGAGTGATAGAGAGTGTGAGAGAGTGATAGAGAGTGTCAGAGAGTGTCAGAGAGTGATAGTGAGTGTCTGAGAGTGTCAGAGAGTGATAGAGAGTGTCAGAGAGTGTCAGAGAGTGTCAGAGAGTGATAGAGAGTGTCAGAGAGTGATAGAGAGTGTCAGAGAGAGTCAAAGAGTGATAGAGAGTGATAGAGATTGACAGAGAGTGTGAGAGAGTGATAGAGAGTGTCAGAGAGTGTCAGAGAGTGTCAGAGAGTGATAGAGAGTGTCAGAGAGTGATAGAGAGTGTCAGAGAGTGATAGTGAGTGATAGTGAGTGATAGAGAGTGTCAGAGAGTGATAGAGAGTGTGAGAGAGTGTCAGAGAGTGTCAGAGAGTGATAGAGAGTGTCAGAGAATGATAGAGAGTGTCAGAGAGTGTCAGAGAGTGATAGTGAGTGATAGAGAGTGATAGAGAGTGTCAGAGAGTGATAGAGAGTGTCAGAGAGTGTCAGAGAGTGTCAGAGAGTGATAGAGAGTGTTAGAGAGTGATAGAGAGTGATAGAGAGTGATAGAGAGTGAAAGAGAGTGTCAGAGAGTGATAGAGAGTTTCAGAGAGTGTCAGAGAGTGTCTGAGAGTGTCAGAGAGTGATAGAGAGTGTCAGAGAGTGTCAGAGAGTGTCAGAGAGTGATAGAGAGTGTCGGAGAGTGATAGAGAGTGTCAGAGAGTGTCAGAGAGTGATAGAGAGTGTCAGAGAGTGTCAGAGAGTGTCAGAGAGTGATAGAGAGTGATAGAGAGTGATAGAGAGTGATAGAGAGTGTCAGAGAGTTTCAGAGAGTGTCAGAGAGTGATAGTGACTGTCTGAGAGTGTCAGAGAGTGATAGAGAGCGTCAGAGAGTGATAGAGAGTGATAGAGAGTGTCAGAGAGTGATAGAGAGTGTCAGAGAGTGATAGAGAGTGATAGAGAGTGATAGAGAGTGTCAGAGAGTGATAGAGAGTGTCAGAGAGTGATAGAACATAGAACATAGAACATAGAACATAGAAAATACAGCACAGAACAGGCCCTTCGGCCCACGATGTTGTGCCGATCCTTTGTCCTCTGTCAAGGACAATTTAATCTATACCCCATCATTCTCCTTTATCCATATACCTATCTAAAAGCCGTTTGAAAGTCCCTAAAGTTTCTGACTCAACAACTTCCCCAGGCAAGGCATTCCATGCCCCGACCACTCTCTGGGTAAAGAACCTTCCCCTGACATCCCCCTTATATCTCCCACCCTTCACTTTAAATTTATGACCCCTTGTAACGCTTTGCTCCACCC
Organism: Heterodontus francisci; assembly: GCF_036365525.1. NCBI lineage: Eukaryota > Metazoa > Chordata > Chondrichthyes > Heterodontiformes > Heterodontidae > Heterodontus > Heterodontus francisci. The sequence continues at coordinate 69,667 of NW_027142143.1, read as the reverse complement.
GGGGAAAAAGTTTCTGACTGTCTACCCTATCTATTCCCCTGATCATCTTATAAACCTCTATCATGTCACCCCTCATCCTTCTCCGTTCTAATGAGAAGAGGCCTAGAATGTTCAGCCTTTCCTCGTAAGACTTATTCTCCATTCCAGGCAACATCCTGGTAAATCTCCTCTGCACCCTCTCCAAGGCTTCCACATCCTTCCTAAAATGAGGCGACCAGAACTGCACACAGTACTCCAAATGAGGCCTTACCAAGGTCCTGTACAGCTGCATCATCACCTCACGGCTCTTAAATTCAATCCCTCTGCTAATGAACGCTAACACCCCATATGCCTTCTTCACAGCCCTATCCACTTGAGTTGCAACTTTCAACGATCTATGCACATAGACCCCAAGGTCTCTCTGCTCCTCCACATGCCCAAGAACCCTACCGTTAACCCAGTATTTTGCATTCGTGTTTGTCCTTCCAAAATGGACGACCTCACACTTTTCAGGGTTAAACTCCATCTGCCACTTTTCAGCCCAGCACTGCAACCTATCCAAGTCCCTTTGCAGACGACAATAGCCCTCCTCGGTATCCACAACTCCACCAACCTTTGTATCATCTGCAAATTTACTGACCCACCCTTCGACTTCCTCATCCAAGTCGTTAATAAAAATCACAAACAGGAGAGGACCCAGAACTGATCCCTGTGGCACGCCACTGGTAACTGGGCTCCAGGCTGAGTATTTACCATCTAAGACCACTCTCTGCCTTCTATCAGTTAGCCAATTCTTAATCCAACTGGCCACATTCCCCACTATCCCATGCCTCCTGACTTTCTCCATAAGTCTATCATGGGGGACCTTATCAAATGCCTTACTAAAATCCATGTACACCACATCCACTGGTTTACCCTCATCCACTTGCTTGGTCACCTGCTCAAAGAATTCAATCAGGCTTGTGAGGCAAGACCTACCCCTCACAAAACCGTGCTGACTGTCCCGAATCAAGCAGTGTTTTTCCAGATGCTCAGAAATCCTATCCCTCAGCACCTTTTCCATCAACTTGCCTACCACCGAAGTAAGACTAACTGGCCTGTAATTCCCAGGGTTGTTCCTATTCCCTTTCTTGAACAGGGGCACAACATTTGCCACCCTCCAATCACCTGGTACCACCCCCGTCAACAGAGAAGATGAAAAGATCATTGCCAGCGGCTCTGCAATTTCATCCCTTGCTTCCCATAACATCCTTGGATATACCCCGTCAGGCCCGGGAGACTTGTCTATCTTCAAGTTATTCAAAAACCCCAACACATCTTCCCTCCTAACGAGCACTTCCTCGAGCTTACCAGTCTGTTTCACACCGTCCTCTTCAGTAATACACCCCTTCTCATTCGTAAATACCGAAGAGAAGTACTCATTCAAAACCTCACTTATCTCTTCCGGCTCAACACACAGTCTCCCGCTATTGTCCTTGACCGGACCTACGGTCCCCCTAGTCATCCTCATATTTCTGACATACGCGTAAAAGGCCTTGGGGTTTTCTTTTATCCTACCCGCCAAGCATTTTTCATGCCCTCTCTTAGCTCTCCTAATCCCTTTCTTCAGATCCTTCCTGGCCATCTTGTATCCCTCCAGAGCTATGCCTGTGCCCTTTTTCCTCAACCTTATATACGCATCCTTCTTCTTCCTAACAAGACTCTCAACCTCTCTTGTCAACCACGGTTCCCTCACATGACCATCCCTTCCCTGTCTGACAGGGACATGCTTATCAATGGCCCCTACTATCTGCTCCTTGAAAAAGTTCCACATTTCAACCGTGCCCTTCCCTGCCAGCATATGCTCCCAACTTATGCTCCTCAGTTCCTGCCTGACAGCATCATATCTACCCTTCCCCCAATTGTAAACCTTGCCCTGTTGCACATACCTATCCCTCTCCATTACCACAGTGAATGCTACAGAATTGTGATCACTATCTCCAAAGTGCTCGCCCACCAACAGCTCTATCACTTGCCCTGGTTCATTACCTAGTACCAAATCCAATATTGCCTCCCCTCTGGTCGGGCAGTCTACATACTGAGTCAGAAAAGCTTCCTGGACATACTGCACAAACACTACCCCATCCAAACTATTCGATCTAAAGAGTTGCCAATCAATATTTGGGAAGTTGAAATCCCCCATAATTACTACCCTGTGACTTCTGCTCCTTTCCAAAATCTGTTTCCCAATCTGCTCTTCCACCTCCCTGCTGCTATTGGGGGGCCGATAGAAAACTCCCATCAAGGTGACTGCTCCTTTCCTGTTCCTGACCTCAACCCACAGTGCCTCAGTCGGCAGATCCTCCTCGAAAATTCTTTCAGCAGTTGTTACACTATTTCTAACTAACAATGCCACCCCCCCACCTCTTTTACCACCATTCCTAATCTTATGAAAACATCTATAACCAGGTACCTCCAAGAACCATTCCTCCCCCTCACCTATCCACGTTTCAGTGATGGCCACAACATCGTAGTCCCAAGTGCCCATCCACGCCTTCAATTCACTCACCTTATTCCTGATGCTTCTTGCGTTGAAGTATACGCACTTTAACCCTTCTCCGTGCCCATCTGTCCTCTGCGACAGTGCTACCTTCCCCAATACCTCACTACACTCTTTGTCTTTCTGAGTGGACCCACTGGTCCCTGGACTACAAGTCCGGTTCCCATCCCCCTCCCAAACTAGTTTAAACCCTCCCGAACAGTACTAGCAAACCTCCCTCCCAGGATATTGGTGCCCCTCTGGTTCAGATGCAGCCCGTCCTGTTTGAACAGGTCCCATCTTCCCCAGAATGCAGTCCAATTATCCAAGAACTGGAAGCCCTCTCTTCTACACCATTCCTGCAGCCACGTGTTCAGCTGTGCTCTCTCCCTATTCCTAGCCTCACTATCACGTGGCGCCGGCAACAAACCAGAGATAACAACTCTGTCCGTCCGAGCTTTCAGCTTCCAGCCTAACTCCCTAAACTCACTTCTAACATCTGTGCCACCCTTCCTTCCTACGTCGTTGGTGCCAATGTGCACCACGACCTCTGGCTGCTCCCCCTCCCCTTTAAGGATCCTGAAGACGCGATCACAAACATCACGGACCCTGGCACCAGGGAGGCAACAAACCATCCGTGCGTCTCGCTTGCGCCCACAGAACCGCCTGTCGGTACTCCTCACCATCGAGTCCCCGATGACTAGTGCTCTCCCATTCTCCCTCCTTCCCTTCTGAGCCACAGTGCAGGACCCCGTGCCAGAGGCCCGTTCACTGCAGCCTGCCCCCGATAGGCCGTCCCCCCCAACAGTATCTAAAACTGTATACTTGTTGCTGAGGGGAACGACCACAGGAGATCCCTGCACTGACCTCTTCCCACCTCTAACTGTTACCCAGCTGCCTTTGTTTTGTGGAGTAACGACATCCCTGTAGCTTCTATCTATCACCCCCTCAGCTTCCCGAATGATCCTCAGTTCATCCAGCTCCAGCTCCAGTTCCCTAACACGGTCTGATAGGAGCTGGAGACGGATGCACTTCCAGCAGGTGAAGTCGGCAGGGTCACCGGAGGTTCCCCTCACCTCGAACATACTGCAGGAGGAGCACTGCACTCCCCTGGCTGCCATTTCTTTTACTCAATTACCCCTTAATTAAGTACAAATATAGATATTAACAAAAACAGTGAAATAGCTTACCTGTTCAGTCCTTTTTGGCTAGAGGAGGAGGGTAAAAAGGGTCTTATTATTAGGTTAGAGGAGGAGGATGGGTGGGAGACACTAGATGTGTAGTTTCTCGGGTTAACTCTGCTCCGCACCTTTAAAGAAAATACCTACTCAGGAGTCCTTGCTGCCGTCCAGCTTCCGGTTCCTCCCGCGCCAAAAGTAACTTGAACACAAGGAAAACAGTAAGTACAACTTTTAAAACAATTTTTAAAACACAGCTCCTGTTGCCTTCACTTACCCACCGAAGAGTCGCTACCTTCTCCTGCTTCTCCGCCGGGAAATGAGCTGTGAGAGTGATAGAGAGTGTCAGAGAGTGATAGAGAGTGATAGAGAGTGATAGAGAGTGTGAGAGAGTGATAGAGAGTGTCAGAGAGTGTCAGAGAGTGATAGTGAGTGTCTGAGAGTGTCAGAGAGTGATAGAGAGTGTCAGAGAGTGTCAGAGAGTGTCAGAGAGTGATAGAGAGTGTCAGAGAGTGATAGAGAGTGTCAGAGAGTGTCAAAGAGTGATAGAGAGTGATAGAGAGTGATAGAGAGTGTGAGAGAGTGATAGAGAGTGTCAGAGAGTGTCAGAGAGTGTCATAGAGTGATAGAGAGTGTCAGAGAGTGATAGAGAGTGTCAGAGAGTGATAGAGAGTGTCAGAGAGTGTCAGAGAGTGATAGTGAGTGATAGAGAGTGATAGAGAGTGTCAGAGAGTGATAGAGAGTGTCACAGAGTGTCAGAGAGTGTCAGAGAGTGATAGAGAGTGTCAGAGAGTGATAGAGAGTGTCAGAGAGTGTCAGAGAGTGATAGAGAGTGATAGAGAGTGTGAGAGAGTGATAGAGAGTGTCAGAGAGTGTCAGAGAGTGATAGTGAGTGTCTGAGAGTGTCAGAGAGTGATAGAGAGTGTCAGAGAGTGTCAGAGAGTGTCAGAGAGTGATAGAGAGTGTCAGAGAGTGATAGAGAGTGTCAGAGAGAGTCAAAGAGTGATAGAGAGTGATAGAGATTGACAGAGAGTGTCAGAGAGTGATAGAGAGTGTCAGAGAGTGTCAGAGAGTGTCAGAGAGTGATAGAGAGTGTCAGAGAGTGATAGAGAGTGTCAGAGAGTGATAGTGAGTGATAGTGAGTGATAGAGAGTGTCAGAGAGTGATAGAGAGTGTGAGAGAGTGACAGAGAATGATAGAGAGTGTCAGAGAGTGTCAGAGAGTGATAGTGAGTGATAGAGAGTGATAGAGAGTGTCAGAGAGTGATAGAGAGTGTCAGAGAGTGATAGAGAGTGTCAGAGAGTGTCAGAGAGTGACAGAGAGTGTTAGAGAGTGATAGAGAGTGATAGAGAGTGATAGAGAGTGATAGAGAGTGTCAGAGAGTGATAGAGAGTTTCAGAGAGTGTCAGAGAGTGTCTGAGAGTGTCAGAGAGTGATAGAGAGTGTCAGAGAGTGTCAGAGAGTGTCAGAGAGTGATAGAGAGTGTCGGAGAGTGATAGAGAGTGTCAGAGAGTGTCAGAGAGTGATAGAGAGTGATAGAGAGTGATAGAGAGTGTGAGAGAGTGATAGAGAGTGTCAGAGAGTGTCAGAGAGTGTCAGAGAGTGATAGAGAGTGTCAGAGAGTGTCAGAGAGTGTCAGAGAGTGATAGAGAGTGATAGAGAGTGATAGAGAGTGATAGAGAGTGTCAGAGAGTTTCAGAGAGTGTCAGAGAGTGATAGTGACTGTCTGAGAGTGTCAGAGAGTGATAGAGAGCGTCAGAGAGTGTCAGAGAGTGTCAGGGAGTGATAGAGAGTGTCAGAGAGTAATAGAGAGTGTCAGAGAGTGTCAGAGAGTGATAGAGAGTGATAGAGAGTGATAGAGAGTGATAGAGAGTGTGAGAGAGTGATAGAGAGTGTGAGAGAGTGTCAGAGAGTGTCAGCGAGTGATAGAGAGTGTCAGAGAGTGATAGAGAGTGTCAGAGAGTGTCTGAGAGTGTCAGAGAGTGATAGAGAGTGATAGAGAGTGATAGAGAGTGTCAGAGAGTGTCTGAGAGTGTCAGAGAGTGATAGAGAGTGTCAGAGAGTGTCAGAGAGTGTCAGAGAGTGATAGAGAGTGTCAGAGAGGGATAGAGAGTGTCAGAGAGTGTCAGAGAGTGATAGAGAGTGTCAGAGAGTGATAGAGAGTGATAGAGAGTGATAGAGAGTGATAGAGAGTGATAGAGAGTGTCAGAGAGTGTCTGAGAGTGTCAGAGTGTGTCAGAGATTTTCAGAGAGTGATAGAGAGTGATAGAGAGTGATAGAGAGTGTCAGAGAGTGATAGAGAGTTTCAGAGAGTTTCAGAGAGTGTCAGAGAGTGTCTGAGAGTATCATAGAGCGATAGAGAGTGTCAGAGAATGTCAGAGAGTGTCAGAGAGTGATAGAGAGTGATAGAGAGTGTCAGAGAGTGTCAGAGAGTGTCAGAGAGTGATAGAGAGTGTCAGAGAGTGTCAGAGAGTGATAGAGAGTGTCAGAGAGTGATAGAGAGTGATAGAGAGTTTCAGAGAGTGTCAGAGAGTGTCTGAGAGTGTCAGAGAGTGATAGAGAGTGTCGGAGAGTGTCAGAGAGTGTCAGAGAGTGATAGAGAGTGTCAGAGAGTGTCAGAGAGTGATAGAGAGTGATAGAGAGTGATAGAGAGTGATAGAGAGTGTCAGAGAGTGATAGAGAGTGATAGAGAGTTTCAGAGTGTGTCAGAGAGTGTCAGAGAGTGTCAGAGAGTGATAGAGAGTGTCAGAGAGTGTCAGAGAGTGATATAGAGTGTCAGGGAGTGATAGAGAGTGTCAGAGAGTGTCAGAGAGTGTCAGAGAGTGATAGAGAGTGATGGAGAGTGATAGAGAGTGATAGAGAGTGTCAGAGAGTGTCAGAGAGTGATAGAGAGTGATAGAGAGTGTCAGAGAGTGATAGAGAGTGTCGGAGAGTGTCAGAGAGTGTCAGAGAGTGATAGAGAGTGTCAGAGAGTGTCAGAGAGTGATAGAGAGTGATAGAGAGTGATAGAGAGTGATAGAGAGTGTCAGAGAGTGATAGAGAGTGATAGAGAGTTTCAGAGTGTGTCAGAGAGTGTCAGAGAGTGTCAGAGAGTGATAGAGAGTGTCAGAGAGTGTCAGAGAGTGATATAGAGTGTCAGGGAGTGATAGAGAGTGTCAGAGAGTGTCAGAGAGTGATAGAGAGTGATAGAGAGTGATGGAGAGTGATAGAGAGTGATAGAGAGTGTCAGAGAGTGTCAGAGAGTGATAGTGAGTGTCTGAGAGTGATAGAGAATGTCAGAGAGTGTCAGAGAGTGATAGAGAGTTTCAGAGAGTGTCAGAGAGTGTCTGAGAGTGTCAGAGAGTGTCAGAGAGTGTCAGAGAGTGATAGAGAGTGTCAGAGAGTGTCAGAGAGTGTCAGAGAGTGTCTGAGAGTGTCAGAGAGTGATAGAGAGTGTCAGAGAGTGATAGAGAGTGATATTGAGTTTCAGAGAGTGTCAGAGAGTGTCTGAGAGTGTCAGAGAGTGATAGAGAGTGTCAGAGAGAGTCAGAGAGTGATAGAGAGTGTCAGAGAGCGATAGAGAGTGTCAGAGAGTGTCAGAGAGTGATAGAGAGTGATAGAGAGTGTCAGAGAGTGATAGAGAGTGATAGAGAGTTTCAGAGAGTGTCAGAGAGTGTCAGAGAGTGTCAGAGAGTGTCAGAGTGTGATATAGAGTGTCAGAGAGTGATAGAGAGTGTCAGAGAGTGATAGAGAGTGATAGAGAGTGTCAGAGAGTGATATAGAGTGTCAGAGAGTGATAGAGAGTGAGAGAGAGTGTCAGAGAGTGATAGAGAGTGTCAGAGAGTGATAGAGAGTGATAGAGAGTGATAGAGAGTGTCAGAGAGTGTCAGAGAGTGTCAGAGAGTGATAGAGAGTGATAGAGAGTGATGGAGAGTGATAGAGAGTGATAGAGAGTGTCAGAGAGTGTCAGAGAGTGATAGTGAGTGTCTGAGAGTGATAGAGAATGTCAGAGAGTGTCAGAGAGTGATAGAGAGTTTCAGAGAGTGTCAGAGAGTGTCTGAGAGTGTCAGAGAGTGTCAGAGAGTGTCAGAGAGTGATAGAGAGTGTCAGAGAGTGTCAGAGAGTGTCAGAGAGTGATATAGAGTGTCAGAGAGTGATAGAGAGTGTCAGAGAGTGATAGAGAGTGATAGAGAGTGTCAGAGAGTGATATAGAGTGTCAGAGAGTGATAGAGAGTGAGAGAGAGTGTCAGAGAGTGATAGAGAGTGTCAGAGAGTGATAGAGAGTGATAGAGAGTGATAGAGAGTGTCAGAGAGTGTCAGAGAGTGTCAGAGAGTGATAGAGAGTGTCAGAGAGTGATAGAGAGTGATAGAGAGTGTCAGAGAGTGATAGAGAGTTTCAGAGAGTGTCAGAGAGTGTCTGAGAGTGTCAGAGAGTGATAGAGAGTGTCAGAGAGTGTCACAGTGTGTCAGAGAGTGATAGAGAGTTTCAGAGAGTGACAGAGAGTGTCAGAGAGTGTCAGAGAGTGATAGAGAGTGACAGAGAGTGATAGAGAGTGTCAGAGAGTGATAGAGAGTGTCAGAGAGTGTCAGAGAGTGTCAGAGAGTGATTGAGAGTGTCAGAGAGTGATAGAGAGTGTCAGAGAGTGTCAGAGAGTCATAGAGAGTGATAGAGAGTGATAGAGAGTGATAGAGAGTTTCAGAGAGTGTCAGAGAATGTCTGAGAGTGTCAGAGAGTGTCAGAGAGTGTCAGAGAGTGATAGAGAGTGTCAGAGAGTGACAGAGAGTGTCAGAGAGTGTCAGAGAGTGATAGAGAGTGATAGAGAGTGACAGAGAGTGTCAGAGAGTGATAGAGAGTGTCAGAGAGTGTCAGAGAATGTCAGAGAGTGATAGAGAGTGTCAGAGAGTGATAGAGAGTGTCAGAGAGTGTCAGAGAGTCATAGAGAGTGATAGAGAGTGATAGAGAGTGTCAGAGAGTGTCAGAGAGTGTCAGAGGGTGATAGTGAGGGTCTGAGAGTGTCAGAGAGTGATAGAAAGTGATATAGAGTGATAGAGAGTGTCAGAGAGTGATAGAGAGTGTCAGAGAGTGTCAGAGAGTGTCAGAGAGTGATAGAGAGTGTCAGAGAGTGATAGAGAGTGTCAGAGAGAGTCAGAGAGTCATAGAGAGTGATAGAGAGTGATAGAGAGTGATAGAGAGTGATAGAGAGTGTCAGAGAGTGTCAGAGAGTGATAGTGAGTGTCTGAGAGTGTCTGAGAGTGTCAGAGAATGTCAGAGAGTGATAGAGAGTGATAGAGAGTGTCAGACAGTGTCAGAGAGTGTCTGAGAGTGTCAGAGAGTGTCAGAGAGTGTTAGAGAGTGATAGAGAGTGTCAGAGAGTGTCAGAGAGTGATAGAGAGTGATAGAGAGTGTGAGAGAGTGATAGAGAGTGTCAGAGAGTGACAGAGAGTGTCAGAGAGTGTCAGAGAGTGATAGAGAGTGATAGAGAGTGACAGAGAGTGTCAGAGAGTGATAGAGAGTGTCAGAGAGTGTCAGAGAATGTCAGAGAGTGATAGAGAGTGTCAGAGAGTGATAGAGAGTGTCAGAGAGTGTCAGAGAGTCATAGAGAGTGATAGAGAGTGATAGAGAGTGTCAGAGAGTGTCAGAGAGTGTCAGAGGGTGATAGTGAGGGTCTGAGAGTGTCAGAGAGTGATAGAAAGTGATAGAGAGTGATAGAGAGTGTCAGAGAGTGATAGAGAGTGTCAGAGAGTGTCAGAGAGTGTCAGAGAGTGATAGAGAGTGTCAGAGAGTGATAGAGAGTGTCAGAGAGTGTCAGAGAGTGATAGAGAGTGATAGAGAGTTTCAGAGAGTGTCAGAGAGTGTCTGAGAGTGTCAGAGAGTGTCAGGGAGTGATAGAGAGTGTCAGAGAGTGTCAGAGAGTGTCAGAGAGTGTTAGAGAGTGATAGAGAGTGTCAGAGAGTGTCAGACAGTGTCAGAGAGTGTCTGAGAGTGTCAGAGAGTGTCAGAGAGTGTTAGAGAGTGATAGAGAGTGTCAGAGAGTGTCAGAGAGTGATAGAGAGTGATAGAGAGTTTCAGAGAGTGTCAGAGAGTGTCTGAGAGTGTCAGAGAGTGTCAGGGAGTGATAGAGAGTGTCAGAGAGTGTCAGAGAGTGTCAGAGAGGGTCTGAGAGTGTCAGAGAGTGATAGAGAGTGTCAGAGAGTGATAGAGAGTGTCAGAGAGTGTCTGAGAGTGTCAGAGAGTGTCTGAGAGTTTCAGAGAGTGATAGAGAGTGATAGAGAGTGTCAGAGAGTGTCAGAGAGTGATAGAGAGTGTCAGAGAGTGTCAGGGAGTGATAGAGAGTGTCAGAGAGTGTCAGAGAGTGTCAGAGAGGGTCTGAGAGTGTCAGAGAGTGATAGAGAGTGTCAGAGAGTGATAGTGTCAGAGAGTGTCTGAGAGTGTCAGAGAGTGTCTGAGAGTTTCAGAGAGTGATAGAGAGTGATAGAGAGTGTCAGAGAGTGTCAGAGAGTGATAGAGAGTGTCAGAGAGTGTCAGAGACTGATAGTGAGTGTCTGAGAGTGTCAGAGAGTGATAGAGAGTGTCAGAGAGTGATATAGAGTGATAGAGAGTGTCAGAGAGTGTCTGAGAGTGTCAGAGAGTGATAGAGAGGGTCAGAGAGTGTCAGACAGTGTCAGAGAGTGATAGAGAGTGTCAGAGAGTGATAGAGAGTGTCAGAGAGTGTCTGAGAGTGTCAGAGGGTGTCTGAGAGTGTCAGAGAGTGATAGAGAGTGATAGAGAGTGTCAGAGAGTGTCAGACAGTGTCAGAGAGTGATAGAGAGTGTCAGAGAGTGATAGTGAGTGTCAGATAGTGTCAGAGAGTGTCAGCGATTGATAGAGATTGATAGAGAGTTTCAGAGAGTGTCAGAGAGTGTCAGAGAGTGATAGAGAGTGTCAGAGAGTCATAGGGAGTGATAGTGAGTGTCAGAGAGTGTCAGAGAGTGTCAGAGAGTGATAGAGAGTGTCAGAGAGTGATAGAGAGTGTCAAAGTGTGTCAGAGAGTGTCAGAGAGTGATAGAGTGTGATAGAGAGTGATAGAGAGTGTCAGAGAGTGATAGAGAGTGATAGAGAGTTTCAGAGAGTGTCTGAGAGTGTCAGAGAGTGATAGAGAGTGTCAGAGAGTGATAGAGAGTGTCAGAGAGTGTCTGAGAGTGTCAGAGAGTGTCTGAGAGTTTCAGAGAGTGATAGAGAGTGATAGAGAGTGTCAGAGAGTGTCAGAGAGTGATAGAGAGTGTCAGAGAGTGTCAGAGACTGATAGTGAGTGTCTGAGTGTGTCAGAGAGTGATAGAGAGTGTCAGAGAGTGATATAGTGTGATAGAGAGTGTCAGAGAGTGTCAGAGAGTGTCAGACAGTGTCAGAGAGTGATAGAGAGTGTCAGAGAGTGATAGAGAGTGTCAGAGAGTGTCTGAGAGTGTCAGAGAGTGTCTGAGAGTGTCAGAGAGTGATAGAGAGTGATAGAGAGTGTCAGAGAGTGTCAGACAGTGTCAGAGAGTGATAGAGAGTGTCAGAGAGTGATAGTGAGTGTCAGATAGTGTCAGAGAGTGTCAGCGATTGATAGAGATTGATAGAGAGTTTCAGAGAGTGTCAGAGAGTGATAGAGAGTGTCAGAGAGTGATAGGGAGTGATAGTGAGTGTCAGAGAGTGTCAGAGAGTGTCAGAGAGTGATAGAGAGTGTCAGAGAGTGATAGAGAGTGTCAAAGTGTGTCAGAGAGTGTCAGAGAGCGATAGAGTGTGATAGAGAGTGATAGAGAGTGTCAGAGAGTGATAGAGAGTGATAGAGAGTTTCAGAGAGTGTCTGAGAGTGTCAGAGAGTGATAGAGAGTGTCAGAGAGTGCCAGAGAGTGTCAGAGAGTGTCAGAGAGTGATAGAGAGTGATAGAGAGTGATAGAGAGTGATAGAGAGTGTCAGAGAGTGTCAGAGAGTGATAGTGAGTGTCTGAGAGTGATAGAGAATGTCAGAGAGTGATAGAGAGTTTCAGAGAGTGTCAGAGAGTGTCTGAGAGTGTCAGAGAGTGTCAGAGAGTGATAGAGAGTGTCAGAGAGTGTCAGAGAGTGTCTGAGAGTGTCAGAGAGTGATAGAGAGTGTCAGAGAGTGATAGAGAGTGATAGAGAGTTTCAGAGAGTGTCAGAGAGTGTCTGAGAGTGTCAGGGAGTGACAGAGAGTGTCAGAGAGTGATAGAGAGTGTCAGAGAGTGATAGAGAGTGTCAGAGTGTCAGAGTGTGTCAGAGAGTGATAGAGAGTGATAGCGAGTGATAGAGAGTGATAGAGAGTGATAGAGAGTGTCAGAGAGTGATAGAGAGAGATAGAGAGTTTCAGAGAGTGTCAGAGAGCGTCTGAGAGTGTCAGAGAGTGATAGAGAGTGTCAGAGAGTGTCAGAGAGTGTCAGAGAGTGTCAGAGAGTGATATAGAGTGTCAGAGAGTGTCAGAGAGTGTCAGAGAGTGTCAGAGAGTGATAGAGAGTGATAGAGAGTGATAGAGAGTGATAGTGAGTGTCAGAGAGTGATAGTGAGTGTCTGAGAGTGATAGAGAATGTCAGAGAGTGATAGAGAGTTTCAGAGAGTGTCAGAGAGTGTCTGAGAGTGTCTGAGAGTGTCAGAGAGTGTCTGAGAGTGTCAGAGAGTGTCTGAGAGTGTCAGAGAGTGATAGAGAGTGTCAGAGAGTGATAGAGAGTGATATTGAGTTTCAGAGAGTGTCAGAGAGTGTCTGAGAGTGTCAGAGAGTGATAGAGAGTGTCAGAGAGTGTCAGAGAGTGATAGAGAGTGTCAGAGAGTGATAGAGAGTGTCAGAGAGTGTCAGAGAGTGATAGAGAGTGATAGAGAGTGTCAGAGAGTGATAGAGAGTGATAGAGAGTTTCAGAGAGTGTCAGAGAGTTTCAGAGAGTGATAGAGAGTGTCAGAGAGTGATAGAGAGTGATAGAGAGTGTCAGAGAGTGATAGAGAGTGTCAGAGAGTAATAGAGAGTGATCGAGAGTGATAGAGAGTGTCAGAGAGTGTCAGAGAGTGTCAGAGAGTGATAGAGAGTGTCAGAGAGTGTCAGAGAGTGATAGAGAGTGTCAGAGAGTGATAGAGAGTGATAGAGAGTTTCAGAGAGTGTCAGAGAGAGTCTGAGAGAGTCAGAGAGTGATAGAGAGTGTCAGAGAGTGATAGAGAGTGTCAGAGAGTGATAGAGAGTGTCAGAGAGTGTCAGAGAGTGATATAGAGTGATAGAGAGTGTCAGAGAGTGTCAGAGAGTGTCAGAGAGTGATAGAGAGGGTCAGAGAGTGTCAGAGAGTGATAGAGAGTGTCAGAGAGTGTCAGACAGTGTCAGAGAGTGATAGAGAGTGTCAGAGAGTGATAGAGAGTGTCAGAGAGTGTCTGAGAGTGTCAGAGAGTGTCTGAGAGTGTCAGAGAGTGATAGAGAGTGATAGAGAGTGTCAGAGAGTGTCAGACAGTGTCAGAGAGTGATAGAGAGTGTCAGAGAGTGATAGTGAGTGTCAGATAGTGTCAGAGAGTGTCAGCGAGTGATAGAGATTGATAGAGAGTTTCAGAGAGTGTCAGAGAGTGTCAGAGAGTGATAGAGAGTGTCAGAGAGTGATAGGGAGTGATAGTGAGTGTCAGAGAGTGTCAGAGAGTGTCAGAGAGTGATAGAGAGTGTCAGAGAGTGATAGAGAGTGTCAAAGGGTGTCAGAGAGTGTCAGAGAGTGATAGAGTGTGATAGAGAGTGATAGAGAGTGTCAGAGAGTGATAGAGAGTGATAGAGAGTTTCAGAGAGTGTCTGAGAGTGTCAGAGAGAGATAGAGAGTGTCAGAGAGTGCCAGAGAGTGTCAGAGAGTGTCAGAGAGTGATAGAGAGTGATAGAGAGTGATAGAGAGTGATAGAGAGTGTCAGAGAGTGATAGTGAGTGTCTGAGAGTGATAGAGAATGTCAGAGAGTGATAGAGAGTTTCAGAGAGTGTCAGAGAGAGTCTGAGAGTGTCAGAGAGTGTCAGAGAGTGATAGAGAGTGTCAGAGAGTGTCTGAGAGTGTCAGAGAGTGATAGAGAGGGTCAGAGAGTGTCAGAGAGTGATAGAGAGTGTCAGAGAGTGTCAGACAGTGTCAGAGAGTGATAGAGAGTGTCAGAGAGTGTCTGAGAGTGTCAGAGAGTGTCTGAGAGTGTCAGAGAGTGATAGAGAGTGATAGAGAGTGTCAGAGAGTGTCAGACAGTGTCAGAGAGTGATAGAGAGTGTCAGAGAGTGATAGTGAGTGTCAGATAGTGTCAGAGAGTGTCAGCGATTGATAGAGATTGATAGAGAGTTTCAGAGAGTGTCAGAGAGTGTCAGAGAGTGATAGAGAGTGTCAGAGAGTGATAGGGAGTGATAGTGAGTGTCAGAGAGTGTCAGAGAGTGTCAGAGAGTGATAGAGAGTGTCAGAGAGTGATAGAGAGTGTCAAAGTGTGTCAGAGAGTGTCAGAGAGCGATAGAGTGTGATAGAGAGTGATAGAGAGTGTCAGAGAGTGATAGAGAGTGATAGAGAGTTTCAGAGAGTGTCTGAGAGTGTCAGAGAGTGATAGAGAGTGTCAGAGTGTGCCAGAGAGTGTCAGAGAGTGTCAGAGAGTGATAGAGAGTGATAGAGAGTGATAGAGAGTGATAGAGAGTGTCAGAGAGTGTCAGAGAGTGATAGTGAGTGTCTGAGAGTGATAGAGAATGTCAGAGAGTGATAGAGAGTTTCAGAGAGTGTCAGAGAGTGTCTGAGAGTGTCAGAGAGTGTCAGAGAGTGATAGAGAGTGTCAGAGAGTGTCAGAGAGTGTCTGAGAGTGTCAGAGAGTGATAGAGAGTGTCAGAGAGTGATAGAGAGTGATAGAGAGTTTCAGAGAGTGTCAGAGAGTGTCTGAGAGTGTCAGGGAGTGACAGAGAGTGTCAGAGAGTGATAGAGAGTGTCAGAGAGTGATAGAGAGTGTCAGAGTGTCAGAGTGTGTCAGAGAGTGATAGAGAGTGATATGCGATGTGATAGAGAGTGATAGAGAGTGATAGAGAGTGATAGAGAGTGTCAGAGAGTGATAGAGAGAGATAGAGAGTTTCAGAGAGTGTCAGAGAGCGTCTGAGAGTGTCAGAGAGTGATAGAGAGTGTCAGAGAGTGTCAGAGAGTGTCAGAGAGTGTCAGAGAGTGATATAGAGTGTCAGAGAGTGTCAGAGAGTGTCAGAGAGTGTCAGAGAGTGATAGAGAGTGATAGAGAGTGATAGTGAGTGTCAGAGAGTGATAGTGAGTGTCTGAGAGTGATAGAGAATGTCAGAGAGTGATAGAGAGTTTCAGAGAGTGTCAGAGAGTGTCTGAGAGTGTCTGAGAGTGTCTGAGAGTGTCAGAGAGTGTCTGAGAGTGTCAGAGAGTGTCTGAGAGTGTCAGAGAGTTTCAGAGAGTGTCAGAGAGTGATAGAGAGTGATATTGAGTTTCAGAGAGTGTCAGAGAGTGTCTGAGAGTGTCAGAGAGTGATAGAGAGTGTCAGAGAGTGTCAGAGAGTGATAGAGAGTGTCAGAGAGTGATAGAGAGTGTCAGAGAGTGTCAGAGAGTGATAGAGAGTGATAGAGAGTGTCAGAGAGTGATAGAGAGTGATAGAGAGTTTCAGAGAGTGTCAGAGAGTGTCAGAGAGTGATAGAGAGTGTCAGAGAGTGATAGAGAGTGATAGAGAGTGTCAGAGAGTGATAGAGAGTGTCAGAGAGTAATAGAGAGTGATCGAGAGTGATAGAGAGTGTCAGAGAGTGTCAGAGAGTGTCAGAGAGTGATAGAGAGTGTCAGAGAGTGTCAGAGAGTGATATAGAGTGTCAGAGAGTGATAGAGAGTGATAGAGAGTTTCAGAGAGTGTCAGAGAGAGTCTGAGAGTGTCAGAGAGTGATAGAGAGTGTCAGAGAGTGATAGAGAGTGTCAGAGAGTGATAGAGAGTGTCAGAGAGTGTCAGAGAGTGATATAGAGTGATAGAGAGTGTCAGAGAGTGTCTGAGAGTGTCAGAGAGTGATAGAGAGGGTCAGAGAGTGTCAGAGAGTGATAGAGAGTGTCAGAGAGTGTCAGACAGTGTCAGAGAGTGATAGAGAGTGTCAGAGAGTGATAGAGAGTGTCAGAGAGTGTCTGAGAGTGTCAGAGAGTGTCTGAGAGTGTCAGAGAGTGATAGAGAGTGATAGAGAGTGTCAGAGAGTGTCAAACAGTGTCAGAGAGTGATAGAGAGTGTCAGAGAGTGATAGTGAGTGTCAGATAGTGTCAGAGAGTGTCAGCGAGTGATAGAGATTGATAGAGAGTTTCAGAGAGTGTCAGAGAGTGTCAGAGAGTGATAGAGAGTGTCAGAGAGTGATAGGGAGTGATAGTGAGTGTCAGAGAGTGTCAGAGAGTGTCAGAGAGTGATAGAGAGTGTCAGAGAGTGATAGAGAGTGTCAAAGGGTGTCAGAGAGTGTCAGAGAGTGATAGAGTGTGATAGGGAGTGATAGAGAGTGTCAGAGAGTGATAGAGAGTGATAGAGAGTTTCAGAGAGTGTCTGAGAGTGTCAGAGAGAGATAGAGAGTGTCAGAGAGTGCCAGAGAGTGTCAGAGAGTGTCAGAGAGTGATAGAGAGTGATAGAGAGTGATAGAGAGTGATAGAGAGTGATAGAGAGTGTCAGAGAGTGATAGTGAGTGTCTGAGAGTGATAGAGAATGTCAGAGAGTGATAGAGAGTTTCAGAGAGTGTCAGAGAGAGTCTGAGAGTGTCAGAGAGTGTCAGAGAGTGATAGAGAGTGTCAGAGAGTGTCTGAGAGTGTCAGAGAGTGATAGAGTGGGTCAGAGAGTGTCAGAGAGTGATAGAGAGTGTCAGAGAGTGTCAGACAGTGTCAGAGAGTGATAGAGAGTGTCAGAGAGTGATAGAGAGTGTCAGAGAGTGTCTGAGAGTGTCAGAGAGTGTCTGAGAGTGTCAGAGAGTGATAGAGAGTGATAGAGAGTGTCAGAGAGTGTCAGACAGTGTCAGAGAGTGATAGAGAGTGTCAGAGAGTGATAGTGAGTGTCAGATAGTGTCAGAGAGTGTCAGCGAGTGATAGAGATTGATAGAGAGTTTCAGAGAGTGTCAGACAGTGTCAGAGAGTGATAGAGAGTGTCAGAGAGTGATAGGGAGTGATAGTGAGTGTCAGAGAGTGTCAGAGAGTGTCAGAGAGTGGTAGAGAGTGTCAGAGAGTGATAGAGAGTGTCAAAGGGTGTCAGAGAGTGTCAGAGAGTGATAGAGTGTGATAGAGAGTGATAGAGAGTGTCAGAGAGTGATAGAGAGTGATAGAGAGTTTCAGAGAGTGTCTGAGAGTGTCAGAGAGAGATAGAGAGTGTCAGAGAGTGCCAGAGAGTGTCAGAGAGTGTCAGAGAGTGATAGAGAGTGATAGAGAGTGATAGAGAGTGATAGAGAGTGATAGAGAGTGTCAGAGAGTGATAGTGAGTGTCTGAGAGTGATAGAGAATGTCAGAGAGTGATAGAGAGTTTCAGAGAGTGTCAGAGAGAGTCTGAGAGTGTCAGAGAGTGTCAGAGAGTGATAGAGAGTGTCAGAGAGTGTCAGAGAGTGTCTGAGAGTGTCAGAGAGTGATAGAGAGTGTCAGAGAGTGATAGAGAGTGATAGAGAGTTTCAGAGAGTGTCAGAAAGTGTGTGAGAGTGTCAGGGAGTGATAGAGAGTGTCAGAGAGTGATAGAGAGTGTCAGAGAGTGATAGAGAGTGTCAGAGTGTCAGAGTGTGTCAGAGAGTGATAGAGAGTGATAGCGAGTGATAGAGAGTGATAGAGAGTGATAGAGAGTGTCAGAGAGTGATAGAGAGAGATAGAGAGTTTCAGAGAGTGTCAGAGAGCGTCTGAGAGTGTCAGAGAGTGATAGAGAGTGTCAGAGATTGTCAGAGAGTGTCAGAGAGTGATATAGAGTGTCAGAGAGTGATAGAGAGTGTCAGAGAGTGTCAGAGAGTGATAGAGAGTGATAGAGAGTGTCAGAGAGTGTCAGAGAGTGATAGTGAGTGTCTGAGAGTGATAGAGAATGTCAGAGCGTGATAGAGAGTTTCCGAGAGTGTCAGAGAGTGTCTGAGAGTGTCTGAGAGTGTCAGAGAGTGTCTGAGAGTGTCAGAGAGTGTCTGAGAGTGTCAGAGAGTGATAGAGAGTGTCAGAGAGTGATAGAGAGTGATATTGAGTTTCAGAGAGTGTCAGAGAGTGTCTGAGAGTGTCAGAGAGTGATAGAGAGTGTCAGAGAGTGTCAGAGAGTAATAGAGAGTGTCAGAGAGTGATAGAGAGTGTCAGAGAGTGTCAGAGAGTGATAGAGAGTTATAGAGAGTGTCAGAGAGTGATAGAGAGTGATAGAGAGTTTCAGAGAGTGTCAGAGAGTGTCAGAGAGTGATAGAGAGTGTCAGAGAGTGATAGAGAGTGATAGAGAGTATCAGAGAGTGATAGAGAGTGTCAGAGAGTAATAGAGAGTGTTCGAGAGTGATAGAGAGTGTCAGAGAGTGTCAGAGAGTGTCAGAGAGTGATAGAGAGTGTCAGAGAGTGTCAGAGAGTGATAGAGAGTGTCAGAGAGTGATAGAGAGTGATAGAGAGTTTCAGAGAGTGTCAGAGAGAGTCTGAGAGTGTCAGAGAGTGATAGAGAGTGTCAGAGAGTGTCAGAGAGTGTCAGAGAGTGATAGAGAGTGTCAGAGAGTGATAGAGAGTGTCAGAGAGTGTCAGAGAGTGATAGAGAGTGTCAGAGAGTGTCAGAGAGTGATAGAGAGTGATAGAGAGTGATAGAGAGTGTCAGAGAGTGTCAGAGAGTGATAGAGAGTGTCAGAGAGTGATAGAGAGTGTCAGAGAGTGTCAGAGAGTCATAGAGAGTGATAGAGAGTGATGGAGAGTGATAGACGGTGTCAGAGAGTGTCAGAGAGTGTCAGAGAGTGATAGTGAGTGTCAGCGAGTGTCAGAGAGTGTCAGAGAGTGTCAGAGAGTGTCAGAGAGTGATAGAGAGTGATAGAGAGTGTCAGAGAGTGTCAGAGAGTGATAGAGAGTGATAGAGAGTGTCAGACAGTGTCAGAGAGTGTCTGAGAGTGTCAGAGAGTGTCAGAGAGTGTCAGAGAGTGATAGAGAGTGATAGAAAGTGTCAGAGAGTGTCTGAGAGTGTCAGAGAGTGTCAGAGAGTGTCAGAGAGTGATAGAGAGTGATAGAGAGTTTCAGAGAGTGTCAGAGAGTGTCTGAGAGTGTCAGAGAGTGTCAGGGAGTGATAGAGAGTGTCAGAGAGTGTCTGAGAGTGTCAGAGAGGGTCTGAGAGTGTCAGAGAGTGATAGAGAGTGATAGAGAGTGATAGAGAGTGTCAGAGAATGTCAGACAGTGTCAGAGAGTGATAGAGAGTGTCAGAGAGTGATAGAGAGTGTCAGAGAGTGTCTGAGAGTGTCAGAGAGTGATAGAGAGTGATAGAGAGTGTCAGAGTGTGTCAGGCAGTGTCAGAGAGTGATAGAGAGTGATAGAGAGTGTCAGAGAGTGTCTGAGAGTGTCAGAGAGTGATAGAGAGTGTCAGAGAGTGTCTGAGAGTGTCAGAGAGTGTCTGAGAGTGTCAGAGAGTGATAGAGAGTGTCAGAGAGTGTCAGACAGTGTCAGAGAGTGATAGAGAGTGTCAGAGAGTGTCTGAGAGTGTCAGAGAGTGTCAGAGAGTGATAGAGAGTGATAGAGAGTGTCAGAGAGTGTCAGACAGTGTCAGAGAGTGATAGAGAGTGTCAGAGAGTGTCAGAGAGTGTCTGAGAGTGCCAGAGAGTGTCAGAGAGTGTCAGAGAGTGATAGAGAGTGATAGAGAGTGTCAGAGAGTGTCAGACAGTGTCAGAGAGTGATAGAGAGTGTCAGAGAGCGATAGTGAGTGTCTGAGAGTGTCAGATAGTGTCAGAGAGTGTCAGCGAGTGATAGAGAGTTTCAGAGAGTGTCAGAGAGTGTCAGAGAGTGATAGAGAGTGTCAGAGAGTGTCAGAGAGTGTCAGGCAGTGTCAGAGAGTGATAGTGAGTGTCAGAGAGTGTCAGAGAATGTCAGAGAGTGATAGAGAGTGTCAGAGAGTGATAGAGAGTGTCAGAGAATGTCAGAGAATGTCAGAGAGTGATAGAGAGTGATAGAGAGTGATAGAGAGTGATAGAGAGTGTCAGAGAGTGATAGAGAGTGATAGAGAGTTTCAGAGAGTGATAAAGAGTGATAGAGAGTTTCAGAGAGTGTCAGAGAGTGTCTGAGAGTGTCAGAGAGTATCAGAGAGTGATAGAGAGTGTCAGAGAGTGATAGAGAGTGTCAGAGAGTGTCAGAGAGTGATAGAGAGTGTCAGAGAGTGATAGAGAGTGTCAGAGAGTGATAGAGAGTATCAGAGAGTGTCAGAGAGTGATAGAGAGTTTCAGAGAGTGTCAGAGAGTGTCAGAGAGTGTCAGAGAGTGATAGAGAGTGTCAGAGAGTGTCAGAGAGTGTCAGAAAGTGATAGAGAGTGATAGAGCGTGTCAGACAGTGTCAGAGAGTGTCGGAGAGTGTCAGAGAGTGATAGAGAGTGATAGAGAGTGTCAGAGAGTGTCAGACAGTGTCAGAGAGTGATAGAGAGTGTCAGAGAGTGTCAGAGAGTGTCTGAGAGTGATCGAGAGTGTCAGAGAGTATCAGAGAGTGTCAGAGAGTGATAGAGAGTGATAGAGAGTGATAGAGAGTGATAGAGAGTGTCAGACAGTGATAGAGAGTGATAGAGAGTTTCAGAGATTGTCAGAGAGTGATAGAGAGTGATATTGAGTTTCAGAGAGTGTCAGAGAGTGTCTGAGAGTGTCAGAGAGTGATAGAGAGTGTCAGAGAGTGTCAGAGAGTGATAGAGAGTGTCAGAGAGTGATAGAGAGTGTCAGAGAGTGTCAGAGAGTGATAGAGAGTGATAGAGAGTGTCAGAGAGTGATAGAGAGTGATAGAGAGTTTCAGAGAGTGTCAGAGAGTGTCAGAGAGTGATAGAGAGTGTCAGAGAGTGATAGAGAGTGATAGAGAGTATCAGAGAGTGATAGAGAGTGTCAGAGAGTAATAGAGAGTGATCGAGAGTGATAGAGAGTGTCAGAGAGTGTCAGAGAGTGTCAGAGAGTGATAGAGAGTGTCAGAGAGTGTCAGAGAGTGTCAGAGAGTGATAGAGAGTGATAGAGAGTTTCAGAGAGTGTCAGAGAGAGTCTGAGAGTGTCAGAGAGTGATAGAGAGTGTCAGAGAGTGTCAGAGAGTGTCAGAGAGTGTCAGAGAGTCATAGAGAGTGATAGAGAGTGATGGAGAGTGATAGACGGTGTCAGAGAGTGTCAGAGAGTGTCAGAGAGTGATAGTGAGTGTCAGCGAGTGTCAGAGAGTGTCAGAGAGTGTCAGAGAGTGTCAGAGAGTGATAGAGAGTGATAGAGAGTGTCAGAGAGTGTCAGAGAGTGATAGAGAGTGATAGAGAGTGTCAGACAGTGTCAGAGAGTGTCTGAGAGTGTCAGAGAGTGTCAGAGAGTGTCAGAGAGTGATAGAGAGTGATAGAAAGTGTCAGAGAGTGTCTGAGAGTGTCAGAGAGTGTCAGAGAGTGATAGAGAGTGATAGAGAGTTTCAGAGAGTGTCAGAGAGTGTCTGAGAGTGTCAGAGAGTGTCAGGGAGTGATAGAGAGTGTCAGAGAGTGTCTGAGAGTGTCAGAGAGGGTCTGAGAGTGTCAGAGAGTGATAGAGAGTGATAGAGAGTGATAGAGAGTGTCAGAGAATGTCAGACAGTGTCAGAGAGTGATAGAGAGTGTCAGAGAGTGATAGAGAGTGTCAGAGAGTGTCTGAGAGTGTCAGAGAGTGATAGAGAGTGATAGAGAGTGTCAGAGAGTGTCAGGCAGTGTCAGAGAGTGATAGAGAGTGATAGAGAGTGTCAGAGAGTGTCTGAGAGTGTCAGAGAGTGATAGAGAGTGTCAGAGAGTGTCTGAGAGTGTCAGAGAGTGTCTGAGAGTGTCAGAGAGTGATAGAGAGTGTCAGACAGTGTCAGAGAGTGATAGAGAGTGTCAGAGAGTGTCTGAGAGTGTCAGAGAGTGTCAGAGAGTGTCTGAGAGTGTCAGAGAGTGTCAGAGAGTGATAGAGAGTGATAGAGAGTGTCAGAGAGTGTCAGACAGTGTCAGAGAGTGATAGAGAGTGTCAGAGAGTGTCAGAGAGTGTCTGAGAGTGTCAGAGAGTATCAGAGAGTGATAGAGAGTGTCAGAGAGTGATAGAGAGTGTCAGAGAGTGTCAGAGAGTGATAGAGAGTGTCAGAGAGTGATAGAGAGTGTCAGAGAGTGATAGAGAGTATCAGAGAGTGTCAGAGAGTGATAGAGAGTTTCAGAGAGTGTCAGAGAGTGTCAGAGAGTGTCAGAGAGTGATAGAGAGTGTCAGAGAGTGTCAGAAAGTGATAGAGAGTGATAGAGCGTGTCAGACAGTGTCAGAGAGTGTCGGAGAGTGTCAGAGAGTGATAGAGAGTGATAGAGAGTGTCAGAGAGTGTCAGACAGTGTCAGAGAGTGATAGAGAGTGTCAGAGAGTGTCAGAGAGTGTCTGAGAGTGATAGAGAGTGTCAGAGAGTATCAGAGAGTGTCAGAGAGTGATAGAGAGTGATAGAGAGTGATAGAGAGTGATAGAGAGTGTCAGACAGTGATAGAGAGTGATAGAGAGTTTCAGAGATTGTCAGAGAGTGATAGAGAGTGATATTGAGTTTCAGAGAGTGTCTGAGAGTGTCAGAGAGTGATAGAGAGTGTCAGAGAGTGTCAGAGAGTGATAGAGAGTGTCAGAGAGTGATAGAGAGTGTCAGAGAGTGTCAGAGAGTGATAGAGAGTGATAGAGAGTGTCAGAGAGTGATAGAGAGTGATAGAGAGTTTCAGAGAGTGTCAGAGAGTGTCAGAGAGTGATAGAGAGTGTCAGAGAGTGATAGAGAGTGATAGAGAGTATCAGAGAGTGATAGAGAGTGTCAGAGAGTAATAGAGAGTGATCGAGAGTGATAGAGAGTGTCAGAGAGTGTCAGAGAGTGTCAGAGAGTGATAGAGAGTGTCAGAGAGTGTCAGAGAGTGATAGAGAGTGTCAGAGAGTGATAGAGAGTGATAGAGAGTTTCAGAGAGTGTCAGAGAGAGTCTGAGAGTGTCAGAGAGTGATAGAGAGTGTCAGAGAGTGTCAGAGAGTGTCAGAGAGTGATAGAGAGTCTCAGAGAGTGATAGAGAGTGTCAGAGAGTGTCAGAGAGTGATAGAGAGTGTCAGAGAGTGTCAGAGAGTGATAGAGAGTGATAGAGAGTGTCAGGGAGTGTCAGAGAGTGATAGAGAGTGTCAGAGAGTGATAGAGAGTGTCAGAGAGTGTCAGAGAGTCATAGAGAGTGATAGAGAGTGATGGAGAGTGATAGAGGGTGTCAGAGAGTGTCAGAGAGTGTCAGAGAGTGATAGTGAGTGTCAGCGAGTGTCAGAGAATGTCAGAGAGTGTCAGAGAGTGTCAGAGAGTGATAGAGAGTGATAGAGAGTGTCAGAGAGTGTCAGAGAGTGATAGAGAGTGATAGAGAGTGTCAGACAGTGTCAGAGAGTGTCTGAGAGTGTCAGAGAGTGTCAGAGAGTGTCAGAGAGTGTCAGAGAGTGATAGAGAGTGATAGAAAGTGTCAGAGAGTGTCTGAGAGTGTCAGAGAGTGTCAGGGAGTGATAGAGAGTGTCAGAGAGTGTCTGAGAGTGTCAGAGAGGGTCTGAGAGTGTCAGAGAGTGATAGAGAGTGATAGAGAGTGTCAGAGAGTGATATAGAGTGTCAGAGAGTGTCTGAGAGTGTCAGAGAGTGATAGAGAGTGATAGAGAGTGTCAGAGAGTGTCAGGCAGTGTCAGAGAGTGATAGTGAGTGTCTGAGAGTGTCAGATAGTGTCAGAGAGTGTCAGAGAGTGATAGAGAGTGATAGAGAGTGTCAGAGAGTGTCTGAGAGTGTCAGAGAGTGATAGAGAGTGTCAGAGAGTGTCTGAGAGTGTCAGAGAGTGTCTGAGAGTGTCAGAGAGTGATAGAGAGTGTCAGAGAGTGTCAGACAGTGTCAGAGAGTGATAGAGAGTGTCAGAGAGTGTCTGAGAGTGTCAGAGAGTGTCTGAGAGTGTCAGAGAGTGTCAGAGAGTGATAGAGAGTGATAGAGAGTGTCAGAGAGTGTCAGACAGTGTCAGAGAGTGATAGAGAGTGTCAGAGAGTGTCAGAGAGTGTCTGAGAGTGCCAGAGAGTGTCAGAGAGTGTCAGAGAGTGATAGAGAGTGATAGAGAGTGTCAGAGAGTGTCAGACAGTGTCAGAGAGTGATAGAGAGTGTCAGAGAGCGATAGCGAGTGTCTGAGAGTGTCAGATAGTGTCAGAGAGTGTCAGCGAGTGATAGAGAGTTTCAGAGAGTGTCAGAGAGTGTCAGAGAGTGATAGAGAGTGTCAGAGAGTGTCAGAGAGTGTCAGGCAGTGTCAGAGAGTGATAGTGAGTGTCAGAGAGTGTCAGAGAATGTCAGAGAGTGATAGAGAGTGTCAGAGAGTGATAGAGAGTGTCAGAGAATGTCAGAGAATGTCAGAGAATGTCAGAGAGTGATAGAGAGTGATAGAGAGTGATAGAGAGTGATAGAGAGTGTCAGAGAGTGATAGAGAGTGATAGAGAGTTTCAGAGAGTGATAAAGAGTGATAGAGAGTTTCAGAGAGTGTCAGAGAGTGTCTGAGAGTGTCAGAGAGTATCAGAGAGTGATAGAGAGTGTCAGAGAGTGATAGAGAGTGTCAGAGAGTGTCAGAGATTGATAGAGAGTGTCAGAGAGTGATAGAGAGTGTCAGAGAGTGATAGAGAGTATCAGAGAGTGTCAGAGAGTGATAGAGAGTTTCAGAGAGTGTCAGAGAGTGTCAGAGAGTGATAGAGAGTGTCAGAGAGTGTCAGAGAGTGTCAGAAAGTGATAGAGAGTGATAGAGCGTGTCAGACAGTGTCAGAGAGTGTCGGAGAGTGTCAGAGAGTGATAGAGAGTGATAGAGAGTGTCAGAGAGTGTCAGACAGTGTCAGAGAGTGATAGAGAGTGTCAGAGAGTGTCAGAGAGTGTCTGAGAGTGATAGAGAGTGTCAGAGAGTATCAGAGAGTGATAGAGAGTGATAGAGAGTGATGGAGAGTGATAGAGAGTGTCAGACAGTGATAGAGATTGATAGAGAGTCTCAGAGATTGTCAGAGAGTGATAGAGAGTGATAGAGAGTGATAGAGAGTGTCAGACAGTGATAGAGAGTGATAGAGAGTTTCAGAGAGTGTCAGAGAGTGATAGAGAGTGATAGAGAGTGTCAGAGAGTGATAGAGAGTGATAGAGAGTGATAGAGAGTGTCTGAGAGTGTCAGAGAGTGTCAGGGAGTGATAGAGAGTGTCAGAGAGTGTCTGAGCGTGTCAGAGACGGTCTGAGAGTGTCAGAGAGTGTCTGAGAGTGATAGAGAGTCTCAGAGAGTGTCAGAGAGTGTCTGAGAGTGATAGAGAGTGTCAGAGAGTGTCAGAGAGTGTCAGAGAGTGATAGAGAGTGATAGAGAGTGTCAGAGAGTGATAGTGAGTGTCTGAGAGTGTCAGAGAGTGATAGAGAGTGATAGAGAGTGTCAGACAGTGTCAGAGAGTGTCTGAGAGTGTCAGGGAGTGATAGAGAGTGTCAGAGAGTGTCTGAGAGTGTCAGAGAGTGTCTGAGAGTGTCAAAGTGTGTCAGAGAGTGTCAGAGAGTGATAGAGAGTGATAGAGAGTGATAGAGAGTGATAGAGAGTGATAGAGAGTGTCAGAGAGTGATAGAGAGTGATAGTGAGTTTCAGAGAGTGTCAGAGAGTGTCTGAGAGTGTCAGAGAGTGATAGAGAGTGATAGAGAGTTTCAGAGAGTGTCAAAGTGTGTCAGAGAGTGTCAGAGAGTGATAGAGAGTGATAGAGAGTGATAGAGAGTGACAGAGAGTGTCAGAGAGTGTCAGAGTGTGATAGAGAGTTTCAGAGAGTGTCAGAGAGTGTCTGAGAGTGTCTGAGAGTGTCAGAGAGTGATAGAGAGTGATAGAGAGTGATAGAGAGTGATAGAGAGTGTCAGAGAGTGTCAGAGAGTGATAGTGAGTGTCTGAGAGTGATAGAGAATGTCAGAGAGTGTCAGAGAGTGATAGAGAGTTTCAGAGAGTGTCAGAGAGTGTCTGACAGTGTCAGAGAGTGTCAGAGAGTGATAGAGAGTGTCAGAGAGTGTCAGAGAGTGTCTGAGAGTGTCAGAGAGTGATAGAGAGTGTCAGAGAGTGATAGAGAGTGATAGAGAGTTTCAGAGAGTATCAGAGAGTGTCTGAGAGTGTCAGGGAGTGATAGAGAGTGTCAGAGAGTGTCAGAGAGTGTCAGAGAGTGATAGAGAGTGTCAGAGAGTGATAGAGAGTGTCAGAGTGTGTCAGAGAGTGATAGAGAGTGATAGCGAGTGATAGAGAGAGATAGAGAGTGTCAGAGAGTGATAGAGAGTGATAGAGAGTGATAGAGAGTTTCAGAGAGTGTCAGAGAGTGTCTGAGAGTGTCAGAGAGTGATAGAGAGTGTCAGAGAGTGTCAGAGAGTGTCAGAGAGTGATATAGTGTGTCAGAGAGTGATAGAGAGTGTCAGAGAGTGTCAGACAGTGATAGAGATTGATAGAGAGTTTCAGAGAGTGTCAGAGAGTGATAGAGAGTGTCAGAGAGTAATAGAGAGTGTCAGAGAGTGTCAGAGAGTGTCAGAGAGTGATAGAGAGTGATAGAGAGTGATAGAGAGCGATAGAGAGTGTCAGAGAGTGTCAGAGAGTGATAGTGAGTGTCTGAGATTGATAGAGAATGTCAGAGAGTGTCAGAGAGTGTCAGAGAGTGATAGAGAGTGTCAGAGAGTGATAGAGAGTGATATAGAGTGATAGAGAGTGATAGAGAGTTTCAGAGAGTGTCAGAGAGTGTCTGAGAGTGTCAGAGAGTGTCAGGGAGTGATAGAGAGTGTCAGAGAGTGTCTGAGCGTGTCAGAGACGGTCTGAGAGTGTCAGAGAGTGTCTGAGAGTGATAGAGAGTCTCAGAGATTGTCAGAGAGTGTCTGAGAGTGATAGAGAGTGTCAGAGAGTGTCAGAGAGTGTCAGAGAGTGTCAGAGAGTGATAGAGAGTGATAGAGAGTGTCAGAGAGTGATAGTGAGTGTCTGAGAGTGTCAGAGAGTGATAGAGAGTGATAGAGAGTGTCAGACAGTGTCAGAGAGTGTCTGAGAGTGTCAGGGAGTGATAGAGAGTGTCAGAGAGTGTCTGAGAGTGTCAAAGTGTGTCAGAGAGTGTCAGAGAGTGATAG
Source organism: Heterodontus francisci (assembly GCF_036365525.1). Lineage (NCBI taxonomy): Eukaryota > Metazoa > Chordata > Chondrichthyes > Heterodontiformes > Heterodontidae > Heterodontus > Heterodontus francisci. The sequence goes on along the minus strand of NW_027142143.1, from coordinate 42,811 downwards.
AGAGTGATAGAGAGTGATAGAGAGTGATAGAGAGTGTCAGAGAGTGATAGAGAGTGATAGAGAGTGTCAGAGAGTGATAGAGAGTGTCAGAGAGTGTCAGAGAGTGTCAGAGAGTGATAGAGAGTGATAGAGAGTGATAGAGAGTGATAGAGAGAGATAGAGAGTTTCAGAGAGTGTCAGAGAGTGATAGAGAGTGTCAGAGAGTGATAGAGAGTGTCAGAGAGTGTCAGAGAGTGTCAGAGAGTGATAGAGAGTGATAGAGAGTGATAGAGAGTGATAGAGAGTGTCAGAGAGTGTCAGAGAGTGATAGTGAGTGTCTGAGATTGATAGAGAATGTCAGAGAGTGTCAGAGAGTGTCAGAGAGTGATAGAGAGTGTCAGAGAGTGATAGAGAGTTATAGAGAGTGATAGAGAGTGATAGAGAGTTTCAGAGAGTGTCAGAGAGTGTCTGAGAGTGTCAGAGAGTGTCAGGGAGTGATAGAGAGTGTCAGAGAGTGTCTGAGCGTGTCAGAGACGGTCTGAGAGTGTCAGAGAGTGTCTGAGAGTGATAGAGAGTCTCAGAGAGTGTCAGAGAGTGTCTGAGAGTGATAGAGTGTGTCAGAGAGTGTCAGAGAGTGTCAGAGAGTGTCAGAGAGTGATAGAGAGTGATAGAGAGTGTCAGACAGTGTCAGAGAGTGTCAGGGAGTGATAGAGAGTGTCAGAGAGTGTCTGAGAGTGTCAAAGTGTGTCAGAGAGTGTCAGAGAGTGATAGAGAGTGATAGAGAGTGATAGAGAGTGTCAGAGAGTGATAGAGAGTGATAGAGAGTTTCAGAGAGTGTCAGAGAGTGTCTGAGAGTGTCAGAGAGTGATAGAGAGTGATAGAGAGTGATAGAGAGTTTCAGAGAGTGTCAAAGTGTGTCAGAGAGTGTCTGAGAGTGATAGAGAGTGATAGAGAGTGATAGAGAGTTTCAGAGAGTGTCAAAGTGTGTCAGAGAGTGTCAGAGAGTGATAGAGAGTTATAGAGAGTGATAGAGAGTGATAGAGAGTTTCAGAGAGTGTCAGAGAGTGTCTGAGAGTGTCAGAGAGTGTCAGGGAGTGATAGAGAGTGTCAGAGAGTGTCTGAGCGTGTCAGAGACGGTCTGAGAGTGTCAGAGAGTGTCTGAGAGTGATAGAGAGTCTCAGAGAGTGTCAGAGAGTGTCTGAGAGTGATAGAGAGTGTCAGAGAGTGTCAGAGAGTGTCAGAGAGTGTCAGAGAGTGATAGAGAGTGATAGAGAGTGTCAGGGAGTGATAGAGAGTGTCTGAGAGTGTCAGAGAGTGATAGAGAGTGATAGAGAGTGTCAGACAGTGTCAGAGAGTGTCAGGGAGTGATAGAGAGTGTCAGAGAGTGTCTGAGAGTGTCAAAGTGTGTCAGAGAGTGTCAGAGAGTGATAGAGAGTGATAGAGAGTGATAGAGAGTGTCAGAGAGTGATAGAGAGTGATAGAGAGTTTCAGAGAGTGTCAGAGAGTGTCTGAGATTGTCAGAGAGTGATAGAGAGTGATAGAGAGTGATAGAGAGTTTCAGAGAGTGTCAAAGTGTGTCAGAGAGTGATAGAGAGTGATAGAGAGTGATAGAGAGTGACAGAGAGTGTCAGAGAGTGTCAGAGTGTGATAGAGAGTTTCAGAGAGTGTCAGAGAGTGTCTGAGAGTGTCTGAGAGTGTCAGAGAGTGATAGAGAGTGTCAGAGAGTGTCAGAGAGTGATAGAGAGTGATAGAGAGTGATAGAGAGTGATAGAGAGTGTCAGAGAGTGTCAGAGAGTGATAGTGAGTGTCTGAGAGTGATAGAGAATGTCAGAGAGTGTCAGAGAGTGATAGAGAGTTTCAGAGAGTGTCAGAGAGTGTCTGACAGTGTCAGAGAGTGTCAGAGAGTGATAGAGAGTGTCAGAGAGTGTCTGAGAGTGTCAGAGAGTGATAGAGAGTGTCAGAGAGTGATAGAGAGTGATAGAGAGTTTCAGAGAGTGTCAGAGAGTGTCTGAGAGTGTCAGGGAGTGATAGAGAGTGTCAGAGAGTGTCAGAGAGTGTCAGAGAGTGATAGAGAGTGTCAGAGAGTGATAGAGAGTGTCAGAGTGTGTCAGAGAGTGATAGAGAGTGATAGCGAGTGATAGAGAGAGATAGAGAGTGTCAGAGAGTGATAGAGAGTGATAGAGAGTTTCAGAGAGTGTCAGAGAGTGTCTGAGAGTGTCAGAGAGTGTCAGAGAGTGTCAGAGAGTGTCAGAGAGTGATATAGTGTGTCAGAGAGTGATAGAGAGTGTCAGAGAGTGTCAGACAGTGATAGAGAGTGATAGAGAGTTTCAGAGAGTGTCAGAGAGTGATAGAGAGTGTCAGAGAGTGATAGAGAGTGTCAGAGAGTGTCAGAGAGTGTCAGAGAGTGATAGAGAGTGATAGAGAGTGATAGAGAGTGTCAGAGAGTGTCAGAGAGTGATAGTGAGTGTCTGAGATTGATAGAGAATGTCAGAGAGTGTCAGAGAGTGTCAGAGAGTGATAGAGAGTGTCAGAGAGTGATAGAGAATGATAGAAAGTGATAGAGAGTTATAGAGAGTTTCAGAGAGTGTCAGAGAGTGTCTGAGAGTGTCAGAGAGTGTCAGAGAGTGTCAGAGAGTGAGAGAGAGTGATAGAGAGTGATAGAGAGTGATAGAGAGTGTCAGAGAGTGTCAGAGAGTGATAGTGAGTGTCTGAGATTGATAGAGAATGTCAGAGAGTGTCAGAGAGTGTCAGAGAGTGATAGAGAGTGTCAGAGAGTGATAGAGTTATAGAGAGTGATAGAGAGTGATAGAGAGTTTCAGAGAGTGTCAGAGAGTGTCTGAGAGTGTCAGAGAGTGTCAGGGAGTGATAGAGAGTGTCAGAGAGTATCTGAGCGTGTCAGAGACGGTCTGAGAGGGTCAGAGAGTGTCTGAGAGTGATAGAGAGTCTCAGAGAGTGTCAGAGAGTGTCTGAGAGTGATAGAGAGTGTCAGAGAGTGTCAGAGAGTGTCAGAGAGTGTCAGAGAGTGATAGAGAGTGATAGAGAGTGTCAGAGAGTGATAGTGAGTGTCTGAGAGTGTCAGAGAGTGATAGAGAGTGATAGAGAGTGTCAGACAGTGTCAGAGAGTGTCAGGGAGTGATAGAGAGTGTCAGAGAGTGTCTGAGAGTGTCAAAGTGTGTCAGAGAGTGTCAGAGAGTGATAGAGAGTGATAGAGAGTGATAGAGAGTGATAGAGAGTGTCAGAGAGTGATAGAGAGTGATAGAGAGTTTCAGAGAGTGTCAGAGAGTGTCTGAGAGTGTCAGAGAGTGATAGAGAGTGATAGAGAGTGATAGAGAGTTTCAGAGAGTGTCAAAGTGTGTCAGAGGGTCATAGAGAGTGATAGAGAGTGATAGAGAGTGACAGAGAGTGTCAGAGAGTGTCAGAGTGTGATAGGGAGTTTCAGAGAGTGTCAGAGAGTGTCTGAGAGTGTCTGAGAGTGTCAGAGAGTGATAGAGAGTGTCAGAGAGTGTCAGAGAGTGATAGAGAGTGATAGAGAGTGATAGAGAGTGATAGAGAGTGTCAGAGAGTGTCAGAGAGTGATAGTGAGTGTCTGAGTGTGATAGAGAATGTCAGAGAGTGTCAGAGAGTGATAGAGAGTTTCAGAGAGTGTCAGAGAATGTCTGACAGTGTCAGAGAGTGTCAGAGAGTGATAGAGAGTGTCAGAGAGTGTCAGAGAGTGTCTGAGAGTGTCAGAGAGTGATAGAGAGTGTCAGAGAGTGATAGAGAGTGATAGAGAGTTTCAGAGAGTGTCAGAGAGTGTCTGAGAGTGTCAGGGAGTGATAGAGAGTGTCAGAGAGTGTCAGAGAGTGTCAGAGAGTGATAGAGAGTGTCAGAGAGTGATAGAGAGTGTCAGAGTGTGTCAGAGAGTGATAGAGAGTGATAGCGAGTGATAGAGAGAGATAGAGAGTGTCAGAGAGTGATAGAGAGTGATAGAGAGTGATAGAGAGTTTCAGAGAGTGTCAGAGAGTGTCTGAGAGTGTCAGAGAGTGATAGAGAGTGTCAGAGAGTGTCAGAGAGTGTCAGAGAGTGATATAGTGTGTCAGAGAGTGATAGAGAGTGTCAGAGAGTGTCAGACAGTGATAGAGAGTGATAGAGAGTTTCAGAGAGTGTCAGAGAGTGATAGAGAGTGTCAGAGAGTGATAGAGAGTGTCAGAGAGTGTCAGAGAGTGTCAGAGAGTGATAGAGAGTGATAGAGAGTGATAGAGAGTGATAGAGAGTGATAGAGAGTGTCAGAGAGTGTCAGAGAGTGATAGTGAGTGTCTGAGATTGATAGAGAATGTCAGAGAGTGTCAGAGAGTGTCAGAGAGTGATAGAGAGTGTCAGAGAGTGATAGAGAGTGATAGAAAGTGATAGAGAGTGATAGAGAGTTTCAGAGAGTGTCAGAGAGTGTCTGAGAGTGTCAGAGAGTGTCAGGGAGTGATAGAGAGCGTCAGAGAGTGTCTGAGCGTGTCAGAGAAGGTCTGAGAGTGTCAGAGAATGTCTGAGAGTGATAGAGAGTCTCAGAGAGTGTCAGAGAGTGTCTGAGAGTGATAGAGAGTGTCAGAGAGTGTCAGAGAGTGTCTGAGAGTGATAGAGATTGATAGAGAGTGTCAGAGAGTGATAGTGAGTGTCTGAGAGTGTCAGAGAGTGATAGAGAGTGATAGAGAGTGATAGAGAGTTTCAGAGAGTGTCAGAGAGTGTCTGAGAGTGTCAGAGAGTGATAGAGAGTGATAGAGAGTGATAGAGAGTTTCAGAGAGTGTCAAAGTGTGTCAGAGAGTGTCAGAGAGTGATAGAGAGTGATAGAGAGTGATAGAGAGTGACAGAGAGTGTCAGAGAGTGTCAGAGTGTGATAGAGAGTTTCAGAGAGTGTCAGAGAGTGTCTGAGAGTGTCAGAGACTGATAGAGAGTGTCAGAGAGTGTCAGAGAGAGATAGAGAGAGATAGAGAGTGATAGAGAGTGATAGAGAGTGTCAGAGAGTGTCAGAGAGTGATAGTGAGTGTCTGAGAGTGATAGAGAATGTCAGAGAGTGTCAGAGAGTGATAGAGAGTTTCAGAGAGTGTCAGAGAGTGTCTGACAGTGTCAGAGAGTGTCAGAGAGTGATAGAGAGTGTCAGAGAGTGTCAGAGAGTGTCTGAGAGTGTCAGAGAGTGATAGAGAGTGTCAGAGAGTGATAGAGAGTGATAGAGAGTTTCAGAGAGTGTCAGAGAGTGTCTGAGAGTGTCAGGGAGTGATAGAGAGTGTCAGAGAGTGTCAGAGAGTGTCAGAGAGTGATAGAGAGTGTCAGAGAGTGATAGAGAGTGTCAGAGTGTGTCAGATAGTGATAGAGAGTGATAGCGAGTGATAGAGAGAGATAGAGAGTGTCAGAGAGTGATAGAGAGTGATAGAGAGTTTCAGAGAGTGTCAGAGAGTGTCTGAGAGTGTCAGAGAGTGATAGAGAGTGTCAGAGAGTGTCAGAGAGTGTCAGAGAGTGATATAGTGTGTCAGAGAGTGAAAGAGAGTGTCAGAGAGTGTCAGAGAGTGTCAGAGAGTGATAGAGAGTGATAGAGAGTGATATAGAGTGTCAGAGAGTGTCAGAGAGTGATAGTGAGTGTCTGAGAGTGATAGAGAATGTCAGAGAGTGATAGAGAGTTTCAGAGAGTGTCAGAGAGTGTCAGAGAGTGTCAGAGAGTGATAGAGAGTGTCAGAGAGTGTCTGAGAGTGTCAGAGAGTGATAGAGAGTGTCAGAGTGTGATAGAGAGTGATATTGAGTTTCAGAGAGTGTCAGAGAGTGTCTGAGAGTGTCAGAGAGTGATAGAGAGTGTCAGAGAGCGTCAGAGAGTGATAGAGAGTGTCAGAGAGTGATAGAGAGTGTCAGAGAGTGTCAGAGAGTGATAGAGAGTGATAGAGAGTTTCAGAGAGTGTCAGAGAGTGTCAGAGAGTGTCAGAGAGTGTCAGAGAGTGATAGAGAGTGTCAGAGAGTGATAGAGAGTGATAGAGAGTGTCAGAGAGTGATAGAGAGTGTCAGAGAGTAATAGAGAGTGATAGAGAGTGATATAGAGTGTCAGAGAGTGTCAGAGAGTGATAGAGAGTGTCAGAGAGTGATAGAGAGTGTCAGAGAGTGATAGAGAGTGATAGAGAGTGTCAGAGAGTGATAGAGAGTGTCAGAGAGTGTCAGAGAGTGTCAGAGAGTGATAGAGAGTGTCAGAGAGTGTCAGAGAGTGTCAGAGAGTGTCAGAGAGTGATAGAGAGTGTCAGAGAGTGATAGAGAGTGTCAGAGAGTGATAGAGAGTGATAGAGAGTGTCAGAGAGTGATAGAGAGTGTCAGAGAGTGTCAGAGAGTGTCAGAGAGTGATAGAGAGTGTCAGAGAGTGATAGAGAGTGTCAGAGAGTGATAGAGAGTGTCAGAGAGTGTTAGAGAGTCATAGAGAGTGATAGAGAGTGATGGAGAGTGATAGAGAGTGATAGAGAGTGTCAGAGAGTGATAGAGAGTGATAGAGAGTGTCAGAGAGTGTCAGAGAGTGTCAGAGAGTGATAGAGAGTGTCAGAGAGTGTTAGAGAGTCATAGAGAGTGATAGAGAGTGATGGAGAGTGATAGAGAGTGATAGAGAGCGTCAGAGAGTGATAGAGAGTGATAGAGAGTGTCAGAGAGTGTCAGAGAGTGTCAGAGAGTGATAGAGAGTGTCAGAGAGTGTCTGAGAGTGTCAGAGAGTGTCTGAGAGTGTCAGAGAGTGATAGAGAGTGATAGAGAGTGTCAGAGAGTGTCAGACAGTGTCAGAGAGTGATAGAGAGTGTCAGAGAGTGTCTGAGAGTGTCAGAGAGTGTCTGAGAGTGTCAGAGAGTGTCAGAGAGTGATAGAGAGTGATAGAGAGTGTCAGAGAGTGTCACACAGTGTCAGAGAGTGATAGAGAGTGTCAGAGAGTGATAGAGAGTGTCAGAGAGTGTCTGAGAGTGTCAGAGAGTGTCAGAGAGTGTCTGAGAGTGTCAGAGAGTGATAGAGAGTGATAGAGAGTGTCAGAGAGTGTCAGACAGTGTCAGAGATTGATAGAGAGTGTCAGAGAGTGATAGAGAGTGATAGAGAGTGTCAGAGAGTGATAGAGAGTGATAGAGAGTTTCAGAGAGTGTCAGAGAGAGTCTGAGAGTGTCAGAAAGTGATAGAGAGTGTCAGAGAGTGTCAGAGAGTGTCAGAGAGTGATAGAGAGTGTCAGAGAGTGATAGAGAGTGTCAGAGAGTGTCAGAGAGTGATAGAGAGTGATAGAGAGTGAGAGAGAGTGTCAGAGAGTGATAGAGAGTGTCAGAGAGTGTCAGAGAGTGATAGAGAGTGTCTGAGAGTGTCAGAGAGTGTCTGAGAGTGTCAGAGAGTGATAGAGAGTGATAGAGAGTGTCAGAGAGTGTCAGACAGTGTCAGAGAGTGATAGAGAGTGTCAGAGAGTGTCTGAGAGTGTCAGAGAGTGTCTGAGAGTGTCAGAGAGTGTCAGAGAGTGTCAGAGAGTGATAGAGAGTGATAGAGAGTGTCACAGAGTGTCAGACAGTGTCAGAGAGTGATAGAGAGTGTCAGAGAGTGATAGAGAGTGTCAGAGAGTGATAGAGAGTGTCTGAGAGTGTCAGAGAGTGTCTGAGAGAGTCAGAGAGTGATAGAGAGTGATAGAGAGTGTCAGAGAGTGTCAGACAGTGTCAGAGAGTGATAGAGAGTGTCAGAGAGTGTCTGAGAGTGTCAGAGTGTGTCTGAGAGTGATAGAGAGTGTCAGAGAGTGATAGAGAGTGTCAGAGAGTGTCTGAGAGTGTCAGAGAGTGTCAGAGAGTGTCAGAGAGTGTCTGAGAGTGTCAGAGAGTGTCAGAGAGTGATAGAGAGTGATAGAGAGTGTCAGAGAGTGTCAGAGAGTGTCAGAGAGTGATAGAGAGTGATAGAGAGTGTCAGAGAGTGTCAGAGAGTGTCAGAGAGTGATAGAGAGTGATAGAGAGTGTCAGAGAGTGATAGTGAGTGTCTGAGAGTGTCAGATAGTGTCAGAGAGTGTCAGCGAGTGATAGAGAGTGATAGAGAGTTTCAGAGAGTGTCAGAGAGTGTCAGAGAGTGATAGAGATTGTCAGAGAGTGATAGGGAGTGATAGAGAGTTTCAGAGAGTGTCAGAGAGTGTCTGAGAGTGTCAGAGAGTGTCAGAGAGTGTCAGGCAGTGTCAGAGAGTGATAGTGAGTGTCAGAGAGTGTCAGAGAATGTCAGAGAGTGATAGAGAGTGTCAGAGAGTGATAGAGAGTGTCAGAGAATGTCAGAGAATGTCAGAGAGTGATAGAGAGTGATAGAGAGTGATAGAGAGTGACAGAGAGTGTCAGAGAGTGATAGAGAGTGATAGAGAGTTTCAGAGAGTGTCAGAGAGTGTCTGAGAGTGTCAGAGAGTGATAGAGAGTGTCAGAGAGTGTCAGAGAGTTTCAGAGAGTGATAGAGAGTGTCAGAGAGTGATAGAGAGTGTCAGAGAGTGTCAGAGAGTGATAGAGAGTGATAGAGAGTGATAGAGAGTGTCAGAGAGTGTCAGAGAGTGTCAGAGAGTGATAGTGAGTGTCTGAAAGTGATAGAGAATGTCAGAGAGTTTCAGAGAGTGATAGAGAGTTTCAAAGTGTGTCAGAGAGTGTCAGAGAGTGATATAGTGTGATAGAGAGTGATAGAGAGTGTCAGAGAGTGATAGAGAGTGATGGAGAGTTTCAGAGAGTGTCAGAGAGTGTCTGAGAGTGTCAGAGAGTGATAGAGAGTGTCAGAGAGTGTCAGAGAGTGTCACACAGTGTCAGAGAGTGATAGAGAGTGTCAGAGAGTGATAGAGAGTGTCAGAGAGTGTCTGAGAGTGTCAGAGAGTGTCAGAGAGTGTCTGAGAGTGTCAGAGAGTGATAGAGAGTGATAGAGAGTGTCAGAGAGTGTCAGACAGTGTCAGAGATTGATAGAGAGTGTCAGAGAGTGATAGAGAGTGATAGAGAGTGTCAGAGAGTGATAGAGAGTGATAGAGAGTTTCAGAGAGTGTCAGAGAGAGTCTGAGAGTGTCAGAAAGTGATAGAGAGTGTCAGAGAGTGTCAGAGAGTGTCAGAGAGTGATAGAGAGTGTCAGAGAGTGATAGAGAGTGTCAGAGAGTGTCAGAGAGTGATAGAGAGTGATAGAGAGTGAGAGAGAGTGTCAGAGAGTGATAGAGAGTGTCAGAGAGTGTCAGAGAGTGATAGAGAGTGTCTGAGAGTGTCAGAGAGTGTCTGAGAGTGTCAGAGAGTGATAGAGAGTGATAGAGAGTGTCAGAGAGTGATAGAGAGTGTCAGAGAGTGATAGAGAGTGATAGAGAGTGTCAGAGAGTGATAGAGAGTGTCAGAGAGTGTCAGAGAGTGTCAGAGAGTGATAGAGAGTGTCAGAGAGTGTCAGAGAGTGTCAGAGAGTGATAGAGAGTGTCAGAGAGTGATAGAGAGTGTCAGAGAGTGATAGAGAGTGATAGAGAGTGTCAGAGAGTGATAGAGAGTGTCAGAGAGTGTCAGAGAGTGTCAGAGAGTGATAGAGAGTGTCAGAGAGTGATAGAGAGTGTCAGAGAGTGATAGAGAGTGTCAGAGAGTGTTAGAGAGTCATAGAGAGTGATAGAGAGTGATGGAGAGTGATAGAGAGTGATAGAGAGTGTCAGAGAGTGATAGAGAGTGATAGAGAGTGTCAGAGAGTGTCAGAGAGTGTCAGAGAGTGATAGTGAGTGTCTGAGAGTGTCAGAGAGTGTCAGAGAGTGATAGAGAGTGTCAGAGAGTGATAGAGAGTGTCAGAGAGTGTCTGAGAGTGTCAGAGAGTGTCTGAGAGTGTCAGAGAATGTCAGAGAGTGATAGAGAGTGTCAGAGAGTGATAGAGAGTGTCAGAGAATGTCAGAGAATGTCAGAGAGTGATAGAGAGTGATAGAGAGTGATAGAGAGTGACAGAGAGTGTCAGAGAGTGATAGAGAGTGATAGAGAGTTTCAGAGAGTGTCAGAGAGTGTCTGAGAGTGTCAGAGAGTGATAGAGAGTGTCAGAGAGTGTCAGAGAGTTTCAGAGAGTGATAGAGAGCGTCAGAGAGTGATAGAGAGTGTCAGAGAGTGTCAGAGAGTGATAGAGAGTGATAGAGAGTGATAGAGAGTGTCAGAGAGTGTCAGAGAGTGTCAGAGAGTGATAGTGAGTGTCTGAAAGTGATAGAGAATGTCAGAGAGTTTCAGAGAGTGATAGAGAGTTTCAAAGTGTGTCAGAGAGTGTCAGAGAGTGATAGAGTGTGATAGAGAGTGATAGAGAGTGTCAGAGAGTGATAGAGAGTGATGGAGAGTTTCAGAGAGTGTCAGAGAGTGTCTGAGAGTGTCAGAGAGTGATAGAGAGTGTCAGAGAGTGTCAGAGAGTGTCACACAGTGTCAGAGAGTGATAGAGAGTGTCAGAGAGTGATAGAGAGTGTCAGAGAGTGTCTGAGAGTGTCAGAGAGTGTCAGAGAGTGTCTGAGAGTGTCAGAGAGTGATAGAGAGTGATAGAGAGTGTCAGAGAGTGTCAGACAGTGTCAGAGATTGATAGAGAGTGTCAGAGAGTGATAGAGAGTGATAGAGAGTGTCAGAGAGTGATAGAGAGTGATAGAGAGTTTCAGAGAGTGTCAGAGAGAGTCTGAGAGTGTCAGAAAGTGATAGAGAGTGTCAGAGAGTGTCAGAGAGTGTCAGAGAGTGATAGAGAGTGTCAGAGAGTGATAGAGAGTGTCAGAGAGTGTCAGAGAGTGATAGAGAGTGATAGAGAGTGAGAGAGAGTGTCAGAGAGTGATAGAGAGTGTCAGAGAGTGTCAGAGAGTGATAGAGAGTGTCTGAGAGTGTCAGAGAGTGTCTGAGAGTGTCAGAGAGTGATAGAGAGTGATAGAGAGTGTCAGAGAGTGTCAGACAGTGTCAGAGAGTGATAGAGAGTGTCAGAGAGTGTCTGAGAGTGTCAGAGAGTGTCTGAGAGTGTCAGAGAGTGTCAGAGAGTGTCAGAGAGTGATAGAGAGTGATAGAGAGTGTCACAGAGTGTCAGACAGTGTCAGAGAGTGATAGAGAGTGTCAGAGAGTGATAGAGAGTGTCAGAGAGTGATAGAGAGTGTCTGAGAGTGTCAGAGAGTGTCTGAGAGTGTCAGAGAGTGATAGAGAGTGATAGAGAGTGTCAGAGAGTGTCAGACAGTGTCAGAGAGTGATAGAGAGTGTCAGAGAGTGTCTGAGAGTGTCAGAGTGTGTCTGAGAGTGATAGAGAGTGTCAGAGAGTGATAGAGAGTGTCAGAGAGTGTCTGAGAGTGTCAGAGAGTGTCAGAGAGTGTCAGAGAGTGTCTGAGAGTGTCAGAGAGTGTCAGAGAGTGATAGAGAGTGATAGAGAGTGTCAGAGAGTGTCAGAGAGTGTCAGAGAGTGATAGAGAGTGATAGAGAGTGTCAGAGAGTGTCAGAGAGTGTCAGAGAGTGATAGAGAGTGATAGAGAGTGTCAGAGAGTGATAGTGAGTGTCTGAGAGTGTCAGATAGTGTCAGAGAGTGTCAGCGAGTGATAGAGAGTGATAGAGAGTTTCAGAGAGTGTCAGAGAGTGTCAGAGAGTGATAGAGATTGTCAGAGAGTGATAGGGAGTGATAGAGAGTTTCAGAGAGTGTCAGAGAGTGTCTGAGAGTGTCAGAGAGTGTCAGAGAGTGTCAGGCAGTGTCAGAGAGTGATAGTGAGTGTCAGAGAGTGTCAGAGAATGTCAGAGAGTGATAGAGAGTGTCAGAGAGTGATAGAGAGTGTCAGAGAATGTCAGAGAATGTCAGAGAGTGATAGAGAGTGATAGAGAGTGATAGAGAGTGACAGAGAGTGTCAGAGAGTGATAGAGAGTGATAGAGAGTTTCAGAGAGTGTCAGAGAGTGTCTGAGAGTGTCAGAGAGTGATAGAGAGTGTCAGAGAGTGTCAGAGAGTTTCAGAGAGTGATAGAGAGCGTCAGAGAGTGATAGAGAGTGTCAGAGAGTGTCAGAGAGTGATAGAGAGTGATAGAGAGTGATAGAGAGTGTCAGAGAGTGTCAGAGAGTGTCAGAGAGTGATAGTGAGTGTCTGAAAGTGATAGAGAATGTCAGAGAGTTTCAGAGAGTGATAGAGAGTTTCAAAGTGTGTCAGAGAGTGTCAGAGAGTGATAGAGTGTGATAGAGAGTGATAGAGAGTGTCAGAGAGTGATAGAGAGTGATGGAGAGTTTCAGAGAGTGTCAGAGAGTGTCTGAGAGTGTCAGAGAGTGATAGAGAGTGTCAGAGAGTGCCAGAGAGTGTCAGAGAGTGTCAGAGAGTGATAGAGAGAGATAGAGAGTGATAGAGAGTGATAGAGAGTGTCAGAGAGTGTCAGAGAGTGATAGTGAGTGTCTGAGAGTGATAGAGAATGTCTGAGAGTGATAGAGAGTTTGAGAGAGTTTCAGAGAGTGTCAGAGAGTGTCTGAGAGTGTCAGAGAGTGTCAGAGAGTGATAGAAAGTGTCAGAGAGTGTCAGAGAGTGTCTGAGAGTGTCAGAGAGTGATAGAGAGTGTCAGAGAGTGATAGAGAGTGATAGAGAGTTTCAGAGAGTGTCAGAGAGTGTCTGAGAGTGTCAGGGAGTGATAGAGAGTGTCAGAGAGTGTCAGAGAGTGATAGAGAGTGTCAGAGAGTGATAGAGAGTGTCAGAGTGTGTCAGAGAGTGATAGAGAGTGATAGCGAGTGATAGAGAGTGATAGAGAGTGATAGAGAGTGTCAGAGCGTGATAGAGAGAGATAGAGAGTTTCAGAGAGTGTCAGAGAGTGTCTGAGAGTGTCAGAGAGTGATAGAGAGTGTCAGAGAGTGTCAGAGAGTGTCAGAGAGTGATATAGAGTGTCAGAGAGTGATAGAGAGTGTCAGAGAGTGTCAGAGAGTGTCAGAGAGTGATAGAGAGTGATAGAGAGTGATAGAGAGTGTCAGAGAGTGTCAGAGAGTGATAGTGAGTGTCTGAGAGTGATAGAGAATGTCAGAGAGTGATAGAGAGTGTCAGAGAGTGTCAGAGAGTGTCAGGCAGTGTCAGAGAGTGATAGTGAGTGTCAGAGAGTGTCAGAGAATGTCAGAGAGTGATAGAGAGTGTCAGAGAGTGATAGAGAGTGTCAGAGAATGTCAGAGAATGTCAGAGAGTGATAGAGAGTGATAGAGAGTGATAGAGAGTGATAGAGAGTGACAGAGAGTGTCAGAGAGTGATAGAGAGTGATAGAGAGTTTCAGAGAGTGATAGAGAGTGATAGAGAGTTTCAGAGAGTGTCAGAGAGTGTCTGAGAGTGTCAGAGAGTGATAGAGAGTGTCAGAGAGTGTCAGAGAGTGTCAGAGAGTGATATAGAGTGTCAGAGAGTGATAGAGAGTGTCAGAGAGTGTCAGAGAGTGTCAGAGAGTGATAGAGAGTGATAGAGAGTGATAGAGAGTGTCAGAGAGTGTCAGAGAGTGATAGTGAGTGTCTGAGAGTGATAGAGAATGTCAGAGAGTGATAGAGAGTGTCAGAGAGTGTCAGAGAGTGTCAGGCAGTGTCAGAGAGTGATAGTGAGTGTCAGAGAGTGTCAGAGAATGTCAGAGAGTGATAGAGAGTGTCAGAGAGTGATAGAGAGTGTCAGAGAATGTCAGAGAATGTCAGAGAGTGATAGAGAGTGATAGAGAGTGATAGAGAGTGACAGAGAGTGTCAGAGAGTGATAGAGAGTGATAGAGAGTTTCAGAGAGTGATAGAGAGTGATAGAGAGTTTCAGAGAGTGTCAGAGAGTGTCTGAGAGTGTCAGAGAGTGATAGAGAGTGTCAGAGAGTGTCAGAGAGTTTCAGAGAGTGATAGAGAGCGTCAGAGAGTGATAGAGAGTGTCAGAGAGTGTCAGAGAGTGATAGAGAGTGATAGAGAGTGATAGAGAGTGTCAGAGAGTGTCAGAGAGTGTCAGAGAGTGATAGTGAGTGTCTGAAAGTGATAGAGAATGTCAGAGAGTTTCAGAGAGTGATAGAGAGTTTCAAAGTGTGTCAGAGAGTGTCAGAGAGTGATAGAGTGTGATAGAGAGTGATAGAGAGTGTCAGAGAGTGATAGAGAGTGATGGAGAGTTTCAGAGAGTGTCAGAGAGTGTCTGAGAGTGTCAGAGAGTGATAGAGAGTGTCAGAGAGTGCCAGAGAGTGTCAGAGAGTGTCAGAGAGTGATAGAGAGTGATAGAGAGTGATAGAGAGTGATAGAGAGTGTCAGAGAGTGTCAGAGAGTGATAGTGAGTGTCTGAGAGTGATAGAGAATGTCTGAGAGTGATAGAGAGTTTGAGAGAGTTTCAGAGAGTGTCAGAGAGTGTCTCAGAGTGTCAGAGAGTGTCAGAGAGTGATAGAAAGTGTCAGAGAGTGTCAGAGAGTGTCTGAGAGTGTCAGAGAGTGATAGAGAGTGTCAGAGAGTGATAGAGAGTGATAGAGAGTTTCAGAGAGTGTCAGAGAGTGTCTGAGAGTGTCAGGGAGTGATAGAGAGTGTCAGAGAGTGTCAGAGAGTGATAGAGAGTGTCAGAGAGTGATAGAGAGTGTCAGAGTGTGTCAGAGAGTGATAGAGAGTGATAGCGAGTGATAGAGAGTGATAGAGAGTGTCAGAGCGTGATAGAGAGAGATAGAGAGTTTCAGAGAGTGTCAGAGAGTGTCTGAGAGTGTCAGAGAGTGATAGAGAGTGTCAGAGAGTGTCAGAGAGTGTCAGAGAGTGATATAGAGTGTCAGAGAGTGATAGAGAGTGTCAGAGAGTGTCAGAGAGTGTCAGAGAGTGATAGAGAGTGATAGAGAGTGATAGAGAGTGTCAGAGAGTGTCAGAGAGTGATAGTGAGTGTCTGAGAGTGATAGAGAATGTCAGAGAGTGATAGAGAGTTTCAGAGAGTGTCAGAGATTGTCTGAGAGTGTCAGAGAGTGTCAGAGAGTGATAGAGAGTGTCAGAGAGTGTCTGAGAGTGTCAGAGAGTGATAGAGAGTGTCAGAGAGTGATAGAGAGTGATATTGAGTTTCAGAGAGTGTCAGAGAGTGTCTGAGAGTGTCAGAGAGTGATAGAGAGTGTCAGAGAGTGATAGAGAGTGTCAGAGAGTGTCAGAGAGTGATAGAGAGTGTCAGAGAGTGATAGAGAGTGTCAGAGAGTGTCAGAGAGTGATAGAGAGTGATAGAGAGAGTCAGAGAGTGATAGAGAGTGATAGAGAGTTTCAGAGAGTGTCAGAGAGTGTCAGAGAGTGATAGAGAGTGTCAGAGAGTGATAGAGAGTGATAGAGAGT
This sequence comes from Heterodontus francisci, assembly GCF_036365525.1. Lineage (NCBI taxonomy): Eukaryota > Metazoa > Chordata > Chondrichthyes > Heterodontiformes > Heterodontidae > Heterodontus > Heterodontus francisci. The sequence goes on along the minus strand of NW_027142143.1, from coordinate 27,638 downwards.
GTCAGAGCGTGATAGAGAGTGTCAGAGAGTAATAGAGAGTGATAGAGAGTGATAGAGAGTGTCAGAGAGTGTCAGAGAGTGTCAGAGCGTGATAGAGAGTGTCAGAGAGTGTCAGAGAGTGATAGAGAGTGTCAGAGAGTGATAGAGAGTGATAGAGAGTTTCAGAGAGTGTCAGAGAGAGTCTGAGAGTGTCAGAGAGTGATAGAGAGTGTCAGAGAGTGTCAGAGAGTGTCAGAGAGTGATAGAGAGTGTCAGAGAGTGATAGAGAGTGTCAGAGAGTGTCAGAGAGTGTCAGAGAGTGATAGAGAGTGTCAGAGAGTGTCAGAGAGTGATAGAGAGTGATAGAGAGTGATAGAGAGTGTCAGAGAGTGTCAGAGAGTGATAGAGAGTGTCAGAGAGTGATAGAGAGTGTCAGAGAGTCATAGAGAGTGATAGAGAGTGATGGAGAGTGATAGAGAGTGTCAGAGAGTGTCAGAGAGTGTCAGAGAGTGATAGTGAGTGTCAGAGAGTGTCAGAGAGTGTCAGAGAGTGTCAGAGAGTGATAGAGTGTGATAGAGAGTGTCAGAGAGTGTCAGAGAGTGATAGAGAGTGATAGAGAGTGTCAGACAGTGTCAGAGAGTGTCTGAGAGTGTCAGAGAGTGTCAGAGAGTGTCAGAGAGTGACAGAGAGTGATAGAAATTGTCAGAGAGTGTCTGAGAGTGTCAGAGAGTGTCAGAGAGTGTCAGAGAGTGATAGAGAGTGATAGAGAGTGATAGAGAGTTTCAGAGAGTGTCAGAGAGTGTCTGAGAGTGTCAGAGAGTGTCAGGGAGTGATAGAGAGTGTCAGAGAGTGTCTGAGAGTGTCAGAGAGGGTCTGAGAGTGTCAGAGAGTGATAGAGAGTGATAGAGAGTGATAGAGAGTGTCAGAGAGTGTCAGACAGTGTCAGAGAGTGATAGAGAGTGTCAGAGAGTGATAGAGAGTGTCAGAGAGTGTCTGAGAATGTCAGAGAGTGATAGAGAGTGATAGAGAGTGTCAGAGAGTGTCAGGCAGTGTCAGAGAGTGATAGTGAGTGTCTGAGAGTGTCAGATAGTGTCAGAGAGTGTCAGAGAGTGATAGAGAGTGATAGAGAGTGATAGAGAGTGTCTGAGAGTGTCAGAGAGTGATAGAGAGTGTCAGAGAGTGATAGAGAGTTTCAGAGAGTTTCAGAGAGTGTCAGAGAGTGTCTGAGAGTGTCAGAGAGTGTCAGAGAGTGATAGAAAGTGTCAGAGAGTGTCAGAGAGTGATAGAGAGTGTCAGAGAGTGATAGAGAGTGTCAGAGAGTGATAGAGAGTGATAGAGAGTTTCGGAGAGTGTCTGAGAGTGTCAGGGAGTGATAGAGAGTGTCAGAGAGTGTCAGAGAGTGATAGAGAGTGTCAGAGAGTGATAGAGAGTGTCAGAGTGTGTCAGAGAGTGATAGAGAGTGATAGCGAGTGATAGAGAGTGATAGAGAGTGATAGAGAGTGTCAGAGAGTGATAGAGAGAGATAGAGAGTTTCAGAGAGTGTCAGAGAGTGTCTGAGAGTGTCAGAGAGTGTCAGAGAGTGTCAGAGAGTGTAAGAGAGTGATATAGAGTGTCAGAGAGTGATAGAGAGTGTCAGAGGGTGTCAGAGAGTGTCAGAGAGTGATAGAGAGTGATAGAGAGTGATAGAGAGTGTCAGAGAGTGATAGTGAGTGTCTGAGAGTGATAGAGAATGTCAGAGAGTGATAGAGAGTGTCTGAGAGTGTCAGAGAGTGTCTGAGAGTGTCAGAGAGTGTCTGAGAGTGATAGAGAGTGTCAGAGAGTGTCTGAGAGTGTCAGAGAGTGATAGAGAGTGTCAGAGAGTGATAGAGAGTGATATTGAGTTTCAGAGAGTGTCAGAGAGTGTCTGAGAGTGTCAGAGAGTGATAGAGAGTGTCAGAGAGTGTCAGAGTGTGATAGAGAGTGTCAGAGAGTGATAGAGAGTGTCAGAGAGTGTCAGAGAGTGATAGAGAGTGATAGAGAGTGTCAGAGAGTGATAGAGAGTGATAGAGAGTTTCAGAGAGTGTCAGAGAGTGTCAGAGAGTGATAGAGAGTGTCAGAGAGTGATAGAGAGTGTCAGAGAGTAATAGAGAGTGATAGAGAGTGTCAGAGAGTGTCAGAGAGTGTCAGAGAGTGATAGAGAGTGTCAGAGAGTGTCAGAGAGTGATAGAGAGTGTCTGAGAGTGTCAGAGAGTGATAGAGAGTGTCAGAGAGTGTCAGAGAGTGATAGAGAGTGTCAGAGAGTGATAGAGAGTGTCAGAGACTGTCAGAGAGTGATAGAGAGTGATAGAGAGTGTCAGAGAGTGATAGAGAGTGATAGAGAGTTTCAGAGAGTGTCAGAGAGTGTCAGAGAGTGATAGAGAGTGTCAGAGAGTGATAGAGAGTGATAGAGAGTGTCAGAGAGTAATAGAGAGTGATAGAGAGTGATAGAGAGTGTCAGAGAGTGTCAGAGACTGTCAGAGAGTGATAGAGAGTGTCAGAGAGTGTCAGAGAGTGATAGTGAGTGTCAGAGAGTGATAGAGAGTGATAGAGAGTTTCAGAGAGTGTCAGAGAGAGTCTGAGAGTGTCAGAGAGTGATAGAGAGTGTCAGAGAGTGTCAGAGAGTGTCAGAGAGTGATAGAGAGTGTCAGAGAGTGATAGAGAGTGTCAGAGAGTGTCAGAGAGTGTCAGAGAGTGATAGAGAGTGTCAGAGAGTGTCAGAGAGTGATAGAGAGTGATAGAGAGTGATAGAGAGTGTCAGAGAGTGTCAGAGAGTGATAGAGAGTGATAGAGAGTGTCAGAGAGTGTCAGACAGTGTCAGAGAGTGATAGAGAGTGTCAGAGAGTGTCAGAGAGTGTCTGAGAGTGTCAGAGAGTGTCTGAGAGTGTCAGAGAGTGTCAGAGAGTGATAGAGAGTGATAGAGAGTGTCAGAGAGTGTCACACAGTGTCAGAGAGTGATAGAGAGTGTCAGAGAGTGATAGAGAGTGATAGAGAGTGTCAGAGAGTGTCAGAGAGTGTCTGAGAGTGTCAGAGAGTGATAGAGAGTGTCAGAGAGTGTCAGAGAGTGATAGAGAGTGTCAGAGAGTGATAGAGAGTGTCAGAGAGTGTCAGAGAGTGATAGAGAGTGATAGAGAGTGTCAGAGAGTGATAGAGAGTGATAGAGAGTTTCAGAGAGTGTCAGAGAGTGTCAGAGAGTGATAGAGAGTGTCAGAGAGTGATAGAGAGTGATAGAGAGTGTCAGAGCGTGATAGAGAGTGTCAGAGAGTAATAGAGAGTGATAGAGAGTGATAGAGAGTGTCAGAGAGTGTCAGAGAGTGTCAGAGCGTGATAGAGAGTGTCAGAGAGTGTCAGAGAGTGATAGAGAGTGTCAGAGAGTGATAGAGAGTGATAGAGAGTTTCAGAGAGTGTCAGAGAGAGTCTGAGAGTGTCAGAGAGTGATAGAGAGTGTCAGAGAGTGTCAGAGAGTGTCAGAGAGTGATAGAGAGTGTCAGAGAGTGATAGAGAGTGTCAGAGAGTGTCAGAGAGTGTCAGAGAGTGATAGAGAGTGTCAGAGAGTGTCAGAGAGTGATAGAGATTGATAGAGAGTGATAGAGAGTGTCAGAGAGTGTCAGAGAGTGATAGAGAGTGTCAGAGAGTGATAGAGAGTGTCAGAGAGTCATAGAGAGTGATAGAGAGTGATGGAGAGTGATAGAGAGTGTCAGAGAGTGTCAGAGAGTGTCAGAGAGTGATAGTGAGTGTCAGAGAGTGTCAGAGAGTGTCAGAGAGTGATAGAGAGTGATAGAGAGTGTCAGAGAGTGTCAGAGAGTGATAGAGAGTGATAGAGAGTGTCAGACAGAGTCAGAGAGTGTCTGAGAGTGTCAGAGAGTGTCAGAGAGTGTCAGAGAGTGACAGAGAGTGATAGAAATTGTCAGAGAGTGTCTGAGAGTGTCAGAGAGTGTCAGAGAGTGTCAGAGAGTGATAGAGAGTGATAGAGAGTGATAGAGAGTTTCAGAGAGTGTCAGAGAGTGTCTGAGAGTGTCAGAGAGTGTCAGGGAGTGATAGAGAGTGTCAGAGAGTGTCTGAGAGTGTCAGAGAGGGTCTGAGAGTGTCAGAGAGTGATAGAGAGTGATAGAGAGTGATAGAGAGTGTCAGAGAGTGTCAGACAGTGTCAGAGAGTGATAGAGAGTGTCAGAGAGTGATAGAGAGTGTCAGAGAGTGTCTGAGAGTGTCAGAGAGTGATAGAGAGTGATAGAGAGTGTCTGAGAGTGTCAGAGAGTGTCAGAGAGTGATAGAAAGTGTCAGAGAGTGTCAGAGAGTGATAGAGAGTGTCAGAGAGTGATAGAGAGTGTCAGAGAGTGATAGAGAGTGATAGAGAGTTTCGGAGAGTGTCTGAGAGTGTCAGGGAGTGATAGAGAGTGTCAGAGAGTGTCAGAGAGTGATAGAGAGTGTCAGAGAGTGATAGAGAGTGTCAGAGTGTGTCAGAGAGTGATAGAGAGTGATAGCGAGTGATAGAGAGTGATAGAGAGTGATAGAGAGTGTCAGAGAGTGATAGAGAGATATAGAGAGTTTCAGAGAGTGTCAGAGAGTGTCTGAGAGTGTCAGAGAGTGATAGAGAGTGTCAGAGAGTGTCAGAGAGTGTCAGAGAGTGATATAGAGTGTCAGAGAGTGATAGAGAGTGTCAGAGGGTGTCAGAGAGTGTCAGAGAGTGATAGAGAGTGATAGAGAGTGATAGAGAGTGTCAGAGAGTGATAGTGAGTGTCTGAGAGTGATAGAGAATGTCAGAGAGTGATAGAGAGTGTCTGAGAGTGTCAGAGAGTGTCTGAGAGTGTCAGAGAGTGTCTGAGAGTGATAGAGAGTGTCAGAGAGTGTCTGAGAGTGTCAGAGAGTGATAGAGAGTGTCAGAGAGTGATAGAGAGTGATATTGAGTTTCAGAGAGTGTCAGAGAGTGTCTGAGAGTGTCAGAGAGTGATAGAGAGTGTCAGAGAGTGTCAGAGAGTGATAGAGAGTGTCAGAGAGTGATAGAGAGTGTCAGAGAGTGTCAGAGAGTGATAGAGAGTGATAGAGAGTGTCAGAGAGTGATAGAGAGTGATAGAGAGTTTCAGAGAGTGTCAGAGAGTGTCAGAGAGTGATAGAGAGTGTCAGAGAGTGATAGAGAGTGTCAGAGAGTAATAGAGAGTGATAGAGAGTGTCAGAGAGTGTCAGAGAGTGTCAGAGAGTGATAGAGAGTGTCAGAGAGTGTCAGAGAGTGATAGAGAGTGTCTGAGAGTGTCAGAGAGTGATAGAGAGTGTCAGAGAGTGATAGAGAGTGTCAGAGAGTGTCAGAGAGTGATAGAGAGTGTCAGAGAGTGATAGAGAGTGTCAGAGAGTGTCAGAGAGTGATAGAGAGTGATAGAGAGTGTCAGAGAGTGATAGAGAGTGATAGAGAGTTTCAGAGAGTGTCAGAGAGTGTCAGAGAGTGATAGAGAGTGTCAGAGAGTGATAGAGAGTGATAGAGAGTGTCAGAGAGTAATAGAGAGTGATAGAGAGTGATAGAGAGTGTCAGAGAGTGTCAGAGACTGTCAGAGAGTGATAGAGAGTGTCAGAGAGTGTCAGAGAGTGATAGAGAGTGTCAGAGAGTGATAGAGAGTGATAGAGAGTTTCAGAGAGTGTCAGAGAGAGTCTGAGAGTGTCAGAGAGTGATAGAGAGTGTCAGAGAGTGTCAGAGAGTGTCAGAGAGTGATAGAGAGTGTCAGAGAGTGATAGAGAGTGTCAGAGAGTGTCAGAGAGTGTCACAGAGTGATAGAGAGTGTCAGAGAGTGTCAGAGAGTGATAGAGAGTGATAGAGAGTGATAGAGAGTGTCAGAGAGTGTCAGAGAGTGATAGAGAGTGATAGAGAGTGTCAGAGAGTGTCAGACAGTGTCAGAGAGTGATAGAGAGTGTCAGAGAGTGTCTGAGAGTGTCAGAGAGTGTCTGAGAGTGTCAGAGAGTGTCAGAGAGTGATAGAGAGTGATAGAGAGTGTCAGAGAGTGTCACACAGTGTCAGAGAGTGATAGAGAGTGTCAGAGAGTGATAGAGAGTGTCAGAGAGTGTCTGAGAGTGTCAGAGAGTGTCAGAGAGTGTCTGAGAGTGTCAGAGAGTGATAGAGAGTGATAGAGAGTGTCAGAGAGTGTCAGACAGTGTCAGAGAGTGATAGAGAGTGATAGAGAGTGTCAGAGAGTGATAGAGAGTGATAGAGAGTTTCAGAGAGTGTCAGAGAGACTCTGAGAGTGTCAGAAAGTGATAGAGAGTGTCAGAGAGTGTCAGAGAGTGTCAGAGAGTGATAGAGAGTGTCAGGGAGTGATAGAGAGTGTCAGAGAGTGTCAGAGAGTGATAGAGAGTGATAGAGAGTGATAGAGAGTGAGAGAGAGTGTCAGAGAGTGATAGAGAGTGTCAGAGAGTGTCAGAGAGTGATAGAGAGTGTCTGAGAGTGTCAGAGAGTGTCTGAGAGTGTCAGAGAGTGATAGAGAGTGATAGAGAGTGTCAGAGAGTGTCAGACAGTGTCAGAGAGTGATAGAGAGTGTCAGAGAGTGTCTGAGAGTGTCAGAGAGTGTCTGAGAGTGTCAGAGAGTGTCAGAGAGTGTCAGAGAGTGATAGAGAGTGATAGAGAGTGTCAGAGAGTGTCAGACAGTGTCAGAGAGTGATAGAGAGTGTCAGAGAGTGATAGAGAGTGTCAGAGAGTGATAGAGAGTCTGAGAGTGTCAGAAAGTGTCTGAGAGTGTCATAGAGTGATAGAGAGTGATAGAGAGTGTCAGAGAGTGTCAGACAGTGTCAGAGAGTGATAGAGAGTGTCAGAGAGTGTCTGAGAGTGTCAGAGAGTGTCTGAGAGTGATAGAGAGTGTCAGAGAGTGTCAGACAGTGTCAGAGAGTGATAGAGAGTGTCAGAGAGTGATAGAGAGTGTCAGAGAGTGTCAGACAGTGTCAGAGAGTGATAGAGAGTGTCAGAGAGTGTCTGAGAGTGTCAGAGAGTGTCTGAGAGTGATAGAGAGTGTCAGAGAGTGTCAGACAGTGTCAGAGAGTGATAGAGAGTGTCAGAGAGTGATAGAGAGTGTCAGAGAGTGTCAGAGAGTGTCAGAGAGTGTCTGAGATTGTCAGAGAGTGTCAGAGAGTGATAGAGAGTGATAGAGAGTGTCTGAGAGTGTCAGAGAGTGATAGAGAGTGATAGAGAGTGTCAGAGAGTGTCTGAGAGTGTCAGAGAGTGTCTGAGAGTGATAGAGAGTGTCAGAGAGTGTCAGACAGTGTCAGAGAGTGATAGAGAGTGTCAGAGAGTGATAGAGAGTGTCAGAGAGTGTCTGAGAGTGTCAGAGAGTGTCAGAGAGTGTCTGAGAGTGTCAGAGAGTGTCAGAGAGTGATAGAGAGTGATAGAGAGTGTCTGAGAGAGTCAGAGAGTGTCTGAGAGTGTCAGAGAGTGATAGAGAGTGATAGAGAGTGTCTGAGAGTGTCAGAGAGTGTCTGAGAGTGTCAGAGAGTGTCAGAGAGTGATAGAGAGTGATAGAGAGTGTCAGAGAGTGTCAGAGAGTGTCAGAGAGTGATAGAGAGTGTCAGAGAGTGATAGTGAGTGTCAGAGAGTGTCAGAGAGTGATAGAGAGTGATAGAGAGTGTCTGAGAGTGTCAGAGAGTGATAGAGAGTGATAGAGAGTGTCAGAGAGTGTCAGACAGTGTCAGAGAGTGATAGAGAGTGTCAGAGAGTGTCTGAGAGTGTCAGAGAGTGTCTGAGAGTGATAGAGAGTGTCAGAGAGTGTCAGACAGTGTCAGAGAGTGATAGAGAGTGTCAGAGAGTGATAGAGAGTGTCAGAGAGTGTCTGAGAGTGTCAGAGAGTGTCAGAGAGTGTCTGAGAGTGTCAGAGAGTGTCAGAGAGTGATAGAGAGTGATAGAGAGTGTCTGAGAGTGTCAGAGAGTGTCTGAGAGTGTCAGAGAGTGATAGAGAGTGATAGAGAGTGTCTGAGAGTGTCAGAGAGTGTCAGAGAGTGTCAGAGAGTGATAGAGAGTGATAGAGAGTGTCAGAGAGTGTCAGAGAGTGTCAGAGAGTGATAGAGAGTGTCAGAGAGTGATAGAGAGTGTCAGAGAGTGTCTGAGAGTGTCAGAGAGTGTCAGAGAGTGTCTGAGAGTGTCAGAGAGTGTCAGAGAGTGATAGAGAGTGATAGAGAGTGTCTGAGAGTGTCAGAGAGTGTCTGAGAGTGTCAGAGAGTGATAGAGAGTGATAGAGAGTGTCTGAGAGTGTCAGAGAGTGTCAGAGAGTGTCAGAGAGTGATAGAGAGTGATAGAGAGTGTCAGAGAGTGTCAGAGAGTGTCAGAGAGTGATAGAGAGTGTCTGAGAGTGTCAGAGAGTGTCAGAGAGTGTCAGAGAGTGATAGAGAGTGATAGAGAGTGTCAGAGAGTGTCAGAGAGTGTCAGAGAGTGATAGAGAGTGTCAGAGAGTGATAGTGAGTGTCTGAGAGTGTCAGATAGTGTCAGAGAGTGTCAGCGAGTGATAGAGAGTGATAGAGAGTTTCAGAGAGTGTCAGAGAGTGATAGAGAGTGTCAGAGAGTGATAGGGAGTGATAGAGAGTTTCAGAGAGTGTCAGAGAGTGTCTGAGAGTGTCAGAGAGTGTCAGAGAGTGTCAGGCAGTGTCAGAGAGTGATAGTGAGTGTCAGAGAGTGTCAGAGAATGTCAGAGAGTGATAGAGAGTGTCAGAGAGTGATAGAGAGTGTCAGAGAATGTCAGAGAATGTCAGAGAGTGATAGAGAGTGATAGAGAGTGATAGAGAGTGACAGAGAGTGTCAGAGAGTGATAGAGAGTGATAGAGAGTTTCAGAGAGTGATAGAGAGTGATAGAGAGTTTCAGAGAGTGTCAGAGAGTGTCTGAGAGTGTCAGAGAGTGATAGAGAGCGTCAGAGAGTGTCAGAGAGTTTCAGAGAGTGATAGAGAGCGTCAGAGAGTGATAGAGAGTGTCAGAGAGTGATAGAGAGTGATAGAGAGTGATAGAGAGTGTCAGAGAGTGTCAGAGAGTTTCAGAGAGTGATAGAGAGCGTCAGAGAGTGATAGAGAGTGTCAGAGAGTGTCAGAGAGTGTCAGAGAGTTTCAGAGAGTGATAGAGAGCGTCAGAGAGTGATAGAGAGTGTCAGAGAGTGTCAGAGAGTGATAGAGAGTGATAGAGAGTGATAGAGAGTGTCAGAGAGTGTCAGAGAGTGTCAGAGAGTGATAGTGAGTGTCTGAAAGTGATAGAGAATGTCAGAGAGTTTCAGAGAGTGATAGAGAGTTTCAAAGTGTGTCAGAGAGTGTCAGAGAGTGATAGAGTGTGATAGAGAGTGATAGAGAGTGTCAGAGAGTGATAGAGAGTGATGGAGAGTTTCAGAGAGTGTCAGAGAGTGTCTGAGAGTGTCAGAGAGTGATAGAGAGTGTCAGAGAGTGCCAGAGAGTGTCAGAGAGTGTCAGAGAGTGATAGAGAGTGATAGAGAGTGATAGAGAGTGATAGAGAGTGTCAGAGAGTGTCAGAGAGTGATAGTGAGTGTCTGAGAGTGATAGAGAATGTCTGAGAGTGATAGAGAGTTTCAGAGAGTTTCAGAGAGTGTCAGAGAGTGGTAGAAAGTGTCAGAGAGTGTCAGAGAGTGTCTGAGAGTGTCAGAGAGTGATAGAGAGTGTCAGAGAGTGATAGAGAGTGATAGAGAGTTTCAGAGAGTGTCAGAGAGTGTCTGAGAGTGTCAGGGAGTGATAGAGAGTGTCAGAGAGTGTCAGAGAGTGATAGAGAGTGTCAGAGAGTGATAGAGAGTGTCAGAGTGTGTCAGAGAGTGATAGAGAGTGATAGCGAGTGATAGAGAGTGATAGAGAGTGATAGAGAGTGTCAGAGCGTGATAGAGAGAGATAGAGAGTTTCAGAGAGTGTCAGAGAGTGTCTGAGAGTGTCAGAGAGTGATAGAGAGTGTCAGAGAGTGTCAGAGAGTGATATAGAGTGTCAGAGAGTGATAGAGAGTGTCAGAGAGTGTCAGAGAGTGTCAGAGAGTGATAGAGAGTGATAGAGTGTGATAGAGAGTGTCAGAGAGTGTCAGAGAGTGATAGTGAGTGTCTGAGAGTGATAGAGAATGTCAGAGAGTGATAGAGAGTTTCAGAGAGTGTCAGAGAGTGTCTGAGAGTGTCAGAGAGTGTCAGAGAGTGATAGAGAGTGTCAGAGAGTGTCTGAGAGTGTCAGAGAGTGATAGAGAGTGTCAGAGAGTGATAGAGAGTGATATTGAGTTTCAGAGAGTGTCAGAGAGTGTCTGAGAGTGTCAGATAGTGATAGAGAGTGTCAGAGAGTGTCAGAGAGTGATAGAGAGTGTCAGAGAGTGATAGAGAGTGTCAGAGAGTGTCAGAGAGTGATAGAGAGTGATAGAGAGTGTCAGAGAGTGATAGAGAGTGATAGAGAGTTTCAGAGAGTGTCAGAGAGTGTCAGAGAGTGATAGAGAGTGTCAGAGAGTGATAGAGAGTGATAGAGAGTGTCAGAGCGTGATAGAGAGTGTCAGAGAGTAATAGAGAGTGTTAGAGAGTGATAGAGAGTGTCAGAGAGTGTCAGAGAGTGTCAGAGCGTGATAGAGAGTGTCAGAGAGTGTCAGAGAGTGATAGAGAGTGTCAGAGAGTGATAGAGAGTGATAGAGAGTTTCAGAGAGTGTCAGAGAGAGTCTGAGAGTGTCAGAGAGTGATAGAGAGTGTCAGAGAGTGTCAGAGAGTGTCAGAGAGTGATAGAGAGTGTCAGAGAGTGATAGAGAGTGTCAGAGAGTGTCAGAGAGTGATAGAGAGTGTCAGAGAGTGTCAGAGAGTGATAGAGAGTGATAGAGAGTGATAGAGAGTGTCAGAGAGTGTCAGAGAGCGATAGAGAGTGTCAGAGAGTGATAGAGAGTGTCAGAGAGTCATAGAGAGTGATAGAGAGTGATGGAGAGTGATAGAGAGTGTCAGAGAGTGTCAGAGAGTGTCAGAGAGTGATAGTGAGTGTCAGAGAGTGTCAGAGAGTGTCAGAGAGTGTCAGAGAGTGATAGAGAGTGATAGAGAGTGTCAGAGAGTGTCAGAGAGTGATAGAGAGTGATAGAGAGTGTCAGACAGTGTCAGAGAGTGTCAGAGAGTGTCAGAGAGTGATAGAGAGTGTCAGAGAGTCATAGAGAGTGATAGAGAGTGATGGAGAGTGATAGAGAGTGTCAGAGAGTGTCAGAGAGTGTCAGAGAGTGATAGTGAGTGTCAGAGAGTGTCAGAGAGTGTCAGAGAGTGTCAGAGAGTGATAGAGAGTGATAGAGAGTTTCAGAGAGTGTCAGAGAGTGTCAGAGAGTGATAGAGAGTGTCAGAGAGTGATAGGGAGTGATAGAGAGTTTCAGAGAGTGTCAGAGAGTGTCTGAGAGTGTCAGAGAGTGTCAGAGAGTGTCAGGCAGTGTCAGAGAGTGATAGTGAGTGTCAGAGAGTGTCAGAGAATGTCAGAGAGTGATAGAGAGTGTCAGAGAGTGATAGAGAGTGTCAGAGAATGTCAGAGAATGTCAGAGAGTGATAGAGAGTGATAGAGAGTGATAGAGAGTGACAGAGAGTGTCAGAGAGTGATAGAGAGTGATAGAGAGTTTCAGAGAGTGATAGAGAGTGATAGAGAGTTTCAGAGAGTGTCAGAGAGTGTCTGAGAGTGTCAGAGAGTGATAGAGAGCGTCAGAGAGTGTCAGAGAGTTTCAGAGAGTGATAGAGAGCGTCAGAGAGTGATAGAGAGTGTCAGAGAGTGTCAGAGAGTGATAGAGAGTGATAGAGAGTGATAGAGAGTGTCAGAGAGTGTCAGAGAGTTTCAGAGAGTGATAGAGAGCGTCAGAGAGTGATAGAGAGTGTCAGAGAGTGTCAGAGAGTGTCAGAGAGTTTCAGAGAGTGATAGAGAGCGTCAGAGAGTGATAGAGAGTGTCAGAGAGTGTCAGAGAGTGATAGAGAGCGTCAGAGAGTGATAGAGAGTGTCAGAGAGTGTCAGAGAGTGATAGAGAGTGATAGAGAGTGATAGAGAGTGTCAGAGAGTGTCAGAGAGTGTCAGAGCGTGATAGAGAGTGTCAGAGAGTGTCAGAGAGTGATAGAGAGTGTCAGAGAGTGATAGAGAGTGATAGAGAGTTTCAGAGAGTGTCAGAGAGAGTCTGAGAGTGTCAGAGAGTGATAGAGAGTGTCAGAGAGTGTCAGAGAGTGTCAGAGAGTGATAGAGAGTGTCAGAGAGTGATAGAGAGTGTCAGAGAGTGTCAGAGAGTGATAGAGAGTGTCAGAGAGTGTCAGAGAGTGATAGAGAGTGATAGAGAGTGATAGAGAGTGTCAGAGAGTGTCAGAGAGTGATAGAGAGTGTCAGAGAGTGATAGAGAGTGTCAGATAGTCATAGAGAGTGATAGAGAGTGATGGAGAGTGATAGAGAGTGTCAGAGAATGTCAGAGAGTGTCAGAGAGTGATAGTGAGTGTCAGAGAGTGTCAGAGAGTGTCAGAGAGTGTCAGAGAGTGATAGAGAGTGATAGAGAGTGTCAGAGAGTGTCAGAGAGTGATAGAGAGTGATAGAGAGTGTCAGACAGTGTCAGAGAGTGTCTGAGAGTGTCAGAGAGTGTCAGAGAGTGTCAGAGAGTGACAGAGAGTGATAGAAAGTGTCAGAGAGTGTCTGAGAGTGTCAGAGAGTGTCAGAGAGTGTCAGCGAGTGATAGAGAGTGATAGAGAGTTTCAGAGAGTGTCAGAGAGTGTCAGAGAGTGATAGAGAGTGTCAGAGAGTGATAGGGAGTGATAGAGAGTTTCAGAGAGTGTCAGAGAGTGTCTGAGAGTGTCAGAGAGTGTCAGAGAGTGTCAGGCAGTGTCAGAGAGTGATAGAGAGTGTCAGAGAATGTCAGAGAATGTCAGAGAGTGATAGAGAGTGATAGAGAGTGATAGAGAGTGACAGAGAGTGTCAGAGAGTGATAGAGAGTGATAGAGAGTTTCAGAGAGTGATAGAGAGTGATAGAGAGTTTCAGAGAGTGTCAGAGAGTGTCTGAGAGTGTCAGAGAGTGATAGAGAGCGTCAGAGAGTGTCAGAGAGTTTCAGAGAGTGATAGAGAGCGTCAGAGAGTGATAGAGAGTGTCAGAGAGTGTCAGAGAGTGATAGAGGGTGATAGAGAGTGATAGAGAGTGTCAGAGAGTGTCAGAGAGTTTCAGAGAGTGATAGAGAGCGTCAGAGAGTGATAGAGAGTGTCAGAGAGTGTCAGAGAGTGTCAGAGAGTTTCAGAGAGTGATAGAGAGCGTCAGAGAGTGATAGAGAGTGTCAGAGAGTGTCAGAGAGTGATAGAGAGTGATAGAGAGTGATAGAGAGTGTCAGAGAGTGTCAGAGAGTGTCAGAGAGTGTCAGAGAGTGATAGTGAGTGTCTGAAAGTGATAGAGAATGTCAGAGAGTTTCAGAGAGTGATAGAGAGTTTCAAAGTGTGTCAGAGAGTGTCAGAGAGTGATAGAGTGTGATAGAGAGTGATAGAGAGTGTCAGAGAGTGATAGAGAGTGATGGAGAGTTTCAGAGAGTGTCAGAGAGTGTCTGAGAGTGTCAGAGAGTGATAGAGAGTGTCAGAGAGTGCCAGAGAGTGTCAGAGAGTGTCAGAGAGTGATAGAGAGTGATAGAGAGTGATAGAGAGTGATATAGAGTGTCAGAGAGTGTCAGAGAGTGATAGTGAGTGTCTGAGAGTGATAGAGAATGTCTGAGAGTGATAGAGAGTTTCAGAGAGTTTCAGAGAGTGTCAGAGAGTGTCTGAGAGTGTCAGAGAGTGTCAGAGAGTGATAGAAAGTGTCAGAGAGTGTCAGAGAGTGTCTGAGAGTGTCAGAGAGTGATAGAGAGTGTCAGAGAGTGATAGAGAGTGATAGAGAGTTTCAGAGAGTGTCAGAGAGTGTCTGAGAGTGTCAGGGAGTGATAGAGAGTGTCAGAGAGTGTCAGAGAGTGATAGAGAGTGTCAGAGAGTGATAGAGAGTGTCAGAGTGTGTCAGAGAGTGATAGAGAGTGATAGCGAGTGATAGAGAGTGATAGAGAGTGATAGAGAGTGTCAGAGCGTGATAGAGAGAGATAGAGAGTTTCAGAGAGTGTCAGAGAGTGTCTGAGAGTGTCAGAGAGTGATAGAGAGTGTCAGAGAGTGTCAGAGAGTGTCAGAGAGTGATATAGAGTGTCAGAGAGTGATAGAGAGTGTCAGAGAGTGTCAGAGAGTGTCAGAGAGTGATAGAGAGTGATAGAGAGTGATAGAGAGTGTCAGAGAGTGTCAGAGAGTGATAGTGAGTGTCTGAGAGTGATAGAGAATGTCAGAGAGTGATAGAGAGTTTCAGAGAGTGTCAGAGAGTGTCTGAGAGTGTCAGAGAGTGTCAGAGAGTGATAGAGAGTGTCAGAGAGTGTCTGAGAGTGTCAGAGAGTGATAGAGAGTGTCAGAGAGTGATAGAGAGTGATATTGAGTTTCAGAGAGTGTCAGAGAGTGTCTGAGAGTGTCAGAGAGTGATAGAGAGTGTCAGAGAGTGTCAGAGAGTGATAGAGAGTGTCAGAGAGTGATAGAGAGTGTCAGAGAGTGTCAGAGAGTGATAGAGAGTGATAGAGAGTGTCAGAGAGTGATAGAGAGTGATAGAGAGTTTCAGAGAGTGTCAGAGAGTGTCAGAGAGTGATAGAGAGTGTCAGAGAGTGATAGAGAGTGATAGAGAGTGTCAGAGCGTGATAGAGAGTGTCAGAGAGTAATAGAGAGTGTTAGAGAGTGATAGAGAGTGTCAGAGAGTGTCAGAGAGTGTCAGAGCGTGATAGAGAGTGTCAGAGAGTGTCAGAGAGTGATAGAGAGTGTCAGAGAGTGATAGAGAGTGATAGAGAGTTTCAGAGAGTGTCAGAGAGAGTCTGAGAGTGTCAGAGAGTGACAGAGAGTGTCAGAGAGTGTCAGAGAGTGTCAGAGAGTGATAGAGAGTGTCAGAGAGTGTCAGAGAGTGTCAGAGAGTGATAGAGAGTGTCAGAGAGTGTCAGAGAGTGATAGAGAGTGATAGAGAGTGATAGAGAGTGTCAGAGAGTGTCAGAGAGTGATAGAGAGTGTCAGAGAGTGATAGAGAGTGTCAGAGAGTCATAGAGAGTGATAGAGAGTGATGGAGAGTGATAGAGAGTGTCAGAGAGTGTCAGAGAGTGTCAGAGAGTGATAGTGAGTGTCAGAGAGTGTCAGAGAGTGTCAGAGAGTGTCAGAGAGTGATAGAGAGTGATAGAGAGTGTCAGAGAGTGTCAGAGAGTGATAGAGAGTGATAGAGAGTGTCAGACAGTGTCAGAGAGTGTCTGAGAGTGTCAGAGAGTGTCAGAGAGTGTCAGAGAGTGACAGAGAGTGATAGAAAGTGTCAGAGAGTGTCTGAGAGTGTCAGAGAATGTCAGAGAGTGTCAGAGAGTGATAGAGAGTGATAGAGAGTGATAGAGAGTTTCAGAGAGTGTCAGAGAGTGTCTGAGAGTGTCAGAGAGTGTCAGGGAGTGATAGAGAGTGTCAGAGAGAGTCTGAGAGTGTCAGAGAGGGTCTGAGAGTGTCAGAGAGTGATAGAGAGTGATAGAAAGTGATAGAGAGTGTCAGAGAGTGTCAGACAGTGTCAGAGAGTGATAGAGAGTGTCAGAGAGTGATAGAGAGTGTCAGAGAGTGTCTGAGAGTGTCAGAGAGTGATAGAGAGTGATAGAGAGTGATAGAGAGTGTCAGAGAGTGATAGAGAGTGTCAGAGAGTGTCTGAGAGTGTCAGAGAGTGATAGAGAGTGATAGAGAGTGTCAGAGAGTGTCAGGCAGTGTCAGAGAGTGATAGTGAGTGTCTGAGAGTGTCAGATAGTGTCAGAGAGTGTCAGAGAGTGATAGAGAGTGATAGAGAGTGTCTGAGAGTGTCAGAGAGTGATAGAGAGTGTCAGAGAGTGATAGAGAGTTTCAGAGAGTTTCAGAGAGTGTCAAAGAGTGTCTGAGAGTGTCAGAGAGTGTCAGAGAGTGATAGAAAGTGTCAGAGAGTGTCAGAGAGTGATAGAGAGTGTCAGAGAGTGATAGAGAGTGTCAGAGAGTGATAGAGAGTGATAGAGAGTTTCAGAGAGTGTCTGAGAGTGTCAGGGAGTGATAGAGAGTGTCAGAGAGTGTCAGAGAGTGATAGAGAGTGTCAGAGAGTGATAGAGAGTGTCAGAGTGTGTCAGAGAGTGATAGAGAGTGATAGCGAGTGATAGAGAGTGATAGAGAGTGATAGAGAGTGTCAGAGAGTGATAGAGAGAGATAGAGAGTTTCAGAGAGTGTCAGAGAGTGTCTGAGAGTGTCAGAGAGTGATAGAGAGTGTCAGAGAGTGTCAGAGAGTGTCAGAGAGTGATATAGAGTGTCAGAGAGTGATAGAGAGTGTCAGAGAGTGTCAGAGAGTGTCAGAGAGTGATAGAGAGTGATAGAGAGTGATAGAGAGTGTCAGAGAGTGTCAGAGAGTGATAGTGAGTGTCTGAGAGTGATAGAGAATGTCAGAGAGTGATAGAGAGTGTCTGAGAGTGTCAGAGAGTGTCTGAGAGTGTCAGAGAGTGTCAGAGAGTGATAGAGAGTGTCAGAGAGTGTCTGAGAGTGTCAGAGAGTGATAGAGAGTGTCAGAGAGTGATAGAGAGTGATAGTGAGTTTCAGAGAGTGTCAGAGAGTGTCTGAGAGTGTCAGAGAGTGATAGAGAGTGTCAGAGAGTGTCAGAGAGTGATAGAGAGTGTCAGAGAGTGATAGAGAGTGTCAGAGAGTGTCAGAGAGTGATAGAGAGTGTTAGAGAGTGTCAGAGAGTGATAGAGAGTGATAGAGAGTTTCAGAGAGTGTCAGAGTGTCAGAGAGTGATAGAGAGTGTCAGAGAGTGATAGAGAGAGTCAGAGAGTAATAGAGAGTGATAGCGAGTGATAGAGAGTGTCAGAGAGTGTCAGAGAGTGTCAGAGAGTGATAGAGAGTGTCAGAGAGTGTCAGAGAGTGATAGAGAGTGTCTGAGAGTGTCAGAGAGTGATAGAGAGTGTCAGAGAGTGTCAGAGAGTGATAGAGAGTGTCAGAGAGTGATAGAGAGAGTCAGAGAGTGTCAGAGAGTGATAGAGAGTGATAGAGAGTGTCAGAGAGTGATAGAGAGTGATAGAGAGTTTCAGAGAGTGTCAGAGAGTGTCAGAGAGTGATAGAGAGTGTCAGAGAGTGATAGAGAGTGATAGAGAGTGTCAGAGAGTAATAGAGAGTGATAGAGAGTGATAGAGAGTGTCAGAGAGTGTCAGAGAGTGTCAGAGAGTGATAGAGAGTGTCAGAGAGTGTCAGAGAGTGATAGAGAGTGTCAGAGAGTGATAGAGAGTGATAGAGAGTTTCAGAGAGTGTCAGAGAGAGTCTGAGAGTGTCAGAGAGTGATAGAGAGTGTCAGAGAGTGTCAGAGAGTGTCAGAGAGTGATATAGAGTGTCAGAGAGTGATAGAGAGTGTCAGAGAGTGTCAGAGAGTGTCAGAGAGTGATAGAGAGTGTCAGAGAGTGTCAGAGAGTGATAGAGAGTGATAGAGAGTGATAGAGAGTGTCAGAGAGTGTCAGAGAGTGATAGAGAGTGTCAGAGAGTGATAGAGAGTGTCAGAGAGTCATAGAGAGTGATAGAGAGTGATGGAGAGTGATAGAGAGTGTCAGAGAGTGTCAGAGAGTGTCAGAGAGTGTCAGAGAGTGTCAGAGAGTGTCAGAGAGTGTCAGAGAGTGTCAGAGAGTGATAGAGAGTGATAGAGAGTGTCAGAGAGTGTCAGAGAGTGATAGAGAGTGATAGAGAGTGTCAGACAGTGTCAGAGAGTGTCTGAGAGTGTCAGAGAGTGTCAGAGAGTGTCAGAGAGTGACAGAGAGTGATAGAAAGTGTCAGAGAGTGTCAGAGAGTGTCAGCGAGTGATAGAGAGTGATAGAGAGTTTCAGAGAGTGCCAGAGAGTGTCTGAGAGTGTCAGAGAGTGTCAGAGAGTGTCAGGCAGTGTCAGAGAGTGATAGTGAGTGTCAGAGAGTGTCAGAGAATGTCAGAGAGTGATAGAGAGTGTCAGAGAGTGTCTGAGAGTGTCAGAGAGTGATAGAGAGTGTCAGAGAGTGATAGGGAGTGATAGAGAGTTTCAGAGAGTGTCAGAGAGTGTCTGAGAGTGTCAGAGAGTGTCAGAGAGTGTCAGGCAGTGTCAGAGAGTGATAGTGAGTGTCAGAGAGTGTCAGAGAATGTCAGAGAGTGATAGAGAGTGTCAGAGAGTGATAGAGAGTGTCAGAGAATGTCAGAGAATGTCAGAGAGTGATAGAGAGTGATAGAGAGTGATAGAGAGTGACAGAGAGTGTCAGAGAGTGATAGAGAGTGATAGAGAGTTTCAGAGAGTGATAGAGAGTGATAGAGAGTTTCAGAGAGTGTCAGAGAGTGTCTGAGAGTGTCAGAGAGTGATAGAGAGCGTCAGAGAGTGTCAGAGAGTTTCAGAGAGTGATAGAGAGCGTCAGAGAGTGATAGAGAGTGTCAGAGAGTGTCAGAGAGTGATAGAGAGTGATAGAGAGTGATAGAGAGTGTCAGAGAGTGTCAGAGAGTTTCAGAGAGTGATAGAGAGCGTCAGAGAGTGATAGAGAGTGTCAGAGAGTGTCAGAGAGTGTCAGAGAGTTTCAGAGAGTGATAGAGAGCGTCAGAGAGTGATAGAGAGTGTCAGAGAGTGTCAGAGAGTGATAGAGAGCGTCAGAGAGTGATAGAGAGTGTCAGAGAGTGTCAGAGAGTGATAGAGAGTGATAGAGAGTGATAGAGAGTGTCAGAGAGTGTCAGAGCGTGATAGAGAGTGTCAGAGAGTGATAGAGAGTGTCAGAGAGTGATAGAGAGTGATAGAGAGTTTCAGAGAGTGTCAGAGAGAGTCTGAGAGTGTCAGAGAGTGATAGAGAGTGTCAGAGAGTGTCAGAGAGTGTCAGAGAGTGATAGAGAGTGTCAGAGAGTGATAGAGAGTGTCAGAGAGTGTCAGAGAGTGATAGAGAGTGTCAGAGAGTGTCAGAGAGTGATAGAGAGTGATAGAGAGTGATAGAGAGTGTCAGAGAGTGTCAGAGAGTGATAGAGAGTGTCAGAGAGTGATAGAGAGTGTCAGATAGTCATAGAGAGTGATAGAGAGTGATGGAGAGTGATAGAGAGTGTCAGAGAATGTCAGAGAGTGTCAGAGAGTGATAGTGAGTGTCAGAGAGTGTCAGAGAGTGTCAGAGAGTGTCAGAGAGTGATAGAGAGTGATAGAGAGTGTCAGAGAGTGTCAGAGAGTGATAGAGAGTGATAGAGAGTGTCAGACAGTGTCAGAGAGTGTCTGAGAGTGTCAGAGAGTGTCAGAGAGTGTCAGAGAGTGACAGAGAGTGATAGAAAGTGTCAGAGAGTGTCTGAGAGTGTCAGAGAGTGTCAGAGAGTGTCAGCGAGTGATAGAGAGTGATAGAGAGTTTCAGAGAGTGTCAGAGAGTGTCAGAGAGTGATAGAGAGTGTCAGAGAGTGATAGGGAGTGATAGAGAGTTTCAGAGAGTGTCAGAGAGTGTCTGAGAGTGTCAGAGAGTGTCAGAGAGTGTCAGGCAGTGTCAGAGAGTGATAGTGAGTGTCAGAGAGTGTCAGAGAATGTCAGAGAGTGATAGAGAGTGTCAGAGAGTGATAGAGAGTGTCAGAGAATGTCAGAGAATGTCAGAGAGTGATAGAGAGTGATAGAGAGTGATAGAGAGTGACAGAGAGTGTCAGAGAGTGATAGAGAGTGATAGAGAGTTTCAGAGAGTGATAGAGAGTGATAGAGAGTTTCAGAGAGTGTCAGAGAGTGTCTGAGAGTGTCAGAGAGTGATAGAGAGCGTCAGAGAGTGTCAGAGAGTTTCAGAGAGTGATAGAGAGCGTCAGAGAGTGATAGAGAGTGTCAGAGAGTGTCAGAGAGTGATAGAGGGTGATAGAGAGTGATAGAGAGTGTCAGAGAGTGTCAGAGAGTTTCAGAGAGTGATAGAGAGCGTCAGAGAGTGATAGAGAGTGTCAGAGAGTGTCAGAGAGTGTCAGAGAGTTTCAGAGAGTGATAGAGAGCGTCAGAGAGTGATAGAGAGTGTCAGAGAGTGTCAGAGAGTGATAGAGAGTGATAGAGAGTGATAGAGAGTGTCAGAGAGTGTCAGAGAGTGTCAGAGAGTGTCAGAGAGTGATAGTGAGTGTCTGAAAGTGATAGAGAATGTCAGAGAGTTTCAGAGAGTGATAGAGAGTTTCAAAGTGTGTCAGAGAGTGTCAGAGAGTGATAGAGTGTGATAGAGAGTGATAGAGAGTGTCAGAGAGTGATAGAGAGTGATGGAGAGTTTCAGAGAGTGTCAGAGAGTGTCTGAGAGTGTCAGAGAGTGATAGAGAGTGTCAGAGAGTGCCAGAGAGTGTCAGAGAGTGTCAGAGAGTGATAGAGAGTGATAGAGAGTGATAGAGAGTGATATAGAGTGTCAGAGAGTGTCAGAGAGTGATAGTGAGTGTCTGAGAGTGATAGAGAATGTCTGAGAGTGATAGAGAGTTTCAGAGAGTTTCAGAGAGTGTCAGAGAGTGTCTGAGAGTGTCAGAGAGTGTCAGAGAGTGATAGAAAGTGTCAGAGAGTGTCAGAGAGTGTCTGAGAGTGTCAGAGAGTGATAGAGAGTGTCAGAGAGTGATAGAGAGTGATAGAGAGTTTCAGAGAGTGTCAGAGAGTGTCTGAGAGTGTCAGGGAGTGATAGAGAGTGTCAGAGAGTGTCAGAGAGTGATAGAGAGTGTCAGAGAGTGATAGAGAGTGTCAGAGTGTGTCAGAGAGTGATAGAGAGTGATAGCGAGTGATAGAGAGTGATAGAGAGTGATAGAGAGTGTCAGAGCGTGATAGAGAGAGATAGAGAGTTTCAGAGAGTGTCAGAGAGTGTCTGAGAGTGTCAGAGAGTGATAGAGAGTGTCAGAGAGTGTCAGAGAGTGTCAGAGAGTGATATAGAGTGTCAGAGAGTGATAGAGAGTGTCAGAGAGTGTCAGAGAGTGTCAGAGAGTGATAGAGAGTGATAGAGAGTGATAGAGAGTGTCAGAGAGTGTCAGAGAGTGATAGTGAGTGTCTGAGAGTGATAGAGAATGTCAGAGAGTGATAGAGAGTTTCAGAGAGTGTCAGAGAGTGTCTGAGAGTGTCAGAGAGTGTCAGAGAGTGATAGAGAGTGTCAGAGAGTGTCTGAGAGTGTCAGAGAGTGATAGAGAGTGTCAGAGAGTGATAGAGAGTGATATTGAGTTTCAGAGAGTGTCAGAGAGTGTCTGAGAGTGTCAGAGAGTGATAGAGAGTGTCAGAGAGTGTCAGAGAGTGATAGAGAGTGTCAGAGAGTGATAGAGAGTGTCAGAGAGTGTCAGAGAGTGATAGAGAGTGATAGAGAGTGTCAGAGAGTGATAGAGAGTGATAGAGAGTTTCAGAGAGTGTCAGAGAGTGTCAGAGAGTGATAGAGAGTGTCAGAGAGTGATAGAGAGTGATAGAGAGTGTCAGAGCGTGATAGAGAGTGTCAGAGAGTAATAGAGAGTGTTAGAGAGTGATAGAGAGTGTCAGAGAGTGTCAGAGAGTGTCAGAGCGTGATAGAGAGTGTCAGAGAGTGATAGAGAGTGTCAGAGAGTGATAGAGAGTGATAGAGAGTTTCAGAGAGTGTCAGAGAGAGTCTGAGAGTGTCAGAGAGTGACAGAGAGTGTCAGAGAGTGTCAGAGAGTGTCAGAGAGTGATAGAGAGTGTCAGAGAGTGATAGAGAGTGTCAGAGAGTGTCAGAGAGTGTCAGAGAGTGATAGAGAGTGTCAGAGAGTGTCAGAGAGTGATAGAGAGTGATAGAGAGTGATAGAGAGTGTCAGAGAGTGTCAGAGAGTGATAGAGAGTGTCAGAGAGTGATAGAGAGTGTCAGAGAGTCATAGAGAGTGATAGAGAGTGATGGAGAGTGATAGAGAGTGTCAGAGAGTGTCAGAGAGTGTCAGAGAGTGATAGTGAGTGTCAGAGAGTGTCAGAGAGTGTCAGAGAGTGTCAGAGAGTGATAGAGAGTGTCAGAGAGTGATAGAGAGTGATAGAGAGTGATAGAGAGTGTCAGAGAGTGTCAGAGAGTGATAGAGAGTGATAGAGAGTGTCAGACAGTGTCAGAGAGTGTCTGAGAGTGTCAGAGAGTGTCAGAGAGTGTCAGAGAGTGACAGAGAGTGATAGAAAGTGTCAGAGAGTGTCTGAGAGTGTCAGAGAATGTCAGAGAGTGTCAGAGAGTGATAGAGAGTGATAGAGAGTGATAGAGAGTTTCAGAGAGTGTCAGAGAGTGTCTGAGAGTGTCAGAGAGTGTCAGGGAGTGATAGAGAGTGTCAGAGAGTGTCTGAGAGTGTCAGAGAGGGTCTGAGAGTGTCAGAGAGTGATAGAGAGTGATAGAGAGTGATAGAGAGTGTCAGAGAGTGTCAGACAGTGTCAGAGAGTGATAGAGAGTGTCAGAGAGTGATAGAGAGTGATAGAGAGTGATAGAGAGTTTCAGAGAGTGTCAGAGAGTGTCTGAGAGTGTCAGAGAGTGTCAGGGAGTGATAGAGAGTGTCAGAGAGTGTCTGAGAGTGTCAGAGAGGGTCTGAGAGTGTCAGAGAGTGATAGAGAGTGATAGAGAGTGATAGAGAGTGTCAGAGAGTGTCAGACAGTGTCAGAGAGTGATAGAGAGTGTCAGAGAGTGATAGAGAGTGTCAGAGAGTGTCTGAGAGTGTCAGAGAGTGATAGAGAGTGATAGAGAGTGTCAGAGAGTGTCAGGCAGTGTCAGAGAGTGATAGTGAGTGTCTGAGAGTGTCAGATAGTGTCAGAGAGTGTCAGAGAGTGTCAGAGAGTGATAGAGAGTGATAGAGAGTGTCTGAGAGTGTCAGAGAGTGATAGAGAGTGTCAGAGAGTGATAGAGAGTTTCAGAGAGTTTCAGAGAGTGTCAAAGAGTGTCTGAGAGTGTCAGAGAGTGTCAGAGAGTGATAGAAAGTGTCAGAGAGTGTCAGAGAGTGATAGAGAGTGTCAGAGAGTGATAGAGAGTGTCTGAGAGTGTCAGGGAGTGATAGAGAGTGTCAGAGAGTGTCAGAGAGTGATAGAGAGTGTCAGAGTGTGTCAGAGAGTGATAGAGAGTGATAGCGAGTGATAGAGAGTGATAGAGAGTGATAGAGAGTGTCAGAGAGTGATAGAGAGAGATAGAGAGTTTCAGAGAGTGTCAGAGAGTGTCTGAGAGTGTCAGAGAGTGATAGAGAGTGTCAGAGAGTGTCAGAGAGTGTCAGAGAGTGATATAGAGTGTCAGAGAGTGATAGAGAGTGTCAGAGAGTGTCAGAGAGTATCAGAGAGTGATAGAGAGTGATAGAGAGTGTCAGAGAGTGTCAGAGAGTGATAGTGAGTGTCTGAGAGTGATAGAGAATGTCAGAGAGTGATAGAGAGTGTCTGAGAGTGTCAGAGAGTGTCTGAGAGTGTCAGAGAGTGTCAGAGAGTGATAGAGAGTGTCAGAGAGTGTCTGAGAGTGTCAGAGAGTGATAGAGAGTGTCAGAGAGTGATAGAGAGTGATAGTGAGTTTCAGAGAGTGTCAGAGAGTGTCTGAGAGTGTCAGAGAGTGATAGAGAGTGTCAGAGAGTGTCAGAGAGTGATAGAGAGTGTCAGAGAGTGATAGAGAGTGTCAGAGAGTGATAGTGAGTGATAGAGAGTGTCAGAGAGTGATAGTGAGTGTCTGAGAGTGATAGAGAATGTCAGAGAGTGATAGAGAGTGTCTGAGAGTGTCAGAGAGTGTCTGAGAGTGTCAGAGAGTGTCAGAGAGTGTCTGAGAGTGTCAGAGAGTGATAGAGAGTGTCAGAGAGTGATAGAGAGTGATAGTGAGTTTCAGAGAGTGTCAGAGAGTGTCTGAGAGTGTCAGAGAGTGATAGAGAGTGTCAGAGAGTGTCAGAGAGTGATAGAGAGTGTCAGAGAGTGATAGAGAGTGTCAGAGAGTGTCAGAGAGTGTCAGAGAGTGATAGAGAGTGATAGAGAGTGTCAGAGAGTGATAGAGAGTGATAGAGAGTTTCAGAGAGTCTCAGAGTGTCAGAGAGTGATAGAGAGTGTCAGAGAGTGATAGAGAGAGTCAGAGAGTAATAGAGAGTGATAGCGAGTGATAGAGAGTGTCAGAGAGTGTCAGAGAGTGTCAGAGAGTGATAGAGAGTGTCAGAGAGTGTCAGAGAGTGATAGAGAGTGTCTGAGAGTGTCAGAGAGTGATAGAGAGTGTCAGAGAGTGTCAGAGAGTGATAGAGAGTGTCAGAGAGTGATAGAGAGTGTCAGAGAGTGTCAGAGAGTGATAGAGAGTGATAGAGAGTGTCAGAGAGTGATAGAGAGTGATAGAGAGTTTCAGAGAGTGTCAGAGAGTGTCAGAGAGTGATAGAGAGTGTCAGAGAGTGATAGAGAGTGATAGAGAGTGTCAGAGAGTAATAGAGAGTGATAGAGAGTGATAGAGAGTGTCAGAGAGTGTCAGAGAGTGTCAGAGAGTGATAGAGAGTGTCAGAGAGTGTCAGAGAGTGATAGAGAGTGTCAGAGAGTGATAGAGAGTGATAGAGAGTTTCAGAGAGTGTCAGAGAGAGTCTGAGAGTGTCAGAGAGTGATAGAGAGTGTCAGAGAGTGTCAGAGAGTGTCAGAGAGTGATAGAGAGTGTCAGAGAGTGATAGAGAGTGTCAGAGAGTGTCAGAGAGTGTCAGAGAGTGATAGAGAGTGTCAGAGAGTGTCAGAGAGTGATAGAGAGTGATAGAGAGTGATAGAGAGTGTCAGAGAGTGTCAGAGAGTGATAGAGAGTGTCAGAGAGTGATAGAGAGTGTCAGAGAGTCATAGAGAGTGATAGAGAGTGATGGAGAGTGATAGAGAGTGTCAGAGAGTGTCAGAGAGTGTCAGAGAGTGATAGTGAGTGTCAGAGAGTGTCAGAGAGTGTCAGAGAGTGTCAGTGAGTGTCAGAGAGTGATAGAGAGTGATAGAGAGTGTCAGAGAGTGTCAGAGAGTGATAGAGAGTGATAGAGAGTGTCAGACAGTGTCAGAGAGTGTCTGAGAGTGTCAGAGAGTGTCAGAGAGTGTCAGAGAGTGACAGAGAGTGATAGAAAGTGTCAGAGAGTGTCTGAGAGTGTCAGAGAGTGTCAGAGAGTGTCAGAGAGTGATAGAGAGTGATAGAGAGTGATAGAGAGTTTCAGAGAGTGTCAGAGAGTGTCTGAGAGTGTCAGAGAGTGTCAGGGAGTGATAGAGAGTGTCAGAGAGTGTCTGAGAGTGTCAGAGAGGGTCTGAGAGTGTCAGAGAGTGATGGAGAGTGACAGAGAGTGATAGAGAGTGTCAGAGAGTGTCAGACAGTGTCAGAGAGTGATAGAGAGTGTCAGAGAGTGATAGAGAGTGTCAGAGAGTGTCTGAGAGTGTCAGAGAGTGATAGAGAGTGATAGAGAGTGTCAGAGAGTGTCAGGCAGTGTCAGAGAGTGATAGTGAGTGTCTGAGAGTGTCAGAGAGTGTCAGAGAGTGTCAGGCAGTGTCAGAGAGTGATAGAGAGTGTCAGACAGTGTCAGAGAGTGTCAGACAGTGTCAGAGAGTGTCAGAGAGTGTCAGAGAGTGTCAGAGAGTGTCAGAGAGTGACAGAGAGTGATAGAAAGTGTCAGAGAGTGTCTGAGAGTGTCAGAGAGTGTCAGAGAGTGTCAGAGAGTGATAGAGAGTGATAGAGAGTGATAGAGAGTTTCAGAGAGTGTCAGAGAGTGTCTGAGAGTGTCAGAGAGTGTCAGGGAGTGATAGAGAGTGTCAGAGAGTGTCTGAGAGTGTCAGAGAGGGTCTGAGAGTGTCAGAGAGTGATAGAGAGTGATAGAGAGTGATAGAGAGTGTCAGAGAATGTCAGACAGTGTCAGAGAGTGATAGAGAGTGTCAGAGAGTGATAGAGAGTGTCAGAGAGTGTCTGAGAGTGTCAGAGAGTGATAGAGAGTGATAGAGAGTGTCAGAGAGTGTCAGGCAGTGTCAGAGAGTGATAGTGAGTGTCTGAGAGTGTCAGATAGTGTCAGAGAGTGTCAGAGAGTGATAGAGAGTGATAGAGAGTGTCTGAGAGTGTCAGAGAGTGATAGAGAGTGTCAGAGAGTGCCTGAGAGTGTCAGAGAGTGTCTGAGAGTGTCAGAGAGTGATAGAGAGTGATAGAGAGTGTCAGAGAGTGTCAGACAGTGTCAGAGAGTGATAGAGAGTGTCAGAGAGTGTCTGAGAGTGTCAGTGAGTGTCTGAGAGTGTCAGAGAGTGTCAGAGAGTGATAGAGAGTGATAGAGAGTGTCAGAGAGTGTCAGACAGTGTCAGAGAGTGATAGAGAGTGTCAGAGAGTGTCAGAGAGTGTCTGAGAGTGTCAGAGAGTGTCAGAGAGTGTCAGAGAGTGATAGAGAGTGATAGAGAGTGTCAGAGAGTGTCAGAGAGTGTCAGAGAGTGATAGAGAGTGTCAGAGAGCGATAGTGAGTGTCTGAGAGTGTCAGATAGTGTCAGAGAGTGTCAGCGAGTGATAGAGAGTGTCAGAGAGTGATAGGGAGTGATAGAGAGTTTCAGAGAGTGTCAGAGAGTGTCTGAGAGTGTCAGAGAATGTCAGAGAGTGTCAGAGAGTGTCAGGCAGTGTCAGAGAGTCATAGTGAGTGTCAGAGAGTGTCAGAGAATGTCAGAGAGTGATAGAGAGTGTCAGAGAGTGATAGAGAGTGTCAGAGAATGTCAGAGAATGTCAGAGAGTGATAGAGAGTGATAGAGAGTGATAGAGAGTGATAGAGAGTGTCAGAGTGTGATAGAGAGTTTCAGAGAGTGATAAAGAGTGATAGAGAGTTTCAGAGAGTGTCAGAGAGTTTCTGAGAGTGTCAGAGAGTGTCAGAGAGTGTCAGAGAGTGTCAGAGAGTGATAGAGAGTGTCAGAGAGTGTCAGAGAGTGATAGAGAGTGTCAGAGAGTGATAGAGAGTGTCAGAGAGTGATAGAGAGTGTCAGAGAGTGTCAGAGAGTGATAGAGAGTTTCAGAGAGTGTCAGAGAGTGTCAGAGAGTGTCAGAGAGTGATAGAGAGTGTCAGAGAGTGTCAGAGAGTGTCAGAAAGTGATAGAGAGTGATAGAGAGTGTCAGACAGTGTCAGAGAGTGTCGGAGAGTGTCAGAGAGTGATAGAGATTGATAGAGAGTGTCAGAGAGTGTCAGACAGTGTCAGAGAGTGATAGAGAGTGTCAGAGAGTGTCAGAGAGTGTCTGAGAGTGATAGAGAGTGTCAGAGAGTGTCAGAGAGTGTCAGAGAGTGTCAGAGAGTGATAGAGATTGATAGTGAGTGTCAGAGAGTGTCAGACAGTGTCAGACAGTGTCAGAGAGTGATAGAGAGTGTCAGAGAGTGTCAGAGAGTGTCTGAGAGTGATAGAGAGTGTCAGAGAGTGTCAGAGAGTGTCAGAGAGTGTCAGAGAGTGATAGAGAGTGATAGAGAGTGTCAGAGAGTGATAGTGAGTGTCTGAGAGTGTCAGAGAGTGTCTGAGAGTGTCAAAGTGTGTCAGAGAGTGATAGAGAGTTTCAGAGAGTGTCAGAGAGTGATAGAGAGTGTCAGAGAGTGATAGAGAGTGTCAGAGAGTGTCAGAGAGTGATAGAGAGTGATAGAGAGTGATAGAGAGTGTCAGAGAGTGTCAGAGAGTGATAGTGAGTGTCTGAGATTGATAGAGAATGTCAGAGAGTGTCAGAGAGTGTCAGAGAGTGATAGAGAGTGTCAGAGAGTGTCAGAGAGTGATAGAGAGTGTCAGAGAGTGTCAGAGAGTGATAGAGAGTGTCAGAGAGTGATAGAGAGTGTCAGAGAGTGATA